>NC_143583.1:166718684-168177311 GCF_048544385.1 Mastigoproctus giganteus | reverse complement strand
TAATTATTTTCAAAAACACCAATGGAAGCAGGGGTAAGACGCCTCCTGTGAAATTTAAGAAATGCAAGGATAATTTCTAAATGAATGGGAAAGCGCCCATTCAGAACTGGCAGGGCATCAGTAGAAACAGTTCTACATGCCCTGCTCGTGGCCAAAAGGAAGGATCTTTGGGTCTGTAGAAGAATTTTAAGGATGAGAGAGTTTTGGACACGGGAGCCCCACGCCATATGTAACAATTGGGAGGAATATAGATTTGTAGTATAAACCCAATGTTCTAGATTTGAGGTTCCAAAGAGATCTGGCAATGTGAATTAAATAAATTTAAAATAATTTTTCTGTTTATACTCCGGGACGACCAAACGGTCAGAGGAGTTCACAAGATAGACAGATTACAAGAAACAGTACCGTATTCAGTAGCTTGAACCACGGTCACTCAAGGCACGTGTACTTATGCACCCGCGCGCCTGACCACTAGGCTACGGCGGCCTCTCACCAGCCAGTAGTTGATTTAATTTTTTCCTTTAGGAATTTGCAGTGTGGAATGAAAGAAAGGCGATCATCAATCACCACCCCAAGGTATTTAAATTCACGTACAAGCTTGATTGTCTGGTTGAGAAGCCTCACCACAGGAGGACGATTACGATTTAACAGACCTTTTAAGAGAAGCTGCTTCGTCTTAGATACAGAAATCGAAAGTTTATGAAGTGAGCACCATATGTGTAGATCATCCAAGATATAATAAATAACATAAAAATATTTTAATAATGCTAAAAATCGTGGAGAGCAAAAAAATAATTGGCCCGCCATTTATAAAGGTTGCCCACCCCTGCTTTAAACGTTCCGTTCGAACAGTATAAGTGTTGATGGTAAGAAAATATTTTTATAACTAAATTAACACATTTTTGAGTCGAGAAAATATGTTGCATTGGCCTCTTCTGTTGATTCCTCCAAAATTAACATATGTATTGTCAGCTCCGAACGCAATACACTTTCCTTTGGGATATTATTTTCCTTCAGAGAAATACGAATGTAATTGGCGATAGTTTGAGGTCTCATCAGGTAAACACGCATACCATTTTTCTCGTTGAACCAATGCAGTAACAATGGAAATACGTTTTCCGATTTTTGGTTATTTGCATCAGCGGAAATTCCAAAGAATTCAGTAGTGTTGATATCTTTTAAAACTTCGTTAAGCGCATATGGAGCCAGTAAATTGCTTTATTAGTGCAGTTGTTTTCATTCGTGCACTAGAAAATTTTTGTGCGATTTTTGAGTCATCAAAAAGTTGTCCGAAAAGGCTTTAGGAGCAATCAGAACTTCTAAACGACTGATGTTTAATTAAATGATACGCTATCGTAAGTAAGTTCAGCAGTGGCTACCTTGTCATGTTCATTTGAATCTTTAAGAAAGAAGTATTTCAATTTGGATGATGATGCAGTTGCTTGCGTGTTTTTTTTTTTTTTTAGAATTACCACGATCTTTGCTATCATATCTCCCACCGTGACTCGATGAAATATTATTATTAGCCATATGGTGCAAGAAAGTCTGAGGCTTATGGTGCACCAGCCAAAACAAAAAAAATGAGAGAGAGAGGAATCACCAAGAAAGATGAAATCCAGCTCAGGAGCCCGTGTGCCAAGCTCATACCCGGATGTGAGCCCATGGGATGATATGAGCACATTCAATCTCATTTTCGTGTCTTCCTCTTTTTGTCCTCTTGAAAACACATTTACGTTTAAGCATTTTTTTTTTTATTATGCAGCTTCACTTAATTAAAAAAACTATTACAAAAAAATTCCACTTATAAACTGATCGAACCATGTGCACTGAACACAAATAGGCTGTGACTGACGAAGCGATTGAAGATAATGCTACGAATTCTGCTATTTTTTGATTGTGCACAAATACATTTGTACAAAAATGTTCATAACAAGAAACCGGGACGTTTAAGCGTCCTGAAAAAAAACTTTTGGTACACCGGAACAGTTTCACATAAACCGGGGCGTATGGACACCGTACACTTGACCTACATATTCTGCCCATTGAAATGCTCCTTCTATTCTTTTACCATCTTTTGGCCAGGGTGTTCAACCCCCCCCCCCCTCAAATTAATATTCTGCTTGATTCAGTTGTGCAAATAGATTTTGATACTCATCTATATAAATAAATAGGCTCATTGTCATGATTTAGTAGCTTTTTCCATGCATTTTTAGTCTGCTTTACTTCATTCCAACTTGCACTGCGGTTTAAGTAGCACTTTTTGTGTTAGAATTTTTAATATTATCTATTGTTTTTTTACTCCTCTTGTTAGACTCAAAAGGGGGGGGGGGAACTCTCATTTGTTTCCTGCTGAGTATATATGGGCGCACACAGGGAGAGGGAATTTCCAAGTGTTAAGACCCTCCCAAAGAGGCTTGACTAAAACAAAAACAATTTTTTTTAAGTCAAAGCAGCAGTTCTTGACACCCTGTAGACAGCTTCTGTCTACATTGAGAAGACAGAAGATACTTGTTGATATTGCCTTCATCTCGTGATAAAAATTCATCGGAACAATGTGCAGTGACGTTACCTTAATTAAAAATGTCATTGTTTTCATTTGCATTTAATTTTGCCATTTGAATGATTTTACTTCTACAAAGTGATTGTAAAACCCTTTTTGAAGTAGTTTGAAATTGTATTATTAAATTTTCGTTTAGAAAATATCTGCTTTGCATAAGTAAAATTCATACAGGAACACGTTAGTTAATATACCAGTACGTTATATTTCAGGCGTATTCACAAATAGTAATAATTTACCATTTATAACAAAAAAAAAAAAAAAAAAAAAAAAAGCAAGCAACTACTTTTATGCTCGAACTGAGAACTTTTTGTTTCTGCGCATCTGCCATATTGCCTATTCATTCCTGCAACAAGTCGGAAAAATCTTTCTGGACAATCGAATAAGATTGATTCATGACCTTCGTAGACCTTGAATCCAGTTTTTTTTTTATTTTTTTTTATTTCTTCACTGTCTGAAGACTATCCATTTTTGTAATGACTAGCAGTTGAGTTGATGACTATTGCATTGCATTTCTTGTCTTCAACCCATGCACTCTACTAATACTAACTAGCATAGTGTGCAGTGTTAGGGTCGGGCGCCACCTGTGGTTTCCCACATCTGCGCCATATGTACACTGTGAAGAAATACAGAACACTGTAAATGCCAGAAAAAGTGTAGTTGTTGAATGTGTAGTATTGTGTTGGGTTCTGTTGTGTGTCCTGGCATTTGGCCGCAGGACCCCAGATGGAACCCCACGTTGCCCGCACACACCACTAGGAGGTAGCCAGGCTGCCCATTATTCTCTGGCAGGTTTCCGTCAGGGTCGCCTGAGCTTCCTGAACGGAGACCAATTAAAAAAAAATAATAATAAAAAAAAAAATAATAATAATAAAAAAAATAAATAAAAAAAATAAAAACGATAATAATAATAATAAAAAATAAAAACGATAATAATAATAATAAAAAATAATAATAAAATAAATAAAAAAAATAATAATAAAATAAATAAAAAATAAAATAAAATAAGTAAATAAATAATAAAAATAAATAAAAAATAAGGTAGAGTGCGGCAGTACAGGGTGTACGGAAGAAGATGGGGGATGAAAGTAAGAGTAAGGGGATGTAGGTAAGGGCATCCTGTAAATTGACAGTGGAGCATATGCCCCACCAAGAGAAAAGGGGGAGGGGATAACTCCAGAAGGGTAGAAAAACCACTCAGCGAGAGTGCTGAGTGTGACATATTTTGCGGTGGAGTGGTCAAGACCACTGGAGCCTACCCAACCATATGGAAAGTTAGCAGGCAATCCTACTCTGGATGTTCCAGGGTTAGCAAGTCGATGCTGGTAAAACAGTCAAGTACAGATTTTTTATTTCAAGTTTGAGTAAGTCCTTTACAGGTTTCTATCCCTGGCTTGTGTTGGTTGTAGAGTCCTGCGCCTAGAAAAGAGGTTCTGTGCGTACTCCGTTAATGATTTATAATATTGTTCTTCAGAAATTACCAGGTGCTCCTGTCCTTGAGGTATGTGTTGTAGCCTGGTGTACAGTGTTCCCCGAAGATTGTTATAAATTGGGCAGTTATAAAGATGGTCCCAATCTTCAATTTCTCCACATGTACAGTAGGGGTTATGGATGATTCCCAAGGTAGTCAACTTATGATTTATAGAGCCGTGTCCAGTTATAATATATGTACAGTAGAGGCCAGGAGAGAACCAAGGCGGCGACTTTGGATAAACTAGTTTGACATCCGGGATGAATTTCTTAGTTATCAGGCCCTTGTCCGTCTCCTCCCATCTTGTCTGCCAGATTTGTAGTAGCATGGCAGCTAGTTTTTTCTTTTCTTGCTTGCAGTCAGTACCATCGACACCCACACTGGTGGGTGTCGATGGTATGTCCAAAGATGGTAGCTGGGATTCCCCGCGACAGGCAGTAGTGCAATACTTACTAAGATGACCCCCGTCAACCTGTGCAATACCGCCACTTTGCTTATTAGAGGCTTGATTGGTCGAAACCCATGTTTGGTCTCCAGAGCAGCAAAAATTTCCAGTAACCTTCCCCCCCCCCTATCTCCTCCAACTAATGCATGGTACTACTAGTACTAACCAGTACCATTACTAATATAATACTAACACTAAGTAGTATGGCTCATTAACCAGTGCAGTACCATCACTTTGCTTATTGAAGGCTTGAATTGGTGAAACCCATGTTTAGTCTCAGAGCAAAGTTTCTAGCACGGTACTAAGTGCTATAGGTTTTGATACCTTCGTATTTGTGGTTTTCATATATATATATATAATGTGGTTATTACGTTTATATGTATGTATTCTTTTAGACAGTCTTTAAGACAGTCTATTCTTTTGTACAGTCTTTAAGATTTAGTATTATTATATAAATTTATACAGATATTAAGATTTAATAATTATATTGCTACAGATAAAATGTTTTCATTAGTAAAATGTTATGAAAAATCATTATCATTTAGCATTATACTTTTTATCTTAACTCAAAATGTATAGGCCATATGGAATGAAGATAACCAAACTAGGTTAACTTGATTACAAATTTGTATGAACACTAATACTTATATGAAAACCACCAATAATCGGTAACAATCTACAATTAAACGAATATATATATATATATGAAACCTCTCGAAATGAGGACTGAGTTGCAAAATTTCGGGAAATTGTGGTAAGAGATCATTTGGCCCTCAGAATGATGGCTGATGAGTTGAATGTGAATAAGAAGACGATTCGTCAAATTTTGCATGAAGGTTTAGGGAAAGTCTGCGCAAAATTTGTGCAGCGCAGCTTCATGGATGAGCAGAGGCAAAGAAGAGTATCATCATGCAAAGAACTGCATCCAGACTTGTCAAGACGATTTTAATTTACTCGACTGTAATGCCATTGGAGATTGAGTGTTTAGTGTTTCAATATGACATAGAGATCAAGCGTAAGGCATGCAGTGGACTTCAAAATCATCAGAAAAGCGTAAAATATTTCTTTCATAGAAATCCAGGATGAAATCGGTGCTGATCATGTTTTTCGACAAATGGTGTGATTTACAAGGCATTTCTACGTTAAAGGTAGATAGTCAATGCTGTTCTACTTGCAGGTGCTTCAAAGACTATTGAAGCGCATTTTCCTGGTGAGACCGCAATTTGGAGAGGAGGGCTGCTGGTTCTTGTTGCAATGCACCACCTATGTGATAACATATTTGAAGAAACATGCCATTGTATAAATCAGCGTTTCACAAACTTTTTCAGTTACGGAACACTTTTCATCTCAACATATTCACGGAAGACTTACGAAACATAAGTTTAGCGGGAGCCAAAGAACTGTTGATAATATTTTATTACGTATGACGCACTGTGCATCCTTATTTCCAACACAAGTAAAGCCAGCCGAAATTCAAATAACTGTCATCATACTTTCGTTTTTTTTTTTTTTTTTATTAGTTGGTTCACTTCGGATTTTTGGGGAACAAAAGGCTGCGATTGTTCATCCTCATTTTGAAGTGTGATAATATTGTGTTCGTTTTCATCGACCACAGTTGCACTACTAGAAGTACTTGCTTCTCATTTTAAAGTTCCTTTTTTCAACAACAATGTCACATATTTTAATAATAATATTTCGAAATACTAATAATATTAAAAAAAAAATTGTACAAGGAAGTGAGTTTAGTTATGATATCGGTTCGCTTCCACTTCTCCTTCAACCCGTGTACGCCAGGCTAAAACGCATACTAATCACCAATTGCTACTTTTTCGTAGGTGTCATTACCTCTACGTTTACTTCTCTATGCAAAGCCCGCCAAAGTAAAGTGTTCCGCGGTCTGTTTGATTATTAGTCTATGCCAGTATATTAATAACCGAAAAAAATTATGTTAAATATTATAATGATACAAAAGTGGTGTGCGCTACAAATATGCAAAATTTATTTATTTTATTTTTTTTAATTACGATTTTTCGCGTAACACAGTTTGAGAAACGGTGGTGTAGATCAACCATCCATCCTAATCTAGCACCAGCGGACTTATTTCAAAGGTGAAAACTTCCCTCGAAGGAAATAGATTTCAGGATGTTGAGGACATAACGAAAAACGTAACTTCCGAACTGAACATCATCTCTTTGGGCGACTTAGCTAACTCTTTTCAGAAACTTTTAGAATGGCGTAATAAGTGCATTCAGTCAAGTAATGATTACTTTGAATAAAAATGAAACCATTTTTGAGCTCCTTCACATTATGTTCTTTTTATTTCACTAGTCCTGGAACTTTATTGCCACACCTCGTATGTATACTCTGTTGCCAAATGTATCCGGATACTTGTATTTGAGGAAAATGGACCTTATCCGCCACGCACTGGTGTCAGGAATATGTAAAAGAAACGACTTTTACACTAGAACTAAATAAGTCAACGATGTAAGTGGGTCGAGGCGTTGAGCTTAGGGACTTTCAACTAGGAGTCATCGAAGAATACCAAATTAAAACTCGCCGAAAGCTGTCAATCAGAAGGTGGAGATCACAGGAACTGATATTAGTACAATAATGTTATTTACTAGTGTATATTTACAACTGTGATGTTTGGCGGTGGTGCTGTCACTTCCTAGAGTTCTTTCTCGCGATTTTGGCTTGGACTTGGCTTTGTTTTTGGAACAGTGAATGCCGTGTTTTGATTTAGCATTCTGGGCGGTTCTTACGCTGTGGCAGCAGTATGACGATGCACCACGTTATATTTCAGTTTGTAATGATTAGATTTGTATGCGACCATCGTGCAAAAGTCCATCTTTAAAGTGCGCAGAGCACTTTAAAGCCACTGAACACATTTGAGATGAACTGAATCATGCCAGCATGTCTGCAACGAGTAGCTAAATTGATTTCCGTGTTGAAAGAGGAAAGTAACAAAATACCACCTTTCTGTTTTGCGGTATACAGACGAGGATAAGTGTATAGCCCTACTGCCACGATAGTGAACTTATGATTACCGGTATACATAGTCTAGGGTAGAGGAGGATGCATGCAGAATATTTTAGACAAAGATCGTAATGAGATTAGAATAGATACTTTACATTATTTCGTTATACATTATAATTTCGTTATACTTTTTTTTTAAATTCATCAAAAAAACCAAAGTGCAGTAATCACTCTTTTGCTTCTAAAATATATTGCATTTAGTGGTAACCTTTCTCGTGGCGGTAGACTATATATATTAGGTCGAGATCCCGAACATTGGCTTAAAAGTAGTGATAAAAAAAAAAATATATATATATATATATATTTTTTATCATTACTATATATATATATATATACGTATATATATATATATTTTTTTTTTGATCACTACTATATATATATATATATATATAGCTGCCAACTCTCCAGATTTAGGATAGATAAATCGTTTTTCGTCTTTTTCATTTGATATGACCCCTTCCCCCATCGTACTACAGTCGGTACCATAGAGTTTCTCGGTCTTTTTCTTTTCGAAAAAAGTAATAAAATTGCGTTAAAATCAGTATTAAAAAAACAAATTTTTCCAGTTTGACGTAACTGTTCAGCCAAAATAAAAATAAAATAAAAAGAGCAAGCCCACTTTATTCTGCAAGTTTTCATTTCCAATGCACTGCATGCGATACACCCCAAGAATGATACTCTTTCTCAGGTTAGAAAACAGTAAAGATTAATAAAATGATATAGTTTATTTAAAACTAATATAGTTAAATATTTAATTTCAAAGAAAATACATTACTCGTTTCAGATAGTCAAGGATATGCGCCACCGTCCACCTGTTACCGTCGAGGTGATGTGTATGCTGATACGATTCAATAAAGTTTACAAATTAAAATATTTAATACGCGAATAATATTAACTGTTACTTTTTGAATAAATTTGGTAAATTACCGACTCAGGCTGCATTCACACATGTGGCAGTTAAGCGGACCTTTAGTGTTTAATCCACCTCTCTCCATCTACCAACCAATAAAATTAAAGATGTGTGAAGGATCTTTAATTTTATTAGTTGGTTAGAGGATTAAGCACTGGCAGATCAGCTTGTGTGCCCAGCAACTTTCTATTTCAACTATTGTATAGGAATTCACTATAGAAAGTCGACTTGCGGCAGTAGGAAAATCTACTAGCTCCAACAGAATTCATGGAGTCAGTTAAAGTTAAATATTATTTAACTTTACTGGCATATAATCATATTCGAAGAACAAGTTGTCTGAATCAAATAAAATCGAATCCATTTCGAAAAAACAATAAATGAAATAAAAGTTTTAATACTCCATATCATTGAATGTAAGGAAATATATATCTAGTTCTGCCAGTTTTAGTGTGAGAACGTACCGGACGCTGTTAGGAAAGAAGAATTGAAATACAGTTTACTTGGCCGGGGAAACTGACAGATATACAAGGAAACATGAAATTTAACGGTTTTCTCGGCCATTCTTGTATTAATTTTCATAACAGTGCTGAGTATCAGAGAATTCTTAACCTGGAGGGGGGGGAAGAAACGAATTCACATACAATGTATTCTTTTTCTAGTGATTTTGCAAAAGCCGTTGACAGTCAAGACCGAACATCAGCGACATTGTTATAAACAAAACGTTGTCTCGTCATATCTGAATATGTGCAAGTCTGCTATTTTCTTGAAGCATTCACAACGGTTAAATGTCTTAACAGGCAATACAAATAGAAAAATGTTAGGTGAAACATGAAATTTAACGGTTTTCTTGGTCATTCTTGTATTAATTTTCATAAAAGTGCTGAGTGTCAGAGAATTCTCAACCTGGTTGGGTGGGGATTGACCACCTGTACTGGTAGTCAATCCTGCGACTGTATTTTAATATAAAATGTGTATTTTGTCATTGAACATTATTTTCTAAAGCTTTGAAAAAACAAACATTTTTTTACTGCGGGAAAAAAGCCTCGATTTCCTTCTTCCTGCAAATACCTAATCTCTAGCTTTTCGAAAGTTAAATGTTGGCAGCTGTGAGTGTGCAATAAGGGACGACATTGGGCGACATTTAATTAAATATTGTATAAACAAAAGATTGTTTAAAACATTAAGTATATATACTGGATGGCGTAATAAAGTACAGTATCCCTATTTCTAATAGAGGTACGGTAACATTTTCGTGCAGCAGCATGTTCGGCAACATAACATATGACATGACTTTTGTAAAATACATTAGTACTTTACGACATGACCAGGGCCGGCCCGAACAAAAGCTGGACCCCAGTGCAAAGTTGACTTGCGGGGCCTTGATACAAATTTCGTACAACAAAATAATTTATTGCATTTTGATATTTATTACATTGCACAAATTGGTTTAGTAAGGATTACATAAAAATGATAAATAAAATTAACATTTTAATCACAAAAAAAATCTTTAATAAATCAAATAAGAAAAATAATTGCTTCATATACTTATATAATACAATTTGGTATGCGACTTAATCGAATAAGGTCACAATATGTGATTTTTGTTTCATTTTCTTACATGTTTTGCAGCAAATTCGTTGATAACATCATCATAATTTAATTTTTTGGCTATTTCGGATTCGATAGATAAAATGGCTAAGGAGGTAAATCGTTCTTGACTAATGCTAGATCTCAAGTAATTTTTTATTATTTTCAATCTTGAGAAAGATCTTTCTGCAGATGCGACGGTAATTGGTAAGGCTAATATAATTTTCAGAACTTTTTTTTTTTTTTTTTCCTTCCAGAACAGGGGCCTCCGTAGCCAGGTGGCAGGAGAAGTAGTAGTGCATAGCACACGCTTCCTGATTAGACCGGGGTTCGAGCCCGTACCCACCAAATACGGAGAATGCGGCAGGTCACTGAATAACCACCGCATATTCCTAGCCCGGATAAAGGGGGAGGGTTGGCGTCAGGAATGGCATCCGGCCGTAAAAAAAAATTGCATGCCAAAACAATAAAAACACTGACCCCATATAATAATGGGGGGAAAAAAATAAATAATATAATTTTCAGAACAGTAACAAAATTTGGATACAATTCAAATAAATTATTTTTCAGTAAATATTTTAATATTTGTAACATTGTGATCCTGGAAGGCAAAACTCGACGACAAATTTTAATTCCATTAATAAATCAATGCAATCAATATCGTCTTGCAAGGTCGCATTTAAGTCGTTTGCAACATTTAAAAAGATCGTTTTCAGTCAGTTTTTGAATATTATCCGAATTATATAAAAAACCATATGATGTCTCATGTTCGCGATAAATTTCGAATCTTTTCTTTAAAGAAATAATCGCACTATCGATTATGACTAGAAAATATTGAATTCCGAAATATTCTTCGCCTGATGAAATAGGCTGATCAGTTCCTTCATAACAAAATTGCTTTGTTTTTCGTCCAGTTCTTAGATTCTTAAATTCATATGTCACTTGTAATCCTTCAGCTATTTCCTTTTCAGTTATTAAAGAAGATTTGAATCCCGATTCACGATACTGTTCAAAAAAAATTTAAAAAGCCTTTTAAATGTGAATTTGCAGTAACGATATCTATATTCGAATTTTGAAATATCTTGCTCACAATATTTACTTTATTCAGTATGTCATACCAAATGACCAAACTTAATAAAAATTCAAATGAAGTAAGTTTATTTTCGATTGATTGGATTTCGGATTTCGTTTTCATGTCACTGGTATGTTCATAAAGGTATTTCAAAGCTAGAGAAAATTGTGGTACTTGGTATCTTACAGATTTCACACTTTCGAGGCGACATTCCCACCTCGTTTCTGACAGTGATTTTGGAGTAAGATGTTTGACATGCTCTTTTAATATATCCCAGCGTATCACAGAACTTGCAAAAATATTATATATGCTTTGTAAAGTCCCAAAAAACGAATTTGCAAGAGAAGATGATTTTGAAATGTCTCCAAGAACTAAATTCAAATTATGACTTCCGCAGGCCATATACTGTGCTTGGGAATTCTTTTGCAGGATAAGTGCTTGCACGCCTTTATATAAACCTCTCATATTAGTTCCGTTATCGTACCCCTGTCCTCGACAGTTCCCTAAATCTAATTCTTCCTTTTCTAATATGCTTTCAATTTTGACTGATAACCCTTTTCCTGTTGAGTCTTTTACTGTTTCAGAACAAATAAATCGTTCTTGTATATCACATCACTTTCAGAGTTATCTACATTAACACATCTTAAATAACAGATAATTGTTCTTGATGGCTTACGTCTGGAGTGCAATCTAATAAAATTGTGAAATACTTAGCTGTCTTAACTGTATTTATTATTTCCTTTCTAACTTTTTTAGCCAAAGCAGAAATCAGTTCATCTTGTATTCTATGAGATAAATAGGAACGCAATGCTGATTCTACGCACCGATCCAAATGTTGTTTCATGATTGGGTTAAATCTTGCAAGTAATTTTATAAGACCTAAGAAATTACCGTTGTGCTGTTTATATAAAGCATCGCTACTGCCCCTGAACGCCAAATTATGCTCTGATAAATATAAAATTGCAGCCACTATTCGTTCACAAACACATTTTAAACGCTGTGTTTCGTTTTTAATTATTTTTTCGTGTTCTTTGGCAATAGTCTTTCCAAGTTTCAAATTCTTTTCATGTTGTAACAATTTGTACATAGCTTGTAAATGATATTCTGATCTTTCGTGACTTTGTAATCGCGAACTTAAATGTACCCAATCGTTAAGTCCAGTTAAACACAGAGAAGTGGTATTTGAAGAGAATAACTTACACGCATAACACAATGTGGCATCTTTGTACTTTGAGTAGAGTAACCACCTTCGTTCTTGACGTTCCCCATTCGTTAATTTTCTTAAATAATAATTTTCAGAAAAACTTATGTTATTTTTATCTTTCGGAAAATCGTAGTTTTTTACTTGTGTCACGCCATTTTGTATGATAGCCATTCTAAATTTATCAGTTATAATTTCAGGCCACGTACCAGGATCATTGATATTGACATTTTCGTCTTCGTCGCTTTATTGTTTCTCTTGAAGCTGTGGTCCTCGGAATAATTCATCTTGTTCTTTGTTCGACGCTGACAAAAAATTCTCCGTCTGTACGTTTCCCTCTGCTTCATGACTATCTTCCCGTTCTACATTTTTCTTATCATCGCTTTCCTCTTCATTAGGACGAGAGCTGGCTTTATGATGATCAGGATCGTTTTCGTGGATGTCGCACGGCGTAATTTCATTTCCGCGAGTTTGATCTTCCAGTAACTGTGAATTATGCATTTCTTCAGTTTGTTGCACATTTTCGGTTTTTAAAAATTTTGCGAGGGAGTTCCTCCGTTTTTCCGTAATTTCTTCTCTTTCTTTTTTTTCCTTCAATTTATCAGAGCCACACATACTTTCTTCCCGCATCTCTGTCTCTACTAGTCATGTTGCGAAATATATAGGAATATAGTATGTTATTTATTTTCACACCTAGCGATAAAAACGTACGATGTACGATCAGCTGTCACATATATATATATATATTCGTATTTGTGGGGAATATTTATTCAATAATATCAAATGAAACTCCAATAAATTATTATATAATTACTATTTTTATTTATAGGCTTCGATCAGCCTAATTGTTTATAAGGTATCAAAGAGAGAGAGAGAGAGAGACTCAATAATATTGCGGTAGCCTAGATTAGGATCAAATGAGTAAATGGCCTGCTAAAAAAGCGTAGTTAATGAGTAGTCTACTAAAGAGGCTTAAAATGAATAGCCCACTAAAGAGGATTAAAATGAATTTAGGCTTATTCATTTTAAGCCTAAAGAGGCTTAAAATGAGTAACTAACAGACTCAAAAGAATTGTAGAGGCCTAAAGGTAGGCTAATGATTCGGTGACCTACTAAGAGGATCAAAAGAATTATAAAGGCCTGAAAATAGCTCAATATTTTTTATAAAATTACGTTTAGATTGACCAAAATAAATACAATGGTCTTGATCACTTTTCAAAACCTTTAGACATATATAATAAAATAAGACAAGAAATTCTTTACTCATTAACTATAGAAATTCAAATTGAGAAAAGGTATCAAAAATTGTATTTATTTAACTATTTTTTGGTCAAACCAGTATTATTAACTTAAAATTTTCTCAGAAGAAAATTTAAGTTGACTTTTTGAATAAGTTTGAATTCACTCGATCTCTCGAAGGTAGAAAGCGAAAAAGGGCCGAGAAAACCTAGTCGGTGGTATATACAGGGGAACGAAAATTTGTCCATTAGAGAGAAGTGTCCGCTAACAACAAGTCTGAGGGAGGAAAAAAAAAAGAAAAAAAAAAAGAAAGAAAGAAAAATCGTTAAACGCTTAATGTAAAATTAAATTAAAATATATACAGATTTTGCACAATATTTTTGTAAATAATATGCATATAATTGTGCTATGCATATTATGACTTTATCTTGAGAAAAATACATACAGTAATCACTTATTTTCTTCTGCACCTTCTTCCGGCCGATAATTTTGTTTTCAACATTTGTTTGGAGTGAAGAAACCATCGAAAGTCCTTCAGTATCTTCTTCAGCGGCGAAAAGCATTTTTAAATGATTGATTTGTATGAGCACTTCTTCTATTTTCATCGGTGGTTCGTTGTTAATATGTTCTTCGACAGAATGACCTCCTTCTATTTCTTCATCCTTATGAGGAACTTCTTGAAAAATATCGATGATATCTAGAGCACCATCTTCTGTAGTGAGGTTTGAGTCTATATCTTTGTAGCCAGGGTCACTTGTAGCGGAAGTATCGTACATTATCAATAGATGTTGAAGTTCTTGTTCTTCTTGGTGCTCCACATTGCTGTTCACAACTTCAATTTTTGCGTTTGAGAAGCCAGACTTTACAAAACAGTTCATGACAGTTTGTTTTCTAATTGCGTTTACTGAAGAGGAAATCCATTGAATCGCATCTAGGATGCTGATTTTCTTTGCAAGGTCACTCGCACATGTTACATCATTCATGTTTGCAATGAGATGTCTTAAAACACGTTTTCTGTAGTGAAGTTTAAAATTTTTTATTATCCCTTGATCCAAGGGCTGACACTCTGCAGATGTGTTTGGTGGCAGAAAAATGATTTGAATGTTGGACAATTCAATGTGCGGGTGAGATGCAGCATTATCCATGAAAAGACTAATTTTTCTGTTTTGACAAATCATGTTTTGGTTAAAGTGACTTATCCATTCGCTCATGATATCTCGTGTCATCCACGCTTTTTTATTAGACTTCCAGTCAACATCCAAAAGATTCAACTTTATGCCCTTGAAACAACGAGGATTTTGTGGGTTTCCTACAACAAGAGGTTGTTCAAAGTCTCCCAGCATATTTGTACACAATAGTACAGTCAAGCGTTCCTTAGAAATTTTTCTGCCCTGCCACTTTTCGTTTTTTAGACTCGTGTTTTCAGGAAGAGCTTTAAAAAAACAACCCTGTTTCGTCACAGTTGTAAATATCCTTAGCTTCAAAATCACGACATAAATCTTCCAATTTGACGATCCACTCTGTTACAACCCCGGTATCAACAGATCCACCTTCACCACTTACGGTTTTCCAAGAAATTTTATGCCGAGTTTTGAACTTGTCTAGCCATCCCACAGAAGCTTTGAACTCATTTACTCCCATAGATTTCGCAACCTGCAAAGCCTTTTCCCTAATAATATGCCCATTAATGGGAATTTTTTTAGCACGTGCACGACAAATTTGAAGTCCAACAGTTTTCGGGAATGATTTTTGAACCTGATCATTTATGTGTTGCCAGAATTGTTTGAGCAGTTCATTTTTTTTCTTTAGGATGTCGCTTACCTGCGTCTTCCCGATTTTGAATTTTACAGCGAGATTGCGAACACTAACTTTTTTGCCGATCATATGCATTAATGAGTTCGACTATCTTTTAAAGTTAAATGTTTACGAGAAGACATTGTGGACTTCACACGACACTGAACAAAACTGAAAACTGAAACTGAAAAGACGAAAGGCTGACCATATTCCCCCCTCCCTGCACACACCGAATTCATCAGAAGTTTTACACGTGCCTTAAAATTCTTGAAAAAGGGTTTAGAACCGCGACGTAAACCTTGATAAAATTCAGAGAATCGGAAACAGAAAATAAACACACGATTGAGGCAATATGTAGAAGAAACGTTCCTAGAAAAAGGGCCGCGAGCTCGCCCGCTGTCCGTTATGGGGAGATCAAATTAAGTGCTAATCTAAACGAAGCAGTGTAGATTGCCTGTCTGCGTCCGTTACAGAGAATGTCCACTAGACAGAAGCTGCAAACACGTTAAAACCAATGGAGGTGAGTTGGGGAATTTGAAAATGTCCGTTAGGAGAAGTTTCACTGTATAGCCTTTAGAGTATGATAACTATGCAAACGCTGGCAACATATAATCGTACGTCTGAGTGACTTGTTGAGATATTTGAAAGAAAATATATTTTTCCGTGTTCTTTGGAGAATTCTAGGCAGGCTTTTAGATAATGTTAATAACATGATTATTGACATTTTATTTCTTATGTATATTAAAAATATGGCCATTTTATGGGCGATGTCGCTAGATTTTGCGACAGTATTAAAACAAAAAAAAACTGAAACCATTTTTATTTTGCAAAATCAGTTAGCAGCGCGGGGCCTTCAGAAACTAGGGGCCTTGTGCATTCGCACCCCCCTCGGGCCGGCTCTGGACATGACCGATGGTTGTTTTATGTGAACAGATAGACGGACAGACATACGAAAATAAGTTTTTTCGCATTTGTGACAGCTAAAGAGGAATTGAAGAACGAAGCAGCAAAAAAAAAAAAAATAAAAATAATAAATAAATCTTAATAAATAAGATTTATTAAGATTTATTTATTAGATAATGTTAATTAGATAATGTTGTTAAATTATTTATTAGATAATGTTGCATTGCATTAAATTTTAGGTGCGTTTGATTATCAAATAACGTACCTTGATGATATTCATCTAGTGAAGATTTTCGTAAATCGCAGTTTGGGGAGATTTGTTTAGAAGCTTTTTTCCCCCCCCTTCTTTTCTTTTCTTTTCTTTTCTTTTGACCGAATGGGTGAACAAGGTGGTTCATTAATCACATGATGTGATATTTGGTGCACAGGTTGAAGCCGGGACCGGTCATGATTGACCCGTCTGCCGAATTAGTTAGATTTTATTGAAATTTGGGTCTAAAATGTCTAAATATAATATTTCATTGGGATGCGGCCATTGGATGACTAGTTGTTACATGCGGACGTTTATAAAAGCTGTACCGCTTTACACATTTGCGAATGCATATAAAAATAATTATAAACCGACTGATATAAAAAAAAAAAAAAAAAACCTTTTCCTTTAAGTGAATAAAAATAAATAATTTTTTTGAGCTTTTTGTAGTTAATCACATTCCAAATACTTACTCTGCTAATTAGCATTAGTAAAGGCATATGATGCAAAAAAGCAAGCTTATGTGGAATCGGCCAAAAAAAAAAAACATGCTCCCATTACACCCCTCTGTTCGTTCCAAATACCTGTCCAGCTCGTCTTTAAATTTATTTAGGCTATCAACTTCCACAACAAAGGATGGAAGTCTGTTCCACCAACCAACTACCTGCTGGCTAAAGGCAAACTTCTGCACATCTATCCTACATCTGTCTTTCCTCAATTTGAATTTATGCCTTCTCAGGTGATTATTTTGAGCAAGAGGAAGAGTCCCATCAGCATTGAGCATGCTCAAACCATTCAAAACTTTATACACCTCTATCAGATCACCTCACAGGTGCCTAGTCTCCAGACACTGTAATTTGCAAAACTTAAGCCTTTCTTCATAAGAGCAACCCTTTGTTCCATTCACTAACCTTGTTGCACTTCTCTGTGCTTGTTCCAATAGCTCTACATCCTTAAAATGAGGCATCCAGACCTGTATACGGTACTCAAAGTGTGGCCTGACTTGTCCTGTACAAGGGGATAATCACTTCCTTATCCCTGCTAGAAAAATTCCTGTATATCATTGATAAGACACCATGAGCTACTCTTGCAGACCATCTGCGCTGCTCAGAGAACTTCATATCTGCCTCACAACCACCCCCAGGTCGCTTTCATTCTCTACCACTGTCAGTAGTACCACAGAGTTGATACGTTGCTCTGGGGTTGCTGTTTCCCATATGTAGTACTTTACATTTGTCAATATTAAACTTAATTTGCCACCTCTCAGCCCATCTGCTCAACCTTTCCAGATCCTGTTGCAGTAGCATAGTGTCAGTAGTGTCCTTGACAACCCTGCCAACCTTCGTATCATCTGCAAACTTGGACATTAAGCTTGATATACCATCATCAATATCATTTATAAATACAGAAAACAATAATGGACCCAATACTGAACCCGGAGGGACCCCACTAATAACATTAGTCCACGATGAGCAGTATCCATTGATTACCACTCTCTGTCTTCTCCCCCTCAATCACCCCTTTATCCATAGCAGCAATTTGCCTCCAATGCCACAGTGCTCCAATTTGTTCAGCAGTCTTCCATGTGAAACAGTATGAAAAGCCTTTCTAAGATCCAAATATATGATATCAAAGTTATTCCCCTGCATCCAGTTCTTTTGTGACTGCATCATAGTATCCAATCAGATTGGCCAGGCAAGTCTTTCCCTTAACAAAACCATGCTGTGTCCGAGCTATAACTGAAGTCTTGTCTAGATGATCCTACAGTGCTTCTTTAACTAGTGCCTCCATTAATTTTCCTGGAACAGAAGTTAAACTAACAGGTCTATAATTACTTGTGTTGCACTTTGATCCGCCTTTGTGAATTGGGGTCACATTTGCACATCTCCAGTCCATGGGTACCTCCCCTGAGTCCAAAGAAGCTCTCGTAAATATGGCTAAGGGTTTGCTTACTTCCTTTGCTGCCTCCTTTAATATAACTGTATAGATCCCATACACCTCGGGTGCCTTTTTTATGTTTATCTTCAACAATTACTTCTTCACTTTCCTCTCTGTTATTACAAAATCATCTAGCTCACTGCCAGAGTTTAACTCACCTCTGGCATTCCCCTCCCTGAATAACTCATGTGTGAATGTAGATGCAAAATACTCACTTAGTTTGTTAGCCACCTGAGCAGGATCATCAACAGTTGAACCGTCAATATCCAGTGGACCAATCTGATTCATCCCTTTCCTTCTAGAGTTTACATAGTTAAAGAACTCTTTGCTGTTTTTCTTTGCATTCTTTGCTGAAGATTTCTCATAATCTGCCGTTGCCTACCTAATCTCCTTTGTGACTTGGTTACGGATCACCTTATATCTATCATAGGTTTCCATCTCACCCATTCATTTATATGTATCCCATGCATTTTTCTTCTCTGCCACATGTCTCATTAGTTCATCTGACATCCATTTAGGCCTAAACCTTGAACAATATTTCTTAGTTGGTATGTAAAGCCTAGTAGCTTCCAAGATAAGTTCGTTGAATGCTTCCCATTTTGAATTTGCTGTTGGTAACATCATCAGTTGGTCCCACTGTATAGAATTTAAATACTGTCTCAGATCGTAGTTGCCTTTACAAAAGCAATAACCCTTCCCTTTACCCCTGATGGTAGTTACCTCTTTGAGTAAATCCCGCTTTAGCACACTGTGATCACTGCCACCTAGTGGTTCCTCTATCCGAAGATTCTTAATGCATGAAGAATCACTACTGATAATCAGATCAAGAGGATTACTCCGTCTAGTTGCCTCCCGAACATGCTGATCATCCAATAAATCCACAAAAACCTTGCTAGTGTGTGTGTGACCAGCCCACAAATTCTAGTCAATATCTGGGAAATTAAAATCCCCCATTATAAGACTCTTTGATTTACTCTCCCACTCTATTTCCCTATACAGTTTCTTATTATACTCACCAGAGTCATTAGGCCTATAACACTGCTACTCTCAATTTTGAAGTCCCAATGCCACACCAAACTGACTCGACACTGCATTGTCCAGCGATGTTGACTGTCTTCTCTTCCTTGGATTTTATGCGTTTCTTAACTAATAGCATAACCCTTCGTCCCTTCTTATCCTGTCTATACTTTCTGTACACATTGTATTCCCCAAATTCCAGTCCTGCATTCCTTATATCTATGTGACACAACGTATCTGATATCCCAACAATATCTGCCTTTGATGTTTTGAGCAATACCTCGAATTCATCAAATTTATTTACCAAACTCCTAGCATCGGTGTATACGCAAGTATACATGCACCTGTTTCTATTGTTAGCTACCTTAACACAACCCACGTGTTTACTTATATCACAATGACTCCCAGCAGTCTCTAAAATACCATGCATCTTGTTTTCCAGGCTGTTGCTCATTCCAATAGTAGTAGTGCAAGAATCACTTTCACCTCTGCCAGTGGCTACTGTTAATCTATTAGTCTTTGTAACCCCCCAAGCTAGTAGCTTTGCGACCCACCTAACACTGCATCGATAGCATCAGCAAATATTCTTGCACCCTTTCTATTTAAGTGTATCCCATCCCTGTAGAAGCAATCTCTCCTGTTAACAAGTACAGACCAGGCTGAAAAAAATTCTACCTCTTGAACCTTGCACAATCTTTCTAGGGCTGAATTGATTGACAAGGCTCTCATCATATACTCCCTCCTATCGTGTCTGGGCAGAATTGCAGACACTTTCAAATTCAACCCTAATTCACGTTTTTTTTTTTTTTTGAACAGTGACCTGTACTTGCTAAATAATTGCACTGGTCTCCTACTCTTAATATCATTAGTGCCAATGTGTTCAACAATATCACCTTTTTCTGCCCTTAAAAGATGATATGTGCTCTACAAATCATCAACTTTTGCCCCTGGCAGACAAACCCTAGTCCTGTTCCACGTATCCTTTTTATATATCATGTTTACCTGACAATAGAGTCACCAACACTGTGGGTTCAGCACATTCTACCTTGGGGGTTGCTGCTGTGTTGCATGATGATCAAGTGCAAATCTGGTGTTGATGTGGGCAGCTGAGAGCTTGTGGGTCCTCTAGTTTAGATCCTTCGAGGGCATCCACCCTGTCCTTCAAACTGTCATATTGGCCTATAACAACGCTGAGTTGTCGCCCGATCTCCTCACACTCCTTACATCGCGCACGCACACACGCACTCACACGCACGCGCGCACACACACACACACACACACACACACACACACACACACACACACACACACACACACACACACACACACCGCTCTTGGCAATATCATATCCCATACATGATTGCTTCACAAACATCAAGCAAGCAGTGCATTTTAAAAGGCTGTGATTCAGAGGGCATCTGCCCCCCTCAGTTCTCCCCTGAGCCACAGCACTCCATTTAGCTTGAGCCTTTTACTTTGCTGCTCTGGTCTTTGTCATGATTTCAATTCAATTTCAATAAAATTTCAATTTCAGTACAAAATTATAACCCTAAACTTGTATCCCAATGCAGTTATAAAACTATATATCTGTATATATTGTTTTAGTATCGAGTCTGCAAATTCTATTTTATAACTTCTGTATCAATTTATGTATTAATTAATTAATTATGTTACGTTTGTAAAATCTAAGTCGTTATATGTATTTAGTTAAAAAGTACAATTTAATTGAGAATGAAATTTAACAAGATTAATAAATTTTACTGATTAATTGATAATATTATATACCATACTAAGCTAACGCTATCTAGTTCAGGATATAACATTGTATCGTATAACAATGGCGGCAAGTTACGAACAGCAAATCTACGGACACCTAAGTATTAATTAACTTCCAAAATCTTGCTGTCTCAATTCAGAATCTTGACTAGGTCTGGAAGCTACTTATAGAAAATAATTTAATATAACAATTAGTCAATAAAGCAGCTAAATATAGCTAAAAAACTTACTGTTTGCCGGAGCTGCAAAACTTGTAAAACCCGTGGATTGGATACCCTTCCTGATACTAAGTAATAACCTACAAAATCTCTATCTAAGTTAAAATTTAAACTAAGTATCGTAACTAGGAATATATACTCTAGAAAATAAGTTAATATGCCAATTTAAACCAATATAAGTTAATAAAACGATAATAATATTTAGACTCTTTCGAAAATGCGTGCACCTATTGCCTTAACCCTGACCTTCTGCTCGCCCGCATGTGAAAATTTATATTATTATGATGATTATTATTATTATTATTATTAGCCATATGGTGCAAGGAAGCCTCATGCTTATGAGAGAGAGAGAGAGAGAGAGAGAGAGTGTCAGAAGTAGAAGGAAATCACCAAGAAAGAGAAGAATGATGTCCAACTCGTGACCCTGGGTGTGGCAAGCCCATACTTACCAGATGTGAGCCCCTGGGGTAATATATGGGTATTATTATTGCTCATATCATTTCTCCCTGATTGGAGGTTCCAACTTGTGATGGGTATTGCTATTAAGTACACAGGGTGGTTGTTATGTTTGGTGTTACTGTTGGTCAAGGAACTCTCTGACTATCCTACAGGTGTTCAGGATTGAAGGAAGTTCGCTGGGAGACCTATTGCTGCTAGGTTGTTATGTATGGTCTTTGGCACCATACCTGTGGTTGACATGATGATCGGGATGGTCGTAACTTGTTGCATATGCCACATCTGTTTGATCTCCTCTCTTTGGTTCGTGTAGTTTCTTAATTTTTTCCCCATGGGTTTTCTGCAGGTTGCTAGTGTTGGGTACCGCTATCAATCAGATAGGTAGCCTTTTCCTTCTTGTCCACAATGGTTATGTCCAGTGGTGAGCTGTGAATATTTTAACAATGGGCTTGCAGTTTTTCCGTCTTTCTACGCAGTAAATTTGATCGGTCACGGAAGTGATGTCATCTGCGGATTCTATCAGAAGCGCTTCCCACACTCGCACTACTAGTAGCATGTTTAGAGCACGTGATGCATTTTTCGTGACCGATATATCTCAAGTCAGGGGCAGATTCAAGGGATCGACATATGGGGCTTATTACCCCCTTAACTTAGATAGATCTAGGAATAAAATATTCCTAGATCTATCTAAAAAAAAGAAAGAAAGCTTAAAAACTGGTTGTCATGCCTCCCCCTTACGATGATACAATAGCATCTGGAGTTCTAACTTTTTAGAATCCTTGAATATTAAGACATCACAATCATACTTACTGAAGGAAGTATGATTGTGATGTCATACTATTCAAAAATTCTAAAAAGTTAGAACTCCAGATGCTATTGTATCCAGTTATCATAAATCCATTGTATCTTGTCTTCCAGAAATTATGTAAATTTGTGAATGATCAATAAAATATTTAGAATAAGAAAGCTCTTATTTCATAATCAATATATACAAATCAAAATACCTAAAAGAAACGTGAAGGATGTTTCACATAAACCATCTACCACGTGTGCTTGGCACATGCACAACTTTTTTTTTGGTCTTTTTTTTTAACAATTAGGGAAATATAATGGATACATTTTTTTCATGATAAAATTTTAATATTGCGAATAAAAAATAACATAATTTTTCCCATATAAAAAATAACAAAAACTATCACAAAACATTCCACAATATAAAAACAAATATTACATAAAAAACAAACTTTCTAGAAAAAGTACACAAAAATCACAGATTACATGAAAAAAAATTATTACACAAATAAAAAATTGCCATATGCATTTTACTTCTTTATTAATATTTGTTGTTGATCTTCTGCTTTGCTCAATAACTGAGTGATGATTACGGAGGAATGATTTGATGTAACGTTCCAGATCAAACTGAAGCAATGGTTTACCCTTTAGATGTATGGTCATCATAATCTGCAACGTGTTTAATTGTCAACATTATTCATTCACTCAATACTGTTCATTACGCTGAAAGCTCACTCAGCTACAGCAGTGCTAATCGCAATGGTTTCAAAGATATTTCTGGCTTTCTTAATTGAAAAGAGAATTTCACTTGATATTAAAGATAAACTCTTCGACAAAATCTCTAAAATCGTTAATTTTTATTTCATATTTTATCAGAAAACAAATTTCTTATTCAGTTTTCACCATCTGGCCACCAAGATGAAAGTACTTTCATAATCCACGATTTCCAGTAGCATATGTTTAAAATTTCTTTCAGTGGTATCATTATTTTCTTTATTTAATTTAAAATCACTCTCTGTTGCATTAATAACTTATCCTTTAAAGTTAAAACAATGCATTTAATTACTTGTCACGAGGTAATTTTTTAAATGTGTTCTTACTTTCGAATTTGATTCCTTCAAATTCTTTCCACTTCAACATGCTCTCAATTTTAGCTTCATAATTTCCTTCAGAATTTTTCAAATTAGCAATAGCATTGATAATTCGAATAATTAATTTATCTGCTTTTACCATAGTGATTCTGTAAAGCTTCTGAAAGGTAAGAGTGCTCCTGCAGAATGTCGATCATTAGTGCTAAATAGTTACGAAATTCCAGATTAAAAGTCGATTTAATAATCCAGAATATTTAACTTCTAATTCAAAATGTTTGCACAAAGTGGGATAATTCCTCCAACCCGCAATTGCCATCCGCAAGCTACACCGTGGTCCAAACACACAACCAATCAAGTTCTTTAGCAATCATCCTTAATTTGCACTGGTTTTTTGGAGATTGGTGATATGCATAGGCACTTCAGATCACAACTTGGTGATTGTCTCTTCTCCAATGGAACCTTTATCTCATGGCTATTCCCAACCTCGTATTGTTTGGCATTACAAGAATGCAAAATGGGATGACCTGCGAGACTTCTTTTCTTCTTTTCCTTGGTCTGATTACTGTTTCAAAACTTCTGATGTCAACGTTTGCTCAGATCATGTCAGTGAAATTATTCTTGCAGGAATGGAATCCTTGATCCCACACTCCACTTTAAAATCTCGTCCTTTATCTAAACCTTGGTTTTCCAATAAATGTGCTAAGGCTGTCCAAGAGAAGAATGTTACATATCATAATTGGCTTGTTTCTAATTCTTCAGTTTCATTTTCAGCTTACACCAAAGCTCGCAACAATTGTAAAGCAGTTATTAATCAGTCAAAACTAGAGTTTGAACAGGCTAAGAGTAGAAAACTTGCTTCTTGCCCTAATGGTAGCCAAGCATTCTGGTCTCTTGCCAAAGCTATTGGCCGCAACTTTTGCCCATCTCTGCTCCCACCTCTGTCCAAACCAGATGGTTCTGTTGTCACTTCAGCCAAGGATAAAGCTGACCTGCTAGCATCCCATTTTTCTTCGAGCTCATGTATTAATGATCTTCGTAAAACACCTCCCACCATTCCTAACACGCTCCATTCAATGCCTCCTGTGGTCTTCCGTCAAAAGGATATCAGAAGGATTTTGACGAATCTTGATGCTAAGAAAGCTCCAGGTCCTGATGGTATTTCTCCACTTGTTCTCAAAACCTGTGCTCCTGAACTTACTCCTATTCTTTGCCGCCTTTTTTTCACTTTCTTATTCCAAAGGTGTTTTTCCTTCTGCTTGGAAATTTGCTCATATCCAGCCAGTTCCTAAAAAGGGTGACAAATCCCTCCCATCCAATTATCGTCCCATTGCAATTACTTCTACTCTTTCTAAAGTAATGGAGAAATCAATTAACTGCCAACTCTTAAACTACCTAGAAACCTTCTGTCTGATCAACGATCGCCAGTATGGATTCCGTCAGTGTCGATCCACTGGTGATATTCTGGCTTATGTTACCCATTTATGGACTAATTCAATGGAAAGGTTCGGTGAAACACAAGTAGTTGCTCTTGACATCTCAAAGGCTTTTGATCGTGTTTGGCATAAAGGTCTTCTAAACAAGCTTCCATCTTATGGTTTGCCAACTGTTTTTATTAATTGGTTATCCAGTTTTCTCTCTGATCGCTCACTGAGGGTGATGGTAGATGGCTCTCTGTCTTCTAACTTCTCCACTAATGCCGGTGTCCCCCAAGGTTCAGTTATTTCCCCCACTCTTTTCCTCTTGTATATCAATGACCTTCTTCCATTGACTGGAAATCCTATCCATAGTTTTGCCGATGATAGCACATTGCATTCAACTTTCCATTTTGAGAAACCTTGTCCAGCTCAATCAGCTTCAACTTCTCGAAAATCTGCTACCAATTCCTTAAATGCCGATCTTCAGGTAATTCTCCAGTGGGGCAAAGACAACTTAGTTGATTTCAACCCTTCTAAAACTCAATCTTGTCTTATATCTCGCAAAAATGATTCTTCTGCTCCTATGCTTATCTTTAGTGACACTCCGATTTCTAGGCAAAATGATATATCTCTTTTGGGGATTACCCTGACTTCTAATCTCTCTTGGCACAAGCACATTACAAATATTGCTTCCTCTGCATCTAAAAAACTTGGTTTTCTCTTTCGCTCTCGGCGTTGCTTTTCTTCCAGACAGCTGCTCACACTGTATAAATCGCAAATCCGCCCTGTCATGGAATATTGTTCCCACATCTGGGGTGGTGCCCCCAAAACCTCTCTCAGGCTTCTTGATTCCATTGAGAAGAGGGCAGTTAGGTTAATTAATGATTCATCTCTAACAGAGTCTCTCCACTTGCTTTCTCATAGACGCACTGTTTCTGCTGCATGCCTCTTCTACAGATACTTCCATGGGCACTGTTCTTCTGAATTGACTTCTATAATTCCCGCTCTCTCTTTCAAAACAGTCCGAACACATGCCGCCACCAGCCAACATCCATTTACTGTCCAACTACAAACCCACAGAACCAACTTTTCATCTTCCTCATTTATTCATTCAACTGCCGTTTTCTGGAACAAACTTCCTTCATACGTATTTCCTGAAAATTACAATCTACAGAAGTTCAAGTCCAATATCAACAAATATCTTCTTTCGTCTTCTCAACCTCCAACCCAAGCACGGTAGTAAGTACTATAGGTTCTAATACCTCTCGTGTTTGGGTTCTCATAAAAAAAAAAAAAAAAAATACAGTTTTTTCAAAATCTGCCAATATTTCATCTTCATAAAGTTTATATAATATCTTAGTTGCCTCAAACCCCACGTTGCTACTTTCACTAATTTTTTTGAATACTGTGCAAAATGTCGGAATCACACAGATATTCAGTTACTGTGACCATGTAAACATAGATGGAGAAATTTACTGGAAGGCATGGATCACTCACTTCTCCGAAAAACATATGCCCGTTTGTCGGAGTATAGGGGAACCACAACACAGGTTGACCAGGGGCTATTATCTGTGTCAAGAATCTTCTTAATCCTCTGACTGGCTATGGAAAGCATATTGACTAGCACAACTTCTCGGTATGTGTCTGCATAGGTTTTACGGACACCACTAACATTGTGAAACGGATCCCTTTCACCCTTAAATTGTGCTTTCTAATTACCTAAATTACCTAAAGGCCAGAGGTGAGAACTATGCATACAAAGTTGTTTCTCCTAATCCGTTCATTACATGGAAATTTCTTTGTTCAATGGAAACCATTTTAAATGTAATTACCAAGAGGAATTCAAAAAAATTCACTATAAAGAAGTTGGTTAAACAGAGGTCCGACTGTAATTAAATCAAAAATGAAGCAATTTTAAAATACATAACTGATTGATTGCACAATTAAAGTGCTGGGGATCGGGCCCTCTCACCCCACTGTAGTTTTGTCTCTGGATACTCAATAATTGCATTCAGGATTTCATTTTTAAAATAAATGATTGTTTCAACAATGGGCTCGCAAATTTTCAAAAAAAAAAATAACAGTGGGATCTCGCGAGCTCACTATAGCTCACCACTGGTTATATCCGGTCTGTTGTGTGCAATTGTCCTATCCGTTATTATGGCGCGGTCCGAGTACAGCTTGTGGGTTCAGGTCTCTAGTACTGCCTGAGGTTCGTATTTGTAGTACGGTACACTTTCTTCGATCAACTGGTATTTCCTTGCTAGCTTCTGATGTATTATCCTGGCTACCTGGTCGTGTCTATGAGTGTTCTTAGTCTGGGTGACAACCTTGCATTCCGCGGTGATGTGTTGAATCGTTTCTGAAGCCAGGTGGCATCGTCGACATGTGTCATTGGACACTCTGGGCTCCTTGGTGATGTAGTGTCTGGTGTTGATTATCTGGTCTTAGATGGCGAGCACGAATCCTTCAGTCTTGGGGAAGAGCAGCCTGCTCGTGAGACATGCATTGGAAGCAATTTTATCTATGTGATCTTGATGGAGATAATAGTAGTGTCTGCCATGGAGTGTCTTCTCTCCCCATCTTTCTAGCTTCGTTTGTGCCTCCTGGTTGGGAGGGGACTCCTCATTTAGGTTGAGTTGGGTATACCGCTTGTTTATCTTCCTTATGGCCTGGTAGAGTGCTGCTGTTTGTTTCTGGAAGTAATCCTTCAGGTTAGCAATTTTTGTTTTCTGTTGCTCGATGAGGTCTATCAGGCCCTTCCTCATTCTTTCCGAGCACTTGTCAGTCTCTCCACGGCTGACTTCGGGTGGTGTTGGCGGCTCTTGGTCATCATTGTCTTTGTCTTTCCCGTAATATCCTCCAGATTGGCATTAGTCCAATCTTTGATGGTATTTTTCGGTCAGGCAGGCCTTAATTTCCTTGTGCTGTAACTGCTAAGCCTGCATCATCTCCAAGTATTTTTAGGCCTCTCCCTCTGTCATGACTTCAATCTCTTTACCAGTCTGCAGCTGGTACTTTCGGTTGACTAATTTTCCCTGGTGCAATCTGTTGGTCTTGCATTTCTCTAGACCAAATTCCATCCTAATATCATTGCTGATTTAGCATTGGTAGAGGCATATGATGCAAGAAAGCAAGCTTATGCAGCATCAGCCAAAAAAAAAAAAAAAAAAACACCAACCCTTCCACTTCACCCCTCCGTTCGTTCAAAATACCTGTCCAGCTGAGCCTTAAATTTATTTAGGCTATCAGCTTCCACAACAAGAGATGGAAGTCTGTTCCACCAACCAACTACCCTCTAGTTAAAGGCAAATTTCCGCACATCTATCCTACATCTGTCTTTTCTCAATTTGAATTTATGCCCTCTCAGGTGATTATTCTGAGCAACAGGCAGTATCCCATCAGCATTGAGCATGCTCAAATCATTCAAGGCTTTATACACCTCTATCAGATCACCTCGCCAGTGCCTAGTCTCCAGACACTGTAATTTGCAAAACTTAAGCCTTTCTTTGTAAGAGCAACCCTTCGTTCCGTTCACTAACCTTGTTGCCCTTCTCTGTACTCGTTCCAGCAGCTCTACATCCTTCTTGAAATGAGGCCTCCAGACCTGTATACAGTACTCAAGGTGCGGCCTGACCATTGCCTTATATAAGGGAATAATCACCTCCCTATCCCTGCTAGAAAAATTCCTGTATATCATTGATAAGACACAATGAGCTACTCTTGTAGCCTGTCTGCACTGCTCAGAGAACTTCATATCTGCCTGCATAATTACCCCCAGTTCCTTTTCATTCTCTACCACTGTCAGTGTAGTATCACAGAGTTGATACGTTGCTCTGGGGTTGCTGTTTCCCAGATGTTAAACTTCTGGGAAACAGCAACCAATGTTAAACTTCATTTGTCACCTCTCAGCCCATCTGTTCTGGAAAGGTTGAGCAGATGGGCTGAGAGGTGACAAATCATAGCGTCAGTAGCGTCCTTAACAACCCTGCCAACCTTTGTATCGTCTGCAAACTTGGACATAAAGCTTGATATACCATCATCAGTATTATTTATAAATACAGAAAACAACAATGGACCCAACACTGAACCCTGAAGGACTCCACTAATAACATTAGTCCATGATGAGCAGTGTCCATTAATTACCACTCTGTCTTCTGCCACTCAACCATCCCTTTATCCACAGCAACAATTTGCCACCAATGCCACACTGCTCCAATTAGTGCAGCAGTCTTCCATGTGCAACAGTATCAAAAGCCTTTCTAAGATCCAAATATATAATATCAAAGTTATTCCCTGCATCCAGTTCTTTTGTGACTACATCATAGTATCCAATCAAATCGGTCAGGCAAGACCTTCCCTTAACAAAACCATGCTGTGTCTGAGCTGTAACTGAATTCTTGTCAAGATAATCCTGCAAGATGATTTCTTTGGTAAACCGGAGTAGTTGCTGGAGTTGGTTCTCATATAGAGTGTGATGTTATCCATGTACATCAGGTGAGTGAGGGTGTACAGGTACTTTGAAGTTGTATTTGTACTTGCTGCTCTTGAGCATGTTGGATAGTGAGTTAAGTGCTACCACAGTGGGCTCAGGGCATCTCCCTGAAACATTCCTCTCTCCTGATGGGGATTGGCCTGGTTGTGATATTCTCGACCTTAATGGTAGTAGTCCATTTCGCTATTGTTTCTACTAGGAAGTTTGTCACTATCGGATTGACTTTGTAGGTGTTCAGTGCCTCTATTAGCCAGCTATGAGGCACGGAGTCAAAGGCCTTGGGGGGTAATCGATGTAGGCTGTGTACATGTTGTGGCACTTCTTGTAGGCTTGCTCTATAACCATGGCATCTATGGTTAATTGCTCCTTGCATCCTTTGCTCAACCTCTTGCATGCGTTCTGTTGTTCGACCATTATGTTCTGGCTCTCCAAGTGGTCTGATGATGATTATTATTATTATTATTATTATTAGCCATATGGTGCAAGGATGTCTGAGGCTTTTGTTGCACCAGCCAAAAAAAAAAAAAAAAATTCTGAGTTACTCAGAGAGGGAGAAAGTGAGAGTGTAGAAGGGAAACACTAAGAAAGAGAAGACTGATGATATCCAGCTCAGGATCCTGGTTGTGCCAAGCCCATACTCACCAGATGTGAGTATGTGAGCCCCTTGAGTTTTTAATTTCTTTTTGAGAAATCTGGCAGTAATCTGAAATTTCAATAAAATCTGACCAGTAGATGTTTTGTTTGCTTTTTTTTTTTTTTTTTTTGTTCCTAAAGAACTGAATTTCAAATGTCTGACATCTCGGAGTCAGATAAACACCAAATTTTCTGATAGGAAATGGGAAAAATTTACTATTCTGCTAAATGGGAAAGTTTTAGGATCATTTCTGATTCACTCCCCCCCTCCCCAGAAATCTACATTAGTTTGCATGATTGAACATGACTTGAGATGGAAAAGTTGGTTCGACACAGATCTTCAATGTATTGTTGACACACACACACACACACACACACACACAGAATATATAGATGAGAGAAAATGTTCTGGCATTATTTGAAAGCAAAAGTCAGAGTAACATAGATTTACAACTTAAGTTTTGTTGGTTCCTGGGAAGATTTTTAGCCGAATTCTGATTCCATCTCTCCCACCTCTCCTTAAAAAAAAACTACTTTAAAAACTCTACACCATGTCTACACTATGTTTATCAACATTACTTGTTGATAAACACTTCTTATACAATATAGAAGATTTTAAGCATGTTATTTAATAATACTAAAAAAAAGTTTGTATATATTTTTTCATGCTGAATACAGTGGTGGCATTGGTTTTTCTCTAGTGTTATTATTTTGGAAACAGTTGAATTTTTATACTTTTTGTGATATGTATATGTTTTGTATACACTTTTATATAATTATATGAATATGACAGCCTCTTATGCATCACAAATTTCAATAGTGTGGTGCATAAGAGCATGCAGTATTCATATAATTTTTTTATACAGTTTTGCTGTGGTTACCAAATGAAGGCACTCTCTGTATTTCTGGTTATTATATAGGTCCAAAGCAGGAGAAGCATAACAGTGTTGATAGAACCAAGTTTTGCAGTGCACATGAATTTTGGAATGCCTATGTGTGATCAAGACAAGTTAGGGGCATCCCATGTTTTCTATGTTAGTTAAAGGTCGATTACCATAAAACTAGCCATCTTCTCAACACATGAGAGGATGGTTTCATGGTGATCTTAAAGTTTTTTTTTTTTTTTTTTACTACTTTCCTGTGGTGGATATATAATGTTGAAGAAGTCTGTAGATTGAAATGTTGTGTTCTCTCCCAACATAACATTCTCTATTGCTTCTCTGGTACCACATGGTGAAGACCTGCCAATTCCCAATCCACAGAAGAGTCAGAATTTGGTCATGAATCTGGTGAATGAGATAACTGGAATTATACCTTAGAAGCATGTTCAAGTGAAGTGATGCTTTCCCTAATCATCAAGAATTGGACAACTTACTGAGGGACTTGGGTCCAGCTAAATCCAGTGTAGGCCTCCTGACATCTTGTTTAAAAGAGTTGGAATATGCTGAATGTTGCAAGACTTCTGCTTAAAGAAAAAAAGTCACATTTCTTATGCATGTTTTTACATCCTTGTAGAATGCTTGTGCTGTCGTTTTGATTTAATTTCCCCTCAAAGTGGGCATCAATCAGCATCACAGGGGACACCTGTGATGCTGATTGAGCTCCAGATGAGCATCATTGGGATACAATGCCCACAGCCTAGGATGCATGCTAACCCTGTGGGAATCCAGCTTATTGCCATGTGTGTGCTGCCCATCAAAATTCGGTAAGGGGATCCTGGTGGTTGAGAGGCCCAACTTCTACATCACTTCACCCCCTGCTTTGATAAGACAGGTTCCTGGGGTGGCTTGCCCAAGATCAATTGTCTTCACATACAGAAAAGTTCGTAGTGGGTTTGCCTGCAAGGGTCAACTATGTTAATGACATGCCCCATCTCTCATGGTCTGTGAGACAGGATTCAGGTGTGGTAATTGGCACCTGGGTAAGTGGGCATTCCCTTGGTTTGTAATGGGTGGCAAACATGGGTGCTGAAATAAAATCAAAACTAATTTGAATCCTGATAATAAAAATTATATTTAGGCATCTCAGGAGGTCCCATTCTGAGATGCCTAAGTATGACTTCAGTGTTTTTTGGGGTATTACCTTAATTGGCAATCTCCCATTAGAGGTGATTCAGAGGAGCTGTTTGAAGTGCTTATCACACTTGGTTCTAATAAAGATATCCCCGGAATGCAGCCATTTTACAGATTTAGGGGAGCCTGCCAACCTTTGCAAAGTTTTTTGAATAAAGGAGGGTGACATTTTCCAGGTAAATGGCTGCATTCTGGGGATATCCTTATTGAAACCAAGTGTGATGAGCACTTCAAACAGCTCCTCTGAGTCACCTCTAATGGGAGATTACCAATTAAAGTAATACCCCAAAAGACTCAACTTATACTTAGGCATCTCAGAATGGACCTCCTTAAAGTGTCAGAGGAGATCTTTTCTGGACTGAAAACTCAAGGAATGATAGATAAAAAAATGGATGTTTGTGTGTTGGGTTGGGTATATAGTTCCCGATTTAAACCTCATCCTTACTTTTCAATTCACCATTGTCCCTTAATTTAATAAAAGCTGAGTATCTTAACTGCCCAGCATGGACATACACTGGTGTTCAAAGAAAGTGCATCACCCCTTAAAATTGTAATTGTTGTCCAAATAACGTATATGGCGTAACGTAACGTAACGTAACGTATATATTTTTACAGATTGCATCAGATAAGATTGACATGCATAGGTGAAGACATAATATTGCATCAGCTGTTACTTTCAGCTGTATAAACACGCTCTGCAAGAATTGCAGTCATTCCTTGCTTGTGTCAGGATGGCAAGTTACGTGCAGTTGATGCCATGAAGAAAGAGTGCTATTGTTGCTTTATGTGAGGAAGGATGTTCTTCCCATCATATTGCTTGTAGAATGTCTTGTAATCAGTTGACACTGAGTAGATTTCTTTCCAAACTCAAGAATACTGGTTCCGCTGATAGGAAAAAAGGAACCGGAAGCAAACGAGTCTCTACACCAAAAAAGGACCGCGTTTTGAAGCACATATGCCTTAAAAACCATAAAGCTTCTTCGTCTGAGCTGAAAAGAGAATGGGAAGAACATACAGAAGTGTTAGCAAGTACAGTAACAGTCAGAAGGCTCTCTTCAAAAATGGACTTTTAGCCCGTCATCCTAAGAAGAAGCCCCCTCCTCACACAAAAAATGAAAAAGGCCCAATTAATTTGGTGTAAGGAGCATGTCAGGTGGACCTCCGAGCAGTAGAAGTAAGTTATTTTCTCAGATGGGAAGAAATTCAACTTGCATGGCTCTGATGGGAGACAAATGATTCACTGTAGACGTGGTGAAGAACACTATCCAGATGTATGGTGTCTACAGTGAAATTCCCTACCAGCCAAATGATAATGGAGTGCATTTCGTATCGTGGAGTGGGTCACCTGCAGTTTATAAAAGGTTCCGTAAATGTCAATGGATACCTGGCAATATTGGAAGGCAAATTGCTGCCAACCATTAGAGATCATTTCAACTTGCCAAGTAACTGTATCTTTCAGGAAAACTCTGCTCCTTGTCATCGTGCAAAAAATATAAGTAGGCACTTCTGTATTTACTGTAGCTTCATTTCTGCATTAGAGGTTTGACAGTAATGTGTTTACATTTGTTACAGGTGAAAAAATGGTTGGAAGAATGGTCCATTACAGCTCTTAGCTAGCCAGAAAACAGTCTGTACCTGAATCTTATAGAGAACTGTTGGCATCGTGTGGAATCTGCATTTGCCAGAAAGAAACCAAAGACCCTTTGTGAACTTCATAATTCGTGTTTGGAACCATGAACTATCAGTTGATTATCTTCAGAAATTGATCTTGTCAATGCCTTGATGGAGTGCTGCTGTCATCTTGTTCAACTAAATATTAGTTTGCACCTGGTAAACGTTTCAGTTTATTTTTCATTTAAAATGATGAACTGAAGCAAATTGAGGGCTTCTGATAACATTTCAGCCATAATTGCAAATGCTCATTTTGGAATATTTTGAGAGTACCTGTCAAATTTACTTAGCTTTGCCTCAACTATTAATAAATATCTTTTGTTTATATTTCTATTTGTGATGCTAGTCATTAATGTAACATAGCATCGAAAAAAAAAAAGGGGTTAGAAATGTGAAATTCCTAGGTGATGCACTTTCTTTGAACACCAGTGTATATACCAAATCCTTTAAGGTACTTCAAGTGTCAGAAGTATGGATGCTTGAAAATGGGCTGTCATTGTGCCCATGCATGCATGCATCTATTGTGAAGCAAAAAATCACATAATTACTAAATATTTATCTCCAAAACTGACATTTATTAACTGGAAAGTAGGGCACTCTTCTTATTCACAAGCATGTCAATAGTTGAAAGAAGAAAGATTTGAAGATTTAAGGCAGAGCTAAACATATTGTACCAGGAGGCAAGAAAAGCGGTGGAACTTATAAATAATGATAAACCTACATAAGTTCAGAACGTTGCAGGGAGATGTACCACTGTAACACAAACTGAAATGACTAAATTTAAGAGTCGTTTACTCCCATTGCATGGTATTAAGTCCATGAAACAACCACCAGTCTGCCACTCCTATATCACAGCTTCCTCTTGCACACCTCTACCAAAATCACCTGTAAAGGGAAATTGCAGAAAACTGAAGCATCCCATGAAAGGCAAGAAACAAAATGGATGTCTAGGTGAAGATAGTACCAGATGACTCAATCTTGGAACTCTGGGGAGAAAGATATGAATATAAGACAGGCTCTATATGTTCCCAAAAAAAAAAAAAAACGATAAACCCATGGGCTGGAAAAACCAAGCCCTCAGTACTTGGGAAGCTAGTTGGCAGATTCAGTAAGACCAAACGATGGCTAAATTCCTACAGTGGAACTGTTGTGGATTTCAATGAAGTATAGATGACATCAAGGTCCTATTGCAAAATTATAAACCGGTTTGCTCTTTCTTGCAGGAGAAATCTTTAAAGGAAAATGAAGACACTAGGGATGGACTTGGTCATGGAAGAGTCAATAACCTTGTGAGCATCCAGACTTATTTCAATCTGTACTTGTTACCACTAACATCAAGGCAGTAGCAGTTTGCCAATGAGCATACATGCTCAGTGAGTCTTAGAGCATATGCTCACTGAGAGTGACACCCCATCCTTTTAAATATGGGAACACACTTTTTCCACATCTTGTTCTTCTCTTCTAATATTTTTTCTAATTCTTTAAATTTATTCAAATTACCCATTTCCCCAGCACCAGTTAAATTTATTCCAACAGTCAATTATTTTCTGGCTGAAAGCTAATTCATTCTTTTATTTCACGTCTACTTCTAGTAGATGGCAGCACCAGCACTTATATAATAACATCAGTTGCGGCACCTCCATAGTCAGGTGGGAAGGAGCAGCAGTGCGTAGCACATGCTTCTTGATTAGACCGGGGTTCCAGCCCGTCACCACCAAATACGGAGGATGCGGAAAGGTCAAGGAATGATCACCGCATATTCCCGGAGGAATATGGCCTTAGTTGCTAATGTTCCTAAAAACCAAATAACAACAACAACATAACATCAGTTGTTTTCCAGTTACCACACTGCATATCCAAACAAACCGAGAACTTTATTTGGAAAAGTCACTGTCGGTGGACATTGATCCTCCTTATAGTGGATATTTTCAACACGAGATGTGGAATTGTTCCACATTTCATGTTGTAGCAGTTCCTTCAACAGCAACAGAGGTTGTCGCATCAACCCCATAACTGAGGCAACCATCCTCTTAGCTGACAAGCGTTGGTGTTCGGAACATTCCTGAGTATTACAATTACAATCGCAAGCCTCCGCTTCAACCAGCTAATTGTTGCAAGCACCTGTAGTACACGATTCTCACCATACATGACCACCATGGCATGCACAAGATGGTCTATATTTTACAATAACTGTTAACTATCGCAACTGAGGAAGGATGACATCTGTCTGAAAGCTTTTGTGTGTATATTACTTTTATATTTTGCTATTTTGTTCTATTAGTCATTAAAAGATTTTAATCCAAGCATTTATATTTATTTCATGGTTTCCGAAGTGTTGCAGTATTATTGCTGTATCATGAATCCTAGGCACGTAGGCCTTTTCCCTGATATTTTCTTCTGATTATTGGGTTAGAAGATGTCCACTATAAGGAGGTGTCCATTTTGCAGAGGTTTCTGTAGGACAAATAATTCAGAAAACTGAAATTTGCTGTAACTGTTTGCTTAGCGGAGTGTTTTTTTTTAAATGCGAACTCACTTTTCCACACTTGTGTCCATGTGTTCCTTGCCATTGTTTCTTTCTTTTCTCCCTTAATATTTTTGGGAGTTATAGAAATGCTGTGGAATTGATCACTGATCATCATCACTGATCATCATTTACTACAGCCATTTTCAATCCGTCGCAGGATGAATGCCTCTCCGGCAACTTTCCAGTTCCTTCTGTTTTGTGTAATGGCCATCCATTTACTACCCATAAGCATCTCATCTGTCCATCTCTGTTGTTGTCTTCTAGTTTTTCTTGGGGACTATTCTGTCATGTCTTTGAGCTGTGTGTCCTGCCCAAGTCCATTTCAGTTCTTTCATTTTAATAAGAATGACCTGTAATATAACAGGCTAGTGATTATTACTTAGTGGGAGGTAGTGTCTTCTTTTTAGGGTATCCCAATGGAAGATTGATTACACTGACTGGAATGTCTTTTAACATCTGATGACAGTTTGACATTACTACAGTTACTCAAGAGCCCATCAGTGATGTGGTTACGTACATCACAGAATGTATTGTCTATGCAATTGCAATTCCAAACACATCCACCCAGTTTCCACCATTACCTAAACCAGCATTTCCCAAACTTTTTAGTCACAGAACACTTCATCTCACAACATATTCACGGAACACTTACAAAACACAAGTTTAGCAGGAGCCAAAGAACTGTTGCTAATATTTTATTACATATGACACACTGTGCATCAGGAGCATCTTTATTTCTAACACATGTAAAGCCAAAATTCAAATAACTGTCAATTATACTTTCGTTTTGGTCTTTTATTAGTTGGTTCCTGTTTTTTCACTTCGGATTTTTGGGGAAATAATAGAAATAATAGCCCATTTCTGTGGTGGAAAAACATGCAACACAAACTACCTCTTCTAAGTAAACTGGTTTTGAAATATTTAAGTGCACCAGCTTCATCAGTTGAAAGTGAAAGAATATTTAGTACTGGTGGCAATTTGCAAGAAATAGTGTCCTTAAAATGGGGAAACTGATGTTTTTGCATTACAATTTAAGAGTATTCAGTTTTGGTTACTCTGTGTAAAACTACTTTTAATTTGTTTTTTTCCTTTATACTGTGTTAAAAAAAGGTAATAAATTTGATTTAAATACCTGTTAAGTTGCCTATATTTTATTATATTCTCTGTATTAATAAAAATAAATTGGCTATAACAGCAACCAAACTCAGAAAATGTTTACTTAATCCATTTCAGTTTATCAAAGTTATCTGATGAATCTCTTGGTAGTGAGCTGGCTTAAATTTAGCAGGAAATGGGCGATTAATAAAACTGATTAAGCAACAAAAAACTGATTAACGGTTAATCGGCCAAGGAGCCGATTATGTACTGATTAATTGGTGCATCCTTAGGTAATATTATACATGGCTATGCATAACTCACCAGTATTTCAAATAGTATGGGTGGAAGTTTCTTTGGAACATCCACTGCACAGTTCAAATCTTATGCTCCTTGGATTACCACCTTTTTGGGTCACCTTGAAGCAAGACAGAAACTCTCCATTAGTCACCATATTGAAAGAAGTGAAAGGCAAAATGCCATCATTTCTAGTTAGAATTTATTTCTTATTAGATTTTACTTTGTACATTTTAATATATCTAATATACCTTTTCTTATTGAAATTCATGACACACACACACACCAAAAGAATCTGTTACTGCATAAATAAAGTAAATAATTTTGTTATATGTGCTGGAAATTTATTACAAGTTCATTAATATTTATGTAAGTTTTTAAGAGTTATTTTTTTTAATTTTTTTATTTGAATCTTCTTTTCTGATATACTAGGTCAGGTTAGTTAAATACTCAATAAAGTGATTTTTTCTAATGCATTCCAGGAGGTACCTGCTTTACCTTTCAAAAAGTCTTTTCTTGAACGTCATTCTCCCTCTGTTGGGACAACATTTCAAAATACTAATAATTATCAAAAATAAAAAATTTATACCAGGAAGTGAGTTTTTAGTTATGATATATCGGTTCTCTTCCTTCAACCCATGTATTCCAAGCTAAATCACATACGAATGGCATACTAGATCACCACATTGCTACTTTTTCGTAGATGTTATTACTGCTACGCATACTACTCCATGCAAAGCCCATGAAAATAGTGTTCTGTGGTCTATTTGATTATTAGTCTATGCCAGTATATTAATAATCGGAAAAAAAATATATTATAATGATACAAAAGTGATGTACACTACAAATATGCAAAATTTTTTAAAATTATTAATTATGATTTTTTGCGGAACACTTGTTCACATCTCACGGAACGCTAGTGTTTGAAAAACGCTGACCTAAACCATGCTGGAATGAAGAATGCACAACAGTTAAAAAATTCTCAAAGCAAAGCTTGGAGGATATCCTACAATGTCTAATCTCTTAGCTTTAAACATGCACCTAGCAAAGCATCCTATTTCACCATTAGAGATAAAAAGAATTGTGGTTCTGCTTTTCATTCTCCATTGCCCAGTCAACCACTACGAAGGCGGTCTGGAACAAAATCCAGAAGATGAAGGGGAAAGTACAAATCACACCCCTCATCGATCCTGTATAATGGATGCACAGTTGTAGACTCATCTGTAATAGTGAATGCCCTTCGGTGAATATTTTCAGTCAGATCAGTAACATTTTATTCCCCAGAATTCCTTCTCAAACAGAAAAATGAAAAACAGGCACTTAATTTTAAATTAAAGATGTTGACCCATATAATGGGCTATTTACCATTCATGAGCTGAAAATAGCTCTCACCCTTATGAATGTGAGTGCTGTTGGAACAAATGGCATTCACTATGAAATGATCATGCACTTTTCACTAAAATCCATGGACCACTTGCTATTCCAATGGAATCTTCCTCTAAGAGCAGCTTCTGGATGCCGTATAGGGCAATCTTCCTCCTAGTAATCTGACTAGCTGTTTGTGTAACCTGTTGGAGAGACTGGTCAGTACTTGTCTTATGTGGTATTTAGAAACAAATGACTTTTTCCAAAGTACAGTGTGGCTTTTGAAGGAATAGGTCACTATCAACCACTGAATTAGACTGGAAACATATATCTGAGATGCTTTGCCAAAATGTGAGAACCTGGTGTCTATCTTCTTTAATATGGAATAAATGTAGCACAAGCAGTTATTAATCAGTACAAACTAGAGTTTGAACAGGCTAAGAGTAGAAAACTTGCTTATGGTAATGGTAGCCGAGCATTCTGGTCTCTTGCCAAAGCTATTGGCCGCAACTTTTGTCCATCTCTGCTCCCACCTCTGTCCAAACCAGATGGTTCAGTTGTCACTTCAGCCAAGGATAAAGCTGACCTGCTAGCATTCCATTTTTCTTCCAACTCATGTATTAATGATCTTGGTAAAACACCTCCCACCATTCCCAACACGTTCCATTGAATGCCTCCTGTGGTCTTCCGTCAAAAGGATGTCAGAAGGATTTTGACGAATCTTGATGCTAAGAAAGCTCCGGGTCCTGATGGTATTTCTCCACTTGTTCTCAAAACCTGTGCTCCTGAACTTACTCCTATTATTTGCCACCTCTTTTCACTTTCTTATTCCAAAGGTGTTTTTCCTTCTGCTTGGAAATTTGCTCATATCCAGTCAGTTCCTAAAAAGGGTGGCAAATCCCTCCCATCCAATTATCGTCCCATTGCAATTACTTCTACTCTTTCTAAAGTAATGGAGAAATCAATTAACCGCCAACTCTTAAACTACCTAGAAACCTGCTGTCTGATCAACGATCGCCAGTATGGATTCTGTCAGTGTCGATCCACTGGTGATATTCTGGCTTATGTTACCCATTTATGGACTAATTCAATGGAAAGGTTCGGTGAAACACAAGTAGTTGCTCTTGACATCTCAAAGGCTTTTGATCGTGTTTGGCATAAAGGTCTTCTAAACAAGCTTCCATCTTATTGTTTGCCAACTGTTTTTAGTAATTGGTTATCCAGTTTTCTCTCTGATCGCTCACTGAGGGTGATGGTAGATGGCTCTGTCTTCTAACTTCTCCACTAATGTCAGTGTCCCCCAAGGTTCAGTTTTTTCCCCCACTCTTTTCCTCTTGTATATTAATGACCTTCCATTGACTGGAAATCCTATCCATAGTTTTGCCGATGATAGCACATTGCACTCTACTTTCCATTTTGAGAAACCTTGCCCTACTCAATCAGCTTCAACTTCTCGAAAATCTACCAATTCCTTAAATGCAGATCTTTGGGTAATTCTCCAGTGAGGCAAAGACAACTTAGCTAATTTCAACCCTTCTAAAACTCAGTCTTGTCTTATATCTCACAAAAAGGATTCTTCTGCTCCTATGCTTATCTTTAGTGACACTCCGATCTCTAGGCAAAATGATATATCTCTTTTGGGGATTATCCTGACCTCTAATCTCTCTCTCTCTCTTGGCACAAGCACATTGCAAATATTGCTTCCTTTGCATCTAAAAAACTTGGTTTTCGCCTTTCGCTCTCTTTGTTACTTTTCTTCCAAACAGCTGCTCACTCTGTATAAATCGCAAATCCGCACTACCATGGAATATTGTTCCCACATCTGGGGTGGTTCCCCCAAAATCTCTCTCAGGCTTCTTGATTCCATTCAGAAGAGGGCAGTTAGGTTAATTAATGATTAGTCTGTAACAGAGACTTTATAATTTTGCATTAATGTTAATACATTTTGCATTAATGTTAGTTTATACTCTAGAGACTATCATACTTCGTATGATAGTCTCTAGAAAATAAAGAGTATAACATTAATGCAAAATGATTATAGTAAAAAATAAATTGAAAACAATTAAAAATCAATAGAACACAAACAATTAATTTAAAAATTAAAAAAGTTTAACGTAAATTTTGAAAAACAATTTTCCTTCCTAAGGGAGTAGACACGTATGTCGTGTCAACATGTTTGACCCTATGTCGTGATCACAGGAATGTAAATTATGGAGTATGTGTGTGCACGAATCTTAATAGAGATTATTAGTCTTCGCACATGCACGTAAAAGACTATGAATCAAAGATTAGATATGAACAACGAACGTTAATAGAATTCTCGTGTAATTTAATTTCGACAGTTTCTGCAGTTAATAGTCTTGTATTGTTACGTTGGACACGTAGGTATTTTGTCCTTGTTGAATAAAAATGTATGTTTTTCATTAACGGCATGAAAGGTTAATTCTGATGCTGCTGAACGAGAAGTGCGAACTGAAGATGCATGCTGTTTTACTCTAAAATTCGGCAGAAATCCTGTCAATACTTGGTGAGATGAGTCGCAATCACTACAAGAAATGTCCAGGTTATTTATTTGTGTTGTGAAAGAGGAAAGGACTGAGTGATTGTTTAGTATAGCGTGGAACTTATGGGACTGAAATTAAGTATTTTTTGATGTTACCATTGTTGGTTGGAGTAGTTTTTTGTATCTTATCCTTAGCTTGTACCCTAAATTTCCATATAGGTCTGGCCACAATCTTAAATTCAGTATCTTTAAAGAATATGTTAAGCTGTTTCTGCCACTGTTCAACTTATGGGACTGAAATTAAGTATTTTTTGATGTTACCATTGTTGGTTGGAGTAGTTTTTTGTATCTTATCTTTAGCTTGTACCCTAATTCGGTTTATTGTAGCATGGAGGTAACCCCTGTTTAAGAATCTGCTGGTTAATACCTGTATTTCTGAGTCTAAAGTAGATTCCATTGTTGAATATTTATATGCATTGAGAACTTGATTAAAGAAAATAGACCTTTTTGTAGGTGAATGGGTGATGCTTATAATGCACAAGCGTACCGGTGTTTGTTGGTTTACAACAGATGTTAAATTGTATATTATTTGCATCCCGAGTAAGTGTACATTTAGAAAATTTAATGACTTGGTATTTGTATTTTCCCTTTCCAATGTAAAATTGAGTCTAAGTTGAATATTATTAAAATATGTAAAATACTAGTAGTAATGGAGGCATGTGATGTAAGAAAGTAAGCATATGAGCTTATGTGGCATCAGCCAAAAAAAAAAAAAAAATTCACACAGCCATTCCCTCTAAAAGTTTGTCCAGTTCCTCATTGAATTTATTTAAGGTATCAACTTCCACAACAACAGGTGAAAGTTTATTCCAGCAAATAACCACCCACTGGCTAAAGACAAATTTCTGCACATCTATTCTACAAATGTTTTTCCTCAATTTGAATTTATGCTCCCTCAGGTTTATAATCTGAGCAAGTGGAAGAATTTCATCAGAATTCAGTGTACTCAACCCATTCAAGGCCTTATACACCTCGATCAGATCACCTCTCAGGTGCCTAGCTTCACCTGCTGCAATTTGCAGAACTTAAGCATTTCTTGGTAAAAGGAACCAATCCTGTTGCCCTTCTCTGTACTCAGTCAAGCAACTCTACATCCTTCCTAAAATGAGGCTTTCAGACCTGTACACAGTACTCAAGGCATTGCATTATACAAAGGGATAATCACCTCCTTTTCCCTGCTAGCAAAATTCCTGTATATCATTGACAATACCCTATGACTTGCTCTGGTAGCCTGTCTGCATTTGTCAGAAAACTTCATATCTGACTGCACAATCACTCCCAGGTCTTTTTCATTTTCTACCACCCTAAGTGTAGTACCACACAGTTAGTACATTTCCCTGGGGCTAGTTTTACCCATATCCTTTACTTTGCATTTGTCAATGTTAAACTTCAGTTGCCGCTCCTCAGCCCATCTTCTCAAATTTTCTAGATCCTGTTGCAGCAGTGCACTCCCATTACTGTCCTTAATAACCTTGCCAACCTTTATATCATCTGCAAACTTCAACATTAAGCCTGATATACCTTCATCAATATCATAGATAAATGTACAAAACAACCATGGGCATAAACACCGAACCTTGGGGGACTCCACTAATAACATTAGTCCACAAAGAGCAGTGTTCATTGATTACCACTCTGTCTTCTCCCTACCACCCTTTTATCCATTGTAATAACTTACCCTTAATACCATACTGTTGCAATTTGTACAGTAGTCTTCCATGTGCAACAGTTTCAAAAGTTTTCCTGAAATCCAAGTATATGATATCACAATTATTTTTTGCATCCAGTTCCTTTGTAACCACATCATAGTATAGTATCCAATCAAATTTTTCAGACAAAATTTTCCCTGAACCAACACATGCTGTGTCAGAATTATTATTGCAGTCTTGTCTAGATGATCCAGCAATGCATCTTTAACCAGTGATTCCATTATTTTTCCCAGAATAGAAGTGTAACTAACTGGTCTGTAATTACTCATGTCACCCTTAGATCCCCCTTTGTGAATTGGGAATACACTTGCACATCTTCAGTCTGTAGGGCCTTTCCCTGAGTCCAAGGATGTTCTCATAATTACGGCTAATGGTTTGCTTAATTCCTTTGCTGCTTCCTTTAGTATAACTGGATAGATCCCATCCATTCCAGGTGCCCTTCTTATGTTCAACTTTAATTTTTTCCTCCACTTTGCTCTTAGTTATTATAAAATCATTAAGCACTCTGTTACACTTTGATAAAGTTCTGGCCTTTTCTTCCCTTAATAACTCGTCTGAATGTAGATGCAAAATACTCTTATTCAGATTATCAGCTATCTGAGCAGGATCATCAACAGTCGAGCCATTGATATCAAGTGGACCAATCTGATTCATGCCCTTCCTTCTAGAGTTTATATAAGTAACAAAGTCCTTGCTGTTTTTCTTAGCATCCTTTGCCAAAGGTTTCTTGTAGTCTGCCTTCACTTGCCTTACCTCCTTTTTGACTTAATTACAGACTTCCTTATATCTGCCATAGGCTTCTGTGTCACCTGATAATTTATATGCATCCCACGCATCTTTATTCTCTCCACGAGTCATTAGTTCATCTGACATCCATTTAGGATGTCAGTTGAACTAATAGAGGCACTGGTTAAAGAAGCATTGCAGGATCATCTAGAGAAGTCTTCAGTTATAGCTCAGACACAGCATGGGTTTGTTAAGGGGAAGTCTTGTCTGACTAAGTTGATTGGATACTATGATGTAGTCACAAAGGAAGTGGATGCAAAGAATAACTTTGATATCATATTTTTGGATCTTACAAAAGGCTTTGATACTGTTGCACATGGAAGACTGCTGCACAAATTGGAGCATTGTGGTATTGGAGGCAAATTGCTGCTATGGATAAAGGGATGGTTGAGTGGGAGAAGACAGAGAGTGGTAATCAATGGACACTGCTCTTCGTAGACTAATGTTATTAGTGGTGTCCCCCAAGGTTCAGTTTTGGGTCCATTGTTGTTTTCTGTATTTATTAATGATATTGATTATGGTATATCAGGCTTAATGCCCAGGTTTGCAGACAATATTAAGGTCGGTGGTTGTTAATGACAGTACGCTGCTGCAACAGGATCTAGAAAAGTTGAACAGGTGGGCTGACAGGTGGCAATTGAAGTTTAACATTGACAAATGTAAAGTATTGCATATGGGAAGCAGTAACTCCAGAGTAACGTATCAACTGTGTGGTACTGCACTGACAGTGGTAGAGAATGAAAAGGACCTGGGGGTAATTGTGCAGGCAGATATGAAGTTTTCTGAGCAGTGCAGACAGTCTGCAATAGTAGTTCATGGTGTCTTGTCAATGATATACCGGAATTTTTGTAACGGGGATAAGGAGATGATTATCCCCTTGTATAAGGCAATGGTCAGAACACACCTTGAGTACTGTATACAGGTCTGGAGGCTTCATTTTAAGAAGGATGTAGTACAGAGAAGGGCAACAAGATTAGTGAATGGAACAAAGGGTTGCTCTTATGAAGAAAGGTTTAAGTTTTGCAAATTAGTGTCTGGAGACTAGGCACCTGCGAGGGATCTGATTGAGGTGTATAAAGCTTTGAATGGTTTGAGCATGCTCAGTGCTGATGGAATTCTACCTCTTGCTCAGAATAATAGTTGTAGGGAATGAATAAGTGAAATGGGAAGTGTGTGTGTGTGTGTGTGTGTGTGTGTGTGTGTGTGTGTGTGTGTGTGTGTGTGCGTGTGTGCGTGTGTGTGTGCGTGTGTGCGTGTGTGATGCTGTATAAGCTTGTTTTCTTGCATCATTTTCTACTACTAATGCTAAGATGGCAGAAATGTAAAGCATGTATTAGACATCAGGTATGACCAGTATAATTAGGTTGTTTGTAGGAACTTCAAGATGCTGGGATCCTTTTAAGTTTGCAAGGTAGTTTCACTATTTTTTCCCCTCTTTCCTTTTCTTCCTCTGTAAAATAAATGGTCTGCCAGAATGAATTAGAGCGTGGTGCTCACAGTGTAATAAAAAAAAAAATTTCTTGGTTATGAGAAATGAAATCTTGCTTCTGCCACTCCGCATGAAGGTGGGACTTGTCATACATATTTTTTTTGAAGAATTGTATCTTGTCTGACTCTTTTTGTCTTACTTTCCACTTTTGAAAAGTGGAAGGTGGCATATTTATTGGTATGTGTGTTAAGTGCATCTTGGCACAAGAACTGGAAAACGAAATGATTGATAATGACTGAAATGCAGCCCTTTTATCTTGTAATAACTTTCTTGGTTAACATTGAGTAAAAAATGAAAAGTTGACAACTTCATTGAAGATTAAGAGAAAAACAGGATGCAGAAGGTTAATTAAGCTTCATAACTGGCATTCTCACCTGGATGCTTTCAGACCAAACTTGAGTGATGCTGGTGAAGAGCATGGGGAGGGATTCCACCAGGATATAACATTCAACAGAGAAGGGTACCAAGATTGGTGAGATGAAGTTGTGATGTGTTACTATGCCTGGCATCCAAAAGCATCCAAATATTCTTTTAAGAAATTTTTATTTTTGATTAACTTAGGGAGGGTTCCTCCGTAGCCAGGTGGGCAGGAGCAGCAGTTCGTAGCACAAGCTTCTTGATTAGACCAGAGTTCGAGCCCATGACCACCAAATACAGAGGATGCGGAAAGGTCAGGGAATTACCACCGCTTATCCCCGGAGCAATATGGTCTTAGTTGTTAATGCTCCTAAAAACCAAACAATAATAATAACAACAGCAACTTAGGGAGGGTTTTTAATTTGTGATTTTTTATCATGTTTATTTGCAGCAAAAATGTATACTCTGTTCTGTACAAAAAAATATTCTTAATAAATCTGATATAATATTATTGCATATTTGCTTTTCTTTCATTTCTAGGCAAACCATCAGTGATGTGCAATAAACAAGGTCATATTTAGTTAGTATAACAAACTTCATTATGAAACCTCAAGCAACACATCTTTTGAAAATTTGTTGTGTATTGTAATCAGATGTGACTAAATATAACATTCTCTGATGATGCAAGGAAGCAAGTTTTTATACAGCATTGACCAAAAGGGAAAGATAAGATTTAAAAAAAATAATAATAATAATAAATAAATAACCTACCCACATCTTGTCCATCTCTTTTAATAATTTTCCCTCTTCTTTAAATTTATTCAAATTACCCATTTCTACAGCACCAGTTAGAAATTTATTCAATCAGTTACTTTCTGGCTGAAAGCAAATATCCATACATCCCATCCTTTTCAAATTTAGGGCTGTATACCTCTGTAATCAGGTGATGAATTTCAGATGATTTCTGATGATGAATTTCAGATGATTTCTGATGATGAATTTTATTATGCATTTTGTATTTAGAAAACAAATAACAGAGCAGGGCTTCTTTTTTTGGCTGCATCTTCATGCTGTGATAGTCATGTTTCACTAAATAGCATAAGTGCACAAAAAACCATGATGTTCAATATTCATATCACAGATCTTTGAATTGTTTAGACGTCATCAAACAATTCTCTCCATACACTTGCTTCATCATTTGAAATGTTTCTGTGGCACTTTTGCCCAATCAAACACAAAACTTTGTTCCATTGTCCCTCCACAACACAGACACAGGAGAGATATGCAGTTCAGCTTGCACTACATTCCAAAATGATTGCAGTTTCCACTAACCTTGACTGCAGCATTTGAGGGAAAATTACTCTTTTATTTTATGTCTACTCCTAATAGATGTCAGCAACAGCACTCATCTCATAACATCAGTCTCGTTTTCCAAAAGAAATGGTCAAGTGTTGATGATCCTGCTCAGGTAGCTAACAAACTAAATGAATATTTTGCATCGACATTCACACATGAGGAGTTATTCAGCGAGGGGAATGCCAGAGGTGTATTCAACTCTAGCAGTAAGTTACAGAATCTTGAAATAACTGGGAGTAAAGTGGAGGAGAAACTGTTGAAGATAAACACAAGAAAGGCACCCGGGGTGGATGGGATCTATCCAGTTATATTAAAGGAGGCAGCAAAGGAAGTAAGCAAACCCTTAGCCATAATTATGAGAGCTTCCTTGGACTCAGGGGAGGTACCCATAGACTGGAAATGTGCAAATGTGACCCCAATTCACAAAGGAGGATCAAAGGCTGACACAAGTAATTATAGACCTGTGAGCTTAACTTCTGTTCCAGGAAAATTAATGGAGGCACTGGTTAAAGAAGCACTGCAGGATCATTTAGACAAGACTTCAGTTATAGCTCAGACACAGCATGGTTTTGTTAAGGGGAAGTCTTGCCTGACCAACTTGATTGGATACTATGATGCAGTCACAAAAGAACTGGATGCAGGGAATAACTTTGATATTATATACTTGGATCTTAGAAAGGCTTTTGATACTGTTGCACATGGAAGACTGCTACACAAATTGGAGCAGTGTGACATTGGAGGCAATTACTGCTATGGATAAAGGGGTGGTTGAGGGGGAGAAGACAGAGAGTGGTAATCAATGGACACTGCTCATCGTGGACTGATGTTATTAGTGGAGTCCCTCAGGGCTCAGTGTTGGGTCCATTATTGTTTTCTGTATTTATAAATGATATTGATGATGGTATATCGGGATTAATGTCCAAGTTTGCAGACGATACAAAGGTTGGCAGGGTTGTCAAGGACACTACTGACACTATGCTGCTGCAACAGGATCTGGAAAGGTTGAGCATATGGGCTGAGAGGTGGCAAATGAAGTTTAACATTGACAAATGTAAAGTACTACACATGGGAAACAGCAACCCCAGAGCAACATATCAACTCTGTGGTACAACACTGACAGTGGTAGAGAATGAAAGGGACTTGGGGGTTGTTGTGCAGGCAGATATGAAGTTCTCTGAGCAGAGCAGACGGGCTGCAAGAGTAGCTCATGGAGTATTGTCAATGATATACAGGAATTTTTCCAGCAGGGATAAGGAGGTGATTATTCCATTGTATAAGGCGATGGTCAGGCCACACCTAGAGTACTGTATACAGGTCTGGAGGCCTCATTTCAAGAAGGATGTAGAGCCGCTGGAACGAGTACAGAGAAGGGCAACAAGATTAGTGAATGGAACAAAGGGGTGCTCTTACGAAGAACGGCTTAAGTTTTGCAAATTACAGTGTCTGGAGACTAGGCACCAGCGAGGTGATCTGATAGAGGTGTATAAAGCCTTGAATGGTTTAAGCATGCTCAATGCTGATGGGATTCTTCCTCTAGCTCAGAATAATCACATGAGAGGGCATAAATTCAAATTGAGGAAAGAGAGATGTAGGATAGACGTGCGGAAATTTGCCTTTAGCCAGCGGGTGGTTGGTTGGTGGAACAGACTTCCATCCCTTGTGGTGGAGGTTGATAGCCTAAATAAGTTTAAGGCTCAGCTGGACAGGTATTTTGAACGAACGGAGGGGTGAAGTGGAAGTGGGTTTTTTTTTTTTTTTTTTGGCTGATGCTGCATAAGCTTGCTTTCTTGCATCAAATGCCTCTACTAATGCTAATGCTAATGCTAATTGCTGCACTGTGCATATCCAAACATACTGAGAACTTTATTTGCAAAAGTCACTGTCAGGGGACATTGATCCTTCTTATAGTGAAAAATGTCCATGGTAAGGAGGTGTCAGCTGGTTAGTTCATGTAGGACAAATAATTCAGAAAACTGAAATTTGTTGTAACTGTCTGCTTAGTCAGAGGGTTTTTTTTTTTTTTTTTATGATCGGTCTTCATAGCATCAGACTGCCCAAATAAGCAGTCGTGAGTGTATTTATTAGGTATGACAACCTTTATAGGCTGTAACTGCATGGTTTCATCTTGAAATGGAAAAGTAGCATGTTACACTATTGACCTTGCTTATTAAGCTCATGACAGCCATGTCATATGGATCTCTATGGACTTTGTGTAAAACTTCCATAAACCAGCTCCACTACGTCCTCATTAACTTTTGATAGACTACTCCATGCATCTTCTAAGTTGATTACAAAAAAGTGTTCTTTTATGAATATTCTGAAAGATTGCAGATCTACTTGGTGACTTCCTTTTAAACTGTTCTAGACAGTGATGGCAAACTGCAGTTTGTTGAATAAAAATATTCACTGTGCCTTCTCAGGGTTGGTAAATTCTGCCACGATTACAGTTTTGTGACTGTGCTGCTGCCTTCTACTGCAGAGTTCACTTTTCTGGTTAGTATTAGCCTTAGTATTGATAGTAGCAAATGATGCAAGAAAGCAAGCTTACGCAGCATCAGCCAAAAAAAAAAAAAAAAAAAAAAAAACAAATCCCATTGCACTTATCCATCTCCTCTAATAGTCTGTCTAGTCCTTTCTCGAATTTATTCAAACTATCCACTTTCCACAACAACAGATGGTAGCTCGTTACAGCAATCAATCACACATTGGCTGAAGAAAAACTACGGCTGCAACCATCCATCTTCAATTTGAATTGATACACTCATCTACATAGTAATAGTAATAGAGGCATGTGATGCAAAAAAGCAAGCGTATGAGCTTCCTTTCTTGCATCACAAGTTATGTAACATAACTTGTGATGTTACATAACTTGTGACATAACATAAGCAAAAGAAAAAAAAAAAAAATTCACACAACCATTCCCTCTAAAAGTTTGTCCAGTTTCTCCATGAATTTATTTTAGGTATCTACTTCCACAATGACAAATGAAAATTTGTTCCAGCAATTGACCACCCTTTGGCCAAAGGCAAATTTCCACACATCTATTCTACAACTGTTTTTCCTCAATTTGAATTTATGCTCTTTTAGGTTCGTAATCTGAGCAAGTGAAACAATCCCATCAGAATTCAGTGTGCTCAACCCATTCAAGGCCTTATACACCTCAGTCAGATCACCTCGCCAGTGCCTAGTCTTCAGCCGCTGAAATTTGCAGAACTTAAGCCTCTCTTGGTAAGAGGATCCCTTCATTCCCCTCACCAATCTTGTTGCCCTTCTCTGTACACGCTCAAGCAAATTTACATCCTTCCTAAAATGAGGCCTCCAGACCTGTACGCAGTACTCAAGGCATGGCCTGACCCATTGCCTTATACAAAGTTAATCACCTCCTTTTCCCTGCTAGCAAAATTCCTGTATTTCATTGAGAAAACCCCATGACCTGCTCTGGCAGACTATCTGCACTGCTCAGAAAACTTCACATCTGACTGCACAATTACTCCCAGGTCTTCTTCCTTTTCTACCACCTTAAGTGTAGTCCCACACGGTTGGTATGTTCCTCTGGGGTTACTTCTACCCATATGCAGTACTTTGCATTTTTCAATGTTAAACTCACTTCTCAGCCCATCTGCCTAAATTTTCTAGATCCTGTTGCAGTAGCACGCTGCCATTGCTGTCATTAACAACCATGTCAACCTTTGTATCATCTGCAAACTTCAACACTAAGCCTGATATACCTTCATCAATATTAGCATTAGCATTAGTAGAGGCATATGATGCAAGAAAGCAAGCTTATTCAGCATCAGCCAAAAAAAAAAAAAAAAACACACCACTCCCATTTCACCCCTCCGTTCGCTCTAAATACCTGTCCAGTTGAGCCTTAAATTTGTTTAGGCTATCAACTTCAACAACAAGTGACGGAAGTCGGTTCCACCAACCAACCATCCGCTGGCCAAAGGCAAATTTCCGCACATCTATCCGACATCCGTCCTTCCTAAATTTGAATTTATGCCCTCTGAGCTGATTATTCTGAGCAAGATGAAGAATCCCATTGGCATTGAGCATGCTCAAACCATTCAAAGCCTTATACACCTCTATCAGATCACCTCGCCGGTGCCTAGTCTCCAGACTCTTTTAATTTGCAAAACTTAAGCCTTTCTTCGTAAGAGCAACCCTCTGTTCCATTCACTAATCTTGTTGCCCTTTTCTGTACCCGTTCCAGCAGCTCTACATCCTTGAAATGAGACCTCCAGACCTGTATACAGTACTCAAGATGTGGCCTAACCATTGCCTTATACAAGGGAATAATCACCTCCTTATCCCTGCTAGAAAAATTCCTGTATATCATTAACAAGACACCATGAGCTACTCTTGCAGCTCGTCTGCACTGCTCAGAGAACTTCATATCTGCCTGCACAATTACCCCCAGGTCCTTTTCATTCTCCACCACTGTCAGTGTAGTACCGCAGTGTTGATACGTTGCTCTGGGGTTACTGTTTCCCATATGTAGTACTTTACATTTGTCAATGTTAAACTTCATTTGCCACCTCTGAGCCCATCTGTTCAACCTTTTCAGATAATGTTGCAGCAGCATAGCGTCAGTGGTGTCCTTAACAACCCTGCCAACCTTTGTATCATCTGCAAACTTGGACATTAAACTTGATATCCCATCATCAATATCATTCATAAACACTGAAAACAACAACGGATCCAACACTGAACCCTGAGGAGCTCCACTAATAACATTAGTCCACGTTGAGCAGTGTCCATTGATTACCACTCTCTGTCTTCTGCCACTCAACCATCCCCTTATTCATAGCAGCAATTTGCCTCCAATGCCACACTGCTCCAATTTGTGCAGCGGTCTTCCATGTGCAACAGTATCAAAAGCCTTTATAAGATCCAAATATATAATATCAAAGTTATTCCCTGCATCCAGTTCTTTTGTGACTACATCATAGTATCCAATCAAATCATTGATAAATATATCCAATCAACAGTGGGCCCAACATCGAACCCTGTAGGACTCCACTAATAACATTAGTTCACGAAGAGCAGTGTCCATTGATTACCACCCTCTGTCTTCTCCCGCTCAACCACACTTTTTATCCATTGTAGCAACTTACTCTTAATACCATTCTGCTCCAATTTGTACAGTAGTCTTCCATGTGCAGCAGTGTCAAAAGCTTTCCTGAAATCCAAGTATATGATATCAAAATTATTTTTTGCATCTAGTTCCTTTGTTATGCAGTATCCAATAAAATTTGTCAGAAAAGACTTTCCCTTAGCAAACCCATGCTGTGGCTGAATTATTGCTGCAGTCTTGTCTAAATGATCCTGCAATGTATCTTTAGCTAGTGACTCCATTATTTTACCCGGAACAGAAGTTAAACTAACTGGTCTGTAATTACTCGTGTCTCCCTTCGATCCCCCTTTGTGAATTGGGGATACATTTGCACATCTCCAATCGATGCGGACTTCCCCTGAGTCCAAGGATGCTCTCATAATTACGGCTAAGGGTTTGTTTAGTTCCTTTGCTGCCTTCTTTAATATAACTATATATATCCATCCATCCCAGGTGCCTTTCTTATGTTTAGCTTCAACAATTTCTCCTCCACTTAGCTCTCAGTTATTACAAAATCATTAAACACCCTGTTACAATGTGATAAACATCTGGCATTTTCCTTCCTTAATAACTCCTCACGTGAGAATGTAGATGCAAAAATACTCCTCAGCATTGAGTTTGCTCAGCCATTGAAAGCCTTAAACACCTCAATAAGGTCACTTCACAGGTTCCTAGTCTCCAGACACTGCAAATTGCAGAACTAAAGCCTTTCTTGGTAAGAGTGCCCAAAATGGCAAAGTAGCATGTTACACACGTTGACCTTGCTTCTTAAGTTCATGACCAGCCACATCATATGGATCTCTATGAACTTTGTGTTAAATCTCCTTAAACCAGCTACACTCTGTTCCCCTCACTAATCTCATTGTCCTTCTCTGTACCCCTTCCATCAGTCCTACATCCTTCCTAAAATGATGTAGCCTGGCCATTGCCTTATACAATGGGGTAATCACCTCCTTATACCTGCTAGCAAAATTCTTGTGTATCAGTGACAAAAGTGCTGATGCTGTCCCGGCAGCCTTTGTACATTGTTCAGAGAACTTTATATCAGACTGCACATTTACCACCAGTTTCTTTTCATTTTCCACTGCCCTGAGTATAGTTTCACACAATTGATACTTTACTATAGGATTTCTGGTATCCACATGCATACCTTCATCTTCATTTAAACTTCATCTGTCACTTCTCAGCTCATCTACCTAATTTTTCTAGATCTTGCTGAAGCAGCATACCTTCATTACTGTTCTCTCCCCCCCCCCAACACCCTTGCATCATCTACAGATTGAGATATTAAGTCTGATATATGCGAATGAGTATTATTAATAATAATAATAATAATAATAATAATGAGCCTAGAAAATGCTGGGAGATTGCTGATAACATTAATCGAAGAAGAGCAGTCACTGATAACCACTCTGTCTTCCACCCAACCACCCCTTTATCCATAGCAGTAACTTGCCCTTGATGCCATACCGCTCGAATTTGTACAGCAGTGTTTTATTAACATGTCAACCTTTGATTCCTATTTGTCTATTCCCAATTCACGAATGTCAACCTTTGATTCCCATTTGTGAATTGGGAATGGATTGACACATCTCCAGCCCACGGGGGATTCCCCTGCATCCAAAGATGCCCTCATAATTATGGCTAGGGGTTTGCTTCCTTAATATAATCTGATAGAACCCAATCACCCCATTTACCTGTTGTACACTTTGCTTTAGCAATATCTCTTCTACGTTCATCTCAGTTTATTACAAAACCATTTAGCTCCATGGTAGAGTTTAAACTTCTGGCATCGACTCCCCTAAAGAATTCCCCACATGTAAATGTTGATGCCAAATACTTTTTCAGCATTCTTAATATCGACGAATCAAATGTCATCAGCATTTGATTAATCGATATCAAGTGCACCTGTGTGATTTATCTCCTTCCTTCTAATGTTTACATAAGAAAAGAAGTCTTTGTTTTTCTTTGCATCCTTTGCCAAAGATTTCTCATAATCTGCCTTAGCTTACCTAACATCCTTTGTGATTTGATTGCAGACTAGTTTATATCTAACATAGGCTTCTCTATCACCTGATAATTTATATGCATCCCATGCATTTTTCTTCTCCACTAAAAGTGTCATTAATTCACCTGACTTCCATTTAGGTCTAAGCATTGAAAAGTATTTCTTAGTTGTTATTAAAAGCCTAGTAATTTCTATGATTATTTCTTTGAATGCTTCCCATATAGAATTTGCTGGTGGTAACATAATCAGTTGGTTTCACTGTATAGAATTTAAAAAATGTCTGAGATCACTGTAGTTACCCTTATGAAAGAAAAACCCTTCCCCTTTACCCTTTGTGGTAGCTATATCTTTAAGCAAATCCGACATCAACACTGAGATCACTGTGTCACCTAGTTTATCTTCATATTCTTAATGCCTAAGTAATCATTGCTGATAATCATATCTCTCTCTCTCTCTCTTTCTCTCTCTGATATTAAGAGATGATATTAAGAGCAGAACACCAGCGGAATTACTTAACAAGTACAGGTCACTGTTGAAAAAAAGCCGTGAAGTAAGGTTGAATTTGAAAGTGTCTGCAATTCTTCCCAGGCACGATAGGAGGGAGTATATGATGAGAGCCTCAATTCGGCTCTGGAAAGATTGTGCAAGGCTCAAGGAGTAGAATTTTTTTCAGCCTGGACTGTACTTGTTAACAGGAGAGATTGCTTCTACAGGGATGGGATACACTTAAATAGAAAGGGTGCAAGAATGTTTGCTGATGCTATTGAGGCAGTGTTAGGTGGGTTGGAAAACTGCTAGCTTGGGGGGAGACAAAGACTAATAGATTAACAGTAGCCACTGGCAGAGGTGAAAGAGATTCTTGCACTGCTTCTATTGGAATGAGCAGAAGCCTGAAAAACAAGATGCAGGATATTTCAGAGACTGCTGGAAGTCATTGCGATACAAGTAAACACATGGGTTGTGTTAGGGTAGCTAAGAATAGAAACAGGTGCATGTATACTTGCGTGTACACCAATGCTAGGAGTTTAGTAAATAAATTTGATGAATTTGAGGTATTGGTCAAAACATCAAAGGCAGATATTCTGGGGATATCAGAGAGGTGGTGTCACACAGATATAAGGAATGCAGAACTTGAATTTGGGGAGTACAACGTCTACAGAAAGGATAGATAGGATAGGAAGGGAGGAGGGGTTATGCTATTAGTTAAAAAACACATAAAATCCAAGGAAGTGAAACCAGTCGACATCGATGGACAGGGCAGTGTCGAGTCAGTTTGGTGTGACATAAGCATAGGTAAATCAAAATTGAGAGTAGGAGTGTGCTATAGCCCTAATGACTGATGGGTATAATAAGATACTGTACAGGGAAATAGAATGGGCCAGTAAATCAGAGAGTCTTATAATGGGGGATTTTAATTTTCCAGATATTGACTGGAATTTGTGGGTTGGTCACTCACACACTAGCAACGCTTTTGTGGATTTATTGGATGATTGTTTTCTACACCAGCATGTTCGGGAGGCAACTAGAGAGAGTAATACTCTTGATCTGATTATCAGTATTAATTCTTCATGCATTAAGAATCTGCAGATAAAGGAACCACTAGGTGGCAGTGATCACAGTGTGCTGAAGTGGGATTTACTCAGGGAGGTAACTACCATCAGAGGTAAAGGGAAGGGTTTTTGCTTTCGTAAAGGTGACTATAATGGTCTGAGACAGTATTTAAATTCTATACAGTGGGACCAACTGATCATGTTACCAACAGCAAATTCAAAATGGGAAGCATTCAAGGAACTAACCTTGGAAGCTACCAGGCTTTACATACCAACCAAGAAATATTAGCATTAGCATTAGTAGAGGCATTTGATGCAAGAAAGCAAGCTTATGCAGCATCAGCCAAAAAAAAAAAAAAAAAAAGTAAATAAATAAATAAAAAATAACCACTTCCACTTCACCCCTCTGTTCGTTCGAAATACCTGTCCAGCTGAGCCTTAAACTTATTTAGGCTATCAACTTCCACGACAAGGGATGGAAGTCTGCTCCACCTACCAACCACCCGCTGGCTAAAGGCAAATTTCCGCACATCTATCCTACATCTGTCTTTCCTCAATTTGAACTTATGCCCTCTCAGGTGATTATTCTGAGCAAGAGGAAGAATCCCATCAGCATTGAGCATGCTCAAACCATTCAAGGCTTTGTGCACCTCTATCAGATGACCTCGCTGGTGCCTAGTCTCCAGACACTGTAATTCGCAAAACTTAAGCCTTTCTTCATAAGAGTACCCCTTTGTTCCATTCACTAATCTTGTTGCTCTTCTCAGTACTCGTTCCAGTAGCTCTACATCCTTCCTGAAATAAGGCCTCCAGGCCTGTATACAGTACTCTAGGCGTGGCCTGACCATTGCCTTATACAAGGGAATAATCACCTCCTTATCCCTGCTAGAAAAATTCCTATATATCATTGACAAAACACCATGAGTTACTCTTGCAGCCTGTCTGCACTGCTCAGAGAACTTCATATCTGCCTGCACAACCACCCCCAGGTCCCTTTCATTCTCTACCACTGTCAGTGTAGTACCACAGAGTTGATACGTTGCTCTGGGGTTGCTGTTTCCCATATGTAGTACTTTACATTTGTCAATGTTAAACTTCATTTTACACCTCTCAGCCCATTTGCTCAACCTTTCCAGATCCTGTTGCAGCAGCATAGTGTCAGTAGTGTCCTTGACAACCCTGCCAACCTTCGTATCGTCTGCAAACTTGGACATCAAGCTTGATATACCATCATGAATATCATTTATAAATACAGAGAACAATAAAGGACCTAATACTGAACCCTGAGGGACTCCACTAATAACATTAGTCCACGATGAGCAGTGTCCATTGATTACCACTCTCTGTCTTCTCCCCCTCAACCACCCCTTTATCCATAGCAGCAATTTGCCTCCAATGCCACACTGCTCCAATTTGTGGAGCAGTCTTCCATGTGCAACAGTATCAAAAGCCTTTCTAAGATCCAAGTATATAATATCAGAGTTATTCCCTGCATCCAGTTCTTTTGTGACTGCATCATAGTATCCAATCAAATTGGTCAGGCAAGACTTTCCCTTAACAAAACCATGCTGTGTCCGAGCTATAACTGAAGTCTTGTCTAGATGATCCTGCAGTGCTTCTTTAACCAGGGCCTCCATTAATTTTCCGGGAACAGAAGTTAAACTCACAGGTCTATAATTACTTGTGTCAGCCTTTGATCCTCCCTTGTGAATTGGGGTCACATTTGCACATCTCCAGTCCATGGGTACTTCCCCTGAGTCCAAGGAAGCTCTCATTATTATGGCTAAGGGTTTGCTTACTTCCTTTGCTGCCTCCTTTAATATAACTGGATAGATCCCATCCACCCCAGGTGCCTTTCTTGTGTTTATCTTCAACAATTTCTCCTCCACTTTACTCTCAGTTATTACAAGATTCTCTAGCTTACTGCTAGAGTTGAATACACCTCTGGCATTCCCCTCACTGAATAACTCCTCATGTGTGAATGTCGATGCAAAATATTCATTTAGTTTGTTAGCTACCTGAGCAGGATCATCAGCAGTTGACCCATCGATATCAAGTGGACCAATCTGATTCATCCCCTTCCTTCTAGAGTTTACATAAGTAAAGAACTCTTTGCTGTTTTTCTTCGCATCCCTTGCCAAGGATCTCTCGTAATCTGCCTTCGCCTGCCTAACCTCCTTTGTAACTTGGTTACAGATCAACTTGTATCTATCATAGGCTTCTGTGTCACATGTTAATTTGTATGTATCCCATGCATTTTTCTTCTCTGCCATATGCCTCATTAGTTCATCTGACAACCATTTAGGCCTAAACCTTGAACAATATTTCTTAGTTGGTATGTAAAGCCTAGTAGCTTGCAAGATAAGTTCTTTGAATGCTTCCCATTTTGAATTTGCTGTTGGTAACATCATCAGTTGATCCCACTGTATAGAATTTAAATACTGTCTCAGTCCATCGTAGTCGCCTTTACGAAAGCAATACCCCTTCCCTTTATCCCTAATGGTAGTTACCTCTTTGAGTAACTCCCACTTCAGATCACTGTGACCATTGCCACCTAGTGGTTCATTTATCTGCAGATTCTTAATGCATGAAGAATCACTACTGATAATCAAATCAAGAGTATTACTCCCTCTAGTTGCCTCCCGAACATGCTGATGTAGAAAACAATCATCCAATAAATCCACAAAAGCCTTGCTATTGTGTGAGTGACCAGCCCCCAAATTCCAGTCAATATCTGGGAAATTAAAATCCCCCATTATAAGACTCTCTGATTTACTGGCCCACTCTATTTCTCTGCACAGTTTCTTATTATACTCATCAGAGTTATTAGGCCTATAGCACACTCCTACTCTCAATTTTGATTTCCCAATGCTTATGTCACACCAAACTGACTCGACTTCCTTGGATTTTATGTGTTTCTTAACTAATAGCATAACCCCTCTTCTGTTCTTATCCTGTCTATCCTTTCTGTAGACTTTGTACTCCCCAAATTCCAGTTCTGCATTCCTTATATCTGTGTGACACCACCTCTCTCAAATTTCAACAATATCTGCCTTTGATGTTTTGAGCAATAACTCAAATTCATCAAATTTATTTACTAAATTCCTAGCATTGGTGTACAGGCAAGTATACATGCACCTGCTTTTCCTCTTAGCCACCCTAACACAACCCATGTGTTTACTTGTACCCCCATGATTCCCAGCAGTCTCTGTAATATCCTGCATCTTATTTTCCAGGCTCCTGCTCATTCCAATAGAAGCAGTGCAAGAATCACTTTCTCCTCTGCCAGTGGCTACTGTTAATCTATTGGTCCTTGTATCCCCCCAATCTAACAGTTTTCCGACCCACCTAACACTGCCTCAATAGCATTAGCAAACATTCTTGCACCCTTTCTATTTAAGTGTATCCCATCCCTGTAGAAGCAGTCTCTCCTGTTAACAAGTACAGTCCAGGCTGAAAAAAATTCTACTCCTTGAGCCTTGCACAATCTTTCCAGAGCCGAATTGAGGCTCTCATCATATACTCCCTCCTATCGTGCCTGGGAAGAATTGCAGACACTTTCAAATTCAACCTTACTTCACGGCTTTTTTTCAACAGTGACCTGTACTTGTTAAGTAATTCCGCTGGTGTTCTGCTCTTAATATCATCTCTTAATATCAGAGAGAGAAAGAGAGAGAGAGAGAGATATGATTATCAGCAATGATTACTTAGGCATTAAGAATATGAAGATAAACTAGGTGACACAGTGATCTCAGTGTTGATGTCGGATTTGCTTAAAGATATAGCTACCACAAAGGGTAAAGGGGAAGGGTTTTTCTTGAAAGGAAGGGCCTTGCACAATCTTTCCAGGGCCAAATTGATCGACAGGGCTCTCATCACATACTCCCTCCTATCGTGTCTGGGCAGAATTGCAGACACTTTCAAATTCAACTCTAATTCACGGCTTTTTTTCAACAGTGACCTGTACTTGTTAAGTAATTCTGCATGTCTCCTACTCTTAATATCATTAGTGCCGACGTGTACAACTATATAACCTTTTGTGCCCTTAAAAGATGATATCCGCACTACAACGTCATCAACCTTTGCCCCTGGCAGACATACCCTGGTCCTGTTCCACCTATCCTTTTTACAAAGCATGTTTCCCGTTTCCCTGACAATAGAGTCACCAACAACTACTAGTTCCTTTGGGACCAGCGCATTCTGCCTTGTGGGCTACCGCTGTGTTGCGTGATGACCAAGTGCAAGCTCTGGCATTGGTGTGGGCAGCTGAGAGCTTGATGGGCCCCTCACTTGTAATCCTTCGAGGGCATCCACCCTGTCCTTCAAGCTCTCATATAGGCCCATAACAACGCTGAGTTGTCACCTGATTTCCTTACACTCCTTGCATCGTGCACATACAAAGACATCCCCCATGGCAGTATCATGTCCCATACCTGACTGCTCCGCAAACATCAAGCAAATAGTGCATCTTAAAAGGCTGTGATTCAGAGGACAACTGCCCCCCCTCAGTTCTCCCCTGAGCCACAGCATTCCCATTAGCTTGAGCCTTTTGCTTTGCTGCTCTGGTTTGAGTCATGATTTCGATTTACTTTCAATAAAATTTCAATTTCAGTATAAAATTAAATCCTAAACTTGTATCCCAACACAGTTATAACGCTATATTTATGTTTCAGTAAGAGTGTTATCTACGAAATATTTATGTTTCAGTAACGAGTGTTATCTACGAAATCTGCGAGTGTTATCTACGAAATATTTGTTTCAGTAACGAGTGTTATCTACGAAATATTTGTTTCAGTAACGAGTGTTATCTACGAAATCCCTTTATATAACTTCTGTATCGTTATGTATTAATTATTTATTTTTACTAATTATTTATGTTACGTAACCTAAGTGGTTATATGTATAGTTAAAAGTACAATTTAATTGCCAATGAAGTTCGACAAGATTAATAGATTTTACTGATTAATTTTCCCGTAACAATGGCGGCTCTTTACGAACGGTAAACACGTGGATTTGATACCCTTTCCGATACTAAGTAATACCTACAAAATCTCTATCTAAGTTACTTTAAACTTAAGTTCCGTAAATAGGAATATAAAGCTACTCTAGAAAATAAGTTAATATGTCAATTTAAACTAATAAAGCAGAAAATAAATCAGAAAAAACTTCTCTGTTCCAAGAGCGGCAGAAAGGCACGTCCGCACCGGCAACCCTCGTTCAAGGTTCAGGCCTAAATGGTTGTCAGATGAACTAATGAGACATATGGCAGAGAAGAAAAATGCATGGGATAAATACAAATTAATGGGTGACATGGAAGCCTATGATAGATATAAGTTGGTCTGTAACCAAGTCACAAAGGAGATTAGGCAGGCAAAGGAAGATTATGAGAAATCCTTGGCAAAGGATGCAAAGAAAAACAGAAAAGAGTTCTTTACCTATTTGAACTCAAGAAGGAAACGGATGAATCGGATTGGTCCACTGGATGTTGATGGTTCAACAGTTGAGGATCCTGCTCAGGTGGCTAACAAACTAAACGAGTATTTTGCATCTACATTCACACATGAGGAGTTATTCAGGAAGGAGAATGTCGTAGGTGAAGTAAACATTGGCAGTGAGCTAGGTGATTTTCTAATAACTGAGAGGAAAGTGGAGGAGAAATTGTTGAGGTTAAACATAAAAAAGCACCCGGGGTGGATGGGATCTATCCAGTTATATTAAAGGAGGCAGCAAAGGAAGTAAGCAAACCCCTAGCCATAATTATGAGAGCTTCTTTGGACTCAGGGGAGGTACCCATAGACTGGAGATGTGCAAATGTAACCCCAATTCACAAAGGAGGATCAAAGGCTGACACAAGTAATTATAGACCTGTTAGTTTAACTTCGGTTCCAGGAAAATTAATGGAGGCACTGGTTAAAGAAGCACTGCAGGATCATCTAGACAAGAATTCAGTTATAGCTCAGACACAGCATGGTTTTGTTAAGGGCAGGTCTTGTCTGACCAATTTGATTGGGATGCAGGGAATAACTTTGATATTATATATTTGGATCTTAGAAAGGCTTTTGATACTGTTGCGCATGGAAGACTGCTCCACAAATTGGAGCAGTGTGGCATTGGAAGCAAATTGCTGCTATGGATAAAGGGATGGTTGAGTGGCAGAAGACAGAGAGTGGTAATCAATGGACACTGCTCAACGTGGACTAATGTTATTAGTGGAGTTCCTCAGGGTTCAGCGTTGGGTCCATTGCTGTTTTCTGTATTTATAAATGATATTGATGATGGTATATCAAGCTTAATGACCAAGTTTGCAGACAATACAAAGGTTGGCAGGGTTGTTAAGTACACTACTGATGCTATGCTCTGCAACAGGATCTGGAAAGGTTGAGCAGATGGGCTGAGAGGTGGCAAATGTAGTTTAACATTGACAAATGTAAAGTACTACATATGTGAAACAGTAACCCCAGATCAATGTATCAACTCTGTGGTACTACGCTGACAGTGGTAGAGAATGAAAAGGATCTGGGGCTAATTGTGCAGGCAGATATGAAGTTCTCTGAGCAGTGCAGATGAGCTGCAAGAGTAGCTCATGGTGTCTTGTCAATGATATACAGGAATTTTTCTAGCAGGGATAGGGATGTGATTATTCCCTTGTATAAGGCATTGGTCAGGCCACACCTTGAATACTGTATATAGGTCTGGAGGCCTCATTTCAAGAAGGATGTAGAGCTGCTGGAATGAGTACAGATTAGTACTTATTCCAACAAGATTAGTGAATGGAACAAAGGGTTGCCCTTATGAAGAAAGGCTTAAGTTTTGCAAATTACCGAGTCTGGAGACTAGGCATCAGCTAGGTAATCTGATAGAGGTGTATAAGGCTTTGAATGGCTTGAGCATGCTTAATGCCGATGGGATTCTTCCTCTTGCTCAGAATAATCACCTGAGAGAGCATAAATTCAAATTGAGGAAGGATGGATATCGGATAGATGTGGGGAAATTTGCCTTTAGCCAGCGGGCAGTTGGTTTGTGGAATAGACTTCCATCACTTGTTGTTGAAGTTGATAGCCTAAACAAATTTAAGGCTCAGCTGGACAGGTATTTCAAACGAACAGAGGGGTGAAATGGGAGTAGTGGTTGTGTTTTTTTTTGGCTGATGCTGAATAAGCTTGCTTTCTTGCATCATATGCCTCTGCTAATGCTCTCTCTCTCTCTCTCTCTCTCTCTCTCTCTCTCTCTCTCTCTCTCTCTCTCTCTCTCTCTCTCCCCTGTATTAACCCTTTCCCAGAACATACATGTTTTCCCGAAAATGTGCCATAACGGATCGACTTTGTTTTATTTTACAGATTAAAAGGATGCATCATGTGAATACTCATTGTATAGTTTGTGTTCGTCATAAATTTTTTAGTAGAAAATACATGGGTGTAATTAACCCATTTGGGCTATCCCGAGTTATCAAAAAGTTTGCAAATTATACAGATTTTTTTAATAAATTAGCATTTGAGCTAAAAGAAAGTAACAGAAAAACACTCTTCACTGCTAATTATATAAATAAATTTAAAAAAATCAAGTGGAACGCACAAGTAGTAACCCCCCACTGCAAGCAATAATCGTGAACTAACTACATTCTGACACTCAGCTGCCGCAAGTGGATAGGCGAGGTAAGTTTTGCTTACGGGCGGCAGCTCAAGAGGGTGCTGAAATATTTTTCGATATAGTTTTCTAATTAGTTAACGCTTATCAGTATTCAGCATTTAGGATGCAAATTTTATTTTTCATACTGACTACACATAGGAATGTGCGCTACTGTTCTGACATTGCTGTACAATAAGTGAATATAAGTAAAATGAAAGCCAGTCGTCTGCTGCCAGATCTAAGAAAATCCCGAGAAATCTCGGGATTTATCTGGCTAATGCAAATTTAGCCAGAGAAATGCCTGAGAAAATATGGTTTTCTCAGAAAACTATAAATTCCTAAATTTGCAGGTATTATTGTATCCTGAGATATTTCGTGTAGTTCCAAATAACTTTTAAAACTAAAGACGAGGTATCTCGGGATAATCCATGAAAGGGTTAAACAGTCATCCAGTATATCCACAGAATTTTTGCTAGTGTGTGAGTAGCCAGTCCAGAAGTTCTAGCCAATATCTGGAAAGTTAAAATCTCCCACTGTCAGACATTCTGATTTATTGGCTAACTCTATATTTTTCTGTACAGTTGACCATTTTACTTATCAGAGTCATTGGGCCTATAACCAGTGCTGTAGGTCGTAAAATTAGCAAAAGTTTTACTCTATAAATGTTACATGCAGAAAGCATACTGTGCTTATTAATCGAATTCCAGAGGATATACAGCTTATACCCATGTATATATTTTCAAGTCTTTCAAAAACCAGAAGGTATACGCTATTCACCTAAAAACAATCCCCAGCACCTTGTTTTCCAGACTGCTGCATGTTTCAGTAGGAAAAAGTGCTAGAATCATTTTCACCACTACCTGCAGATATTGGTAATCTATTAGTCCATGTGTCCCCCCACCACCCAAGCTTGCAGTTTTCTGACCCACCAACGCTGCCTTGACAGCACCAGCAAATATTATTGCAACCTTTCTATTTAAGTGTATCCTATCCCTGTAGAGGCAGTCTCTCCTTTTTACGAGCACATACTGCACTGAGATTTTTCACATAGTGGAATGAGAAATTCTCTCCATGGTTGAATTTATTGGCAAGGCTCTCATTATATACTCCCTACTATTGTGCCTCGCAGAATTATACGTACCCTTTCAAATATAGCCCTTACAACTTTTCTTTAGCCTTGCCCTGTATTTGGTAAGTAGTCAGCTGATCTTGTACTCTTAATGTCATAGTACCAATGGGTACAACATAATGGGATACTAGTCAAAATTGTGTGTAGTCTGTTGGTACAGATTTCCCCCCCCACACACACCCACCTTGTTGAAAAAAAAAAGGTGTATTATTCCCACACTTTTTTTTTAATGCACATATTGAATCCTGTATACAGATTTACTACAATACTTTTTTCTTCTTTTTTTTCCCTCTCCTCTTGATACACAACAGTGGAACTGCATCAGATAGCCCAAGTAAGTTTGTAATGATTCCTTACCAGCTGTGGTGAGTGTATAATGACATATCTGTTCCGTGAGCAATTCAAAGCTATCACAGGTTATTAAGTAATATTAATAATTACTTTAGCATTAGCATTAGTAGAGGCATTTGATGCAAGAAAGGAAGCTTATGCAGCATCAGCCAAAAAATAAAGTAAAAAAAATAAATAAAAAATAACCACTTCCACTTCACCCCTCTGTTCGTTCGAAATACCTGTCCAGCTGAGCCTTAAACTTATTTAGGCTATCAACTTCCTCGACAAGGGATGGAAGTCTGTTCCACCTACCAACCACCCGCTGGCTAAAGGCAAATTTCCACACATCTATCCTACATCTGTCTTTCCTCAATTTGAATTTATGCCCTCTCAGGTGATTATTCTGAGTAAGAGGAAGAATCCCATCAGCATTGAGCATGCTCAAACCATTCAAGGCTTTGTACACCTCTATCAGATCACCTCGCTGGTGCCTAGTCTCCAGACACTGTAATTCGCAAAACTTAAGCCTTTCTTCGTAAGAGCACCCCTTTGTTCCATTCACTAATCTTGTTGCTCTTCTCTGTACTCGTTCCAGCAGCTCTACATCCTTCTTGAAATGAGGCCTCCAGGCCTGTATACCAGTACTCTAGGTGTGACCTGACCATTGCCTTATACAAGGGAATAATCACCTCCTTATCCCTGCTAGAAAAATTCCTATATATCATTGACAATACACCATGAGCTACCCTTGCAACCCGTCTGCACTGCTCAGAAAACTTCATATCTGCCTGCACAACCACTCCCAGATCCCTTTCATTATCTGCCACTGTCAGTGTAGTACCACAGAGTTGATACGTTGCTCTGGGGTTGCTGTTTCCCATATGTAGTACTTTACATTTGTCAATGTTAAACTTCATTTGCCACCTCTCAGCCCATCTGCTCAACCTTTCCAGATCCTGTTGCAGCAGCAGCATAGTGTCAGTAGTGTCCTTGACAACCCTGCCAACCTTCGTATCGTCTGCAAACTTGGACATTAAGCTTGATATACCATCATCAATATCATTTATAAATACAGAGAACAATAAAGGACCCAATACTGAACCCTGAGGGACTCCACTAATAACATTAGTCCACAATGAGCAGTGTCCATTGATTACCACTCTCTGTCTTCTCCCCCTCAACCACCCCTTTATCCATAGCAGCAACCCGCCGTCCAATGCCACACTGCTCCAATTTGTGCAGCAGTCTTCCATGTGCAACAGTGCAACTTTAATTATCATGATCTTCACTTGACATCATTGCAAATGTTTGTTGACTAGTGAAAATCCCCATAAAGAAAATGTGCATGTATCAGTTGCTCTTGAAAGTGTCCTGTCTAGGGAAGTTGAAAATACCAAAAGGATACCTATTAAAGTGTCTGTATTGATATTACAGTGTGTCCATTTTGGAGAGGTTGTCTTACGTGTAATTTCTAATACTTTTTTTGCTGGGGCCCAAGCTAGAGTGTTCAGAACAAGATGTTCCCCTCTTAGAGAGGTTTCAGCATAATGCTAAAATGTTTTAAGCAAATATATATTGGGCTTTGGGAATCCAAATCTAGAGGGCAGTTTGTCTTCCCTTCCAGTTTTCAAAAATGTAAAATTTGTTTTTTCTGTTGCTCTTAACTTTGCAGTATAGTGGATTTTCAAGAATGTAATTTTGTGATTTTCAATAACCTACAGTAATCTTCCTTGTGATTAATAAGATTTTATTGTATATTTGTCACATAGTAGGGCGTTGCCCTTGCAGTAATCAGTAGCATAACTTTAAAGTCGTTACTTTAAAACTTGGATTTTGCACCATTGGCAAAGTATAATGTATAATAGGAGTACATTGTGGAATATTGATTTTTAATATATTTGCATAATAATATACAGAAGTGATTCAAAAAGTAATGGCAGTTTATTTACAGTTAAAGTTTATAAATATTTTAGAAGATATTCATTATTTCATATTGGTAAGTAAACATCTGGTAACAGTGTTTTTTAGCCAAATTTAAAATTGTCCACATGTAGTAAAAGTAGTTTATTTATAAATATGTCACCTTACAAGGTTCCAGCAAAACCAAGCAGCATTCATTACTTTGTTGTTTAAGTGGTGAAGGAGTAAAATTTTAGAAATCTGTAGAAGAATAAATTAGAAGTATTGTGAAATGTCTATTACCTCAGGAAAAGTTTACTATCAGTATAAGTATTTATTAGGTAAAAAAGCATATTCTCATTGAATCTTGTGAATCTACTAGACCACTCGGTGCTTTTAAAACTATTGACACCATTGCAAAACTTGGATTTTGCACCATTGGCAAAGTAGTTTTAATTTTTTGAACAGAAAAGTTCTTGCAGGGAATAAAAATGCTTTCACAATGTTAGACAGTATTTTTTTTTTTTTTAAGTAAAATCTTTTGCTTTTTGAATCATCCTTGTAATAATATATTGCTGTGTATTCCTCTAAATATATTAGTTTGGCAATGTACAGCCTATTCATGTAGTTTCTTATATACTCACATGTAATCTCTCATTGTCTGTAAATAGGCCTCAAGGCCTGTTGACCACTGATTTGTAAGTAATTTTAAATATTAAGCCATTGTTATAAAAAGTAAGTTGAAATTTAAATTTTTTCTTTTCCAAGCATGGTTCTAAAGAGGATTTTGTAGCTGAAAAGGTAATTCTTGTTTATTGCTTGTAAATGTTGTCTCTCTCTCTCTCTCTCTCTCCTTTTTTGTTAACAAAGAATGACTTTTTGTTATTGATAAAGCAAAGTACTTATACATGCCCTGCAAGTATAAGTACATACTTGCAGGGCATATAAGTACAATTAATATCCAGAAAATAATGAGTTGAACAGTTATTTTTTTATTTTTTTCATGTTTCCTTATTGTGTTTGAATGTAAATTTTCTTTCTTGTACTGTTATTATAAACATGCCATTATAAAAGTTGTGTAAAGTAGCACATAAGAGGTCACCCCCCCCCCCAAGGTTGTATTTTTAATGCTTTTCTGTCCCTTGCGGCCATATATGAAAAAAGTTCTTAGCTAGTAATTAGAGAAGATTAAGAGAGAGATATTTAATTCTAGCTGCACCTCATGTACAAAGGATACTACTTAACCCATATACAGTGGGATAGTAACACCTTTTTCCCTGCTTACGAATGTCCTATATATCATAGCCAAGACACTATGTCTTGACTATGATATATAGCCAAGACATGGTGTCTATCTCCTGCTCTGTGTGGAAAATTTAATGTCTGACTGAATCGTAACCCTTAAGCCTTTTAGCTGCCAACTTTTGACTTTCAGAAAACTGGACTTGATTTGACTTGACTTTCAGAAAACCAACCAGGAGGAAATCAGAATGATTTTTGGAAAAACAGGAATGTGTTTTTTTTTATTATTTTTTTTTTAAGTCAACACTGCACTTAAATTTCATTGACAAAACACATTTTATATTAAAATACAGCCACAGGATCAATTATCGGTTATTGTATGCTTATAAACATTAGCTTACCTAACATTTTTGTGTACGTGGATGTTAGACATCAACTGATGTTGATTGCTTCAAGAAAGATAGTGTTGCAGGCTTTACCTGCTTCAGAAACAGGTAAATTCCTTTTTATTTCATAGGTTCTCACACTGAAAGTGACAAAGGTTTGCTGCAGAACATCTATTGCTTCATATATATATTTTTTTTTTATAATTAATGACCAATAAATACAGAAAACTTGTCTATAAAAAATTTCAAAATTTAAAACAATGCACTGCCAATTCGGGAAGTTTGTGCTACCTCAGCATTTTTAAGAACATAATTTTTCAGTGGTATCTTGTGCACCATGTAGTCAAATAAATCAATAAAATACTTTCTCACCAAGCAAAATAACATCCTGCTCTTTTTATTAGTCTCTCCCCAACCTTGTAGTAGAAATGCCTATGACTAAGTCAGAATCATCCTTGTGTTATAGTGATCAGTTTCTAAAATGGTAGTTTTGAAAATTGTTAGTGAAATTTCCTCATAACATTCTTGAAAGAATGTTATGTGCAAATTGATTTCACTAACAGTATGTGGATGTGAGGTATGTTGGATTGAAGTGCTGTGTTTTGATTTTCAAACGTTGGCATAACTGGGCCTTGGTCACTGTGTAGCAGTAAGAAGATTCCCATTCCTCTTCTGATGGGTATCAGTCTGGTCGTTATGTTCTCAACTTTGATGGTGGTCCTCCATTTTTCCATGGTTGCTTTTAGGAAGTGTGTCGGTGTTGGGTTGACTTTGTAGATCTGGAGTGTCTCTATGGGGCATGGAGTCATAGGTTTTGTGGTAGTCGATGTAGGTGGTGTACAGATTGAGGTGCTTCTTTTAGGCTTGTTCCATAACTGCAGTGTATGGTCAATTGCTCCTTGCGTCCTTTGCTAATGTGCTTTCCTTTTTGTTGCTTGGCATGATGTCTTTGCTCTCCAAGTGGTCTGATATCTTCTTAGTTATGCAGCTGGTTAGGATCTTGTACATTGTTGGGAAACAGCTGATTGGTCAGTAGTTTGCCAGGTTTGTGGTGTCTTTTTGCCTTAGTGATTCTTTGATTCAGAGACTCAGGTTGGCACCTTGTAGTCAAGGTGCCTACAGTGGAGCAGTTCAGTAATGTTGAACTGTTCCACTATATGACTGTGCAATTAGCTGAATTTCTTGCTCCAGTAGTTACGGATGTTATCTGTTCTTGGGGTTCACCAGTTGTGGGGCTTCCTGATTGTACTTCTACCTCAAAAATCTCCCATTCTGTCATCTCTTGTACGTTCTTGGTTTCATTCCTTTTTTAGACCTATCCAGGCAGCACAGCCATTATGGCTAACTACACTGCTCCACAAGTTACTCCAGAACTCTTTGTGTCCACTGATTGCGGGGGGGGGGGGGGGGGCATTACCTTCCTTCTCCTGTCAGCATTAGCATTAGAAGAGGTATTTGATGCAAGAAAGCAAGCTTATGCAGCATCAGCCAGAAAATAAAAATAAAATAAATAAATAAAAAATAACCACTTCCACTTCACCCCTCTGTTCATTTGAAATACCTGTCCAGCTGAGCCTTAAACTTGTTTAGGCTATCAACTTCCACGACAAGGGATGGAAGTCTGTTCCACCAACCAACCACCTGCTGGCTAAAGGCAAATTTCCTCACGTCTATCCTACATCTGTCTTTCCACAATTTGAATTTATGCCCTCTCAGGTGATTATTCTGAGCAAGAGGAAGAATCCCATCAGCATTGAGCATGCTCAAACCATTCAAGGCTTTTATACACCTCTATCAGATCACCTCGGTGGTGCCTAGTCTCCAGACACTGTAATTTGCCAAACTTAAGCCTTTCTTCGTAAGAGCACCCCTTTGTTCCATTCACTAATCTTGTTGCTCTTCTCTGTACTCGTTCCAGCAGCTCTACATCCTTCTTGAAATGAGGCCTCCAGACCTGTAAACAGTACTCTAGGTGTGGCCTGACCATTGCCTTATACAAGGGAATAATCACCTCCTTATCCCTGCTAGAAAAATTCCTACATATCATTGACAGTACACCATGAGCTACTCTTGCAGCCCATCTGCACTGCTCAGAGAACTTCATATCTGCCTGCACAACCGCCCCCAGGTCCCTTTCATTCTCTACCACTGTCAGTGTAGTACCACAGAGTTGATACGTTGCTCTGGGGTTGCTGTTTCCCATATGTAGTACTTTACATTTGTCAATGTTAAACTTCATTTGCCACCTCTCAGGCCATCTGCTCAACCTTTCCAGATCCTGTTGCAGTAGCATAGTGTCAGTAGTGTCCTTGACAACCCTACCAACCTTCGTATCATCTGCAAACTTGGACATTAAGCTTGATATACCGTTATCAATATCATTTATAAATACAGAAAACAATAATGGACCCAACACTGAACCCTGAGGTACTCCACTAATAACATTAGTTCACGATGAGCAGTGTCCATTGATTACCTCTCTCTGCCTTCTCCCCCTCAACCACCCTTTATCCATAGCAGCAATTTGCCTCCAGTGCCACACTGCTCCAATTTGTGCAGCAGTCTTCCCTGTGTAACAGTATCAAAAGCCTTTCTAATATCCAAGTATATAATATCAAAGTTATTCCCTGCATCCAGTTCTTTTGTGACTGCATCATAGTATCATGATGCATCAAATTGGTCAGGCAAGACTTCCCCTTAACAAAACCATGCTGTGTCCGAGCTATAACTGAAGTCTTGATTAGATGATCCTGCAGTACTTCTTTAACCAGTGCCTCCATTAATTTTCCTGGAACAGAAGTTAAACTAACAGGTCTATAATTACTTGTGTCGCCCTTTGATCCTCCTTTGTGAATTGGGGTCACATTTTCACATCTCCAGTCCATGGATACTTCCCCTGAGTCCAAGGAAGCTCTCATAATTATGGCTAAGGGTTTGCTTACTTCCTTTGCTGCCTCCTTTAATATAACTGGATAGATCCCATCCACCCCAGGTGCCTTTCTTGTGTTTATCTTCAACAATTTCTCCTCCAATTTACTCTCAGTTATTACAAGATTCTCTAGCTTACTGCCAGAGTTGAATACACCTCTGGCGTTCCCCTCGCTGAATAACTCCTCATGTGTGAATGTAGATGCAAAATATTGATTTAGTTTGTTAGCTACCTGAGCAGGATCATGAACAGTTGACCCATCGATGTCAATTGGACCAATCTAATTCATCCCCTTCCTTCTAGAGTTCACATAAGTAAAGAACTCCTTGCTGTTTTTCTTTGCATTCCTTGCCAAAGATTTCTCGTAATCTGCCTTCGCCTGCCTGACCTCCTTTGTAACTTGATTACAGACCAACTTATATCTATCATAGGCTTCCATGTCACCCATTAATTTGTATGTATCCCATGCATTTTTCTTCTCTGCCATATGTCTGATTATTTCATCTGACAACCATTTAGGCCTAAACCTTGAACAATATTTCTTAGTTGGTATGTAAAGCGTAGTAGCTTCCAAGATAAGTTCTTTGAATGCTTCCCATTTTGAATTTGCTGTTGGTAACATCATCAGTTGGCCCCACTGTATAGAATTTAAATACTGTCTCAGTCCATCATAGTCGCCTTTACGAAAGCAATAACCCTTCCCTTTATCCCTAATGGTAGTTACCTCTTTGAGTAACTCCCACTTCAGCACACTGTGATCACTGCCACCTAGTGGTTCATTTACCTGCAGATTCTTAATGCATGAAGAACCACTACTGAAAATCAAATCAAGAGTATTACTCTCTCTAGTTGCCTCCCGAACATGCTGATGTAGAAACAATCATCCAATAAATCCACAAAAGCCTTGCTAGTGTGTGAGTGATCAGAACCCAAATTCCAGTCAATATCTGGAAAATTAAAATCCCCCATTATAAGACTCTACTGGCCCACTCTATTTCCCTGTACAGGTTCTTAATATACTCATCAGAGCCATTAGGCCTATAGCACATTCCTACTCTCAATTTTGATCTCCCAATGCTTATGTCACACCAAACTGACTCGACACTGCACTGTTCAGCAATGTCGACTGGCTTCACTTCCTTGGATTTTATGTATTTTTTAACTAATAGCATAACCCCTCCTCCCTTCCTATCCTGTCTATCCTTTCTGTAGACATTGTACTCCCCAAATTCCAGTTCTGCATTCCTTATATCTGTGTGACACCACCTCTCTGAAATTCCCACAGTATCTGCCTTTGATGTTTTGAGCAATACCTCAAATTCATCAAATTTATTTACTAAGCTCCTAGCATTAGTGTACATGCAAGTATACATGCACCTGTTCTTTTTCTTAGCTACCCTAAAACAACCCATGTGTTTACTTGTACCCCAATGATTACCAGCAGTCTCTGAAATATCCTGCATCTTATTTTCCAGGCTGCAGCTCATTCCAATAGAAGCAGTGCAAGAATCACTTTTACCTCTGCCAGTGGCTACTGTTAATCTATTAGTCCTTGCATTCCCCCAATCTGCTAGATTGGGGGGATACAAGATTAGCAGTTTTCCGACCCACCTAACACTGCCTCGATAGCATCAGCAAACATTCTTGCACCCTTTCTATTTAAGTGTATCCCATCCCTGTTGAAGCAGTCTCTCCTGTTAACAAGTACAGACCAGGCTGAAAAAAATTCTGCCCCTTGGGCCTTGCACAATCTTTCCAGGGCCAAATTGATCGACAGGGCTCTCATCACATACTCCCTCCTATCGTGTCTGGGCAGAATTGCAGACACTTTCAAATTCAACCCTAATTCACGGCTTTTTTTCAACAGTGACCTGTACTTGTTAAGTAATTCTGCCGGTCTCCTACTCTTAATATCATTAGTGCCGACGTGTACAACTATATCACCTTTTGTGCCCTTAAAAGATGATATCTGCTCTACAACGTCATCAACCTTTGCCCCTGGCAGACATACCCTGGTCCTGTTCCACCTATCCTTTTTACAAAACATGTTTCCCGTTTCCCTGACAATAGAGTCACCAACAACTACTAGTTCCTTTGGGACCAGCGCATTCTGCCTTGGGGGCTACCGCTGTGTTGCGTGATGACCAAGTGCAAGCTCTGGCATTGGTGTGGGCAGCTGAGAGCTTGATGTGTCCCTCACTTTAATCCTTCGAGGGCATCCACCCTGTCCTTCAAGCTCTCATATAGGCCCATAAGAATGCTGAGTTGTCGCCTGATTTCCTTACACGCTTTGCATCGTGCACACACAAAGACATCCCCCATGGCAGTATCATGTCCCATACCCGACTGCTCCACAAACATCAAGCAAGTAGTGCATTTTAACTGAGGACAACTGAGGGGGGAAGTTGTGGCTCAGGGGACAACTACCCCCTCAGTTGTCCCCTGAGCCACAGCACTCCCATTAGCTTGAGCCTTTTGCTTTGCTGCTCTGGTCTGAGTCATGATTTCAATTTAATTTCAATAAAATTTCAATTTCAGTACAAAATTAAAACCCTAAACTTGTATCCCAACACAGTTATAACGCTATATTTATGTTTCAGTATCGAGTGTTATCTACGAAATCCCTTTATGTAACTTCCGTATTAAGTTAAGTATTAATTATTGATTTTTTACTAATTATTTATGTTACGTAACCTAAGTCGTTATATGTATAGTTAAAAGTACAGTTTAATTGACAATGAAATTCAACAAGATTAATTATCTGATTAATTGACAATATTATGTACTGTACTATACTATACTGTATTAAGCTTACACTAACTAGTTCGAGATATTTTGTATCGCGTAACAATGGCGGCAATTTACGAACGGTAAACACGTGGATTTGATACCCTTTCCGATACTAAGTAATATCTACAAAATCTCTTAATCAGCATAAGCCATAGGCTTTTTTGCACCATGCAGCCATTACTGATACTAATTCTCTTCCTGTAATGGCAGTCTCTTGCTGAGTGCCAGGAGTTTCTGCTTGATGGTGTCAAGGTATTTTTTTGATCTTCCGATTATAGGTATTGTTTTTGCTGTGGATGTTGTCTTATGATGTTGTATTATTATTATTATAAAAGATCCTGACAATGGCATATATAGTATGGAATCATTTTGATTATTGCCATCTGTACCAGTGAAAAATGGCATTTTTCGGAACCATTACTACCTCTTCGTTCACTGCGCAATTTCATGAGCAATGCTTATTGTTTTTCTTCTTCCATGAGCATATTTTTGTTTTGCTCTTTTACTATCAGCAAACATGTTTCTGAATGACACACCTGCTCGATCAGTACAGAGTATAGGAAGATTATATTCTATGGCAAAAGATGCAAAAAAAAAAAAAAAAAACCCATTCGTCACATGACAACCATGAAATGGAACATCTATTTTTGCACATATATCTGAGTAACCTCTGTCCTTATGCCTATTTATTTGTAATTATCTGATTGCATTGTGTTTCCTGCCGCTTAAAATTTAAAAATTGCATATATGTGTGGTACATGACAAAAGTATTACCCTTTTCAGATTTTGCAATACATGTAAAATCTTGCATATGTGTATTCTGAAATTTTACATTATATTTCTTTGATATCTTACTGAAAGTCATTGTTAAATAGCTTTGCACTATATAAGTATTATGAAATGATTGTGCATAACAGAGAATAATGTTACATTTGTATTTTGTTGCATTTCCGTTTTTGCAGTGTACACCATCATAGCACACTTTATAGGTCAGCATTCCCCAAACTATGTCCGTGAGGTTTGAACAAGTGTTCCGTGAAAAATCGTAATTAATAAAATAAAATAAATAAATTTTGCATATTTGTAGCATACAACACTTTTGTATCATTATAATTTTTAACATTTTTTATTTATTTTTTGGGTTATTAATATACTGGCATAGACTAATAATCAAATAGACCGTGGAACACTTTATTTTGGCAGGCTTTTGCATAGAAAAATATGCGTAGAGGTAATGATATCTACGAAAAAGTAGCAATGTAATGATCTAATATGCCATTCATATGTGATTTAGCCTTTAGTACACAGGTTGAAGGAGGAGGAAGTTAACCGATATCATAACTAAACTCACTTCCTTTTATAATTTTTTTTTGATAATTATCATTATTTCAAAATATTATTATTAAAATAATAATAGTTGGTTTTTATTAAAATAATAATAGTTTTAGCATGGTTTTGTGGTTGAAAAAAGGAACTTTAAAACGAGAAGCAAGTACTTCTAGTATTGAAACTGTGGTTGATGAAAACGAACACAATATTGTCACACTTCAAAGTGAGGATGAACAATTGCAGCCTTTTGTTCTACAAAAATCCGAAGTGCAAAAACAGAAACCATTGATGACAATTATTTGAATTTTGGTTTTACATTTGTTGGAAATAAAGATGCTCCTGATGCACAGTGTGTCATTTGTAATAAAATATTAGCAAATCGTTCTTTGGGTCACGCTAAACTTGTTTCGTAAGTGTTCCATGACAAAAAAAGTTTGGGAAACGCTTTTATAGGTAATATGTTAATGAAAATATTTAGAAATTCACAAATTTTTAAATTCCAATTTTAATATACAGTGTAGCCACGATATAACATGCTTCTTCATACTGCGGTTTCAGATATACCACAGGTATGAACATGCCCCCCAAAAGGAATTATGAAAACAGTGTGTTCCGTGAACTAGCAATTTCATATTGGAAACTAGAAAAGAGTGAATACTGTATATAAGCGCATCTATTGTACATACTACTACTGTATTTCTAAGAGCGGAAATCAGCAAAAAATTGGCTGTATATTTGCTTCAGTATATTCAGTTGCAGAGCAACTTTTGTGAACAACAGGACTTGTTAGAGACAGAGACTAATTACTTTAAATACTTAAGTTTCTCCCCTTAGCTAGCATTGCAATGAAGGGGTATATCAGCGGAATGCTAATTACAAACAGCTAAATCTGTAAGGGAATATGGATAACGTTTCAAGTGCATTACATTCGTTAGAGTATTTTTTTTTTTAACAGCGCACAGACATCCCATCTTAGCTAGAAGTTATACTTAAGATAGCAAAAACTTCTAAAGGCTGTACTAGACAAAAATATAAACAAACTGACAGGTGATATATTGAGAAATTACGTGACTTCACTTCACCACTACATTGGTTTTGTTGTTGTTTTCTCAAAACATGGTAAAATCTAGACATCAAAAATAAATACAGCTAGGTCGCGATTAATACGAATTCAAATAATGCGATATTCGATTTAGTGTGAATTGTGTAACGATACCAGGTCGCGTTTAATGTGAACCAAAATTCAGTTAATGCGAGGCTAGCGCAGTTAGCCTTGTATTAGACGATTAGTCTCGCATTAGACGCTGTTACATTTGTTTTTCTTCGCATGTGCTACTGCCTGTCGTAATATACGTTAGTTTTCGTGATTTGTTTTAATCATTTTAAGAAGTGCCCATAATAAAATGGACAAAAGGAAGATTCCTTCAGATAAAAACACTACGAGCACAAAAAAGAAGAGGCTCGTTATTAGATTAGAGCAAAAAATTGATGTGATTGAACGACATGAACGTTGTCACAGCAACTCTAATAAAATAGGACGAGATGTCGGAATGCCTGAATCTATGGTACGGAATATTATAAAACACGCAGGGAAAATAAAAGAAAAATTTAAAGTTGCAAACATTTACAACGAATAGAAGTATTACTATGATAGAAATGTAGCGTATTTTAACTGTATGGATCGAAAATTGCAATCAAAAATGCATTCCCCCTTAGCAGAGCAGCCATTCAGACAAAAGCTTTAAATTTGTTTAAGAGAGTGAAAGAAAAAAATAATGAAGTAGAAGAAACGTTTAGTGCGAGTGCTGGTTGGTTTGATCGATTTAAAAATCGAGTTCAGCTGCATAATGTTAAAATTACCAGTGAGGTGGCCAGTGCAGATGAGGATGCAGCATCTAAATATCCTGATTTTTAAAAAAAATAATTGAAGATGGTGGATACACTGATCAACAAATATTTAATGTGGATGAAACAGGTTTATTCTGGAAAAGGATGCCTTCCAGAACTTACATTTCTAAGAAAGAAAAAACTCAACCTGGATTTAAAGTGTCTAAAGATCACCTAACACTTATTGGGAGGTAATGCTCAAGGCGATTTTAAATTGAAACCGATGCTTGTTTATCTGTCTCCAAATCCTCGCGCTCTAAAAGGCTACAACTATAGATCACTTCTAGTTATTTGGCAATCAAATAAGAAAGCATGGATGACCATGCTTTCTTATTTTAAGCTGTGTTCACTGACTGGTTTTCAAGCTATTTTTGCCCAGCTGTTGAAAAATATTGCAAAGAAAGCAACATCTCATTTAAAGTTCTACTAATTTTGGCTAATGCTCCAGGTCATCCAACTACACTCGGTTTATTATGTGAAAATGTAAAAATCATTTTTTTGCCACCAAACACAACATCTTTGTTGCAGCCCATGGATCAAGGGACCATTGCAACATTTAAGGCCTACTACATAAGAAAAACACATTAGAACAGGCAATTGCTAAAACTACAGGAGACGATGCAATTTCCTTAACAGAGTTCTGGAAAAATTATAACATTAGACATGCAATAGAAAATATTCAACATGCTTGGCAACAAATAACTGCACACAACATGTGTGGAGTGTGGAAGCGCATTTTGCCTCATTGTGCAAATAGTGGTTTCGAAGAAACCGTTATAGAAGAAATAACAAATATTGGAAGAGAACTTGGATTTGATGAACTAAAAAATGATGTTCAGGAACTGCTCAATTCACACTCGGAAGAATTGACCGATGATGATCTCCTACTTTTAGATCAACAAAGGGCATTTGAAGAAGCCGACAATGATGCTGAAGAACGAGATAATGCGCAAGTGAAGGAGTTCACTCTCAAGGAATTGGAAGATATCTTTCGAGCTGTAGAAGTCGTTAAACAAAAAATTATGGATGCTAACCCTAACCTCGATCGAAGCATGCAAATTCGCCGAGATGTGGATAAAGCACTCTGCATCTACCAGCGTATGTACGAAGATTTAAAGAAGGAGAAAAGAGTTCAGTCCACGCTGCTAAAATATTTCGACAATAAAGATGTTTTTGTCAGTGTAAGCTTACCTTTAGGTAGGAACGATATTTAGAATTTTTTTTTTATTTTTATTTTGCTTTCTATAATTACAGTACTATATGACTTTGTTAATAATAAATTTCAATTATAAGTACATGTATATTCTTTTTATCCTTTGTTGCAATATTTCGTTAATAAACATATAAAAACTTATGTTTAAAATTTTTCATTACCTATTTCCGTCAAGCTGGAACCAATTACCGTATTTTGCACATAATTATAACTTTGAATAGTGCGAATTCGAATAATGCGACTACTTCATGGGATTCATTAGTCGCACTAATCGCGACCTAGCTGTACAATACAAAATTAGTATATCAATAGGACTGAAGTAATGACCACCAAAAGAAAAAATTATACAGTTGAAGAAAAGTTCATGATTATTAGTAATGGCCATGCACATGGTTCAAGAAAGCCTATGGCTTATGCTGCACCAGCCAAAAAAAAAAAAAAAAAAAAAAACGAATAAAACAATGATAAAAAAAAAACTAATAATTAATAAAGGAAAAGGAAATTAAACCTATCATCCTATGTGTTTCCCTCACCTGAAGGTACTATCCAGATGACCTTTGAATTTCCCCAGAATTATCAAAAAAGTTAAAGAGTAACAAAACAAAATGCTGTATATTTTGTGAGTGCAGAATTCCAGAGGGAACAAGCTGTGGTTGGATGAAAGAGGAAGAAAAATTGCATTTATTCGAAACTCTGTAGAAGATTAACTTAGCCTCCAAAGAAAGAAAACTAGACTTTGTGTAACAAGTGGTTTATACAGAAACATAGTTAAGGAGTACCAATAATGTGGTAATTTCAGAGCACAGACACTTAAATTTCATAAAATTTAAAACTAATAAAGAGTGAATTGCTGTGTTACTGTTTGCAAACAAGACTGAAAATCAAAAACAAACCGAAGTCGCATTGGTAAAAGTGGAAGTCCCCAGTGTTCTAAACATGTCAGTATGAAATCTCTACCTGTGATTTATAAAAATAGCTCTAACACTTGGACGATGAGTGTTATTTTTGTTTCATTGTTTGCAAGTGAAAGAGAAGTTAAAGATTAAAAAAAAAGTTAAAAATAAAGAGAAGTTTGTACCATCAGTGAGGTACCACTTGCTTTCCAAAAAACATGAAGAAATGGCTCTGTTACTGTTGGATCACTGCCTCATCATTCAGCTGATGTCCTGAAATCAAAAGATAGCAAGATCAGAGTTAATGTTTCTCCCAAGGGACACAACTGCCCTAATTCAGCCATGGATCAGGGCATTATTAAAGCCTTCAAATTATGGTGAGCTACTTGCTGCTGGTGTTATGACCTCAGAAATTAAAGTTCTATAATTTCTGAAAACATTAACACTGAAAGACGTTGCATGCGATATTGGAGTAGCATAGGAGAAAGTAAGCCCAACTGAAAACTGCTGGAAAAAGCATATGGGAAAAGATTATAACTAATAATCACCTGAATTAGCAGCATTTTCAGAATAAGAACCAAAGGCTGCTTCTAACATACTTGGTGGCAGTCTATGTGGAACCTCTGGCTGCACATTACTTGAGCAAGGAAGAAGTCGCCAACTAAATTACATGGCTGTTTCAGAACGTATGTGTAAATGTAAGTCTGTAACAGCATTGTGTATTAGTAGAATGTAAAGGGAATGAAATGAAATGATCTTTAATACTTTGTCTTTTAGTTTGTATACTCATAAAAAAATTACTAAGTAAAGTGTATTTATGTTAAAAAAAAAAAACTGAGAAAAAAAGTGGTAAAATATTTTTTGTCTATAATGTGCTTTTGCTTATAATGCGAGTATTAAAGTTGTTTCCTGGTACTTGTGTTATTTCGAGAGTGCCCTGTAGTTTTTTTTTCCCTTCCCTCCCACTTTTTCTTTTGTGTGAAGAATAAAGATGGTGAAATAAGTTTTTTTGAAAAAATATGGAGAAACTCTTTGTCAGCATGTATGATATGGTGGTGAAATAGAGAAGTTTCAAATTCAATAAAAAAGACATTCTCCATTGTGGGAGCTATGTTTTTTCATCCTGGAACACTTAACTCTGCTCATCCCCCTTCCAGCTTGTGATTTCTGAATATTGTCAAATTAGAATTTCTTGCTAAGTCTGCACTGCCAAATAAATATGTTATCTTCTTGTTCTGAGGCATTTGTGGGAAGAGATTATAAAAATTGTGCAAATTGTGGTGAATAAGTGGGTGTTATATTACAACAACACTCTGGCTTAAACTGTATTTAGCGAGGCGGTTGTTGATGGAGAAACAAATCCTTCAGATAGAACATCATGCTCCCTCAATCTATCTCCAACTAAAAGGCACCAAAATCAGTTATCAGTAAATGATTTTGACAAATGCTTCCAGTTATAACAGGCTTTGTGTAAACATCATAGGGAATAGTGCATTTTTTTTTTTTTTTTTTTTTTTTTACCTTTTAAAACAAAAGATTCACAGGGGGCACCTAATTGAAACATTTCCTTATACTTGTGATAAGCTTTCACTATACAAAGCTCGGCAATTTCAGAAAAAAATTGTAGAATTTGCTATCTTATCCCTGAATATTATATTCCTGAAGTGGACATAATCATCAAAAGAAGCTTCTCTGTATTTAAATTCAGTACTGGAGGTTATTAATGCATTAACTACAGTCATCCCTTTAAAAAATCTAGAATGTGATATCTTGTCTGTGAGAATTACATTCCTGATCTGGATGTAGATGTCACTAACTACCTTCTCTTTTTTTTTTTTTTTTTTTAACCATCTTTTATCTGCATGATATTTTAAATACAGCAGGGTTGCCAGAAGCTGCCATCTAGAACCACTTAATATGATAAATAGAAATGTATTTGCGAATGTCCTCAGGGTTCAGTAATGTGCCCCGTATTGTCTTTAATATTTATTAATGATATTGATGAAGATCAAGTTTATTGTCTTAAGCTTGCTGTAATACAAAGGTTTAGTAGCCCCGTTTTAGGACAGAAAGGTGCACAGATCCCCCCCCCATCAGGGGTGAAAACACTTGAAATAGGTTTGCATGCTGATTTCAAACATGTTTGTTTTTATTCTAGAACACATATTTTTGTAAGATGATTGTTTGATAATATGCATACATTAATTAATATGATTTCGTTAGAAAACGTGACCTACTTACAATTGCATGTTTATCACTTTTACAACTGTGTGTATAAACTTTATACACACAGTTGTAAAAGAAGATGTACAATTTAAAAATTTTGTGAGGATGATTTCCTTTGGTTCACTTTTCCAGACTGTACTGTTACATGATCTAGTAGTAGTCTGCCAACACATATTCATCCCAGAAACTTTGGTAGCAATTTTCCATTGATTTATTAATGTCTTTTGATAGAATCATTTTTCCTCCTGCTCGTTGCTCATGGTGCCAAGGTTTACAGGAAAGAATTCTATATGTGAATGGATGAAATGAAGCTTTGGTGAATTACAACATACCATGTTTTTTTAATGCAACAAGCAGTTTCTGTTCTCTACTCCATCTTTTTATGCAGGAGACCAGTGGTTACTCAAAAAGTTTGCACAAAGCCATTTGCAAAAGCCTACATTGCTTTTAATTCTGATATAACAATGATGTAACAAATGATCTTTGGAAATTTCTCACTTAAGTAATGAAATCCTCTTACATTTATCTTACCCATTGCTCTCACAGAACTCTTCATTAGGCCAAGTTTAGTGTGGAGAGGGTGGAAGGAAAATTTTCAATAGATCCACTAAAGGAACATACCACACACTACTTATTCCTGGCTCATATTCCAGTCAAGTCTGATGTAATAGTCTGTGGCAGGATGTAGTTCCATAGGCATATGAAATAACAATATTTTGTGAACCTTGCTTGCATGGCCATTAATTTATCAGTGACTTTGAGGTTACTGCAGGTATTTGATGAGTGCTTTATTGAATATCTTTGAGTAATGTCTATAGTGTGTTTCCTTCAGAGTAGGGAACTGGGATCAGTAGCTTCCCATTCCCTAAGTTCCCATTATGCAAGAGAACAGTTTTGAAACTTCACTTTGAGAAGTTGATAAATAGGTGCTATTCAGATACATTGTGTATTTGTGAGAATTTCCTAAAATCTCCATATCTCCATTGATATCATGGCAATGGCAAAGCAGATCTTATACTGTAACGAATGCTGCCACGAATGTTTGATACTAGGCATTTTGACATTCTACTTAACCAAGTGTTTCTTCTTTAAGTTTCAAAGTGAGCGATTTGGCTTTATTTGGAGATGGCTAAATCCCTAATGAGGTCATTCACCTCATTTTGTGCAAACAGCTCAGACTCCAGTGTCACACCTTGTGTGTACTTATGAACGGCTGAAGGTCTCAGGTTACTGTCAGTCATACCTTTATTGTATTCCATTTCATCTGCTAAAAAATATATAATGATTTGCAGTAAAGGGAAGTTGATAGGGTATTATAGGCGAAAAGAATCAAAGGAGTATGACAAAAATCTCTTTGGGTAGTTTGAACAGGCTGGTAAATACAACTGTCTCATTATGGGCAACTTCAGCCTACCTCTGATAGACTGCAGTATGTGGACTGGAAATACACTATATGGTAATAGGTTTCTGAACAACCTGGATGATTGCTAATTTATCCAAGCACATTTTAGTGTATGGGTGGGGGGAGCGTTAATATCCTAGACCTAGTTCTGACTATGGTAGCCTACCCATATCACAAAAGAGGCCTTTAATGGAATGAAATTTTTTTTGGACACGATTAACTGGGGTAGCTACTGTATGATGTCTGATACAAACACTCTATGGGAAAAGTTCAAGGAATTTATCCTCAAACCCACAAACTTATTCATACAGTGGTCAAATGCCATAAATGTAAGATGCAAAATGGATGAAGGTGAGGTTAGGAGTTTGATTGAGCTAAAGAAACATGGAGTAAGATGGGTGAAAGCTGATTATGAGAAAACACTAGCAAAGAGAGCTAAGAATGACAATAGGAAGTTCTCATTTATGAATGCAAGAAAGAAGAATGTAAATCCAGTAGGTCCCTTGATTGGTTGTAGTGGAAGGGCTGTATAAAGCCCAGCAGACAAGGCAGATAAGTTGAACAGATACTTATTAATATTTACTCTCAAAAGCAAGCTTGAAAATCTGAGTAATGTTAACGTATCAGACTGCTTTGAAAGAAGTGATATAATGATCTCAGACAAACATTTGTTAGAAAAGCTACTGATATTTAAGGGGGGGGAGATTCAGTTGTAATTAAAAAGGCTGCATATGAGTGTATCAAAATATGGAAATGTTAATGAGAGCATTGTTTAACCTTGAGAAGAATCCTTTGGTATGGAGAAGTGCTATTGTTTCCCCAGTCTACAAAGGTGGTGCCAAACAGGAAGAAGTAGGTAAATATAGGCCAGTGAATTTGACCTCTTTGGTAGGAAGATCATGGAGTCTATGGTTAAGAATGCCATTCAGTATCACCCTGACAAGAATGGTATCTTGAATAGATCACAGCTTACGTTCATAAAGGGGGAGTTTCATGTCTGATCAGCAATAATTACTATGATGAAGTCACGAAGCAGTTAGATGCATGTAGCAATTTTGACATTATATAGGTAGACTTTAAGAAAGATTTTGATACAGTCTGTTGTGGAATTCTGCTATATAAACTGGAAGAAGTTGGATTTACTGGTAAGATTTTATGCTGGATTGCAGTCTGACTGAAAGATAGGAAGTAGATTGTTGTCATAAATGGTCAGTTTAGGATGGACCAGCATAACAGTGTGGTCTCTCAGGGATTAGAGCTCCTCCTAATTCTAATTTTCTTAAATGATGTTGACAAGGTATCCAAAGTAAGCCATCAAAGTTTGCCAGTAATTTGAAGGTGGAAAGGTTGGTTAATGATCCAAACCAGGTGCTTCGAAAAGATTTCACTGGTTGCATATAGGGTTCGAATAATGGCATCTAAAGTTTAATGCTTATAAATGTAAGCTTATAGATTTAGGAAAATGGAAGTGGGTTCAAGAAGAAAATTACTTTTTTTTTATGTAAATCCCAAACTCGAGAGGTATTAGAACCTATAGTACTTAGTACGATGCTTGGGTTGGAGGTTGAGAAGACAAAAGAAGATATTTGTTGACACTGGACATGAACTTCTGTAGACTGTAATTTTTAAGAAATACGTATAAAGGAATGTTCCAGAAAACAGCAGTTGAATGAATAAACGAGGAAGATGAAAAGTTGGTTCTGTGAGTTTGAAATTGGACAGTAAATGGATGTTGGCTGGTGGCGGCATGTGTTCGGACTGTTTTGAAAGAGAGAGTGGGAATTATAGAAGCCAATTCAGAAGAACAGTGCCCATGGAAGTATCTGTAGAAGAGGCATGCAGCAGAAACAGTACCTATGAGACAGCGAGTGGAAAGACTCTGTTAGAGTTGAATCATTAATTAACCTAACTGCCCTCTCTGAATGGATTCAAGAAACCTGAGAGAGATTTTGGGGGAACCACCCCAGATGTGGAAACAATATTCCATGGCAGGGCGGATTTGCGATTTATACAGAGTGAGCAGCTGTTTGGAAGAAAAGTAACGCCGAGAGTGAAAGCGAAAACCAAGTTTTTTAGATGCAAAGGAAGCAATATTTGTAATGTGCTTGTGCCAAGAGAGATTAGAGGTCATGGTAATCCCCAAAAGAGATATATCATTTTGCCTAGAGATCGGAGTGTCACTAAAGATAAGCATAGGAGCAGAAGAATCCTTTTTGCGATATATAAGACAAGACTGAGTTTTAGAAGGGTTGAAGTTAACTAAGTTGTCTTTGCCCCACTGGAGAATTACCCGAAGATCGGCATTTAAGGAACTGGTAGCAGATTTTCGAGAAGTTGAAGCTGATTGATCAGGGCAAGGTTTCTCAAAATGGAAAGTAGAATGCAATGTGCTATCATCGGTAAAACTATGGATAGGATTTCCAGTCAATGGAAGAAGGTCATTAATATACAAGAGGAAAAGAGTGGGGGAAATAACTGAACCTTGGGAGACACCACATTAGTGGAGAAGTTAGAAAGCAGAGAGCCATCTACCATCACCCCCAGTGAGTGATCAGAGAGAAAACTGGATAACCAATTACAAAAACAGTTGGCAAACCATAAGATGGAAGCTTGTTTAGAAGACCTTTATGCCAAACGCGACCGAAAGCCTTTGAGATGTCAAGAGCAACTACTTGTGTTTCACCGAACCTTTCCATTGAATTAGTCCATAAATGGGTAATATAAGCCACAATATCACCAGTGGATCGATACTGACGGAATCCAGGCGATTGTTGATCAGACGGAAAGTTTCTAGGTAGTTTAAGAGTTGGAGGTTAATTGATTTCTCCATTACTTTAGAAAGAGTAGAAGTAATTGCAATTGGACGATAATTGGATGGGAGGGATTTGTCACCCTTTTTAGGAACTGACTGGATATGAGTAAATTTCCAAGCAGAAGGAAAAACACCTTTGGAATAAGAAAGTGAAAAGAAGTGTTAAAGAATAGGAGTAAGTTCAGGAGCACAGGTTTTGAGAACAAGGGGAGAAATACCATCGGGACGTGGAGCTTTCTTAGCATCAAGATTTGTCAAAATCCTTCTGACATCCTTTTGACGGAAGACCACAGGAAACGTTCAGTGGAGCTATTGGGAATGGTGGGAGGTGTTTTACCAAGATCATTAATACATGAGTTGGAAGAAAAATGGGATGCTAGGAGGTCAGCTTTATCCTTGGCTGAAGTGACAACAGAACCATCTGGTTTGGACAGAGGTGGGAGCAGAGATGGGCAAAAGTTGCGGCCAATAGCTCTTGAACAGGCTTAGCACATTTATTGGAAAACCAAGGTTTAGATAAAGGGCGAGATTTTAAAGTTGAGTGTGGAATAAAGGATTCCATTCCTGCAAGAATAATTTCACTGACACGATCTGAGCAAACGTTGACATAAGAAGTTTTGAAACAGTAATCCGACCAAGGAAAAGAAGAAAAGAAATCTCGTAGGTCATCCCATTTTGCATTCTTGTAATGCCAAACAACACAAGGTTAGAAATAGCCATAAGATAAAGGCTCCATTGGAGAAGACAATCACCAAGTTGTGATCTGAAGTGCCTAAAGGACCTCTCACTTCGACCATGAACTTAGAAGGGTTGTTTGTGAGAAAAAGATCAAGCGTGTTGGCTGTATGATTAGGATTGTTTGGTATTCTTGTTGGTAAATGAACAGTCTGTGCAAGGTCATTAGTAATTGCAAAGCCTCAGCATATTTACCAGCTGGGTTGGTGTGACTAGAAAACGGAAGCCAGCTGTAGTTGTGAACATTAAAATCACCAAAGAAAATTACCCCACTGTTGGACTGGAAAAAGTCAAGTTGCAAAGAGAGGAAGTCAAAGAGCTCCAAGTGATTAGTGGAGTTGGGAGAACGGTTGAGAGACAACAGATGAATGTTACACAATGAGGTAGAGATTTTAAGCCAGAGAAGATCAAAGAGAGGAGATTCCAAATTGCCAAGTCTCTGACAGGGAATATCAGAACGGATATATGCACAAGTACCACCTTTGAGAAGAAAGGAATCATACAGCGAATAATTTGGGCATCTGAGATGAGCAGCAGTTGAATCAACCGATAACTGAGACTCTGTCAGAAAAAGTACATGGGGTTTGGCAGACTGTAAGTGGAAATGGACATCGTTGAGATTAGAATTGAGACCATGTATATTTGTGAAATTAATTAGGAAGTTCTTGGGAGGTTTAGATCTTTTCGCAGATAAGCTTGCTCTGTTAGTTTGACAATTTGTGGTGTATTCAATAGTAAGAAAAAGCGGGTGGGACATGCTGTATGAAGTAATGAAATTTTTGAATATGGCTTACACATGGTAAGAATATACCCAGATCCTTGACATAACGTGGCCTCGACAATGCTCCTCGCATACACATTACTCGGACTCCCTCCAGCCACTATCTTGCAGAGTAGAGGTAGCAAGATTATACACTAGCTGATCCAGAAGCCTCCTAAAGGGTTACCAATAGATTCAGTCTGGTGTACTAACTAGTGGCCGGCCTGCAAACACCGTTTTAGAGCTGTACCCTCGAAATGTAAGGAATATTGGATCTCGTCACAATGTTCATTATTACTTCAAAAGTCATTAATCATACTGCATGCTGGAAGAGATAGGGAAGGGTTGACCGGAACTTAGCCCTAGAGACTAAACATGGGTTCCACCACTTCATGCCTCCAATAAGCAAAGTGGTGGTATTGCACCGGTTGATGAGAGTCATCTACCACCTAGTACTGCCTGGTAACATAGAGGGGCAGCATTCCTCCATGTGGTGTGGGCGCCACACCTCGACCCCTGCTTATGTTGGTTCACACCTGGGTGGTCACCCACCATGTACTTGTGCATGGTGGTTATACCTAGGATTACTAACAGTCCCACCATCGTGAAGGTGCAAGCAGAGGATTTGTCTGTCACAGACTGTCCAGACTTCCCCGAAATTGGGTCCACTTGACTTCAGTGTCACCCGATTATCAGTTCCATCAGCATTTTAGACTCCCAGGTAGCAAGTACAGCTTGTCTGACATATCTGAGAGAATGTCTGTGACAACCTCAAGGACTTGGGTGTTATGATTCAGTCTCACATGAAATTTTCCATGCATTGTAAACATTAGTTAGATAGGCATGTAGTGTTCTGTTATGATTTATAGAGGGAAAAGGATGTCATTATCCCTATTTACAAGACGATGATTAGATTGCATATGGAATATTGTATTCAGGTCTGGAGACCACCTAAAAAATACATAGAACTTTAGGAGAGGGTTCAGAGAAGAGTGACCAGTTGTTTGGAGTGCAAATTTATGCATATATGAAGAACAGCTTTAAAAGTGTTGACTGCAAAGTGTGATGTTTAGACATCTGAGGTGGAGGTCTAATTGTGTGTATAAGGCAATGAAGAGATTGATGAAAATGAATAAGTAGTCTTCTCCCATGTGGGTGAGACATGAACCAGGAGACACAAATAGAAAATGTTAGGGAATAACAGATTGGATCTCATGAATTTTGCCCATGGGTAGTGTTTGTCAAACCTCTGAATAAGTTGCCTCTCAACATGTGTTGGGCAGTGAGTTTGACTAAGTTTAAAGCAGAATCCTTGCTGGTACTAGCGATGGACATGATTGAATGATTGGTAATCAGTAATTTTAGCAATTGAAATAATCAGTTATGGCACTTTAATAATCAGTTAAATGCATATTAGTTGATTACAAAATTGATAACAGTAGAAATGAAACTATTAGTGTGTGCGTGCGTGTGTGTGTGTTGATAGGATAACATGGAAGTGGAAATAAGAAGGCAGGAAAATGGAAAAAAGAAGTCTAGTGCAATTGAAGGCAGCAAATGCTAAACCTATACAGAGCATGGACAATACAGTGAAGAGAAAAAAAAAAAGTGAGGGGGCTAGAGAATGATAGAGGGAGGGATGGAAGGTAAGAAAAAAAATTTATAATAAGAAATAAATAATAACAAAAATGATAAGATAATTACAAAATTATTATTATTATTAGCCATATGGTGCAAGGAAGCCTGAGACTTATGCTGCACTGGCCAAAAAAAAAAAATTTCCCTATTACCCTGAGAGAGAGAGAGAGAGAGAGAGAGGGGGGGGGGGGGGAAGAATGATGATATCCAGCTCAGGACCCTGTGCCAAGCCCATACTCACCAGATGTGAGCCCCTGGGGGGATGTTGTGGCTGTGAGATATCAATTGTCCAGTGACTGCAAACAGACGTTTACAAAGGGAATTCCAGAAAAATCCATCTACGGAACAATCAATGAAGCGATGGTTGAAACAGTTTCAAGAAACCGAAAGTGTACTACACCGGAAAGGAGCAGGTAAGCTAGTGCATCTGCAGATAACGTTTCTGAAATTCAGAAGTATTTATCCTAAGTCCTACAAACTCTATCCGCAGGGCAAACCTGCAGCTTCAAATACCGTGAGCAACATCACACGCGGTGGTTCACAAGAGATTGAAACCTTATGCTTACAAAATGCAAATTGTCAAGGAAATCAAATCTCACGACAAACCACAAGAGGAATTCGCCGTTCACATTCTCAACTGTATTTGTATAGACGAAGATTAGCACTTTCTGGAAATTTTGTTTTCAATGATGACGCGACATTTCACCTGTCTGGTATAGTTAACAGACATTATTGTCGCCCCTGGGGATATGAAAATTCCCACTCAATTTGTGAACATGATCATGATAGTTCCAAGGTAAACAAGTGGTGGTGGGCACTGTCCTTTAGCCAGGTAACTGGGCCATTTTTCTTCCACAGAAACGCTGTGAACTCCGCAAATTACCTACATATTCTCGAATTGTATGCTGCACCTAAGCTGAAAGATATGCAGCCGCATCAGCAAGATGGGGCACCGTCATGCTGGAACTTATATGTGCGCGCTTTGCTCAATAATAATAAACCTGTAGGATAGTCAGAAAGTTCCTCGACCAACAGTAACACCAGACATAACAACAACCACCCTGTGTACTTGGTAGCAATACCCGTCACAAGGTGGAACCCCCAATCAAGGAGAAATAATGATAATAATAAATTCCTAGCCAATGGATCGGCCAGGATGGTCCCATTCCATGGCTTCCTCGTTCTCCAGATAGGTATAGGTAAGTTGAGGGTCTGACGGCTCCGGGGATTTCTCCCATATCCGCATATGTTCTATGTATCGAGTGACAGTACTCTGTCTATGCCAGAGGTTTAAAAATAATGTATGGGTCATGTGGTATGTAGTTTGTTGTGCCCATTGTTCATTTGGCCTGTGGTCGCCGGGCCCCCAGTGGGATCCGACGTTACCATACCTAGCGACGGGGACGCCGGCCGGGTGTACCAAGAGACTAATTATACTCTGGCAGGTCCTGCCACTTACTTTCCTGGGATTTTGGTGACTAGGACCTAAAATAAAGGTTGGAGCTATCGCTGTTGATTTAAGTAAAATTGCATTTAGAAAGCACTGCGTGGGGTTTTACGCTGAGAGAACTGTTTCTAGAGAGCCTAAAAGTTCGGGCAAAATTTGATGTGTTTTAAATTTGGACATGTGGGGCAGTCGCTGTACAAGAGAAAGTGATCGGAGGGAGTATATAGATGGGGGGATGAAATAGGAAGAAGAGGGGTCGGATAGGAATTGATAAAATAAGGATGTGTTGTATATATATATATATTTATGCCTTTTACCCTTTGGCTTGTGGTTTACATCAGTAATGAAGACATTCTATTATTTTGCTTGCAGTCCTGACAAGAGGCCAGTTTTATAAGTTGTGTTGACAATATCATAATTTTGTAAAAAAAAATTGTAATAATGTTATAATTCTATAATTATCTTTTATTATGTTTTTATTTTTTTGTGACTTCAGCTGTCATTACCACCTAATTTGAATATATAATTGATTATTTCAATTATGATTCACTTATACCAACACTATTTATAACATCCATCTATATATAACCTCCATAGCATGGACTATACTAATTATAGTCCATGCTATGGAGTTCCAGAACTGGTATACTGTCATTGTGAGGGATTTGCAAAATACAAAATAGTACCAATCAACCACTCCGATATTTTGGCTCCCTCTCTATCATTGGGTATGGTTGCTGGAAGGGAATTTTTCCTTTTGTTCAATTTTACTTTTTTTCTTTTTGCCTTACTCAGTCCATTTGAACAAGTGGTGCAAATAACATATGGTGCCTACACCTTATTTTGATTACTTAAAGAGAATGTGTAAGTTGGCCAAATAGGTAAGTGGTATAATCAGTCTCATCACATAAACCAAAATGCTAGAGGAAAACCAAACACAGTTTTCAAATCAGCATCCAGTGGTTTGTCTCGTCCACATATTTTGTACTAATGAAAATCCTTTTTTTCCCTGTTATTAGAAAGGCTAGATGATTGGAGTAGGTAATTTATTTAATAATAATAAATATAAGAATTATTTTATTTATTTATTTTTTTTGGTTTGATGCTGTATTAGCTTTGTTTTTTTATGTCATTTTGTCTATACTAATAATACCAAACACTAATTCTGATATACTTGCAATTCTGTTTATATAAAATTATTGAATTGTCACTGCTTTTGCACCATGTTTTCTTCATAGTGAACTGTTTAAGTCAATAATTGGTATTGTTTTCGATGCCAATTATTGACTTGAACAGTTCACTCTAAACAAAACAAGGTGCAAAAGTACTGACTGTTCAATAGCTTCATATAAAATAATTGCCTTAGTTTATATAAAATGTAACAGAATCTCCCCCCCCCATGTTTTTTTTTTTTTTTTTTTTCTCTCCTCTGGGAAGAAATATTACTACAAGCTATCCTAGCTTGTAGTAGTATTATTTGCTGAGTTGATGTTTTTTTTAAAAATTGGCCAAATAGATTCTTATGCCTAAATTATTCTGAAATTATTAATTGTTAAAGGTGTTTTTTTTCCTTAATGAATGTCCCATTTTTTTCAGTCTGCACGCCAAAAACAAAAAGAAACTATTAAATTATCATTAAAGAGAGAAAGAGGAGAATTGGATGATGAGCCACTTTCTTTAAGGTGAGTTGTCTTGGGTTTATAACATTTTTTTGACATTTAACATTTTGTTACAAGACTTTCCATTGGGATACTTGATTTTGCTTGCTTTGTCTAAATGTCTGTAAAACAGGAGGTTTTACCTCTTGTATATGTATATGAGGAAATTCATAAAGCATTTGAAGACAATTTTATTTTCAAATTAAATATCTTAAAGGACAGTGTATATAAAAATTATAAAAATTTATAACTATAAACAGTTAATAGCAACAAGCAGAATTATGTAAAAATGGGATTACTTTTAATGTATTGCAAGTTGCCAGCTGACTGCACTGCATTGCATTGTTTAAACCTATTTTTCCCTTGTCTATTTAGACAAACAGGAATTGGGGAAAGATTTAAAAAAAAAAATAGTGCAAGTTTGGCAGACTCTTTGTGCAGGGTGTTTTATGGCATGTGGACCTTACTTTTGGGATTGTTATAAACATGTACCCAAAATCTTTTGTTTCCAAGTTGCAGTCCTTTTTTTATGCCCTGAAATGATTTGTTCAAAAAAGTCTTTTGGTCTGTAGGTGGGCAAATCAATTACAACAATAGGCAGGTGGGTATAAAATTTGATTAGTATTGCAGTGTGCACAGTCTATACTGGAATACATATATATAGTGTTATAACTGCATTGGGATATAGGTTTAGGGTTACATTTTGTATTGAAATTTTATTGAACTTGAATAGAAATCATGACTCAGACCAGAGCAGCAAAGCAAAAGGCTCAAACTAGTGGAAGTGCTGTGCCTCAGGGGACAATTGAGGGGGACGGTTGTCCTCTGACTCACAGTCTATTGATGAAATGCACTGCTTGTTTGATGTTTGTGGAGCAATCAGGAATGGGACATGATATTGCCAAAGGGAATGTCTTTGTGTGTGCGCGATGTAAGGAGTGCGACGAAATTAGGAGCCAACTCGTCATTTTTATGGGCTTATATGAGAGCTTGAAGGACGGGGTGGATGCCCTTGAAGGATTTAAATTGAGGGGCCCATCAAGCTCTCAGCTGCCCACATCAGTGCCAGAGCTTACACTTGAACATCACGCAACACAGCAGCAACCCCCAAGGCAGAATGCGCTGGTCCAAAGGGAACTAATTGTTGTAGGTGACTCTATTGTCAAGGAAACGGGGAACATATTGTGCAAAAAGGATAGATGGGACAGGACCAGGGTATGTCTGCCAGGGGCAAAGGTTGATGACGTTGTAGGGCAGATATCATCCTTTAAGGGCACAAAGGGTGATATTGTTGTACACATTGGCACTAATGATATTAAGAGTAGGAGACTGGCAGAATTACTTAACAAGTACATGACAATGCTGAAAAAAAGCTGTGAGTTAGGGTTGAATTTGAAAGTGTCTGCAATTCTGCTCAGACACGATAGGAGGGAATATATGATGAGAGGCTTGTCGATCAATTCGGCCCTGGAGAGATTGTGCAAGGGGTAGAATTTTTCTCAGCCTGGTCTGTACTTGTTAACAGGAGAGACTGCTTCTACAGGGATGGGATACACTTAAATAGAAAGGGTGCAAGAATGTTTGCTGATGCTATCGAGGCAGAGTTATGTGGGTCGGAAAACTGCTAGCTTGGGGGGATACACAGACTAATAGATTAACAGTAGCCGCTGGCAGAGGTAAAAGTGATTCTTGCATTACTTCTATTGAAATGCAATTGAGCACCAGCCTGGAAAGCAAGGCAATGGGAATTTCCAGTACTGTTGGAAGTCATAGTGGAACAAGTAAATACATGGGCTGTGTTAGGGTAACTATGAGTAGAAACAGGTGCATATACACCAATGCTAGGAGTATAGTTAATAAATTCGATGAGCTTGAAGTGCTAGTCAAGACATCAAAGGCAGATATTATTGGGATATCAGAGACATGGTGTCACACAGACATAAGCAGTGCAGAACTGGAATTTGGGGAGTACAATGTGTACAGAAAGGATAGACAAGACAGGAAGGGAGGAGTTAAGAAACATAAAATCTAAGCAAGTGCATCCAATTGATGTGGGTGGACAATGCAGTGTTGAGTCTGTTTGGTGTGACATAAGCACTGGGAAAGGAAAAATGAGAGTAGGTGTGTGTTATAGGCTTAATGAATCTGATCAGTATATATCTGAGCAATTGTGCAGAGAAATAGAGTGGACCAGTAAATTAGAGTGTCTTATAATGGGGGATTTTAATTTCCTGGATATTGACTGGAATTTGTGGGTTGGTCGCCTACACACTAGCAAGGCTTTTATGGATTTATTGGATGATTGTTTTCTACAGCATGATGTTCGGTAGGCAACTAGAGGGAGTAATACTCTTCATCTGATTATCAGTAGTGATTATTCATGCATCAAGAATCTGCAGATAAAGGAACCACTAGGTGGCAGTGATCACATTGTGCTGAAGTGGGATTTACTCAGAGAGGTAACTGCCATCAAGGATAAAGGGAAGGGTTTTTGCTTTCGTAAAGGTGATTGCAGTGGGACCAACTGATGATGTTACCAGCAGCAAATTCAAAATGGGAAGCATTCAAAGAATTAATCTTGAAAGCTAATAGGCTTTTCATACCAACAAAGAAATATTGTTCAAGATTTAGGCCTAAGTGGATGTCACATGAACTAATTAGACATGTGACAGAGAAGAAAAATGCATGGGATACATATAAATTAACATGTGACACAGAAGCCTATGATAGATATAAGTTGTTCTGTAACCAAATTACAAAGGAGCTTAGGCAGGTGTAAGCAGATTACGAAAAATCTTTGGCAAAGGATGCAAAGAAAAACAGCAAAGAGTTCATTACTTATGTAAACTCTAGAAGGAAAGGGATGAATCAGATTGGTCCACTTGATATCGATGGTTCATCTGTTGATGATCCTGCTCAGGTAGCTAACAAGCTAAATGAATATTTTACATCTACATTCACGCGTGAGGAGTTATTCAGCGAGGGGAATGCCAGAGGTGAAGTAAACTCTTTCAGTTAGCTAGATGATTTTGTAATAACTGAGACTAAAGTGGAGGAGAAATTGTTGAAGGTAAACACAAGAAAGGCGCCTGGGGTGGATGGAATCTATCCAGTTATATTAAAGGAGCCGGCAAAGGAAGTAAGCAAACCCTTAGCCATAATTAAGAGAGCATGGGTACCTCCAGTTCATGGGTACCTCTCCTGAGTCCCTGGACTCAGGAGAGGTACCCATGAACTGGAGAAGTGCAAATATGACCCCAATCAACAAAGGAGGATCAAAGGGAGAGACAGGTAATTACAGACCTGTTAGTTTAACTTCTGTTCCGGGGAAATTAATGGAGGCACTGATTAAAGAAATATGGCAGGATCATCTAGACAAGACTTCAGTTATAGCTTGGACACAGCATGGGTTTATTAAGGGGAAGTCTTGTCTGACAAATTTGATTGAATACTATGTAGTCACAAAGGAACTGGATGCAAAGAATAACTTTGATATCATGTATTTGGATAAGGCCTTTGATACTGTTGCACATGGAAGACTGCTGCACAAATTGGAGCAGTGTGGCCTTGGAGGCAAATTGCTGCTAGGGATAACGGAATGGTTGAGTGGGAGAAGACAGAGAGTGGTAATCAATGGACACTGCTGCTCTTCGTGGACTAATGTCCCTCAGGGTTCAGTGTTGGGTCCATTTTTGTTTTCTGTATTTATAAATGATATTGATGATGGTATATCAGGCTTAGTGTCCAAGTTTGCAGGCGATACGAAGATTGGCAGGGTTGTTAATGACACTAATGACAGTACACCGCTGCAACAGGATCTAGAAAAGTTGAGCAGATAGGCTGAGAGGTGGCAAATGAAATTTAACTACATGTAGGAACCAGTAATCCCAGAGTAACGTATCAACTCTGTGGTACGACACTGACAGTGGTAGAGAATGAAAAGGACCTGGGGGTAATTATGCAGGCAGAGATGAAGTTTTTTGAGCAGTGCAGACGGTCTGCAAGAGTAGCTCATGGTGTCTTGTCAATGATATACAGGAATTTTTCTAGCAGAGATAAGGAGGTGATTATCCCCTTGTATAAGGCAATGGTCAAGCTGGAGACTAGGCACCTGCGAGGTGATCTGATTGAGGTGTATAAAGCCTTGAATGGTTTGAGCATGTTCAAATCAGATGGGATTCTTCCTTTTGCTCAGAATAATCGCCTGAGAGGGCATAAATTTAAATAGAGGATAGATGGTTGTAGGATAGATGTGCGGAAGTTTACCTTTAGCCAGCAGGTGGTTAATTGCTGGAAAAACTTCCATCTGTCGTTGTAGACGTTGATAGCTTAAATAGATTCCAGGCAGAACTTGAGAAACATTTGGAGTGAGTGGATGGGTGAAATAAGGTTTTTTTTTTTTTTTTATTTTGGCTGATGCTGTATAACTTGCTTTCTTGCATCATGTGCCTTTGCTAATGCTAATGAGATTTTTTGTAGCCTCACTTTTGCCAGTATAATGTTTCATTCTTGATTCCTATTATCACCTTTAGAGAGGGACAACCATTTCTTAATTTTATTTGGAATTAGTCTCTAACTTTGGTTGATCAATCTAGCTCTCTCTTTGTGCCTTGGATCCATTTATTGACTCACCAGGAAATGTATTTTAGCCACCACCAAATGTAAGCAGAATCAAACACATTTTTTGTCTCTTCCCTCCCCCAGCAACAATAAAGGGAAGTTCTAAAACTTCCTTTTTTAGAATTTTTTAGCCAATTCTTTAGACTGTTTAGACAAATTTTAGCCAATTTCCTTGAAGAACTGCAATTTATTCAAAGAAATTGGCTAAATCTTGTAGAAGAACTGCAAGTCATCATTTACTTGAAACTAGATTGATTGTAGGTTCCTAGCACACATACTCATACATTGTAATCCACTTGATGTAGAGTGCATTATGCTGTTTTTAAACTAGCATAACTGTTTTGTAGAGTCACCACTTGTTTTCTAGTTTTATCCTGCTGCCACTGCTCGCTAACTGCAGTTTTAAATGTAGTACTCAGATTGAAAATTTAATTCTGAAGAGACTTTATGTAAAGCCACATTTTGCACATTAGTAAAACTTAAAATGAATTCTTTTTATATTTTGGGAACTCTTCTCACCTCCCCTGGAGACCCTATCTCACTTTTCATTGTTCTTTCTTCACATTTTTTTGACACATCCATGGAGAAAATCCCTAGTAATTCTTGGTAAATTTGCACTGGCCTTTTTTTTTTTTTTTTCTTTTTGTGGTTTATGTTTTGATTTGGTTGAAATCAGCAGTTTCTTTCTAAAATTAGCAGCAATATATTTAACATAAAAATAAATAAACTTAGTTTTTCAAACACATTAAAAAACTTTAATATTCATAATAATGTCCATATAAAAAATGAGATAAACCTAAACATGTGAATAATCTTGAGTACTGTATATAGGTCTGGATGCCACATTTTACTAATGTGACTTCTTTATAATTTCCTTTCAGTCAATCTTGATATTCCAAGTTGAATATTTTTAGATGAACATTATAAATCAGTTATTTTCATTGGCATTGTATAATCAAATTTTTGTCAAGCATATATTAAATTTTTTTTTGGTGTGAAGGAGCACAAAACTAGTTATAAATAAATCATTTAGTTTTAATCGTGCAAATGCATGATTAAAATTAAATTAGATAATATAGTTGCTGCTTTATTAATACTTCTGGATTTTATCCCATCTTGTATTTATAATTTTATACTCTGAAGAAGTGCAGATCCAACAGTAGAATATATTTGGTTGTTTTTGGCAGAATGATGCTACTTGTATGTATCTTTTTACTTGGTAATTTTTTTTTAAAATCAAGTTTCCATCATTCTGACTTGACCAAGAATCTACCAACAGAAAAATTGTCTTCAGCCATTGGATTAAAGAATAAATATATGTTTGACTAGTTATTTACGTGAACAGATGTCATTTTATTAGAAGAGCTCGCAACTAGAAAGATGTTTTTCGTGATACATTCACCAAAAAAAAAAGTCTTTGGTAACATTCTTTGGTAACATTTTTTGGTAACATTCTTTTCATTTCCTTGATTAATTTTTGTGCAGAATTTGCCTCCTATTTTTCCACAGTACAGTGTGAATCTGTAAGAATATTGTGTAAGAATTGTTATTGTTTGTTATTTGGTTTTTTTTTTTTTTTTTTTTTTACGAGCATTAGCAACTAAGGCCATATTGCTCCAGGATATGCGGTGGTTATTCCCTGACCTTTCCGCATCCTCCGTATTTGGTGGTGACGGGCTCGAACCCTGGTCTAATCAAGAAGCGTGTGCTACGCACTGCTGCTCCTTCCCACCTGGCTACAGAGGCGCCGTGTAAGAATTGATTGTACCACTGATTGAGTGAATGATTGCATAAGTATCCTATTATCCACAAAAGACTACAATCTATCTACAATCTACTACAATCACCCACCTATCTACAAGTTCTAGATAGGTGGGTGAGCTGTCATAGACTGAGAAAGGTCCTGCTGAGCTTCAACATCATTTAGCCTGAAGCATTAATAATAATTCAAGCAGTAATAACTATACCAGACTATCAATAGGAATTGAATGATTTTGTGATAACTGAGAAGAAAGTGGAAGAGAAATTGTTAAGGCTAAAAGTAAATAAGGTACTTGGGACTGATAAAATCTTTCCAGTTATATTCAGAGAAGTAGCAAAAGAGGTAAATAAACCTCTAGTTATATTTAAAGGAGCATCCTCAGATTCAGGAAATGTACCCATAGATTGGAGATGTACAAATGTTTCCCATTTTCATAAAGGGGAAGAGGAATCAAAAGAAGTCAGTGAACAAAGAAGTAATGTGGGATCATTTTCACCAGAATGCAGTTATGTAAATTGCAGCACAGATTCGTTAAGGGATGACCTTGTCTGACAAATGTGATTGGCTACCATGATGTGGTACCAAAGGAAACCTTATACAAAACAATTTTGTCATCATATACTTAAATTTCGGCAAAGCTTTAGATACTGTTCCCCATCAAAGACTGCTATACAAATTGGAGATCTGCGGCATTAGAGGCAAGTTTCTGCCACGGATAACGGGATGGTTGAGTGGTCATTAATGGGCATGTTCTTCTTGGACTAATGTTATTAGTGGAGTCCCCCAGTGTTCAGTGCTGGGCCCCTTATTTTTCACAATTTTTTTACCAGTATTGATGAAGAAATATCATTTTATGTCAAGGTTTGCAAATAGTATAAATGTTGGTGGGATGGTTAATGGCAGACATCAGGGTAATGCTGCAATAACAGGCGTTGTAAACAGGCTGTTAGGACAGCTCATGGAGTTCTGTCAGCAATATATAGGAATTTTGCTAGCAGAGTTAAAGGAGGTGATTATTCTGTTGTATAAGGCAGTGGTTAGGCTGAATATTGAGTACTGTATACAGGTCTGGATGACTCATTTTAGGAAGGATGTGGATCTGTTGGAATGAGTGTAGAGAACAGGAGTAGCAAGATCAGTGAGAGGAATAAAAGGGTGCTCATGCCAAGAAAGACTACATTTATGCAAATTTCAGCATCTGAAAACTAGCCACCTTTGAGGAGATCTGATTGAGGTGTTTAAGGCTTTAAATGGATTGAGTAAGGTAAATAGTGATGATAGCCTTACTCTTTCTTGGGCAGCACATATAAGTAGGCATTAATTTAAATTGAAACAGGATGATTACAGAATAGATATGCAGAAATTTGCCTTAATTCAGTAGATAGTTGATTTTTGAAACAAACTTTCATCCGCTGTTGTGGAAGTGGGGAGTTTAAATAAATGTAAGGAAAAACTAGACAAATTATTAGTAGTGAGGTGGTGATGTGGGATTATCCCTCACTTCTTTGCTGTTGTAAGCATGCTTACTTGCATCATATACTAAAATTTTTATTTCACAAATTGTTTATTAATTAGACTGAGTTTAATTGATTTCAGAATTAATGGCATTTTCCATAGAATATTGATTTTTCTTACTGAATATTATAGTAACAAAATTTATGCAGTAAATATGAGAACTATTTTTAATAATATATTTAGCAGAACTCTTCGTGACACTTAATGACTCTTTGTAATTTTTTTTATTTTATTCTTAAAATCTGTGCAATTTTTAGTTCCCTCAAATTCAAAACACAGGTAATAATTGCATTCACTGTACTCATCTCTAACCTGTTATGCTGAACAGTCCATTGTATTTCCATTAAAGAAAATATTCGCTCGCAGCCGACATTGTGGTCCGGAATTGCAAATAAACATGAACATAATTATATGTATATTTCATCATTCATTCTATGGGTGAACAGTCCACAGGAAAATTATCCCTTTTTCTGATACAGAAATGTTTGGAAAATATAGCTGGAACTCCAAAGCAGTAAAAAGATTAAAATCAGTCAACCTGCTAACCTGCTAATTGAGACAGCCAATATACAACAGTCAGATCAACTAATGAAAATGTCCACCTTGGGCGGTATTCTGGTTAGAGTTTCATCCCATAATACCACCTTGAAAGGAGTAATCTCTGAATGGAATCTCCTCAATATAACAGAAGAAGAAATATTACAAGAAATGAAAAACCAAGGAGTCAGTCATGTTAAAAGAATAACGGTCAAAAAAGATGGAATAATCATCGAGACCAGAAATATCATTTTAACTTTCAGTACTCCAAGTCCACCACAGCAAGTGAGAGCAGAATACGTGCTTTGTCAAATCCGACCCTATATACCAAATCCAACGTGGTAGAGATTACTAACATGTTGGTCAAGATTTTTGCAGCTCCAGCGAACGCCAAGTTTTCATTTATATTTAGTCCTTTTATTGACTTAATTGTTATACTAAATTATTTTCTATAAGTAGCTTTATAGTTCTAGCCAAGCTCTGTGGTTTATTTTGAATTTAAATAGTGATTTTGAAAGTTAATACTTAGTGTCCATAGATTTTACGTTCATCACTTGCCACCATTGTGATATGATACAGAACACTGTAAGGTTTAACATAAAACTAGATAGCGAAATATGCAGCAGTGTATTAGAAATCTGTTAGATTAGTATAGTATTATCAATAAAATTTATTAATCTTATTAAATTTCATTGTTAATTAAATTATACTTAAATGGAATCATGACCCTGACTAGAGCAGAAAAACAGCATTCACAGAATAGCCAGAGTGCTGTGGCTCACGGGAGAACCGAAGGGGGTGATTCTTCCATGCATTACAGCCTAAAACAATGGGCAAAATATGAAGAGTTTGCAGACCTGTCTAGAACAGGACATGATCTAGCCAAGGAGGACGTGTGTGCTAGGTGCAGAGACTGTGAAGAAATTAGGTGCCAACTTGGTGTTCTGATGGACGTCTATGAGAATTTGAGGGTAAATGCCCTCGAAGAAATTAATATGAGGAGCCCATCAAGCTCTCAGCTGCCCAACTCAATGTCAGAGCTCACTCCTGTGCATCAGGAAACACAGCGACAATCTCCAAGGCAGAATGCGCAGGTCCCACAGGAACTAGCTATTGTCAGTGACTCTATTGTCAGGGAGATGGGAGATTTTAATTTCACAGAGATTGACTAGAATTTGTGGGTTGGTCACTCACACACTAGCAAGGCTTTTGTGGATTTAGCAGTGTGTTTGGGTGGCAACTAGAGGGAGTAATACTCTTGATCTGATTATCAGTAGTGATTCTTCATGCATTAAGCATCTGCAGATAAAGGAACCACTAGGCGGCAGTGATCATAGTGTGCTGCAGTGGCATTTACTAAGAGGTAACTACCATCTGGGGTAAAGGGAAGGGTGTTTGCTTTAGTAAAGGTGACTATGGTGGTCTGAAACAGTATTTAAATTCTATATGGTGGGACCAACTGATGATGTTACCAACAGCAAATTCAAAATGGGAAGCATTTAAAGAACTTATCTTGGAAGCTACTAGGCTTCTCATACCGGCTAAGAAATATTGTTAAAGGTTTAGGCCTAAATGGATGTCAGATATGTATCCCATGCATATGTATGCATGGGATACATATAAATTAAGAGGTGACACAGAAGCCTAAGATAGATATAAGCTAGTCTGTAACAAAGTCACAAAGGAAGTTAGGCAGGCAAAGGCAGATTATGAGAAATCATTGGCAAATGAAAGAAAATCAGCAAAGAGTTCTTTACTTATGTAAACTCTAGAAGGAAGGGGATGAATCAGATTGGTCCACTTGATATTGATGGTTTAACTGTTGATGATCCTGCTCAGGTAGCTAACAAACTAAATGATTATTTTGCATCTACATTCACATATGAGGGGTTATTCACGGAGGGGAATTCCAGAGGTGAATTAAACTTTGGCAGTGAGCTAGATGATTTTGTAATAACTGAGAGTAAAGTGGAAGAGAAATTGTTGAAGATAAACATCAGAAAGGCACCTGGGTTGGATGGAATCTATCCAGTTATACTAAAGGAGGAGGCAAAGGAAGTAAGTAAACCCTTAGCCATAATGATGAGCGCTTCCTTAGGGGAGGTACCCATGGACTGGAGATGTGCAAATGTCCATGAAGTCCATGCTGTGTCTTAACTATTACTGCAGCCATGTCTAGATGATCCTGCAATGCTTCTTTAACCAGTGATTCCATTATGGAACACAAGTTAAACTAACAGGTCTATAGTTACTTGTGTCACCTTTTGAACCCCCTTTGTGAATTTGGCGATACATATGTACACCTCCAGTCCATGGGGACCTCCACTGAGTCCAAGGAAGCTCTCATAATTATGGCTAAGGGTTTCCTTACTTCCTTTGCTGCCTCCTTTAATATAACTGGATAGATCCCATCCAACCCAGGTGCCATTGTTATGTTTAACTTCAACAATTTCTCCCTCATTGAATAACTCCTAATGTGTGAATGTAGATGCAAAATAATTGTTCAGTGTATCAGCTTCCTGAGCTTGATAATCAATAGTCGACCCATCTACGTTAAGTGGTCCAGTCTGATTCATCCCTTTCCTTCTAGAATTTATATAGGTAAAGAACTCTTTGTTTGCTGTTTTTCTTTGCATCCTTTGCCAAAGATTTCTCGTATTCTGCCATCGCCTGCCTAACCTCTTTCGTGACTTGATTACAGACTTGTTTCTATCTGCCATAGGCTTCTGGGTCACCTGATATGCATCGCATACTTTTTTCTTCTCTTCCACGAGCCTCATTAATTCATCTGACATTCATTTAGGCCTAAACCTTGAACAGTATTTCTTAGTTGGAACGAAAAGTTTAGTAGAATCCAAAATTAAGTCCTTGAAGGCTTCCCATTTAGAATTCAACGTTGGTAACATCATCAGTTGTACAGAATTTAAAAACCTGTCTGAGACCCCTGTAGTCACTTTTACAAAAGCAAAAGCCCTTCCCTTTAGCCTTGATGGTAGTTACATCTTTAAGTAATTCCCAGATCAGTACATTGTGATCACTGTCACGCAGAGGTTCCTTTATCTGCAAATTTTTAATGCATGAATAATCACTACTGGTAATCAAATCAAGAGTATTGTTGTACACGTTGGCACTAATGACGTGTCCAACCTTAAGAGATCTGCAGATTTACTTAACATGTACAGGTCAATGCTGAAAACAAGTCAAGAGTTAGGGTTAAATTTTAAAGTGTCTGCAATTCTGCCCAGACACGATAGAATGGATTATATGATGAGAGCCTTGTCAATCAATTCGACCCTGGAGAGATTGTGCAATGCTCAAGAATGTTTTTTTCAATGTGGTCTGTGCTTGCAAACAAGAGAGACTGCTTCAACAGGGATGGGATACACTTCAATAGAAAGGGTGCAAGAATATTTGCTGATGCTCTCGAGGCAGTGTTAGGTTGGTCGGAAAACTGCTAGTTTTGGTGGGGGGGATTCACAGACAAAAAGATTAACGGTAGCTGCAGGCAGAAGCGAAAGTGATTCTTGCACTGCTTCTATTGTAATGAGTAGTAGCCTAGATAGCAAGTTGATGGGGATTTCAAGTGCTGCTGGGAGTCATCATAGAACAAGTCAATACATGGGCTGTGTTAGGTTGTTTGTTATTTGGTTTTTAGGAGCATTAGCAACTAAGGCCATATTGCTCCGAGATATGCGGTGGTCATTCCCTGACCTTTCCGCATCCTCCGTATTTGGTGGTGACAGGGTCAAACCCCGGTCTAATCAAGAAGCGTGTGCTACGCACTGCTGCTCCTTCACACCTGGCTACGGAGGCGCCTTGGCTGTGTTAGGGTAACTAGGAGTAAGAACATGTGCATGTATACTAATGTAGCAGTATAGTAAATAAAATTGAATTTGAAGTGCTGATCAAGACATCAAAAGCAGATATTGTTGGGATATCGGAGACATGGTGTTACACAGATATAAACAGTGCAGAATTGGAATTTGGGAAGTACAATGTTTACAGAAATGACCGACAGGGTAGGAAGGAGGAGGGGTTATGCTGTTAGTTAAGAAACACATAAAATCTAAGTGCATCCAGTTGGCACGGGTGGACAGACCAATGTTGAGTCTGTTTGGTGTGACATAAACACTGGGAAAGGGAAAATGAGAATAGAATTGTGTTATAGGCCTAATGATGCTGATGAGTACAATGAACAGTTGTGCAGAGAAATAGAATGTGGCAATAAATCAATGTCTTGTAATGGGGGATTTTAACTTTCCAGATATTGACTGGAACTTCTGGGTTGGTCACTCACACGATAGCAAGACTTTTGTGGATTTATTGGAGGATTGTTTTCTACAGCAACATGTTCCAGAGGCAACCAGATGGAGTAATACCCTCGATCTGATTAATAGCAGTGATGACACATGCATTAGGAATTTGCAGGTAAAGGAACCACTGGGTGACATTTGATCACAGTGTACTGATGTGAGATTTACTTAAAGATGTAACTACAATCAAGGGTAAACGGAAGGGTTTTTGTAAAGATGACTACACCGGTCTCACAGTTTTTAAATTCTATAGAGTGGGATCAACAGGATCAACTGATGGTGTTACCAACAGTGAATTCTAAATGGGAAATATTCAGGGATTTAATCTTCGTTGCTGACCTTTTTCAATTGCATCTTCCTTTAACATTCTTTCTCCAATCTGGCATCACTCCTATATAATAGCATTCCCAAACCAGGAAAAGATCATTCCATTGCTAAAAACTATAGACCCATTTCTCTCACCAGCTGCTTAAGTAAAACCCTGGAAAAAATAATTCACTGTCGACTTAATTGGTTTCTTGACTCTGAAAATATAATTTCTGACAATCAATTTGGTTTCAGAAAGAATAGATCAGTCTTGGATCTCATGGTCAAAGCAGAAACAAACATCAGGAATGCATTCGTTCGAAATGAGCATCTCATCATGGTATGCTTTGATGTAGAGAAAGCCTTCGACACCACATGGTGTTTTGGTATCCTGAGAGATCTGCATTCCCTTGACCTGAGAGGCCACTTACCATATTTACTGAACTTGCTTCAGCACAGATCCTTTCAAGTTCAATACCGACAAGTCCTCTCCCAAACATATATACAAGAAGAAGGGGTCCCACAAGGCTCTGTGCTCAGTGTCACCATATTCGCAATAAGAATAAATCACATGACTAGAAATATTCCCAACACTGTGAATTCTTATCTCTATGCCGACGATCTCACTGTTTCTTGCAGTTCTCAAAACACAACCTTCAGTGAGCAGCAGCTCCAAATTTCAATTAATAATATTCAGCTATGGATGGCACAGAATGGGTATTAACTCTTGTTCAAAATCTAAAGTAGTTCACTTTTGTATCAAACGGAAGATGCATCCAGATCCAAAGGTACACTTAACAAACCAGCCTATCTCAGTTGTGAACAGCATTCGTCTCCTTGTTCTGACTTTTGATAGTAAATTGAACTTCATGGAACACATTAAACATCTACAGATGTCTTGCCAGAAAAAAATTAACATACTCAGAGTCATATCTTCAACATCATGGAGTGCAAATCGGTACATGTTACTTCATTTGTATAGAGCCCTAATCAGATTTAACATTGATTACTGTGCCCCCGGTGTATGATTCTTCCAGGGAGAGGTTGCTAGCGTGACTTGCACCATTTCATCACTCTGCCCTGAGGATTTCTATAGGTAGTTATAGAACTTTGCCAGTGCAAAGTCTTTACATTGAAGCTCATGAACTTCCTTTAAGCCTCAGTAGAAAGATATTACTTCTCAACTATACAATTAAAATCCAAAGTCTACCTACCCATCCCATTAGGCCAATACTTAATGACCCTCAGTTCACAATGTTCTGTAGAAATAAACCCAGGGCAGTTCAGCCTTCTGCTCTCAGAGCCCAGGCATTATTGCAAACTTGGAATATGCATCCTGACAAAGTTCTTTAAGATTGAAATAGTATGGATCTCCCATGGTCCTCTATTAAACCACCCTGTAACAGTTATTTTCTAAACCGGGGAAAAGCACTCTTGCAAATGTCAATATACAACAACTCCATATTGCCCCCACACAAAATTACCTGAATTTTACAAAAATATATACTGATGGGTCAAAATCTGAGAGTGGAGTGGGTGCAACAGCCGTTTTCCCTCATAAAACCACTCTATCACTTCCCACTGAATGCAACAGCTATACAGCTGAATTGTGTGCCATCAAACTTGCAATAGAAAATATTCTCCATCTGTCCATCCAAAAAAGCATGATATACAGTACATATAGCTTTAATGAATACTTCTTCTCAAACACATCCTTTAATAAAGTTCATAAAATCCAAACAGATGCATCTCCAAGAACTCCAGCCAGCGGTCATTTTCTGCTGGAATCCAGGGCAAGCTGGGATACCAGGAAGCGAATGTTGCGGACTATGCCGCTAAGCATCCATCCAACAGAGAATTATCACGGTATTATGTTCCATATCTTGACTACAAAAGTAACATACAGTGGTACCTTGGTTTGCGAGCATAATTCATTCCGGAAATGTGCTCGTAATCCAAAGCACTCGTATATCAAAGCGAATTTCCCCATAAGAAATAATGGAGACCCAGATGATTTGTTCCAAAACTCAAAAATATTCATATACTGTAAAAATGATTAATACAAAATACATACATACCTTTTATATTTTTAATATTTAAATTTAATATACATAAAGCAATCAAATTTATTAATTATTGGGTAGGACGACTTTCACTATCACTAACAGAATCACCGCTATCTGTTGACTTTTTCTTTTTGTGCGACTGTAACAAGGAACCTATCCAATGACACTTGCTTTTGCCTCCTTTTGAGGATTTCACAGAAATATGAGATTGCATTGTCGTTAAACAGATTCATTGCTTGCACTATTACAAAATGAGGAGGCACGCTTGATACATATAAACAAAGCTGCATGTGTGTAGCAGCTGAATAAACAACACCGTAAAGGCAGAGATACACTATTAACACCTCACATTTTACTAAAACACATTTCTAGGGGTTACTACCATAAAAAAATAAAAACAATTTCCAGTTGTGTTCCTGCTAGTGGAATCTCTTATAAACTGGTAGTAAACTCTATCTAATTGCATTTGCAATTATACCAATAGTTGGAATTGTGTTTGTTTTTACGTTATTATGGTGAAATGTGTTTCCCCTTTACTGATATAAAAAACATAAATACATTTTCAGAATCTTCTCTTCATTCGTATTGTGTTGCGTTCGGTTGGGGTGATTCTGCATTTGACTGCCATTTCTTGTAAACACAAAGGTGAATCGTGCATAAGCGAATTCGGTTCGTGTTATATAAGATATCGTTCCCGTATTTATAAATCGTGTATGATCGAATTCGTGTAGTGTAAACACGTGTTATACGAGGACTGACTGTATTTGTTTATCAAGTTAAAATTTATTAAAAATTTTTGCTCGTCTTGCAAAACACTCGCAGACCAAGTTACTCGCAATCCAAGGTACCACTGTACAAAGAATATGTAGAGAACAATGGAGACTTTAATGACAAGCGCAAATGCATAATAAACTCTACAAATAAAACCTGAACCGCAATTATGGATCCCCAGTTTCCATATAAACAGAAGAAGTTATCTTAACCAGAGCACGAATTGGCCACAGTCATCTTGCCCACCTTTATCTCCTCACAGGTATTGATCCTCCACAATGCACACAGTGCAACTCTCCACTTATAATGAAGCATATTCTTGTTGAATGTGCCACTTTATACACCACTGCCCGCCAAAGACTCTTTTAGCTTTCTGCAAAACCTTAAAGAACCCTTGACACACTGCCACATCATAGGTAATGACACTAATCTGCTGGAGTTCTTTCACTTTACGAAACAGATAAAATTATATGATCGTTTTTGAGTAATGCCATAACAGTCTCCATGCATGTGTAACATTCATGACATCGATAGGTGCAATATGGCTTAAGTAGCGCTTGCACCAAAAAACAACAATAATAAAGTTCCATATCCACTTTGGGATACTATTCAAACAATATGCGATCTCCATATGTATAATTTGAACAAGGATTCTCTACCTAAACAAAATTTACAGCAGTTACACGTAGCCTACAAAGACCGACATTGCATTTCTACCCTGATACACACAGATAGTAGTAGTAGTGGCATGTGATGCAAGAAAGCAAGTGTATGAGCTTATGCAGCATCAGCCAAAAAAAAAAAAAAAATCACACCATTCCCTCCAAATCCCTGTCCAATTCCTCCTTAAACTTATTTAACCTATCAACTTCCACAACGACAGATGGAAATTTGTTCCAGCAATTAACCACCTGCTGGCTAAAGGCAAATTTCCGCACATCTGTCCTTTCTTAATTTGAATTTATGCCCCCTTAGGTTCGTAATCTGAACAAGTGGAAGGATCCCATCAGAATTCAGCATGCTCAACCCATTAAAGACCTTGTTCCAAAACAGAAACCAAGCAGAGTTTCCGAATACCATCATCTCCCAACTGATTGCAGCATTTGTACTGCAGAACCGCAGGCTATACAACTAGCCATGAACCATATAGCTAACCAACATTGCCAACAGTATAATTTTCACAGATTCATTTAATGCCCTGCAAGCCTTAAAGAATAACAGAAATACTCAACTGTATGGCAAATCCAAAATATGCTAATAAAGCTAGCAAAATGAAAAGAAAAAATAAATTTCTGCTGTATTCCCAGACATGTTGGAATAGATGGTAATGAAAATTGAACAGGGAGCAAAACAAGTGGAAAGCCAGATCAACCAAAGCATAAAAATACCATATCTAGACTATAAAATTACAATCCGAAATAGTGGCAACAAAAATGGCAGGAGCAAGCCAGTAACAAATTATTTCAAATATAACCACTGTTACAACACAGTCAAAAACCAGTACAAGACCTAACAGACAGGAAGAAGTTATACTAAGCAGGTTAAGACCCTACCAAAGAGGCTCGATTAAAACATTAAAATAAAAATTCCCCCCCCCCCCCCTTAAGTCAAAGCTGCAGTTCTTGACACCCTATAGACAGCTTCTGTCTATATTGAGAAGACAGAAGATACTTGTTGATATTGCCATCATCACTTGATAAAAATTCATTGAAAGGATGTGCAGTGAAGTTATTTCAAAAAAAAAAATTCAAAACGGCAAAATTAAATTTGCATTTAATTTTGCTATTTGAATCATTGTACTTCTCCAAAGTGATTGTAAAACCCTTCTTGAAGTAATTCGAAATTGTATTAATAAATTTTTGTTTAGAAAATATCTGCTTTGCATTAGTAAAATACATGTGTGAACAAGTTAGTTGATGTATCAGTACATTATATTTCAGGCCTATTCACAAATAGTAATAATTTATCATTTACAGTGGTACCTTGGTTTGCGAGCATAATTCGTTCCGGAAACGTGCTCGTAATCCAAAGCACTCTTATATCAAAGCGAATTTCCCCATAAGAAATAATGGAAACCCAGATGATTTGTTCCAAAACTCAAAAATATTCATATACTGTAAAAATGATTAATACAAAATACATACATACCTTTTTTATATTTTTAAAAGCAATCGAATTTATTAATTATTGGGTAGGACGACTTTCACTGTCACTAACGGAATTAGCATTAGTAGAGGCATTTGATGCAAGAAAGCAAGCTTATGCAGCATCAGCCAAAAAAAAAAAAAAAAAACCACTTCCACTTCACCCCTCTATCTGAATCACTACTATCTGTTGACTTTTTCTTTTTGTGCGACTTTAACAAGAAACCTATCCAATGACACTTGCTTTTGCCTCCTTTTGAGGATTTCACGGAAATATGACATTGCATTGTCGTTAAACAGATTCATCGCTCGCACTGCCACAGCCTTACTCGGGTGGTGCTTTTCTACAAAATTTTGCACTGTTTCCCACATTTTACACACCTCCCTAATCTCATTTGAAGAAAGGGATGTCTCCATTTTTTTCTCCTCCTCCTCAGACGAGATCTCCTCCATAACCTCTTGCTGTTGCTCGCGATGCAGATCCATCAGTTCGTCGGTGGTAAACTCCTGGCCATGTTCCTCCACCAGCTCTTGAATGTCGTCCTTATTCACCTCCAGTCCCATGGTCGTCCCCAAGGACACAATTTCATCGACAACTGGCAGCTCCTGTTCATGAGCAAACCCCTCAACGCAATCAGACCACAGTTTTCTCCAAGCAGAATTGAGGGTTCTCTTGGTGACCCCATCTCAGGCTTTATCGATGATTTTGAGGCAGTTTACGATGTGGAAATGATTTTTCCAAAACTCTCGGAGGGTAAGGTTAGTTCCTTCGGTCACCTCGAAGCATCGCTGAAATAGCGCCTTGATGTAAAGCTTTTTAAAGTTCGAAATGACCTGCTGATCCATGGGCTGGAGTAATGGAGTAGTGTTGGGTGGAAGGAACTGGACCTTAATGAATTTGAATTCTTCCAGTAAGTCGTTCTCAAGGTCTGGAGGATGAGCAGGAGCATTATCCATAACCAGCAAGACTTTGAGTGGCAGTTTTTTTTCTAAAAGGTATTTCTTCACTGCAGGACCGAAGACCTCGTTGATCCACTCAACGAACAAGATACGAGTGACCCAAGCCTTGCTGTTGGACCTCCACATAACGGTTAACTGGCTCTTCTGCACCTTGCATTTCTTGAAGGCTCGTGGATTCTCAGAATGATACACGAGCAGGGGCTTGACTTTGAAATCACCGCTTGCATTAGCACACAGCAAGAGGGTGAGACGGTCTTTAATGGGCTTGTGACCGAGCATGGCATTCTCTTCTGCTGTAATGTAGGTCCTCTTTGGCATCTTTTTCCAAAAAAGCCCTGTCTCATCGCAATTAAAAACTTGCTGCGGCAGGTAACACTCGGAAACCATGAGCTTCTGGAACTCAGCAACGAACGCCTCAGCTGCCTTAGCGTCCGAACTCGCAGCCTCTCCGTGCCTCACAACACTATGGATGCCACTTCTCCTCTTAAAGTTATCAAACCATCCCCTGCTCGCCTTGAAGCCTTCTTCGTTTTCTGTAGACGTACCAGGCAGTTTACTTACAAGGTCGGCGTACAAGGCCTTTCCCTTCTCACAGATCAAGTTCTCGGTCACAGTATCACCTGCTAGTTGCTTCTCGTTTATTCACACCAAAAGCAACTTTTCTACATCTTCCAGAATACGTGGCCGTTGCTTTGATATTCTCGTGACTCCTTTTGCTACATCTAGTCCCCTTAGTTCTTTTTTCTTCTTTAATATTGTGCAAATTGTTGACGTAGACTTCTTATAAAATCTTGCGATGGCGGCCACTTTCATACCTTGTTCGTGCTTCTTGATGATTTCCTTCTTAACTTCTACCGTAATCATCTCCTTCTTCTTACCGCCTTCCTTTTCAACCCTTTTCTTCATTGGGGCCATTTTCGTAGTGCACAGTTAATAAATAACAGTCACCAAATTTGAACACAAAAAAAAAATGCTTTACGCACATACACGTGGTCACAACGTTAGCACGAATGTTCACTACAATGTTGACTGTATACGAATGAGGTATGCCGACTGAGCCCGAGCATGTGAGACGATTAAACACAATCCCGAGCAGCACGTGATCACGTGACGCTCGGAAGACAATTTTTAGGGAATAAAGCACAATTACAAAATGAGGAGGCACCCTTGATACACATAAACAAAGCTGCGCGAGTGTAGCAACTGAATAAACAACACCATAAAGTCAGAGATACACTATTAACACCTCACATTTTCCTAAACCACATTTCTAGGGGTTACTACCATAAAACAATAAAAACAGTTTCCAGTTGCGTTTCTGCTAATGGAATCTGTTATAAACTGGTAGTAAACTCGATCTAATTGCATACCAATAGCTGGAATTGTGTTGCTTTTTACGTTATTATGGTGAAATGTGTTTCCCCTTCACTGATATAAAACACATAAATACATTTTCAGAATCTTCTCTTCATTCCCATCGTGTTGCGTTCAGTTGGGGTGATTCTGCGTTCCACTGCCATTTCTTGTAAACACAAAGGCGAATCGTGCATAAGCCAATTCGGTTTGTGTTATATAAGATATCGTTCCCCTATTTATAAATCGTGTATGATCGAATTCGTGTAGTGTAAACACGTGTTATACGAGGACTGACTGTACTCGTATTGCAAGACCTCGCTCGTTTATCAAGTTAAAATTTATTAAAAATTTTTGCTCGTCTTGCGAAACACTCGCAGACCAAGTTACTCGCAATCCAAGGTACCACTGTATAACAAAAAAAAAAGCAACTACTTTTATGCCCCAACCGAGAACATTTTGTTTCTGCACATCTGCTATATTTCCTATTCATTCCTGCAACAAGTTGGTAAAATGTTTCCGGACAATTGAATAAGATGATGGATTTAGCCGCCATAGACCTTGAATCCACTTTTATTTTTTCACTGAAGACAGTCAAGTCATATCCATGTTTGTAATAACTAGCACCTTGAGTTGATGACTGTTGCATTTCATGTTCTTGTCTTTCCCCATCTCCTTCAGCCCCTACTAATATACTTACTAGTACTAATGCTAGCATCCCAAACTTTTGCATCTCTGTCTTCATTTCAAGAGGTTAGTGGACACACCCTTCTTGGTTCATTGCAAACATTGTTAACAGGAGAGACTGCTTCTACAGGAAAGGGATACACTTAAATAGAAAGGGTGCAAGAGTGTTTGCTGATGCTATTGAGGCAGCGTTAGGTGGGTCGAAAAACTGCTAGCTTGGGAGATTCACAGACTAAAAGGTTAAAAGTAGCCGCAGGCAGAGGTGAAGGTGATTCTTGCACTGTTTCTATTAGCATGACCAGCGGCCTGGAGCGAGGAGTGCTGGGGGTTTCAGGGACTGGTGGCAGTCATCATAAAACAAATAGATACATGGGCGATGTTAGGGTAACTAAGAATAAGAATAGGTGCACGTATACTTGCACGTACACCAATGCTAGAAGTACAGTAAATAAATTTAATGAATTTGAAGTGCTGGTCAAGACATCAAAGGTGGATATTGTTGGGATATCAGAGACGTTTTGTCACACAGATATTAGGAACGCAGAATTGGAATTTGTTGAGTACAATGTGTACAGACAGGATAGGAAAGGAGAAGGGGTTATGCTGTTAATTAAGAAAAATTAAAATCTAAGGAAGTGCTTCCAGTTGACATACATGGATAGTGCAATGTTGAGTCAGTTTGATATGGCATAAGCACTGGGAAAGCAAAAATAAGAGCAGGAGTGTGTTACAGGCCTAATGAGTACAAGGAACAATTGTACAGAGAAATAGTGTACTAGTAAATCAGAATGTCTTATAATGGGGGATTTTAACTACCCAGATATTGACTGGAACTTGTGGTTTGTCACTCGCACACTAGCAAGACTGTAGTGGATTTATTGGATGATTGTTTTCTGCAGCAGCATGTTCGAGAGACAACTAGAGAGGGTAATACCCTCGATCTGGTTATCAGCAGTGATCATTCGTTTGTTAAGAATTTGCAGATAAAGGAACTGCTAGGTGACAGTGATCACATTGTACTGATGTGGGATTTACTTAAAGATATAATTACCATTAGGATTAAAGGGTTTTTGCTTCCATAAAGTTGACTACAGTGGTCTCAGACAGTTTTTAAATTCTGTACAGTGGGACCAACTGATGATGTTACCAACAGCAAATTCTTAGTGGGAAGCATTCGAGGATTTAATCATGGCAGCAACAAGTGGAAGAAGAATTTTCATACCGATTAAGAAATATTGTTCAAGGTTTAGGAGGTGCCTCAGTAGCCAGGTGTTCGGACGCAGCAGTGCGTAGCACACGCTTCTTCATTAGACCGGGGTTTGAGCCTGTGACCACCAAATACGGAGGATGCAGAAAGGTCGGGGAATGACCACCGCATATCCCCGGAGCAATATGGCCTTAGTTGTTAATGCTCCTAAAAACCAAATAACAACAAGGCTTAGGCCTAAATGGTTATCAAATGAACTAATGAGACTCGTCGCAGAGAAGAAAAATGTGTGGGATGCATATAAATTATCAGGTGACACAGAAGCCTATGGCAGATATAAACTAGTCTGTAATCAAGTCACAAAGGAGATTGGGCAAGCAAAGGCAGGTTACGAGAAATCTTTGGCAAAGGATGCTAAGAAAAACAGCAAGGATTTCTTTACTTGTATAAACTCTAAAATGAAGGGATGGATGAATTATATTGGCCCACTTGATATCGATGGTTCAACTGTTGATCCTGCTGTTGATTTTGCTCAGATAGCAAACAAACTGAATGAGTATTTTGCATCTACATTCACACATGAGGAGTTATTAAGGAAGGAAAATGCTGGAAGTTTATCAAACTGTAACAGGGTGCTTAATGATTTTGTAATAACAGAGAAAAGTGGAAGAGAAATTGTTGAAGTTAAACATAAGAAAAGCACTTTTGGTGGATGGGATCTATCCAGTTATATTAAAGGAGGCACAAAAGGAACTAAGCAAACCCTTAGCCCTAATTATGAGAGCATCCTTAGACTCAGGGGAAGTCTCCACGTACTGGAGATGTGCAAATGTATCCCCAATTCACAAAGGAGGATCAAAGGCCGGCACAAGTAATTATAAACCTGTGAGTTAACTTCTGTTCTCGGTAAAATAATGGAGTCACTGGTTAAAGATGCATTGCAAGATCATCTAGACAAGACTGCAGCAATAATTCAGACACAGCATGGGTTTGTTAAGGGAAAGTCTTGTCTGACAAATTTGATTGGATACTATGATGTGGTTACAATGGAACTGGATTCAAAAAATAATTTTTTTGCATCCAGTGCAGTGTCTCAAAATATTGATGTACAGTCAGTCCTCATATAGCACGATAGTTGTGTTCCTAGAAACCCTCGTGCAATGCAAAATCGTGCAATAAAAACAACAGGCCCTGTGGGAAAAACAGGGTTAGGTGCCGACCACCCAAGATTGAACACACATTTGTAATCAAAACATTACCAAACACAATAAATAATCGTAATAAAATACGTAGTATTTTATTATGACTATTACGTAATAAAATATTGCTAATGCTTTTGCTCCTATCGTAAGCAAAACTTTTTTTTGTTTGATTTTTCTATCCAAACAGATGACAGCCATTCCATCTATTCCAATTCTTTATGTCTTAATCTAATGGATTTTAATTACACTTTGAGTTGCTCCTGCTATGAAAGTTGTTTTTATTTTCTCTGCATTCTTTGTAATTCTCGGCATTGCCTCATTTAGGTCTGTAGCACGTGCAATATTACATGGTCTTTCATTTCACTCAAAGCGTTCACAATTTCATATTTTTTCTCTATCGACAGAGGCGGACTGGCCATAAGCTTTACCGGGGAAACCCCGGAGGCCTGTGTAATTTTGGCCATAAACCATAGTACGAGGCCACTATAAATTTTCCCGGGTAAGAATTTTTGACTCAGTCCGCCTCTGCTTATTGATATTGCTTTTCTTTTTCTCTCTGAATTTGCAGTGTCTTCACCAGGACGCTTCCTTTTCACAGATTTTAAGTATTTTACTCATTTTTAGGGAATAAAGCACAATTACAAAACGAGGAGGCACGCTTGATACACATAAACAAAGCTGTGCACGTGTAGCAACTGAATAAACAACACCGTCCGTAACAGCAGAGATACACTATTAACACCTCACATTTTACTAAAGCATATTTCTAGGGGTTACTACCATAAAACAATAAAAACAATTTCCAGTTGCGTTTCTGCTAGTGGAATCTGTTATAAACTTGTAGTAAACTTGATCTAATTGCATTTGCAATTATACCGATAGCTGGATTTGTGTTGGTTTTTACGTTATTATGGTGAAATGTGTTTCCCCTTCACTGATATAAAAAAACAATAAATATATTTTCAGAATCTTCTCTTCATTCCTATCGTGTTGCGTTCGGTTGGGGTGATTCTGCGTTCGACTGCCATTTCTTGTAAACACAAAGGCGAATCATGCATAAGCGAATTCGGTTCGTGTTATATAAGATATCGTTCCCCTATTTATAAATCGTGTATGATCGAATTCGTGTAGTGTAAACACGTGTTATACGAGGACTGACTGTACTCGTATTGCAAGACCTCGCTCGTTTATCAAGTTAAAATTTATTAAAAATTTTTGCTCGTCTTGCGAAACACTCGCAGACCAAGTTACTCGCAATCCAAGGTACCACTGTATAACAAAAAAAAAAGCAACTACTTTTATGCCCCAACCGAGAACATTTTGTTTCTGCACATCTGCTATATTTCCTATTCATTCCTGCAACAAGTTGGTAAAATGTTTCCGGACAATTGAATAAGATGATGGATTTAGCCGCCATAGACCTTGAATCCACTTTTATTTTTTCACTGAAGACAGTCAAGTCATATCCATGTTTGTAATAACTAGCACCTTGAGTTGATGACTGTTGCATTTCATGTTCTTGTCTTTCCCCATCTCCTTCAGCCCCTACTAATATACTTACTAGTACTAATGCTAGCATTAGGTGGTAGATGACTCTCATAAACCTGTGCAATACCCTCATTTTGCTTGTTAGAGGCTTGAATTAGTCGAGACCTATATTGTTTATTCTCCAGAGCAGCAGTTTCCTTTATCCCCTCCCGTCATCTCCTCCAATGAATGCATGGTTACTACCAATACTTACTAATATAATATAACACTAATAATAGTAATATAATACTAATACAGTAAACCCCCGCTATTCGCGGTATCTGTATTCGCATATTCGCGGTCGCTGATTTAATATAAAATGAAACCTAAAAAAATGTGAATTTTAAAGCGCCATGAACATTTTCCACCATAAAAAAACATGGGTGTGGCTAAAATTATCTTCAACAGTCAAACCAGCGCTCGGTGGGTGGGGGGGAAAGAGGTCACAAAATCGCAAGCCTGGATGTTTCTCGCTAATCCTTGTTCAATATGTGTTATGCTCTTGTCATGGAAGGTTTCGTGGTTTGCTTTTAATTTATATGTTTATAAATTGAATAAATTTATCAATTTATAAATTTATATGCTACAAAAGTGATAAATCTACCGTTTTGCAGTGTAAAACAGATCGGAAAATCGGAATTAAAAATCTGACGTAGTATCCGTGAAAACGCACTAATTGCTTCAAAAATTTTCTCTGTAACTCGTGAAGTTAAATTAGAAAAAATGGAAAAAGCTTTAAATCTGTGGATAGAAGACCGAACTCAAAATAAAATTCCATTAAGTTCACTTATCATTCGTGAAAAGGCAAAGCTCCTTTATCAATAGTTTAGCAAAACTCGTGATAGCACTGGCAGGATAAGTTTTTTAGCTAGCAAAGGTGCTGGTTTGAAAGATTTGTTTGAAATTTCTAATAAATATTACATTTAATATTAAATTGTTTCTTATTTTCATTTTGATGCCATATGCTTACATTTCACCATGTACTGTCTATGTACATAGTCATATTATGAAGGTACATATAATACATACATAGACAAAATTTTAGACTAGTTTTTCTTATATATTTCATACTTTGGAACGGAACCCTTTTATTACTATGGGAGCCATAACTCAGTATTCGCATTTTCAGTATTCGCGGCATTTCTCAGTAACGTAACCCCCGCGAATAGCGGGGGTTTACTGTACTTACTAATACTAACACTATGTGGTAGATGACTCATCAACCAGTGCAGTGCCACCACTTTGCTTATTGGATGCTTTAAGTAGCGAAATCCATGTTTAGTCCCCAGAGTAAACTTTCTGTCATCTCCTTCAACCCATGCTCCGTACTAATTACTATAGGTTTTGATACTTTTTTGTGTTTTAGGTTTTCATTAAAAAAAAAAAATTTCAGCTATCATAATCTTGTTGAATTTATACTTTTTAGGGCCGAAATGATGTCTAAAAAGATAAAGTCAGAAGATGTAAATAGTAAGAAGCGGAAAGCATCAGATGATGTAAAGGTTGGTAAACCATATAAGGTTCAATGCATTTTTAGACTTGCTTATTTTAGATGCTTTCCTTTTACAGGTGACCCCCGCTTAACGCTGATAGTTCGTTCCGGGAAAACAGAGCGCTAAGTGAATCCGCGCTAAGCGAGCGCCATATTCCCATAAGGTAACATATGTATTTGTGAGTTGCGGTCTATTCCATAGGATATTTTCTAATCAATAATAAATGGTAGTGAAAATATGCACCAATGTCGATTAAAAATATTTAATATTCAAAATTTTGTACATATAAAATATTCTACATTGTATAATATAATTATGAGGTAATTAACTAACGAAAATCATGAATTTATTAATTCGATGGCCCTGTGCTCTCGAGTTTTCGTATCTTTGGACTGAAAAATGAGTCGATTTTGGGTTGTGCTTTGGCCTTCTTCCTCTCATTGTACTACAACAACATGTAGGGATTCATTTCTTTCTTCAAATTTCTTATTACCTTGGCACTTCGTTCCATGTCAGGGTCGTTCTCCCGGAAATAATGACACATTTTTTCGAAGTGTGTAAAAGCTTCACTAAGTCCTTTTGTAGTCAGCGACTTCATCGGTTCTTAATCTATAGTATCTTGATCATCATCTCCCTCAATAGCAAGCTCTTGTCTTTTATAATTTCCATTAGTTCTTCATTAGAGAGGCCATCCCTATTGTTGTCGATCATATCTTGTACGATGTCTTCGTTAATTTCGTGTAATCCTGCTTCTTTTCCGAGCTCAACAATTTGTGTTTTAACATTTTCAACGGAATCATCAGGTTCCTGGGAATGCTTTATGCAATTTTTCCAAACTTTCCTCCACACTCCATTCATGGTTTTCTGAGTCACTTCATCCCAGGCACTTGAAATGTTGTAGATGGCGGTTTTAATGTTATAGGATTTCCAAAACTCCTTTAAACTCAGTACATTTTTAGTGTTGATGGCTTTAATAGCTTGGGAAAAGGTGTTCCTTATGTAGTATGCTTTAAATGTGGCAATTACTCCTTGGTCCATTGGTTGGATCAGAGACGTAGTGTTTGGAGGCATGTAAAAAACTTTTATGTGATTGTTCAAGTCTTCTAAGCTCTCTTTGCTTGGGTGTCCTGGCGCATTGTCCATGATTAGAATAGCTTTATAACCAATGTTATTTTTTGCACAATATTTTTCCACTGCAGGACAGAAGAACTCAGCATACCAATCAATGAAAAGCGGTCTGGTTACCCAAGCTTTTTTATTAGCCTTCCAGATGACAGGTAGGTTTGATTTAGCTAAACCTTTAAGAGCCCTTGGATTTTCGGAATGGTAAACTAAAAGGGGTTTTAATTTAAAATCCCCCGCAGCGTTACCACCCAACAACAAAGTTAACCGATCCTTCGCCGCTTTGAAGCCTGGCATGTTTTTTTCTTCTTTCGATATGAAACTTCTTTTAGGCATTCGTTTCCAAAAAAGACCTGTTTCATCTATGTTAAAAACTTGTTGAGCAGTATAACATCCCTCTTCAATAATTTTAACAAATTCTTTTTTGAAAGTTTCGGCTCCTTGTTGATCTGCACTTGCAGCTTCTCCCTGTATTGCTACGTTGTGCAGGTTATAGCGCTTTCTAAATCTATCAAACCAGCCCTTACTAGCGTTAAATGGTTCCACGTTTTTTTCGGGGTGAGCTTCCTTTAAATCTTCATGTAGGCTCTTCGCTTTTTCTTTAATAATAATTGAACTTAACGGAATTCTACGTTGAATGTTGTCTTCAATAAAATTATGTAGAAGTTTCTCCATTTCAATCATAATAGCTGGCCTAGCCCTGGTCAATTTAGTTGCCTGCAGGGGAACAGTTGTTTTTCCATCTGCTAAAATTGATTCTTTATTTTTTATGATTGTTCTTACAGTTGAACCTGCTAGTCCTAAATTATTGCACACATCCACTTGTCTTTGACCGGAATCAGTTCTCTTCAAAACGTCTAATTTAATTTTCAAACTCAATGTTTTTCTTACCTTTCCAATCTTTGCAACCAGTCCAGACATTGTTGCTTTTTCATTCTTATCCGCCATAACTCTCTGCAAATGTAACTGCGTTGCACTGATTGTGATACGATGTTCGAGTACAGTAGACTGTCTGTATGTCTAACACTGTATGCACTGAATGATATCTAGAATTCCTCTGGCAAGTGAGCTGAAGACGGTGACAAATGTTTTATTTATCTGAAAAGTTCGATTTTACCGTGCAGTAAAATCAAATGGTTGTTTATTGCACGAAAATACTGTAATAAATTATGGTGTGAGTCATGGAGAATGTTTATGGAATTTCCAAAACAGTAAAACAAACAAATTTTATGTACTTCGGGTGACCACAAGGTCAGAGGAGTTCAGAAGACAAGAGAATACTGTACAAGAAACAGCACCGCATTTAGCACTGATGGGATTGATTGTGTGAAAAACATTTTGCAAGTTATAGTTCCCACAGTAAGAGATAGGGAGTAAATCTATTTTTAGTATCTTTCTATTACAGGTCAGAACAGAAAATGCAGACTTCGTAACAACATATGACACTGGATGGTAAATTTTTTCAGCTTGTGTACTAAAAAAGAATTTCTCCCTTGAAACTATCCACACCAAGAAAATAGAGCATATTGAAAGTTTCAATTTTGTACATAGAGTAGAAATTATAAAAATAATTACTGTAGTTAATTTCATGGTGGCTATTTTCTCCTTTTGCCAAAAAAAAAAAAAAAAAAAAAGGCTCAAAACAGACTGGACTGGATTTGCCAAAAATTCAATCTGTATGCTAGTAAAATAGCGTTATAGTGAGTTTTGACAGCGTTATAGTCAAATACGGGTTATAATATAAGAACAGCGTTATAGCGAATCAGCGTAAAGCGAACCGCGTTATAACGGGGGCCTGCTGTACTTTAAATTTAAAGTAATCCTTTTCCACTTTAGGAGATATAGTGCTGTATCATAAAAATAAACTGACATTTGTAAATGTTCACTGGCAGTGTATTTGCTTTCTTTTTGAAAGGTCTGAGTTATTTTTTTTGTCTCAGAAACTGACACATTTTTAAATACAGTTTGCAGATTTGGCATGCTAATGGCTTATGTTCCTGCTTGCCTTGCTGATAATTCTGAATAATCCAGCCCTTTAATGGTAATTACAGTTAGGCTTTATAAAAAGGTCTGGCTTTATAAAACAGTGTTTACATCTGAACTGCAATGTCACATGGTTTTTTTTATTTTTAATGCTCAGTTTATTAATAAGATTTATAAATCATTTTTTGTTTATGGAAAAATAGTCTTACTTCTCTGTTTGAATTAGAGACTCATTCAGGATTGCAAATAATGACATTCTTTTTGCTAGAATGTTATTCTCTAAACAGAGGAGAAAAGAAAATTAATATTGCTATAGCATTTTGACAATCTTATCTAGCTGTGACAGTGCTTAAAATATGTTACTATTGAACTATTGGTCATTTTTCCCCCCTTCCCATTTTCTGTCATATATCATGCAAACCAGTGAAATATGAGCTTTCACATCAACATATACTGAGGAAAAAGTTCTGATATCTTAATAAATAAAAGTTGAAATAAAACTGTGTATCAAGTAATGATTTATAAAAAGTTAGTGTTTGATCTCATTGTTTTATTTATTATTATTATTTTTTTAATTATTCATATATTATTATTATTTTTGGAGCATCCAAGGCTGAACTTTTTCTTAACTTCCTGAAAGCAAATCATCTCTATTCTGAAATCTCTCTACTCTTTTACCTAGGTGTGGTGATGGGAGCCTCCTAAGGATGTTGATCTGGAAAATTTTTTTTTTTTTTTTTTAATATCCCTAGAATACAACACCAAAGCCTTTTTTAAGTCCCAGGCTATATGCCATGGCAATCCAGTGTGGTTGTCATATGCTGCATCCCAGCTTAAAAAATAGGAATGGAGAAAAGATTCTGAAAATTTATTTATGTTTTTCATATGATTGAAGATTTCATGGAATGGGAAACATTTCACCATAATAATGTAAAAACCCACAGAATTCCAGCCATCGGTATATTGCAAATGCAATAAGATAGTTTACTTCCCATTTATAATAGATTGCATTAACAGATAAGCCCAGTAAACCAGAAACTGCAAATTGTTTTTATTGTTTTATTTGGTAGTGACCTCCAGATATGTGCTTTAGAAAAATATCACAAAGGCATTCAAAATTGATTCTTATAGCCAAACATATGATAACGATGAATTAGATAGTATGAATCAGAGCTGTAATTCTCAATACATTCTACGTTGATATTAATATTTGTAAAATAATAAGAGGAGTTTACCTCAATATAGTACGTAAGAACACTTCCATACGATACTCTCCAGAAATTAAAACGAAAAAATTGAAAAACTATGCTAGAGTAAAAAATAATTGAAAACCAATTTAACGCAATTAAAAATCAATTTAGTGCAATTAAAAATCTTAAAAATAATCTAACAAAAATATTCAAAACGATTTTTCTTCCTGAAACTGACAACGCTTATCGACCGTATGTCGTGTTCACAGGAATGAAAATTACCTAATAGGGTTGAACACGAAACTTAAATAGTGATTATTTGTCTTCGCGCATGCATGTAAAGGTCCACGCGTCGGAGATCAAATATGGCCAACGAACATTAACAGAATTCTCATGTAATTTAATTTCTACGGTTTCTGCAATTAATAGTCGCATATAATTATGTTGAACATTAAGTATTTTGGCCTCGTTAAATAAAAAAAGTATGTTTTTCGTTAATGGCATGAAAGGCTAATTCTGACGCTGCGGAACGAGAAGCACGAACTGAGGCTTCATGTTGATTTACACAAATATTCATAGAAAAACGCTCGAACCTTGTTAAGACGAGTCGCAATCACCTCAAGAAATGTTGTATACCAGGTTATTATGTGTTGCGAACGCGGAAAGAACCGAGCGACTGTTCAGTATAGTGTGTAATTTCCTAATGTAAGGAAATTACACACCATACTGAACAGTCGCTCGGTTCTTTCCGCGTTCACAAGCACAGAATACTCTGAGAAAAATTCTACCCTACGAGCCTTGCACAATCTCTCCAGGGCTAAATTAATTGAAATGGCTCTCATAATATACTCCCATCCTTTCATGCCTGAGCAAAATTGCAGACTCTTTTAAATTTAACTCTGACTCTCAACTTTTCCTCAACAATTGCCCTGTACTTAAGTAAGTCAGCAGATCTCCTGCTCTTAATGTCATATGCCAGTGTGTATAACAATATCACAATTTGTGCTGTTAAAAGATATTTTCTCTACAACATCTTCAACTTTTGTACCTGGCAGACATACTCTGGCCCTATTCCACCTATCCTTTTGCACAATACATTTCCCTGACAATAAAGTCACTATCAATTGCTACCTCCTGTAGGACCAGCACATTCTGCCCTGGGTGGTTTGCTCCTGTGTTGTCTGATACCCTGAAATGAGATGTGGCATTTAGTTGGGCAGCTGAGATAATTTGATGGGCACCCATTTTAATACTGTTTGGTGCATTCACCCTAATCTTCAAGCTCTCATAAAGTCCCATCACAATGCTGAGTTGACGCCTCATTTTTTTTCACGCTCTCTGCACAGGGCTCAGTGACACCCCTTAGCTGGCAAGTAGGTATACTTGTTGTAGCCCTGGCATTCCACTCCCAGTTGCATTTATTGATTGCCAAGTAGTGTGTCCCCCTTTGGACTCTGTTATAGTTGGGAGCTCGAGTGCTAAAAAAAAAAAAAACATGAATCCTGATAGTGTTAATTCTTATTTTCTTGCTAATACTCCAGTATATCTATTAGCTCAAAGGAGTTTATGATTATTTTGTCAGTGGATACCTTTGTCAACCATATTATCAGTCAAGCAGGCTTGAAGCATGGTCTACTAAAAGCACTTTTTCTTTTCCAACCTCGTGCTTGATCTCTTGGTTACATCATGCCTAAAATGTTCTTGTTTATACTCTGGCAGCATAACCAGAGGAGTTTACATTAATTAATTTGACAATGAATATAAGCACTAACCATATTTAGGAGTCATTTGATAAGCTTGAAACATGGTCCACTAAATGCACATGTGCCTCTTTATCAGAAAATTTATATAATAGAGGTCACCTTAGTTCTTGCTAATTCTCTCTGAGTGCGAATCATGTAGAGAAAATGTTTCCTTTGTTTGTCTAGAAGGGTTGGCAGCATCCTCTGAATCAGTGAAACAGCTTCATTCTGGTGACATTTGTTGAGACTGTGGCAAACACTCAAAACAGTTCCTCTGAGCCATATCTCTCGGGAGAATTCCACTCATAGTTACTTCCCCACAACACACTGAACTCATCCTAAGGCATAAATCTCCGAATGGAAGCTTCTTGAAGTCTCTGAAGTGGAAATCTGTTAATAACTGAAAACTCAAGAGTGATAGCTGCAAAACAAATATTCATACATAGAGGGTGGGAATCTATTCCCCCACTGGAAACTTATTCTTATTCTTCAATTCATAAACCCTTCTTATTTTACTCACAGCAGGGTATCTTCACTACCCAGTAGGGTCACATATACCAAATCCTCTAATTTGCTTTAAATACCAAAAATTTGGATACTGTCATATGCTTGATGCAAAAAAGTCTATGACTTTAAGGTATTCTTCCTTTAAAACCCACATGTCAACTGCCAAAGCTAGCACCTTGAATATCGAGGGCTAACCCTCTCAATATATCCACTCATTTAATTATGAGTGGATATATTGAGAGGGTTAGCCCTCGATAAAGTGCCTTTCAATGTATCCTATTACCTATAATTAACATTTGGTATTATATTATTATTACTTTGTTTTACTAATGATTATTCTTTACTAGGTTTGGCCATGGGGGCCGGTATCGGCTACTATAGAGTTACTTGGTGTTTTGATCTACGGGTATATTTTAGGCAGCTTGTTAAAATACATATGTTCTTATATTTATATAGAATCGGTTTTATATTTTCGGCCACCACCATCATATCTAACATAATATACTATTAAATAGCACGTACATATTTTACTTAAGCTATAATAAATAAATAAATAAATAAATAAATATATATATATATATATATATATATATAAATAACTAATTAATTGAAAAATATATAACTATTTTTCTTCATTCTTCTGAGGATGTTATGTGGTTTTTGTAATATGAGGAATATAGTAGCAATATTTTATAAGTCATTCCTGAGTCACGTAAAACTCAATTTACGTAAGAAGTCTTGGAACTATCTCTTATATATGCCAGGAACTTACTGTATTGTTTCTCAATTTGTGTGTATTCTTTGGTCAGTTTGCTGTATTCTGGAAGAAATACCTGAGTTTCTGGGAGCAATACAAGGCAACTCTTGCATGAAACCAACTAACTCAGCTGCATTGTGAAAAAGGCCCATAATGATGATGTGATGGGATTCAAACTCAGTCCATCTAGCTTGATGATGTTTATAACCAGTGCTACCCATGAGGACTATACCTCCTCCACTTTTTCTCTTATTATAAACACACATATATATATATGGGCTACGTCAGGCCTCACATAGACTGTAGAGTTTACAATAAATCGTCAATACAAATATTTATCGTATTTAGTAGTCACGGGCTTGAACCCCGGGCCACTCAAGGAACGCGTGCTATGCACTCTCGCTCCTGACCATTGGGCTACATCAGGCCTCACATAGACTGTTGAATCAGGATTTTGTAAAAAGAAAGAAGGAAAAATAAAGAAATTTTATTGTTAATTTAAAATTTGTTACATGGCTTAGTAGTGGCCTGTACAAAATGCCAATGCGCCAATTATACTGCCATCTATAGCCTAATTCATGTTTCTTCTCTTATTTAAGTTATTGCTATCATTCATTTCCCATTGCAACAGCTGCCATTTTTGAGATCTGTTGTATTGGCAGTGTCTAGTTTATCTGTCAGGTCAGGAATGGGGGATGGGCACTGAAAATGGTTGTTTTGTTTACACTATAGTGATGTTTCATGCAGTTCAGTCTTGGGGCCATCCAGGGGGAGCTGCTAAATTAAATGAAGGAAATCCAGGACAAAACCGGGACAACGTTAGTGTTCGTGTCTTTTTAATTATATGTACCTTCATAAGTAAAGTAAATTACTTTCTGATTTTCGAGTGTACTTTAATAATATTTTATTTTTATATTAATAAATAATTTAACTTTAAAAATCCTTTTAAAAATGTGCAACAAAATATGTAATGAATGAAATTTATGAATTTTTTAAAGGTGTGATAATAAAGTTACATTAAAATCTGTTCACATAATGTGAACAGATTTTATAAATGAAAAGAAAATTCTAAAGGCCACAACATTTTTAGTTGCAAAAATACTCTCTCTACAAGAGCTGATGTTCCTGGTAGACATCAAGCAAATTCTACCAAATGGCATATTATTGTCAATAGAAATTAGCTTGGATTTGAAATGTGTAAATATTTCTAACCAAACATTTTCACAAGAACTATTTTGTTGTCTCTATTCTGGTCATTTTTTCTCCACTAACTTTTTTTTTTTTTACAAGACAATATTCATCCAATAACTTCTCTATTTACAATTTTTTTATTTATTTTATTTTTATTTATTTTTTTTTTAACTTTTCCCCATGTTTAGACTCAGAAAAATAGTAAGAAATCTCAATATCGTTCCGTTCAGGCAGTGCAAGTCAAAAAGAGAAGTACTGTTAGACAATTTCTCCCACACTTCAAAATATTCTACAGCACAATCATAGAATTGGCAAATTGTGTTTTGGAAAATATTAGAACTCGTACTATCTTTTTTGTTTAATTCTTCTTGGGCTTTTGTAGGAACAAACTTTAATAATCTTCTGTTTTTGAGTTTAGATTTTAATAACTGCAATTTGCGGTAAACCTCGGAAGCTGAGATATTTATATGTTCTATTCACTCAATGCTTTGATTGAAGTTTTCAAAATACTATGAACAAATTATAACCAAATTTAGCATTTTCATCTTTAAAGAAATTAGAATGAGTATGATCACACATAATGAGCACAAGGTAAGACATTAACACTGATTTCTAAGCACAGTTTACGATTTACTACATGTGAAATCCTGACAAGTTCAATGGGAACAGAGAAACTGCTGTCTACAACCACTGTAAAACTTCGTCTTAAACAAGCAGGACTTCATGGTCATGTAGCAGGTCCTAAAACCCTTATTACATCTGGAAAATCAAAAGAAATGCTTTTCTTGGGCCAAGAACTAGCATCATTGGACAACTGAAGAGTGAAAAAACCGACTGTGGACGGATGAATCCAAATTTGAAAATTTTGGATCAAAGAAAAAATGGTGTATCAACCATCAACTAAAAGTATCAACTGAAGAAAAAATGGTGCCTACAGTCAAGCATGGTGGTTCCATCATGATCTGTGGTTTCTAGTGGGTGGCATCATCAGAATTGAAAGAATTTTAAGAAAAGAAGGCTATAAATACATTTTTTGAACCTATGCAATATCATTTGGACTTCGATTTGTGGAAGAAATTATATAACAACAAAACTGATATGAAGCACAGCTTGGACTTTCTGTGCACGGACTTTCTAGTAACTAAATACAACTGGAGGGTATTTCAAATTATGGTGTAGCCACCCAAATTGCCTGACTTTACCCACTAGAGGTATTATGGAATCATCTAGGCCATCAAGTCCATGACTTTACCCACTAGAGGTTTTATGGCCTGACTTTACCCACTAGAGGTTTTATGGAATCATCTAGGCCATCAAGTCCATGAAGTGTGCTCATCTTCCCAAAATTATTGCAGATCACTTGGAATAATGTTAATCAAGACACTATTATAAAATTAATCACCAGACCGCCATGTCTGTGTAAGGCAATGATAAAATGTTTTGGAGGATATTTTTTATGAAAAATTAGCGTATATGTTAATATTAATCATTTCAGTATGTTTTTTTTTTTTGCTATAAATTTTTTGCAGTGCTTATAAAAAAAAAAATCTTAAAATACTTGGTTGTGTTTTTTTTTTTTTTTTAAATATTAAACCTTATATTGTCATAGCTGATTTAAAAAAAAATAATCAACTCTCTGATATGCTGTCATTCCAAACTTCTAGGTGTGCATGCATGCGTGTGTGTGCAGTTACAGTGTTCATGAATATAGTATTTATTTGTTACAGTTCACATACTTATTGACGCCAGAATATCAAATTTCAATGAGGAACTTGTATGGAAGTCACACTATAAACCCTCGAAATTTGAGTGTGAAAATTGGCCTGCATAACTAGTTCAGTAATGAATTGGAGATTTTATATTTGACAGAACATGATTCATTAACTAGAAAAATAAAATTAAAAAAATAAACAGTTGCTGTACAGGAAGATAAATTTTATGGCCCATTTACTAATGGGGTGGTTGACTGACATGTAGTTTTTTAATTCATACAACTTGTGCTCAGACTCTGACCCTTGCTGAGTAGAGATGCCGTAATCACATCTTGTAGAGGTGGGAGGCATTACCTAAAGTTTTTAAAGTGGCAATCTAGCCTATCAAAAATAGTCAGCTGTAAGGCAGACCAAATTTTAAATTGAATTGAATTAAATAAAATTAAATAAATTTGGCTACATTATAATACTAGAAGAGTACTGTCTGTTTACTTTAAAGCATGACAATGACAAGAACCAGAATTATCAGAAAGTCACAAAAATTGCAGTTTTCTGTATTGTCCATACAATGTTATCCTTCAGTTCCAGTTAATATGTTTGATTTTTCATTTTCCCTCTTTTTACATGCTTTGCATTTGGCTAGATTGATTGCTATACTTACCTTATTCTATATGTATCATGCAGTTAAACTATATTATAATATTTTACTATATTATTGGTTGATACTACATTATGTCTCTTCACACAAACTTTATTAAATGTCATAATAATTATTTTATTTACTTGGTGGTAAGTGAAAATTCTTATACTTAATAAAAGTTACCAGGATACTTAGAGGGAATGAGAATCATATATTAAATACAGGACAGAAGTTTTTAAAATAAATTTTCAGTAAAGTTGATAAAGTATTCATACACTTATTAGTAGTCTCTTCTCACTTCTGGTCTAGTAAATCAAAAGTTGATGCTGACATAAGAAGTTGAAGAAATTCTCATTTACATTTTCAGTTGTTATTGTTATGAAAGTTTATGCTACTTCTCAGATGGCCTTTTCAGTGGTGATTGCCTGTTGTGAATTCAGTATGTTTACTGAGATAATGGGTATTTGTACATTCTTGTCCACTTATTGATTTATTTATTTTATTATTATTATTTTTTTTGTTTTCCTTTGATTATGATTATGCTTGAAACAAATCGGTGTTTAAAAGAAAGAGTTGATGTCCTTGAGAGGAAATAAATGGAGGGACTCAAGTGCTCAGTTGGCCAATTAGTATTAGAGTTTACTATTCTGCATGTGGTTGTGTGTCAGATCATCAAGATCAGAAGCACTGATCTCACAGTAGGTGATTATTCTTAGTGACTATTGTGAAGGAAATGGAAAATATATTATGTAGTACACATATATGAAATATGACTAGGGTATGTCTACTGGGACCAAAGTTGTGATATTGCAGAACAGTTATCATATTTTAAGAATATGAGCACTTAATGATATTAAGAGTATGCAATCTGAGGCGTTATTTGTAGTTAAAGGTGATGAAAAGATATCATTTGGGCTGAATTTCAAAGAATGGAATTTTGCTCAGGCATGATAGGAGGGAGTTCAGTAATAAGAACCATTCCAATTAAATTAGGCTTGGAGAGATGGTATGCAAAAATTGTAGGGCAGAATTTTTCTCAGAATGGCCTGTCATCTGATTAGCTGCTGTGAGGATTCTATGAAGAAACTAGATGAAAAGAATAATTTTGACATTATTTAATTAGGTAAACCCTTTGATACAATACCACATGATTGATTTTTGTATAAATTGTAGCAAATATAGCATTAGGAGCAAGTACTAATTTGGTTAAAGGGATGGAAGATAGAATGGTTATAAACAGCCACTGGTTTTTGTAGACCAGTATTATGAGTTAGTTCCCACAGGGTTCATTGCATGGCCACTTTTTGTTTCTAATATTTAATAATGATATTTCATTATTAAATGGGTATTTCAAGTTTGATGTCTTAAGTTTTCAGATGATACAAAGGTAGGTAGGTTGGCTAATGACAGTTGTGATATGCTGCTTCAGCAAGATCTAGATAAATCATTTGGATGGACTGAAAAATGGCAGTTAGGATATAGCATTAATCCCACGATATCAGACCAGTTTGATTGCACCAAAATCAAAGCAGTCAATAATGGAAAAGACCTGGGGGATAACTATAGAGTTGCACTTGTGGTTTTTCTGAGCAGTGTGGATAGTTTTCTGGGACAGGTCAATGGATGCCATCAGTGATATACAGGAGCTTTTACAGCAGGGATCATCACTTCCTTGTCTCCAATTAATCTTGTTGCAGAGAACAAAAAGAAGAGCAACAAGATTAATTGGGGATAGAAATGGGTATTCTTGCTGATGAGATTTAAAGACATTTTCTTGCCAAGAAAATGTCTTTAAATCTCAACTTGCAGAAACTGCATGGACTTTTTTATGGTTATTGGGATTAATGTATTTAGGACACTCATTTGCTACATATACCAAATGCACTGTGTCCTATTTATCCAGTTATATTGTTCACGGCTGATGGTTTCTTTATCTCAGGTGACACACATAAAGGGGCATAAATTTATATTGAATTCAAGACTGTGGATAGATGTGTGGAAATTTGCCTTCAGTCAAAGAGTTGAAATAAACTTCCTAGTTGTTGGAGGTAAGAAGTTTGAATAAATTTAATGCACTGAACATATCAGATGAGGAAAATGAAGTGGATAAAGATATAAATATTTATCCACTTTATATATCTATATATTTATTTGCATAATTTTGTCATTATTAAGTAATTTGCATTCATCAGTTCTAAATATGTTTAAGTGCCATTGAGTTAATTACTCCAATGCCCTCACTAGTTCGACTGAGTTTACAATTCCTGAATATATCAATAAAACAATTTCATTTCTTCTTTCTTTTGTTTTGACTTTTTTCCTCTTTATTTTTACTTTGTGCTATTAAGATTATTTGAAGGCAGGGTGAATGTCACAGCTATTTTTATAAATTTTATTTTCATCTGTATTGTTAGTTGGTAGGGGAAATTTCTCTGTCTCCACTCTTGCATTATTAGATATTCTGGCATTGGCTTGGTGGTCCATCATAATATAGCAGTTGAGGCTTGTGGAGTTTCACTTCATTTTTTGCATTTTTCTGTCTTTTAACGGTTTGTTAATTATAATAATGGAGCTTTGCCCATTGTGAATTTACAGAAAATAATACTGGAATGAAACAAAATTATTTTCATGTTTGAATTGAATTGCATTTAACTAACTAATGTTTTCTTTTATATTCTTTCCACCATTTTTTATTTGCCATATGATGTGGAATATTTATTGTAAGCGAAATATTAGTTTAAAAACTATTATCAGTGAGGAATAGATTATACTTTGAAAGGTTTGGAAGCAGTTCGCTTGATTTACTCCAGATATCTTTTTAAAGACCAGTATAGAACTACAGAGTAAAAATTTTTTTTTTTCACATGCCATTTTGATTAGTCTTTCTCAATTCAGCACGTAGTTTCTGTTGTAATTTACTTTGAAATAGAATTTGTATTTATAATTTATGCCAGTAGTTTAAAGTGTTTCTCAACATTTTGCTTGTGATGGTCTCAGTTGATATGGTATTAAACTAGATTCTTCAACCCAGTTTATGGGTCATAACAGTCTTAATTCTAATTCTTAGTGTTGTTCAGACGTCCCAGTGATTGTCAACCAGTGGGTTTCTATCCTCTAGGTGGCCTCAAAGAATATATTCTTTGAGGCTACCTAGAGGATGGAAACCTACTGGTTGACAATCACTCCTCTAAATCATTATTCTTTCACAAAATTACAAAACTGTATAATTTCTTTTTGTTAGCCAACAAAAAAAATGAAGAAAGAAAAGGAATTCAAAGAAATTCCACATAATAGTGAAGTACCTAATATAAAAAAGCGAGGGAAAAAAGATGATGAAGTAGAAGTTTGGAAGTGGTAAGTTGCCTTATTTTAGATTGCAACATTAATCCCTGGTATGCATATAAAAATTCATGAGGAATGGTACTCCTATTTTCAGAACTGAGTCTATGGAAAAATGGACTATGATATTTGTTTTGTTATTAATTTTTTATTTCTTTATTTTTGTTTATGAATTAAGGATGAATAATACCATCATGTATATTTAATACTGATTGCCTGTTTGATTTGATGCAGATTGCATGTTGCTATTAAATTAAATAATTCAGCAAAGCTTTGTTATTTGTAACTTACCTCTTTAATATCTAGTAAGTTTAGATGGAATGCACAGAAAAAGAAAAAAATAAATAAAATGGAGAGAGGACATCATTACCTGGTAAGCATTTAAAATCACCTAGTAATTTTCTTGTCTGCCCTGATATTCATTTCTTGGTATTTTTAGTTGACAGTCCTTGAAATTTAAGGATTATTAATTGTTTATTTTATTCTTTATTTGCCGAAGCATTCCATTTAAACTTAGCAAGTATTAAAGAGGTAAGTTAGGGATAAAGAAGCTTTGCTGAAACATCTGATCTGTATTAAAATTTACATAAATAGAACCTCTGCTATGATAGTGCTGCTATTAAATCAAAATTTGCATAAATACAACCTTTGATATAATAGGGCTGTATTTTAAATTGACAAAACATTAAATAATGCTTTGAAAGAAGATTGCAATAAGATTGTTCATAATGAATTAATTAAATATGAATAGCACTAATGAAACTTGTTGTTATAAAGCAAATTTTATTATGTAAACAGTATTACATTAAGTATGTTAATTCCCACACCTTGTTCCTTATTCATTTTGCAAATATACATGGCTTCAGTTCCAATCTCAGTGAAGTCAGTTTCCACTTAGTCTCCCAAACCCCATTTTTTCTGACTGAATCCTAATTGTTGGTTGATTCAACCCTTGCTCATCTCATTTGTTCAAATTATTCACTGTATGATTCTTTTTGCTTCACAGGTGGTACTTGTACATATGTCTGCTCTGATATTCCCTGTCAGAAACTTAGTCTGGAATCTCCCCTTTTCTTCTCTGGCTTAAAATCCCCCAACAACATTCTGTAAAATTCATCTATTGCCTCTGTTGTTCTCCCAATTCCATTAATTACTTGGAAATCTTTCACTTCCTCTCTTTGAAACTTGACCAACAGTGTAGTACTTTTCCTTGGTAATTTTAATGTTCACAACTCCAGGTGGTGTCCATTTCCTAGTCCAAGCTGGTCCAGATGCTGAGGCTTTTGCAATTACTAATCACCGCACACAGATTGTTCACTTGCCTACCAGAATACCAGACAATCCTAACCACACAGCCAACACACTTGGTCTTTTTCTTTCAAACTACCATTCTAAGTATACAATCAAGGTGAGAGGTCCTCTAGACACCACAGATTGCAACTAGATGATGGTCTCTTCTCCAATGGAACCATTTTCACTTGGATATGCTCAACCTCCTGTTAGCATTAGTTGAGGAATATGATGCAAAAAAGCAAGCTTATAAAGCATCAGCCAAAAAACAAAAAAAAAAAAAAACCCTTCCCATTTCACCCATCCGGTCACTCAATGTTTCTCTAGTTCAGCCTTAAATTTATTTAAGCTATCATCTTCCACAAAAACAGATAGAAGTCTGTTCCAGCAATAAATTACCCGCTGGCTAAAGGCAACCTTCAGCACATCTATTCTACACAACTGTCTTTCCTCAATTTGAATCTGTGCCCCCCCCCCTTAGGTTCGTAATCTGAGCAAGTTCAAGTATCCCATCAGCATTGAGCCTGCTCAAACCATTCAAGGCCTTGTATACCTCAATCAGATCACCTGGCAGGTGCCTAGTCTCCAGATGCTGCAACTTACAGAATTTAAGCCTCTCCTGGTAAGAGAATCCCTTTGTTCCTCTCACTAATCTTGCTGTTCTTCTCTTTACTCATTCTAGCAACTCTACATCTTTCCTAAAATGAGGCCTCCTAACCTGTACACAGCACTCAAGTTGTGGCCTGACCATTGCCTCATACAAAGGTATAATCACCTCCTTGTGTCTGCTGGCAAAATTCCCATATATCATTGACAAAACTCCATGACCTGCTCTGGCAGCCCATCTGCACTGCTCAGAGAACTTCATATCTGACTATACAATTACCCCCCAGGTCTTTTTCATTCTCCACCTCCCTGAGTGTGGTACCACACATTTGGTACATTTCTCATGGTTTACTGCTATCTATATGCAGTATTTTGCATTTGTCAATATTAAACATCAGTTGCCAATTCTCAGCCCATCTACCTAACTTTTCTAGATCCTGTTGCAGTAGCATACTGTCATTACTATCATTAACAACCCTGCCAACATCTGTATCATCTGCAAACTTGGACATTAAGCCTGATGTACTTTCATCGATATCATTAATAAGGACACAAAATAACAATGGGCACATCACTGAACTCTGGGGAACTCCACTAATAACATTAATCCAAGAAGAGCAGTGTCCATTTATTACCACTCTCTCCCATCTCCCACTCAACCATCCCTTTATCCATTGCAGCAACTTGCCCTTAATGCCATACCACTCCAATCTATACAGCAGTCTTCCATATGCAACAGTATCAAAAGCCTTTCTGAAATCCAAGCATATGATATCAAAATTATTTTTTGCATCCAGTTCCTTTGTGACTACATCGTAATATCCATTCAAATTGGTCAGGAAAAATTTCCCCTTAACAAACCCATTCTGTGTCTGAACTGTAACTGCAGTCTTGTCTAGGTGATCCTGCATCACTTCTTTAACCAGTGACTCCATTATCTTCCCCAGACGGCGCCTCCGTAGCCAGGTGGGAAGGAGCAGCAGTGCGTAGCACATGATTAGACCGGGGTTCGAGCCCGACACCACCGGATGCGGAAAGGTCAGGGAATGACCACCCATTTCCGGAGCAATATGGCCTTAGTTGCTAATGCTCCTAAAAACCAAAGAAACAACAACAAACAACAACTTCCCCAGAACAGAAGTTAAACTAACAGATCTATAATTATTTGCTTCATCCTTTGAGCCACCATTGTGATTGGGGATACATTTGCATCTCCAGTGCATGGTGACCTACCCTGAATCTAAGAATGCTCTCATAATTTTGGCTCAGGTTTTGCTTACTTCCCTTGCTGCCTCCTTCAGTATAACTGGATAGATTCCATCATCCCCAGGTGCATTTTTTTCTATGTTTAACTTCAATAATTTGGCCTCCACTTTGCTCTCCGTTATTACAAAATCATTTAGTTCTCTACTAGAATTTAGTAAACTTCTGTCCTCCCCTTCCTTACAGAATTCCCTGTGTGGGAATGTAGATGCAAAATACTCATTCAGTTTGTCAACTATCTGAGCAGAATTCACCAACAGTCGGAACTACCAACATCAAGTAGACCAATCTGATTCATTCCCTTCCTTCTACAGTTTACATTAGTAAAGAAGTCTTCGTTGTTTTTATTTGCATCCTTTGCCATGGATTTCTTGTAATCAGCCTTCACTTGCTTAACCTCCTTTGTGACTTGATTACAGACTGACTTATATCTGCAATAGGCTTCTGTGTCACCTGCTAATTTATATGCATCCCGTGCATTTTTCTTCTCTACCACGAGCCTCATTAGTTCATCTGACATCCATTTAGGCCTAAATCTTGAACAGTATTTCTTAGTTGGTATGAAAAGTCTAGTAGTTTCCAAGATTAATTCCTTGAAGGCTTCCCATTTAGAATTCACTATTTTTAACATATCAGTTGATCGAACTGTATAGAATTTAAAAACTGCCTGAGACCACCATAGTCACATTTACAAAAACAAAACCCTTCACTTTACCCTTGATGGTACTTACATCTTTAAGTAAATCCCACATCAGTACACTGTGATCACTGTCTCCTAGTGGTTCCTTTATCTGCAAATTCCTAATGCATGAGTCATCACTGCTGATAATCAGATCAAGATTTTTATTTTTTTTTTTTTTCATGTGAACCCCAAACACGAGAGGTATTAGAACCTATAGTACTTAGTACCGTGCTTGGGTGGGAGGTTGAGAGGGCGAAAGAAGGTATTTGTTGACATTGGACTTGAACTTCTGTAGATTGTAATTTTCAGGAAATACGTATGAAGGAAGGTTGTTCCAGAAAACGGCAGTTGAATGAATAAATGAGGAAGATGAAAAGTTGGTTCTGTGGGTTTGAAGTTGGACAGTACATGGATGTTGGCTGGTGGCGGCACATGTTCGGACTGTTTTGAAATTGAGAGTGGGAATTATAGAAGCCAATTCAGAAGAACAGTGCCCATCGAAGTATCTGTAGAAGAGGCATGCAGCAGAAACAGTACGTCTATGAGAAAGCGAGTGGAGAGACTCTGTTAGAGATGAATCATTAATTAAGGTAACTGCCCTCTTCTGAGTGGAATCAAGAAGCCTGAGAGAGGTTTTGGGGACACCACCCTAGATGTGAGAACAATATTCCATGGCAGGGCGGATTTGCAATTTATACAGAGTGAGCAGCTGTTTGGAAGAAAAGTAACGCCGAGAGCGAAAGAGAAAACCAAGTTTTTTAGATGCAGAGGAAGCAATATTTGTAATGTGCTTGTGCCAAGAGAGAGAGAGAGAGAGAGATTAGAGGTCAGGATAATCCCCAAAAGAGATATATCATTTTGCCTAGAGATCGGAGTGTCACTAAAGATAAGCATAGGAGCAGAAGAATCCTTTTTGTGAGATATAAGACAAGACTGAGTTTTAGAAGGGTTGAAATCAACTAAGTTGTCTTTGCCTCACTGGAGAATTACCCGAAGATCTGCATTTAAGGAATTGGTAGCAGATTTTCGAGAAGTTGAAGCTGATTGAGTAGGGCAAGGTTTCTCAAAATGGAAAGTAGAATGCAATGTGCTATCTTCGGCAAAACTATGGATAGGATTTCCAGTCAATGGAAGAAGGTCATTAATATACAAGAGGAAAAGAGTGTGGGGAAAGAACTGAACCTTGGGGGACACCGACATTAGTGGAGAAGTTAGAAGACAGAACCATCTACCATCACCCTCGGTGTGCGATCAGAGAGAGAACTGGATAACCCATTACTAAAAACAGTTGGCAAACCATAAGATGGAAGCTTGTTTAGAAGACCTTTATGCCAAACACGATCAAAAGCCTTTGAGATGTCAAGAGCAACTACTTGTGTTTCACCGAACCTTTCCATTGAATTAGTCCATAAATGGGTAACATAAGCCAGAATATCACCAGTGGATCGACACTGACGGAATCCATACTGGCGATTGTTGATCAGACGGAAGGTTTCTAGGTAGTTTAAGAGTTAAGAGTTGGCGGTTAATTGATTTCTCCATTACTTTAGAAAGAGTAGAAGTAATTGCAATGGGATGATAATTGGATGGGAGTGATTTGTCACCCTTTTTAGGAACTGGCTGGATATGAGCAAATTTCCAAGCAGAAGGAAAAACACCTTTGGAATAAGAAAGTGAAAAAAAGGCGGCAGAGAATAGGAGTAAGTTCAGGAGCACAGGTTTTGAGAACAAGTGGAGAAATACCATCAGGACCTGGTGCTTTCTTAGCATCATGATTCATCAAAATCGTTCTGATATCCTTTTGACGGAAGATCACAGGAGGCATTGAATGGAGCATGTTGGGAATGGTGGGAGGTGTTTTACCAAGATCATTAATACATGAGCTGGAAGAAAAATGGGATGCTAGCAGATCAGCTTTATCCTTAGCTGAAGTGACAACAGAACCATCTGGTTTAGACAGAGATGGGAGCAGAGATGGGCAAAAGTTCCGGCCAATAGCTTTGGCAAGAGACCAGAATGCTTGGCTACCATTAGGGCAAGAAGCAAGTTTTCTACTCTTAGCCTGTTCAAACTCTAGTTTGGACTGATTAACAACTGCTTTACAATTGTTGCGAGCTTTGGTGTAGGCAGAAAATGACACTGAAGAATTAGAAACAAGCCAATTACGATGTGCAACATTCTTCTCTTGAACAGCCTTAGCACATTTATTGGAAAACAAAGGTTTAGCTAAAGGACGAGATTTTAAAGTGGAGTGTGGGATAAAGGATTCCATTCCTGCAAGAATAATTTCACTGACACAATCTGAGCAAACGTTGACATCAGAAGTTTTGAAACAGTAATCCGACCAAAGAAAAGAAGTCTCGCAGGTCATCCCATTTTGCATTCTTGTAATGCCAAACAACACGAGGTTGGGAATAGCCATGAGGTAAAGGTTCCATTGGAGAAGAGACAATCACTAAGTTGTGATCTGAAGTGCCTAAAGAAACTCTCACTTCGACCGTGTACTTAGAAGGGTTCTTTGTGAGAAAAAGATCAAGCATATTGGCCGTATGATTAGGATTGTCCGGTATTCTTGTAGGTAAATGAACAATCTGTGCTAGGTCATTAGTAATTGGAAAAGCCTCAGCATCTCGACCTGCTGGGTTGGTGTGACTAGAAAATGGAAGCCAGCTGGAGTTGTGAACATTAAAATCACCAAGGAAAATTACCTCACTGTTAGGAAAGTTGGACTGGAGAAAGTCAAGTTGCAAAGAGAGGAAGTCAAACAGCTCCAAGTGATTAGTTGAGTTGGGAGAACGGTAGAGACAACAGATGAATTTGACACAATGAGGTAGAGAGATTTTAAGCCAGAGAAGATCAAAGAGAGGAGATTCCAAATTGCCAAGTCTCTGACGGGGAATATCAGAACGGACATATGCACAAGTACCACCTTTGAGGTGAAAGGTATCATACAGCGAATAATTTGGGCGTCTGAGATGAGCAGTAGTTGAATCAACCTATAACTGAGATTCTGTCAGAAAAAGTATATGGGGTTTGGCAGACTGCAAGTGGAAATGGACATCGTTGAGATTAGAATTGAGACCACATTTATTTGTGAAATGAATTAAGAAGTGCTTGGGAAGTTTAGATATTTTTGCAGATAAGCTTGCTATATTAGTTTGACAATTCATCGTGTATTCAATGGTAAGAAAAAGTGGGTGGGCCATGCTTTATGAAGTAATGAAATTTTTGGATATGGCGTACACGTGGTAAGAATATACCCAGATCCTTGACATAACATGGCCTCGACAATCTCCTCGCATACACACTACTCGAACTCCCTGCAGTCACTATCTGGCAGAATAGAGGTAGCAAGATTATACACTAGCTGATCCAGAAGCCTCCTAGAGAGTTACCAATAGGTTCGGTCCGGTGTACTAACTAGTGGCCGGCCTTTGAACACCATTTTAGAGCTGTACCCTCGAAATGTAAGGAATATTGGATCTTGCCACGACGCTCATCATAACCTCAAAAGTCATCAATCATACTGCATGATGGAAGAGATAGGGAAGGGTTGACTGGAACTTAGCTCTAGAGACTAAACATGGGTTCCACCACTTCAAGCCTCCAATAAGCAAAGTGGTGGTATTTCACCGGTTGATGAGAGCCATCTACCACCTAGTGCTGCCTGGTAACATAGAGGGCTCGCGTTCCTCCATGTGGTGTTGGCGCCACACCTCGACCCCTGCTTACGTTGGTTCACACCTGGGTGGTCACCCACCATGTATTTGTGCATGGAGGTTATACCCAGGATTACTAACAGTCCCACCATCGTGAAGGTGCAAGCAGAGGATTTGGCTGTCACAGACCGTCCGGACTTCGCCAAAATTGGGTCCACTTTGACTTGAGTGTCACCCGAATATCAGTTCCATCAGCGTTTTAGACTCTCAGGTAGCAAGTACAGCTTGTCTGGCATATCTGAGAGAATGTCTGTGACAACCTCAAGGACCATATTACCCCATCTTGTCCTTCGAACATGTTACTGTAGAGAACAATCCTCCAATGAAACCACAAAAGTCTTGCTAGCGGGCGAGTGAGCAAACCACAAATTCCAGTCAATACTGTAAAGTTAAATTCCCCATTACAAGACATTCTGATTTACTGGCCCACTATTTTTTTTTTGCACAATTGTTCGTTGTACTCATCAGAGTCATTAGGCCTATAACACACCCCTGCTCTCATTTTCCCTTTTCCAGTGTTTATGTCACAACGAACTGACTCAACATTGCACTGTCCACCCATGTCAACTGGATGCACTTCCTTGGATTTTGTTTCTTAACAAACAGCATAACTCCTCTTCCTTTCCTACCCCTATCTATCCTTTCTGTACAGATTGTACTCCCCAAATTCCAATTCTGCAATGCTTATATCTGTTTTGTTTAGCATTGGAAGAATGCAGAATAGGATGATCTGCAAGATACTTTTTTTTTCCCCCTTGGTTGCATTACTGTTTAAAATCTTTTGATGTGATTTTATGATTGATTTTATGATTTTATGTTCTAAAAACATAAAATCAAAAGAAGTGTATCCAGTTGATATAGATGAACAGTGCACTGTTGAGTCAGTTTGGTGTGACATAAGCACTGCAAAAGCAAAAATAAGAGTAGGAGTGTGTTATAGGCCTAATGACTCGAATGAGTACAATGAACAATTGTACAGAGAAATAGAGTGGGCTATTAAATCAGAATGTTTTATAATGGGGGATTTTAACTTCCAAGATATTGACTGGAACTTTTGGGTTGGTCACTCACACACTAGTAAGACTTTTGGGGATTTATTAGATGATTGTTTTCTGCAGCAGCATGTTAGAGAGGCAACCAGAGAGGGTAATACTCTTGATCTGGTTATCAGCAGTGATCATTCATGTATTAAGAATTTGCAGATAAAGGAACCACTAGGTGGTAGTGATCACAGTGTACTAATGTGGGATTTACTTAAAGATATAATTACCGTCAGGGGTAAAGGAAAGGGTTTTTGTTTCCATTAAGGTGAGTACAGTGGGATCAACTGACGATGTTACCAACAGTAAATTCTAAGTGGGAAGCATTCAAAGAATTAATCGTGGAAGCTACTAAAAGTTTCATACCTATTAAGAAATATTGTTTAAGATTTAGGCTTAAATGGTTATCAAATGGACTAATGCGACTCGTGACAGAGAAGAAAAATGCATGGGATGCATAAAAATTATCAAGTGACTCAGAAGCCTATGGGAGATATAAGCTAGTCTGTAATCAGGTCACAAAGGAGGTTATGCAGGCGAAGGCAGATTACGAGAAATCTTTGGCAAAAGATGCTAAGAAAAACAGCAAGGATTTCTTTACTTATATAAACTCTAAAAGGAAGGGGATGAATCTGATTGGTCCATTTGATATCGATGGGTCGACTGTTGATGATCCTGCTCATAAAGCAAACAAACTGAATGAGTATTTTGCATCTACATTCACACATGAGCAGTTATTAAGGTTTGAAAATGGCAGTAGATTATCAATTTTTAGCAGGGTGCTTAATTATTTTGTAATAACTGAGAGCAAAGTGGAGGAGAAATTGTTGAAGTTAAACATAAGAAAGGCACCTGGGGTGAATGGGATCCATCCAGTTATATTAAAGGAGCCGGCAAAGCAACTAAGCAAACTCATAGCCATAATTATGAAAGCATCCTTGGACTCAGGGGAGGTCCCCTTGGACTGGAGATGTGCAAATGTATCCCCTAATTCACAAAGGGGGATCGAAGGGTGACACGAGTAATTACCGACCAGTTAGTTTAACTTCTGTTGCGGGTAAAATAATGGCGTCACTGGTTAAAGGTGCATTGCAGGATCATCTAGACAAGACTGCAGCAATAATTCAGACACAGCATGGGTTTGTTAAGGGAACGTCTTGTCTGACAAATTTGATAGGATATTATGATGTGATTACAAAGGAACTGGATGCAAAAAATAATTTTGATATCATATATTTGGATTTCAGGAAAGCTTTTAACACTGTTGCACATGGAAGACTATTGTACAAATTGGAGCAGAATGGTATTAAGGGTAAGTTGCTAAAATGGATAAAAGGATGGTTGAGTGGGAGAAGACAGAGGGCGGTATTTAATGGGTGCTGCTCTTTGTGGACTAATGTTATTATGGAGTCCCACAGGGTTCGGTGTTGGGTCCTCTACTGTTTTGTATATTTATCAATGATATTGATGAAGGTATATCAGGCTTAGTGTCTAAGTTTGCAGATGATACAAAGGTTGGCAGGGTTGTTAATGACAGTAATGGTAATGTGCTACTGCAACAGGATCTAGATAATTTGGGCAGATGGGCTAAGAAGTGGCAATTGAAGTTTAACCTTGACAAATGCAAAGTACTGCATATGGGTGGAAGTAACCCCAGAGAAACATACCAACTGTGTGGTACTACACTTAAGGTGGTAGAAATGAAAAAGACCTGGGAGTAATTGTGCAGTCAGATATGAAGTTTTCTGAGCAATGCAGACATGCTGCCAGGGCAGGTCATGGGGTTTTGTCAATGATATATAGGAATTTTGCTATCAGGGAAGAGGAGGTGATTGTCCCTCTGCATAAGGCAATGGTCAGTCCCAGTCTTGAGTACTGCGTACAGGTGTGGAGGTCTCATTTTAGGAAGGATGTCAATTTGCTTGAGCGGGTACAGAGAAGGGCAACAAGATTGGTGAGGGGAATGAAGGGATCCTCTTACCAAGAGAGGCTTAAGTTCTGCAAATTGCAGTGGCTGGAGGCTAGGCACTTGCGCGGTGATCTGATTGAGGTGTATAAGGCGTTGAATGGATTGAGCACGCTGAATTCTGATGGGATCCTTCCACTTGTTCAGATTACGAACCTAAGGGGGCATAAATTCAAATTAAGAAAAGACAGATGTAGAATAGATGTGCAGAAATTTGCCTTTAGCCAGCGGTTGGTTAATTGCTGGAACAAACTTCCATCTGTCGTTGTGGAAGTTATAGTTAAATAAATTTAAGGAGGAACTGGACAGGCATTTGGAGGGAATGGTGTGATTTTTTTTTTTTTTTTTGGCTGATGCTGCATAAGCTCATACACTTGCTTTCTTGCATCACATGCCACTACCACTACTATGTCAATGTTTGCTCAGATCATGTCAGTGAATAATATAGTCCTCTTAATAAATTCCACGCTCCACCTTAAAATCTCATCCTTTATCTAAACCTTGGTTTTCCAATAAATATGCTAATGCTGTTCAAGACATATTGCAATTGGCTTGTATCCAAATCTCCAGGTTCATTTTTTGCGTATGCCCAAGCTCACAACAATTGTAAAGCAGTTCTGAATCAGTCCAAACCAAATTTTGAACAAGCTGAGAGTAGAAAACTTGCTTCTTGTCCAGTGGTAGTCAAGCATTCTGGTCTCTTGTTAAAGTTATTAGCTGCAACTTTTTGCCCATCTCTATCCTACCTCTCTCAAAACCAGATGGTTCTAGTGCTACTTCAGTTGCAGATAATGCTCACCTTCTAGTGTCTTACTTTTCTTCTAACTTGTGTATTGGTGACTATGGTAAACCACCTACAATTCCCAGTACACTTCATTCAGTGCCTCCTGTGGTGTTCTGTCAAAAGGATATCAGAAGGTTTTGAAAAATCTTGATACTAAGAAAGCTTCAGGTACTGTGGGACCCTTGTTTTAATGTAAAAAAGTCTTATACTTGAATAATAGCAACTCCAAATTAACTGATACACTTTATGGGGTTCAATTAAAAACAGAAAGGAACAGATATCGGAGGTATGGTATGGGCAGACATGAAGTGCTCTGTGCAGTTAGACTTATGGCTAGGAAAGCCCTTTGTCCCCTTTGATAAATAATCAAACACTTTCTTGTGGTGGTAAGAGACAGCATGATCTCGCTGTATAAGGATTGTAAAAGTACACTTGGTATGCTATGTCCAAATATGGAAACTGCAAAGGTTATAAATTATATCAGAACCAGGGACAATAAATTCAAATTATGGAAAAGAGATTTAGACTGGACTTTTGAAGTAACTTGCTCCATGGTAGTTGGGTTAACAACTTGGGAGAAATTCAAAGGTGACTGCATAGGGATCTACATGAGTAGTGAAACACACAAGTAATTTATTTAATTTAATTTTGATTATTGTGTGAATGGTGCAGAAAAAAGCTCTACTTATTGCACCATATAATATTAATACTTTTTAAAATTCATTGGAGATCTTCATTTCTGATCTGTTATTGTATTTTTCTTATATTGTTTCTATGTTGCTATAAATTATACAGTACTTATCTTGTCACTTATACAGTAATTATCATGTAACTATACCATATACACATATTTATCAAGATTTATTGGAATATGGTATCAGTATACAATATTCCCTCTATATGCATACTGTAGGAACCAAGTTGCACTTCTTCACTTATATACACAGTTTAATATTATTTTATTTATTGGTGTGGCCTAAATTTTGTGGTCAAAAATTAACTCCATTTTCTGCCCTACATCATCAAGTATGAGGCATCTACATTATTTTAATGCAGACAATTCAGTGCATATATGAATTTGCTCTATGATAGTTAAATGCAAAATGATTCATATGGACCAATTGTCATATGAATCACTTTTCTGTATACAGTAACAGGTCATATGCTAAATGCAAAATGACTTATGCATCAGTTTTCATAGGAATGTATGACAACTGGTTCTTATGACAGGTCGCCATATGTTAGCATTCCATGTTATTATATCAGCAGGAAATTTATTATACTTTGGTACTAAGAGAAATTATTAAAGCAAAGCTTCTACAACTGTCTTTATTCAATTTGAATTTATGCCCCCTCAAGCTCATAATATGAGCAAGAGGAAGAATCCCATTAGCATTGAACCTGCTCAACACATTCAAGTCCTCGTACACTTCAATCAAATCACCTCGCAGTTGCCTAGTCTCCAGACACTGCAGTTTGCAAAACTTGAGCCTTTCGTGGTAAGAGCACCCATTTGCTCCCCTCACCAATTTTTATTGCCCTACTCTGTACTCATTCCAAACTTGTATGCAATACTGAAGGTGTGGCCTGACCATTGCCATATACAAAGGGATAATCAACTCCTTATGTCTGCTAGCAAAATTTCCTGTATCTCATTGACAAGACCCCATGACCTGCTCTGGCAGCCTGTCTGCACTGTTCAGAAAACTTCATATCTGACTGCCCAATTATCCCAGGTCTCTTTCATTCTTACTCCCATGAGTGTAGTTCCATACAGTTAATATATTTCTCTGAGGTTACTGCTACCCATATGCAGTACTTTGCATTTGCCAGTGTTAAACTTTATTGCACTGCCCATCTGCCCAACTTTTCTAGATACTGTTGCAGTAGCACACTGTCATTAACAACCCTGCCAACCTTTGTCATCTGCAACCTTAAACATTAAGCGTGATATACCTTCATCAATATGATTGATAAATATACAAAACAATGGGCCCAGCATCAACCCCAGGGGACTCCACTAATAACATTGGTCCACGAAGAGCAGTGTCCATTGATTACCATTCTGTCTGCTCCCACTCAACCCTCCTTTTATCCATTGTAGCAATTGCCCTTGAGGCCATACTGCTCCAATTTGTCGATTTGAGTCAGTGTTTTAGTAGCATCATAGATGAATAATAATGGAGGTTATTACTTCTGGACTGTACATAATGTCAGTTTTATGTACAGTGCAGAAGTAATAACCTCCATTATTACTTGTTTCAAAACAGGCTTTGTTGTTTTGTTATTCTAGAAATCATTCATAATTATTACTCATTCATTCTTAAATCATTCATAGCTCAACATGTTTGCTTAATTATTCAGATAATGTTGGAAATTAGTCAAATTATGCTTTTTAAGTTATATTTATTTTTAATGATTTGTACTAGGTGGGAAGAAGAAAAATATGAAGGCGGAATTAAGTGGAAAACATTAGTCCATAAAGGTCCAGTATTTGCCCCACTTTATGAACGTTTACCAAAGGATGTCAAGTTTTATTATAATGGTAAGATTATATTAATACAGCGTGTAAAAGGTAATCATGCCTTACAGTGTAATTAATGTTACATATCAGTTCCTTCCAGTAGTGAACTGTGAATATTTTAACAATGGGTTAACAGTTTTTCCGACTTTTTACTGAGTAAATTTGATTGGCCACAGAAGTGATGTCGTCGCGGCTTCCACCAGAGGTGCTTCCCACGCTCTCACTATTAGTAATGTGATTAGAGCCTGTGATGCATTTTTCGTGACCATTATGATATCTCGGATCAGGGGGAGTGGACAGATGGGGCTTATTACTCCCTTAACCATGTGTATAATGTTCCTAGATCTATCTTTAAAAAAAAAAAAAACACTTAAAAACCTGGTCATCATGCCTCCACTTACGATGATACCTGGATATGATACTGTCTGGAATTTTTGAATAATATGACATCACAATCATACTTCCTGAAATTACTTACGCAGTCATATGACTGCGACAGTACAAGTATTTATCATATGACTGCAACAATACAAGTATTTGTCAACATTTTTTTTTTTTTGTGTTACATTCCATTGTTAGGTGCCCCCAACAGCTGCTTATGTCGCTTCAACTACAAGATCGGTACGTCAGTCGATGCCGTTTTCCAGAGACAATTAGATACGTTGCAATCTCAAGTATACATCTCTCACTTTAGTTATCTTAAATCTAATGTGTCTTGTCTTCCAGAAATTATGAAAATTTGTGAATGATCAATAAAATATTTACAATAAAAAAAGCTATTTTATTTCGTAATCTATATATAAAAATCAAAATACCTAAAAGAAACACGAAGGATGTTTCACATAAACCATCTACTGCACATGCTCGTCACATGCGCAACTTTTTTATTTATTTATTTTTTTTAATAACTAGGGAAATAATGACTAATTTTACAGCTGAAAGCTTGAAGTACTGTTGATCATCTATTAAGATTCTTAGCAAAGCTTATTATCTTAGTACTCGCCTCTAGATCCATATTGGTTAGGATTAAATATACATAAACGAAGTAATTTTTAATAGAATAATTAATTTAAAAACATTTCTCTATGAAGAGGAAGTGCACCACTTTTTCCTGGTTGTCATTTATAAAATTATATGAAGAAGATTTGCATGTTGAAAAACCAAGGGCTGGACAAGAAGTTTCCATGTCGTTGTCATCAGTTGGTGAATGACATAAGTTGTGAGTGTTGATTTATAGTATCATAGTACTTAGGATGCATTACAGTAAACACGTGGAAATTTTATTCGTGTGAGCTGCGATGTTGGTGATACATTTGTGGGTAATTTAGTTCTATTTTGGCAGAACCATTCTATAGCTTGGGTTTCGTACTGGAATATCTTATAATTCGATTTAAGTGTAATAAGTGTAATTGCGTTATCTATTAATGGATCATGATTAAAAGAGTGTACATGCTGACTGAGTTCAGTTCATAGTTGATCTGATTTGAAACTATTATAATGATAGTATGCTCGTGTTGGCTTTTCTGGAAGTTCCATATTTTTGGTGGTGCTACCTGTGTAGTATGCATTACATCCAGATTGGCATTTTATAAGGTATATTATATTGTTTATGTCTTGAATATTGTATTTATATGTTTCTGTGTATTTGTTGAAAAAAGTACTTAGTTTATTATATGATGAAAAAATCTGGAATGTTTGTCCCTCTAAAAATATTCCGGAGCTGAGGTGCAAGTTGGCTATGATACGGAAGTGTGACTATTGTATTTTGTGTATGATTAGTACTGATGTTATCAATGTGAAGATTATTATTTTTTCTTTTACAGCTAATATGGTTTCTTGAATTAACTGTTTGGGGTATTTTCTAGCTATAAAGGTTTTTATTAGGATAGTAGTTCTGTAGTCAAATCTTCCTGTGGACGATTGTTACTTACTAATTTAACCACATGGATGCATTAACGTTAAACAAAACTTATGAATACTCTAAAATTCTCATCAAATTTTTTGCCAGTAAATTACACATTAAATTTCTTAAGAAGTGCCTTGATAACGATGTGATCCCAAAATTTGCTCGTATGTGTACACGTGAAAAATGTAAAAAATATCCTTATGTCATTCACCAGATCTCATTAGCTATAGTAAAACATGAATTAAAAAAGATTTCGTGACAAATACAACTTATTATGCCAAATCCACTATTACAAATCCTTGTTAAAGATAACCCATGCATCTTGGGTTAAAAATTAACCCAAGATGCATGGGTTAATTTTATAGAACAAAATAACACACGAATTATTGCCATACAACACGTAGTAAACCAGAGGCACAATAAAAAATGGGACACACTCACACGCAGGACACAAACCCCAACCAACATCAGTCGTGAACCTTTCTTCGAAATCCTTCACACCTACACAATTATCTGCACTTGAATATGGGTTAAATTTTTCTTTTAATAGTAATCACTATCCCATAAAAGACAGTAGGAAATAAAAGGTTCTCTACAAAAATTTAATTCCATCCACAATAGACTAAAATATACTTTGGAACTAGAAGAAGATAATAGTGTTAATTTTTTAAATCTGACCATATATAAATTCGATAACAAACTCAAAACGTGAACATATAGGAAAATTCCTACATTTTCATTCCCACCACCCCCACAACACAAAAAAATCAGTATTATACAACCAAATCTACAATGCGATTAAATAGAATCATTCACAGGAAGATTTGACTACAGAACTACTATACCTAACAAAAACCTTTATAGCTAGAAAATACCCCAAACAGTTAATTCGAGAAACCATACTAGCTGTAAAAGAAAAAAATTAATAATCCTCACATTGATAACATTAGTTACTGATCATACTTAAAATGCAATAGTGACACTTCCGTATCATAGCCAACTTGAACCTCAGCTCCAGAATATTTTTAAGAGGGACAAACATTACACTGATTTTTTTCATCTCATAATAAACTAAGTACTTTTTTCAGCAAATACAGAGAAACATATAAATGCAATATTCAAGACATAAACAATATAATATACCTTATAAACTGCCAATCTGGATGTAATGCATGCTACATAGGTAGTACCACCAAAAATATGGAACTTCCAGAACAGCCAACACAAGAGCATATTATCATTATAATAGTTTCAAATCAGATCAACTACGAACTGAACTCAGTCAGCATGTACACTCTTTTAATCATGATCCATTAATACAATTTACTAACTGATTTATATTGTCAATGGAGCATTTACGTTTAACTACTTGAATTTTATACATTTATTATAAAATGAATGGGCACTTGTATTACTTTACCTTTATAAAAAGTATGATATTAAATCACAAAGAAACAGTTATACGTAAACCATTTACGATTTGCAATTACACTAATTATATAATAGATAATGCAATTACACTAATTAAACTTAAATCAAATTATAAGATATTCCAATACGAAGCCCAATACAACCATTCTAGCTATAGAATGGTTCTGCCAAAATAGATCATACGAAATTTTAAACACTAAATTACCCCCGAATCTATCACCAATATGGCAGCTCACATGAATCAAATTTCCATGTGTTAAACGTAATGAATCCTGGTACTACATTACTATAAATCAACACACAACTAATGTCATTCACCAACTGATGACAACGACATTGAAAGCTTCTCGTCCAGCTCTTGGTTTTACAACATTCGAATCTTCTTCATATAATTTTATAAATGACAACCAGGAAAAAGTGGTGCACTTCCTCTTCCTAGAGGCATGTTTTTAAATTAATTAATCTATTAAAAATTACTTTCCTTTTTGTAAATTTAACCTTAACCAATATAGATCTAGAAGTGCTAAGAATCTTAATAACTAGGGAAATATAGTGGATACATTTTTTTTTTTTTTTTTTCCCCATGATAAAATTTTAATAGTGCAAATAATTAAAATTTTTTAATTATTTGCACTTACGTTTAACTACTTTTAAGCATTTACGTTTAACTACTTGAATTTTATACATTTATTACAAAATGAATGGGCACTTGTATTACATGAAATATTACATAAAAAACAAACTATTCTAGAAAATGTACGCAAAAATCACAGATTAGATGGAAAAAAATTATTAATTATTACACAAGAAAAATTTATTCAAAAAATTGCCATATAGAATTTACTTCTTTGTCAATCTTCTGCTTTGCTCAATAGCTGAGCGATGATTACAGAGGAATGATTTGACGTAACAATCCAGATCAAATTGAAGCAATGGTTTTCCATTTAGATGTTATGATCATCGTAGTTGTCAACATTATTCATTCATTTATTCATTCACACAATATTATTCATTACGCTGAAAGCTCACCCAGCTTTAGCACTGCTAATTGCAGTGGTTTCAAAGATAGCAGTGGTTTCAAAGATATTTCTGGCTTTCTTAATTGAAAAGGGAATTTCACTCGATTTTAAAGATAAATTTTCTTTGACAAAATCTCTAAAATCATTAATTTTTATTTCATATTTTATCAGAAAACAATTTCTGTCAATGGTTTCACTTGTCAGGATGTGACTTTTGAAATGTGTTCTTACTTTCGATTTTGATTCCTTCAAATTCTTTCCACTTCAACATGCTCTCAGTTTTATATTCATAATTTCCTTCAGAATTTTTCAAATTACCAATAGCATTAATAGTTTGAATAATTAATTTATCTGCTTTTTACCATAGTGAATCTGTACAGCCTCTGAAAGGTAACAGAGCTCCTGCAGGATGTCGATCATTAGTGCTGAATGGTTAAGAAATTACAGATTTAAAAGTTGATTTAATAATCTGGAATATTTAACTTCTGGTTCAAAATGTTTGCACAAAGAGGGATAATTCCCTCAACCCGAAATTGTCGTCTGCAACCTACAAACAGCTCATCATAGCCCGAACACATGACCGATCTTTATAGTTTCCACCTCAAGTCATCCTTAATTCGCACTGGTTTTTTAGAGATTGGTAATATAATGAATGCAGTCCCCCCCCTTCTAATTATTGCCTGTATGCCATTATATTTTAGAACATTTTCTACACAGCGAAAGTCTCAACGAAATTTCAAAATCTACCAACATTTCATCTTTGTAATGTTTATATAATATCTTAGTTGCCTCAACTCTCCCCCCCCCCTTTACATTGCTATTGCCACTAGTTCTTTGAATACAGTGCAAAATGTCAGAATCACTCAGATATTTAGCTACTGTGACCATGTAAGCATAAATACGAGAAATTACTGGAAGGTGTGGATCACTCACTTCTCCGAAAAACATATATGACTTTTTTTTTTTTGGAGTAAAGGGGAACCACAACACTTCTTGACCAGAGTCTATTATCCATGTTGGGAATCTTCTTAATTCTCTGACTGGCTATGGAAAGCATATTGACTAGCACTTCTCTGTAAAAATAAAACTTCTCTGATAAAACTTCTCTGTCTGGGACTACATAGGTTTTACTGACACCACTAACATTGTGAAATGGTAATCCTTTTCACCCTTAAATTACGCTTTCTAATTACCTAAAGGCCAGAGGTGAGAACAATGTGTACAAAGTTTACTCTCCTAATCCGTTCGTTATACGGAAATTTTCCTTGTTCAACAGAAACTATTTTAAATGTAATTACCAAGGAGAAATAAAATAATTTTTGCTTTAAACAAATTGGTTAAACAGAAGTCTGACTGTAATTAAATCAAAAACGAAGCAATTTTAAAATACATAACTGATCGATTGCGCCATTAAAATGCTGAGGATGGGGTCCCACTCGCCGTACCATAGTTTTGGCTCTGGATACTCAATAATTGCATTCAGGATTTCATTTGTAAAATAAATAATTCGTAACAATGGGCCTGCAAATTTTCAAAAAAAATAAAAATAATAAAAATAAATAACAAGGGCTCTCACGAGCCCATGCGAACTCACTATAGCTCACCACTAGTTCCTTCTGATTTGAGCACAGTTTTGCGTACAATTTACTAACTGATTTATATTGTCAATGGAGCATTTACGTTTAACTACTTGAATTTTATACATTTATTATAAAATGAATGGGCACTTGTATTACTTTACCTTTATAAAAAGTATGATATTAAATCACAAAGAAACAGTTATACGTAAACCATTTACGATTTGCAGATGACATTGTGGTCATAAGCCACGATCCCAAAATTAGAGGAAAATCTTAATCAATTATGCACAGTTAGTAAGGATTTTGGACTAAAGATGAATATGGCTAAAACAAAAGTAATGATGAACAAGTATGCCACAGAAAGGGAAATAATGATTGAAAGAGCAATAATTGAAAAGGTGGAGTCATATACTTATCTGGGACATGTTATTAGCTGTAATAATGATAAATGGCTGGAAGTCAAGAGAAGAATAAATTTTGGATGGATAGCATTCAGAAAATATAGTCTCATACTGAGAAGCAATATCCCAGTTTGTCTGAAACGTAAAATAATGAACCAATGTATACTCCCCACCATGACTTATGGAAGTAAAACTTGGGCACTCACCAAAAGAATGGAAGAGAAGCTGAGAACTACACATCGAAGAATGGAACGAATTATATTGGGAATCGGACTGTTAGATAAGAACAGAAACACATGGATTAGGCAGCAAACTCAAGTAAAGGACATTCTTATCAAAACTAAAGAACTAAAATGGTCTTGGGCAGGACACATAGCTCAAAGACATGATGACAGATGGACTAAGAAAATAACAGAATGGTACCCAAGAGGAGCTAGAAGAAAACCTGGAAGACAAAGGCGGAGATGGATAGATGAAATTCATGAGTTTTTGGGTAGTAAACGGATAGTCAATAATATTCAAAAATTCTAAAAGATTAGACTCGAGACACTATTTGTATCCAGGAATCATCGTAAAGGGGGGGGGGGGATATGATGACCAGGCTAGCTCGAGATATCATACCGGTCATGAAAAATGCATCACACTAATCACACTACTAATGAGTGCTCGGCGCAGACTAGTGTGAACGTGGGAATCGCCTCTGGTGGAAGCCGTGGATGACATCACTTCTGTGACTGATCAGATTTTCTCGGCAGGAATCCCCAAGGATTTTTCACATCAAAAAGTTGGAAAAACTGCAAGCCCATTGTTAAAATATTCACAGCTCACCACTGATTGCCTCCATAGTTCATATAATTAGAGAAAATAAAGATGAGTTGTTTAGGAAAATAAACATTAATTGCCATGAAAGAAATGCAGCAAATTATATAGTATTGCCTTGCCGTGGCTAGGTCCAATCCACCACCATAGTTCCATGTGTAGCAACCAGGGGTCTTTCAAACATTCCTTAATAACAAACCATTATGCAGAAACCATTGGTGAACCCTTAATCTTGGAGACAAAAAGTGCACTAAATTGTACTTTCAAAATAAAATCTGTAGAACATCCTTCCTGGAAAGTACTGTTCTCCTCAAGATAGAAAACTTCTGTTAAAACTGGTGACATTCCATCAAACCATTTGACATCCAAATACAATAGACTCAGTTTTCTGGGGTAGATGGTAAAAATAAAATTCCAGATAATCGATTTCCCAATTAATCCAAAAATATCAAAAAATGTTCAGCAACGTATCTAAAAAATATGGCGATAGATAAAAAATGAAAAAACTTGCCACGCACTACTCACATGTCCAAATGTAGTCTTAACATACTGTGTCACAATTATTCATGCTAGTGAGGTACATACTACATTATGGAGCCAGAGTTTACACTTCCATTTTTATTAGTACCTTATAGTGACTTGAAGTCTGCCATAATTGCCTCTATATAGCAATCATAGAATATGTATATTTTGTGACATAGATTGTCAGTTGGGTGCACTGTGGTAAATATTATGAGGCTGCCTTTTTTTTTAAAAAAACTGATTTGCAGCAAAAAAAAAAAAAAATAACTTATTTTATGCAGTTCACTGTGATCAGTTTTCAAACTATATTTTTCCTAAAGCAGTTTTCACACCTATCTAAGGAAGTAGGATAGACTGGCAGATTATAAAACATTTAGACTGGCTAAACTTCTGTTGCCATAGTTAGTCAATTGTGGCAGATGGACAGTGGGTAATCATTCCTAGTATGGCGCAATCTTTGTTGTATCTTGTTTCATTGTGCAAGGAACTGTTTTGTGAAGTATTAACCACTGTGATGCAGCTGAAGTAGAAGTTTCTGTTATTCTTCAACAAATAATTGCAGTAGAGTTTTTGTTACCCCAGGATGGGGTTGACGCATCTGGTTGACATCATCCAGGATGGGGTTGACAGGAGATGATTTAAGAAGCCTGTGAAAAGCAGTGCTTTCACAATATATGCAAGTGGATCAAAACCTGAATTTTTTTTTTATCACTTATCACTTGCAGCAGTTACATCAGTATGATCCAGAGACAGAGCACCTGGAGGCATAAAGACCCCATCTCCAACTTAAGTATTGGAATGTGATGCTCAGGAAAGTTTTCCAAAGTGAAGGAGATGTGATAGTGATGCTTTCCACAATATGTGAACTTTGGATAATCTCTATACAGCAGCATTACTCCTAGCAGCATTAGTGTGCATGCAAGTATACATGCACATGTTCATACTCTTAGTTACCCTAATACAGCCCATATATTTACTTTTTCAGTGTTTATCCACAGCAGGGCTTGAACTCTCTGACACCCTGATTTTCAGGCTCTGGATGTTCCAATAGAAGCAGTGCAAGAATCACTTTCTGCATGAATTACTCTGCATGTAGCTCTAGTCAATGTATTAGTATGTGTTTCCCCTCTAAACTATCAGTTTTCCAACCCATCTAGCACTGTCTTGATAGCAGTAGTGAATATTTTTCCACCCCTTCTATTTAATTGTATCCCATCACTGTAAAAACCCTCTCTCCTGATAACAAGCACAGAACACACTGAGAAAAATTCTGCCACATGAGCCTTGCCCAGTCTCTCCAGGGCCGAATTGAATGAAAAGGCTCTTGACATTTACTTCTCTGCAGTCACTTTCAAATTTAATTCTAACTCGCGACTTTTTCCCGAACACATTGTTCTGTACTTGTTAATTAAAAATCTTCAGTTCTTGTACTCTTAATGTCATTAGTGCTCACACTTACAACAATATCACTTTTTGTGCCCTTAAAAGATATCTGCTCTATAACCCATCTACTTTTGCCACTGGCAGACATACCCTAGTCCTATTCCACCTATCCTTTTTGCACAGAACATTTCCTGTTTCCTTGACAATAACATCACTAACAATTACTACCTCGCACTTTCCATCTTGAGGATTGCCACTGTGTTGCCTGATGCACATGTGAGGGCTCTGGCATTATTTGGGCACCTGGGAGCTTGATGAGCCCCCATTTTGATTGCCTCGGAGGTATCGCTACCCTGTCCTTCAAACACTCATAAATGCTCATCAGAACATGAGTTTGAGCCTAATTTCCTCGTACTGATTACACTTAACACACACACACACACACACCCCCCTTGGCTCCATCATGGCCTGTTCTAGATAGGTCCACAAACATTGTGCTAGTAGTTTTGTAACAAACATTTTTGTTAGGCCATGATTCATAGGAGAACCCCCTTAATTTCTTCCTCTGAGCCACAGCACTTCCACTGCTTTGAGCCCATTGCTTTGCTGCTGAAATCTATGGCATGATTTCTATTTAAATTCAATTTAACCAGAAAATAATATGCTAAACTGATATCTAAATACAGTAACATATTGCACACATTAAGTTACATTATATGTATCGCACTATACTGATAGGTTCATAGAGTTTTAAATTAGTTATAGCTGCACTAGAATAAAGTTTATTAGCTAAAAAAATATATATATGCCAACCTACACAGTTAGTGCCTACAAGCTACTTTTTTACTGTAATTAAAAACCTACAACTCCACTAGTATCCACTTATAATACTAGTTATGCGATACTATATTCATGCTAAATCTTCGATACAAAAAGCTCTATGAATGTTAATGTTGTACGTTATATATTATGTGATAAAGTTATTAAAATACGTGTTGCTATAAATTATAGTTTATAAGCCTCTTCTAATACTAATTAGACTGCTACAAAACTGTATAGAAATCTCCAAGTATCACCTATATCAATACTAATTGTGGTTTTTGAAGCAATTGCAAGGGCCAAGTAAAGAAGGAATGCACAAAATTAATTGAGGAATTATAAATACTACACTACTGATTTTAAATCAAAAGTTACAAAAAACAATTTTAAATCTATAAATAAAGTTCCACTTAGGGACTCCTGAAAAAACTTCTACTCTGGTAGATTTGTCAGTAGCTTGCCCTGATTACTGTCATTAACCACCCTGCCAACCTTTGTATCATTTGCAGTCATAGATATTAAGTCTGATATACCTTCATCAATATCATTAATAAATATTGAATTGAAAACATTGGCCCAGCACTGAGCCTTGGGGGACTCCACTTATAACATTAGTCCTTGAAGAGACAAAAGTCAGTGCCCATTGATAACCACTCATCTTCTCTCAACCATTCCTTTATCCTTAGCAATAACTTGCCCTTAATACCACATTGCTCCAGTTTGTACAGCAGTCTTTTATTTGCAATAGTATCAAAAGCCTTCCTGTTTTGTGCAGGTGGATGGATGGATGGATGGATGGATGGATGGATGGATGGATGGATGGACGGACGGACGGACGGACGGACGGACGGACGGACGGACGGACGGACATATTGAAAACAAGTGGTGCATTATGCATATATATGTTAACACACACTTGAAAAGGCACATTCTGATTTTGAGGACCTTGTGTTAATAAATTGCTAACACAACAGCTACCAGTAAAGCTGTATAATATTATGTTTCATATATATAGGGGTTCTGCTGGAATATAATACAGTATTGTACATTACCTATTTGATTCATATCTAAATAAATACAAGCCAAAGAATAATGTGAATTGGGTGAACAATGAAAAGAATTCCCCCTCCCATTTTATGGTATGATTTGTAAAATGTTACATTTTCTTGATGAAACAAAAACTCTCTGGATGAGCTTTGCCATGTCTTTTAGGTTTATTCTCTTGCTATTTTCAGGAGATTAAAGTAATACTATAATCATTTAAACCTTTTTCAAGGAAATATCATAATTGCCCTTTGTTATCCTAGAAAATAGAAATCAAGAAACCAGTAGCAATAGTAGATCCACATTTCATCTTTGGTAATAAATCTTTTAATGAAATCAATTGATTTTTATTTAGCACAATTAAAAACATCCAAATATCAGTATATCCCAATTAAAATGATTCCTCTTTTGAGCACTTTGCAGACTTGAAAAAGTTTTAATATTATGAGGAAAGTTTTCTATTCTTAAAATATCAATGGAATATCCCAATTTTTAAAAAATATGCATGCACATTATCATGAATTAAATCACATGTTTTCTTAGGCTAGGAATTAGGTGACATCTATTCCTTATGCACTTTATGGTACTGTCTCTTCCCTGCTTAAATTCACCACTCTCATTTCTCTACTTTTCCGTGTGAAAGTACATTGCCACATAATTTTAATGATGTCTTCATGAACTTATTTGAGAGATCCTTTTTATGTAGATACTTAAAAATTGCTAAAAGGTAGAAGTTATTTATTTTTTTCCCTCTCAAATTTTGTTCAGTTTTCTGCATTTCATTTTTTTCTGTGTGAAAGTGTTTCGTGATGTCAGAATGATTTTCACTAATCTTCCGTCTGTTTAATTTCTTACTTTCCACTGTATTAAATGTCTAGCCATCTGCCAAATAAAAATGCCCCTTTCATTTTTTGTGATGCATCTGTGAGTAAGAAATTAGTTGTTAACATGCATAGGCATGCTTAAGAGTGATTAGACTTGTAACAAGATCTCTTTATTTTTATATTAGAGAACATAATAACAAAGACAAAAATAGTCTGTTAATACTGTTTCTGTGTTCATTAAATTTAAAGAATACTCCTCAAAAGTTTTCTGCCAAACACTCACATAGCATTTCATATTTCTGTACCGTGTAGGTGACCATATGCAGCTGAGTCCTGAAGCAGAAGAGGTTGCTGGATTTTATGCACGCATGCTAGAGCACGACTATACCACCAAAGAATCTTTTAATAAGAACTTTTTCAGGGATTGGAAAAAGGTATGGCTAATATTCAGTTTGAAATCATGCCAAAACTTGGTATATTTTAATGTTAGACTACTCTATAAAAACAGAATAAATTGCTGTTTCTTGCTTTTCAGAACATTAATAGAAGTTACTTAAGAGAATTTACAAAGAAGAGACATATGCATTAACTGCTTGATATCTTACATGTAACACTCCTCAAACAGTGGTTATATCGTTGACTCAGTACAGTAGTGAGTCAATGCTAGAACTAAATTTTTTTTTTTTTTTTTTATATCCACTTATTTCTTTAAGTGGCCCTTTACTATCAGATTAGTGAGATTCCAGAAAGGGAAACTGCCTTTCTTTATATACTTTCTGTTATTGCTGTAGCCCACTAATTTTAACTATTACTTCTGTCAATAGTAGGGTCATGTGGTGAATAGTGCTTAATGGCACTACTCCTACCACATTGGAAGAGTGGAAGAAATCCATTCTCCCAAGGCTGAAAGGGGCAATGATGGACAGTAAAATGTTTCTACTTTTAGAGCCAAGAACTTACAACCTGATATACTTGAAGCCGTGCTTTATTTCATCTTGTTCTCATTGTCAAACCAACCAGTGGGTAAGCACTGTCCCTGCAGAAATGTTTTGAATCTCCTGTATGTTCTCCCAAAATGGTTTAAAAAAAAAAAAAAGGGAAAAAAAAGTACAATTTGGTAACTCTCTGGTTGAGACCTTTTAATCTGAGCAGCTGCTGAAGCTGATGACCTTTGGCAGCCTCTCATTTACTGTTACTTCCAATTCCACTCTAAACCTGCAAGGGTGTATTAACAAAATGGGATTGGCTAACTCTATCTGAAGAGTTCAAGAATTGTTTGATCAGGAAGTTAGAACAGGCAAAGAGATTCATGACAAGAAATGATGGTAATCTCCTAACAAGGAGCATAATTCATTTACCCAGATTTACAGTCAGACATAGCAAGCTATTTAAATTGCCTGATGGAGTTTGGATATTTTAAATATCCAAACTCCATCAGGCAGTATAAGTGCCAGCAAGGCTGTCATTCCCAGACAAACACAAGGGATGAAATAGTTCAATTCAATTTGTATCACATGTGGCTCTAAGAAACATGTCTGGTCTTGCTGTACTGCAACACCCACAATGCCCAAACTGCAAGGGTAGCCACTCAGCTTGTTCTAAGATGTGTTACCTCTGTAAGCAAGATAAACAAATTGAAAAATATAAAGTAGAAAACAAAATTGCATACATGAAAGCAAAGCAAGAAAAATCACACAAATAGTTTCAATGCCCACCTATGCTACAGCTGTACAGCATTCTTAATTTGGTCACTTAAACAGATGTCAGTGTCACCAAACATCTGTTTCCAGTTGAACTCCAAGCAAACTACTGTACAAGTAACAGATCGGGTCAACAACACTGCAGTTAGTCTTGACAGAATCCCGAAGATATTGATATCCAGAGTCCTCCAGATAAGTCTGTTCATCAATATCCATTCCATTCCATTGGAATGGAATGGATATTGATGAACAGACTTATCTAGATAATGCTATTTTAGAACTGCATGGCAGGGAAGAAATGAACCCTGGATGCCCTCTTTTTCCTAAGAGTGATAGAACAAAAATGGGTCAGAAGCCAGCAATCCACTTGTATAGCAGCATCAACAATTTTTGCTTCTCCAAACTAATTGTGTGCCATGAAAGGCCTGGAAATTTTAATGGTTATTAATCTTCAACTACATACAGACAGACAAGAAAAGTTAGGTGAATCTTTGTTTAGTGCAATCAGCTTATGCTCTTAAAATCTGGTGTGGTATATATGTGCAAACCCATATTCAGTTGTCTGTAGCAGCCACGACAATTTGTTCTCTGTTCATTTATTCAAGTATTGACTGGTCAGTATTTGATTCACACAGTAGTGAGAGCCGTCCAGTCATACGAGATTCAAACACAAGCAAATTCATGAAGCACATCATATTAAGTGGAAATTCAACCATGGCGATTGGGATACATATGCTAAATGCATTAAATTTCATGGTCATGCAACCCAGTCTCAGCCCATAAATGATGCACATAACATGTTTCCAGATTCCAAATGCTGCTCCAACTATAATACCTGAACCTCATCCAGAACAACTTACACAAAACTGGATGAATCAAGATTGTATGCATTACAAACTAAAAAAGAACAGAGCCTGGATTACTACTTGCAAAAATTCTGCTGCTGGTGTTCTCATTAATTAAAAAAGACTATGCCAAAGCCTGACAAATATAAAGGCAAGCAAATAAAGAATCCTGGATAAAATTCGCCTCACCCCATCAACAAAAACAAAAATGCAAGACTCATGTGGAACAAAAAGTAACTCACTCAGTGATGAGCTATAGTGGGCTCATGAGAGCCCATTTTTATTTTATTTTTTTGAAAAGTTGCGAGCCCCATTGTTGAAATTATCATTTATTTTACAAATTAAATCCTGAATTCAGTTATTGAGTATTCAGAGCCGGAATTACGATGGGGCGGGTGGTGCCCCAGGCGCGGCATTTTAAGGGCACACTCGACCAGTTATATATTTTAAAATTGCTTCATTTTTGTTTTAATTACAGTCAGATGTCTGTTTAAAGAACTTCTTTATAGCGATTTTTTTAAAATTCCTCTCAGTAATCACATTTAAAAAATTCATGTAGAACGAAGAAAATTTCCATATAGTGAACGGAGTACAAGAGGCAACTTTGTACACATTGTTTCTACCTCTGGTCTTTAGGCAATTTGAAAGCAAAAATTAAGGGTTAAAGGGATTCCCATTCCGCAATATTAGTGGTGCCCGTAAAACCTATGGAGCCAACTGTCTCACATACCGAGATGTTGCACTAGTCAATATGCTTTCCTTAGCCAGTCAGAAGGTTAAGACATATTCCTGACATGGAGGACAATAGGCTCTGGTCAACCTGTGTTGTGGTTCCTCTTTACTCTGGCAAGCAGTCATCTGTTTTTCAGAGAAGTGAGTGTTCCACGCCTTTCAGTAAATTTCTGCTGTCTATGTTTGCATGGTCACAGTAGCTGAATATCCAAGTGATTCCCACAGTTTGGGCAGTATTCTAAGAACTAGTGACAATAGCGACATAGAGGGGAGGGGGGGGAAATGAGGGCAACTAAGATATTAAATAAACATTTCTGAAAATGAAATGTGGGCAGATTTTGAAATGTGAAGAAAATGTGCAAAAATATAATGGCATACAGGCAGTAATTTAAAAGAAAAAAAGTATGCATTACATCACAAATTTCCAAAAAACCAGTGCGATTTAAAGATCATGGCTGAAGGACTTAATGTAGAAATTTTGAAGTTTGGGCTGCCATTAGCAGCTTGTAGCTTGCTTATGGCAATTGCAGTTTGGAGGAATTATCCTGCTTTGTGTAAACCAGCTTTTAAATCTGGAATTTCTTAATAATTTAGCACTAATGATGGACATCCTGCAAGAGATTTCTCTCTTACCTTTCAGAAGCTTTACAGAGTCGCAGCATCACTATAGCAAAAGCAGATAAATTGATTATTCAAACTATCAGTGCTATTATTAATTTGAAAAATTATGAAGGAAATTGAGGCTAAAATTGAGAGCATGTTAAAGTTGAAAGAATTTGAAGGAATCAAAATCGAAAGTAAGAACACATTTAAAAAATTACTTTGTGACAATTAAACTTAAATTGGTTATTAATGCAGCATAGTAATATTAAATTAAATAAATAAAAAAAAAATTAATCATTGACGATGAGGAATTGAAAGAAATTTTAAACATGCTACCCAGAAACGTGGAATATGAAAGAACTTTCTCCATGGAAAAGAGGATGAAAAACAAATAAGAAATTTAAGTATTGTAATAAAATAATAAATAAAAATTAATGATCTTAGATATTTTGTCGAAGACAGTTTATCTTTAAAATCGAGTGAAATTCCCTTTTCAATTAAAAAACCCAGCAATATCGTTGAAACCATTGCGATTAGCAGTGCTGAAGCTGAGTGAGCTTTCAGTGTAATGAATAATATTGTAACAATAAAAAGAACATCTTTGACAATTAAACACATTGCAGATATGATGACCATAAATCTAAATGGAAAGCCATTGCTTCAATTTGATCTGGATCTTTCTGCGAAATCTTTTGTCTATACTCATTGCTCAACTATTGAGCAAAGCAAAACAAAACAAATATTAATAATCACATGTTTTGAATACCTAAATAAAATATTTTATAGTGCCACTGGACCAGATGGAATCTATTATATCATGTTGAAACAACTAAGTAAAGGAAGATAAGAATACTTTGTAAACATTCTATAATCGGTTTTATTTGGAAAATACTTAAAATACTTCATGTTATCTAAAAATGTAGTGAATGATAGTGATCGTGGGTTTTGAAAAGAATAGTCTCCACTTGACATGATTGACTAAAGATAAGATATAAATCCAAATACATTTATAAGGAGACAACGTATAGTTACCATCAGTTTTGATAGATATCAAAGAGGCTGTCAAATCAATCTGGCACTAAAGTATTCCTTGCAATTACACCAATCAATTCAAACTTTCTTGTATAACAGGAGGAAACATTCCTGGATAACTGCTGAGACATGCTAAATTCACCCTGTAAATATTTTATCCGAACTGTTTTTCCAATAGGAGGGTGGTCCTCAGACAGAATCTAGCAGAAGCAATTCTGGCAAGATGCCATATCAGCATTCCCATCTATGCCTCCCCCTTCCCCCACAGAAGAAATCCTGTCTTTCTCAATTGAATGTCTGAAAAGGCAAGTTTCAGGTTTTAACTTGCTGAAATCATTAATGCTATCACATACACTTGGCAGTGTGTATCTGATAGCATTATGATTCATATCCCCATGGACTATTATGTTATCTGAAGGTTATAAAACTGTATAATTGGCTCTCACCACCACAGTTTTGGGAAAGAATTTCTTGCAAATAAATAATGAATGGGCAAAATTTGTCCCTCTGCCAATAAACCTTGAACCATAACAACAGAATGTATGTAAGTTGGTTGAATATCAGTTTACAGATCACATGGTGAAGAGGAGAGATGTTGGTGGTGTTGAGAATTTTGTTTGAGTCTTAGGAAACCAACAATTAGAAAAAGAAATCATAGAATAACATGCATAAAATAGGCACAATCAAGCTCTTAATGGGGTTATAATACTATAATTCATAATGAGGTTTTTTCAGTGCTAGGTTATATTCATAATCTCATTACTTTCATATTTTGGTGTGACAATACTTCGTAAGAAATATAGTTTTTTTTTTTATTATTATTATTTTATATTCAGTTACTTGCAGTCAGTTTTCAAGTTTTATGGTTGGATCAGAAAGCTTTAGGAATTTGTTTTTGGAGATTTCTTATGTCTTTCTGTCAACTTATTTTCAACCTGCTTATATTCCATTGTAATATTCTGTAATATCACTTTGTGCTATGAGGTTGTTGTTAGTATTATGCTGTTGTGCTCCAAAGTAAATCTTCTAGTGCTTGTAATTTGGATAATGCAATATATTCTGCTGGCTGGCTGGCTGCCCAATATTTTTTAGGCAAAAAAAAGAAAAGAAAACTTCGTATCTGAGCTCTTGACAATACCATATCGACTGCAAGAGAAGGAAAAAGTTATGATATATCTAAAGTTGGATATATCAACAGGCTCTCTACATTCTTGGGGGGGGGGGGCATTAAAAAACAAGAGAGGAACAAATATTCTCTACCACATACTGTGATTTCCATAAATGCTGTATATTGACCATTGACCAAAATGTACAAAGTGTCATCTTTCTGTAATTAATGGGTTCTTTGATGTATGTTCTATGGTAGATACAAGCTAGTCTGTAATGAAGTCACAAAGGAGGTTAGGCAAATGAAGGCAGATTATGAAAAATCTTTGGCAAAAGTTGCAAAGAAAAACAGCAGAGACTTCTTTACTTATATAAACTCTAAAAGGAAGGGGATGAATCAGATTGGTCCACTTGATATCAATGGTTTGACTGTAGATGATCATTCTCAGATAGCTGGTGAACTAAATGAGTATTTTGCATCTACATTAACACATGAGGAGTCGTTCAAGGAGGAGAGGGCCAGATGTTTATCAAACTCTAACAGGGAGTTAAATGATTTTGTAATAACTGAGAGCAAAGTGGAGGAGAAATTCTTGAAGTTAAATATAAGAAAGGCACCTGGGGTGGATGGGATCTATCCCGTTATATTAAAGGAGGCAGCAAAGGAAGTAAGCAAACCCTTACACCTAATTATATGAGCATCATTGGACTTGGGGAAAGTCCCCAACTAACTGGAGATGTGTAAATGTATTCCACATTCACAAAGCCGTATCAGAGGGTGACACGAGTAATTACAGACATGTTAGTTTGACTTCTGTTCCAGGGAAAATAACGAAGTAAACAGATAAAGAAGCATTGCAGGATCATCTAGACAAGGCAGCAGTAATAATTCAGACACAGCATGGGTTTATCAAGGGGAAGTGTTGTCTGACCAATTTGATTGGATACTATGATATGGTCACAAAGGAACTGGATGCAAAAAGTAATTTTAATATCATATACTTGGATTTCAGGTAAGCTTTTGATACTGTTGTACATGGAAGACTACTGTACAGATTGGAGCAGTATGGCATATTAAGGGCAAGTTGCTACAATGGATAAAAGGATGGTTCAGTGAGAGAAGACAGAGTGGTGATCAATGGGTACTGCTCTACATGGATTAATGTTATTAATGATGTCCTTCAGGGTTCGGTGTTGGACCCATCGTTGTTTTGTATATTTATAAATGATATTGATGAAGGTATATCAAGCTTAATGTCAAAGTTTGCAGATGATACAAAGGTTGGCAGGGTTGTTAATAACAGTAATGACAGTATGCTGCTGCAACAGGATCTGGAAAAGTTGGGTAGCTGGGTGGAAAAGTGGCAATGGAAGTTTAACATTGAGAAATGAAAAGTACTGCATATGGGTAGTAGTAACCCCAGAGAAGTGTATCAACTATGTGGTGTTACACTCAGGGTAGTGAGGAATGAAAGAGACCTGGGGGTAATTGTGCAGTCAGATATGAAGTTTTCTGAACAGTGCAGACAGCCTGCCAGAGTAGGTCATGGGGTCTTGTCAATGATATACAGGAATTTTGCAAGCAGAGATAAGGAAGTGATTATCCCTTTCTATAAGGCAATGGTCAGGCCACACCCTTGAGTACTACGTATATGTCTGGAAGCCTCATTTAAGAAGGATGTAGAGTTGCTAGAACAAGTACAGAGAAGGCAACAAGACTGGTGAAGGGAATAAATGGGTGCTCTTATGAAGAAAGGCTTAAGTAATGCAAATTGCAGCTTCTGGAGACTAGGCACCAGCAAGGCGATCTGATAGAGGTGTATAAGGCCTTGAATGGATTGAGCAGGCTCAATGCTGATTGGAATCTTCCTCTTTCTCAGATTACAAACCTGAGGGGGCATAGATTCAAACTGAAGAAAGACAGTTGTAGAATAGATGTGCAGAAGTTTGCCTTTCTGAACAAGAGGAAGAATCCTGTCATCATTGAACTTGCTCAAACCATTTAAGGCCTTACACACCCCAATCAGATCACCTCACCTAGTCTCCAGATGCTGCAATTTGCAGATCTTAGGCTTTCTTGATAAAAGCAACCCTTTGTTTCCCCCCCCCCTGCCAATCTTGTTGCCATTCTCTGTACTTGTTTTAGCAGCTCTACATCCTGCCTAAAATGAGGCCTCCAGACCTGTATGCAGTACTCAAGGTGTAGCCTGACCATTGTCTTAATCAAAGTGATAATCACCTCCTTATTCCTGCTAGCAAAATTCCTGTATAATCATTGACAAAACCCAATGAGCTGCTCTGGCAACCTGTCTGCACTGACAGAAAACTTCATATCTTACTGCACAATTACCCTCAGGTCTTTTTCATTCTCCACTACCCTGAGTGTAGTACTGCACAGTTGGTACGTTACGCTGGGTTTACTGCTACCCATATTCAGAACTTTGCAGTTGACAATATTAAACTTCACTTGTCACCTCTCAGCCCATCTGTTTAACCTTTCTAGATCACGTTGCAGTAGTGTACTGTCATTAACAACCCAACCTTCTTATCATCTGAAAACCGGGACAGTAAGCCTCATATACCTTCATTAATATTATTGATATATATAAAAAACAGCAATTGGCCGAACTCCGAACCCTGTGGGACTTCACTAATAACATTAGAAGTTCAGGTCTGAAATTACTTGTGCCACCCTTTGTGAATTGGGGATATATTTGCACATCTCCAGTTTATGGGCACCTCCCGAGTCCAAGGATGCTCTCATAATTATGTCTAAGGGCTTGCTTATTTCCTTTGCTGCCTCCTTTTATATAATTGGTTAGAATCCAACCACCCCAGGTCCTTTTCTTATGTTTAACTTCAACAATTTCTCCTCCACTTTGCTCTCAGTGAGTACAAAATCCTTTACCTCCCCTGTTAGTTTGATAAGCTTCTTTCCTCCACTTCCCTCCAGAATTCCTCGTGTGAATGTAGATGCAAAATACTTTTAAGTTTGCCAGCTACATGAGTAGCACGATCAACAGTTGAACCATCGATATTCAGTGAACCAATCATATTCACCCCTTCCTTCTAGTTTATAAAAGAAAAGAAGTCATTGCTGTGGTGGTTTTTTTTTTTTTTTTTGCCTCCTTTACAATGATTTCTCATAATCTAACTTTGTTGCCTTATCTCTTATGTGACTTGATTACAGACTAGCTTATATCTACCTATGCTTCTGTGTAACCTGATAAATTATATGCATTACATGGGTATCAAAATGTTGGAGAACAAAAAAGACCTAGGGATAATAGTAGTCTAACACAAAGTTCTCTGAGCAGTGCAGATAGACTGCTACGACAGCTCATGTGGTTCTGTTAGTGATGTACAGGAATTTCATCAGCAAGGACAAGCAAGTGATTTCCCCTGTTGTAAAGTTTGGTTGGTTGGTTTGGTGTTTAATGGTGCATTGGCAACTAACGCCATAATGCACCAAGTCAAAATTAAAGCTGATACAAAAATTTTGGTAGCCTATAAACTGGCTACCACATCAAGAAGGTATTATTGTATTATTATTATTATTATTTTGTACGAGCATTAGCAATTAAAGCCATATTGCTCCGGGATATGCGGTGGTCATTCCCTGACCTTTCCGCATCCTCCGTATTTGGTGGTGATGGGCTCGAACCCCGGTCTAATCAAGAAGCGTGTGCTACGCACTGCTGCTCCTTCCCACCTGGCTACGGAGGCGCCTCATCAAGAAGGTAAACGTGATATACTACTATATAAAGGTAAATAAGAAATATAAAAATATAAACTTAAAGCTTTGTATATAAATTGATTGAGTGTAAAAAGTTAAAAATGTCAGACATGTTGCCTCTGTCACTTAAAATCTGACTGAGTGTAGATAGTTCAGCCAGATAATTAAAATCCTTAAAAAATAAATGTCATGGTTCTATAAAAACAGGATAAACACATGACGAACCGTTAAAATAGTGTTACATATCTCACACATAGGTGGGTTATTTGCCCTCAGAAAAAAGGAAAAGGTTAGATGATTATGACCTATGCAGAGCTGAGCAAGAACAACTTCCTCTCTTCGGACCCTGCATAGACTTTCATACCAACTAAGAAATGCCTAGTAGCTTCCAAGAATGATTCCTTGAATGCTTTCCATTTAGAATTGGAATTAGTTGCTGGAATTAGAATTGGAATCGTTGGTAATGTCATCAGTTGAGACCACTGCATTCACCTTTACGAATGCAAACACCCTTCCCTTTACCCCTGATGACATCTTTGAGTAAATTCCACATCTCTTTACAACAGATGGAAGCCTATTCCAACAATCAACCATCTGCTGGCTAAAAGCATACTTTCATATATCTCTTCTGCAACTATCCTTCCTCAACTTGAATTTATGCCCCCTCGTGTATGTAGTCTGATCAAGTTGAAGAATACCATTAACATTCAGCTTAAGGATGTATGACGGAAAAGTATGTCTGCATTATGCATATATATATTTCTATAATATATAATGCAGTTTTTTTCGGACATCTGCTGGTTTTTCTTAGCACTGAATAATGCGACAGTATTTGATCCGATCAATCTGTGAACCAGAACCAAAAATCTAGTCAAGGCTTTAAACAACTCAATCAGATCTCCCTGCAGTTGCATGTTCTCAAGATGCTGCAATTTGCAGAACTGAAGCCTTTCTAGGTAAGAGCACCCTTTTGTTCCCTTTGGCAAACTGGTTGCCCTTCTCTGCACCCATTCCAACAGATCTACATAACTTCCTAAAGTGAGGCTTGCTGACCTGTATACAGTACTCAAGATGCGGCCTAACCATGGCCTTTAAGAAAGGGATAATCACCTTCTTATCCCTGGTAGCAAAGTTTCTTTATATCATTGACAAAACCACGAGTTCTCCTGGTAGGATGTGTGCAAAACTCAAAGAATTTCATGTCTTAATTGCACAGTTACCTCTCAGGTCTTTTTCATTCTGCACTACCCTGAGTGTAGAACCACACATTTTATAAGTTACTCTCGGTTACTGCTATATGCAGTACCAATTTTCTTGGATCTATTTGCAATAGCTCACCCTGATGACTGTCGTTACCCACCCTGCCAACCTTTGTATCATCTACGAACTTAGACATTAAGCTTGATATACCTTCATAAATATTGAAAACAACAATGGGCCCAGCACTGAACCCTGAGGAACTCCACAATCACAGTAGTTAATGAAGAGTAGTGCCTTCTGTCTTCTTTCACTTTACCATCACTTTATTCATGGCAATAACTTGCCCTTAATGGCACATTGCTGTAGTCATTTATGTCAAAAGCCTTCCTGAAATCCAAGTATGTGATATCAAAATTAAGTCTTTGCATCCGGTTCCTTGGTCACTGCATCACAGAAACCTCTCAGATTGGTTGACAAGACTGCCCCCTTAACAATTCAATCCTGTGATTACAATATAATTGCATGCCTGTTGTAATGGTCCTGCTTTACTTCTTTCACCAGTGATTCCATTATTTTCCCTGGAATTGATGTTAAGCTAACAGGTTTGTAATTACTCACATCACCTTTTGATTCCTTTTTATGAATTTGGAATACATTAACATATCTCCAGTCCTTAGGGACCTCCCCTGAATCCAAGGATGCTCTCATAATTAAGGGTAATGGTTTGGTTACATCCTTTGCTGCCTCGCTTAATATAATTGGATTGATTCCATCTGCCCCAAGTGCCTTTTTTTATGTCCAGCTTCTCATAATCTGCCTTAGCTCCTCGTTAAAGTTTGATAAACTTCTGGCATCCCCTACCTACCCTAAAGAATTTTCATGTGTAAGTGTAAAATACCTATTCAATTTATCTGCAACCTGAGGAGGAGGATTATCAAAAGTTAACCCATAAACATAGCAGCCCAGTGTGATTCAACCACTTTCTGTACTGTTAATGTAAGTATAGTCTTTGCTGTTTTTCTTTGCATTCTTTGTCAGAGACTTCTCATAATCTTCCTTAGCTTGCCTAACCTCCTTTGTGACTTGATTACAGACAAATTTATATCTGCCATGGGCTTCTGTATCACCCAATAATTTATATGCATCCCATGTACTTTTCTTTTCTGCCACTTGTCTCAATAGTTCATCTGACATCCATTTAAGTCTATGCCTTGAACAGTATTTCTTTGTTGGTATGAAAAGCCTGGTAGCATTATCAGTTGGTGCCATTATACACAATTTAAAATCTGACTGAGACCACTCTAGCCACCCTTATGAAAGCAAAAGCCTTTCCCTATACCCTTGACAGTAGTTATGTCTTTAAATAAATTCCACATTAGTATACTGTGATTTCTGCTACCCAGTGAGTTTTTTACCTGCAGACTTTTAACACGTTGAATGCCGACTATGAGTTAATTCGTATTTGACGATCTGGCCCAGGACGCAGCAAGTTAACTCGGACTGGTTAGACTTGCCTTTCAGGCACAGCTACGAGTATATTCGTAGCAAATATGTGCAACTGATGGACAGTTGGCTTCTGGGATAAGAATGAAAAAATCAACCATGGCATCAGAAAACAGAATTTATTCACAAAAAAAAAATATATTCTTCACACAAAGATCTAGCTTATTTTAGCGCACTGGACAATAATAGCGTGTTCCACGGCATTTTTTATTTCTCGTTCATGCTCTACACTGCTTAGTCGGGCGTGTGTTTTTTTCAGTTTGTGGTATAGCCAGCTGAAATTCTAAATAATAAATTTTACGTTCAGACCTAATCTTCTTGGAACGTTTAGAAATTTTTCTCCAATCAAAGATTCAATGTAACTTTTCCATCAAGTTATGGGTTCCACCAAAAAATGTCCGAAATTCAGAGAAACCTGTAACTTTACAGAAAAGGATGTATGCATTATGCATATACAGGGTGATTCACTACCAGTGCGACAAACTTGCAGGATGTGTAGGGGGCACAAAGATGAATTGGAATCACATAGCATTGCAGGGTCCAAAATGCCTTCGTCATGCGGTCGAGGATGTTGAACAGGAGGTCGCGTGAACAGCAATCCCGCTGGGAGTCAGCATTTGCGAACCAGTTCCCGAGGCAGTAGGATGGACAAGTATTCAAACATTGAACTAACCGACATGCACATCGTGTATGGAGCTGTGGACTGTAACGGGCGCGCTGCTCTGCGCTTGTACCAGGAACATTTCCCGCACAGGCGTGCTCCTCGTCATACGATTTTTGCACGTATGCACAGAAGGTTACGTGAGACTGGTTGTTTCACGAGAGGTACCATGAATCGAGAGCGAACAACGAGGATGCCAGACAATGAGGAGAATGTCCTACGTCTTGCAGAAGGCAATCCGAGTACGAGTACTCGAGCAATAGGCCAAAGATTGAGTATTTCCCAATCCACTGTATGGAGGATACTGTCAACAAACCAAATGAGTCCATGCCATCTGCAACGCGTCCAATCATTGGAGCCTGCGGATTATCCACTCCGGAGGACATTTGCTACTTGGTTTCTTCAACAGAAACGGCTCGCAAATGCTGACTTCCAGCGGGATCGCTGTTCACGTGACCTCCCGTTCAATGTCCTCTACTGCATGATGAAGGCATTTTGGACCCTGCAATGCTATGTGATTCCGATTCGTCTTTGTGCCCCCTACACCTCCTGCAAGTTTGTCGCACTGGTGGTGAATCACCCTGTATATTTCTATAATATATATAGCAGTTTTGTTTTTTTTCAGACATCTGCTGGTTTTTCTTAGCACTGAATAATACAACAGTATTTGATCCGATCAGTCTATGAACCAGAACCATACAACTCGTCAAAAAGCTCTTAAAATTCTGAGTCACTCATATTAGCATAGAGCTCAAGCTCTCCTTCAGTTAGTGGTCTCTTCTTATCCATGTATTTAGTAACAATGTACTAAATACAACATACACGACAAAGTCTGTGTCACTGCAGCAGATTTACACACAGCACAGATTGATATATGAGAATTCTGCAAGTTACAACATGTTGAGTTAACTCATAGTTGGCTGCCGTGAAGAATTTTCTATTACATATGCCAACTATGAGATAATTTCCGAGGCTTTTTTTTTTTTTTTTTTTTTTTACAACGTAAGCTTTTTTTATGGGTTTTGGTGATGAATATATATTATAATTTGGGTTTTGAATAATTTAACATGCCTAACTCAAATTGGCGTTGGAAACCAGTTTACCCAAATAAGCCTTGGCAGTCAATGTGTTTATGCATGAAAAAATCACTGTTGATAACCAGATCAAGAATATTGCTTCCTCTTGCTGCTTCTCTAACATGCTGCTGTAGAAAACAGTTATCCAAATAATCTACAAAAGTCTTGCTAGTGTGTGAGTGACCAACCAAGAAATTCTAGTCAACATCTGGAAAGTTAAAATCCCTCATTATGAGACATTCTAATTTGCTGGCTCACTTGATTTGCCTGTATAGCTGTTTGGTATACTCATCACAGTCATTAGGCCTTAACACACTCCTATTCTCAATTTTGTTTTCCCAGTGCTTACGTCACACCAAACTGATTTGGCATTGCTTGTCACTCAAGTCAACTGGATGCACTGCACTACTTTAGATTTAATATTCTTCTTAACTAAGAACATACCTCCCGCTACCTCTCCTGCCCTTCCTATATACGTTGTACTCTCCATATTCAAGTAATTAGGACAGCTGTGATTTAATAACCAATATTTTGGATTCTGTCAAAAAAATTAAGTGGGCCTTAGCAGCCTGTGCCCGAAAATGGATATCATTGAGGTTGGAACAGAGACCACATATATTTGTGAAATGAATGAGGAATTGTTTGGGAAGTTTGGATCTTTTCACAGAATAGAAGTTTGTTTTGTGAGTTTGACTATTCATGGTATATTCAGTAGTAAGAAAAGGTGACAAGGACATAATGTATAAAGTAATGATATATTTGGATATGGTGTACACAACGCAAAAATATGCCAAGCTCCTGGACACACAGTATGACTTGACAATTCGTAACACCACGGAGCAGGAGATTATGTTATTTTGTTCAGAGAGGAAGTACTTTATAGCTTCATATGACTGCATCAGCATTTCCCAAACTGTGTTCCGTGGAACACTAGTTTTCCACGAATGTGAACAAGTGTGCCGTGAAAAATCGTTTTTAACTCCCCCCCCACCAGTTATTAATATACTGGCATAGACTAATAATCAAATAGACCGCGGAACACTTTATTTTGGTGGGCTTTTACATAGAGAAGTATGCTGCGTAGAGGTAATGACATCTACGAAAAAGTAGCAATGTGGTCATTTAATATGCCATTCGTATGGGATTTAGCCTGGAGTACATGGGTTGAAGGAGAGGAGGAAGCGAACCAATATCATAATTAAACTCACTTCCTTCTACACTTTTTTTTTTTTGATAATTATTAGTATTTCAAAATATTATTATTAAAATATGTGACCATGGATTTGTGGTTGAAAAGGGCAACTTTATAATGAGAAGCAAAGTACTTCTAGTAGTGCAACTGTGGCCAATGAAAACAAACACAATATTATCACACTTCAAAGCGAGGATGAACAAACGCAGCCTTTTGTTCCCAAAAAATTTGAAGTGAAAAAACAAGAACCAACCAATAAAAGACCAAAATGAAAATATGATGACAGTTATTTGAACTTCGGCTTTACATATGTTGGAAATAAAGATGCTCCTGGTGCACAGTGCAACATGTGTAATAAAATATTAGCAAACAGTTCTTTGGCTCCCTCTAAACTTGTTTCGTAAGTGTTCCATGAATATGTTGTGAGATGAAAAGTGTTCCCCGAATATGTTGTGAGATGAAAAGTGTTCCATGAATATGTTGTGAGATGAAAAGTGTTCCATGACTAAAAAAGTTTGGGAAATGATGGACCGCATGATGCAGTAGTTCCCATTGAGAATAGTGTTCTTATAAATGCCAAGGTAGCATGAATTTCATCAATTGGCACTGCATCTCTTTCAAAGTTGAAATTTTTTGTGGGCAAGTTTCCAGTACTTCTTGATGTTTTTAAAGATAAAGAAATAGATGAAGCAATCGATTTTTTGCAAAATCATTCCTGTGAGTTTGTGTGAGTACCTGTTATGAAGGAAGAAAGAATTGATGTATATTGTTCCTTGGTTGGGGAAATGACAAATGCACAAGGAATCTTGAAATACCAGATTATCTCAAGTCATGCTTGGAATTTTAGCGATGACTCATAATCATGCTGAGTGTGAGAGAATATTCAGCCAGTTTAGAAAAATAAACACTGAGTTCAGATCTTGTCTGTTTGGAAATGCTTTTGACAGTCAAGTCTAGAAACAGTATGTCCAAACAGAAATACACAGACACAAAAATGTTATGTAAGCTAAAGTTTAAAAGCATACTGTCTTCATAAACACACATAAATTCACAGTATTTTAATATAAATACATATTTTTCCAGTGAAATTTTAATTTCTTGTGAGGTGTGGATTTTAAAAATACCTGCTTTTTCCCAAAAAAAGAAAAAAAAAAAAAAACCTCTTGTTTTTCCTTCTGTTTTCTTCCTGCTCAGAAATGCTTAATTGCCATCTTTTCAAAGGTCAGAAGTTAGCAGCCATGAAATCATACAATCTCTCTTTTTATACAACAAAATCTCTCCCAGCAGGCCATTCTGAAATGTGTATAGGTTATGTCCAGATGAGCCAAGCCAAATGGGGGAAAAGACCAGTTTAAAGCTAAGGAAATATTTATTTAAATGTATGTTTGGTTTAAAGGAAGCTATTAATTTAACACAAAGAGAACAACTTTATTTTAAAGAAAGTTACTAACCTCTCTTCGAGCTTTCCGTTATTTTGTTCATGTTGAGGAAGGAAATAAAACAGTGCACTATGATAAATGGACTCTCACTAATCCGATATAAATATAATAGAGGGGAGAGGAAGGAAGGGACTTATTTTGATCTCAGTTTATAGTGTTGAGTGCAGTAGCATAGGAATGCCTTGGCATTGGGGCAGGTGCCAAGGGCACTGGTATTAGAAGGGCGCTACTGACAGGCCACATCAGTTCCTTGCCAAGCTATTTTGACACCCGAGGCTAGCTGATGAAATGGCATCCCTAGATGATGTCGCATCAGGATGAGAGCAGAGGGTGGGGCAAATAATAATTTTTGCAAAATGGCATGTTTTCAGAGGGTGATTTAAGCCTGCATAGATCTATTTCCACCCAGAATGTAACTTTAGAGAGACCGACCAATCATGTGACCTCTTCATCAGCGCATGCTCGAATGCATAACAGTTCGCAGTTCACACGTTATGTATATTCTACAATACTGAATAAGTTAGAAGTTATAAATGATGTGCATATAATGTTTTTGTGCTTGCTATATAAACAGGTAATCATGATTATTGTAATTTATAATTTATATAAAACAACACAAGCCAAGTTAATTTTAGACATGCCACTAAAGGAAAAAAGCAGACATCAAGTACGCATAGAAAGAGACTGCATAAAGAGGAAATAAAAAAACATTCCTCTAGTTTTCAAAACAGACTTACAATAAATAGCATAAAGCAAGCTTATGCAGCATCAGCCATAAAAAAAAAAAAAAACTTCCACTTCACCCCTCCATTTGTTCGAAATACCTGTCCAGCTGAGCCTTAAATTTATTTAGGCTATCCACTTCCACAACAAAGGATGGAAGTCTGTTCTCGCTGGCTAAAGGCAAATTTCCGCACATCTATCCTACATCTGTCTTTCCTCAATTTGAATTTATGCCCTCTCAGGTGATTACTATGAGCAAGAGGCAGAATCCCATCAGCATTGAGCATGTTCAAACCATTCAAGGCTTTATACACCTCTATCAGATCACCTTGCAGGTGCCTAGTCTCCAGACACTGAAATTTGCAAAACTTAAGCCTTTCTTCGTAAGAGCAACCCTTTGTTCCACCTTGAGTACTGTATACAGGTCTGGAGGCCTCATTTCAAGAAGGATGTAGAGCTGCTGGAACGAGTACTAATCTTGTTGCCCTTCTCTGTACTCGTGCCAGCAGCTCTACATCCTTCTTGAAATGAGGCCTCCAGACCTGTATACAGTACTCAAGGTGTGGCCTCACCATTGCCTTATACAAGGGAATGATCACCTCCTTATCCCTGCTACAAAAATTCCTGTATATATCATTGATAAGGCACCATGAGCTACTCTTGCAGCCCGTCTGCACTGCTCAGAGAACTTCATATCTGCCTGCACAATTACCTCCAGCTCTTTTTCATTCTCTGCCAGTGTCAGTGTAGTACCACAGAGTTGATACTTTGCTCTGGGGTTGCTGTTTCCCAAATGTAGTACTTTACATTTCTCAATGTTAAACTTCATTTGCCACCTCTCAGCCCATCTGCTCAACCTTTCCAGATCCTGTTGCAGCAGCATAGCATCAGTAGTGTCCTTAACAACCCTGTCAACCTTTGTATCATCTGCAAACTTGGACATTAAGCTTAATATACTATCATCAGTATTATTTATAAATACAGAAATAATGGACCCAACACCGAACCCTGAGGGACTCCACTAATAACATTAGTCCACGATGAGCAGTGTCCATTGATTACCATATTCTCCCACTCAACCATCCCTTTATCCATAGCAGCAATTTCCCTCCAAGGCCACACTGCTCCAATTAGTGCAGCAGTCTTCCATGTGCAACAGTATCAAAAGCCTTTCTAAGATCCAAGTATATAATATCAAAGTTATTCCCTGCATCGAGTTCTTTTGTGACTGCATCATAGTATCCAATCAAATTGGTCGGGCAAGACTTCCCCTTAATAAAACCATGCTGTGTCCGAGCTATAACTGAAGTCTTGTCTAGATGATCCTGCAGTGCTTCTTTAACCAGTGCCTCCATTAATTTTCCAGGAACAGAAGTTAAACTAACAGGTCTATAATTACTTGTGTTGCCCTTTGGTCCTCCTTTGTGAATTGGGGTCACATTTGCACATCTCAAGTCTATGGGTACCTCCCCTGATTCCAAGGAAGCTCCCATAATTATGGCTAAGGGTTTGCTTACTTCCTTTGCTGCCTCCTTTAATATAACTGGATAGATCCCATCCACCCCAGGTGCATTTCTTGTGTTTATCTTCAACAATTTCTCATCCACTTTACTATTCTCAGTTATTACAAGATTATCTAGCTTACTGCCAGAGTTGAGTACACCTCTGGCATTCCCCTCGCGGAATAACTCCTCATGTGTGAATGTCGATGCAAAATCATTGTAGTCGCCTTTACGAAAGCAATAACCCTTCCCTTTACCCCTGATGGTAGTTACCTCTGAGTAAATCCCACTTCAGCACACTGTGATATCACTGCCACCTAGTGGTTCCTCTATCTGAAGATTCTTAATGCATAAAGAATCACTACTGATAATCAAATCAAGAGTATTACTCCCTCTCCCATCTCTCTAGTTGCCTCCCGAACGTGCTGATGTAGAAAACAATCATCCAATAAATCCACAAAAGTCTTACTAATGTGTGAGTGACCAACCCACAAATTCCAGTGCGTAGCACACGCTTCTTCATTAGACCGGGGTTCGAGCCCATCACCACCAAATATGGAGGATGCGGAAAGGTCAGAGAATGACCACCGCATATCCCGGAGCAATATGGCCTTAGTTGCTAATGCTCCTAAAAACCAAACAACAACACAAATTCCAGTCAATATCTGGGAAATTAAAATCCCCCATTATAAGACTCTCTGATTTACTGGCCCACTCTATTTCCCTGTACAGTTTCTTATTATACTCATCAGAGTCATTAGGCCTATAACACACTCCTCCTCTCATTTTTTCTTTCCCAATGCTTATGTCACACCAAACTGACTTGACCATGCACTGTCCAGCGATGTCGACTGGCTTCACTCCTTGGATTTTATGTGTTTCTTAACTAATAGCATAACCCCTCCTCCCTTCCTATCCTGTCTATTCTTTCTGTAGACGTTGTACTTTCCAAATTCCAGTTCTGCATTCCTTATATCTGTGTGACTCCACGTATCTGATATCCCAACAATATCCGCCTTTGATGCTTTGAGTCTGTTCCACCAACCAACTTCAAAGTCATCAAATTTATTTACCAAATTCCTAGCATTGGTGTACACACAAGTATACATGCACCTGTTCTTTTTCTTAGCTACCCTAACACAACCCATGTGTTTACTTGTACCACAATGACTCCCAGCAGTCTCTGAAATATCGTGCATCTTGTTTTCCAGACTTCTGCTCGTTCCAATAGAAGCAGTGCAAGAATCACTTTCACCTCTGCCGGTGGCTACTGTTAATCTGTTAGTCCTTGTACTCCCCCAAGCTAGCAGTTTTCCGACCCACCTAACACTGCCTCGATAGCATCAGCAAATATTCTTGCGCCCTTTCTATTTAAGTGTATCCCATCCCTGTAGAAGCAGTCCCTTCTCTTCTACTCCAAATATACTCTAAATGTCAGTGATAACAAAAACGAACATAATTTGAATGAGGATAAAACCAATGATTATACCATTGTAATGGAATTTCAAGAAAAAGCCCAAACAGTAGAAGTTATTTTAAAAGAATAAAAAGTATGGAGAATAACAAAGAACAGTTGGTAGAAGAAAATGGTGGCAGCAATAATATTAATATGGAACATGTCGGCCTGAATTTTAATGATCCAAACATGTGGAATATTAATATCAACAAAAACAGATCTTTTATAGTGCAACATGGTCCTGAACATATAGTGTTAAGTACGTATCGTGTCACTAATGGCTGATGTTTCAATAATTCTTGGAAATACAAAAATGAAGGTATTAAAAAAAGAGAAAGAGATAGGAAATGGTTATTTAATTGCAAAAACAAAGATGCAGTATATTGTTTTCCGTGGGTCTTATTTGTATCTGGCACAAATAATGTTCCATTTTGCCGCTCAGACACAACACTTAAATTTAAACACAACACTAATTATTTATTGCCAGAAATTCAGAATGAATTTATTAATTTTTTAGCATCAAAAATAAGAAGTAAAATAAAAGAAATCTAAATAGTTAAATATTATAGTATAATATTTGATGGCGCTCCAGATGTATCACACAGAGACCAATTAACAGAAATTATTCACTATGTAATATTCGCCTTGATCTGCCCACTGGCTATGGATACATAGAAAGTAGTTAACCAGCTCAACTTCTCATTATGTGGGACAGTTAGTTGGATAGTTTTTACATGTGCTACTAAATTGCAGATGATAATCTCTTTCGCTCTTCAAACAGGCCTCTGGGGTTGGGTAAATTCATATTGTGATTTTAAATGTTTCTCACCAACCAATAATAATAATAATAATAAAAAAAAAAAAAAAAACTGTGCATATAACTAGGGTACTAAGAAATTATCAGATGCGTTGTGTGCAGATTCCAGGCCGGAAGCTGTACACAATCGTGTCACAAGTAAAAGACTCCATTCAAAAAGAGAATGCTAGTGGAGTCGTTTATAGTATTAAATGCCCGGATTGTGGGGAATGTTATGTAAAGTGTAAAGTGAAGTGTAAAGTGTGTTTTGGGTCAAGCGGCACCAGGGGTTTCCCCCATCTCCGCGTAGGTTACATTGTATGTGAACCAGTTTACTGGAAAAGCCAGAGATTTAAAAGTGTATGGACTTTGTATATGTGTGATGTCTTGTACCGTTGTTCATCTGGTCATTTAGCCGCCAGACCTCTACTGAGGCCCGACGTTGCCCCACTTTCGCCCCGTGGAGGCAGACCAGGTATCCACTTGAATATAGTTCACTCTGGCAGGTCCTGCCACCTAATTTCCTGAGATTTCAGTGGCTAGGACCTAAAAAAAAAAAATAAATAAATAAAAATAAAAAATAAAATAAAATAAAATAAGTAAAAATAAATAAAAAATAAATAAATAAAAATGTGATCACGTTGAGGAGGAAGTGCTAGGAGGTCAAAAGAAATGGTGGGCAAAATTGATTTTCACTTGTGGAATTTAGATTGTGTGGGGCGTTCACTAGCGTGCAGGTAGAGTGGGGAGGGAGACTGAAGACTGGGGGGGAGATAGATAGAAGTATGGAGCCGATAGGGAAGACAACTCCAGTTTACAGTGGGGCATGCCCATGCCCCACCAGAAGGAAAAGAAGGGGTGGCGAGAAGGGGAGGTGACAGCAGGGCTGTCCCCTCATCCCCTGCCAGGGAAGGGTAGAAAGTAGGCCAGGCAAGGGAGCTGGCCTATTCGCCAACAGGGCATACATGTGGGGTGGCTTCAGTCGGGCGCCAAGGCGTCAGGGCTGCCCCATTTGGTATTCCCAGGAGTGGAGTGAAGATACTCTGTCCAGGTTTTCAGTCCAGGTCTGTATGACATTTGTGCAGATCATGCTTGGTCTTTTATTAAGTAGTTACTCGTGGGATCCAGGTCCATCCACTGGTGGATATTCAGTAGGATAGGCTTCAGTCACAGTCAGGGTGGACTCCCGAAGGTCCGATTGTAGTCAATGCATTTGGTTAACAGTTCTCAAATGGAATCGGTGTCCTCCATCGGTCAGTATTTGGGAGAGTGCAGTTCAGGCACAGTCCAGTTTTATCTTGGTTCATCATTTGTTGTGATTGTTGTTGTATTTATCCTAGTTGTCCTAGATGTTATGTATGGAAAACAAAGCGCCGTCTCAAAGAATGTCTGGGGGAGCACACAAGGGCAATAAGAAATGCAGATTATGGCAAGTCCGCCGTGGCCGAACATTTTTGGGAGAAGCAACACCAGATCTCCCAGGACGAAGCTATCATCACTGATCGGGCGCATAGGTTCTGGGACCGCAAGTGGTTTGAGAGTTTGTGGATTAATTCAACAGAGAACATTAATAGAGACAAAGGTTTGCGGATTCATCCCCTCTTTGAGGTTACGATCCTCAGAAGGGATGAATGATTTCGTATGACGTGCTCCCGAGCCGCTTCTGGTCCCAGTACGTAGGAGAACACGTGGTGATAAACACGTGATTTAGACCGTAAACCTGCTGGTACTTAAGATGCACTGCAATACAAGGAAGCTACCGCTGAGGAAGAAGGCAGGAGCCTTCGAAAGCTACGGTCGGTTTTATCGCTTTTAACCCGGTGTTTTAATGTATTTTATTCGATGTGTGTATATATATATATATATATATTTTTTTTTTTTTTTTTTATGTATTTTATCCTTTTTAGTTGTCAAGTTATTTTAAATATGTAGTAGTAAACATAGTTTTCAAAATTCTAGTTCCATGTTTTACTCTTTCGCTCTAATTTCGGGCTTAGCAAAACAATATTGCCTAAAATGCTTGCGGGGCCAGAGGTGTGAAAAATGTGTACCCAGTAAGTCTCTTGGAAATCCATTTGTTATATGGATAAATTTTATTTGTCCTACAGAAACTATTTTAAATGTAATTACCAAAGGGAGTTTTAAAAAAAAGTCGCTAAATAGAAAAATGCGCTATAAAAAAGTTTGTTAAAGAGGTCTGACCCTACTTATTATTATTTATTATGATTTCACCATTTATCAAAAATCTATACGCAGCTCCTATTCTTTTTAAATATTGGGCTTGGTGCATCATGACCTTAGTTGCCCTTGTGCCATAAAAACCAAGATCACTCAATCAATCGGTGCATAGCCGTGAATTTGCCAAGGGCTCCAAAAACCTAGCTCAGCCTCTGATTGAGTACATATAGGGTAGTGAGCAGTGAACTGGCAGAGGTTTCAGTATATTTTACTGTTTAATTTTGTAATTTAGATCTTGTCACAGAATTGCTTGAAATGATAATGTTATTGGTAATCCTTTAAGATATTGCATGATGTTTTTAATTGTTATCAGTTGATCATCTAAATAAATCTTTTTTATAAAATATCCTATATCAGATTTTTTTTTTTTTGTTATAGAGTGTAACTTGGAAGTAAAAATGAATATCGTTTTATCTAATAGGATATATTTTGTTTGTCAGGTAATGACTCCAAAAGAAAGAGAAATAATAACTGATTTGAAGAAGTGTAACTTTGTTGAAATCCATAAATATTATCAAATGAAATCTGAAGAAAGGAAAAATTTGACAAAGGAAGAAAAATTAGTAAGAAAAGCTTTTGCTTTTTAAAAGTTATCTATTTGCAATTGATTAAATACAAGATATATTATTTTAAAAAAATATGAAAATAAGGTAATTTGCTAAAGTGTTATGCGGAACTTACCACAGATTTCTATTTCTCCCTTCCATTCGGTTCAAATGCCAGTCTTTAATGTTCATATGAAGAAATGTATTTCAATTCAGATATCATTTGTTTTCGATCACTCGACATCACTTTGTTTTTAATTGTTATATTGAAGTTCATGAGTCCACTCCATATTTGAATTGAGACTGAAATAAAATATATTTCTTTATTTAATATTGTCCTTGAGGTTAACACAGACATTCTCTCAGATAGGCCAGATAAGCTGTACTTGCTATCTGGGAGTCTAAAATGCTGATGGAACAGATATTCAGGTGACATTCAAGTCAGGTGGACCCAATTTTGGCGAAGTCCGGAGGGTCTGTAACAGCCAAATCTTCTGCTTGCACCTTCACGATGGTGGGACTGTTAGTAATCCTGGGTATAACCTCTATGCACAAGCATACTGTGGGTGACCAACCAGGAGTAAACCAACATAAGCAGGGGTCGAAGTGTGGTGCCCACACCACATTGAGGAATACTGCTCCTCTGTGTCACCAGGAAATACTAGGTGGTAGATGACTCTCATCAACGGTGAAATTCCGCCACTTTGCTTATTGGAGGCTTGAAGTGACGGAACCCATGTTTAGTCTCCAGAGCTAAGTTCTGGCCCACCATTCCTCATCTCTTCCATCATGCAGTATGACTGATGACTTTTGAGGTTAGGATGAACATCATGGCGACATCCAATATTCCTTACATTTCGAGGGTACAGCTCTAAAATGGTGTTCGCAGGCCGGCCGCTAGTTAGTTTGTTTGTTATTTGGTTTTTAGGAGCATTAGCAACTGAGGCCATATTGCTCTGTGAATATGCGGTGGTTCTTCCTGACCTTTCCGCATCCTCCGTATTTGGTGGTGACGGGCTCGAACCCCGGTCTAATCAAGAAGCGTGTGCTACGCACTGCTGCTCCTTCCGCTAGTTAGTACACCGGACCAAACCTATTGGTAACTCTTTAGGAGGCTTCCGGATCACCTAGTGTATAATCTTGCTACCTCTACTCTGCCAGACTGGAGGGAATGCGAGTAGTGTGTATGCGGGGAGCATTGTTGAGGCCATGTTATGTCAAGGATCTGGATATATTCTTACCATGTGTACGCCATATCCAAAAATTTAATTACTTCATACAGCATGTCCTCCCATCCACTTTTTCTTACTATTGAATACACCATGAATTGTCAAACTGATAGAGCAAGCTTATATGCGGAAAGATCTAAACCTCCCAAGCACTTCCTAATTAATTTCACAAATATACATTGTCTCAATTCTAATCTCAAGGATGTCCATTTCCACTTGCAGTCTGCCAAACCCCATGTACTTTTTCTGACAGAATCTCAGTTATCGGTTGATTCAAATACTGCTCATCTCAGATGCCCAAATTATTCGCTGTATGATTCCTTTCGCCTCAAAGGTGGTACTTGTGCATATGTCCGTTCTGATATTCCCTGTCAGAGACTTGGCAATTTGGAATCTCCTCTCTTTGATCTTCTCTGGCTTAAAATCTCTTTAGCTCATTGTGTAAAATTCATCAGTTGTCTCTACCGTTCTCCCAACTCAACTAATCACTTGGAGCAGCTCTTCGACTTTCTCCAGTCCAACTTTCCTAACAGTGAGGTAATTTTCCTTGGTGATTTTAATGTTCACAACTCCAGCTGGCTTCCGTTTTCTAGCTACACCGACCCAGCTGATCGAGATGCTGAGGCTTTTGCAATTACTAATGACCTTGCACAGATTGTGCATTTACCTACAAGAATACCGGACAATCCTAATCATACAGCCAACGCGCTTCATATTTTTCTCACAAACAACCTTTCTAAGTACATGGTCGAAGTGAGAGGCCCTTTAGGCACTTCAGATCACAACTTGGTGATTGCCTCTTCTCCAATGGAGCCTTTATCTCATGGCTATTCCCAACCTCCTGTTGTTTGGCATTACAAGAATGCAAAATGGGATGACCTGCGAGATTTCTTTTCTTCTTTTCCTTTGTCAGATTACTGTTTCAAAATTTCTGATGTCAACGTTTGCTCAGATCGTGTCAGTGAAATTATTCTTGCAGGAATGGAATCATTTATTCCACACTCAACTTTAAAATCTCGTCCTTTATCTAAACCTTGGTTTTCCAATAAATGTGCTAAGGCTGTTCAAGAGAAGAACATTGCATATCGTTATTCCCTTGTTTCCAATTCTTCAGTTTCATTTTCTGCCTACACCAAAGCTCACAACAATTGTAAAGTAGTTATTAATCAGTCCAAACTAAATTTTGAACAGGCTAAGAGTAGAAAACTTGCTTCTTGTCTAATGGTAGCCGAGCATTCTGGTCTCTTGCCAATGCTATTGGCCGCAACTTTTGCCCATCTCTGCTCCCACCTTTGTCAGAACCAGATGGTTCTTTGTCACTTCAGCCAAGCATAAAGCTGACCTGCTAGCATCCCATTTTTCATCCAGCTCATGTATTAATGATTTTCATAAAACACTTGCTACCATTCCCAACACGCTCCATTCAATGCCTCCTGTGGTCTTCCGTCAAAAGGATGTCAGAATGATTTTGCCGAATCTTGATGCTAAGAAAGCTGCAGGTCCCGATGGTATTTCTCTTTTGTTCTCAAAACCTGTGCTCCTGAACTTACTCCTATTCTTTGCCACCTTTTTTCGCTTTCTTATTCCAAAGGTGTTTTTCCTTCTGCTTGGAAATTTCCTCATATCCAACCAGTTCCTAAAAAGGGAGACAAATCCCTCCCATCCAATTATCGTCCCATTGCAATTATTTCTACTCTTTCTAAAGTAATGGAAAAAAAATTAACTGCCAACTCTTAAACTATCTAGAAACCTTCCATCTGATCAACGATCGCCAGTATGGATTCCGTCAGTGTCGATCCACTGGTGATATTCTGGCTTATGTTACCCATTTATGGACTAATTCAATGGAAAGGTTTGGTGAAACATGAGTAGTTGCTCTTGACATCTCAAATGCTTTCAATCGTGTTTGGCATAACAGTCTTCTAAACAAGCTTCCATCTTATAGTTTGCTAACTGTTTTTAGTAATTGGTTATCCAGTTTTCTCTCTGATCACTCATTGAGGGTGATGGTAGATGGCTCTCTGTCTTCTAACTTCTCCACTAATGCCGGTGACCCCCAAGGTTCAGTTATTTCCCCCACTCTTTGCCTCTTGTATATTAATGACCTTCTTCCATTGACTAGAAATCCTATCCATAGTTTTGCCGATGACAGCACATTGCATTCCACTTTCCAGTTAGATAAACCTCACTCTGCCCAGTCAGCTTCAACTTCTCGACTCCTTAAATTCCGATCTCCAGGTAATTCTCCAGTGGTGCAAAGACACGTTAGTTGATTTCAGTCTTCTGAAACTCAGTGTTGTCTTATATCTCGCAAAAAAGGATTCTTTTGCACCTGTGCTTATCTTTGGTGACACTCCAATTTCTAGGCAAAATGATATATCTCTTTCTGGGATCACCCTGACTTCTAATCTCTGTTGGCACAAGCACATTACAAATATTGCTTCCTCTCCATCTAAAAAACTTGGTTTTCTCTTTCGCTCTTTGCGTTACTTTTCTTCTAAACAGCTGCTCACTCTGTGTAAATTGCAAATCCGCCATGCCATGGAATACTTTTCCCACATCTGAGGTAGTGCCCCCAAAACCTCTCTCAGGCTTCTTGATTCCATTCAGAAGAGGGCAGTTAATTTAATTAATGATTCATCTCTACCATAGTCTCTCCACTCGCTGTCTCATAGTTGTTTCTGCTGCATGCCTCTTCTACAGACACTTCCCCGGGCACTGTTGTTCTGAATTGGCTTCTATAATTCCCGCTCTCTCTTTCAAAATGGTCTGAACATGTGCCGCCACCAGCCAACATCCATTTACTGTACAACTTCAAACTCACAGAACCAACTTTTCATCTTCCTCATTTATTCATTCAACTGCCGTTTTCTGGAACAACCTTCCTTCATGCGTATTTCCTGAAAATTACAGTCTACAGAAGTTCAAGTCCAATGTCAACAAATATCTTCTTTCATCTTCTCAACCTCCAACCCAAGCACAGTACTAAGTACTATAGGTTCTAATACCTCTCGTGTTTGGGGTTTACATAAAAAAAAAAATAATAATAATAATCTAAGCAAGAGGAAGAATGCCATCAGCACTGAGTTCAAACCATTCAAGGCCTTATACACCTCAATCAGATCACCTTGCTGGTGTGTAGTCTCCAGATGCTGCAATTGGCATAACTTAAGCCTTTCTTGGTAAGGGCACCCTTTGTTCCCCTCATGAATCTTTTTGCCCATCTCTGTACTCTTTCCAGCAGCACTACATCCTTCCTGAAATGAGGCCTTTAGTCCCTATGCAGTACTCAATGTGTGTCCTGGCCCATTGCCTTAGACAAAAGGAACAATGACCTCCTTATCCCTACTAGCAAAATTCCTGTATGTCATTGACAATATCCCATGAACTCATGTGGTATTGTCAATGATATACAGAATTGTGAAGTCAGATATGAAGTTTTCTGAGCAGTGTCTACTGCTCAGAAAACTTCATATCTGACTTCACAATTACCCCCAAGTCTTTTTTATTTTTCATTCTCCTCTACCTTGAATGTAGTACCACACAGTTGTTATGTTACTCTGGAGTTACTGCTATCCTTATGCAGTACTTTGGATTTGTCAATGTTAAACTTGCCACCTCTCATCCCATCTACAAAGTCATCATGCCAACTTTCATGTTGTCTTCAAACTTGGACATTAAGCCTGTTAAATCATTATCATTAATGAAAATAGAAAACAACAATGGGCCCAACACCAAGCCCTAGGGGACTTCACTAATAACATTAGTCCACGAGGCGCCTCCGTAGCCAGGTGGGCAGGAGCAGCAGTGTGTAGCACACTCTTCTTGATTAGACCGGGGTTCGAGCCGGTGCCCACCAAATACGGAGGATGCGGAAAGGTCAGGGAATGACCACCGCATATTCGCAGAGCAATATGGCCGTAGTTGGCAATGCTCCTAAAAAACCATATAACAACAACATAACATTAGTCCATGAGGAGCTGTCTCTATTGATTACCAGTGTGTCTTCTCCCACTCAACCATCCTTTTGCCCTAGGAGCAACTTGCGCTTAATGCCATACTGCTCCAATTTGTGCAGCAGTCTTTTATGTGCAACAGTATCAAAAGCTTTAATAAAATCCAAGTATATTACCAGTCTGTAATTGCTCGTGCCACCCTTTGGCCCAATTTTTCACAAAAAAAGACAAAAAATAAAATTATTAGCTTAAAACAGACAACTCTCATTGAAAAACAGTCAGGTTCAGCTTCTTCCCTAAAATCCATATAATGAAAACATCTTTCATCACCACTAGTAATCCACATGATTTAATTTGCTGTTGTGCCCTTGTAGGCATAAGTCTATATGAAACTTATTTAAATCCCCCCCCAAGTTTTCCAAGATAACCAATGCTTTCACAAATACCATGTGAAATTAATAAGCAAATGCTTTCACATCTAAGCTTTAACATCTGTATATGTGAAAGCATTGGCTTATTGATCGATTTCTATGGAAGTAGTGATTTTTGTTAGTACAATTAGCCCTTCAGAATATGTCCACCTTCAGACCTCCCTACCAGTATTGTAATCAGCATTACTTTCTTCTCTCCCCCCCCCCACACACAGTGAGTATACTAAAAATGATCTTGAACTTCTGATAGATCAACTATCAATTCCTTTCTGCTTACATGGGAATTTCAATAGTCTTCATCCACTGTAGGCTATCTGCATTTATTTACTATGGGGATCTTCAGCCTTGGACAGTTTCTTCTGGTTGCTCATCATCTAACATTACTAAACTCTGCAACACATACCTATAACCCTGTACTTCCAGAACATGACCATTATGGATCTTTCACTTTATTTTTCTTCCACATATCCTAATGTTTAGCAGTGTACAGAGGTGTATTGCTAAAAAAAATAGTACCGAAATGCTCATTCTCCAGAAGACTATATGATAACACCACATTGACTGTACCATAACTGAATCAGACTTCAGACTCACGGTTTATAGAACAACCAGTTCTAGCGTTCAGCCAATGGCAAATCAAAATTCACTGTTTGCACACATCACAGTATATCTCATTCACTGGAGCTCTTTATCTAGTATGTTGTACTTTAGTAAGAAATGTTTGAAATTTCATTGCGAAATTTATATTTTTGTTTTTAAATAAATTTATAAAGAAATCTATTAATTTTAAAGATTACTATTAATATATATTTTTAGTAGCAATGGGTAAAATAGATATTTCTCGCTTCCCTTTGATTATGCCATTGTTTCATAATATTAGGTGTATAAATTTAATGATTTTCTATTATGACATTTAGAAAAAAGTACCGGAACATCGTTCCGGTGCATTCCGGCTCGAATACACCACTAGTAGTCTGTACTAGATAACTCACCCACTTAAAGTATAATTTGGAAGTTCAAACATGGATAAATCCTCATCCTATGAACCATATATTACAAGAATTATTTCACAAGGCAAACTAGAATAGATATGCCGCTTACATTAAATACAATGATCAGTTAATCTAATCAACATAGAGAATATCACTGAATTATTACCACTTAAGACATATAATTGGTGGAATCAAGACTGTAAACTTCAAAGAAGTGGGGGAGCCTGGAACATATTTCATGAACACCCAGTCTAATCAGTTATAAAAGATCTTGAGCCAACATCTAACAAATCAAGAGAAAAGCAAAGAATCTTAGATCAGTTTTACCTAATTGACAAGGACATCAGGATATGAGGCACGGTTGTTAAAAAATTAGATGATGATGAGGACATTTTCCTAAAGGAAAATGTCCTCATCATCTAACATTAACAAGCTATAAGTCAGACTAAAGTTCCAATGCTACATTGAAAAGGACAGGACCTGTCCTCTCACAGATATATTCAATGTCATAATTCAGTTTTCTCAAGATCCTAGCAGGATTTCTAAGAGCCTGCTATTATCTTGAGAAAATTATAGTCAGATCAAGTTTGTCCTCATAAAGGGGACTTTTAGTGTAAAATTTTTAAAATTTCTGTGTAAAACATCAAATAGTGTTACTAGACTATTATGATATATAATTGGGATAAAACTGTTAAAGTAGTGTTTTTAATTCAAAATTTAAACATTCTCTTTATTTCCAAGCTTTTTTGTGTTTTATATTCATCATGTAAATTGGTTGTGGTACCAATTATATTTAAGGTTGATATTTAAAGATAATGGGAAAAGAAAAGAAAAAAATTGCTAAATTTATAAAATATACACAATTTTGATGAATATATTTTAAATACAGTAGGATCTCAAAGTATGCAAGGGTTATGCTCCTGGTACTTTGTTTAAGTTGGGATCCCTCTCCCCATTGAAAACTATTGTACTAAGGTAAATCTAGGCGAACCATGTATTTGTGTACATAAACATTTATTTGTGTAAGTGTAATACACATAAATCTTAGACAAATTATAGTCAGATCAAGTTTGTCCCCATAAGGGGGACTTTTAGTGGAATGCCATGTTTACACATATTATCACATCCATAAAGTATCATCTAGTTCATGTAAGGAATTCTTACTTGTCCAAATGAAAAGCTGATACTACTGTGCATCTGCCATGAGGTCAACCTTTCCCTCGTGTGTCACTGAATGCCATCATAAAATGAACCGGCTGTAACTACGCCTTCATTAGCATACTTCTGTTGCAGTTGCTCATATGCATTTGTCAGTTCATAAGTTGCATACGAGCTAGGTCATGTACTCTCTACTTTGAGACACCACTGTATTTTGTTCCCATTTCATGTATACATTTGAATGGCTGTAACCATCATATCCAAGTGATTGTTGGCTGGTTGTGTTGTGTGACGCCCAGTATCAAATCAGGCATGGTTTACATTTATGTGATGCATTATTTTATGATTAGTTGTACATGATAAATTGGTGCCACTGGTGTGTAAATTTATTCTTAAACTATTTTAACTATTTGATGTGTAAGTTAAAAAATGTTAGAAAACAGTTGCACTTTGTGAGGAAAGCCACTGCATATGAAGAAATAAAAAGACTTACAGCTGCCAAAGCAAAGTATTCAACTGCTACAAAATTACTAATATTACTTAAAACTGGCCAAAACCAAATTGAAAACCTAAAATAAAACCAAGGTGAAACAAGAATTTGTACACTTGTACAATATTTCAGGAAACATTCCAAAACAAAACAAAACAGATTTTCAAAATTAGTGAAAGTTACTGACAGAACAACTTTGGAGGGAGGAATGGTATATTTGCAAAAAAAAACCTAGAAATAAAAATCTGAAAAACCTTGGAAGGAACCCTTTCTTAATGAAAAACAGACATTAATATGTAAATTTGACTAAAGAGTACAGGTAAATAATAGAGTAGAGAAAGAGAGATCCCATTCTGTGGAATTATACTGTCTTACAATATGAAATGGCCAGAGTTGTGATTTCTGCCTTAAAATACAAGTTCAATTTTTGATAATTTCTCTGATAAAGAAGTACGTGTCTGTGTGAATATGGAAACACATAATATTTAGATTTCTTCATAAAGAAAAGGTATATTTTCTGTATCAGATATGTTTAATGTCAATGATCCTAAGCACTAAATTCTTTTAATTTTGAAATATTATCTTAACTGACATGTAGAAAAGAATACACTGGTCAGTATCAATTTCCTCCCTGAAGTAATTTTGACAGATGCTTATAGGAAATATGTTCAAAAACTCAGATATGGGCTTAAAAAGTTCTTATCACCTTCACTTTTCAAATATCATAGGTTAATGATCGAAAACCAAGTTGGTTTAATTATTTGGTTTAATCATCTATTTTATTTTATTTATTTTTTTTTTGTATAACATTTGGGAGATTTCTAGAGCGTTTGGGAGCTTTCTGCAACATTCAAGAATGTTCTAGAATAGTGTTACGTGCAGAAGAAAGATCAGAATGTTTCTAGAAGATTCTAGAACTTTCAGTGGAGTTCTCTAGAAACTTCTCCACCGCTATATATTCAAGTGGATTCTGCGCCAAGCAAGCAGTTTCGTATTTTAAAAAGTGCATGTGTTTCAGAGAGTGAGTGGTGAACAAGTGTTGTGTGTAGAAGTGTAAATTATGTTCTTATGTGAGCATATTTCAACCAGACAGGAAATATGTCACATTCTTGCCGAAATAAGCCTGATAGCTTTTGTTACATTTGTGAAGAATTGGTATTAAAATCGCAGTGGAAGCCACTGTCACAACTTGTGAGAAAAGCCTATGAACTATTTTGGGTGTAATGTTGGAGATAAAAATAAAGTATAGGCTCCAGATATTTCTTGTAGCTCATGTTCGGGGACATTAAAATGCTGGCTTAGAGGTGGTCATAAATCGATGCCTTTTGCTGTTCCAGTGATATGGCAGGAACCTAGAGACCACATAAATGATTGTTACTTTTGCATGACCAATATTATTAGTTTTTCTGGGAAATCCAAACATAGATTGGATTGGATCCCAACATACCCCCTGCTCAAAGGCTGGTATCCTCACAATGATACAATGCCAAAGCCACCAGAAACTTATGGTCTTGATTCAGGATCGGAAAAGGAGTCACCAGAAGATGCAGAACTCAGATTGAATACAGATCCAGACTTTTCAAATCTTGATACTGCAAAGCTGCATCTAATCACTCAGGCTGAATTGAATGATTTGGACCTCTCCAAAACCAAGGCCCAGTTACTAGGATCACTAGAATCTTCTTGAAAAGGGTGTCAGAGTGTCTTTTTATAGGAAGAGGAAATCTAACATAACAACCTATTACCCATTGATGATGCTTTGATTTCTTGTAACAATGTGCAGGAATTAATGAAAGAGTTACATTTGGAGCAAGTCCCCAGGCAGTGGATTCTTTTCATTGATTCAGCCAAGACCAATTTAAAAGCAGTTTTACTCCATAATGGAAACAGGTATCCATTTATACCATTGGCCCATTCAGTTCACATGAAGGAAACGTACAAGAACCACCAGTTTCTTTTGCAAAAAAATATGTTATCGAGAATACTAATGGAATATCTGTACCGACCTAAAAGTGGTAGCTTTGCTGGCTGGGTTGCAAGATGGATACACCAAATACTGCTACTTTTTATACAAGTAGGGCAGGGGTGATTCCATGTCAAGTGGCCTAATTTTGAAGATGGTCTCTGCTCGACCATCTTCAATTTTGTTGAAACTTGGTGTAGTTGTTTAAACAGGTTTCCAAAAAGCCTGTGCAAAAATTCAGTTCAAAATATAGTATGCTTGAGGCACCAGCACCTTTTTTGTGAAGGTCACTTGTGTTATGTGGAGCAAATCACAAAAAAATCCAGTTTTAAGTGTTACTGTTGGACAACATTGAGAGATAGTGCTCTGAAACTTGGTATACCTAGTTAATTTTTGGCAGAGAATGCAAAACCTTTGGTGTCCGGGCTCAAAAACCTTCATTTTTTACAATGCGGTGGGTCAAAAATTTGTCACAACAAATGTAAGCAAGACTTTTATTTCAAAGTCATAACTTTGAAATAAAAACCTTTGGTACCTTCTTCTTTAGATATTCCACTTACCAACTGCATGAATTCAGCCTAACTAAATATCAGTTGTTATACTTGTTTTCAGGCTGAGATATTTTCCTTCAAAGGTACTCATAATTTGAAAGTCAAAATTTTGACCTATATTTAGGGGCAAATATCTTAATGTGGGACACCTTCAGTTCTCTTGTTTTTGCCACCACTGGAAAGAGCAGGTTTTAAGCAACAAGAATCATGGTTTTTCAGTTTTGTGTCTTGCTACTGAAGGCCTAAAAAATGGCCTTAAACATTTTATATTTTCCACATACCATATTTCCACATGTATAAGACGCACCCTTTTTCGAAAAATTTGTGTTCTAAAAACTGGGTGCATCTTATACAGTGGTTGCAGACTTTTTTTTTTACTTGCATTTCCCGCTTGTTGCCTTTGCACTCATTGTTTCGCACTTGTTACTGGTATATTAGGTTACGTTTTGCCACGGTCTGCCCAGAAATGGCTCAGAAAAGATTTTCGTACAGTGCTGAATTCAAGTTAAAAGTGATCCAGTTTGCAAAAGTGAATGGAAATTGTGCTGCTGAACTTAAGTTTGGTCCTCCTCCAATTGAGAAAATAATCCAAGACTGGCTACGGGAAGAAGAAAAAACCCTACTGAAAATGCCACGGCAGAAGAAGGCCATGAGAGGCAAGTCAGCAAAATGGCCTGATTTAGAGAGGAAATTGAAGATATGGATTGAAGAGCAAAGGGCAATTGGAATTCCTGTGTCAACAAAGATGGTTCAGCATGAGGCAAGAAGAATTGCTGATGAAAAAGAAGTTACTGATTTCAAAGGAGGACACAATTGGTGCTTCAGGTTCATGAAACGGAGTGGACTAAGCATACGTACACGCACCAGACTTGCCCAAAAGATGCCTAAAGTCCTTGAATTTCATCGTTTTGTCATTCAATGTCGGAAGACAGATCAGTTTGAGTTGGGACAGATTGCAAATATGGATGAAGTCCCCCTTCAATTTGATGTCCCAAGTAACAGAACTGTTGATAAGAAGGGGGTGAAAACTGTAACTGTGAAGACAAGTGGACATGAAAAGAGCCATTATACGGTTGTTCTAGCTTGTGCCGACGGAACCAAGCTGCCTCCTATGCCGATTTTCAAATGCAAAACAATGCCAAAAGAAGACATTCCTCGAGGAGTGATTGTCCACGTTCATGACAAGGGTTGGATGGATCAGGATGGGAGGAAGATCTGGTTTGAGAAAGTTTGGAGCAGGAGACCAGGTGGGCTCTTACACAAACCTGCCCTTGATCAGTTCAGTGCTTGATCAGTTCAGGGCACACATAACAAAAAACACAAAGACGATTGCTGCAGAGCAAAAAACAAAACTTGCCGCCATACCTGGAGGTTTGACGTCCCAGCTCCAACCACTTGATGTCAGCAACAAACCCTTCAAAGCTGCATGAGACATGAATGGAACCAATGGATGAAGCCTTCTGGGGACAATTTGACAACAGCAGGAAGAGTGAAGAAACCAACTATAGGAGAAGTTTGTACCTGGGTAAAAAGATCATGAGATAATATCAAGATTGAGATCATTGTCAAGTCATTTAAGAAGTGTGGCATTTCAAATGCCATAGATGGAACTGAGGACGAGGCAGTATATGAAGACAGTGATTCGTCATCAGACACAGATGAGGACAAGCTAATGGATGGGAGTTTTGACAGTGATGTGGAGTTGTATGAATTTTATGATGAATAAAACTTGAGTTGAATAACTTTATGTAATACATCCCTCCCCCCCCCCCCCAAAAAAATTTCGGGCCCGAAAATTAAGGTGCGTCTTATACATGGGGAAATACGGAATATTTGCATACTTATTTGATGGTGAAGTTTCACATCTCAATAAGGACAGAACTATTGCATTTATAAGAATGAAATTTTCTGCAATTACTCTGCCCTTTGGTTTAAGGAGAAAGGATATATTGCCAATGTACAAAAAGATCTGTATTTTTAACAATGGGGGTGCAAATGGCAAGAAAAGAAATTGCATGGGTTTCTTTAGTGCAAGTTCCCAAGCCTGAAAAGTGGTCTTTATTCAGGATTTAAAGCATAAAGATTATATTCTATTAGTTTCTAAGCTTGAAAGAAGTTATAACTGCAACAAAATTTATTTAAAACACAATACAATTTGAAATAAGCAAGTGAGTGTGAAGATATTGAATCACTGCTTTGTAATGGACTGGAATTTTTCATTGATGGTTGATATTACTACTTTAGGCAAGCTATATTGTCATCCCATTGTTGTTGTTTTTGGAGCTGGAAGATTGGCAATAGTTTGTTGTTCAGGAATCCAGCAGACACCTTGTCTAGCAGGCCAGTGAATTGAGTGAGCTGCTCCATGAGGATGCCTGAAATTTCCCAGTACATCATGTTCTTCAAATGAAATTTTGTGAATATTTCCAATCCACCAATTATTGTCATAAATACAGGCAATTGTTTTGGCCAGATTGTAAATTAACAATTGACACATATTGAATATTGGTTTCACTAGTCTGATCTACATGAGCTACAAATGATGGTGTGTCATTTGATACTCTGCAAACACGAATCTGTCTTGCATCAATAGGAATGAAGTGATGATTTTCTCTTGTTCCAGAAATAGTATGACCGTTTATGAATATTTTCTCTTGAAATGGCCTTACTTGCTCAATTTCCTCTTTAGAAACAAAACAGAAATTTATTCCGGTCACATGCTTGTCACAAAATTCAAACATCTTTCCTGGTGTCAGGATTTGGTTTTCAGTTGGGTGTTGGAGACTTGCACGTACTGCCAACCATTTTATTGTTCCTCCAATTCCATCACATGGTGACTTGCCATGACTAATGCCAAAGAAATTCCATTCAGCACTGATATCAAAATCCTGATGACACAGTTAATAAAATTCTTGAAATTCTTGTATTGAGCTGCAGAACCATTACTGAAGTAGTAAATGTGTCTGATTTCTGTCATGAAGCTGTTCAGATATTCAATTAAGTTGGTTAGAAAAACATGCGCTGTGATTGTGTCATGTCGAAGGCCATCACTGATTATGCAGAAACATATATTTTTAAGTTCAACATCCTTGTAATAAATGACAAATGGATGCAATGTAGCCTGGCTGTTCTCCCACTGGAAACCTTGAACAGCATCTGCAAAATCCATCAAGATTACCAATTTTCCTGTCATCGGGCTTTCCTTTGTTGACTTCAAATGGTAGCTTTGGTGTTTAGCAATGTAGTGATGACAGGAAAGGTTAAATATCTTTGTACTCAACTCTTCAATAAAATCTTCTGTTGTTAGCATTAGCATTAGCATTAGTACATGCATATGATGCAAGAAAGCAAGCTTATTCAGCATCAGCCAAAAAAAAAAAAAAAAAAACTACTACTCCCATTTCACCCCTCCGTTTGTTCGAAATACCTGTCCAGCTGAGCCTTAAATTTGTTTAGGCTATCAACTTCAACAACAAGCGATGGGAGTCTATTCCACAAACCAACTGCCCGCTGGCTAAAGGCAAATTTCCGCACATCTATCCGACATCGGTCCTTCCTCAATTTGAATTTATGCCCTCTCAGGTGATTATTCTGAGCAAGAGGAAGAATCCCATCGGCATTGAACATGCTCAAGCCATTCAAAGCCTTATACACCTCTATCAGATCACCTCGCCGATGCCTAGTCTCCAGGCTCTGTAATTTGCAAAACTTAAGCCTTTCTTCGTAAGAGCAACCCTTTGTTCCATTCACTAATCTTGTTGCCCTTCTCTGTACTCGTTCCAGCAGCTCTACATCCTTCTTGAAATGAGGCCTCCAGACCTGTATACAGTACTCAAGGTGTGGCCTGACCAATGCCTTATACAAGGGAATAATCACATCCCTGTCCCTGCTAGAAAAATTCCTGTATATCATTGACAAGACACCATGAGCTACTCTTGCTGCTCGTCTGCACTGCTCAGAGAACTTCATATCTGCCTGCACAATTACCCCCAGGTCCTTTTCATTCTCTACCACTGTCAGCGTAGTACCACAGAGTTGATACGTTGATCTGGGGTTACTGTTTCCCATATGTAGTACTTTACATTTGTCAATGTTAAACTTCATTTGCCACCTCTCAGCCCATCTGCTCAACCTTTCCAGATCCTGTTGCAGCAACATAGTATCAGTAGTGTCCTTAACAACCCTGCCAAACTTGGTATCGTCTGCAAACTTGGACATTAAGCCTGATACACCATCATCAGTATCATTTATAAATACAGAAACCAACAATGGACCCAACACTGAACCCTGAGGAATTCCACTAATAACATTAGTCCACGTTGAGCAGTGTCCATTGATTACCACTCTCTGTCTTCTGCCACTCAACCATCCCTTTATCCATAGCAGCAATTTGCCTCCAATGCCACACTTCTCCAATTTGTGCAGCAGTCTTCCATGCGCAACAGTATCAAAAGCCTTTCTAAGATCCAAATATATAATATCAAAGTTATTCCCTGCATCCAGTTCTTTTGTGACTACATCATAGTATCCAATCAAATTGGTCAGACAAGACCTGCCCTTAACAAAACCATGCTGTGTCTGAGCTATAACTGAATTCTTGTCCAGATGATCCTGCAGTGCTTCTTTAACCAGTGCCTCCATTAATTTTCCTGGAACCGAAGTTGAACTAACAGGTCTATAATTACTTGTGTCAACCTTTGATCCTCCTTTGTGAATTGGGGTTACATTTGCACATCTCCAGTCCATGGGTACCTCCCCTGAGTCCAAAGAAGCTCTCATAATTATGGCTAGGGGTTTGATTACTTCCTTTGCTGCCTCCTTTAATATAACTGGATAGATCCCATCCACCCCGGGTACCTTTTTTATGTTTATCCTCAACAATTTCTCCTCCAGTTTCCTCCCAGTTATTAGAAAATAATCTAGCTCACGGCCAATGTCTACTTCACCTACGACATTCCCCTTCCTGAATAACTCCTCATGTGTGAATGTAGATGCAAAATACTCGTTTAGATTGTTAGCCACCTGAGCTGGATCCTCAACTGTTGAACCATCAACATCCAGTGGACCAATCTGATTCATCCGTTTCCTTCTTGAGTTTAAATAGGTAAATAACTCTTTTCTGTTTTTCTTTGCATCCTTTGCCAAGGATTTCTCATAATCTGCCTTTGCCTGCCTAATCTCCTTTGTGACTTGGTTACAGACCAACTTATATCTATCATAGGCTTCCATGTCACCCATTAATTTGTATGTATCCCATGCATTTTTTTTCTCTGCCATATGTCTCATTAGTTCATCTGACAACCATTTAGGCCTGAACCCCTTGAACAATATTTCTTGGTTGGTATGTAAAGCCTGGTAGCTTCCAAGATTAGTTCCTTGAATGCTTCCCATTTTGAATTTGCTGTTGGTAACATCATCAGTTGGTCCCACTGTATAGAATTTAAATACTGTCTCAGACCATCATAGTCGCCTTTACGAAAGCAAAAACCCTTCCCTTTACCTCTGATGGTAGTTACCTCCTTGAGTAAATCCCACTTCAGCACACTGTGATCACTGCCACCCAGTGGTTCCTTTATCTGCAGATTCCTAATGCATGAAGAATCACTACTGATAATCAGATCAAGAGTATTACTCCCTCTAGTTGCCTCCCGAACATGCTGGTGTAGAAAACAATCATCCAATAAATCCACAAAAGCCTTGCTAGTGTGTGAGTGACCAAACCACAAATTCCAGTCAATATCTGGGAAATTAAAATCCCCCATTATAAGACTCTCTGATTTACTGGCCCATTCTATTTCCCTGTACAGTATCTTATTATACCCATCAGAGTCATTAGGCCTATAGCACACTCCTACTCTCAATTTTGATTTACCTATGCTTATGTCACACCAAACTGACTCGACACTGCCCTGTCCATCAATGTCGACTGGCTTCACTTCCTTGGATTTTATGTGTTTTTTAACTAATAGCATAACCCCTCCTCCCCTTCTGTCCTGTCTATCCTTTCTATACACATTGTACTCCCCAAATTCCAGTTCTGCCTTCCTTATATCTGTGTGACACCACGTCTCTGATATCCCAACAATATCTGCCTTTGATGTTTTGAGCAATACCTCAAATTCATCAAATTTATTTACTAAACTCCTAGCATTGGTGTACACACAAGTATACACCAATGCTAGGAGATGAAATATCCTGCATCTTGTTTTTCAGGCTTCTGCTCATTCCAATAGAAGCAGTGCAAGAATCTCTTTCACCTCTGCCAGTGGCTACTGTTAATCCATTAGTCTTTGCTAGCAGTTTTCCGACCCACCTAACACTGCCTCGATAGCATCATCAAATATTCTTGCACCCTTTCTATTTAAGTGTATCCCATCCCTGTAGAAGCAATCTCTCCTGTTAACAAGTACATTCCAGGCTGAAAAAAATTCTACCCCTTGAGCCTTTCACAATCTTTCCAGGGCCAAATTGATCGATAAGGCTCTCATCATATACTCCCTCCTATCGTGTCTGGGCAGAATTGCAGACACTTTCAAATTCAACCCTACTTCACGGCTTTTTTTTCAACAGTGACCTGTACTTGTTAAGTAATTCCCCCATGGCAGTATCATGTCCCATACCTGACTGCTCCGCAAACATCAAGCAAATAGTGCATCTTAAAAGGCTGTGATTCAGAGGGCAACTGCCCCCCTCAGTTCTCCCCTGAGTCACAGCACTCCCATTAGCTTGAGCCCTTTGCTTTGCTGCTCTGGTCAGAGTCATGATTTCGATTTAAATGTCAATAAAATTACAATTTCAGAACAAAATTAAAACCTTAAACTTGTATCTTAACACAGTTATAACGCTATATTTATTTTTCAGTATCGAGTGTTATCTACGAGTTCCCTTTATATAACTTCCGTATCAAGTATGTATTAATTATTTGTTACGTTTGTACTCTGAGTCGTTATATATATATAGTTAAAAGTACAGTTTAATTGAAAATGAAGTTTAACAAGATTAATAGATCTACTGATTAATTGACAATATTATATTATGCACTATACTATACAAAGCTAATGCTATCGAATTCCGGATATGCTGTATCGCGTTTCAGTAACGAGTGTTATCTACGAAATCCCTTTATATAACTTCCGTATCAAGTTATGTATTAATTATTTATTTTTACTAATTATTTATGTTCCTTAACCTAAGTGGTTATATGTATAGTTAAAAGTACAATTTAATTGCCAATGAAGTTCGACAAGATTAATAGATTTTACTGATTAATTTTCACGTAACAATGGCGGCTGTTTATGAACGGTAAACACGTGGATTTGATACCCTTTCCGATACTAAGTAATACCTACAAATCCCTATCTAAGTTACTTTAACTGTAAGTACCGTAAATAGGAATATAAAGCTACTCTAGAAATAAGTTAATATGTCAATTTAAACTAATAAAGCAGAAAATAAATCAGAAAAAACTTCTCTGTTCCAAGAGCGGCAGAAAGGCACGTCCACACAGGAAACTCTCGTCCTCAACAATTACTTTTTTTGTTAATTACTTTGTGTCCAGTGTATCTCAGTGTGTATCCATTGCTTGAATTCAGTAATATCTTCTAGTTCATTGTTTTCAAAAGTATTCTCTAGAAACTTTTAATTCATCTATTCCTGGATATTTTTCACACCGATGAAGCATACAATCTTTTGACTCCAAAGCACAGACTGTTTTACCAGTGAGAACCGTGTAATCACATTCAACAGGACTTGCTGCTAGCATTAACTTGACATTTTGATGGATTGTGCATACACATACAGAATGTGTTCCTGGTGCACCAACTGTGCACCACTTGGGTCGAAGTTCACAAAATTTAGAAAATTCAACGCTAGATCCATTTCTATCTCGATAGTTATAAACATTTCCTTCAAGTTGCTGAGTAGTAGTCACATTTGTATTTTTATTCCCTCTGCATTTCTAATGGAAATGTAATCACCCCCCCCCCCGGGGCATATCCGACTAAATTCATCATCTTCAAAAAATTCCATCACCTTTTGCTTTACTTGCTCTGAAAGCTTTTTTCCAGGTATGGCCATGATTCCTTCTTCTGCTTTAAATTTTCTAGCTTTCTTGACCATTTCTTTCTGATACACTAAACTCTTCCATTGTTTTCTTTATGGACCAACTAACTGGAGCTAGTGTTAATATTTGAAGTATTTCTGAATTACTTGATACCATCAACTTTTCTTTCAATTCGTTCAGCAGCTCATTGTATTCTAAGCAATATGCACACTGATGACTTGCACTTGGCTCATTGATTTCATTTGGATCCAAGCCACCAATAGATGCAATTTTACTGGTAGTTACATCTTGTACTTGACTTGCCTTCCTTTTAGCATGGCTTTCATGCTAACTAATACGTGGATATTTCTGAAAGCAGTGAAAACCTAACTTTATTACAGTCAAACAATAAAAAATAGAGGAACAAAATAAACAAACTGTTCATCATGAAGATAAAACACATTAATAACAGCATGGTTCAAATATCAGCTATTTATACTTTTTTCTATGATTCTAGAATATTCCAGAGTTCTAGAATATACATTGGGTTTTTTTTTTTTTTCTGGAATTCTAGCATATCCCGGAATTGTAGAATTTTTTATAATTCTTGGGTATTCTTCTAGAATACACTCTCTTTCTATATTATTCTAAACATTAGGCAGAATTAAGGAAGTGTTCTGCAACAAAAAAGATCTCACAAAATAACAATATGGCATATAAAACTTCTTGCTGTTTAGGCTTAATTTTAAGGCCTTAAGTGAAAGACACAAAACAGATAAACCGTGGTCCTTGTAGCTGAAACTCTGCTCTTCCAGTGGTGGCAAAAATGAGAGAATTGGTGTCCCCACATTAAGATATTTTTCCCTTAAGATAGGTCAAATTTGACTTTCAAATTTTGAGTCAATCTTTGAAGGAAAATATCTCAGCCAGAAAACAAGTATAAGAGTTGATATTTAGTTAGGCCGAATTCATGCGGTTGGTAAGTAGAATATCCAAAGACGGAGCTACCAAGGATTTTTATTTCAAAGGTCTTGCTTAAATTTGTCGTGACAAATGTTTGGTGCTTTTAGACTGCAATGTTTTTGAGCCTGGACACCAAAGGTTTTGCATTCTGTTCCAAACGTTAACTAAGTATACCAAGTTTCAGAGTGCTACCTTTCACTGTTGTGCAACAGTAACACTTAAAACTTTGAAAATTTTTTGTGATTTATTCTGCATAACCAAGTGACCCGCACAAAAAAGGTGCTGGTGCCTCGAGCATACTATATTTTGAACTGAATTTTTGCACAGGCTTTTTGGAAACCTGTTTAAACAACTACACCAAGTTTCAACAAAATTGAAGATGGTCGAGCAGAGACCCCTAGGCCACTTGACATGGAACAACCCGCAGCTGAGTGAAGGATTGCCACTACAGGGTAAAAAAAATGGCCAGACTGTTCAGAGATTACACCAGATCAGAAAAATGTAGCACATCTTCCTTTGGTGGATAAGTCAATCTATTTACCTCCATTGCACATCATCTAGGTTTGTTAAAATATTTGTGAAAGCGATGTACACGAAAAGAGAAGGATATTTTGTTTGAGGCAAAAGTTTTCTCGAATCAGTGATGCCAAGATGACATAGGGAATTTTTGTGGGTTTTAAATCAAACTTCTATTCCAAAATGAGGAATTAACTAAAATATTAAGTGCTACAGAAATAAGAGCATGGAAGTCATTCAAAAATATATCTGCCAGCAATTTTAGGCAATGAAAAATCACAAAATTACAGTGAAATTGTGGATGAGCTAATTTTAGCATACAGTGATTTGGAATGCACCTTTGTTGATCAAAGCTTTATTTCCCACATTCCCATTTAGACTTTTTTTTTTTTCCCCAAAACTTTGGAGTGATCTCCAGTGAACGCACATAGGGCATCTGAAATTTTTATTTTACTCCCATGAGTAATTTAAATCTAATTTCGGCTTGGGTAAAGAAAGCCTGCACGAGAACGACGACAAACGTCGGATAACTTACGCGGTAAATTAGTTTGCCGATAGCACTCTAGCGCTGCTCACTCGGTAAACAGACGGTAGGTGTTATCGGACTGGAGCAAAGTCGAGAACGATATACTGATTGACAGGTAGGCGTGGCAAACAATGAAATGATTGGTGGTGGGCGTGACAGACGACAAGCTAGTGTGTAGTCATTGGTTGGCATTATGATGTGTATTTACCAGTAAAGAACGGTGCATAATTGTTTTGTAATAAACGGTGAACAGGTAATAGTAGCGATGAATCTTTTAAAGATGGAAGAAATTTGTAAGGAAAATGAAACGTTGCTTGATTTTTTGATGAAAACTAAATTGATAAGACCGAAATTGTACTGTTTTAAGTGCAATGATTATTTTAAACTAATTGAATCACGAACAGAGTCATGTGGAAAGTTGTGGTTTTGCAAAAAATGTTCTTCACGAGTTTCTTTATTGAAACATAGTTTTATGGAAAATACAAAAGTTTCATTGGAAAAGATAATGTACATTATATACTTTTGGTCAACGTGCATGCCAGTAACTAAGACAGCATTCCATCTGGAAATTTCGAAAGTGACAGCAATTAAGTTTTATAAGAAACTAAGAGATATTTGCGGATTGCAGTTAATAAAAAAACCCATTAAGTTGGGTGGATCGGGGAAAATTGTAGAAGCAGACGAAACTGTACTGGTAAAACCAAAACATCACAGAGGACGAAATTTAACTGCTAAGAAGAAATGGGTGTTTGGTGTGTTCGAAAGAGAATCTAAATTCGTCTTCATGAAATTGATAAAAAATCGGAAAGCAAAAACTCTTTTGCGCATTATTAGAAAAGTAGTGAAGAAAAATACTACCATCATAACAGATGAATGGCGTGCATATAGCCGTATTACGGCCTTAGAAAAAAAGAAGTACAAACATTTAACGGTGAAACACAAGGAACATTTTGTAGATCCACATACAGGAGCACATACGAATAATATCGAAGCCCAGTGGAAGAAACTAAAAAGTGTAACTAAAGGAGTAAATGGCAGCTGTAAACATATGTTGATGGGTCACATTAATGAATATATGTGGCGTCAAATTTATGGGAAAAATCATGAAGATACTTTTCACAATATTGTTACTCAAATTGCGAATAGCTATTCAGGTCCAACTGTATGATTTGTACTCATGAATTTTTTTTCTGAGAAAGTTTCGTTCCGTTCATTTTATGTTCTTCATTGTGTTTTTTTTTTTTTTTTTTCTTATATTAAAAGCAGATTTTTGGAGTTGATGAGTGCTTTTACTGTATTATTGATTTAGGTTTGGTTACGAAAAAAGGAAAAGGTTTCTTTGTTTTTCGTTGTATTTCATAACCTGAGCTTAAATGGTAGGTTAGGAAATAAAAGAGAAGGTTTCCTTGTATTTCGCGACCTAAACGTTAGGTTGGGAAATAATAGAAAAAGAAAGAAAGATTCTTTATATATACAGTATACTGAATAGCTATTAAGGTGCTGATTGACGTTATGATACGTGTGTATCCGCATGAATGTCTTTAAAAATAAAAGTACATTAATAAAAAAATTAATATTTTATTAATAAACAATTTATGTGCTAGTCCACTCATGATTCTAAAGAAAAAAGGTTAGGTTACCCCCTCCATTTCGGGAGAGGTTCAAGCTCCCATGGGATTCAAGTGGAGGTAACCTGACCTATTTTCACCATTAGGGCATATTATTGAACAAGAAAATAAAAATACGGTCATAAAAAAATTTATTTTTTTATGAATGTATTTCTAAATATGACTGATTCTAAAGAAAAAAGGTTAGGTTACCCCCTCCACTTTGGGAGGGGTTCAAGCTCCCATGGGATTCAAGTCGAGGTAACCTGATCTTTTTTCACCGTTACAGTAAATGTTAGGGCATGTACGATTAGGACAAGTTACCATTAGTGCTGCTACAGTGATACTAAACCGATGTTATCGTGTGTTGTGTTCGCGCACCAATCAGCACGTCGTTTGCCACGCCTACCTGTCAATCAGTATATCGTTCTCGACTTTGCTCCAGACCGTTAACACCTACCGTCTGTTTACCGAGTGAGCAGCGCTAGAGTGCCGTATCGGCAAACTAATTTTCCGCGTAAGTTATCCGACGTTTCTCGTCGTTCTCGTGCAGGCTTTCTTTACCTTCGCCCTAATTTCTTCTGGGGCCCCAATAAGGCCCCTACCTAATCGATCAGATGAGAATGACACAAATTCTGCCAAAAGAGCCAGAACTGAGGTAAAACATAACACCGCTTTTCCTATAACACCGCTTTTCCTCGTTCTCCATTCTACCGGAGAGCAGTCATTTGGGAAGATGTCACCCTTCTTCATCCAGAAAGGATTAGAAGGGTTGGCAGGATAACCAAAATCCATAAACCGGCTGCGTTCTGGCGATCTTTTAGTCGAAGCTTCAAGCACAAAGCAAGCAGAAAGAATCCTGAACGCGACATCCATAGGGGGAATACCGATCAGTGTAACACTCCCACAAAACTTTGAACTTTTCACGAGGTGTCATTTCAGAGTTGGATCTTCTTCATGTCTCTGAAGAAGAGATCTGCTCTGAAATAAAAGACCAAGGAGTGACAGCTGTCAAGAGAATATCAATGAGGAAGGATGGGAATCTCGTCCCTATCCGAGTTCTCATCCTAACATTTAACACCCCACTGCCTCCAAGTTCCATCAAGGCAGGCTACTTAAACTGCCCAGTGAGGCTTTACATCCCAAACCCACTGAGGTGTTTTAAATGCCAAAAATACGGCCACTCACAAACGGCTTGCCATGGTAACCCTGCCTGTGCTCGATGTGGTGCGAAAGATCACGAGAGCAAGGAATGTTCAGCTTCCAAACCGATCTGTATAAATTGCCAAGGAGAGAATCCTGCCTACTCCAGAGCATGCCAGCGGTGAAAGGATGAAAAAGAGATCCAAAAACTAAAAACAGAGCTGAATATCTTCTACCCAGAGGCTAGAAAACACATACAACCAATAAATAGTGGGAAGTCTTCATATGCCCAGAAGGTTTCTGCGAAGTGCACTGTCGGTACGCAAACTGAGATGACTGTACCAACAAGAGAGTCATTCACTCCAATTGCATGCTATTTATTGAGTTCACAAAAGCCCACCAAAAAAACGCAGTCAGCTGCCACTCCTATATCCATACCTCCTAGTGCCCCACCACTACCAAAACCAAGTGATAAAGAGCCACCAGTAATAACAAAACCAATGGATGTAGAGGACAAGGAGGTACCAGATGAATCAGTCTTGGAACTGTTTGTGGAGGAAGAAATGGACATGGGACAGCGTCCATTCTTCCCCAAAAAAGATAAATCCAAGACTGACAAAAGTAAGCCCTCAGCACCTCAGAAGCCGCCTGATGGACCCACTAAGCCAAAATAATGGCTAAATTCCTACAATGGAATTGTCGTGGATTCCGGGGAAATACTGATGACATCAAGACCCTCCTGCAAAAGCATGAGCCAGTTTGCTTTTGCTTGCAGGAGACTTATCTAAAGGCAAATGATGATCCCACCATGCATAACATCAAAATTTTTCGTAAGGATAGAATTGCGGATGGTCCTGCTCATGGAGGAGTGGCTATCCTTGTGGGCAACCAGACCCCAGTTCAGCACTTGCTAGTTACAACCAGCATAGAGGCTGTTGCAATTCGCCTTACCATGGGATTTTTATTAACCGTCTGCTCTATTTATTTGCCACCTGGGACTGACATCTCCCAGGAAGACTTTGATGATCTTGTAACGCAGTTGCCTTCCCCTTTCTTACTTCTCGGTGATTTTAATGGACATAACACCCTGTGGGGTACTGCTAGCATCAATAGAAGGGGACGAGTCATAGAGCATATGCTAAATGACAATGACCATTCCCTTCTAAATATTGGAACAAATACCTTCTTCCACATGCCTACCCGTACGTTTTCTGCCATTGATCTCTCTATCTGCTCCCCTTCACTCACTTGGGAAGTGGAAGAGAACCCATACAGAAGTGATCACTTCCCTGTGATAACCGTTAGACAGTGGGAGACCATGTCTTCCTTTCAGGTTACCATGGTGGAAGACTGATCAGGCTGACTGGACTGCCTCCCAACATCAGGCAAATTTTGACCTCAGTACCGTCAGTCAGGAGCCTATCAATGATGCAGTAATGTACATCACAGAAAATATCATTCAAGCAGCTGTGAATGCCATCCCAAAAACATCTGCCTGGTTTCCACCATTTCCCAAACCATGGTGGAATTCACAATGCACAATAGTAAAAAAGGCTCAAAACAAAGCGTGAGTGATATTCCGCCGATATCCTACCACAACCAACCTTATAGCTTTTAAACGTGCACAAGCCAAAGCACACTACATCCACCATCAGTGTCAAAAGGAATCGTGGATCCCTTTTACTTCGTCAATTACTCAGTCCACTAGTACTAAGTTGGTCTGGGATAAAATCCGAAAAATGAAGGGAAAATATACATCCCACACTTCTTCAATCCTAGATTATAATGGATACACTATTGCAGATTCAGCTGCAGTAGCCAATTCTCTTGGGGAAACATTCTCTAACATCTTTGCAACATCTTCGTATTCCCCAGAGTTCCTGGTCCTGAAACATAAAATTGAAAAACAGGCACTTAATTTTAAGTCTAAGAGCGTTTATCCCTACAACGGGTCATTCACTATACAGGAACTGAAAAGAGCTCTCATTATTTTCAAAGCAAGTGCTGTTGGACCAGACGGCATCTATTATGAAATGATTGAGCATCTTTCACCAAAATCTATGGATCATCTGCTCTTTCTATGTAACAGAATCTTTATTGAAGGGCAGTTTCCGGATTCCTGGCGCAAGGCAATCGTTCTTGCCTTTGCGAAGCCAGGAAATGATCCTAAAGTCAATACTAATTATCGTCCTATTGCTCTAACTAGCTGTATGTGCAAAATCCTGGAGAGAATGGTTAATTTTCGTATTTGGAATCGAATGACCTTCTCTCCAACATCCAGTGCAGCTTCCGAAGGAACCGGTCCACTCTGGACCATCTTATTAGACCGGAAACATCCATCCGGGATGCTTTACTAAAACGTGAACATTTGGTGTCTGTATTCTTTGACATGGAGAAAGCATATGACACAACTTGGAGATTTGGCATCTTAAAAGATTTGCATAGCCTTGGTCTTAGAGGCCATCTCCCCATTTTTATTAAAAACTTTTTAGCCAATCGTTCTTTCCAAGTTCGTGTGGGATCCTCCCTCTCTCGTTCCTTCAGCCAAAAGGAGGGAGTGCCACAAGGATAAGTATTAAGTGCCACGCTTTTCGCCATCAAAGTAAATTCCATCACAGAACAACTTCCTCCAACTGTAAACAGTGCCCTCTATGTTGATGACTTTAGCATATTTTGTCAGTCATACAACATGAGGGTTATTGAAAGACAACTGCAAAAAGCCATTGATCGCCTAAATTCGTGGGCACTATCTAATGCATTCAGGTTCTCGTCGCAGAAGACTGTTTGCGTACACTTTTGTCGTAAGTGTAATCTTCATCCTGAACCTGAATTAAGGCTTGGACAAAATGCTGTTCCAGTAGCGGCGGACACAAAATTCTTGGGACTCATATTTGATAAAAAGCTGACCGTTCTGGATCACATCCGTCAACTCCGTACAAAATGCACAAGAGGCTTGAATATTCTCCGTTCTCTCTCTCCCTCCTCTACATCTTGGGGTGCGGACCGATGCACTCTTCTACGGCTTTACCGTGCACTTGTACGATCCAGACTAGATTACGGGTCCCTGGTATACAATTCGGCCAGAGACAGTGTACTTCGATGGCTGGATCCTGTCCATCATCAGGCTCTCCGCATTGCTATTGGAGCATATCGAACATCTCCTGTTCAGAGCTTATACGTCGAAGCAAACGAACCACTTATCAATCCGACAAAAGCAGTTGTCTTTAAAGTATGCTTTAAAACTGAAATCCCTGCCAGACCATCCTACGTGGCCATTCGTTTTTGAGCCATGATGTGGAAATTTGTACAACACTCGTAAGACTGCCAATCGTCCTTTTGGTATTCGTCTCCAAGAGCTACTCAAAGAACTTAAGATCAAGGTAGACAAGGTTGCCCAAACACAAAAGCAACCCCTTCCACCCTGGCATGCTCATGTTCTAGCATGTGACTTGTCTCTTAGAAATTGGGTAAAGTCGGACACTCCATCATCTGTCTACCTGCAGCTTTATTCAGCACACTGAGCTGAACATTCTGACTTCGCACCAGTTTACACAGACGGCTCGGTCTGAATAATATGTGGGATCTGCTGCTGCTGTCTTTACAGACAGCACCACATCGGAGCAGATTCTCTCTGAATGCAGCATATTTACTGCAGAGCTGCACGCTATAGAGTTAGCCTTGGCTTTGGAGTTAGCTTTTACATAACCACTGAATAGTTCATTGTTGACCAGCTTGGCAAAGTCCCTAGGCCTAATGCTTGACAAGTCACAGTATGTAGACAGTATATATGCACAGTAGCATACAACTTATCTGAGGAAACTAATTTGCAAAACCAAAAATGGAGATATGAAAACTTCCACATACCTTCCTCCTTAAAGGTTAAAACAATAAATAAATAAATAATCATGGTTGATCACAATCGTTAAATAAAACTAAATTGCATTTCCTTTCTATTTTATAAGAATGATCAAGAGTTTTCGATTTATCAAAATAATCAAGAGTTTTTCAACAAAATTCACAGAAATTATTTAGAAGAATATTCTTCATGACATACTTTATACACTTTCTTCTTTTTTCTCTGTCACAGTCCTTAGAAAACACTCAAATGAAAATTGTCTCCTGACTGATCTCCTCTTTTTCTTTTTAACAAACAAACTTTTTGGATGACTTTTGTGGAACTGAAGTGTTGCAATCTTCTCCTCCAGTCATGACAATGATCTTTTCCACCAATGGAACTAGAGGATTCTGTTCACTTTTTCTATTTGAATAGGAGAAGGAGGTTGTGTTTCTGTACTCATAGAATAAGATGATGCTGAATGTAGCTGATTATGCAGCTTAAGCATGCCATTAGTTGAAGGAAAAGAATTGACTTCTTCATCTATATGCTTTATTTGAATTAACAGGAATGTGTTTCACAGATCATCACCTTTTACATATTCCAATGGCTGTTCTACATTAGACTGAAAGCAATAAATTTGCTCTAAATTAGTCATGTCAGTCTGAATCCTTCATGTATAGAATTTTTATATTAGTTTCCAAAAGAACAATTTCCCCTTTGCCTAGGAAATGTTTCAAGTTGTCAGTGTGTACCAATTGAGTTGCATATGGATTCTTAATTTCTCTAATTTTAAAATTGATCATAGTCAATGACCCCATGAGAACCTGTTGCAGTGGGCTTTACCTTGTCTTCCATCCTTTGCCTCAAAGTAGATCAAAGAAAAACAAAACCTCCTATTTTCTTTATCTGTTTTAACTTTCTGGTTCAATTAACATATCCTTTACTCTTTTTTTTATAGCTCTCTTGCTGTGGTTGCAGATGGTATTAATTGATGTGATCTTGTTCAAATGTTTTCAGCAATGATTACTAACCTTATGTTCTGAGTTTATAGTTGATGCATTGAACTATAACTATAGTTCAGTGTATCAGATGGTAGAATTGGTCAAAACCATTTTTAAAAATAAGTTTGTGTTTAACACTGGAATATATTACAGTGTCATAAAGTCTGTTTAAGGATATTGTCCCATTGAGACCTGTCTTCTCCTGCAAATTTCACTATAATTTCCTTTGAGCATTCTACCATTCCATTGCTCCAGGGTTGCAAAGGAATTATAAAGATCTTAATTTTTAAAGCCTTGCACAAATGTTGGAAAAGGGCTGAGGAGAAGTTTGGACAGTGGACTTTACCTTACAGCAAAGTTAGCATTAGCATTAGCATTAGTAGAGGCATTTGATGCAAGAAAGCAAGCTTATGCAGCATCAGCCAAAAAGAAAAAAAAAAAAAAAAAAACCCACTTCCACTTCACCCCTCTGTTCGTTCAAAATACCTGTCCAGCTGAGCCTTAAACTTATTTAGGCTATCAACCTCCACCACAAGGGATGGAAGTCTGTTCCACCAACCAACCACCCGCTGGCTAAAGGCAAATTTCCGCACGTCTATCCTACATCTGTCTTTCCTCAATTTGAATTTATGCCCTCTCAGGTGATTTTTCTGAGCTAGAGGAAGAATCCCATCAGCATTGAGCATGCTTAAACCATTCAAGGCTTTATACACCTCTATCAGATCACCTCGCTGGTGCCTAGTCTCCAGACACTGTAATTTGCAAAACTTAAGCCTTTCTTCGTAAGAGCACCCCTTTGTTCCATTCACTAATCTTGTTGCCCTTCTCTGTACTCGTTCCAGCAGCTCTACATCCTTCTTGAAATGAGGCCTCCAGACCTGTATACAGTACTCTAGGTGTGGCCTGACCATTGCCTTATACAATGGAATAATCACCTCCTTATCCCTGCTGGAAAAATTCCTGTATATCATTGACAATACTCCATGAGCTACTCTTGCAGCCCGTCTGCACTGCTCAGAGAACTTCATATCTGGACATACCCTGGTCCTGTTCCACCTATCTTTTTTACAAAGCATGTTCCCCGTTTCCCTGACAATAGAGTCACCAACAACTACTAGTTCCTTCGGGACCAGCGCATTCTGCCTTGGGGGTTGTCTCTGTGTCACGCGATGCCCAAGTGCAAGCTCTGGCGTTGATGTGGGCATCTGAGAGCTTGATGGGCCCCTCAATTTAGTTTCTTCGAGAGCATCCGCCCTGTCCTTCAAGCTCTCATATAGGCCCACAAGAACGCCGAGTTGTTGCTTGATATCGATACACTCCTTGCATCGCGCGCACACAAAGACATCCCCCTTGGCAGTATCATGTCCCGTACCCAATTGCTCTGCAAACATCAAGCAAACAGTGCATTTTATAAGGCTGTGAGTCAGAGGACAACTGCCCCCCCTCAGTTCTGCTCTGAGCCACAGCACTTCCATTAGCTTGAGCCTTTTGCTTTGCTGCTCTGGTCTGAGTCATGATTCTATTAATTTATTAATTATGTTATGTTATTAATTATGTTAAATATAATTAATTATATTATGTTTGTAATCTAAGTCGTTATATGTATTTATTTAAAAGTACAATTTAACTGCTAACGAAGTTCAACTAACGCTATCTAGTACGGTATATAACTATCGTATCACAAAGGCGGGAAAATTACGAACGGTAGCGGAGTTGAAACACGTGGAAACCTTTACCGATACTTTTATGCAATTACAAGGCCGAGTAAAGAATAAATACACCAAATTAATCAGAAAATCACAAAATAATGTTATACTACTAAATTTAAATCAAAAGTTTTAGAAAAACAATAATTTCAAATCAATAAATAAGAAAAAGCCACTTAGCGGCTTTGAACACGACAGTCTCTAGTAGCCTCGTCAGCAGACCCCTAAGTTTGAGATGTCCCGTGGCCACATATTATTCCATTCTCCAACACGTGCCAAAGTTTCTGACTTTGTGCTCAAGGATGGAAATATAAATCATATCACTCACAACTAATATGTATCTGTTGCCTCTTGGGTCTGAGGGTCATGAGAGTCTCTACATGCATTGAAATGTGCAGTAAAGCACAAATGTCTTAGTATTAATGACTTCAATCTGCCCCAGATTGAAGCATACAATGAGCTAATGCTCATTGTATGCTTCAATGCTCCTAAACAAACTTGGCATCCCATTCGTGTATGCAGTACCTACTAGCTCTTGAGTGGGTGTCCCCTCATAGGGCTCAATGATGGGTGATATATTAGGGCATCTGAAATTTTATTTTACTTCTATGAGTAATATAAATCCTTCTTTTTATGGGTTCCCAATAAGCCCCGTACCTAATCGAAATGAAAACACTGAAAACACCTCTGTAAAAAGAGCCAGATCTGAGAGCACACCACCATCAGTGACACCGCTTTTCTCATTCTCCATTTCACGGGAGAGCAGGCTGCATTCTGGCAATCCTTTGGTTGAAGCTTCAAGCACAAAACATGCCGAAAAAATCTTGAAAGCCACATCAATAGGGGGAATAATGCCTATCATCATAACCCCCCCAAAAAACTTAACTCTTCACACAGTGTAATATCAGAGTGGGATCTTCTTCACGTTTCTGAAGAAGAGATCTGCTCTGATTTTAGAGACCAGGGAGTAATGGCTCTCAAGAGAATATTGATGCGAAAGGATGGGAATCTCATCCCCACTCGAGTTCTCATCCTGACATTCAACACTCCATGACCTCCAAACTCCATCAATGCAGACTACTTAAACTGCCCAAAGAAGATTTACATTCCAAACACACTGAAGTGTTTTAGATGTCAATAATTTGGCAGCCGACCGGGCTAGCCAGGTGGGTAAAGTGCCTGCCTGGAAACCCAAAGGTCGTGGGTTCAAATCCTGCCTCAGGCTTGGATCAGAGTAAAATGCAAAAACTTTGGGAGGTGCATTATGGCCACAGACGCTGATGCGCCAACACCTAACAAAAAAAAAAAATATATATATATATAATAATAATAATATGCCCACTCACAAATAGTGGGCGCCTCCGTAGCCAGGTGGGAAGGAGCAGCAGTGCGTAGCACATGCTTCTTTATTAGACCGGGGTTCGAGCCCGTCACCACCAAATACGGAGTATGCGGAAAGGTCAAGGAATGACCACCGCATATCCCGGAGCAATATGGCCTTAGTTGCTAATGCTCCTAAAAAAAAACCAAATAACAATAACAAATAACTCACAAATAGCTTGTTGTTGTAATCCTGCCTGAGCTCAGTGTGGTGTGAAATACCATGAGAACAAGGAATGTTCAGTTTCCAAAGTGATCTGTATAAATTTCCAAGGAGGAGTACCCTGTATACTCTAGAGCACGTCAGTGGTGGAAGGATGAAAAAGAAATGTCAAAACAGAGCTAAATATCTCCTATCAAGAAGCCAGAAAATGCATCCAACCGATAAATAGCAGGAAGCCTTTGTATGTCCAGAAGGATTCTGCAAAGTGACCACTGGTACACAATCTGAAATGGCTATACTACCAAAAGCATCATTCACTATGATTGCACGCTATTTTTTGTGTTTGCAAAAAACAGTCAGCTGTCACTCATATATCCATACTTCCTAGTGCTCCACTTCTACCAAAACCAAGTGGTAAAGAAAACTACAAACATCAGAAGAGACATCAGAAGAAAACTACAAACCTGCAATACAAGACACAATGGATGTAGAGGTTACAGAGGTACCTAATGCCTTGGTCCTGGAGTCCTCGGCAGAAGAAGATATGGACACAGGTTGACAGCCTTTCTTTCCAAAGAAAGAAAGCCTGGACTGAGAATCCGTCAGCCCTTTGGAAGCCACTGGATTGACTCAACAAATCTAAATAATGGGTGCATTCAAATTTTTACAATGGAACTGTCGTGGATTTTGTTGAAATGGTGACAACATCAAGGCCCCCCCTGAGTAAGCATGAGCCAATTTCATTCTGCTTACAGGAGATGTATTTAAAGGCAAATGGGGGGACCCTTGCTTGCATAGTTCAGTTATTTGCAAAGAACAGAGCTGGGGATTGACCTGCCCACAGAGGAGTCACCATTCTTGTGGGTAACTATACCTTCTTCTGTTTTTGATCCTTGATGGTATCACAGCCAAGCTGTGCTTGCTACCTGGGAGTCTAAAACACTGATGGAACTGATATTCAGGTGACGCTCAAGTCAAGTGGACCTAATTTTAGCCAATTGCAGTTGGTCTGTGACATCCAAATCCTCTGCTTGCACCTTCACAATGGTGGGACTGTTAGTAAACCCTGGGTATAACCCCATGTGCTAGTCCTGAAATACGGAACCTAGCACACTGAGTGAGCACCCAGGTACAAACCAACGTAAGCAAGGGTCTAGGTGTGGTACCCACACCACACAGAGGATTGCTGTCCCCCCTGTGTTACCAGGTAACACAGGGGGTACTAGACCCTACATGACTCTCATCAACCAGTGCAATACCACCACTTTTCTTATTGGAGACTTCAAGTAGTGGAATCCGTGTTTAGTCTACAGAGCAAAGCTATAGCAACTCCCCATCTATTCCTTACATTTTGAGGGTACAGGTCTAAAACAATGTTCACAGGCCAGTTGCTAGTTAGTACACCAGATCGAAGCTATTGCTAACTCTCTAGGAGGCTTCTGGATCAGCTAGTGTATAATCTTGCTGCCTCTACTCTGCCAGATAGTGGAGGGGGTCCACGTACTGTGCATGCAGGGAGAATTGGAATTCTCAAGGCACGTTTATGTTAAGAAGCTGGGTATTTTAACCTTTTTTTACTATTGAATACATAAATTGTCAAACTAATAGAGCAAACTTGTCTGCAAAAAGATCTAAACCTCCCATACACTTCCTCGTTCATTTCACAAATATATGTGGCCTCAGTTCTGATCTGAATAATGTCCATTTCCACTTGCAGTCTGCCAAACCGCATGTACTTTTTTTTGACAGAATCTCAATTGTCAGTTCATTCACCTGCTTCTCATCACAGTTGTCTGAATTATTTGTTGTGCGGGTCCTTTTGTTTCAAACGTGGTACTTGTGACTATGTCTGTTCTGACATTCTCTGTTAGTAATTTGAAATCTCTTTTTCGATCTTTTCTGGCTTAAAATCTTCCTACCACATTCTATCAAAATTCATTTGTTACCGCTATTGTTCTCCCAACTCCACTAATCATTTGGAACTCTGACTTTCTCTCTTTCAAACTTGATTTTCTCCAGTCAAACTTTCCTAACAGTGAGGCAGAATATCAGACAGTCCTAGCCACACTGCCAACACGCTTGATCTTTTCGTCACAAACAACCTAAATACACGGTCAAGGTGATTGGTCCTCTCAGCACCTCAGATCACACCTTAGTGATGGTCTCTTCTCCAATGGAGCCTTTCTTCCATGACCATTCCCAACCTCGTGTTGTTTTAGCATTACAAGAATACAAAATGGAATGATCTTCAAACAGTAATCTTTGAATCAGATTACTGTTTCGAAACTTCTGATGTCAATGTTTGCTCAGATCGTGTCAGTGAAATTATTATTTTAGGTATGAAATCCTTTATTCCACACTCTGCCTTAAAATGTCATCCTTCATTGGTTTTCCAATATAGGTTGCCATGGCTGTTCAAGAGACAAATATTGCAAATCATAATTTGCTAGTTTCCAAATCTTCAGTTTCATTTCCTGCGTACATCAAAGCTCACAACAATTGTAAAGCAACTGTTAATCAGTCAAAACTAGATTTTAAACAGGCTAAGAGTAGAAAAATCGCTTCTTGTCCAAATGGTCCATTAAGGTGTTGCAGATATTCTCCAAGTTATGCCAGGTTGTTCTTGCTGCCTGAGAGTTTAAAACGCTAATTTCATTGAAGTCCGGTTGGTCATCCATTTGTGGGACTATTCATAACCCTAGGTATAATCCCTGTGTACAAATCCTGAAATATGGAAACTAGCACACTGTGGGTGACCCAAGTGTGAACCAAGGTAAAAGGGTTGAGATGTGGCATACACACCACATAGAAGAATGCCACCCCTCTGTGTTACCGGGCAATACTAGGTGGGAGATGACTCATCAACCGGTGCTTGTTTGTTTGTTATTTGGTTTTTAGGAGCATTAGCAACTAAGGCCATATTGCTCCGGGATATGCGGTGGTCATTCCCTGACCTTTCCGCATCCTCTGTATTTGGTGGTGATGGGTTCGAACCCCGGTCTAATCAACAAGCGTGTGCTACACACTACTGCTCCTTCCCACCTGGCTACGGAGGCGCCATCAACCAGTGCATACCACCACTTTGCTTATTAGAGGCTTGAAGCAGTGGAACCCATGTTTAGTCTCCAGAGCAAAGCTCTGGTAAACCCTCCCCCATCTCTTCCATCATGCAGTATGATCACTGTCTTTTGAAATTGATGGACATAATGGCGAGATCCAATCTTCCTTACATTTCGAGGGTACAGCTCTTAAACAGTGTTCTTAGGCCATTTGCTGGTTACTACACCAAACTAAAGCAACTGCTAACTCTCTAGGAGCCTTCCAGATCAGCTATTGTATAATCTCGCTGCCTCTGCTTTGCCAGATAGTGGCTGGAGGGAGTCCGAGTAGTATGCATGGGGGGGGGGGCATTGTTGAGGCCACATTGTGTTAAGCAGCTGGGTACATATTACTATGTGTATGCTATATCCAATAATTTCATTACTTCAATCATCAACCCCCCCCCCCCAGCTTTTTCTTACTACTGAATACACTTCCGGATCAGCTATTGTATAATCTCACTGCCTCTGCTGTGCCAGATAGTGGCTGGAGGGAGTTCGAATAGTATGCATGTGGGGAGAGGCGGGCATTGTTGAGGCCACATTGTGTTAAAGAGCTGGGTACATCTTACCGTGGTTTGTGTCCAAATCTTCAGTTTCATTTTCTGCCCACACCAAAGCTCGCAACAATTGTAAGCAGTTATTAATCAGTTCAAACTAAATTTCGAACAGGCTAAGAGTAGAAAGCTTGCTTCATGTCAAAATGGTAGTCGAGCATTCTGGTCTCTTGCCAAAGCTATGGGCTGCAACTTTTTTCCATCTCTGTTCCCACCTCTGTCAAAACCAGATGGTTCTGTTGCCACTTCAGCCAAGAGTAAAGCTGACCTGGTAGCATCCTATTTTTCTTCCAACTAGTATATTAATGATCTTGGTAAACCACCTCCCACCATTTTCAGTACGCTCCATTTAATGCCTCCTGTGGTCTTTCATCAAGAGGATGTCAGAAGGATTTTGATGAATGTTGATTCTAAGAAAGCTCCAGTTCCTGATGGTATTCCTCCACTTGTTCTCAAAACCTGTGCTCCTGAACTTACTCCTGTTCTGTGTTGCCTTTTTTCACTTTCTTATTCTAAAGGTGTTTTTCCTTCTGCTTGGAAATTTGTTCACATCCAGCCAGTTCTTAGAAAGGGTGACAAATCCCTCACATTCAATTATTGTCCAATTGGGCTTACTCTTACTGTTTCTAAAGTAATGGAGAAATCAAGTAACCGCCAACTCTTAAACTATCTAGAAACCTGATCAATAATTGCCAGTATGGAGTCAGTCACTGTTGAACTACTGGTGATATTCTGGCTTATGTTACCCATTTATGGACAAATTCAATGGAAAAGTTTGGTGAAACATAAGCAGTTGCTCTTGACATCTCAAAGGCTTTCGATCGTGTTTGGCATAAAGGTCTTCTAAACAAGCTTCCATCTTATGGTTTGCCAACTGTTTTTTGTAATTCGTTATCCAGTTTTCTCTCTCTCTGATTGCTCACTGATGGTGATGGCAGATGGCTCTCTGGCTTCTAACTACTCCACTAATGCTGGTGTTCCCCAAGAGTCAGTTCTTTCTCCCACTCTTTTCCTCTTGTATATTAATGACCTCCTTCCATTGACCAGAAATCCTCTCCGTAGTTTTGCTGATGATAGCACATTGCATTCCACTATCCAGTTTGAGAAACCTTGCCATGCTCAAACAGCTTCAACTTTTTGAATATCCACTACCAATTCCTTAAATGCTGATCTCCAGTAATTTTTTAGTAGGCCAAAGATAACTTAATTTCAATCCTTCTAAAACTCAGTCCTGTCATCTCTCACCAAAAGGATTCTTCTGCTCCTGTGCTTTGCTTCGATGACACTCAGATTTCCAGGCAAGTTCATGTACGTCTATTGGGGATTACACCAACTTCTAATCTCCCTTGGCATACCCAAATTACAAATATTGCTTCCTCTGCATCTAAAAACCTGGGTTTTCTCTTTCGCTTTTGGCATTACTTTCTTCCAAACAGCTGTTTACTCTGTACAAATTGCAAACCAACTTACCATGAAATATTGTTCCCACATTTTGGGTGGTGCCCCCTAAACCTCACTCAGGCTTCTAGATTCCATTCAAAAGAGGGCAGTTTGGTTAATTAATGACTCATCAACATCCCTTTACTGTCTAACTACAAACTTACAGACCCAACTTTTCTTCCTTCTCATTTATTCATTGAACTTCAGTTTTCTGGTACAACCTTCCTTCATACATATGGGCGCCTCCGTAGCCAGGTGGGAAGGAGCACTATTGCGTATCACATGCTTCTTGATCAGACCGGGGTTCGAGCCCGTCACCACCAAATACAGAAGATGCGGAAAAGTCGGGGAATGACCACCGCATATCCCTGAGCAATATGGCCTTAGTTGCTAATGCTCCTAAAAACCAAAACAACAACAACAACTACCTTCATACATATTTCCTGAAAATTGCGATTTACAGAAGTTCAAGTGTAATGTCAACAAATATCTTCTTTCATCTTTTCAGTCTCTAACCCATGCATGATACTAAGTACTATAGGGTCTAATACCTCATATTTGAGGTTTTTATAAAGCTATGCCACTCACCTCCAACTTAGAGGCTGTAGCAGCTCATCTTACAGTGGGTTTCCTCTTAACTGTTTGCTCCATTTACTTTCCCCTCTAAGAACGACATCACCAAGGCTGATCTTGATGATCTCTTTAGGCAATTGACATCCCCATTTTCTGTAAATAGTGGATTTCAGTGGATACAATACCCTGTGGGGTAGTGCTGACATCAGTGGAAGTGGTTGAACTATTGTGCATATGCTCAGAAACAATGACGTGGCCCTTGTGAATGTGGGACATAACACATTTTTTCGCATGCCTACCCGTACACTTACTGTGATTGATCTCTCTATATGCTCCCCTTCTCTCTTCCTAGTTTGTACATTGGAGGTAAGACACCATAGTCAGAAGGAATCTTGCATCCACTTTGCATCTTCCATATGCATAACATAACATAACATATGCAAACACATATCGCACCCTTCATCAATCCCTACAGTATAATGGCTCCTGCAATTGCAAGCACTCTTGGGAGACATTTGCTGAAGTGTCTGCCAAAACAGCTTGCAATCCTGAGTTTCTCACCCTAAAACAAAATGCTGAAAATCAACATTTGAAGTTATCAAATAACTGTGAATGGTACAATCAACCTTCACAGAATGGGAAATGAAAGTGGCACTATCACTATCCCATTTGAGTGCCATTGGGCCAGATTACATCCATTATGTGACGATTAAGCATCTTTCATCTGAATCTATGGATCGGCTGTTCTGTTTGTACAGTGAAGATGGATTTCTGGATTCCTGACATAAGGCACTCGTGCTGTCTTCCCAAAGCCAGGAAAAGAGCCGAAATTTCGAAATAATTTCTTTCTGATTGCTGTCATAAGCAGCTTGTGCAAGATCCTGGCAAGGATGGTCAGTGCTTACCTTGTAGTATTTAGAAGCAAATGACCCCCTTCCCAAAGTACCCAACATATGTGAGAAAAAACTTCATAAGTCGAGTTTTATTTAACTCCGGAATGACTAATAAAATATTGCTATATCCCTGATATGCCAAAATTACAAAAACCGCATAATATCCTCAGAACAATGAAGAAAAATAGTTATATATTTTTTATATATTAGTTATATATATATATTGAAAAATAGTTATATTTTTAATTAATTCAATTAAAAACTATATGAGGCAGAATGGAACATAAGAAAAGAAAACATAAACTGATATGTATTTCACAGCCTTGGTTATTATAGTTGACTTCATTGATGCCGATCCCTTCACTGATATGTATTTCATAGCCTTGGTTATTATAGTTGACTTCATTGATGCCGATCCCTTCACCGCTTCTCATATTCTGCCTTTGTCCTTTATTATAGTGTTCACTGTTGACAGTGACAAATCTAAATTCCGCATGATACTTGTTAGTGTTTGACCATTTTCATACATCCTTATTATTTTAATTTTCTGATCCAGATCGATTGCTTTCCTTTTCTTGGTAAATTTAATAGTATCACATATTCTCCTAGTCAGCACCATGATAATGGTAAAAATGAAATTTTCTGTAAAGAACTCCACAGGGTTAAGGCAGAAACACACTATCACCTCATGCAAGCTCACATGCTGACATTTTACTGAAGCACGTTTCTGGAGATCACTACCATAAAACAATAAAAGCAATTTGCAGTTTCCTATTTATTGGACTTTTCTGTAAGTGCAATCTATTATAAACTGATAGTAAACTTGATCTTATTGCATTTGTGATAATACCGAAAGCTGGATTTCTGTGGGTTTTTACGTTATTGTGGTGAAATGTGTGTGTCCCCTTCACTGAAATCTTCAGGCATATAAAAAACATAAATAAATTTTCAGAATCTTCTCTTTATTCCTATTTTTTAAGCTTTGTACACTTGTTGCTCCTTATCTCACTTGTGCAATTTGTGTGTACTGTGTTCGTCATTATTGATTCCCCTGTAAGTGGGCACTTGTACATGGTGAGTGGAGGATGATGCTGCTGGCCTTCCAGATTACTATTTTACTCCCATACCTTGGTTCCAGAGTTACATCATTGGAATCCGGCATGTGCAGCCATGTGTTGTGGCCCGTGGAAACTTGGAAAGGGGGATCCTGGTAGTTGAGGGGCCTAGCCTTAATACACCATCTTGATCCCCTGGTTTGACAAGACAGGAGGTCCTGGACCAGCCTGACTGGGATAAATTGGCAGGTGGTTCTTACTGCTAGGGTCAACTGCATTACAATAAGTCTCCCTCCCTTTGGTCCTGGGACAGAATAAAGGCTTATTGGAAATGTGGCAGTATGGTGCACCTAAGCAAACTTGGCATCCCCTCATAGGGCTCTATGGTGAGTGAGGTACTTAGGGCATCGGAAATTTTTATCTTACTCATACGAGTAAGATAAAAAAGTTAAATCCTATTTCTTCTGGGGGCCCCAACGAAGCCCCTACCTAATCGATCAGATAATTACACCAACTCTGTTAAAAGATCAGAACTGAGGATAAAACACTATCTGTGACACCACTTTTCCTCATTCTCCATTCTACTGGAGAATAGGCTATTGGAAAGATGTCACTCTTCTTTATCCAGAAAGGATTAGAAGGGATAAGAGGATCACCTAAATCTGCAAAACGGCTGCATTCTTGAGACACTTTCATCGGAGCATTAAATGCAAAACATACAGAAAAAACCTTGAAAGCAACATCAATAGGGAGAATACCTATCATCGTTACCTCCCACAAAACTCTGAACTCATCATGCATGGTCAAATCAGACTGGGATCTTCTTCACATTTCTGAAGAAGAGATCTGCTCTGAATTGAAAGAATAAAGAGAGACAGCTGTCAAGGGAATATCCATGTGAAAGGATGGGAATCTCATTCCTACCCGAGTTCTCATCCTTACATTCTCATCCCCATAGCCTCCAAGTGCCATCAAGGCGAGCTATCTAAACTGCCCAGTGAGGATGTACATGCCAAACCCACTGGAGTGTTTTAGATGTCAAAAGTATGGCCACTCACAAACAGTTTGTCATGGTAACCCTGCCTGTACTCTATGTGGTGCCAAAGATCACAAGAGCAAGGAATGTTTAGCTCCTAAGCCAAATTGTACTAACTGCCAAGGAGAGCACTCTGCATACTCCTGAGCATGACAGAGGTGGAAGGACAAAAAAGAGATTCAAAAATTAAAAACAGCTGAATATCTCCTACCAAGAGGCCAGAAAACGTATCCAATCAATAAATAGTACCAAGCCCTCATGCGTCCAAAGTTTCTGGGAAGAGTATCATCGGGACCCAAACTGATATGACTGTTTCCTCAAGGAAATTGTTCACTCCCATCGCTTGCTATTTATTGAGTTCACAAGAGCCCACCAATAAATCACAGTCAGGTACCATTCCTATATCCATACCTCCTAATACTCCCCCAGTACCAAAAGAAATTACTGGAGAAACAAACAAGAAGCCTGAAATACCCCATAGCTCCCAAGGAAAAATGGATGTTGAGGATAAGGAGGTACACAATGATTCAGTCTTGTAACTCTTTGCTGAGGACGAAATGGACCCAGGACAGCTTCCATACTTCCCCAAATAAGATAAATCCAGGACTGACAAAAGTAAGCCCTGAGCACCTCTGAAGCTATCTGATGGACCCAACTAAACCAAATAATAGATAAATTCCTACAGTAGAATTGTTGTCGATTCCAGCGAAATACTGATGATATCAAGGCCCTCCTGCAGAAGCACGAGCTAGTCTGCTTTTGCTTGCAGGAGACTCACCTAACGGCAAGTGATGACCCTGCCATGCATAACATCATAAGGATAGAATTGCACATGGAGGAGTGGCTATCCTTGTGGTCAACCATACCCCAGTTCAGCTGTTGCGATTTGCTTTACAGTGGGTGTTTTGTTAATTGTTTGCTCTATTTATTAACCACCTGGGACTGATGTTTCCCAGGAAGACCTTGTTGATCTTGTAATACAGTTGCCACCCCTCCTTCCCCTTTCTTACTTCTCAGGGATTTTAATGGGCATAAAATCCTGTGGGGTAGTGCTAGTATTAATGGAAGGGGACAAGTCATAGAGCATATGCTCACTAACAATGGCCTTTCCCTTCTAAATGTGGGAACTAACACCTAATTACATGCTTACCCGTTTTTCTGCCATTGATCTCTTTATCTATATGATCTGATCTCTCGTTAGGTTACTGAAAACTGTTCTCTTATGTGATCTGGTTTTGGTGCATTACAGCCTTAGTTGCTAATGTGCAAATAAAAAGCCAATCTAAAAACAGCCATCAACAAACCAACTCCTCCAGAAGAGAACAGCAAGGAAAAGTCGTCAAAACCATCCCTTCAACCACAAGAACAAGTGGAAATTGAGAAAAAGGAGGTGACAGAAGATGCAGTCCTGGAACCATTTTTTGCAGAGGAAGAAATGGACACCTGATAGCATCCATACTTCGCCAAAAAAAAAAAAAAAAATAATATATATATGCATGAAGAATCACTACTGATAATCAGATCAAGAATATAACTCCCTCTAGTTCCCTCCCGAACATGTTTCTATAGAAAACAATCATCCAATAAATCCACAAAAGCCTTGCTAGTGTGTGAATGACCAACCCACAAATTCCAGTCAATATCCAGAAAATTAAAATCCCCCATTATAAGAGACACTAATTTACTGGCCCACTCTATTTCTCTGCATAATTGCTCATTATACGCATCCGATTCATTAGGCCCATAACACACACCTACTCTCAACTTGTTTTTCCCAATGCTTATGTCACATCAAACAGAAAGGGCGTATGTGTACAACAATATCACCCTTTGTGCCCTTAAAGGATGATATCTGCCCTGTGTCACCAACCTTTGCCCCTGGCAGACATACCCTGGTCCTGTTCCAACTATCCTTTTTGCACAATATGTTCCTGGGCGCCTCCATAGCCAGGTGGGAAGGAGCAGCAGTGCGTAGCACACGCTTCTTGATTAGACCGGGGTTCGAGCCAGTCACCACCAAATACGGAGGATGCGGAAAGGTCAGGGAATGACCACCGCATATCCCAGAGCAATATGGCCTTAGTTGCTAATGCTCCTAAAAACCAAATAACAACAACAACTTGTTCCTTTGGGACCAGCGCATTCTGCCTTGGGGGTTGCCACTGTGTTGCGTGATGTTCAAGTGCAAGCTCTGGCATTGATGTGGGCTGCTGAGAGCTTGGTGGGTCCCTCAATTTAAATCCTTCAAGGGCATCCACCCTGTCTTTCAAGCTCTCATATAAGCCCATACTCACCTTGAAGAATACATGGAAGTAACATGTCCAGTATTCCCACGTCAGATGAAATTATCAATACACCAAGAAAAGCATAAGGTATCAGGATCTAAGAAGCAGTCAGGTGAAATGATCAATACTAAAAGTAAATAATGCACTTATTGTTCGATGGAACTGTAGAAGTATACAAGGGAATGAACATGAGCTAAAAGATCTGATTAAGATGTCTCTTTATTTAAATGATATCAATCATTTGATAGAACATAGCCTGCAATAAAGTAGAACATAACAGCTGACTGTTTTCATCTAATGCCCCATCAAAATTTGTCTTTTGAAAAAATAGTTTAATTTAAAATGTCAATGAATTATATCAGCTAAAAGAAAAGTTTTTCTCTGTTGTTAAACTGGTTTATTTTGGGAAAATTTAACTCTATTAATGATAAATTATACAGTTCGATATAACTTTGAGTGCCTTCATTAGAGATTTGCAATTAAAAAATTTAGATCATTCAACAAAAAATTAAATTATTTAGCAAAAGCTTATCACAGCAGTACTGAACTTCTAAATCTGTAATTAAAAAAATGAACTCACAGAAGGTGAAAGATGAAAAAAAATTAAAATTAACTATTTAAAACATGCCCTGAGGAAGAAAGTGCACAGCTGTTTAATACACAATTCCAATTTTTTTTTATAGATGACAACCTGTGAAAAAGCTGTGCACTTCTTTCTTCCTTAGGGCATGTTTTAAATAGTAATTTTAATTCATTTTTCACCTTCTATGAGTTAGTTCACTTTTTAATTACAGATTTAGAGTTGAGTACTGCTGTGATAAGTAAGCTTTTGCTAAATAATTTTATGAAAAACTTACAGTACTCCAAACTCTATCTAAACTAATACAATTATTATTCAACAAATAATGTTTATATTGCGGATAGCCTTACTTGTGCTGGGATAACGGAAGTACAATGGCAGTATGAATATATCATCATTTATTAAATAATCTAAATATTCTTATTGTTAATCACCAATGCAAAATTGTACTGAAACATATACAGTTAGTCCTCGTATAATGCGTGTTTACACTACACGAATTCGATCATACATGATTTATAAATAGGAGAACGATATCTTATATAACACGAACCAAATTCACTTATGCATGATTCGTCTTTGTGTTTACAAGAAATGGCAGTCAAACGCGAAATCACCCCAACCGAACGCAACACGATAGGAATGAAGAGAAGATTCTGAAAATGTATTTATGTGTTTTATATCAGTGAAGGGGAAACACATTTCACCATAATAACGTAAAAACCAACACAATTCCAGCTATCGGTATAATCGCAAATGCAATTAGATTGAGTTTATAACAGATTCCACTAGCAGGAATGCAACTGGAAATTGTTTTTATTGTTTTATGGTAGTAATCCTTAGAAATGTGCTTTGGTAAAATATGAGGTGTTAATAGTCTATCTCTGCTTTTACGATGTTGTTTATTCAGTTGCTACATGTGCGCAGCTTTGTTTATGTGTATCAAGCATGCCTCCTCATTTTGTAATTGTGCTTTATTCCCTAAAAATGAGTAAAATACTTAAAAGGTGCGAAAAGGAAGCGTTCTGGTGAAGACACTGCAGATTCAGAGAGAAAAAGAAAAGCAATATCGATAAACAGAGGCGGACTGTGTCAAAAATTCTTACCCGGGAAAATTTGTAGTGGCCTCATACTATGGTTTATGGCCAAAATCACACCGGTGTCTCCTCGGTAAGGCTTATGTCCAGTCCACCTCTGTCGATAGAGAAAAAATAGGAAATTGTGAAACGCTTTGAGCGAAATGAAAGACCATGTGATATTGCACATGCTACAGACCTAAATGAGGCAATGGAGAGAAAATAAAAACAACTTTTATAGCAGGAACAACTCAAAGTGTAATTAAAATCCATTCGATTAAGACACAAAGAATTGGAAGAGATGGAACAGCTGTCATCTGTTTGGATAGAAAATCAAACAAAAAACAAGTTTGCTTACAATAGAAGCAAAAGCATTAGTAATTTTTTATTACGTAATAGTTGTAATAAAATACGTATTTTATTACGATTATTTATTGTGTTTGGTAATGTTTTGGTTACAAATGTGTGTTCAATCTTGGGTGGTCGGCACCTAACCCTATTTTTCCCATAGGGCCTGTTGTTTATATTGCACAAGGGTTTCTAGGAACACAACTATCGTGCTATACGAGGACTGACTGTACCTCTACTGTTCAATTAAATTATTCCAAAATGAAAATTTACCCTCTCTACCCAGCTCTCAGCTAAAGAGAAAATATTGACTGCATAATACTTTCATTGATGTGTTTCTTCTTTTATAGGCGAATAAAAAGCAGAATGAAGAAATGCAAGCACAGTATGGCTTTTGTATTATAGATGGTCATAAACAGAAAATTGGTAATTTTAAGATTGAGCCACCAGGTTTGTTTAGAGGACGTGGTGAGCATCCTAAAATGGGTATGCTAAAAAGGAGAGTTCAACCTGAGGATATCATCATTAACATTGGCAAGTAAGTCAGTAATTGAGTTTATTTATCATTTACTATACATATATATATATACACACATATATGGATTACTTGCAAATCACGGTGCCCTTGAACCAAACTGTGTCTGCTTATAATAGTTCTTGAAGAAATGAAATCATTTATAAATTTAGCCCCTCCACTTCAACATCATTACCTAAGCTTAAGCTACTTCTGTATCTTTAAAAACCTGACTAAACCAATCTCTGCTTGAGTTTAAGAACTTTCTGGGAATTAAAAATGAAGTTACCATTTTGTTCATTTTTATTTGCTTTACTGTCTTAGTGGGTCCTATAAAATATAATTATATCATATGTAGTTTACTCCTCTTTTTTTTTTTTTTTTTTTTTAGGTCTCCCTGAGTAAGTTGGTAATGCTCTGTCTTATCAGTAGTAGAGAGGTCAGTTCACTGAACTGAATCAGCAGTCCCTGCCTCAAATAAAGCAAAAGAAAAATATAGTTTGAGGATTAAAAATTTTTTTTTTGGTAGTTGTTTGCGCATCGGCTTCTGTGGCCATAGTGCACCTCCCAAGGTTTTTTGCAGTACTTTGATCCAAGCCCGAGGCAGGATTCAAACCTGCGACCTTTGGGTTGCCAGGCAGGCACTTTACCCACCCAGCTAGCCCGGTCAGCGAGGATTAAATGGTTTTATATTCTTAATGCTATTGAATTGCCCAAATCGAACAATCCATTTTCTGGCTGTCTATAGGAAAAGAGCTTAATGTATATTTGATGATTTAGTTTTTGTTTTGTCCATTCATCCAAATGGCATGATGGAGCTCCCCCCCCCCAGTTAGTATTCCCACATTGTTGGACTAATACTGACGTGGCATTTCCCATGTTATATTCCTGTGGCATAACTATTTTATCAGTATATTTAGCCTGCATTTTTCCATAAATAAATCACCTCAAAGAAACCACAATCCTCTGGGCTGCTGGAAGATTGTGGTGGTTCAAAATATAAACACTAGGCATTGTGTATTTTGGAAATGGTTTCATAATTCCAGAGACCTACGATGTGATTTAGGGGCGGAATATCACAAATACATACTATATACAGTAAACCTGGTTAATCAATTTTGATTTAAACAGGTTCAAAATATCTGTACAGGTTCAGAACATTTTTTTTCTTGTTTATACTCCAGCACTACCACCAGGTCAGTGGAGTTTACAATAAATGATCAATACAAATGCTAATCGTATATAGCAGTCACAGGCTTGAACCCTGGTCCACTCAAAGAGCATGTGCTACTGCACTCTTGTTCATGACCATTTGGCTACATCAGACCTAGTATGTCAATATCAATTAATTGAGAGAAGTTTTTAGTTAGATGTTATTAAAACTGCAGAATTTTACAATTCTCATTTAAAATAATAATCTTTTAGTTTTGTGTAATAGACTTTTGTGAATAGAAGGTTAGCACATTGATTTATATATACTTAATGTATACAAACTGAGGAAAGACAGTTGCAGAATAAATGTGCAGAAATTTGTCTCTAGCTAGTGAGTGGTTGATTGTTGGAACAAACTTCCATCTGTTGTCGTGGAAGTAGATAGCTAAAATAAATTCAAGAAAGAACTGAACAAACTTTTGGAGAGGCGATGGGAAGTGTGTTTTTTTTTTTGTTTTTTTTTTTATTGGCTGATGCTGTATAAATTTGCTTTCTTGCATCACATGGCACTGCTAATGCTAATTTAGTCAATATGGGAAAGATAAATTGGGCTGTGAAGAATTTCAGTAAATTTCTTGCATGTGACAACAAGCTTGCTCAGTTTTGGTCCCCCCCCCCTCCCTTAACAGTTATATAGCTCAGTTTATACAAGCTGTACGTAGAATCTCCTAACTGCTTTTCTGTCTTTATTTTTGCAGAAAAATACTTAAACTGCATTAAAATCTGAATTTTTAAAAATTCTGTGAATAAGTTAACAGTTTATTAAAACTAATATAATTAAAGATGTAATTTCTTTATAAAATGGTTTTTAATTCCTAACTACAGAGCTTGGAAACTGCTAGGTCATTACTTGCTCCATATGCCACATATCTTTTGATTTCCTGCCTTGGGTCTGAGTATTTCCTGATCTTTCTCTGATATGTTTTCTGGAGATTGTTGGTATTAGGCACAGCTATGTCGACCAGGTAGGTAGTGATTTCCTTCTTGTTAAGGAAGGTTGTCTGGTTTGTTGTGCAGGCTCGTCTTTTCTGTTGTTATAGCATGGTCACAGTAGAGTTTGTGAGTAGTTGTCTCTAGTATGGCCTGAGGCTTGTACTTGTCATACAGTAAACTTTCTTTGATCAGCTAATATTTTTGTGCTAGCTTCTGATGTAATATTCTGGTGGCCATTATGTCATGATTACTTCTGGGAAGTTTGTCACTGTGGGGTTGACTTTGTGTATCTTCAGATATTTGTATGTCTCTCCCTCCGTCATGGCTTCAATCTCTTCATCAGTAGTCAGCTGGTAGTTTTGTCCAGCTGGATGTCCTTGATGTAATCCATGGGTCTTGCATTTGTATAAGCCAAATTGCATCGTGATGTCAGTGCTGAACTCTTTGGTGATCTGGAGTAGCTGTTGGAGTTGATTCTCAGTTGTAGCATACAGTTTAATGTCATCCATGTATATCATGTGGGACAGGGTATATAGGTTGTTCCTTCTTTCTTTGAGGGTATTTCCTCCATATTTGCTGTTGTTCAGTATGGTGGACAGTGAGTTGAGTGTTAGACAGACCCACATTGTGCTCAGGGCACTGACATCACCATGATAGACTTCTCTCCTGAATGGATTGGCCTTGTTGTGATGTGACTTCTCTCCTGATTCGATTGGCCTTGCTCTAACAAACCCAGCCTGTATTTCACTGGTTTCTTGGGTCTTAGTCCTTAGCCTTCAGGTAGGTGATTCCTTGAGTAAGAAACTCTAGGATTCTCTGGGTGACTTATCTGGGTTACTTCTTGTCACCTCATTGGTACTGGGGTCAGTTGGCCTATCTCGACTCTTAGTTCATCTGTCTTCTGCTAAAGCCTTCTTTCCCCTTGCTGGTGGTTCTTCATTTTTCCATTTCTTCTATTGCTGTTCTCTTGTTTCTCTTCCGCTGATCCTGGTGGTTGCTACTGCAGCACAGTACGTGGCTGTATGGATGGCCTCCAGTTTTGCTTTGTTATTATTGAGATAATTTGGTACTATTTGCTGATTGAGGCATGCTATTATTTGCCAAAGTATTGTATTAAGTCTCTCCTTCAGTATGGTGTGGGTCTTTGTGGGTTCCTTTTAATTCTTTGAGGGCTTTCCTCCACCTGTCTTCTCTTCTGGGTATCATGACTTTGTCTGTTTCCACTTCAGCTGTCTGTGTTGTATTTCTTCTTGCTCTTCCTCCTCTGGTTCAGTGTTGTCGATATTCTTTGTTCTTTGCAGTTGGGTGCTCACATCCTGTTTGATTTTTTTCAAAGATTGCAAGAGCTATCAGATTTGTGATATTCGCTGTTCAGTGACCTGAACAGTCGGATCGTTCCAACCACTTGGTATGTAGTTTGTCCTCTACGTTGTCATATCAGTCTCTAGCTTGATTACCTTGTAGTACATTTGCATGATGAACATATTCGTTTGTAAGCTCTTTCATGCATTGGTGTTAATTCTCACTTGGGTGGTCACTAGTGCAGTTGCTCTTGAAGCTCTTACAGTTGTTTGGGCTGGATGGTTTTGCCCTTTCCTTGTGGTAGCTGTATGGGAGACAGTGCCACTTGCTCTGCTGTTGTCCTCAGGAGCCTGTCTCTTACACTTTTTAACCACCCCTGTGCCTTAAGGCCTGAATGTGAGTAACTTTAACTTGCACCACATTCAATACAGTATGATCATTACTTCTCTTCAACGTCAGTTATCTATGGAGGTGGACCTGTTTAGCTTCGGATTGTCTGGTGGTGGTGTTAGTTCTTGGGGGCGGCAGCCCCCGATGGTGCCACCATCTACCTAAGCTGTCACTTCAACCTTGTTATTGTTATTAAATAAACCTTATAAAAATAATAATAAACCAACCTTATGAAGACACTTGTGTTTTCATGGTAGGGAAAGCAAGACAGAATTTGAAAAGCAGGACTGTTGCGAATTGAAGATATCAGTGGGATGAATAGTCATTATAGATAAGTTGATTTGCTGTATGGCATTATGTAGGTTGCTCCTGGCTACTCAGGAGATATTCTATAAAAATAAGCCTTTAGTTGATTGCAGTGATCAGTTAGAAATTTGTCCCATATATACATTTTTGTTGGGTCAGTGTCCACTTTTCTGCAGAAATATTTGGGAAGAGAAGGGAGTTATGTAACTATTCTAATAAATTCCTCTATCAGTGTATGTGAGAGAAATTCTGTTAATGAGCTGTTGTTGGAAGATTAGGTGTGTTGGCTACTGTGTAAATGTTTATAAGAAATATGCTTATTTTATCATCGTTGATGCATGTTCACTTCTCAGTGTTTTAACTACTGCACATCTTGAAATTGATAAATAGAATTCCTTCTTATTGCTTTTTTTGTTACATTTCAAAGAAACAGTCACTGAACATATTTTTACACAGGTGTCATTTCAACTAAATGGAGGACAATATTAATGCATGCTAATGCTTTCTCCACACAAATTCATTGTACCTTCAACCCTTTATGTTCTTTTACACTAGGTTTCAAGGCTCACTGTCTCCAAGTATAAACAGCTCCTTCCCACCACCACCAACATATTCACACGATGCATGGTGGTAACTTTGGCAGAAGTTGCATACGATATGTTTGACAGATTTTTCAGTTTCTCTTGCATGGCTCAAAGTGCAACTATTCAACTGCTGCAGTATTTTATACTGTAGTGTTTACAATTTTAAATCATTTTGATATATCTTCATTTAGAAAAAAATAAATCAGTTGCACAAGTTGCTAGTAAACATTTTTTAGTATAATGTGTATGGTGCAAGCCTTACTGTTTTGCTGCTCTTGCCCAAAAAAAAATAATAATTATTATTATTTTATTATTATTTTTTTTTTTTTTCATTTATTTATTATTATTTTTTTTTTCTTTTCATTTATTTATTTTTATTATTTTTTTTTTTTTTAAAAAACACCACACACAACAGGTATTCGAACCTATAGTACTTATTACCGTGCATGGGGTGAATCTTCAGCAGACTGAAGATACTTGCTATCATTAGATTTGAATTTCTGTAGATTGTAGTCATCAGAAAATACATGTGAAGGTAGGTTGTTCCAGAAAACAGAAATTAAAGGGATAAATGAGAAAGAAGAAAAGTTGGTACTGTAAGTTTGAAGTTGGACAGTAAATGGATGCTGATTGGTTGCAGCACATGTTTTTGCTACAGTGGAAGTGGGTGGGGGGGGAGGGGGAATTAATAAGGTTGGTTTAGAAGAACAGTGTCCATGGTATTATCTCTAGAAAATTGCAATAGAAAATGAAAAAGACATGTGGGCAACTGTACACTGAGATATAAAGTTCTCTGAGCAGTGCAGACATTCTACCAGGACAGCACACAGCTGGTATGTTAATCTGGGATTGCCAGACATTACTCATTTTGCAAGTGAGTTTCTGGACAAGTATGTGAGCTATGTGGAGTGAACTTTTTTGGGGAATGGTTTGGCTACATCTTCATTACTGTGTACAGATATGGAGGCCTCCTTTTAGGAATGATGTGGAACAAGTGCAGAAAAGGGCTCCGATTGGTGTGGGGAATAGAAGGGTGTCTTACCAAGAAAGGCTTCAGACTGTAAATTGCAGCATCGTAGGCACCTAGTCCTCCTGACTAGGCACCTACTCTGAAATACTACTTTTGCTGTTTATGATAATCACCTTTAACATTAGTTGAGGCATATAATGCAAGAAAACAAGCTTATACAGCATCAACCAAAGGGGGGGGGGGAACCCTTCACATTTCATAAATCTGGTCACTCCAAATGTTTGTCTAGTTCAGCCTTAAATTTATTTAAGCTATCAACTTCCCCAACAACGGATGGAAGTCAATTCCAGCAACCAACTACCCTCTGGCTAAAAGCAAACTTCCACACATCTATTCTACATCCATCTTTCCACAATTTCAGTCTATGCCCCCTCATGTTCTTAATCTGAGGAAGAGGCAGTATCCCGTCAGCATTGAGCCTGCTCAAACCATTCACAATGTTATAAATCAGATCACCTTGCAGGTGCCTAGTCTCCAGATGCTGCAATTTCCATAACTTAAACCTTTCTTCATAAGAGCACCCCTTTATTCCTTTCACCAATCTTGTTGCCCTTCTCTGTACTCGTTCTAGCAACTCTGCATCCTTCCTAAAATGAGGCCTCCAGACCTGTAAACACAACACACCTTGAGTACTGTGTATATCGAGCCTCCTTAATTCATCCGGCATCCATTTAAGCCTGAATCTTGAACCGTATTTCTTAGCTGGTATGAAAAGCCTAGTAGCCTCCAAGATTAAATCCCTGAAGGCTTCCTATTTAGAATTCCCTGTTGGTAACATCATCAGTTTATCTCACTATATAGAATTTAAAAACTGTCTGAAACCTCTGTAGTCATCTTTACAAAAACCCTTCCCTTTACCCCTGATGGTAGTTACATCTTTAAGTAAATCCCACATTAGTACACTGTGATCACTGTCGCCTATTGATTCCTTTATCTGCAGATAATCAGATCAAGAGTATTACTCCCTTCTGGTTGCTTCTCGAACATGTTGCTGTAGAAAACAATCCTCCAATAAATCTACAAAAGTCTTGCTAGCGTGCAAGTGACCAACCGACAAGTTCCTGTCAATATCTGGAAAGTTAAAATCCCCCATTAGAAACATTCTGATTTACTTGCCCACTTTGTTTCTCTGCACAACTGTTGTACTATAACACACTCCTACTTTCATTTTCCCTTTCTCAGTGATTGTCACACCAAACACACTCAACATTGCACTGTCAGCTGGATGCACTTCTTTAGATTTTGTATTTCTTAACTAACAGCATAACCACTCCTCCCTTCCTATCCTGTCTACCCTTTCTGTACACATTGTGCTACCCAAATTCCAATTCTGCACTGCTTATATCTGTGTCTCTGATACCCCAACAATATCTGCCTTTGATGTCTTGATCAGCACTTCAAGTTCATCAAATTTATTTACTATACTTCTAGCATTGGTGTACCTACAAGTATACATGCAGCTGTTCTTACTCTTAGTTACCCTAACACAGCCCATGTATTTTCTTGTTCCATGATGACTCCCAGCAGCTCTTGAAATCCCTAGCAACTTGCTCTCTAGGCTGCTGCTCATTACAGTAGAAGCATTGCAAGAATCACTTTTGCCTCTGCCTGTGGCTACTGTTAATCTTTCAGTCTGTGTATCCCCCCCCCAAGCTAGAAGTTTTCCAACCCACCTAACAGTGCCTCAAGAGCATCAACAAATATTCTCTCCACCCTTTCTATTTAAGTGTATTCAATCCCTGTAGAAGCAGTCTCTCCTGTTAGCAAGCACAGACCACACAAAAAAAAATTCTACCCCGTGAGCCTTGCACAATCTCTCCAGGGCTGAATTGATTGGCAAGGCTCTCATCATATACTTCCTCCTATCGTGTCTGGGCAGAATTGTAGACACTTTCAAATTTAACCTTAACTTACGACTTTTTTTTTTCAGCATTGACCTGTACTTGTTAAGTAAATCTGCAGATCTGTTAAAGTCAGTGCCAATGTGTATAACAGTATCATCTTTTGTTCCCTTAAAAGTTGATATCTTCCCTACAAAGCCATCAACTTTTGCCGCTGGCAGATATACCCTAGTCCTGTTACACCTATCCATTTTGCATAATATATTCCCCGTCTCCCTGACAATAGTGTCACCAACAATAACTAGTTCCTTTGGGACAAACGCATTCTGCCTTGGAGATTGCCACTGTGTTTCCTGATGCACAGGAGTGAGCTCTGGCATTGAGTTGGGCAGCTGAGAGCTTGATGGGCCCCTCATTAATTTCTTCGAGGGCATATACCCTACACCTCAAACTCTCAGACGCCCCATCAAAACACTAAATTAGATGAATAACACCTAATTTCTTCACAGTCTCTGCACCTAGGACACACAAAGACATCCTCCTTTGCTAGATCATGTCCTGTTCTAGAAAGGTCTGCAAACATTTCACAAATTTCTTTAGACTGTGATGCATTATAGAATCGCCCCCTTCTGTTCTCCTCCGAGCCACAGCACTCCTGTTACTTTTTGCTCATTGCTTTGCTGCTCTAGTATGGGTCATGGTTCCGTTTAAGTGTAATTTAATTAACAGTGAAATTTAATAAGATTAATAAATTTTACTGATTAATTGATAATACTATGCTAATCTAACAGATTTCTAATACAGTACTACATATTTCGCTATCTAGTTTAACATTAAACATTATGCTATGAAATTCGGGATATACATTACGCTATTCCGTATCGTATAACAGTGGCAGCACGTTACAAACAGTAAAATCTACGGACACTAAGTATTAACTTTCAAAATCACTATCTAAATTCAAAATAAACCACGGAGCTTAACTATAACTCTACTTATATAAAATAGTTTACTATAACAATTAAATCAATAAAACGACTAAATATAAATAAAAACTTATTGTTCACCTGAGCTGCAGAAATTTTGTCCAACATATGGATAACCTCATACCCAAAAAAGAACCTTATCACACTTGCAAGGCACCTTTGAACAAGACAATATGCTATGTTACTGGGATATGGCAATATAATCAATAAATTTTAATCTAATACAATCGATGAGAATTCTGTAGTTGTCTGTTCCTTCCATGGTCTAAACTTGCTTACTCTTATCCTAATTAGTATCAGTATTACTAATGGCCGCATGGCTTATGCTGCACCAGCCAAAAGAAACCCCGAATAAAACAATGATAATAAAATAAATAAATAATAATAATTAATAAAAGAAAAGGAAATTAAACCTATCATCCTATGCACTTCCCTCACCCGAAAATACTCTCTAGATTACCTTTGAATTTCCCCAAACTGTCAGCCTCTACCACCCATGTAGGCAACTTATTCTAGTAATTTACAACTTGCTGGCTAAAATAAAACTTCCTGCAGTCCAATCTAAACATTTCCTCCCGTAACTTGAATTTATATCACCTAGTTCTAGCATCATTTATAATCTTGAAAATTTCGTCCTCATTCATTTTACTGATTCCTCTCAGAGCTTTAAACACCTCAGTCAAATCTCCTCTAAGGTGTCTAGTTTCCAAACTCTGCAACCCACATATTCGAAGACTTTCTTCATAAGGACACCCTTTTGCTGATCTCACCAGGCGAGTTACCCGTCTTTGCACCCTTTCAAGAAGCTGGATGTCTTTCTTTAGGTGCGGTCTCCATACTTGAACACAGTATTCCAAGTGTGGTCTAACAAACGCCTTATATAATGAGATTATCACGTCCCTATCTCTACTTGCAAAAGTTCGATAGATCATTGATAGGACACCATGGGCCTTCCTTGCAACCTGTTGACAATGCTCAGAGAATTTCATGTCTGACCATATCGTAACACCCAAGTCCCTTTCCTCCAGTACTGGGTTTAGTTGAACTCCACCAAGTGAATAAGTTATTTTGGGATTATTGTTTCCCAGGTGTAATACCTTAAACTTTGTTGGTATTACATATGTGGTTGTTGTGCATATGTCCATAATTGAACATATGTGGTTGTTGTGAAATACCTTTTGCTCCTAGATTCAGTTCCATTACCCATTTCTGGGTGATCAGCATTGGTTGTGACCACATCGTGGAATCTACAATACTACAGTTGCTTTTTGAAGATGATGCAACCAAGTTGTATTATGTAGTTAACTTTTATCTATATGTTAAATTAATTATAAATGATTTACACTGGTATGCAAAACTTTACTTAAGGTACTCTTTACTGATGAGAGTAGATTCAGTCTCAGCAGCGATTCTGTACATCAGCTAATCTGGTGAGAGGTTGGCACATGGTATCACTCCGCAAATATCACTGAAATGGATCGATGTGGCAGTCGAGGTGTTCTCATCTGGGGAGTCATTATCTTGGATGGACGTACACAACTGCAGATACTGGAAGGTGGTACTGTAACTGGTGTATGCTAATGTACTGAGGTAATCCTTCCCCATGTGTGTGTCTGTTCCGAGGTGCCATTGGCCCCGAGTTCATGTTTATGGATGATAACGCCACACCCCCATCGCACTGCAGCTGTGATATGCTTTTGGAAAGTGAGGACATTGTTCATATGGACTGGCCTGCCCATTCTGCCAATCTAAATCCCATCGAACACATATGGAACACTCTGAGAAGGCGTCTAGTGGCATGTCCGTACCCACCAGAAAATGTTCACCAGCTGAAGATGGTGCTGACAGAGGATTGGACGATGTTACCTCAAGAACTTATCAACAACGTTGTTCTAAGTATGGACAAGCAGTGCAAAGCCTGCATCGACATTAGGGGTGGCCTTATCTCCTACTGAGGACCACCTCTTCCCTTTGTTCCATCTTTGGCAATGATGCATTTGTATCATGACAGCCATTGCTATGTTGCCATTTTTGAATAAAGTCCCTCTGTACCGTTTTGTTTCCATTGTTATGTCGGTGTTGTTTCCTTCATCATTTCTGTACCTCACAAGGTTCCTTTGGTATGCTTTTCCCATATCCAGACCACTCCTCTATGAAGCTACAGGTGAAAACCTGACTGGTCCTTAAATTTTGCACACCAGTGTATTAACTATGACCAGTGTGCCGTAAACTACCGGGTTACACCCCAAATTATAAGCACCCAACTTTATGATCTTTATGCTTGTGAGTACAGCTACATTAGATAAACAGCATAATGTGTTCACAAATGAACAATCTTTGGATATATTCGCTCTACCCCCGTGGTGTGTTAAAAAAGATAAAATTTTCTTATCAGTGTTGCATAAGAAATTAATCATGAAATTCACCCCAGGTAACTTTCATTTTCATCTTTGTTAAATGATTGGTTTGCTGTTATTCTTCATCACAACCAATAATTCAGTAACATAATACTATTGTTAGTTTACACTCTTTACTAAGATTCCATTGTACTGTACCTTTGTTGAAAATATGCTATTCTTTGAAAGATAGTCTACTCTGATCATAAAGCAAAGAATGGAAATTTAACCTCAGTCCATAGAGCAACCTGTAAAGTACTATTTGCCAATCTGGATTTTAATACTGTGTTCGTTGAACCGTGTGCTTAATAATGAGTAACATCTCTTTTAGTGCTTACAGTGACCTCAAGTCATTGGGGCTTGGTTTCCACAAGGTGTCAAAAGCACTCCATGGTGATACTAATCCTTGCAAACTTCATTGCATCCCACAAATGCTGAATTGGGCTGACATCTGCCGATCAAGTATGCCAATGAAGTATGATACTTGGACTCCTGAAGCCATTGTTCTTATGAAATGGTCCCTTATCCTGCTGGAAGTAACAATTACCAGGTGGATAAAATGTGATCAAGAATGAATTTTGTCTTCAATGCTGTTCATATATGCTTAGTATTCCGCGACATTGAACTACTAGCATCAGAGACTAAACATTGGGCACAAAAAAGTTCCCAGCACTAGCATGCTTCTACCACCAGCCTGCAATGTTTGACACCTGGCATGATGATATACATCATGCCTATCAGTGTGGAACAAGTGGAATTGGTATTTGTCGGACTAGGGACATTCTCCTCAAATGTCCTATGTCTCTATTCCCATTGTACAGTACCTGTAGGTGCTTGATTTCAACCAACTTTATGACATCTTGATGTTATCTTTATATTTCTGGTCATTTATGAATTTATCATAAACAACCAGATGATTAGACTTCTTAAAGTAAAGTGTATATAGCCGTTCTTGTTGAAATACACTGTTTGTGTGTTCCATCTGTTTTAAAACCAACCTGTATTTAAAAAAAATTCTGGTTTCCAATTTTAATTTAGTGTTTCAGGTTGATTTTGTTCCTTTATTAATATTGAGCTGAACATTGGGAAATTAGATAAGTAGATTTTTTTTAATTTCCCCCCTTATTTTTTTGTAAGAAGTGGGGGATATGATAATAAAATTTGTATATAATTAAGATGTCAGAAAAACTTTATTTTTAATATATACAGTGAAACTTCCCTTTAACGGACAGCCATGGGGAACGAAAATGTGTCCGTTAGAGAGAAATGTCCACTAACAAGAAGTCTGAGGGAGGAAAAAAAAAGAAAGAAAGAAAAATCGTTAAACGTTTAATGTAAAATTAAATTAAATTATATACATATTATGACTTTATCTTAAGAAAAATACATACAGTAATCACTTATTTTCTTCTGCACCTTCTTCCGGCTGATAATTTTGTTTTCAACATTTGTTTGGAGTGAAGAAACCATCGAAAGTCCTTCAGTATCTTCTTCAGCGGCAAAAAAAAAAACATTTTTAAACGATTGATTTGTATGAGCGCTTCTTCTATTTTCATCGGTGGTTTGTCGTTAATATATTCTTCGACAGAATGACCTCCTTCCATTTCTTCATCCTCATGAGGAACTTCTTGAAAAATATCGATGATAATGTCGTTGATATCTAGAGCACCATCTTCTGTAGTGAGGTTTGAGTCTATATCTTTGTAGCCAGGGTCACTTGTAGCGGAAGTATCGTACATTATCAATAGATGTTGAAGTTCTTGTTCTTCTTGGTGCTCCACATTGCTGTTCACAACTTCAATTTTTGCGTTTGAGAAGCCAGACTTTATAAAACAGTTCACGACAGTTTGTTTTCTAATTGCGTTTACTGAAGAGGAAATCCATTGAATCGCATCTAGGATGCTGAGTTTGTTTGCAAGGTCACTCGCACATGTTACATCATCCATGTTTGCAATGAGATGTCTTAAAACACGTTTTCTTTAGTGAAGTTTAAAATTTTTTATTATCCCTTGATCCAAGGGCTGACACTCTGCAGATGTGTTTGGTGGAAGAAAAATGATTTGAATGTTGGACAATTCAATGTGCAGTTGAGATGCAGCATTATCCATAAAAAGAATACTTTTTCTGTTTTGACGAATCATGTTTTGGTTAAAGTGACTTATCCATTCGCTTATGATATCTCGTGTCATCCACGCTTTTTTATTAGACTTCCAGTCAACATCCAAAAGATTCAACTTTATGCCCTTGAAACAACGAGGATTTTGTGGATTTCCTATAACAAGAGGTTGTTCAAAGTCTCCCAGCATATTTGTACACAATAGTACAGTCAAGCGTTCCTTAGAAATTTTTCCGCCCTGGCACTTTTCGTTTTTTAGACTCATTGTTTTTTCAGGAAGAGCTTTAAAAAACAATCCTGTTTTGTCACAGTTGTAAATAACCTTAGCTTCAAAATCACAACATAAATCTTCCAATTTGACGGTCCACTCTGTTACAACCCCAGTATCAACAGATCCACCTTTACCACTTACGGTTTTCCAAGAAATTTTATGACGAGTTTTGAACTTGTCTAGCCATCCCACAGAAGCTTTGAACTCATTTACTCCCATAGATTTCGCAACCTCCAAAGCCTTTTCCCTAATAATAGGCCCATTAATGGGAATTTTTTTAGCACGTGCGCGACAAATTTGAAGTCCAACAGTTTTCGGGAATGATTTTTGAACCTGATCATTTACGTGTTGCCAAAATTGTTTGAGCAGTTCATTTTTTTTCTTTAGGATGTCGCTTACCTGCGTCTTCCCAATTTTGAATTTTGCAGCGAGATTGCAAACACTATTTTACGAGAAGACATTGTGCACTTCACACGACACTGAACAAAACTGAAAACTGAAACTGAAAAGACGAAAGGCCGACCATATTCCCCCCCCTCCCTGCACACACCGAATTCATCAGAAGTTTTACACGTGCCTTAAAATTCTTGAAAAAGGGTTTAGAACCGCGACATAAACCTTGATAAAATTCAGAGAATCGGAAATAGAAAATAAACACACGATTGAGGCAATACGTGGAAGAAACGTTCCTAGTAAAAGGGCCGTGAGCTCGCCCGCTGTCCGTTATGGGGAGATCAAATTAAGTGCTAATCTAAACGAAATAGTGCAGATTGCCTGCCCGCATCCGTTACAGAGAATGTCCACTAGACAGAAGCTGCAAACATGTTAAAACCAATGGAGGTGAGTTGGGGAATTTGAAAATGTCCGTTGTAGAGAGAGAGATGTCCGTTAACGAGAGGTGTCCGTTAGGAGAAATTTCACTGTGTATATATATATATATATATATATATATATATATATATATATACACCCTTAATTATTTGACTATTAAAAAAGGTTTTAGATAGTTAATTTTACAATGTTGTATAGTTTGCTACAATGTTCATTATTCTTTCCTTTCAAACTTGAGGGACGCTGGAGTTCCACAGCCTCCCGGTGGTCACAAATGGAAAGAGGTTCGACATGATAACAGTGTAACTTGGTTGGCTAGTTGGACAGAAAATATACTTGGGCAAACAAAATATATCATGCTGAATCCCAGCTCAAAATTAAAAGTAAGTAAAATTTTAGTGTTTTTGTTTTTTTACATAGCTTGCCAGTTGATTTTAGCACATCCCCCCCCTTCCACTCTGTAGGAGGGGAGGAGGTGTGTTAAAAAGAAGCTCTGTAGAATGCTGCACAATTGAATCTCTATGATATGGCAATCTCTTGTCTGGCAAAACCAGCAAACCACATAAGAATCACAATTAATTAGTGAGGTTTAGCATTCACATTAGAGCTTCTTCCAGATTAGTATGTTAAGTTGGCTAGCAGCATATTCCATATTTATATTCATCTTATCAGAATATTTAGCCTGCACACTGTTCTTAATCCTTTGTTTACACTCAGTAGCCACTTTATTAAGTGCACCTACCCTGTTCGTGAAATGGAGCACTCCTTCAGTAACAGTATCACCATGTGATGTAAAGCAGACAGACAGACAGACAGACATGTAGGGATGCCGTATGTGTGCAATTCAGTGCAAGACTAGGCAAGAGACAAGTGGCTTTGAACATTGCATGGTAGTCAGCGCTGGGCATACGGGGTACGAGTATCTTGAAAACTGCATTCCTGCTGCTGGGGTTTTTATATAATCAATTATAGACTGTGCCTTGGGTGTATAGAAATTGGCTCAATAACCAAATAACATCTGGCCTCAGTAGATTCGAATAGCTCATTGGTGCAAGAAGCCACTGGAGGCTGACATGACATGCATAGTAACAGAAAAGCTAGAAACAGTCAAATAACAATCCATTACAATAGTGGAAACCAAACAGGTATTTCACAACTCTTCATACCTTGGTTCATACTTCAGATTCTACTCCTGTCAGAAAAAAAAAAAAAAAAAAAACTATGGTTATAGTGAGCTTAAGCATGCCAAACACTGAAAGACTGGGAAAATTTTTCCAGGTGTTTGGTGCTGATAGGAGGACTAGAATATGGTGAAAACAGTGGGAGTCCATGGACCCAGAAGTCAACAGTACAGGCTGATATCAGTGCATCACATGAAGGGTGACAGATATTGGTGCATCACTGGAAGAGTGACAAAAAAGCTGCCCCCAGCATTCAGTGCTGGGTCCCTGTTTTTGGAACCTGGTACTGGATGAGTTTCTGGAAATGGATACTGACAGACCCATCTTCACAGATGACCTTGTCTTGAATGTAAAGGCCGACACTCAGGCTAGACTATTCTCGACCAGCATGAAAAACTAGCAGTAAATACCCTTAAGTATTGGGCAAATACCCACCAGCTAACACTGTCTAGTTGTAAAACAAAATCAATTCTAGTAAAAGGGAATTTTAATATAAACAGGCCTCCACAAATCAGGGAAAAAAAAAGAAAAAAATAGCTCCAGTATCTAGGTAACCTTTGACAACAAAGTATTTTTTATCCACATCTTATGCACTTGGCTAAAAAAGTCAGAAATTAGGCTGCAGTGATTGCTAGGATCAGCCGCACTGACTTCGGCTTAAAGAGGAAGACATTTGCTGTTATTTATAAGGCACTCTTCCTCCCTTTAGAAAACAGGCCTTGAGCATCAGGCTGCATCACTATATAATTTGTAGTAACAACCAACAAACTGGTTTAAGTTAAACTTTATTAAAATAAATAAATGGATATATTCATAAAATACTTAGATATAAAATAAGAGTTAGCTATATATAAGTAAAAAGCAATAAAATAGAAACTTTCTGGGCAAGATGTCCCTTAATCAGTTATTCAATGTACTGAGTATATATATATATATATATATGCATAGGGTAAAATTACAGAACATGATTGTAAATGACTTCTGTCCCAGGGAAAATAATGGAACTTAGTGGTTAAAGAAGTAATGAAGGATCATCTTGACCGGGATGCAGTTATATGGCAACTGCAGCATGGATTTGTTAAGGAGACATCTTGTTTGACCATTGTGATTAGCCACTATGACATAGTTAAAAGGAACTGGGTGCTCACATCTGGTGAGTATGGGCTTGGCACACCCAGGGTCCTGAGCTGGATATCATCATTCTTCCCTTTCTTGGTGATTCCCTTCTACTTTTGACTCTCTCTCTCTCTCTCTCTCAGGGCTACTCGGGAACTTTTTTTTTTCCCTGGTGCAGCATAAGCCTCAGGCTTCCTTGCATCATATGGATAATAATAATAATAATAATAATAAAAATTACAAATAAAATTTCTAATGAATCCTGATAATCTAAATCATCCTTTTGGGATCCTAACACAGTCCCCCATCAGATAATAACAGAAACAAATATATTAGCACCACAGCGATGAAGCCCAGAACAGAAGACGTATTGGGTCTGTCACCTAGATTCCCAACAATGCATCCTACTGCTGAAAAGCCAAAATAGAAAAACATCTGTATCTAGAAGAGCTGGCAGACTCCCTGCACTCTGGGGACATCCTCATCAAAATGAAATGTGAAAAACATTCAGTACAGTTATTCAAAAACTACTTATATTTAGGGAATATAAATCACACCACAACCCCACAAGACAATCAGTTCATCTCGTGGCATGATTACTGAATGAGATCATATTGAAGTGTCTGAAAAGGAAGTCTCTTCTGAGCTAAAATCACAAGGAGTGACAGCCTGCAAATGAATATTCATTTGTAAGGATGGTAATTTAGTCCCCAATAGAAATCTCATCATTACTTTCAACACACTAACATCTACTTCAATCACAGCTGAGTACTTACACTGCCTGGTAAGACCATATATACCTAACCGACTAAGGCATTTTAAGTGCCAGAAATACAGACACTCACCAAGTCTGTTGTTGTGCCCTTGCATGTGCTTAATGTGTATCACAGTGGGTTCATCTTCAAAACCAGCATGTATTAACTGCTGTGGACAGAACCCTGCATATTCTTGAACATGTCAGAGGTGGAAGGAAGGGAAAAAAGGCATACAGAGCTGGAGATATCATACCAAGAGGCAGGAAAAGCAGTGAAACCTATAAATAGCAACAACTTCATATGCTCCAGAGGTTGTAGTGTTCAACCAGAACACAAACTGAAATGACTATTCCACCCAGAGAATCATTTACTCCAATCACTCATGTTATTTATTAAGCCTGCAAAAATCCACATATAAACTAATCAACTGCCACTGCTATATTATTTCATACTTCAACCCCACACACAAAACACTGAAGTAATGTGGGGAGGGATGAATGCCACGTTGAAGGAGGCACTGGACAATTCATTCTTTGAACTGTTTGTGGACAAGAAATAGACACAGGACAGTATCCATACTTCCTCAAAAAAGAAAAATCCAAAACAGAGAATAAGCCCACATCACTTCAAAAACCATCTGACAGACTCACATGAACCCAAATAAAGACCAAAATCGTACATTTGAATTGCTGTGCATTCTGGCAGAATGTTGATGACAAAGGCTTGTGCTGTAGGCACAAGCCAGTTTTCCTTTGTTTGCATACGTATAATAATATAGCAGTGGCAGTTGATTAGTTAATATGTGGGTTTTTGCAGGTTTAAAGAGAAGAATGTGCGATGAACCTACTCATGATGGTTTTGCCATCCTTATGAATAGCCATACCCCTTTACAGGTAATTCCTCTTGCTAACGCCATAGTGGCAGTTGCCATTTGCTTCTTTGTAGGATTCCTCCTAACAGTCTATTCTGTCTGTCTGCTACCTGGTATTAACATCTCCCAAGCAAACCTTGATATAGCCCCATTGAGCAACTGTCTCTTTGGACATGCAGGCACTAATGAGAGGGCACATACTTGAAAACAACGAACTCTCCCTCCTAGAGGGAAAGAGCACCATTTTTCACAAGCACTACCATACATTTTCTGCCGTTGGTCTTTCCATTTGCTCTCCCTTTGTTTACATGGGAGTCAAAAGACAATTCCTATGGAAATTATCAATGCCTTGTGATATTTATCTTGACTAAATATCACAATATTACAGTGAAAGCTTGATAAGTGCAATCCTTCAAACAGCTGGTACAGTTTGACATCATATTAATCAGCCTGGAGTCTATTGGTGATACACTAATTACATTACAGAGGATATCCATGCATCAGCAACTTAGACCATGTTGAACCAATGAGTGTTACGTTGCACAAGTGTGTGTGTTCACAGGCTGATTTGCATGTCTTGTAGGCATTTAAAAAAAAATGGCATAACCTGGAGTTGGGATCATTTCTGTGTATCCCAATCTTCTGGATTGTTTGGGATTAAGGGAAACAATCTAGCTGATATTGCTGTCAAATTAACAGTCACCTGGATGACAATTACTTGCCTTTTTTCCATATGCAGACTACAGGTAAGTAGTACCTAACACACTGTGCTTCCAGTGGTAAAATGTTGCAGCCCATTCTGTGCAGGACCTGAAGCAAAATTCTTACTTGGATACTTTTTGCATAGGACTCATTCATCTCACTTTTTTCTGCTGAGGGATGATGACCTTCCTATGTGCAAGAACTGTAAAACTATTATAACCATTTGTTAATGATTTTTATTTTTACTTGACATAGTATGTATAGCCTAAGCTGTCAATGTTCCATTAAACACTAAACCCATCAACCAACCAATTGAATAGTGTTCTCAGACTTTTCTTCAAAATTAAGATAACTAATTAATGCATGTCATACGCTACTGGATAATTTTTGCAAAATCATTTTCAAAATTCCACGTGGATGAAAGCTGACTAGAGTGGACCATGCCAACTTATACGAATTGCTATCACAGCACTATAAATAAACAAATACAATTAAAAGAATAAACAAATTGCTAAAATATAGTGGTAAACAAATCTAACTTAACCCAATCTTTTTCCATAACAAATTCTCCCTACCTGAATCTGATATACTCTGCATATATCTTGTCACTGGCTGTTTGGTGCCTACCTACCAACAGAAGAGACTACAAGTAGAGCCAAAACCATGGTCTGGGTAATGGCATACACTTTGCTTTCTATTTGGAGTTGTGCAATACCGAAGTAACTTGTGAAGTATCTTCACAGTATGAGATGGATGCACCAAGTAGCATAGCATAGCATACCTAGTTTGCCTGTTGCTATGTGCATAGTGAGAAAAGTATAATTGCTTAACATATTAAAAGTTAATCTTTATTATAAAATTCAGATATGTAAACATACTTGTCAAAATATGAGATTGTCAAGTTAGTATTCACAATGTGTTGTTTCTATATAGGCTAAACATGAACAGAACCACCTAATTTTGGCTAAGGATATATCATTAAATTTGATTTTGGTGGGTGGGGGGATTATTTTATCAGTAATGTAAACTTGATTAAAAATTAAAAGAAAATTCTCAGTCAGCTGGATTGTCAGAAAAGTTGCAGGTATGATCTTATGCTCTGCCAAGGATCAGCAGTTTTTTGTCTTTCTGTTCACTCACTGCATGGGATGGTAAATGGCTCTATCTACTAACTTTTCAGCATTACCAGAGTTTTTCAAGATTCTGTTGTTTTCAACCACTCTATTTCTCCATTTATTAATGGACCTTCTTCCATTGACTGCGAATTCTATCCATAGTTTTTCTGATGATGATACCTTTCATTCAGTCTTCATTCCACCTTAGATGTATATAATTTCAGTTATTTAGAAAAATCCTCATCTGCACAAAGTTATAAATTCTTATATATCCATTGCCATTTCTTTAAATTCTGAACTAGTATAAGTTCCCCAGAATCCTTAAACCCAGTCCTGTTCTATTTCTTGAAAATAGGCGCCTCCGTAGCCAGGTGGGAAGGAGCAGCAGTGCGCAGCACACGCTTCTTGATTAGCCCGGGGTTCGAGCCCGTCACCACCAAATACGGAGGATGCGGAAAGGTCAGGGACTGACCACCGCATATCCCGGAGCAATATGGCCTTAGTTGCTAATGCTCCTAAAAACCAAACAACAACAACTTCTTGAAAATAAGAGCCTGCTGCTCTCATGCCCATCTTCAACACACCTTTACTGGAGATAATTCTGATGGTTGTTAGCATAAGCACATAACAAATATTTATTTCTGTGCATCAAAAAACTATTTCTTTCTCTCTTGCAGCCAGCTGCTGACTGTATAAATCAGCCCTCCCAACATATATTGTGAATCTGGAAAAGGGCCCACAAAAAACCCCTAGAACTCACCTAATAATTCACCCCACTTCACACTGCAGTTCATTTTCTGCTGTATGTCTTCTCTACAGATATTTCTATGGACACTATTCTTCAAACATGACAAACTAACTTCACTTTTTCCTTATTTATCTATTCTACTCTTTGGAACAATATTTCTTTTGTATGTCCTGATTATTATGTTCTACTGAAATTGAAGGCTACTATAAACAAGAAGTTTCTGCTTCTTAATTATTAGTCCACACATTGTAATGGAATGCATGGGTTGTGGTTCCTGAAAATAAAATAAGCATTCTGGACTAAAAGTTTACTTTGGGGTTGGTTTCAGTCTATGCATCTGTACACATGCAGTTATGTTTTGTGAAAAAATGAAAACACAATATGCAAAACTAAAAAAGCATCTATTATAGGTATTTTGTGTATTTGCTTTTATTTACTGTAAATGGCTCAACAGGTAGTCATTATATTAAGAAATAGTCCCCCCCCCATTTATATTTTATGTATATGCCATGTTTTTATTAAGATTGTTTGCCCAATTTGTTACAATTTTCTTAGGGAGAAAAAGATTGGCAGAAATATGAAGTAGCACGGAAGTTAAAAAACCATGCTGAAAGAATTCGTAGAGATTATATGGTAGATTGGAAATCAAAAGAGATGAAAGTGCGTCAAAGAGCAGTAGCATTATATTTTATTGATAAGGTAAGAATATTTTTTGTAAGTATATTTAGAAGATTTAAAACTGCCCTGTACTTCTGATTTATAAACTCCTCCTCCATAGAGCCAGACAAACCCATGGAAGTGCTATAATTTTATCACCAATAACTAATCAAATATTACTTTTTTTTTCCCTTTTTATCTGCTACTCTGCTTATAAATCACCATGACTACTTGGGGACCACTCTACAATTACTAATAATTTCTTATATATGTATAATTTCAGTTATTTAGAATTGACATAAAGGTTTGACTAGAGTAAAGTAAACCCTAGATTTAACAGTCACCTGGACTAATAGGGGAGAAGGGGTGTCTGTTAATGCCAAAAGTCCATTAAATTGAAAAAAGAGCTATCAACACTATTTGAAAGAAAAATGTTGCAATTTGGCCTTTGATTTATGGATATCAGAAAAAGTCTGTTTTTTTATGCCATAAATTTCAAACACAGAAACACTCTGTATACAACCTGACTGCACAATAGCTTGAGGCATACTGAGACCGAAACAAAGCGAGTCAGTAGACCTGCAGTTTAGTCTCCCGAGTCACGTTCAGCTCACTTCCTGCTCTTATCTGTAATCTGGGAAAACAGCTATTTGAACACATTTTCAGAAAGAATAAAAAACAATTTCGTGAATTTGATCATAAAAATAAAAGTAGGTGATTATCGAAACAATAATGGAAATAGGTAATTATTATTAATTTTTAATTAATAATAACACTGAAGTTTTGTATAACTTAAAAAAAATAATATGGTAGAGATTAATATGTACATTACTGTATTATTGTTTGTCCAGTCCATTAAATCCGAAATCTGTAATATCGTGGTCTATTAAATCAAGGGTTTACTGTACTTGCATCTTGATTTATTTATTATTTATTTATTTTTTATTACACAGTTCTTGTTTAATTGGTTTAATTGTAGTAATGACAATATATTAATATCATTAACTGTGTATTGTACACTAAATTTTTTTATTATATATCATTGAGAGGGTATTGTAAGATGATTGGTACAATATTTAATGAACATAGCCAGTAATTGTAATTAATGGCTTCTGTAAGTTATCTTACAGAAGTCATTTGTATGATGACACTGTTTTGGAATAAATTATGAATGTTCTCATTTAAAATAATTTGCAGTGCCTTTTTTCATTTACCGATTTGAACAATTTTCCTTTGAAAATTGAAGAATTTGACTTGAAGAATTCAAGTAGCCTATGAGCTCTACATGTCTGCTTTTTACTTTAGAGAAAGTCATATATCATTTGCAAGTACAACAATACCCCGCATAGCACTGATAATTGGTACCAAAACTGTTCCATGTTATGTGAAACCGTGCTGATCGAGGTATAATTATGATGGATTTTAATTGAATGCATACCAGAGAAACAGTCTATAAACAAATTATATTAAATCTATAAACAATTTGCAAAATTATAATAAATCTATAAACGATTTGCACTTGATAGCCAATTAAAAGATTTGAAATAAAAAATATTGCAAAAATTTTATTAATGAAAAGGTAACGTCATGGGAGATGAGAAACCAGCTTTATTGTTTATTTAGGTATTTCAATAATAATGTCTGGTGAAGTCGTGTTTTTTTTTTTTTTTTTTTTTTCCTTTGGGTACAAGTCTTTGTAGCATTAAATCCCATCTTGTAAAATTTGCCATATCTTGATGCTAATTCAACATTCAGATCTCCATTCATAATTGCCATGTAAGTGAGGTATTGCTGTAATCTCTTTCTTGTGGGAACAATGTGATACTATTTGACAATGATTGTAGCTGTGTTTATTCATAAATCAACTTAGAGGGAACCACTTTACATCATAAACAGAGTAGAGTTCTCTACTCTTAGACTAGTGTTATTTCACTGAACAGAAGATTTTTAAAATACAGTCTTCTGTATTTTGATCAAAAGAAAATATCTGTAGTAAATATCTACTTGTGACTGCATTATAATGCAGCTGTGAATAAATAATTCTCTGACATTTCAAAAAATGGACTGGAATGATGTTATAAAAACAGTGTACATACTTGCCACTTCTTCTGATTTTTGGTCATTTGTGTTTTCAGATATACATGTGATATTCTGTTATTATTGTTTATTTGCCGACCAGGCTAGCCGGGTGGGTAAAGTGCCTGCCTGGCAACCCAAAGGTCGCGGGTTCGAATCCCGCCTCGGGCTTGGATCAAAGTACTGCAAAAACCTTGGGAGGTGCATTATGGCCACAGAAGCCGATGCGCCAACAACTACAAAAAAAAAAAAAAAAAAAAAAAATTGTTTATTTTTTTTTTAGTTAAAGACATGCACTGAATTAAGAATATGTGCTTAAAAGCTTGTGCAGCTGAAGATAAAAGAGAAAAGGATTTTTTTTTTTTAGGACTATATCATAAATTCTTTAGTAAACTGCCAAATGAAGGAACTAAAGGCATCACTGAAAATGAGTAAGTGGTTGATACAAAAAGAACAGGAGAGCATAGGAGGGGGGGGGATATGCTTCTTATTCAAAGTGAATTAATTGAGAGCAGTTAGACGTACCAGTGCAATCAACACTACATAGATTAGAATCTGTATGGTGTGAATTGTCTTTTAATGTAAAGTTTGATGGTTTTGTATTCTACAGGTATAACAGTTGTGTGGAATATGATAAAAATATCTGGTTGGATAACTATAATGGACAAGCAAGAATGAATGGCTTATTATGAATGACTTTAACTTATCCCTTGTTGACTGGAATTTGTAGTCAAGCAAAGTGATTCTAAATGGCAGTAATCAAAGTGATTTCCAGTTCTATCCCATTGTTGTTTTTCATAATTTCTTTTAAAAAAAAAACCATCATATAAAAAAAATTATCTTGCTCTCAATGACAGCATTAAGAGCTGATTCTGCAGGGAACAATATAGTCTTCTTCTGAACAACCTGAAATTATGTGTGATGCCTTCAAAAAATATGTCTATCATTTAGTGTTAATAGTGATCCTGTTAGTATGGTAGGCCTAAAAACTGGACTAGAAAGGTTTATTGAAAGAGAAAGTTGATCACTTGGTGGTAATAGGCTGTCCTTGTCATTTGATTAATTTGTGCTCAAAAAGGGCAACATGCCTTCTTCTGAAAGTGGATGAATGATTGAACATATACTAATATTTAGAATGAAAGCCCAGGGAAAAGGCAGATTTAAACAACTTCAACTGATGCATGCCACTAAAGTAAAAAAACATTATGAAGCATTAAGAAAGATTAAAAGTGGTGAGAAAAGCATATGAGCACTTTTCGGAGTTATCAAATTGAGAATTACAACATGCAATCATTAGTGTCACTGACTCATTTTCTATTCCAATTCATGATCCAGAAGTTTTGAGAGAAGAAAAGGTAATGAACTCAAGATAAAGAACTGCTGGTTAACAGACTTCTGATGAAAGCAATTTTAAACTAGCCAAGCAAGCAGATAATTCTAGGAATATTATTCTCGCTTGTGTAGAAAGGCTGTTTGTTTCTTCTGGCTTGAATAAAGTAATTGCTTGTTTCTTTTAAACGTTATGCCAGTGTTTTAAATTTTGAACAACACTCTTCAATCCAGCTTGCCTCACGTTGAAATCTTTCACTTCCATTTTGGAAGTTAATTACCATAGCAGACTAAACCAGAAGAATGATTTGATTCTGATTTAGTTATAGGCATTTCTTCTGCCAATTTCTTGGAGAGTCCAAAAGAAAAAGAAGATTCTGTTCTTTTGGTCAGTGAGGAAGTATTGTTCCATGATGCAAAAGTTCCCATTAAAAAATGTTCTTATACATTCTGAAGTAGCACAAATTTGTTTTTTGTGGAAAGGTTCCCATAATAGCATTTAAACAATTGCAACTGATGTATGCCACTGTGAAATAATATGAACCAGATGCTATTATGAAAGAATAAAAAATTAATGTATAGTGGTCCTTGGTTGTAAAACTGAAAAATGCACAAGGATGCTTGAAATATAACATATTATCCTAAGTCATGCTAGACATTTTAACATTTCCTCATAGCAGTTCTGAATAAGAGAATATGAAAATATTCAGTCAGGTTAAAAAAAATAAAAATTGACTTGAGAACTCTTTCTGCTAAAATTTTTTGAAATGCTCTTGAAAGCCAGATTTGAACAGCACTGCTATCTATACAGGGTGTCTCAAAAATATTGGTACAAACATTTAGGGGCGGTAGGTAACATCTAAAGGAATGTGAATCGCTTAGGAACCCATAACCAGAAACATCACCATAAGTCGGTACATGGCACTGTTCATCAGTTCACGGGAGGGAAAATTTCTGATTTACTCATTCAAGCAGCAGGCGCTGCACAAAGAGCATGCATCGATATATGAATTGTGAGCTGGCAGACATGCACCTAGTGTATGGATTAGCAGAGGACCCACGCTGTGTGTGCCCCCATGCAGCACAACATCGCTTCGCGGTTATTGTTTTGGGCAGGTATGGTCGGTGACTGCTTAGTCGGCCCATACCTGTTACCATCCCGCATGAACTCCGCTAAATATCGGATCTTTCTTGAACAAGTTCTACCAGGGTTACTTGACGATGTTCCTGCAAATGTGAGACGCAACATTTGGTTTCAACATGACGGGGCGCCTGCCCATTATGGAAGGTGTGTTCGTGACCATTTGAACAGGCGTTTTGGGCGTCGATGGATTGGCCGTGGTGGACCCGTTGCCTGGCCCCCACACTCACCTGATTTATCGAGCCTTGATTTCTTTCTGTGGGGGGCCCTCAAATCTATAGTGTATAAATCGCCTGTGGAGACGGAAATGGATCTCATGGCGAGACTTGTCTGCACTGCTGCTACTGTCAAAGAAACTCCAGGTGTGTTCGACCATGTCCGCCAATCCATGCTGCGTCGGTGTCACGCATGTATCGCGTCTCATGGTGGAAACTTTGAGCATCTGTTGAACATGATGAAATGCATCCATCTCGTACTCCATTGTTAATATTATGTCAAATAAATGTTTGCCACTAATTACTGTCTTGTGTCATTTCTGCTTCTTGTGCCTCTGCTACTATTTTCCGTGACGTTTCCAGTTATGGGTTCCTATGCAATTCACATTCCTTTAGATGTTACCTACCTCCCCTAAACGTTTACTAATATTTTTGAGACACCCTGTATATAAAAGAATATTTTGCTTTTTCACATGCACACTTTTTGCTTTCTGCAAGGCGGAGCTAAGTACTGTTGTGTCATACTACAACAGTGATTGACAGGTCTATCTCAAAGACGCTTTTACAAACCCTTAATTTTTTACAGTCTTTAAATTTTTTCATATATAAAAGAATTTAATTTTTAGAATTTTTAGTTTTTAATTTTTCAGGTGTAGAATCCTTGACAGATGTAGAATTCTACATCTGTCAAAGCAACGATTCAATTTTTTCAAAAGTTTCTTCAGCTATTAGGAATGTTAATAATGGCAGTAATAGAAAAGAGAAAGATTGGCTGAAGATCGGATCAGAAAGGCTGAGAAGAAAAGAAAAGATCTTGATTATGAAACAGCACTTAATCCTGATATCGAAAACAAATCAATTATTGAAAAAAATATGAAAATAATTAGTTAAAGCTTCACAAGAAAGGAAAGGTACAAACGACTACTTTTATATGACAAGAGTACATGTAGTAGAAATAAGGAAGAAATGTTTGGTTTGTGAACACAGGTGACAGAGCTGGATCGAAAGCATACATTCCACAGATTCATGTGTATTCAAATGAAGGGGAATATAACTTAATTTTTCAACAAACACAGTTTCCTGTGAAATTGACTTTTAGTATGACAATAAACAAAAGTCAATGTCAAACATCATCTAAGGTTGGTGTTGACTTAACATCACCATGTTTTTCGCATGGACAGTTGAAGGCAGCTAAAAATCTCTTTGTATTAATGAAAAACGAATCAAAAATGCTGAAGAATGGGGTGGAGGGTTTGCCCTCCCCAAAATGTAAAATATAAAAATGTATAATTCAGGTTCATGTGACACAAGGCAGAAGGGATCAAAGCAACCTTCTGACTTATTGTTATAAACAGAAACTTTAGCCTAATATGAGTGAAGTCTGAAACAGTCTTTTTCTTAATGCAATCAAAATCAGTTGTCTAACAGAAAATTCTGACACAGGGAAAAATCCTAGGTAAGCTAATGCTTGAAAGTGTACTGTACTTGTCATATGTGTGTATATTTAATGTAAAATATATAAATTGTCAGTGAAATTTAATTTTTAGTTCAATGCATAATGAACTAAAAAAAATGCGTAGCTGTCAAAAATTGACAGCTATGCATTAGGATTGCCACTGAGCTCCCATAGTGATGACTATGGGAATCACTCCCATAGTCATCACTAGACTATGGGAGTGATTCCTTTAGACTGAAGAAGTGCAAATGTTTCACTCATTCATAATGGAGAGGCTAAATTGGAATTGATTAACTGTAGACCGGTGAGTTTGACTGCTGAACTGGCTAAGATAAGAATCGGTGATTAAGGATGCAATACAGAATACAGAACTATCTTAAAAAATATAGCCCTGATTGCTGGTTATGGCACAGGGGTTTTCATGTTTGTGAATACAATGAAGAGACTGAATCATAATAGAAAAATAACCCATAATGTTATGAATGAATGGAACAGGCATTTTGCATCAATATTTACTGGTGAAAAGCCATTCACAGCAAGAAGAAACCATGCAGGTGAAGCTGGGAAGTGTGAAATTAATGATGTTGAAATAAGAAAATATTATTTATTAGAAAACCTTTCAAGCCTAAAGGTGATAGAGGTGGTGGCAAGAGAGTGCACTGATTCATTAAGATTAATTATGTAGGTGACATCAGAAAAGAACTCTTTGAATTGGAGAAGTGCCAATGTATTGTCTAAAGGTATTGTCTATTGTCTAAGAACAAAGTTGGTAACTATCAACAATTCAGGCTAACTTCAGAGATAGAGAAAATCATGGAGACAGTTGATGGAGAATGCAATATAGGGTCATTTAAATAGAAATGGAATTCTGAAGAAAACAGTTCACTACACTGTTTTCCCTTTACAAAACTATTGTAAAGGGGTGATTACTATATTTTTAATTATATGGGCTCGAAGCTCAGTCAACTCAAATACACAGTGTTGTATTTGAGTTGACTGACCACTTGGCTTTTTCATGTTTAACCATGCTGATTATCTATTTTGACAGAATCGCTCATGAGCTGGATGTAGGAAATAATTTTGATATTATTTATTTAGATTTTAGCAAAACATTTGACTTGTTTCTGCACAACATGTTCCAGCTTATACAGTAACCTCGTGTGCAGAATGGGTCAAATGCTTTGCTAAAATCTAAATGAACAAAGTCAAAATTATTTCTTACATATCATTAATCACAATTCTGTAAGCAGATGCATGGCAGCAGATAGAGATTTGTGATTAATGGTTACTCAGATTGTACTAACATAAGAATTGGTCCCTCAACGATCAGTACTGAGATAACTGTTTCTAATTTTCTTAAAATGATATTTACAAAGGAATACAGGATGTTGTGTCAAAAGTTGTAGAGATTGGGAGATTAGTTATTAATAAGCATTATTATTATTATTAAGTTATTACTAAACCCTATATAAGTCATCTTCAGGGATGACTGGCTTATATAGGCTTTAGAGATGGTCAGAGAAGTAACCACTATGTTTTAATGCACAGACAGGTGGCAGAAGGTATGGAATCTTATCAATGAATTTCCTATAAAGATAGGGAGAAATCGTAATCCCACTATACAAGGAAATTATAAGACTGCATTTGGATTATTGTGACCAAGTATGAAGTACCTAATGACAACTCCTCAATATGGGCACCTATATGTGTTGAGGGGACCTAGCAGTGATGCTGCTGGTCCTACAGGTCCCAGGCTACCACCATAGGAATCCACCATGTTTGCTTGCACTGTGACCTGTGGAAACTCAGGAGAGAGAGAGAGAGAGAGAGAGAGAGAGAGAGAGAGAGAGAGAGAGATCTGGTAGTTGAGGGACTCAGTTTCAACACACTATTTTGGCTGTTGCTTTGACAAGACAGGTGGTCTTGGGATGGCTCGACCAGAATCAATCAGCCAGTGAGTTTGCCTGCAAGGGTCATCCATGTCAATGCCATATCTCTACCATCATGGTTCAAGGGACATGCTGCTGCTGCTGCTGCTGCTGCTGCTGCTGCTGCTGCTGCTGCTGCTGCTGCTGCTGCTGCTGGTGGTGGTGGTGGTGCAGGTATGGTGTCTAGGTAGCCCTGGCATTCCACTCCTGAGCTCATTTATTGCTTGCTCGGTAGTGGGAAGCATGGACACACACCGAACAAAGATATTATGAACCTTGATAATCGAAGCTCTTCTTCTGCGACCCCAACAGTCCCTACCAGAAAACTCAGTCATTGTCCCAGGTAGTCATTTCAGCAAGAGAAGGTGAACTAAAGAAATCGGATATAACACCTTGATATCTGATGATTCACTCTACTAGTAAGAAGCCTTTAGGAAAAATATTGCCTTCTTTATCCAGAAGGGTTTGGTGAGCTCTCCTAAATCAGTCTGTGGCTTCAATCAGGTGACATTCTCATAGAGACCAAAAGTGACAAACATTTAGAACAGTGAAATCTTCAATCATATAAAAAATATAAATAAATTTTCAGAATCTTCTCTTCATTCATTATTTACTTATTACAATGATTGAAGGGAAAGCGACCAACAGAAAGTGCAAGTGGTGGCAGTGCTAGGAAACAAAACAAAATTGATTTAGAAATGAAGATGAAAATGATTAAGAAGTATGAAGCAGGACAAAGTTTGTCATGTATTGCACGGCTATTAGGTCTCGCTGCTTCAACAGTGAATACTACTTTAAAGGACAGTGAACGTATAAAAGAACATGTTAAAGGATCAACACATTTAAGATCAACAGTGATCACAAAACAACATTCAGGTGCTATATCGAAGATGGAAAAAGCTATTAATAATATGGATGGAACATCAGATTCAGAAGCAAGTGCCTCAAATGGCCATTCAAGCAAAAGCAAGAAGTATTTATGAAGATATTAAGGATAAGTATGGTGAACCCCAAGCCAAGTTCTTGGCAAGCAACAGGTGGTTTAATAGGTTCAAGCATTGCCCCGGTTTTCATGCTAAAGTAAAATTTTTTGTAATTTTGTACACTTTTGAAATTTTTCCTGCGCATGAGGTAAAAAAAATTGAATAAATAATTCTATTTACATGTTCATCGAACATTTCTTTTTTACTTCAGTGAAATTCAGTGCACATAGTTGCAAGTGCTGCATAATCCTTTAAGGAAATTCCAACTTACGTAAAATTCAACTTGCATAGAGTTCCGTGGAACATAACCCTTACATAAGTCTGGGAGTGGCTGTACATATCACCTCTCATCAATCCTAGAGCATAATGGATGTTGATATTCAGGAGCCAACTGCAGTAATCAGTGCCCTTTGGGGAAACATTTTCTAACATCCCTGTTATATCTTGTTCTCAGGAGTTTTTGGTCCTGAAACAAAAGTGAAAAACAGCACTTAATTTCATATCAAAGGGCTATCACTATACAAGAGCTAAAAAGATCTATCCCTTACTAAGGCAAATGCTGTTGGACCAGATAACATTCATTATGAAATGATAATCACCTTTTTCAGTAATCTGTGGTTTACCTGCTCTATAATAGAATCTTTATTGAAGAGCAGTTTCTGGATGCCTAATGCAATACAACCATTCTTTCTTTTGCTAAACCAAGAAAGGCTTCTAAAATTCCTACCAACTGCCAACCTATCACTTTGACTAGCTATTTGTGCAAAATCCTGGAGAGAATGAACATTGCCAGAGTATATATGGTATTTAAAATTGAATGACCTCCTCTCCTCTCTTGCATGCAGTGCAACTTCTGAAGAAATGGGTCCACTCTGGACCATTTAATTAGACTGGAAACATCCATCCGGGATGCCTTCCTAAAACAAGAACATCTGGTGTCTGTGTTCTTTGATATTAGCATTAGTAGAGGCATATGATACAAGAAAGCAAGCTTATATAGCATCAGCAAAAAAAAAAAAAAAAAAAAAAATGTGGAAAAACATATGATGCTACTTGGAGATTTGGCATTTTAAAGACCTATATAGCCTCAGTTCAAGGTTATCACCCTGTTTTTATTGAAAAAACTTTTTATCCAATTGGTCTTTCCTAGTTCATGTAGGGTCCGCATGAATGATGTCCCTTTTGTCGAGAGGCAGGAATGCCTCAAGGATCAGTTTTAAGTGTTATGCTTTTCACCAAAGTAAATTCCATTACAGAATAACTTCCAACTGTAAACAGTGCCCTCTGTGTTGATGGCTAGCATATTTTCTCAGTCATGCAACACGAGGATTATTGAAAGACTTCTGCAACAGGCCATTGGTTGCCTTAACTCCTGCGCAATTGCACCCCTAGTGTGAAGCAATAGTGACAAGCCATTTTCTTCCTGTGATTATAGAATGCTCTCCAAAGTGATATAGTTTTTTCTTTTCTAGTGTGCTTATTTTTTTGTTTACTTGAAGTGATTCTGTGCTTTAGAGGTCAAAAGTAAGAACTCAGAAAGGAATTCCACCTTTCTTTTCTTAGTCTTTATATTTATTATTAACCAACTCTACTAATTTAAACAACCATTTGGTCACTGGTGACACCACTCCTGACTCCACATGTCCGGGGCCAGTAATCTGGACCATTTAATTAGGTGGATAAACCAACCCTCGGGTAAAAGGAGCAGAGATGGACACAAATGAATTTCACATTTGGAGCCAAAGAGCTCTCAACCAAATGGCAATCACAACACTGACCATGATTTCCTTCTCTCGAAGAGAATGAAGAAAGACACTGACAAACGGGAATTATCAGCATTCCTGATAATACATTCTCTGTCAACACAACCTGTGGGCAAGCTCTTCCCCTTCATCATTCAGAGATGCCTCGAACGTGCCGCAGGTTCACCAAAAATGGTGAAACGCCTCCAGTCTGGAGATTTATTAATGCAGATCACCAATCCTCGACACTCTGAACTATTATTACGTCTGACATCCTTGAGCGGAATCCCAGTTCAAATCACACCACATACCACCCTGAATTCTTAAAGGGAGTGATCACTGAATGGGATTTATTGAACGTTCCTGAAGATGAAATAGTCCAGGAGCTTAAAGATCAAAAAGTCACTCAGGCATAAAGGATCACAATCCGGAAGGATGGAAGTTTAGTCCCTACCCAGAGTATAATTTTAACTTTCAGTTCTCCAAACTTACCAGCTTCAGTCAAGGTAGGATATTTATAAACTGTCGCATTCAGCCATATATTCCGAACCCCCTAGGTTGTTTTAAATGCCAGAAATTTGACCATTCCCAGACAGCATGCCATGGAGATGCAACAAGTGCAAACTGCGGGTGTAAAACTCATACACAAACAGAATATAAGGCACCAACTTCACAATGTCCTAATTACAAGGGCAACCATCTGGCAGACTCCAAAGACTGTGACCTCTGGAAGTTGAGGAAAAAAATACAAAAATATAGAATTGAAAATAAACTTTCCTACCAAGAGGCAAGAAAACAAGTAAAATTAAGTATACCAAAATGCGCTTATGCTCTACTTAATCACCAATCAGTACTATGTCAGACAGAAATGTTCATCCAGCCAGACACATCAATCTCAGACTGTGCTCGATCAGTCCTCTCGGTCTAGCATCCATCTTCACCAAAGGTAGTAGACCAATGTAGTACTATACCACTGACATTTCCATCCCAGAGACTTCCCCATTGTCAAGCAGTGGAGAAATTGCAAAAATCAGATCCAATTGAGGTGAAGCGATCTCACCTATCAGACATGGACACAGATGATACTACCAACTCAGAAGATCTGCTTGAAATACATGCAGATGATGATATGGAAGAAAGCAGTGACTCAGGATGCCCAAATTTTTCAAGAAAAGAAAAATTAAAACCCGACAGATATAAACAAACCACTTACAAAAAGCAGACAGACTCATCTTCCACTCACAAAACCAAATAATGGAAAAAATCATGTAATGGAATTGCAGAGGTTTTTGCAGCAATATTGATGATATCTATGAACTAATTCACCGTCACAATCCCTGCTGCCATATGCTTACAAGAAATGAATTTAACAACAAAAATATCCATTTCATCAAAAATTATACTATCTTCAGTCAAGATCAACAGCCCCCATGGAGGAGTAGCCGTACTCATGGACTCACGAGTCCCCTCCAGATGCATTCCATTGCAAACACAATTGGAAACTGTTGCCTCACGTGTAGTAATTGATATCACTCTGACAATGGTCTCAATTTATCTTCCTCTGAACCAATCATCGTGTGTAATTCAGCAACTGGAAAATCTTATTTCTCAATTGCCATCTCCTATTTGTTTATTAGGAGATTTTAATGTACATTATCCATTATGGGGTTCTCTGGTCTCAGACAGATGTGGTGAGCTTATTAAAATGTTACTTGACAGAAGGAATTTGACACTATTGAATACTGGCTTACCCACTTGCATCCATTTTTCCGCTGGGTCAACCACTGCAATAGATCTCTCAATTTTCTCTCCGATCCTATTCCTAACTATAGAGTGGGCAGTACATGACAATCCTTTAAACAGTGACCACTATCCGCTGATCTGTAGTATTCAAACCACCCATTCCCACACAAACTTAAACAAAAACAAAATGGAAATTTTCCAAAGAAAACTGGCCAAAATTTACCAGTTATGTATCTTTTGATGATGACATCATAGTCTTCTGCTATTGTCACTGTCACTAATCATATCACAATGCAGATACTAACAGCTGCAACAGCCACCATCCCACAGTCTCAAATAAGAAACCATCTGCATACTAATCACTGGTGGAATGATGATTGTAACAAAGTGAAAAGAGAAAAAAAACACAGCATGAACACCTTCCACAAATGTCCCACAACTGCCAACCTTATTAACTTCAAGAGACTGAGAGCCAACGCTCATTATATCCGGCGGAAAGTGAAAAAAGACTCTTGGTTAAAATTTGCCGCCTCAATTAACAAAGATACTGATACCCGAATAATCTGGGAAAAAATAAAGAAGCTAAATGGTAAATATCATATGTTACCTTCTCCTATTATTAATTGGAATGGGAAGGAGATCTCATCTGCTGAGGAAATTGCCAATGCTTTAGGAATGGTGTTCTGTGAATTGTCCCTCTCAACTGCATATCAACCGTCTTTTCAAAAAAATAAAGCTGAAGCTGAGAAAAGGAAACTGAACTTCAAAGCTACATGTCCTTTTACCTATAACCAACACTCGCAATATCTGAACTGGTAGAATCTATATATACCTCAAGAAATAGCTCTCCTGGCCCTGATGAAATCTACAATATAATGCTTAAACACCTCAATCAGAAATCACTATCGTCATTACTAAACTTTTACAATAGAATATTCTCAGAACATATATTCCCCACTTCCTGGCGACATTCTTATGTAATAGCCATACCTAAACCTGGAAAAGATCATTTGATTTCTAACAACTATAGACCAATTTCTCTAACCAGCTGCCTGAGTACGAATATGGAAAAATGGTTCATCATCGACTCACTTGGTACCTTGAATCCCAAAACATAATTGGTAATAATCAGTTTGGCTTTCGGAAGAATAGATCTTCCCTAGATCTCGTGACAAAAGCCGAATCAAACATAAGAAATGCATTCATCAGAAATCAACATCTCATTGTAATATGCCTCAATGTAGAGAAGGCCTTTGATACCACATGACCCTACGGCAACCTAAGAGATCTCCATTCTGATCATATGGAGGCCATTTACCATATTTTATTCAGAGCTTCTTTCAGCACAATCTGAAGGAAGTTTGCAATACGAATAAACAACATCACAAACAGCATTCCAAACGCTGTTCACTCATATCTCTCTGCAGATGATCTTACCATATCCTGCCATTCCCAAAATATGAACTGTATTGAGAGGCATCTACAAATATCCATTAATAACATTGAATTATGGATGGCACAAAATGGATACAAACTGTCAAGCCACAAATCTGTGGCCATACATTTCTGCATCAAGCGCAGAATGCATCGTGAACCCGAGTTGCACTTGGCCAATCATCCTCTACCAATTGTGAACAGTACTTGCCTCCTAGGGCTAATTTTTGATAAGATATTAAACTTCCAGGAGCACATCAAATATCTAAGAACCACTTGCACAAAGAAAATTAATATACTCCGGGTTATCTCCAGTACATCGTGGGGGGAGCAGATCGTTATACTCTGCTCCACTTATATAAGTCACTAATTAGATCTTGGCTAGATTATGGAGCACCTGTTTATGACTCAGCTAGGGAGAACACCGTGGCCCATCTTATGCCCATCCAATATTCTTCTCTTAGGATAGCTCTAGCTGCATACAGAATATCACTATTTCAAAGTCTTTATGTTGAGGCTCACGAACCACCACTTAACATTAGAAGAAACATGTTGCTGATGGACTACTCAACTAAAATTAAAAGCCTGCTTACTCATCCTATTAGGCCACTACTGCATGATCCTCAGTGGAAAACTCACTATGCAAATAAACCCAGAACAATTTGACCTGCTGGTAGCAGACTGCAGAATCTAACAGAAAACTGGAACATTCAACTTGATAATATCCTCAGAGAATGAAAAGATCAGGATACCCCGTGGACTACCTTCACACTCTATTGTGATGAATACTTTGAGCAGTGAGGTAATGGTTCTATAGCAAATATTAACATCCAACAACTGAATTTTGCTCACACACAAAAGTATCTCCACTTTATTAAGATCTGCACTGATGGTTCAAAGTCTGACCGTGGTAGGTGCAGCTGCTGTCTTCCCGAATACAACTGTCTCAGTGTCACTTCCGGTCAGATGTACGTACAGTTATGCAGCGGAGCTTCAAAGCATCAAGCTTGCCCTGAAAAAGATCTCATTCCTGTCAATAAATAAAGCATAATATATACTGATTCACAGAGTGCTCTTTTAGCTTTGAAAAGTAGTTCCACACCTTGCAATCCTTTATTAAACCTCATAAAACATGAGATACGTATTTGTGAGCATCGGGAAATCCTTATTATCTTCTCTTGGATCCCAGGAAATGAATGTGCAGATGATGGTGCAAAGCATCCCTCCAGCATAGCTTGAACAAATATTCTGAAGGCACCTCAGTAGCCAGGTGGGCAGGAGCAGCAGTGCGTAGCACATGCTTCTTGATTAGACCGGGGTTCGAGGCCGTAAGCCACCAAATACGGAGGATGTGGAAAGGTCAGGGAATGACCACCTCATATCCCTGGAGCAATATGGCCTTAGTTGCTAATGCTCCTAAAACACCAAATAATAACAACAACAACAACCCATATTCTGATTAAAAGATGTATTTGTTTGTATGCATTTTCCACACTTCTGTGGAAAATGCAAACAAATAACAAGCTATTTGAAATAAAACCTGAACCACAAGTGGACATCTAGCCTTCATAAAAATAGAAAAGAAGTAATCTTAGCCAGAACCCGAATAGGTCATACTCACCTCACACATCTCTACCTGCTTACAGGAAATGATCCTCCGCAGTGTGCGCACTGCTCGCAACCACTTAAAGAAAAACATATACTCTTTGAATGTAGCTTGTTCAACTATGCCTGACAAATGTCTTTTAGTTTCATTTCAGCTCTACAACAACCTGTGTTTCTCAATAGCATCGTAGGTAAAGAAGCAAATCTCTCTGAATTCTTTCTCTATTTAAAACAAATTCAAATGTATGACCATTTCTAACTACTCCCCGTGCAGTTTTCATAAGTGAACTCAGTTAATTTGGGAGGTGCAATATGGCCTAAGTAGCCTTTGCACCAGAAAATGCCACCACCACAACAACGACAACCTGGGCACTGACTAACTGATTCAGGTTCTCACTGCAAAAGACCGTTTATATACATTTTTGTCATAAGTGTAATCTTTGCCCTAAACCTGAATTGAGGCCTGGGCAAAATGCTATTCCACTAGTACTAGACACAAGGTCCTTGGGAGTTTTATTTGATAAAAAGTTGACCTTTCTCGAACATATCTGTCAACTCCACATAAAGTGCACAAGAGGCTTGAATGTTCTCTGCTCTCTCTCCTCTACTTCTTGGGTTGCAGACCAGTGACCTTACCACACATCTGCATGCACTTGTGTGATCTAAACAAAATTACAGGTCTCAAGTACATCAGCTAGAAACAGCGTACTTCTATAGTTGGGCCCCCATCAGGCTATTTGTAGTGCCAATGGAGCATTTTGAGCAGAGCCTATACATGGAAGCAAATGAACCACTGTTATCGCTTTGACGGAAACAGTTATTTCTTAAAGTATGCCTGAAATCCCTGCTAGACCATCCTGTGTGGATGTCCATTTTTGAACAACAATGAGGAAATTTGTACAATATCCATTACACTGCCAGTCTTCATTTCAGTATTTATATTCACTACTCCATGATTTACATATCATGGTTGACATGGTTGCCCAAACACTAAGGCAAACCCTTTTACCTTGGCATGCTCACATTTCAGTATGTAACTTTTCCATTAAGAACTTGGTAAAGTCTGATACCCCATATGTCTGACTGCTTGCTAGTTTACGCAGACAGATTGAAGTCTCAATGATGTGTAGACTCTGCTGCCATCTTTCTAGACACTACTATATCTGAGCAGATTCTCCCTAAATACAGCATATGTGCTGCAGAGCCTGCATGCTATAGAGTTAGCTTTAGATCACATCAAAACTTGCTGATATGAATGGTTTATTATATATTCTGATTCATTGAGTGTTACAGGCTTCATTAGTGTCGAGATAATATTCTCTCTCTGAACACTATACTGCAGCCAAATCAAATTCCCATGAATAATCTTTCCTGTCAGTCTCCATAGACTTAATTGAACCAGGGCAATCTAGTCTGCATAGGAATTATAAAGGGAAATGGTGGATTTTTTTCCCCCCTCTCCGCATAGGATACTGTCATGTGACACATTCCTTTTTTTTACTGAGGGCTGATGCTTCTCCTATGTGTTAGTTCTGTGACACTGTTTTATCTCTTATATGTGTAGAGTGGGTGCTGCTGATTGTGATCACATTTGATTTACGAAAAGTGATAACATTAAGTGGCTGATAAAATTAAACAGAAGAATTTGTACTTAGTTGTGAAACTTTACAGTAGTGGGTTAGATTTTTCCTTTCCTCAACCATATAGCGTGAAAGCAAAAGCAGTCATTTTCTTGATTGTTCATTTGCTTTGTTTACAGGTACTCTCCTGCTTTTCCTGAAGGTTACATCAAACATGGCAGTGACTGGAAGTTAAAAGGTACCACTTTCATGCGACAAGGTCTTAAAACATTATTTGGTGTGGTCAGGATTGTAAATTTCCTTTAGGTGTTCACATTTTAGGTGTTAGGGAAGACTTATTTCTCCTAATTGAAGTGAAAAATTATAACAAATGATGGTACGATCGTTGATCGTATAAGGTGGCAGAATTTGCATACAATATAATATAAATGGTTTTGAATCTTCATTTTTGGTTTTTAGGAGCATTAGCAACTAAGGCCATATTGCTCCGGGGATATGCAGTGGTCATTCCCTAACCTTTTTGCATCCTCCATATTTGGTGGTCACGGGCTCGAGCCCAGGTCTAATCAAGAAGCATGTGCTACGCACTGCTGCTCCTGCCCACCTGGCTACATATCTCGTAACTATAAACAGCAATAACATTAACAGGCATTTACTATATTTTAATTGACTGTACAGATTTTAATTACACATGTTTTATTTCTTTTAATCATCTGACTAAGCCTTTATATATTTTTATATGGCAGTCATTTTTTATCCAACAGTGACATTGTGTTAGCAGTTTTTAAATTCTTGCAACTTGTTAATTTATATAAATATATATAAAATACTGCATATATTTTTAATCCATGTACAACCTTTTTAGAATTAGTATTAGCAAAGGCACATGATGCAAGAAAGCAAGCTTATATAGCATCAGCCAAAAAAAAAAAAAAAAAAAACCTTATTTCACCTATCCACTAGCTCCAAATGTTTGTCAAGTTCTGCCTTGAATCTATTTAAGCTATCAACTTCTACAACAGATGGGAGTTTGTTCCACCAATCAACCACCCACTGGCTAAAGGCAGACCACCCACTGGCTAAAGGCAAACTTCCGCACATCTATCCTACAACCGTCTTTCCTCAATTTGAATTTATGCCCTCTCAGGCAATTATTCTGAGCAAGAGGGAGAATTCCATCCGCATTGAGCATGCTCAAACCATTCAAGGTTTTATACACCTCAATCAGATCACCTCACAGGTGCCTAGTCTCCAGACACTGTAATTTGCAAAATTTAAGCCTTTCTTCTTAAGAGCAACCCTTTGTTCCATTCACTAATCTTGTTGCCCTTCTCTGTACTCGTTCCAACAGCTCTACATCCTTCTTAAAATGATGCCTCCGGACCTGTATACAGTACTCAAGGTGGCCTGACCATAGCCTTATACAAGGGGATAATCACCTCCTTATCCCTGCTAGAAAAATTCCTGTATATCATTGACAAGACACCATGAGCTACTCTTACAGACCGTCTGCATTGCTCAGAAAACTTCATATCTGCCTGCATGATTACCCCCAGGTCTTTTTCATTCTCTACCACTGTCAGTGTGGTACCACAGAGTTGATACATTACTCTGGGATTACTGCTTCCCATATGTAATACTTTACATTTGTCAATGTTAAACTTCATTTGCCACCTCTCAGCCCATCTGCTCAACTTTTCTAGATCCTGTTGCAGCAGTGTACTGTCATTAGTGCCATTAACAACCTTGCCAACCTTCGTATCGTCTGCAAACTTGGACATTAAGCCTGATATACCATCATCAATATCATTTATAAATACAGAAAACAACAATGGACCCGACACTGAACCTTGAGGGACTCCACTAATAACATTAGTCCACGAAGAGCAGTGTCCATTGATTACCACTCTGTCTTCTCCCACTCAACCATCCCTTTATCCATAGCAGCAATTTGCCTCCAATGCCACACTGCTCCAATTTGTGCAGCAATCTTCCATGTGCAACAGTATCAAAGGCTTTGCTAAGATCCAGATATATGATATCAAAGTTATTCTTTTGCATCCAATTCCTTTGTGACTACATCATAGTATCTAATCAAATTAGTCAGACAAGACTTCCTCTTAACAAACCCATGTTGTGTCCCTGTAAATTATCTTGAACAGCCTTAGCACATTTATTGGAAAACCAAGGTTTAGATAAAGGACGAGATTTTAAAGTGGAGTGTGGGATAAAGGATTCCATTCCTGCAAGAATAATTTCACTGACACGATCTGAGCAAACGTTGACATCAGAAGTTTTGAAACAGTAATCCGACCATGGAAAAGAAGTCTCGCAGGTCATCCCATTTTGCATTCTTGTAATGCCAAACAACATGAGGTTGGGAATAGCCATGAGATAAAGGTTCCATTGGAGAAGAGACAATCACCAAGTTGTGATCTGAAGTGCCTAAAGGACCTCTCACTTCGACCTTGTACTTGGAAGGGTTGTTTCTGAGAAAAAGATCAAGCATATTGGCTGTATGATTAAGATTGTCCGGTATTCTTGTAGGTAAATGAACAATGTGTGCAAGGTCATTAGTAATTTTAGTGGAGTTGGGAGAATGGTAAAGACAACAGATGAATTTGACACAATGAGGTAGAGAGATTTTAAGCCAGAGAAGATCAAAGAGAGGAGATTCTAAAAAGTCTCTGACAGTGAATATCAGAACGGACATACACACAAGTACCACCTTTGAGGCAGTAGTTGAATCAACCGATAACTGAGATTCTGTCAGAAAAAGTACATGGGGTTTGGCAGACTGCAAGTGGAAATGGACATCGTTGAGATTAGAATGAAACTGTAAGTGCTTAAGCATTATGAATGAGGTGAGAGCACAGCACGCATTAAAGATGCTCTAAGCCTGAGTGGGAGTACATTACATACTATTCAAGATAATGCTGATAAAATTAAAGAAAGTGTTAAGAGTGGTGTGCCCTTAACTGATGAGTGACAAAAATAAAAAACTTGTTAACATTAGCCTAATACAAGTGCAAGAGAAAGTTCATAGCCTTAATGATGATTTAAAAGAACATGAGGATGGGAAAGTTAAGCCCTTTTTGGCAAGTTCAGGATAGTTTGCGAATTTTCGTCAACAGTATGGTTTTCATAATGTGAAAACGTGGAGAAGCTGCATCAGCCGATAAAAATGCTGCTGATACATTCCCTGCAAAACTGAAGGCGATCATAGAGGAGGGGGAGTACATACTCAAACAGATATTCAAAAAATGCCTGATCGTACTTATATTTCCATTGCTGAAAAGACTGTGCCTGGCTTTAAGGTGGCGAAAGATCGGCTAACACTTCTGTTTGATGCTAATGTGGAGGGTCATAAACTGAAACCTGTGTACATTTACCACTATCAAAACTCTCATTCTCTTAAAGATTACGAAAGGTCGTACATGCCTAGATGCAAGGGTTAATCTTGTAGGCCTGTTATCGCATTTCTTGGTGATTATTTACATTATGCGTAAATTAAGAAATCACTGTACTTCAAATAAGTAATGCCTTCCCATTAGAGAAGACTACTGTTACTTATTTTCAGTTGAGTACTACCACTCAGACAGCACTGTTTCAAACTATTTGGCTTCTTATCAGTGAGCAGGAAGGTACCCAAAGGTATGGGGGTAGGTTTCAAATAAACAGACTAATAAAAATATTATTAGCTTATTTGAAGTATATTATTAGTCTAAGATGCACACCTTTTGGCATTTCTTATATTGTGTAAATAAGTCACAACTGGGTTGTCACACCTTATACCTCTGGGTACCCACCTACTCACTGATGATAAACCAGATAGCTTCGAAACAGTGCTGTCTAAGGTGATGATACTACTGAAAATAAGTAAGAGTAGTCTTCTCTAATGGGAAGCATTACTTATTTGAAGTATAAAGAGGGCAACTTGTGAAGGATTTCACAATATGAAATGTTATAATGATAATACCAATGCACAAACTTTGATTTGTCTAAAAAATTCAACTATGTGGTAATGATACAAATGCAGTAATTAATGTCATACCCTGGGGTATGTAAATTGATAATAAAATGCACCTGAAATATGAGTGCATATGCTACCTACCTTGTTTGTACACTCTTACATAATACTACAGTGGACAGTATTTTGAATGAATCACTGTAGTAATTTTTAAAAAATAAAAGATTCTTAGTGTTTCTTATTCAAAACATTTTATTTATCCTAGTTTTTAATTTTAAGGCTCAGATATTATTATCTTGCATGACAAAATATAAACCAAAGAAATAAAAAAAAAAATGTTGTTAATCTTTGTGTTGTCATGTATACAAATAGTTAGTCACTTTACCATAGTAATATTAGATTGGTTCCCATGGGAATATAAGCTAGTAACTTATGACAGATTTCTATTTTCCAAAATTTGGAAAGGTCTGGTTTGAATCCTAGTAATAAGATGTTGCACTGTAGGCTAAAAGAGTGACATGGCATAAAATTAAGAATAAAAACAACTTATCAGGCATTGATTCATTATTATTATTTTAGTACTAGTTTTTCTTATGTTAAACTATACCAGTTGTGATATTAGTGATAATATTGGTGTTGAATATTTTAATGTGCTAGAAGTTTAAATTATGATGTGACACACACACAAAAGCAGTATTAATATTCAATGTTCAAGTGCCTGTAAAATTCAATTTCAGCTGGCTCTTCGAGCAGGTAACGAAAAGGAGGAAGGTGAAACTGCTGATACTGTTGGCTGTTGTTCTTTACGTGTAGAGCACATTACACTCAATGAAGAACAAGATGGTAAAGAATATGTTGTAAACTTTGACTTCTTGGGCAAAGATTCCATTCGCTATGAAAATTCGGTGCCAGTTGAAAAGCGTGTTTTCAAAAACTTGAAACTTTTTATGGAAAACAAGCAGCCTGGAGATGATCTTTTTGACAGATTAAATGTATGTTTTTATTTGAAATATTCTTGATCTGTATTCATATTTATTAATATTATTTATTTTTTTATATCAAGCATTAATAACGTTGTCTTAAATTTTAATTTTACACTTGTTTTTTATCAAGTTCACTTACCTGGTGTTTTCTTTTCATGTCATATGTGAGTAACCGGAATTATTTTTCTGAATTCTGATGTATGTTTATTATTTCAGCATTTATCAAGGTTAATGCTTATTTTAATTCCCTTAAAAAGATGACTGCATAAGTTATTACTCTGAGTAAACTAGAAATTTACTTTACACAAAAATGTTTTCATTCTTTCTTTCTCTGCCCCCCCCCCCCCATAGTGAAATATAATTATAGATGTTACCATTAAAAATAGTTGGTAATTATTTAAAATCTAGATTTGTGTAGTCTCTCTTGCCTTTAAGAGCTAATTGTGGTCTATCAATTGAAGAGTAATAATGTTCAGGGAAAACTTCAACATTTTCAAATACAGAGGGGTTAAAAGTCTTTTAAGAAAAATTATTTTTGAAAATTAATAACAAAAAAAATGAAGCTCCATAGAAAAATGTAGTTTCCACATAATTCTGTAAAAACTGTTTTCCTCTGTATTCCCGAATATATATATATATATATATATATAAGCTAAATTAAAATAGGATATTGCCAGTAGCATGGCAAATGGATTATATATATACACAGACATATATGTGTGTGTATATATGTATAAAAAATAAATTAGAATGATAATAAAAAAAAAAAAAAAAAATATATATATATATATATCCAATATTTTAAATTTTAGAATTAAATAAAAAAATAAAACATAAGCCATATGGCAAAAACTGTAGAGTGAAAATTAACTTAAAAATAAAACAAACGGAAAAGGAGAGTAAAGGTAAGACATAAACAGTAGCCGAAAATCCTTATATAATTTCACACATTAAATCCAATTAATAAAACCGATATAAATTTAAAATAATGCCAATTACATAATAATTTAGCGGTACCCCCCCCCCCCCCAGAGGTACTAGTTCCGAAAGACGTGAAATATCACCAAAAATGGTTAAAGGAACTACTAAAAGATAACAAAATCAAATAGACTGACCATTATGCCCCATATCGACAGAGGACTATGAGGCCAATAATGGTCATGGAATCGCTGCATTTCAATCGCTATACAAATCGTCGCAAAGGCGAAAAGATCGAAGTACCAATCCACCAATGAGGAGGATTTGCACAGCGGTGGTCCTTATGCAGCGAAAAATAAATTATAGAACAGACAGCATAATGATGTTATAAAATGCATCCGTTTTATAACAGTACCCTGAATTGACATAGCAAACACTTTACATAAGTAACCCCCCCCCCCCAGTTAAGTGAACCCATTTTTTCCACCCAGCAAGTTGCACATATTAAGACTAACTACATTATTACATACATTCATTCACACTTAACATATATTCCATCAAAAACATTTTAGTTCATACATTGCTTCCAGTGCGATTTACAGTTTGTTTGCATTCCTGTCATTAAGAAATCTATTTATTTCATAACAGCTCTTGTTACAAAAGTACCTGTACAGAGCAAGGAAGGAAAGCCACCTTTATTTCTTATAGTTCTATTACTAACACCTACTACTTTTCAATTGGTCACACTAGGCACTGCTCCTGCCTCCCTCTGGCGGGGTCAGAAACCTTGATAGAAAAGTTAATCTGCCAAGGGCTAAAAGGAGCAAAGATAGACTATACCAATACTGACTCTTGTGGGATCAATGCCCCATCGCATTCCAGAGAGCAGGAAGATCACAACCCTTCCTATCTAAGAGACAAAAGGATACCAGAATATCTGGCCTCACTTCCTTATAATACATTTGTTGACTGTCCAACCAGTCAGCAAGCTCTCCTTTTCTGATCCAGAAATGTTTAGAGAATGCTGCTGGCTCACCAAAAGTGGTTTGCAGACTGAAATCAGATGACCTGCTTGTTGAAACAACACAACACAAGCACTCTGAGAAGTTACTTAAATTGAAAACACTTGGAGGAATTCCCATAGAAGTGTTACCTCATGCCACCTTAAACTACTCAAAAGGAGTTAACAGAATGGGATCTGAGGAAGAAATTAAACAAGAACTCTCAGACCAAAACATTATTCAGGTTAAAAGAATCCTAATTAAAAAGGATGGCTTATTACTTCCTACCATAAACATACTAATGCTTAACTTGCCAAATTCACCAACTTTTGTAAAGGCCGGATATTTGAACTGTCATGTTGGAATCCTGTTAGATGCTTCAAATGTTAGAAATTTGGGCATTCACAGGCAGTATGTCGAGGGACTGTGGTATGCGCTTCTTTTTTGATCTAAAGATCATATCCGTACTGAATGTTCTGCAGTCTTTACAGTGTCCAAACTGTAGAGGTAATCGCTCTGCTTATTCCAAAGACTGTGGATCATGGAAAAGAGAAAAAGTAATTCAGAAGTACAAAACAGCATAAAGTTATCTATCTTGAAACAAAGAAACAAATATCACCAATTACAGTAACATGCTCATATGCAGATACTGTTCAACAGCATAAACAGATAACTGCTGTTACCACCACTACCACTGCAGTTCAAACTAATGTTACAGTTCCTCTCATTATCTCTAGCTTATTCGGCTCACTCAAACTTAGCTTCATCAGTAAAATCATTCTCAACATCAACGTCCAATCAAGCCATTAACACACCAGTTACGATTCCACCAGACACGTCTTCCATGTCGCAGCCAACCAAAAAATACTAAAGACATGGATACAGAAGACAAACCCTCTGTCCGTGATCATATGTATCCATATGAAAAGAAGTCTCTGAGGAACCGATCTTAAAGATACATGCCGAGGAAGAGATGGATGTTTGTCCATTTTTCCCCAGAAAAGAGAAAAAAGCCTGAACAATCCAAGCAGACCAAATTCGCAAAAAGACAGGATACAAATACAAAGCCCATATAATGCATACAATAATTCCGTGGAATTGTCGAGGTTTCCGCAGTAACATCGATGACATTCGTGACTTAATTGATAAATAACATCCGGTAGGTGTCTGCCTTTCAAGAAACTAACCTGACTCCACAAGTAAAGATAGCAGCTGACCATTATGGTACCTACAGACAAGACCGATTTCCGTCAAGTGGAGCTCATGGTGGAGTGGCTATTTTAATCAACTTCAGAATTCCGTGTAAACGCCTCCAACTACAAACATCTTTTTAAGCAGTTGCAGTACGAGTTGCTGTTTGTTTGTTGGTTATTTGGTTTTTAGGAGCATTTAGGTTTTTAGCAACTAAGGCCATATTGCTCCGGGGATATGCGGTAGTCATTCCCTGACCTTTCCGCATCCTCCATATTTGGTGGTCACGGGCTCGAACCCCGGTCTAATCAAGAAGCGTGTGCTGCACGCAGTATGAGTTGGAATCCAGTTTAAATTCTCACTGGTCTCTCTACCTTCCCCAAATCAAGAGTATGCATATGCAGATCTAGAAGCATTAGTAACCCAGCTACTCAATACCCTCCGGTCTGTATCATGAGAGATTTAAGTGGACACCATCCCCTTTGGGGAAATCGCCACCAAGACAAATATTGTAAATTTATTGAAAAATTATTGAGCAAAAGAGCAAAATTTCTCACTCCTTAATATTTTAGTTGAGACATACATCCATTTGCCCACTGAAACAGTCTCTGCAGTTGACATGTTGATATGTTCACCCAATCTATATCCACTTATTGAATGGACAATCTTGAATAATCTTCTTAATAGTGACCATCTTCCTTGTGGTCTGCAAAATATTAACAAATAATTTATTGAAAAATTATTGAGCAAAAGAGCAAAATTTCTCACTCCTTAATATTTTAGTTGAGACATACATCCATTTGCCCACTGAAACAGTCTCTGCAGTTGACATGTTGATATGTTCACCCAATCTATATCCACTTATTGAATGGACAATCTTGAATAATCTTCTTAATAGTGACCATCTTCCTTGTGGTCTGCAAAATATTAACAAATAATGTTACACATAACAATGTCCAAAAACGATGGAGATTCCATAAAACTGACTGGACAAAATATAGAATACTTGCTGCAATAGATGAACAAATAACCACCACTCAGCCTATAGACAATGCTATAACTCATGTCACAAGCAAAATTTTAATAACAGCTGAAGCTACAGTACCTCTATCTTCTGGACAATATCATAAACATACCACAGTGTAGTGGAACAATGAATACAATAATATGCTAAGAGAGAGACAGAGAAGAATAAGGCTTGGAATTTCTTCCGAAAGTATCTCACCTCCATCAATCTCATGAATTTTAAAAAAAGCTAGAGCTAGTGCCAGATATATCCAGCATAAGAGTAGAAAGGAATCATGGATACGTTTCACCTTCACAATTAACAAAAATACAGATATCCGTGTTATATGGAGCAAAATCAGAAAAGTTAAATGGATTTTCATTCGGTTCCAACTCCACTAATAAACTGGAATCAACAGGAGAACACTAACTCAAAGGAAATTGCAAACATACTTGCAGCTACTTTTGCAAATATATCAGCATATACCCCATCCTTTCAGAAAATGAAAACTGTAGCTGAAACTTTAATACCAGCCAACAAGTCCCATATAAATTGCCTTTCAACATAGAAGAATTGCAAAAAGCTCTGGCTAAGTTGAGGAAGAGTGCAGCAGGACCCGATAGCATTCACTCTGAAATGATCCAACAACTTAGTCAGACATCTCTAAAGGCATTACTTATACTATACAGTAGAATTTATATGGAAAACTATTATCCAAACACCTGGTGTCACTACCTTGTAATTGCCTTCCCTAAACCTGCAAAGATCATACGATCCTCACAAATTATCAACCGATTAACCTGGTTCTTGGAAATATATAACTCACTAAACATAAATCAGTACGACTTTCGTAAAAACAAATAATCTCTGGACCCCATGATAAAAGCAGAGGAAAATTTCGACGTAGAAAAGGCCTTCGACACTACCAGGCGATATAGCATTCTGAGTGACCTCTATAACGTTGGTTTGCAAGGACACCTACCAGTCTTAATACAGAATTTTCTGAAACTGAGAACCTTCCAAGTAAATAAAAAACAATCTGTCACAAACATATGCTCAGGAAGGAGTTCCTCGGGGTTCAGTGCTGAGTGGTACTTTGTTTTCAATCAAAATAAATTCTGTTACAAAAGACCCACTGAACACAGTTGAAACATTCCCTTTTGCAGATGACAAGCACAGTTAAAAAAATTAGAATTGTGAACAAAAAACAGTGGATACAGAATTTCACAACAAAAAAAAAAACAATGGCCATACATTTCTGTAGAAAGCAAAGAATGCACCCAGATCCAGAAATAAGACTAGAAAACTAGCTGATACATTTCCTTGGCCTGATTCTCAATAAAAACTTAATTTTTTGGAACATATTGGCACTAATAAATTTTTGGTTATTAGTGCCAATGTGCACAAACACCTTTTGTGCCCTTCAAAATGTTATCTGCTCTGCAGTGTCAACAAATTTTTTTCCTTGGCAGACACACCCTGATCCTGTTGCATCTATCCTTTTTGCACGATATATTTCCCAGTTTGCTGACAATACCATCATCGACAGCAACTAGCTCCTGTGGGACCAGTACATTCCGCCTTGCGAGCTTGCTGCTGTGTTGTCCAATGATCAGATGCAAGCTATGGCATTGATGTGGGCAGCCGAGAGCTTGATGGGTTCCCCCTATTTAAATCCTTCGAGGGCATCCACCCTGTTGTTCAAGCTGTCATAGAGGCCCATAACAATGCTGATTTGGTACCTAATATCCTTACACTCCCATTGAACACACACAAAGACATCCCACTTGGTAATGTCGTGTCCCATTCCTGTCAGCTTTGCAAACATCAAACAAACTATACACCTCATAAGGCCATGATTCAGATGACAACTGCCCCCACCCTCCTCAGTTTTCCCAGGGGCGTGGCACTCCCACTAGCTTTGACCCCTTTGCTTTGCTGCTCTGATCTGAGGCATGATTTTCATTCAAATTCAGTATAATTAAAAATATTTCATCGAACAAGTATATATAATACAGTAATAACACTATGCACCAGTTATGCTTTGAAGTCTGCATTGTTAATTGTATATAATTGAAATTCAAAAAACAACAAAATAAAACTGCTTATGCAGTTTTATTTTGTTGTTTTTTGACAATACAAAAAGAGACAACAATCTTCCAATTGTCTCTCCTCTGGCAATGCTGTCCCCATTGATGTCTGGGAGGTATTGACAGCATTACTTCAAAATGGCAACTGTTCATTTGCAGTGTAACTGTTTCGATCACAGCAACAATTCTGAGCTTCACTTCATCAAGGGAGATCACAGGAGTCTTGTACACAATGTCCTTCGCATATCCCCACAGGAAGAAATCAAGCAGCGTAAGATCGGATGAGCACGGAATCGATCCACCACGCCCAACCCAGCACCCAGGAAAATCCATGTCAAGAAATTCTCGGACAATAAGAGCCCAGTGTGGCGGTGAACCACCTTGCGGGAACATCACATTTGGCTGATGATTTCCAACTGGGGTAACAGATACACCTGTGGCATATCCGGATAGGTCACGCTGTCACTGTTTTTTCCGCAAATGAAAAGAGCTCCAAAACTTCCGAATGTGACAAAACACACCAGACATTGATTGACCTTTGGACTATCTCTTTTGAATTCTCAAATGGCATGAGGATTTTCTGATCCCCATATTCTATATTCTGCAGTTATGATGATTTACCCTCCCTCATACATAAAACATTGCTTTATCACTAAATCTCCATCTCCAGCAATGTGTGTGCTTTGGTTTTTCGAAACAAAGTCCGTTATCACAATGCAACATCATTACTGAACTCAATATGGAAAAGATACACCTTCAGATAATGCTATCCGACGTTGGTTAAAGCAATTTCAAGGGACTGGTAGTGTTTTGCACCAAAAAGGAGTTGGAAGACCGAGCGCTTTGCAGGAAGATGTTGATAGAATCCACAAAGCATTTTCTTGAAGCCCACAAAAATCAACTAGAAGAGCTTCTTTGCAGTTAGGTATACCACAAACGACTGGAAAGTTGTTCATACCCCCTTAACCTCCATGCCTACAAACTAAAGATTGTGCAGGCTCTAAAGCTGGGTGATAACCCCGCCATTTCCAATTTGCCCAAGACATTTTCTCAAACTTCAAGCTGATGAAAATTACCTTCGGATATGGAGATTTAGTGATGAAGCAACATTTTACGTATCAGGGAGGGTAAATCATAACTGCAGAATATGGGAATCTGAAAACCCTCATGCCATTCGAGAATTCGAAAGAGATAGTCCAAAGATCAGTGTTTGGTGTGATTTGTCATGTTCGGAAGTTTTGAGGCCCTTTTTTTTGAAGAAAAGCAGTGACAGCGGTGACCTATCTAGACATGCTACAGCTGTATCTGTTACCCTAGTTGGAAAATCATCAGCCAAATGTGGTAGACCGATTCCATGGCCTCCACACTCACCTGATCTTACTTCGCTTGATTTCTTCCTGTGGGGATATGTGAAGGACATTGTGTACAAGACCCCTGTGACCTCCCTCGATAAACTGAAGCACAGAATTGTTGCTGCGATCAAAAAAGTTACACCGCAAATTCTGAAGAATACTTGGAGGGAAATTGAATATCGCTTGAACGTCTTACGTGCCACGAAAGGCGCACATGTTGAAGTTGTTTAGCATTCTGAAGTATTGATTCTATAGGTAATAAAACTTTTTGAGTTACACTTTCATATTCTGTAAGCAGTTTTAATTTGTTGTTTCTGGTTAGAAAATTATAGGCCGCAGAAACCCTGACAATAATTTAGAATCACCCTGTACTACCATGCTAACAAGTTAGCATTATATGTATTAGGCTGTACTGTTACTTGAAAGTTAAGTTAATTATAATACAGCCACTCCCCAACTTACATAAGGGTTGCATTCCGCCGAACTCTACATGAGTCAAATTTTACTTAAGTCGGAATTTCCCTAAATGCTTATGCAGCACCCGCAGCTATGTGTGCTGAATTTGATTGAAGCAAAAAAGAAATGTTTGATAGACATGAAAATAGGATTATTTATTCAATTTTTTTTATCTTTTTATCTCATGAGCAGGAAAAATTACAAAAGTGTACAAAATTACAAAAATTACAAAAAGAGAGAATGGAGACAGGCATAATGTCAGCAAGTTTTACCTTGTGAGCATCGTTGCCAATTAACTCTCCAGCTGATAAGCACGCTGCTGCGGAAGTTGAGGGCTGTGGAGATTTAGATGGGGTTTTTTCCAACACATCACAATTTCTCTGCAACTGCAGAATGCTTCTGAATCTGATTTCCCATCCATTTTAATGTAAAAAATATGGATTTTCCATCCATTTTAATGTAAAAAATATGGATTTTCCATCCATATATTTTCTATCTTCGATATAGCACTTGAATGCTGTTTTGTGATCACTGTTGATCTTAAATGCATCGATCCTTTAACATATTCTTTTATATGCGCACTGTCCCTTAAAATGGTATTCACTGTTGAAGCAGCGAGACCTAATTCCTTTCGATAGATGACAAAATTTGTCCTGTTTCGTACTTCTTAGTTAATCATCTTCATTTCTAAATCAATTTTGTTTTGTTTCCTAGTACTGCCACCACTTGCACTTTCTGTTGGTCCCTTTCCTTCACCATTGTAATAAGTAAATAGGAATGAAGAGAAGGTTCTGAAAATTTATTTATACATAAAAACCCACAGAATTCCAGTTATCGGTATTATCGCAAATGCAATAAGATCAAGTTTACTACCTGTTTATAATAGATTGCACTAACAGAAAAGCCCAATAAACTGGAAAGTGCAAATTGTTTTATTGTAGTGACCTCCAGAAATGTGTTTTAGAAAAATATCACAGAGGCATTCAAAATTGATTCTTATATTGGAACATATGGTAACAATGAAAGTGCAGTGCAACTGGCCATTATAAAAATGACCTTTTAGAGCGATAAATAGCTTAGTTATACAAAGGGTACTAGGAATATTTTGCAATATGACGCAACAATGAATCACAGGAAGCTGCTTGTTGCTGCATGTTGAGACATGTTCATACGTGCATAGTAGCCGCCGCGCCAAGTCGATGGGCTCAGTTATTCATTAGTAGTGAGAGTGTAAAGTGCTTGCGATGGCATTGTGGTCACGAAATGAGATAAGGACAGTTTTGCGGTATAATTTCATGCGTGGTTTAACCATAGACCAGTGCTTAGAAGAAATGACTCTTGCACTAGATGATGATTGTCCACATCGTACAACGATATTCAGGTGGTATAGAGAATTCCAAAGGGGAAATTTCACTCTGGAGGATTCTGAGAGGCCGGGAAGGCCACGAACGTCAGTTACGGAGGAAAACGTTACAGCTGTGAGGAAAATGCTTGACGAAAACAGGCGAGTGACCTACCAACAGATAGAGGATACTTTGGGCCTAAATGCACCAGCAATTCGTTCGATTCTGCAAGATCATTTGCACTTGAAGAAACTTTGTTCTCTCTGGGTGCCGCATCAACTGACTGAAGAGCAGATGACACGACGTGTGACTTAGTGCCGGGAGATGTTAAGAAAGTTTGATAAGGGACAATCTCGGTATGTGAACAACATCGTGACAGGTGACGAGACTTGGCTGTACTATTACGATCTGCCGACCAAGGCTCAAAACAAAGTTTGGGTCTTTGATGATGACGACACACCCGTAATTGTCAGAAAATCCCGATCTGTAAAGAAGAAAATGATAGCTGTATTTTTAAAATCGAGTGGAATTGTGGAACGTGTCGTTTTGGACACGCAGAAGACAGTCACAGCTAAGTGGTATACAGAACAATGCCTGCCTAAAGTCATTGGATCTATGAAGAACCTGCGGCCAAAGTCAAGAGTGGACACCTGGTACCTCCATCACGAAAATGCTCCAGCTCACCGCGCCAAAGCCTGCACCGAATATTTGACCACGACAGGACTGAAACTTCTCGAGCACCCTCCCTACAGTTCAGACCTTGCTCCCTGCGACTTTGCACTGTTCCCGCATGTGAAAATGAAGCTAAAAGGGAGGCGGTTTTCCAGTGATGAGGACCTTCTACGGGCTTGGGACAACGAGTGTGCTTTACTCCCTAGTGAAACTTGGCAGAACTGGTTTAAAGATTGGTTTCGGAGGAGGGAGAGGTGTATTGAATGTAGAGGAAATTACTTTGAAAAAATTAAATAAACAAAGCTGTATTGCAAAACTTTCCTAGTACCCTTTGTATAGTGAAAATTTCAACTTCCGAGGTCTTGGTTCAGATTACGATATTTTCACGATACCTCCATTTATTCCTACGGGGTGCAAAATACGTTTCCATGATTTTTTTTAAGTTTGCACCTGCTGGCAAAAATTTACATAAAGTCGAATTTCCGTAAGTCAAGTATTACGTATGCTGGGGAGTGCCTGTATATAACAAAATTATCCAACTAACAGCAACCTAAACGATTTGAACTTTAGATCTACCTGCTTACCACAATTAAAAAAATTTGAATTCCCCTACTACTCTATAACAATGGTGACATATTCAAATGATACAAAGGTCACTATTTAATTTCATATGTTAAGTAGTGACCTACAAAGTCTCTAGCTAAATTAAAAAATAAAACGAGTGTGACAAGGATTATAAAGCTACTTACAGAATACAATTTTATATGACAATTTGGTCAAAAAATGGCAAAATTCTTCAAGAACTTATTTTTTGTAGCTGAAAATTCTTTGACTAGTGCATGAATATTACGTCCCCTATTTCGTGATGTTCCCTCCTCTAAATTGGTGCATGAACTGTTATAAATTATTTTAATGAATTAAGAATGGATTGGAAACCACTCTGCTAATTAATTGTTGTTAATTATGGAATGAGATTATTTTTATAAGTGTATGGTTTAGCAGATTAAACTGATTTTCAATAAATTAATTTTTCAGACAGCAATTCTCAATAAATATTTGAACGAACTCATGGAGGGTTTAACAGCTAAAGTATTCAGAACATACAATGCATCCAAAACACTTCAGGAACAGTTGGGACTCCTAACAAAATGTAAGTTTATTTTTTACTATGTATGTTTGGTGTATATATGCACTTATTGCAACGTATCCAGACAGGAAAAATCTATTTGTTTAAGTTGAGCACAAACCTTCTAAACATCACTGCTATAAATTTTGCTAATTCATACACTCTCCATAACAATCCAGTGCATTATTTAGTCAGAACTGAGCCCATTTCTGTGAATTTTGCCAGCAGCTTGCATGCACAGGAATAGCAATTTGTTGTTGTTATGGATGATGTGCATTGAATGTATTTGCATATTCTCACTGAGTGTAACCTTCATATATCAGAATTACTTCCATTCTCACTTTTCTGTGCTTGATTTTTTTTTTTTTTTTTTTAGGATGATTGCAAACTTTCAGTCCATCGTTCACATTACAACAAGAAAAAAAACAAACCACATAACCTATAGTTCCAGACAGGATGGGACATTGTATAGGGTGAATTCATAGTTTAATAAGCCTCTTCATGAAAACATCAACATCTGTAGCTTCTGATGGTGTTTTAGTAGAGAATTAATCTGTTATAAGATTGTTTATAGCTCATTTAGACCTTTTAGACTGCATAGAGTTTATTTAGGCCTTTTAGACTGCATAGAGTTTATTTAGGCCTTTTAGACTGCATAGAGTTTATTTAGGCAGAACTACCCATTAGAATTAAGCAGAACTACCCATTAGTTCTGCTTAATTTTTTTTATTTATTTATTTTTTCTATCAATTCTAGTAGCCTATCTAATTTATCTTCATCTTAAAAACTTAGAGAAGTGTTAAATTTATCCTCTAATAAGGAGTATGCCATGGGTAGTGATACATATTTATGACATTGATTTCTCATGTTGAAAATTACTGTTAATTAGTGCTAGATATTAGTGCCCATTGTTGCACAAGGGCTGACTAAATCTTAGTGTAGATTCTGGAATGACTATTGTGATAGATAGCCCTACTGCATAGAACATTCAAGGTATACTCCCCTCTATAGGTATTGTTTCATTAGGAGAGCTCTGTGAAAAACAGACATTATTGTCTTGCAAGGTCTGGACCTATTGCTCCTGTTAAAAGAAACAACTATCTCATGAGAATTCTTCTCAGAACATGTGGAGATCTGTATTGCCACTGACATGATTCAAGCTTGCATCTTTAATACTACTATCCTCAGAAGTCTCTCTTTGTGAAGTTAGTGGGATAGATCTTGGTTTTCCATTCCTTCCACATGAACTGTTTCTTTTGGGAGCTCTTTTTTCCCTGTTGTTCCCTTCCTACAAGCTTTCTGATTTAATTTCTTCAAAGGTAGATTTTTTTTTTTTTCTATCCTCTTCTTCAGGCAGTCAGTTTTGTCCAGCAAGATATTTTGTTTCTGCTTAATCTCTTTGCTCTCACAGAAAGATTCATCATTGATACTATTGGAGTTGGGGTGGGGGCCACTTTGCAGTAATTGGAATTTGTAATTCTGTTCAGCTCCAGCAAAGCTACTGAGTTCTTATTGAATTTTTTTATTCATTTATTTGTGATCTTAATTTTATTTTATCTTATGGTTTTTATCTCACTGATCACATAGCTGGTTTATTAGTTAAATCAAGAATTTTGGAATATATGGATTTTTGATCCCAGACCATCATAGGCAAATAATTTCTCTTCATAATTATGAATACTATTTTTAGCTGAATACTGTAATAGAGTACTATAACTAATATTATAATCTCACACATGTTGGCTTAATATTCATAGAGCCTTTGTTATCAGTAATTTTTGAGGGAACACAAGTTGCAAGTAAGAATTCTCTTGTAGAACTCGGTGTATTAAACAATATAATTCATGTGTGTATAGTAACTGGAACTCTTCTGAATTTATAGTTTCATATTTTGTAAATTTATTTAAAACAGATTATGGATTCATGTAGGAAAAAAGTTCATAAACATGCTAAACGATGTCATTGATGACAGAATTAACAGCAGTGATTGCAGTGAATGGCTATAACACACACACACACATGTATGGAGTAGGACATCTGGCAGCACCTATTTTAGGCAGTACCTGTGGGAAATGCCTCACTTGCTCACCTCCACACTGGGCCCAAGTGATTGTGCTGTGGATTATAGTCTTTATTTTTTATTGCATTCATTGTTGTACCAAGCTTGTACTAGCTGATGGATAGTCATTTCTTTGTGCAAGGCTTCACAATGAGCTCAATACAGAACTAGGCATACTATTCAGTGTGGTGGAGTTCCCAAAGAAGCAAGTAGATTCCCTGTTGCAAATTCAATCTCGAGGACTCATCAAAGACTGGAGGCTCTATTGCTCTGTCAGGTTACATACTTCAAGTGGTGTGCTGGAGCCGGCTCGTGTGAGCTGATCGTTAAATTTTCAAAACATTTGCAAGCCGGTTGTTAAATCGACAATGGCTATAAACTGTAGAGTGGCATGCACTTCAGTCCACAATGGTTAGCGACACTTGGGTGATGGGCTTGTATGTAGTGACACAGAAAATCCAGCCAGGGTGCACTTAACAGTTGGTGGTTCAACTGTTGATGATCCTACTCAGGTAGCTGATAATCTGAATGAGTATTTTGCATCTGTGCGTTCACACATGAGGAGTTATTAAGGGAGGAAAATGCCAGAAGTTTATCAAACTGTAACAGAGTGCTTAATGATTTTGTAATAACTGAACAAAGTGGAGGAGAAATTGTTGAAGTTAAACATAAGAAAGGCACATGGGTGGATGGAATCTATGCAGTTATATTAAGGGAGGCAGCAAATCAAGTAAGCAAACCTTTAGCCATAATTATGAGAGCAACCTTGGTTTCAGGGGAGATCACAACTGACTGGAGAAGGGCAAATGTATCTCCAATTCAGAAAGGGGATCTATGGGTAACAAGAGTAATTACAGACCAGTTAGTTTAACTTCTGTTCCTGGGAAAATAATGGATTCACTGGTTAAAGATGCATTGCAGCATCTAGACAAGACTACAGTAATAATTCAGACAGAGCGTGGGTTTGTTAAGGGAAAGTTTTGTTTGACCAATTTGATTGGATACTATGATGTGAAACTGTTTTTCCCATTGCCTCCATGATTGTTCCGTACTTGGATCTTTCTGAAATTCCTGTTGAACTCTCATTACAGTAATTGGAGTTTTGTACTGTAGTAGTAGTAGTAGTGGCATGTGATGCAAGAAAGCACGTGTATGCAGCATCAGCCAAAAAAAAAAAAAAAAACACACCATTCCCTCCAAATGCCTGTCCAGTTCCTCCTTAAATTTATTTAACCTATCAACTTCCACAACGATAGATGGAAGTTTGTTCCAGCAATTAACCACCCGCTGGCTAAAGGCAAATTTCTGCACATCTGTTCTACATCTGTCTTTTCTTAATTTGAATTTATGTCCCCTTACATTCGTAATCTGAACAAGTGGAAGGATCCCAGCAGAATTCAGCGTGCTCAATCCATTCAAGGCCTTATACACCTCAGTCAGATCTCTGCGCAGGTGCCTAGTCTCCAGCCACTGCAATTTGCAGAACTTTAGCCTCTCTTGGTAAGAAGATCCCTTCATTCCCCTCACCAATCTTGTTGCCCTTCTCTGTACACGCTCAAGCAAATCTACATCCTTCCTAAAATGAGGCCTCCAGACCTGTATGCAGTACTCAAGGCGTGGCCTGACCATTGCCTTATACAGAGGGACAATCACCTCCTTTTCCCTGCTAGCAAAATTCCTATATATCATCGACAAAACCCCATGACCTGCCCTGGCAGCCTGTCTGCATTGCTCAGAAAACTTCATATCTGACTGCACAATTACTCCCAGGTCTTTTTCATTTTCTACCACCTTAAGTATAGTACCACACAGTTGGTATGTTTCTCTGGGGTTACTTCTACCCATATGCAGTACTTTGCATTTGTCAAGGTTAAACTTCAGTTGCCACTTCTTAGCCAATCTGCCCAAATTATCTAGATCCTGATGCAGAAGCACACTGCCATTACTGTCATTAACAACCCTGCCAACCTTTGTATCATCTGCAAACTTCGACACTAAGCCTAATATACCTTCATCAATATCATTGATAAATATACAAAACAACAGAGGACCCAACACCAAACCCTATGGGACTCCACTAATAACATTAGTCCACGAAGAGCAGCACCCATTAATTACCACCCTCTTTCTTCTCCCACTCAACTATCCTTTTATCCATTGTAGCAACTTTCCCTTAATACCGTTCTGCTCCAATTCGTACAATAGTCTTCCATGCACAACAGTGTCAAAAGCTTTCCTGAAATCCAAATATATGATATCAAAATTATTTTGATATCATAGTCTCTTTAGTTGGATTAACTGGCCTTTAGGCAATTAGTGCTGCTGCATGAATTAAGAGGGCTAATGGGATTACCATTCTGCGACTTTGTTGTACTTGTAAAACTTATCCTATCCGACCATCTGCCCCACGGAGAAGTCGTGCTGGTCAACAGTGAATAGATGAAGGGGTATTCCCAATGCTGACAGTGGACTGTGGTCAACCTTCTATTCAGTGGTGTCCAACTTTTTCCAGTACAGGGGCCATATTCAAAAAAAAAATTGAAAGTTAGATTTATTTCGCGGACCGCACTGAGTGATTCGAGAAAAATTAGTGTGTTGTGTTTTCCATATCTCGTTACATGTAAAACAGTAAAAGTAAAATTGAAAATATTCAAAAATTTTATTAAGTACAATGCCCAATTACATTTACTGAACAAAACATTAAATGAGAATTTTTTTTTTTTTTTTTTTATAATTAACAAAATTTAAAATGCTGTTCCGGACGGGCCATAGGTTGGACACCACTGTGAATCAACTGTAAGCGCCCGTTCGAGAATTAGGAGCGAGTGATTTTCTTTTACCCCGACAAATAATCATCTGTTGTTTCGCAGAAGTGCATTATCCACAGTTTTCCATAAATTTCTCTATCTCTGTTTACATGTTCACAGTGCCTGAATATCCGAATGACACCGACATTTTATACAGTTTCAAAAAATTAAGATTAACTGGTTCAAAGAACTACTGATAATATCGATGACAGGAGAAGGAAAATGAGGACAATGAAGGTATTAAACCTTCTAAACATGAAATGTTGACATTTGGTGAAAATTAAGTTAGAAAACTGTCAGTTAGGTCACAGTTAAATGAAAGAGATACAATTCGTGGGCCGACCGGGCTAGCCAGGTGGGTAAAGTGCCTACCTGGCAACCCAAAGGTTGCGGGTTTGAATCCCGCCTCGGGCTTGGATCAAAGTACTGCAAAAACGTTGGGAGGTGCATTATGGCCACAGAAGCCAATGCGCCAAAAACTACCAAAAAAAAAAAAAAAAAAAACAATACGTGGATTTCGGGAATACCTAATTGAAAAGGCGGTTTTGGAAGAATTGAAGCATTTTATGAACGCTCTGAGTACGATGCCAATTTCATAAAATGAATGTGAATGAGGATTTTTATAAATGAATCTGATCATCAGCCCAACCAGAGCTTTGTTGATGACAAAAACAATTTCTTCACTACTATTTCTTAAAATTAGGTCCACTACTGACCCACTTCGATCCAACAATATATGTCACAAACAGTAAGAAAAGAAATCAACATGGTGTGTCGGATGAGAACTTAATAAAAATTTGGAATATTCTACAAAAACTTTATTATGAAATTATTTTTTTACTTACATTTTACACATTTTGCTTATTTTTTTATATACTTGAAATAATTAAATGCAACAAGGCATCATATCTTTAAGAGTATAATAATCTATATAATATTGGTGTAAACACCATAGACAACTCTTAAACAAAAAACTACATTAGCAGTGTGAAGGGCATCGTTTTATCTGTATCTCATATTGTGCTCTTCCTTCACAACGAGTTGCCATGTATTGCGCTACCTCGAATAAGTAACACTTCACTAAAAGAGAAGACTATTGTTACTTATTCTCGGTGGGCACCACCACCCAGATGGCACTGTTTCAAGGCTTGTTGGCCTTTCATCGGTGGGTGGGCAGGTACCCGGTATTGCAGGGTATTCACAACTGGATTGTCATGTCTGCAATACCAAGGTACCTGTCCACCCACCGATGAAAGCCCAACAAGCCTTGAAACAGTGCCATCTGGATGGTGGTATCCACTAAGAATAAATAACAACAGTCTTCTCGATTAGTGAAGCGTTACTTATTCAAGGTGGTGCAATACATGGCAACTCGTTGTGAAGATAGAGCACAATATGAGATACAGATAAAATGATGCCCTTCACATTACTGATGTAGTTTTTTTGTTTAAGAGTTGTCTATGGTGTGTTTACACCAGTATTATATATACTTAATTTGTTGTTCTTATTCCAAAAAAAATTTTAGAGTACTTTTCATATCTTTTAATTTTCAATTTTTCCTGATAGCAAAGAATGAGTACTGGCACCTATGTTTTTACAAAAAAAGCACTGCTCAAAAGTAACAGGTGCAATTTGGCCATAGCAGCCCTTGCGCCAATAAATCCCACTACAACAACACGTTCCACCATCCATGCTTGTTGCACTGCTGTCCATAATTCCATTGCATTCCTGGGTGGAGGATCTAAAGCTCAATTGGACCTTTCCACAGCATCCCAGAGATGTTGTGGAAAGGTCCAGTGCCGATGTTCTTTTGCCCAGTTGAGGCATAAGAACCCTGTGTTGTGGTGCTAGCAATAGGACCCTGGTGGGTCAGTGGCTCCCATAACCTATTGTCACTAATGATTGCCTGATGATCTTGGTGGAGACCTTTCTGGCACCTCCCTTGTTGAAGTCAGCGGTGATTTGTGCCACTGTCGCTCTCCAGTTGGCTGAAACAATGCAAGACATAACGTCGACGGCCACATTCATCCACCACCTTTGTTTGCCTGAAGCCTTGTCCACGATGAGATGTTATTCCAGAAATGGCGTATTCCCAATACACTCTTGATACTGTCAAACAGGGGTAGTGCAATTTCTGTGCCACCTCGGCAATAGTGACTCGTGTCGGGCATGCTCTATCATCCCTCTTTCAAAGTTAGTTAACTTACAGTGTTTATCCATACTTACATCAAATTACCATCTACGTTAATGCAGTGATGTAGTGTACCTATATACCTGCCAGGGGGCAGGTTCGTCCACTAGCGAGAGGGGTGACCACGTCACATTGCCCAGCAACCAGATAGCCCACGAATTCTGTCCTTTCAGTGTGATCTCAATCCTGACAGTTCTTAAGCTGGGTTACCATGTCTTACGTGTTGTACCTACTGTTCGATTTCTTGGCTTTTAACCTTAGATTAAAAATCAACCTTTCTTGACCATGTGAAACAGCTTAGAACCACCTGTTTCAAGAAATTAACCATCTTGAGAGTATTATCATCTACATCATAGGGTACCAACCATCATATTCTACACTTATGTCATGCTATAGTAAGATCACAGTTAGATTATAGATCTCCAGTTTACAGCTCTGCTAAACTCAGCACCTTGAATTGGTTAGACCCTATTCATTACAGTGGTCTGCTTCACATCTCTGTCCAGAGTCCTTTTGCTGAAGCTCACAAGCTGTCTCTTCAACAGCAAATTTTAATACTAAATTATGCTACAAAAATGAAAATTCAGCCCATGCATCTAACTTTAAGGTATCTATTTACTCCATATTGGGAGAATTTGCGTTGTTTATCCATCAATGAATCAGCAATCTGGCTTACAGCTTTTCCCATTTCTTGACAACTGAATCTTTTTAAACAGCCATCACTAGTTCCACTGCTGCTCCACGTGCCTTATTTTCACCCCACATGTGATCTGGCCCTTCTAGAATGAGGGAACTGCTCTTTCTTAACAGAACATAAAACAGCTGCATAAATCACTAATTGCAAAATATGAATCTTATACTCTGATATACATAGATGGCTTCAAAACTCACCGTGTCGATGCTGCAGTTGTTCTTCCATCCTCCATAATCTTCAGTCAGTTACCTTTAGATTGCAGTAACTTTACTGCTGAATTATATGCAGTACAAATGGCCTTGGAATCTATAAAATTACAGCAGTTTACACAGTGTCATATTCATAACTCTCTCCATGCAATTCTCACTTTACAGCAGCCAATGAAACACAACTACCTACTTGATCATATTCAGAACTTAGTGACTGATCTAGCTAAGGATATAAAAGTTGTAAAATTTTGTTTGGTCCTTAACTATGTTGGCATACCTCTAATGAGAGTGATGACCATACTGCCAAGTTAACTGTAGAATCAATTGAAGCCTTTTTTAAAATTCCTTTCACTGACTACAAAAATCTTATAATAAGTCAAAGTAAAAATCACTAACAAAATCAAGAAGGCAACAGACTCCTTCAGTTTAAACCAAATCTCCAGTCTTGGCCATCCAGCTTCTGCCTGAATTGAATACAAGAAGTCATGCTTGCAAGAGTAAGGATAGAGCATACTCACACCTTACTTTTATCTTCTTTCTGCCTTAGATCTACCATTTTGATTGCACTATAGTCCAACATATCGTTGACTGTCCTCTCTGTTATAGTGTACAGCAAGCTACATTCTTATCAAGGCATGCAGCCCAAATAATTCATAATTTGAAATGTATTTTTGATGACAGATCTGATGTCAATGCAGTTTTTACTTTGCTAAAAAAAGGATACAGTGCTGTAACATAATGTGATGTTAAGTTCTGCATAATGCGTATACCTGAACTTTAATGGCACCTGTTACTTTCTCCCACTGTTTGGTGCATGACAGCCTTTACTTGTCGTTGCACTGTAAAAACATGAACAACAACAGCAGCTTTTCTGAAGGTACATGCTGTTAAAATCATTTTTTGTATCCACTTCCTTGTTACTCTGAACAATTTCATATGGCAATGAGATTGTTCAGAGAATAGCCCCTTAACACATCAATGTTCATTATTGTATATCTGCATTCCTGTCTCGATGGTCTTGTATTCCTTCTTTAATGACTTCATTATTTTCCTCAGAACAGAAGTCAGAGATCTGTAATTACTCACTTCCTTTGATTCCCACTTTATGAATTGGGGAGATATTTGCAGTCCATAAGGATCTCCTATGAATCCAAGGATGCACTCATGATTATGAATATAGGTTTACTTTTTGCTCATTCTTTTAATATAATCAGATGGATCCCGTCACCCCCAAGTGCCTTATTTGCTTTTAGCCTCAATTTCTTTTCCACTATCTTCTCACATATTGCAAAATCATTTTGTTATAATTTGGTGTATTTTTGGGAATTTTTAGGGAGGTCAATGTACACATACAAAATATTTTTTTAGCTTATCAACAACCTGAACAAGATCATCATTATTTATGCCATCCATATTTAGTGGCCAGTGTGGTTCACCCCATTCCTCTAGTACAGTGGTGCCCAACCTACAGCCCGCAGGGCAGAATAGGTTCGAGAATATTTTTTATACAGCCCTCTCAAAAAAGTGAACTAAAACAGTATTTTAGAGAGTCGTGCCACTGCGTGTACAGGCATGCAAGCATCCAGCTCGACTGTATCAAACGCATACATGTAATCCAGTGCAGTCATATATACTGAGTGATCACTGAATTATGACCACCTACCTAATACTTCGTAGGTCCTTCTTTTGCCCTCAGTACAGCAACTATCCAACGTGACATTGATTCAACAAGATGTCGGAGCCGTTCGGGAGATATGGCCAAAAGCTGTGTGTGTAATACGTCTAACAAACAGGTATGGAGGTGATTAATGTATCTAGGCACCTGATATGCCTTTCCATAGTGTCCCACAAGTGCTCTATAGGGTTGATATCAGGAGAATTCAGAGGCCAATCGATATGCTGGTGGAAGTGTTCCTCAAACCATTCCTGCACATCAAGTGCCTGATGACTCAGTGCATTGTTATCTTGGAAGGCACCATCGCCATTTGGGAAAAAGTGTAATATAGTGGGTACACAGTCAGCAAGCAGTTGACGATAGCGGAGACCAGTGATATGTTGTTCCTCATGCACCTGGGGTCCAAGTTCCTGCCAGTGGAAGATGCCCCACACCATACAACCACCTCCACCAGCCTGCACTTTTGATACATGCATGATAGATGAAGAGCCTCGTGTTGTTGATGCCAAATTCGTGCACGGCCATCCACAGTGTGGAGTAAATAACTTGACTCATCCAACCAGCACACCTTCTTCCAGTCTTAATGTCCAACTTGCATGCCCTTTGCAACAGGTGAGTCTTTTACGTCGATAAACCTTGGTTAGGAGAGGATGCCATGGGGGTCGTCTGCTGGTATAGCCCATACGTGCAAGCGTGTGATGCATGGTCATGTCAGTTCCGGGTTGGCCCATGTTGTATTGAGTAGTCAACTCTTCAACAGTGCTGTGCCTGTTTGCCTGTGCGAGTCATCAGACAGTGGCACTCACCTCTAACATCAATCTTTCGCTGACCTTGGAAGTTTTGCTGTCAGGTTGTTGTTTGACCATTTTGATGCCAGTGCTGGTACACTTTAACAACAGTGGCTCTCAAACACCCCACGAGTTCAGCCGTTTGGGAAATCAGGGCAGCAGCTCTTAAAGCTCCCCCAATCTGTCCTTTATCAAAGTCCAATAAATCCTTCCTTTTACACATCATGCTCAGAATTTTGCTATCTACTAAACCACTGACACTTTATCTATGCTGCGTAGGTCGACTAGCTGCGCACTCTTGTACCGCACGTGGTCAATGGATCACATTCAGTTTTCATAGGGGTGGTCATAATTCAGTGATCACTCAGTGTATGTATGTATGTATGCTAAATACAGTTATGTATATATCAATCTTTTCATACTGTGAAATTCTACTATTTTAACGTTAAAAATGTTTTTACTGGCGTTATTCCAAAAATTTTATTATGAAAAATTTATTCCAGTTTAATTTATCTTTTATTGGACCAAATTTAATGAAATTTTGCACGGAGCTTCATCTTAGATCTATACTAGAGGAAGAACTATTGTTCTTCCTCTAGTATAGATCTACGTTGTCTGACGGCACTGGGGGTTTCCCCCATCTCAGCTCCACATTAAAGTAAATCAACTGCTAAATTTGACAGCTTTTGAATCTTAACTTTTGTAGATTCTCAAATCCATGGGCGGTCCAGTTAAAATGTTTCCATAGAACGAATAAAATTTTCATAAAATGAACAGATTTCGAGAGACCTCAGTACGCATTGTTTGCACCTCTAGCCTTTAGGCAATAGAGCTGCTGCTGCTGTAGAAAGCACGAATTAAAAGCTAAAGGGATTAACATTCCACAATTTAGTGGTGGTGTCCATAACAACTGCCTCTCCCACATACGGTACTGAGAAGTCGTGCTGGTCAACTGCTTTCTTTTTTTTTTTTTTTTTTTTTTTTAATGTAAACCCCAAACACGAGCGGTGTTAGAACCTATAGTACTGTGCTTGGGTTGGAGGTTGAGAAGATGAAAGAACATATTTGTTGACATTGACTTGAACTTCTGTACACTAATTTTCAGGAAATACATATGAAAGAAGATTGTTCCAGAAAACAGCAGTTGAATGAATAAACGCGGAAGATGAAAAGTTGGTTATGTGAGTTTGAAGTTGGACAGTAAATGGATGTTGACTGGTGGCGGAACGTGTTTGGACTGTTTTGAAAGAGAGAGTGGGAATTATAGAATCCAATTCAGAAGAACAGTGCCCATGGAAGTATCTGTAGAAAAGGCATGCAGCAGAAACAGTACGTCTATGAGACAGCGAGCGGAGAGACTATTAGAGATGAGTCATTAATTAATCTAACTGCCCTCTTCTGAATGGAATAAAGAAGCCTGAGAGAGGTTTTGGGAGCACCACCCCAGATGTGGGAACAATATTCCATGGCAGGGCGGATTTGAGATTTATACAGAGTGAGCAGCTGTTTGGAAGAAAAGTAATGCCGAGAGCGAAAGAGAAAACCAAGTTTTTTTGATGCAGAAGAAGCAATATTTGTAATGTGCTTGTGCCAAGAGAGATTAGAAGTCAGGGTAATCCCCAAAAGAGATATATCATTTTGCCTAGAAATCAGAGTGTCACTAAAGATAAGCATAGGAGCAGAAGAATCCTTTTTGCGAGATATCAGACAAGACTGAGTTTTAGAAGGATTGAAATCAACTAAGTTGTCTTTGCCCCACTGGTGAATTACCTGAAGGTCGGCATTTAAAGAATTGGTAGCAAATTTTCGGGAAGTTGAAGCTGATTGAGCAGGACAAGGTTTCTCAAAATGGAAAGTGGAATGCAATGTGCTATCCTCGGCAAAACTATGGATAGGATTTCCAGTTAATGGAAGAAGGTCATTAATATACAAGAGGAAAAGAGTGGGGGATAGAACTGAACCTTGGAGGACACCGGCATTAGTGGAGAAGTTAGAAGACAGAGAGCCATCTACCATCACCCTCAGTGAGCGATCAGAGAGAAAACTGGATAACCAATTACTAAAAACAGTTGGCAAACCATAAGATGGAAGCTTGTTTAGAAGACCTTTATGCCAAACACGATCAAAAGCCTTGTCAAGAGCAACTACTTGTGTTTCACTGAACCTTTCCATTGAATTAGTCCATAAATGGGTAACATAAGCCAGAAATCGCCAGTGGATTGACACTGGTGGAATCCATATTGGCGATCGTTGATCAGATGGAAGGTTTCTAGGTAGTTTAAGAGTTGGCGGTTAATTGATTTCTCCATTACTTTAGAAAGAGTAGAAGTAATTGCAATGAGACGATAATTGGATGGGAGGGATTTGTCACTCTTTTTAGGAACTGGCTGGATATGAGCAAATTTCGAAGCAGAAGGAAAAACACCTTTGGAATAAGAAAGTGAAAAAAGGCGGCAAAGAAAAAGAGTAAGTTCAGGAGCACAGGTTTTGAGAACAAGTGGAGAAATACCATCGGGACCTGGAGCTTTCTTAGCATCAAGATTCATCAAAATCCTTCTGACATCCTTTTAACAGAAGACCACAGGAGGCATTCAATGGAGCATGTTGGGAATAGTGGGAGGTATTTTACCAAGATCGTTAATACATGAGTTGGAAGAAAAATGGGATGCTAGCAAGTCAGCTTTATCCTTGGCTGAAGTGACAACAGAACCATCTGGTTTGGACAGAGGTGGGAGCAGAGATGGGCAAAAGTTATGGCCAATAGCTTTGGCAAGAGACCAGAATGCTCGGCTACCATTAGGGCAGGAAGCAGGTTTTCTACTCTTAGCCTGTTCAAACTCTAGTTTGGACTGATTAATAACTGCTTTACAATTGTTGCGAGCTTTGGTGCAGGCAGAAAATGAAACTGAAGAATTAGAAACAAGCCAGTTACGATATGCAACATTCTTCTCTTGAACGGCCTTAGCACATTTATTGGAAAACCAAGCTTTTGATAAAGGACAAGATTTTAAAGTGGAGTGTGGGATAAAGGATTCCATTCCTGCAAAAATAATTTCACTGACACGATCTGAGCAAACGTTGACATTAGAAGTTTTGAAACAATAATTCGACCAAGGAAATGAAGAAAAGAAGTCTCTCGCAGGTCATCCCATTTTGCATTCTTGTAATGCCAAACAACACGAGGTTGGGAATAGCCATGAGATAAAGGTTCCATTGGAGAAGAGACAATCACCAAGTTGTGATCTGACGTGCCTAAAGGACCTCTCACTTCAACCTTGTACTTAGAAGGGTTGTTTGTGAGAAAAAGATCAAGCGTATTGGCTGTATGATTAAGATTGTCCGGTATTCTTGTAGGTAAATGAACAATCTGTGCAAGGTCATTGCAAAAGCCTCAGCATCTCGATCAGCTGGGTCGGTGTGACTAGAAAACGGAAGCCAGCTGGAGTTGTGAACATTAAAATCACCAAGAAAAATTACCTCACTGTTAGGAAAGTTGGACTGGAGAAAGTCAAGTTGCAAAGAAAGGAAGTCAAAGAGCTCCAAGTGATTAGGGGAGTTGGGAGAACGGTAAAGACAACAGATGAATTTGACACAATGAGGTAGAGAGATTTTAAGCCAGAGAAGATCAAAGAGAGGAGATTCTAAAAAGTCTCTGACAGGGAATATCAGAACTGACATATGCACAAGTACCACCTTTGAGGCAAAAGGAATCATACAGCGAATAATTTGGGCATCTGAGATGAGCAGTAGTTGAATCAACTGATAACTGAGATTCTGTCAGAAAAAGTACATGGGGTTTGGCAGATTGCAAGTGGAAATGGACATCGTTGAGATTTGAGTTTAGACCACGTATATTTGTGAAATGAATTAAGAAGTGCTTGGGAGGTTTAGATATTTTCGCAGATAAGCTTGCTCTATTAGTTTGACAATTCATGGTGTATTCAATATATTTCTTGTGTCTATAGCCAGTGGAAAAGATTAAGGCATATTCCCGCCAGAGACAATATGCCATGGTCAACCTGTGTTTTACTGTAAGCATCCTATTAGACAATTAGAAGAGAATGAGTTTCCTTTATCCTGGAAATTTCAAACCTGAAAATTGCAGTAGTTTTCTGATTTGAATTCTTCTCTCAGCCTTCTGTCACTGCTTGGGAAGCCATGGAAATGGCCCCTGCTTGATGCAGCTGTTCCATCACAAAAGGGGATGGAAAGGAGATGCTAGGAACATGCCTTTAAAAGAAAGGGTGATTGTTTATGGGGGAGAGAACACTGTCGTCTGGTAGTGTGTCACTCTAAAATAGCTCATCTCGGAAAATATTAAATAACGCCATATTTCCTTTGTGACGTCATCAAAATGTTGCACGTCACGTCTCATTTAAAATAAACCCTAGTTGACATGAAAGAAACTTTCTCAATTTGTCCTTTTTTCGCCACTCAACCGCACTTTCGTTTCTTTACTTTACAATTAAACTCTGAGGCTGGAAAAGAGTTCTGCCTATTTATGAAAACATCCTTCAACTTGTACGTGTCATCAGATCTTTCCATAAATACTACACGTAATGGAACAACTATAGATGCCATTTTTAGTCATGAACTAAAATCTCTTCAATGTAAAAGTTATATATCCTACTTTAGTCATCACAGACCAATACTTTAATAACCTATATGTAATTATTATTAATAAAATAAAAACATTGTTATAATATTATCCATGAATTTTATTAATATCTGAAAATTAAAACGTTTTTAATGCTAGCGGCAGGACACATTATGTACCTCGTATAGAAATTTTACAGTATCTAACCCCCACAACTGAGTAAAGGGCAATGACTAGCTATCATACATGTGGTGCATCTACGACCTAAAATAAATTATGTAAAGTTTCCTGGCAGTTGTTTGTTGCTTCCAGAATGAGGTTGAGATAGTTGGTGAAAAAGATGGACCTTGAGATGGCAAATTATTTCCATGAGATCTGTTAAGCCAATGGAGAATTCAACATTGAGTACTTGATACTGAGATATTTTAACTATTCGACAGGTTATATATAATTATTCTACTATATAATCTATTCGTTGTATTGAATTATCATTAATTTGTATTGAATTTAAAAAAAATCATCCTTAAAAATGTTCCGAAAGAGGAAAGTCAGTTTGGAGTTTGGTGTTTTTAATCAAATGTGGATTGAAGACTATTTCTTCATTGAGTATGATGAAAAAGCAGTGTTTGGTGTGTAAGGAGACTGCCAGTTTTTAAAGAACAAAATTTAAAATTACACTATGATTCCAAGAATAAATCTTATGATCAGTATAAAGGAGTGTTGCAAAAAGAAAAGTGTTCAAAGTTGCAAACAAATTAAGAAAACAAAACACACAAAAAGTATCAGTCAAGAAATTTATCTGCTGTAAGTGCTAGTTATCAAGTTGCAGTTTGATCACATTTGAAAGTAAACCATTCAGCTGATGGTGAATTTGTTAAAAGTTTTGAAAGAAATTTTTCCAGAGAAACTAAGATTGATACAAGACAGTTTGTCTGGACAAACAACTATGCGAAGAGTAGAAGATATTGGAAAGAATTTGTTCAAACAAATTTTGGATAACAAAACAAATGGAATATTTTAGTGTGGCAGTGGACAACATTACTCAAGTATATGACACAGCCCAACTCCTTATCTTCATACATGGAATTAATGATAATTTTGTACCAGTTGAAGATTTAGCTGATCTACAGAGCATGTGCAGAATAACTATTACAAGGAAAAGTGAAAATCCTTTTTGAAAATTTTTGCCAATGTATTGAAAGTTAGGATTGTATATTAAAATCCTGGTAGGAGTCACAACTGACTGTGCAAAAAATATGATTGGTAAAAACATTAGGTAATGGGTAGAATAATTAGGAAATGCTAGATATCGGAGCTGAACCTCCAATTGGTAATTCACTGCATTGTTTATCAAGAAGTTCTCTGTGGGAAAGTATTGTTATCTCCAACACGTGAATGTGGTTCTTTCAACTGTAAATTTTATAAGCTCACATGGCCTTGATCACCGTATATTTTAACAGTTTCTCTCAGAAATTGAAGCTGGATACAAAAATGCAATTGTACATAGTGTAGTAAGATGGCTTAGTCGTGGCAAAGTGTTATGTCGTTTCTTTAAATTGAGTCATGAAATTCATATTTTTATGACAGAAAAAGGAAAGCAATAAAACAACTATCACATATGGAGTGGCTGTTTGATCTTGCAGTTCTTACAGACAACTCTAGTCATTTAAATGCTCTCAATTTAAACCTACAAGGGAAAGGAAAATCGGTCTCTGATTTGTGTAGTGACATCAAATCATTGCAGAATAACTTGTTAATATTTAAATTCCAAATTGAGCAAGACTAGTTCACTTTGAATGTTGTACTGAGCTAAAAGAGAAACACATATTTCCAATGAATTGTTGCCTCTCATTATTACAATTACTTTTATTATTATTATTATTAGCCATATGATGCAAGGAAGCCTGAGGCTTATGCTGCACCGCCAAAAAAAAAATTATTCCAGCGTTATCCTGAGAGAGAGAGAGAGAGAAGGATGAAGATATCCAGCTCAGGCCCATACTCACCAGATGTGAGCACCTGGGGTTTTTTGATGAGTTTGAAAATCGATTTGCTGATATAAGATCCCATGAAAACGACATTAGCTTGTTTGAGAATCCATTTACTTCTATGGCTAAAAACTACAATCCCAGCTTGCTACTTAAAATTATTCATCTTCAAACCAAAAAATCATGGTTTAAAAATAAGTATATGGATTGCGAAAATAATCTACTTGAGTTCTACAAGGTTCTCTCATCTGAAGATTTTCCGCTAATAAAAGAAAATGCCATGAAAATGGCTACTTTGTTTGGATCAGTGTATTTTTGCGAGCAAATTTTTTCACATATGAAATCAAATAAATATTTTAAAAGAAACAGAATAACAGATGAGCATCTTCGTTCCATATTGAATTGCCATCACAAATTTTCAACCCAATTTTGAACAATTATCTAAAAATATCCAGCCTCAATCATTTCATTAAATGTGTATTTTAATTAATAAAATTTTAGGTGTATCATTATATATTTATTCACCTTAATATCAAAAAGAAGCATAGGATGCAAGAAAACAAGCATATATAGCATCAGCCAAAAAAAAAAAAAAAAAAAAAAAACCTTCCCATTTCACCCATCAATTCACTTCAGATGTTTGTCTAGTACTGCCTTTGAACTTATTTAAGTTGCTGACCTCCACTACAACAGATGGAAGTTTGTTCCAACTATCACCCACCTGCTGGCTAAAGGCAACTTTCTGCACATCCATTCTACAGTTGTCTTTCCTCAATTTGAATTTATGCCCCCTCAGGTGAGTAATCTGAGTGAGAGGAAGAATTGTATTAGCATTGAGCTTGCTCAGTCCATTCAAGACTTTATACACCTCAATTAGATCACCTAACAGGTGCCTAGTCTCCAGAAGCTGTAATTTGCAGAACTTAAGCCTTCTTGGTAACACCAACCCTTTGTTACACTCACCAATCTCGTTGCCCTTCTCTGTACTTGTTCCAGCAGCTCTACATCTTTCCTAAAACAAGGCCTCCAGACCTGTATACAGTACTCAAGTTGTGGCCTAACCCAGTGGTGTGCAAACTATGGGGTGCGACCCCCAGAGGTGTTGTTAGATAAATTAAAGGGATCACACAATTTTTAAATAAAATTAGTTTTTGTGTACGTGAAAAACAAAAAACCTGTTGTTAACATTACTTTTTCAATACTGTAGGTGTAGAGACCTTGCTACTCAAACGAAGTCTGAGGTACAAATGAACCCTTGCCACACTTTCTTTTTTAGGGTAGTTTCACTGTGATGCAGTTGGCTTTCTTACTTATTGTCCTTGTGGCTTAATTTGCTCACTGGCTATGGACACACAGAAAGCAGCTGACTAGTGTGACTTCTCAGTTTGTATGAATACTTCTCAGTACTAATCAATTGCTGAACCAGAATCCCTCTAGCTCTTAATTCATGCTTCCTACAGCAAAAATTTCTAAAATTGCCTAAAGGCCACAGGTGCGAATATGCTGTGGCAGTAAATAGCAAGTCTGTTGCATGCCCACTTTATTCTGCTTAATAATTTGGTGCTTTCATGTTAACTTCGATGTGTTTTTCATTCTTCTGCTACTTTTTATATTATCGTTGTTTTTAAGAAGAAAAAAAAAACATACATTTTTATGTATTTTACCATGGACAATTGGGTAATCAGAACAAAACAGTCGAGGAGTGACAACAATAATGTTGCTACAGATACATCAGAAGCTGAAAGGGTAAGAAATGTATCATCTGAAAATTTGGACACTAACGTTATTTCAAGTGTAGTGCAACCACCAGTTTCTAGTAGAGAGGCATCATATTCCAAATCAAAAAGAATAGAAAATATCAAGAAGAATTTATGAAGTGCGGCTTTATTTACAGTGTTGTTGATGATGAGCAACGTCCTGCGTGTGTAATATGTTATGAAAAACTGGCTTAACGAAAGCATGAAACCTATTAAATTAAAAAGACACATACATACGAAACATCCAGAGATAATGAAAAAGAACTGAATCCTTGTTCAAAAGACACGCTGACACCATACAAGGTCTGAAATATTTCATGAAGAAACACTGCAGTTCCTTGTAAAACTTTTAGAGCTTCGTTGGAAATTTCATATTTAATAGGAAAAAATTTGAAATCACATACTATCGCTGAATCCCTTGTTCCCCATGCTGCAATAAAAATGATTTCAATTATACATGGAGAAAACTATAGCAACGATTTAAATACCATTCCTCTATCCAGGGACACAGTTATCACGAACAACCTAAAATTCAATTTATTAAATCGATTGAGAGAAAGTCCAATTTTTGCAATACAGTTAAATTAATTCACAGATATTTAAAACCTTGATCAACTTATTGTATATGTGAGATTCTGCTATGAGGGAGATATTTTGGAGAATTTTCTATTTTGCAAAACCTTGGAAGGAAGAACAACGGGCGAGAAGATTTTTGATGCTATAAATATTTTCTTTCAAACTAATATTGTCTAAAGTGGAACAACTGCTTTGTGATTTGTACTGATGGTGCGGTTACATTAACAGGATAAAATAAAGGTTTAAAAGGCAAAGTAAAGGAAATTGCTTCAAATATAGTTTTGAATCATTGCATTATACAGTACATAGGGAAGCATTAGTAGCAAAGGAAATGCAAACTGATAAGCACAAAGTTTTGAAAGATGAATAAGTGTGATTTATTAAAAAGTAGAAGCTTAAATAGCAGACTTTTCACAATGCTTTGTAATGAAATGGGATTAAACGCTTCTTTTAGATATGAAAGCGGGATGGTTGTCCAGTGGTAAAGTGTTGCGACATCTTTTTGACCTCAAACATCAAGTTTTGTTTTTATCTATGTGATAAAAATCGGCACCTTGCTCAATTGTTTACAAATCAAAAATGGCTTGGAAAACTTAGTTCCCTTGCTGAAATACAGCAATACTCCACATAGCACTGATAATTGGTACCGAAACTGTTCCGTGTTGTGTGAAACTGTGCTGATTGAGGTATAATGAGTTTTAATTAAATGGATACCAGAGAAACAGTCTATAAACAAATTAAAATAAATCTATAAACAATTTGCACTTGTTAGCCAATTAAAAGGATTTGAAATAAAAGAATATTGCAAAAATTTTATTAATGAAAAGGTAACATCATGAGAGATGAGAAAAAAACTATTGTTTATTTAGGTATTTCAATAATGAAGTCTGGTGAAGTCGTTTCATCTTTCCTTTAGCATACAGGTCTATGTAGCATCAAATCCTGTCTTGTAAAATTTGCCGTATCTTGATGCTACATTCAAGATTTGGATCTCCATTCATAATCGCCTCGCAGGCCATGTCAACTCCCCAAAAAATTTTCTCCAATTCTTCTGTTGAAAATTCTTTTGATGCCACTTCAGAATTGTTTTCCTCTTCTTCATATGCAGTTTGCTCATCAATTTCAATGAGAATTCCGTCATCTAAGTCATTTGCTTGTGAATCATGCAATCATGTACATTGGCTGTTTGTTGTTTGTTTATTTGGTTTTTAGGAGCATTAGCAACTAAGGCCATATTGCTCCGGGATATGCGGTGGTCATTCCCTGACCTTTCCGCATCCTGCGTGTTTGGTGGTGACGGGCTCGAACCCCGGTCTAATCAAGAAGCGTGTGCTACGCACTGCTGCTCCTTCCCACCTGGCTACGGAGGCGCCTGTACATTGGCAGTGTCCTTGTACAAGGGCTTCTTTGTACCGTATGAATTATACTAGTTGCACTTATTATTTCCTAGTTTTATCTGTCTGCCCATTTCAAGTGATGTTTGATGTAGGTTATTTATATTTATTCTAACTTCTCATCTAATACTGGTTTTTCCTCAAAGTTCTGTTCCTTCTCCCACTCATTTTCCTCGTTATATTAATGAATGGAAATCTTGTCCACAGTTTAGCATTAGCATTAGTAGAGGCACATGATTCAACAAAGCAAGACATGCAGCATCAGCCAAAAAAAAAAAAAAAAAAAAAACCCTTCCCATTTTACTGATCCATTCATTTCAGATGTTTGTCTAGTTCTGTCTTGAATTTATTTAAGCTATCAACTTCCACAACCGCAGATGGAAGTTTATTCCAGCAAAGAACTACCCGCTGGCTAAAGGCAGACTTCTGCACATCTATTCTACAACTTTCTTTCCTCAGATTGACTTTATGCCCCCTCAGCTTTGTAATCTGAGCAAGAGGAAGAATCCCATCAGCATTGAGCTTGTTCAATCCATTTAAGGCCTTATACACCTGAATCAGATTGCCTCGCAGGTGCCTAGTCCCAGAAGCTGCAATTTGCAGAACTTAACCCTTTCTTCATAAGAGCACCCCTTTGTTCCCTTCACCAGTCTTGTTGCCCTACTCTGTACTCGTTCCAGCAGCTCTATATCCTTCTTGAAAGGAAGCCTCCAGACCTGTATACAGTACTCAAGGTGTGGCCTGACTATTTCCTTATACAAGGGGATAATCACCTCCTTATCCCTGCTTGAAAAATTCCTGTACAGTGAAACTTCTGCTAACAGACACCTCTCATTAACGGACATCTCTCTACAACGGACATTTTCAAATTCCCCAACTCACCTCTATTGGTTTTAACGTGCTTGCAGCTTCTGTCTAGCGGACATTCTCTGTAACGGACGCGAACAGGCAATCTGCACTGTTTCGTTCAGATTAGCACTTAATTTGATCTCCCCATAACAGACAGCTGGCGAGCTTACGGCCCTTTTGCTAGGAACTTTTCTTCCACGTATTGCCTCAATCGTGTGTTTATTTTCTATTTACGATTCTCTGAATTTTATCAAGGTTTACGTCGCGGTTCTAAACCCTTTTTCAAGAATTTTAAGGCACGTGTAAAACTTCTGATGAATTCGGTGTGTGCAGGGGGGGGGGATATGGTCGCCCTTTCATCTTTTCAGTTTCGGTTTTCAGTTTTGTTCAGTGTCGTGTGAAGTGCACAATGTCTTCTCATAAACATTTAACTTTAAAAGAGAGTCGAACTCATTAATGCGTATGATCGGCAAAAAAATAGTGTTCGCAACCTCGCTGCAAAATTCAAAATTCGGAAGACGCAGGTAAGCAACATCCTAAAGAAAAAAATGAACTGCTCAAACAATTTTGGCAACACGGAAATGATCAGGTTCAAAAATCAATCTCGAAAACTATTGGACTTCAAATTGACAATGTTACATATGAGTGGTTTTGTCGCGAATGTGCTAAAAATATTCCCATTAATGGGCCTATTATTAGGGAAAAAGCTTTGGAGGTTGCGAAATCTATGGGAGTAAATGAGTTCAAAGCTTCTGTGGGATGGCTAGACAAGTTCAAAACTCGGCATAAAATTTCTTGGAAAACCGTAAGTGATGAAGGTGAATCTGTTGATACCGGGGTTGTAACAGAGTGGACCGTCAAATTGGAAGATTTATGTCGTGATTTTGAAGCTAAGGTTATGTACAACTGTGACGAAACAGGGTTGTTTTTTTAATGCTCTTCCTGAAAACACAATGAGTCTAAAAAACGAAAAGTGCCAGGGCGGAAAAATTTCTAAGGAACGCTTGACTGTACTATTGTGTACAAATATGCTGGGAGACTTTGAACAACCTCTTGTTATAGGAAACCCACAAAATCCTCGTTGTTTCAAGGGCATAAAGTTGAATCTTTTGGATGTTGACTGGAAGTCTAATAAAAAAGCATGGATGACACGAGATATCATGAGCGAATGGATAAGTCACTTTAACCAAAACGTGATTCGTCAAACAGAAAAATTATTCTTTTCTTGGATAATGCTGCATCTCACCCGCACATTGAATTGTTCAACATTCAAATCGTTTTTCTGCCACCAAACACATCTGCAGAGTGTCAGCTCTTGGATCAAGGGATAATAAAAAATTTTAAACTTCACTACAGAAAACGTGTTTTAAGACATCTCATTGCAAACATGAACGATGTAACTTGCGAGTGACCTTGCAAAGAAAATCAGCATCCTAGATGCGATTCAGTGGATTTCCTCTTCAGTAAACGCAATTAGAAAACAAACTGTCGTGAATTGTTTTGTAAAGTCTGGCTTCTCAAACGCAAAAATTGAAGTTGTGAACAGCAATGTGGAGCACCAAGAACAACAAGAACTTCAACATCTGTTGATAATGTACGATACTTCCGCTACAAGTGACCCTGGCTACAAAGATATAGACTCAAACCTCACTACAGAAGATGGTGCTCTAGGTATCAACGACATTATAAGCAATATTTTTCAAGAAGTTCCTCATGAGGATGAAGAAATGGAAGGAGGTCATTATGTCGAAGAACATTTTAACGACGAAACACTGATGAAAATAGAAGAAGCGCTCGTACAAATCAATCGTTTAAAAATGTTTTTCGCCGCTGAAGTATCTTACTGAAGGACTTTCGATAGTTTCTTCACTCCAAACAAATGTTGAAAACAAAATTAACAGCCGGAAGAAGGTGCAGAAGAAAATAAGTGATTACTGTATGTATTTTTCATAAGATAAAGTCATAATATGCATAGCACAATTGTATGTATATTATTTACAAAAATATTGTGCAAAATCTGTATATAATTTAATTTAATTTTACATTAAACGTTTAGCGATTTTTCTTTATCTCTTGTGTATGTAATTGTATATTATTTACAAAAATATTGTTCAAAATCTGTATATATTTTAATTTAATTTTACATTAAACGTTTAAGGATTTTTCTTTCTTTTTTTTTTTTTTTTCTCCCTCAGACTTCTTGTTAGCGGACACTTCTCTCTAATGGACACATTTTCGTTCCCCATGGCTATCCGTTAAAGGGAGGTTTCACTGTATATCATTGACAAAACACCATGAGCTACTCTTGCAGCCCGTCTGCACTGCTCTTCATATCTGCCTGCACAATTACCCCCAGGTCCTTTTCATTCTCTACCACTGTCAGTGTAGTATCACAGAGTTGATACGTTACTCTGGGGTTACTGTTTCCCATGTGTAGTACTTTACATTTGTCAATGTTAAACTTCATTTGCCACCTCTCAGCCTATCTGCTCAACCTTTCCAGATCCTGTTGCAGCAGCATACTGTCAATAGTGTCCTTAACAACACTGCAAACCTGGACATTAAACTTGATATACCATCATCAATATCATTTATAAATACAGAAAACAACAATGAACCCAACACTGAACCCTGAGGGACTCCAGTAATAACATTAGTCCACGATGAGCAGTGTCCGTTGATTACCACTCTCTGTCTTCTCCCCCTAAACCATCCCTTTGTCCATAGCAGCAATTTGCACCTCTAGTGCAACACTGCTCCAATTTGTGCATCAGTCTTCCATGTGCAACAGTATCAAAAGCCTTTCTAAGATCCAAGTATATAATATCAAAGTTATTCCCTGCATCCAGTTCTTTTGAAACTGCATTTTGTGACTGTATCCAATCAAATGGATCAGGCAAGACTTTCTCTTAACAAAACCATGCTGTGTCCGAGCTATAACTGAAGTCTTGTCTAGATGATCCTGCAGTTCTTCTTTAACCAGTGCCTCCATTAATTTTCCTTATATAATATCGGTGTTTAGATACACCATAGACAACTCTTAAAAAACTACAAAGTAGTTGTTGTGGGCATCATTTGCTCTTTCTCATATTGTGCTCTGCCTTCACGACGAGTTGCCATGATACTGCACTACCTCAAATAAGTAACGCTTCACTAATAGAGAAGACTATTGTTACTTATTCTCAGTGAGTACCACCACCCAGACATGTTTCAAGGCTATTGGCCTATCATCAGTGGGTGGGCAGAAAGAGCAAATGATGCCCACAACACCTACTTTGTAGTTTTTTAAGAGTTGTCTATGGTGTATCTAAACACCGATATTATATAGATATTAAACTCTTAAAGTATTATGCCATGTGCATTTAATTATATTAAATATTATCTTATACACCTTTTGGCATCTCTCATATTGTGCGATTAACTTCACAACTGGGTCGTCATGTCTGCAATACTAGGGTACCTGCTCACCCACTGATGATAGGCCAATAGCCTTGAAACATGTCTGGGTGGTGGTACTCACTGAGAATAAGTAACAATAGTCTTCTCTGTTAGTGATGCGTTTCTTATTTGAGGTAGTGCAGTATCATGGCAACTCGTCGTGAAGGCAGAGCACAATATGAGAAAGAGCAAATGATGCCCACAACAACTACTTTGTAGTTTTTTAAGAGTTGTCTATGGTGTATCTAAACACCGATATTATATAGATATTAAACTCTTAAAGTATTATGCCATGTGCATTTAATTATTTTAAATATTAATTTTCCTGGAAAAGAAGTTAAACTCACAGGTCTATAATTACTTGTCAGCCTTTGATCCTCCTTTGTGAATTGGGGTCACATTTGCAAATCTCCAGTCTATGGGTACCTCCCCTCAGTCCAAAGAAGCTCTCATAATTATGGTTAAGGGTTTGCTTACTTCCTTTGTTGCCTCCCTTAATATAACTGGATAGATCCCATCCACCCCGGGTGCCTTTTTTTATGTTTATCCTCAACAATTTTTCCTCCTCTTTCCTCTCAGTTATTACAAAATCATCTAGCTCACTGCCAGCGTTTACTTCACCTCTGGCATTCCCCTTCCTGAATAACTCCTCATGTGTGAATGTAGATGCAAAATACTTGTATAGTTTGTTAGCCACCTGAGCAGGATCATCAACAGTTGAACCATCAATATCCAGTGGACCAATCTGATTCATCCCTTTCCTTCTAGAGTTTACATAGGTAAAGAACTCTTTGCTGTTTTCCTTTGCATCCCTTGCCAAGGATTTCTCATAATGTGCCTTTGCCTGCCTAATCTCCTTTGTGACTTGGTTACAGACCAGCTTATATCTATCATAGGCTTCCATGCCACCCATTAATTTATATGTATCCCATGCATTTTGTTTCTCTGCCATGTCTCATTAGTTCATCTGATATCCATTTAGGCCTAAACCTTGAACAATATTTCTTACTTGGTATGTAAAGCCTAGTAGCTTCCAAGATAAATTCCTTGAATGCTTCCCATTTTGAATTTGGTGTTGGCATCATCAGTTAGTCCCACTGTATAGAATTTAAATACTGTCTCAGACCATTGTAGTCACCTTTATGAAAGCAAAAACCCTTCCCTTTACCCCTGATGATAGTTACCTCTTTGAGTAAATCCCACTTCAGCACACTGTGATCATTACCACCTAGTTGTTCCTTTATCTGCAGATTCTTAATGCATGAAGAATCACTACTGATAATCAGATCAAGAGTATTACTCCCTCTAGTTGCCTCCCGAACATGCTGATGTAGAAAACAATCATCCAATAAATCCACAAAAGCCTTGCTAGTGTGGGAGTGACCAATCCACAAATTCCAGTCAATATCTGGGAAATTAAAAGCCACCATTATAAGACTCTTTGATTTACTGGCCCACTCTATTTCCCTGTCCAGTTTCTTATTATACTCATCAGAGTCATTAGACCTATAGCACACTCCTACTCTCAATTTCGATCTCCCAATGCTTATGTCACGCGCCTCCGTAGCCAGGTGGGAAGGAGCAGCAGTGTGTAGCACACGCTTCTTGATTAGACCGGGGTTCGAGCCCATCACCACCAAATACAGAGGATGCGGAAAGGTCAAGAATTGACCACCGCATATCCCGGAGCAATATGGCCTTAGTTGCTAATGCTCCTAAAAACCAAATAACAAACAAATATAACAAATAACAGCTTATGTCACACCAAACTGACTCGACACTGCACCATCCAGCAATGTTGACTGGCTTCACTTCCTTGGATTTTATGTGTTTCTTAACTAATAGCATAACCCCTCCTCCCTTCCTATCCTTTCTGTACACACCCTACTCCCCAAATTTCAGTTCTGCATTCCTTATATCTGTGTGACGCCACATCTCTGACATCCCAACAATATCTGCCTTTGATGTTTTGAGCAATACCTCAAATTCATCAAATTTATTTACCAAACTCGTAGCATTGGTGTACACGCAAGTATACATGCACCTGTTCCTATTCTTAGTTACCCTAACACAACCCACGTGTTTGCTTGTACTGCAATGACTCCCAGCAGTCTCTGAAATACCTTGCATCTTGTTTTCCAGGCTGCTGCTCATTCCAATAGAAGCAGTGCAAGAATCACTTTCACCTCTGCCAGTGGCTACTGTTAATCTATTAGTCCTTGCATTCCCCCCAAGCTAACAGTTTACCAATCCACCTAACACTGCCTCGATAGCATCAGCAGATATTCTTGCACCCTCTCTATTTAAGAGAGGGTGCAAGAGGGAGCCTTTACCCCCAAATGGTAGTTACCTCTTTCAGTAAATCCCACTTCAGCACACTGTGATCACTGCCACCCAGTGGTTCATTTATCTGCAGATTCTTAATTCCTGAAGAATCACTGCTGATAATCAAATCAAAAGTATTCCTCCCTCTAGTTGCTCCCGAACATGCTGATGTAGAAAACAATTATCCAATAAATGCACAAAAACCTTGCTAGTGTGTGAGTGACCAGCCCCCAAATTCCAGTCAATATCTGGGAAATTAAAATCTCCCATTATAAGACTCTGATTTACTGGCCCACTCTATTTCCCTGTACAGTTTCTTATTATACTCATCAGAGTCATTAGGCCTATAGCACACTCTTACTCTCAATTTTGATCTCCCAATGCTTATGTCACACCAAACTGACTCGACACTGCACTGTCCAGCAATGTCCACTGGCTTCACTTCCTTGGATTTTATGTATTTCTTAACTAATAGCATAACCCCTCCTCCCTTCCTATCCAGTCTATCCTTTCTGTAGATGTTGTACTCCCCAAATTCCAGTTCTGCATTCCTTATATCTGTGTGACACCACGTCTCTGATATCCCAACAATATCTGCCTTTGATGTTTTTAGCAATACCTCAAATTCATCAAATTTATTTACTAAACTCCTAGCATTGGTGTACACACAGGTATACATGCACCTATTTCTATTCTTAGCTACCCTAACACAACCCATGTGTTTACTTGTACCGCAATGACTCCCAGCAGTCTCTGAAATATCCTGTATCTTGTTTTTCAGGCTTCTGCTCATTCCAATAGAAGTAGTGCAAGAATCTCTTTCACCTCTTCCAGTGGCTACTGTTAATCTATTCGTCTTTGTCTCCCCCCCCCAAGCTAGCAGTTTTCCGACCCACTCAACACTGCCTCGATAGCATCAGCAAATATTCTTGCACGCTTTCTATTTAAGTGTATCCCATTCCTGTAGAAGCAGTCTCTCCTGTTAACAAGTACAGACCAGGCTGAAAAAAATTCTACCCCTTGAGCCTTGCACAATCTTTCCAGGGCCAAATTGATCGACAAGGCTCTCGTCATATATTCCCTCCTATTGTGTGTGGGCAGAATTGCAGACACTCTCAAATTCAACCCTAATTCACTATTTTTTTTTTTCAACAGTGACCTGTACTTGTTAAGTAATTCCGCCAGTCTCCTACTCTTAATATCATTAGTGCCAACGTGTACAACAATATCACCTTTTGTGCCCTTAAAAGATGATATCCGCTCTACAACGTCATCACCCTTTGCCTCTGGCAGACATACCCTGGGCGTGTTCCACCTATCCTTTTTACATACTATGTTCCCCGTTTCCCTGACAATAGAGTCACCAACATTTACCATTGGACTGGGTTGTAAATTATTTGAATACCCATCAATATGGTTTGAGGGCAGAGAATTTGGTTAAGCTGAAAATAATAGGATAATCACATTTTGGCAGTAGGGAAGGGATGGGTGATTGCATTTTTGAACCAATTTTACTTCTAGTGATGTTATGACCAGACAGTGTAACCTTTGTATACCAACCCAGAATGAAAACCCTGTGCACCTGTTAGAACATATTTTTTTTCTTTTTCCCATTACTTAGGGAATCTCAAAAAGTGCAAAATGTGTGGACTTGTTAAGCAAAGGAATAATATCCTCCAGTAAAATGCTGAATAAATATGGTATAACATTGAAGTAGGCATGTAACCAACATTTTATTTGTATTATAAAATTTGGAAAAGGTAATGAGTGTTCTTTCTGTACTCTATATAGATGATTTTTCAGTTTCAAGTTACTGGGAAACCATTGTATAATGACACGTTTGCAAATGAATAACAATAAGAGCAATGTATAAGACAGAAATATGAAAATATAGCATTTAAAAGTGAAGATGAAAGTATCAATTTCTACTTTCATTTTAAAGGGGGAGAAATTGAGTTCCACAATGTAACCCTCAGGGCCTATCCGTTTATCTTATAGTTTGAATCTTTACTTGTTACACTAACTGGAAAAAATTTTTAAAAATAAAAAATTTCAGTTCATAGTTGTATGTATTATAATTTACTAAAGGTGGAGTTCTTATGGTAAACAAAATCAGTCACTTAGGATTTTATTATTAAAATGTTTATTTTTACAATTCATATAGTATTACTAACTAAACAAAAAATCTGTTGTTGTAGCCAAGTTATAATTCTCTGTATATGGATTCCTACAATAAATAAAAGTGCCTGCTTAGTTTCAAAAAAAAAAAATTTATGATTAAGATGTTTTTACTTTTATAATGTGCTTAATAGTATTTCAGAAAATAATAATAATAAATCAGTTTTATGTATTCAGTAATATGAGGGTGCTTAGAATCTCTGGGTACGACCAAGGCTGCCATGCACGGAAACTGAACTTGGCCTGTTACAACGTAAGATTGCTCATCGGAGAAGACAGGATATTAGAGCTGGAAAGGAATTAGAAAATGCGGTTGGAATATCATCGGTTTGGCTGAAACAAGAAGAAGAAATGATATGAATCACTCAAAAGTTTATCAAGTGGAAATCTGTTGTACACCAGTGGAAACAGTGAAAGGAGCGAAGGAGTTGGCTTTCTGGTCCATAAAGATATAAAAAAAACAACATTTTGGAATTAAAAAGTGCATCACCAAGGGTGTCAAGACTACCATTCAGGATTTCTAAGAGGTACAAGCTAAAGGTTATAATGATTTATGCACCAACATTAAGCCATGATGATGAAGAGGTTGAAGAAATGTACGCCAAGATTGAGGGCCTTCTAGATGAGCAGAAAACCCACTACACTATCATTATGGGGGACTTCAATGCTAAAGTTGGAAAGACACAAAACAGCACAGAAAGGGGAATTATAGGAAATTTTGGAATTGGTGAAAGAAATGAAAGAGGTGGAATTTGCAGAATCTCGAGGGTTGTCGGTGATGAACACTTTTTTCAAGAAAAGGGTGAACAGAAAGTGGACATGGAAGAGCCCAAATGGATTAACAACTAATGAACTCGACTTCATCTTCACTAACATAAGATATATCATGAATGATGTTACCATACTGAACAAGATAAATGTGGAAATGATCACAGAATGGTAAGATGCACACTTGATATAGATGTGAGAAAAGAAAGGTAAAAAACTGACTCGAGTAAATAATAAGGTCTTTGAGAAAACTGTTTGAAGAAAATTGTTGAAGATAAACACAAGAAAGGCACCTGGGGTGGATGGGATCTATCCAGTTATATTAAAGGAGGCAGCAAAGGAAGTAAGCAAACCCTTAACCATAATTATGGGAGCTTTCTTGGACTCAGGGGAAGTACCCATGGACTGGAGATGTGCAAATGTGACCCCAATTCACAAAGGAGGATCAAAGGGCAACACAAGTAATTATAGACCTGTTAGTTTAACTTCTGTTCCTGGAAAATAAATGAGGCACTGGTTAAGGAAGCACTGCAGGATCATCTAGACAAGACTTCAGTTATAGCTCGGACACAGCATGGTTTTATTAAGGGGAAGTCTTGCCTGACCAATTTGATTGGATACTATGAGGCAGTCACAAAAGAACTGGATGCAGGGAATAACTTTGAAATTATATACTTGGATCTTAGAAAGGCTTTCGATACTGTTGCACATGGAAGACTGCTGCACAAATTGGAGCAGTGTGGCATTGGAGGCAAATTGCTGCTATGGATAAAGGGGTGGTTGAGGGGGAGAAGACAGAGAGTGGTAATCAATGGACACTGCTCATCGTGGGCTAGTGTTTATGGTGGAGTCCCTCAGGGTTCAGTGTTGGGTCCATTATTGTGTTCTGTATTTATAAATGATATTGATGATGGTATATCAAGCTTAATGTCCAAGTTTGAAGACGATACGAAGGTTAGCAGGGTTGTCAAGGACACTACTGACACTATGCTACTGCCACAGGATCTGGAAAGGTTGAGCAGATGGGCTGAGAGGTGGCAAATGAAGTTTAACATTGACAAATGTAAAGTACTACATATGGGAAACAGCAACCCCAGAGCAACGTATAAACTCTAAAAGGAAGGGGATGAATCTGATTGGTCCACTTGACATCAATGGTTCGACTGTTGATGATCCTGCTCAGATAGCAAACAAACTGAATGAGTATTTTGCATCTACATTCACACGTGAGGAATTATTAAGGTTTGAAAATGGCAGAAGGTTATCAAATTGTAGCAGGGTGCTTAATGATCTTGTAATAACTGAGAGCAAAGTGGAAGAGAAATTGTTGAAGTTAAACGTAAGAAAAGCACCTGGGGTGGATGGGATCTATACAGTTATATTAAAGGAGGCGGCAAGGCAACTTAGCAAACCCTTAGCCATAATTATGAGAGCATCCTTGGACTCGGGGGAGGTTCCCACGGACTGGAGATGTGCAAATGTATCCTCAGTTCACAAAGGGGGATCGAAGGGTGACACGAGTAATTACAGACCAGTTAGTTTAACTTCTGTTCCTGGTAAAATAATGGAGTCGCTGGTTAAAGATGCATTGCAGGATCATCTAGAGAAGACTGCAGCAATAATTCAGACACAGCATGGGTTTGTTAAGGGAAAGTCTTGTCTGACAAATTTGATAGGATATTATGATGTGGTTACAAAGGAACTGGATGCAAAAAACAATTTTGATATCATATATTTGGATTTCAGGAAAGCTTTTGACACTGTTGCGCATGGAAGACTATTGTACAAATCGGAGCAGAATGGTATTAAGGGTAAGTTGCTACAATGAATAAAAGGATGGTTAAGCGCGAGAAGACAGAGGGTGGTAATCAATGGGTGCTGCTCTTCTTGGACTAATGTTATTAGTGGAGTCCCACAGGGTTCGGTGTTAGGTCCACTGTTGTTTTGTATATTTATCAATGATATTGATGAAGGTATATCAGGCTTAATGTCGAAGTTTGCAGATGATACAAAGGTTGGCAGGGTTGTTAATGACAGTCTGCTACTGCAACAGGATCTAGATAATTTGGGCAGATGGGCTAAGAAGTGGCAACTGAAGTTTAACCTTGACAAATGCAAAGTACTGCATATGGGTAGAAATAACCCCAGAGAAACGTACCAACTGTGTGGTACTACACTTAAGGTGGTAGAAAATGAAAAAGACCTGGGAGTAATTGTGCAGTCAGATATGAAGTTCTCTGAGCAATCCCGACAGGCTGCCAGGGCAGGTCATGGGGTTTTGTCAATGATATATAGGAATTTTGCTAGCAGGGAAAAGGAGGTGATTATCCCTCTGTATAAGGCAATGGTCACGCCACGCCTTGAGTACTGCGTACAGGTCTGGAGACCTCATTTTAGGAAGGATGTAGATTTACTTGAGCGGGTACAGAGAAGGGCAACAAGATTGGTGAGGGGAATGAAGGGATCCTCTTACCAAGAGAGGCTTAAGTTCTGCAAATTGCAGTGGCTGGAGACTAGGCACCTGCGCAGTGATCTGATTGAGGTATATAAGGCGTTGAATGGATTGAGCACGCTGAATTCTGATGGGATCCTTCCACTTGTTCAGATTAAGAACCTAAGGGGGCATAAATTCAAATTAAGAAAAGACAGATGTAGAATAGATGTGCGGAAATTTGCCTTTAGCCAGCGGGTGGTTAATTGCTGGAACAAACTTCCATCTGTCGTTGTGGAAGTTGATAGCTTGAATAAATTTAAGGAGGAACTGGACAGGCATTTGGAGGGAATGGTGTGATTTTTTTTTTTTTTTGGCTGATGCTGCATAAGCTCATACATTTGCTTTCTTGCATCACATGCCACTACTACAACTCTGTGGTACTTGTAGAGAATGAAAGGGACCTGGGGGTGGTTGTGCATGCAGATATGAAGTTTTCTGAGCAGTGCAGACGGGCTGCAAGAGTAGCTTATGGTGTATTGTCAATGATACATAGGAATTTTTCTAGCAGGGATAAGGAGCTGATTATTCCCTTGTATAAGGCAATGGTCAGGCCACACCTAGAGTACTGTATACAGGTCTGGAGGCCTCATTTCAAGAACGATGTAGAGATGCTGGAACGAGTACAGAGAAGAGCAACAAGATTAGTGAATGGAACAAAGGGGTGCTCTTACGAAGAAAGGCTTAAGTTTTGCAAATTACAGTGTCTGGAGACTAGGCACCAGCGAGGTGATCTGATAGAGGTGTATAAAGCCTTGAATCGTTTGAGCATGATCAATGCTGATGGGATTCTTCCTCTTGCTCAGAATAATCACCTGAGAGGGCATAAATTCAAATTGAGGAAAGACAGATGTAGGATAGACGTGAGGAAATTTGCCTTTAGCCAGCGGGAGGTTGGTTGGTGGAACAGACTTCCATCCCTTGTCGTGGAAGTTGATAGCCTAAATAAGTTTAAGGCTCAGCTGGACAGGTATTTCGAACGAACAGAGGGGTGATGTGGAAGTGGTGATTTTTATTTATTTATTTGTTATTATTTATTTTTTTAATTTTTTTTTATTTTATTTTTTTTTTTTTTTTTGCTGATGCTGCGTAAGCTTGCTTTCTTGCATCAAATGCCTCTACTAATGCTAATGCTAACTTAAGAACAAGTTTGAGCTTCTGCAGATAGCTCAGGACCAAGATATCAACGAGGAATATTGCAACTTTCTGAAAGTGATAAAAGCCCAAGAAACCTATAGGTAAAAAGAAATCCAACAAAGAAAAAATTAGTCAAGAAACGCTTGTCACGATGAACCCAAGATGACAAATGAAGGTCAAGATGAACACTGACAAGAAGAAAATTGAGTATACTGAGTTATGCAAAGCCATTAGAAAGAGACTCAGAGAGGATATAAGAATATTTAACACAATAAAAGTAGAACAAACATTAAGGAAAAACAAAGGACTTAAATCAGCAGCCATGAGCAATAATACAGAAAGACAAATGATACTGAAATATAGTATCGATAATAATAGCAGAAGGCTACTATAGAGAATTATACAAGGCAATGATGCCAGTAGTGGGGAAGATGGATCACAATTTAGTAACACGTACGACATACCCGATATGCTTCCTGAAGAGGTAGAACATGCATTGAAGAAAATGAAGAATCAAAGCCCCGGGGAAGATGAAGTTACTGTAGAGTTGTTAAAATTGGGAGGAAAAGACATGACACAAAAACTGGCAAGACTCTCCAAAAAATGCATTAGAAAAGGTGTGACACCTAAGGAGTGGAATAATGCAATCATAGTTTTGCTTCATAAGAAAGGAGATAAATCAGAAATTGGAAATTATAGACCAATTAGCTTGTTATCCCACATTTACACACAGTTCATAAGTTGTTCACAAGGGTCATTACTAACAGATTAGAAAGAATATTTGATGAGAATCAACTGAAAGAGCAAGCGGGCTTTAGGACAGGATTCTCAATTATGGATCACCTTCACGTAATATCACAGTTGATGGAGAAAGAAAATGAATAGAAAACACCGTTATGCCTGGCATTTGTGGATTAAGAAAAGGCATTTGACTCCATACAGTATACAGCAATGTTTTGGGCACTGGAAAGACAAGGCATAGCTATCCCATATATTATGATTTCGAAGAAAATATATGAGAATGCTATTTATTAGACTAGACAAAGACAGTAGCAAATTTAAAATTGAGAAAGGAGTTTGACAAGGAGACACAATATCTCCTAAGTTATTTACTGCTGCCCTTGAGAAAGCTTTCAGAAGATTAAACTGGTCGCAGAAAGGAGTCAATGTGAATGGAGAGTACATAAACTATCATTTACAATTTGCAGATGAAATTGTGATCATAAGCCATGATCTCAAAGAATTAGAGGAAAATCTTAATCAGTTATGTACAGTTAGTAAGGATTTCAGACTAAAGATGAATATGGCTAAAACAAAAGTAATGACGAACAAGTATGCCACAGAAAGGGATATAATCATTGAAGGAGCAGTAATTGAAAAGTGGATTCATATACTTACCTGATGCAAGTCATTAGCTGTAATAAGGATAAATGGCTGGAAGTGAAGAGAAAAATAAATTTTGGATGGACAGCATTCAGGAAATATAGTCACATACTGAGAAGCAATATCCCAATTTGTCTAAAACGTAAAATAATGAACCAATCTATACTCCCCACCATGACTTGCGTAATTGAAACTTGGGCACTCAGCAAAAGAATGGAAGAGAAGCTGAGAATGACACAGTGAAGAATGGAATGAATTATATTGGGAATCAGACTGTTAGATAAGAAGAGAAACACGTGGATTAGGCAGCAAACTCAAGTAAAGGACATTCTTATCAAAACTAAATAACTAAAATGGTCTTGGGCAGAACAAATAGCTCGAAAACATGATGACAGTTGGACTAAGAAAATAACAGAATGGTACCCAAGAGGAGCTAGAAGAAAACCTGGAAGACAACGACAGAGATGGACAGATGAAATTCATGAGTTTGTGGGTAATAAATGGATGGCCATTGCACAAAACAGAAGGAACTGGAAAGTTGCTGGAGAGGCCTTCCTTAATCCTGCAGTGGATTGAAAATGGCTGATGATGATATATTATAAGCCACTAAGTTATAACATACAATTAGAGATGTGTGTTTCTCAGTTAAACTTCAGTTATAGATATACTTAATGTTCTAGAACAAACAAACAAAAAAAGAAACATTAAATCCACAAGAGATAACAATATGGACATCCATGTTCTTTTCGTTTTGGTCTGTGAAAATTAGCTTGCACAACTGCTTATGTTTGTTTGTGTGTGTGTGTGTGTGTGTGTGTGTGTGTGTGTGTGTGTGTGTGTGTGTGTGTGTGTGTGTGTGTGTGTACACATACAGTAGAACCCCAGATAAGAAGTTCCCCCCCCCCCAGATAAAACATTTTCTCACTTAATACATTTTTTTAAATATAGGAATTCTTTATTTTTAATATTAAAAAAATATTAAGCAATATAAACATTTTGGTAATCGAACAAGTTAGTGCATAGCATCATTTTAGTTTGTAGTAAATCACTGAAGTAGGTGAAATGGCATCGTTTTTGATATACAGTATCTCATATTGTGAATACCTTCACAACGAGTTATCCAGATATTGCACTACCTCCAATAAGCAATGCTTTGCCAATATAGAAGACTAATGTTACTTATTCCTTATTCTTGGCAGATACTACCTCCCGTGGGTGGTGGTATCTGCCGAGAATCCAGTGTCGAAGCATTGCTTATTCAACAGCAACTCATTGTGAAGGCATCCACAATATGAAATAAACAAAAAAAAAAAAAAAAAAGATGCAATTTCACCTACTTCGGCGATTCGATTTTCTACGAACTAAAATGGTGCTATGCACTAACTTGTTCAGTTTGTGAATTTTCTGTAGTCTGAGGCTTTCTGCGCTAAAACCTTTTTAGTATAAACATTTTGATATAATGGAAGTTACATATTGCATTTGTTTTCATCGATATCCATAATTGAATAGCGTCGACCACATGAAGCACAGTGAAGCATTTGCCATTAACTTGTGATGGTTGTGAACAGTTCTGAATTACTTAGTGGATTGTTGCTTTGGCTTATTGTAATTGTTACCTTTTAATGTATGTTGAAACTCCAAAGGAGCTAATTCTTCCAACTTGGTAATGAGTTTAATGAACAGAATGAACAGTCCCTTTGAAAACTTCTTATCCATTTTATTTGTGTAGTTAATATTTTATACTCTTAGGTCATTTTCCCATGTAAGAAGTTCTAAATCTTCAGTCACTTTGAAAACTTCTTATCCTGGTTCTACTGTGTATATATATATATATTTCAAATTCAAAATTTATATCATAATTTTATAATGCACAAAACAGAAGGAACTGGAAAGTTGCTGGAGAGGCCTTCCTTCATCCTGCAGTGGATTGAAAATGGCTGATGATGATATATTATAAGCCACTATGTTATAACATACAATTAGAGATGTGTGTTTCTCAGTTAAACTTCAGTTATAGATATACTTAATGTTCTAGAACAAACATGCTGATGCTTGTTCTAGAACATGCTGTGGTTGACCCAAAAAAAAAAAAAAAATTAACACAAACCATTCATATGTCACATCATTATAAAATGTAAACAATTGATTGTTTATTCAGGGTGAGGGGGGAAAAAATTCAGTGAGATATACTAATATGCTGTCACATAATGAAATTTAAAAAAAAAAAAAAAAAAAAATATCAAAGTTATAAACTTGATATTTTTCTTTTATGTTGTCACTGAAAATTATTTCAGGTCCTGAGTCTCAATTGAAAAAATTCTCTGCTTTTCCAAAGGTCGGCAGTTGGCAGCTATGCAGTAGAAAACTAGTTGGAGATTATTCTTGGCAGGATTATGTTACTGATTATAGGTCACTCATGATGAACACACTTTGAGAGGATCTTCTGCAGAACAGTGCCTGGTGAGTTGTTGAAAGCTAGTCACTGTGGGAGGCTTTTTGAGTGACCATTCTAAGGAATAGAAAGACTATACAAATAAATATTTTCTGGAATTAGCTTCTAGCTGCTCCACCTTAGTCAATTTTAAACCTAAGGTATTATAAAAATATGCAGTAGACTGTTCAGTTAGAAGTTATTTTTCTGCATTATTGTATTCCAAGCTTCGAGTACTTCAGAATATTTTCAATGTATTCTTAATTATGAACCATTCAGTATAAACTGGAGATTCATAATTTTTGATAATAAAGGTATCAAAATTTTCCAAATGTTCTAATTTGTTTATTTTTCTTATAGCTGAAATGTCACTTCCAGAAAAACATTTAGCCTATAATAGAGCCAATCGTTCTGTAGCTATCCTGTGTAACCATCAACGTTCTGTTCCTAAAAGTTTCTCAAAGACCATGGAAAATTTGAACAAAAAAGTAATTCATCTTTATTCTTTTTTATCCTTTTAGGTAAGGTATTTTAAGAGTGTTTCAATAAATAAGGTAACAGTTACCATTATAAAAAGAATTGCATGTTTATTGGAGTAAAAATACATGAATTCTGAACTTTTTCATGTAGTCACCCAGTCTTCAAGTATTTATCCCATATCACAAGTTTGTTGATTCTCTGCAAAATGAAATCAGTATCATGGCTATTTGGAGAGGATGATCCAGTATTTCTCATCTTTATCTCCAAGGTTGGTGTATTTTAAGATGTGTGGCTTAGCACTGTTTTAGGCAATAATCATGGACAACATTCAGAATTTATGGCCACCCTTCAGTCCATAAAATCATAGTAGCTTTACACCTCCAGGATAATGGTGCTATGATTATTTATTTCCCCCCCCCCAATTGGGAGGGGACTTGAGCCAGGGTTGTATGCTATGTCTGTAGTTTCATGTATGATATCCAGATTTTACTTTCTGTAACAGTAATTGAATTTATTACCATCTTTGTGATGATGTGACAAATATTTTTTCCCAATAGAAACCTATTTGGCATCTTTGTGATCATATGTGAGTTGGCTGGCATTCCAGTAGTGGCTAACTTTTCTCTACCTAGACTCACACAGAAAATATTGCGAAGTGTACCTAGAACAATATTTAGCTCATTTGCATTGTCAACATATTTATGTATTCATACGTTACTTCATGGCTATTACAGGTTGTTATTAATTTATTTCAGTCTGATGGTTAGCACACCAGTGCCATTTGGAATAAATGGTTGTACAACTTTGGGTGAATAAGTGGAAAAATAATAAAATAATTTTCATGATGGGAATCGTTACTTTGTTTATTAGAAGTACCTTTGTAATTTGCCTTAACTGTTATTATCAGTTTAGATTATTATGAATTTTTGCAATTATCCAGATTTTTTGACAGAAATTATCTTTTTAATCTGAATGTGAATATCTTATTTTGCCTTATACCATGCCTTATAATTCATTTCCAGGAAGAGTCTGTGTGGAAAATTTGGCATCTAGTAAATCTAGAAAATAGTTATTACTGTTTTCTCTCGTTCAAGAATAGTCATTATAATAATAATAAAAGTTATGTACCACATCACAGAAACTTTGAATTGTATATAATCAGTTTATTAAATTTCAGAATTATGTGCCACTCGACATGGACACCACTATGTGATGAGGGAACTTTATTTTGCAAGATCCCTTCTCTTCCTGGGGGGGGGGGGGGTGCCTCCGTAGCCAGGTAGGCAGGAGCAGCAGTGCGTAGCACATGCTTCTTGATTAGACCAGGGTTCGGACCCATGACCACCAAATACAGAGGATGCGGAAAGGTCAAGGAATGACCACCGCATATCTCCAGAGCAATGTGGCCTTAGTTGCTAATGCTCCTAAAAACCAAATAACAAAACAAAACAAAACTCTTCCTGGGGCCTACCAAGCTCCCGTACCTAACTGATAAGGTTGACCGACCAGCAACCCTTTGGTAAAGACTCAGGCTCCAACCAGAACTGAGGAAATAGTATCAGTAACACCTGTTCATCACCATCCATTCTGCTGGAGAACAGACAGTTGGGAAAATGTCACATTTTTTCATGCTGAAAGTATTGGAGAGGTTGTCAGTCTCCTTAATCTTTAAAAGATTGCATTCCGGATAATCTTTTTGTGGAACCATGATTTTCCTTGCATGCAGAGAAAATCCTCAAAACCACTTTTATGGGCAAAATATTTGCCCATCATTGTTATCCCCCCCTCCCATAAAACACTTAATTCATCATGTGGAAAACAGCTGAGTGGAATGTTCTTTCTGTCCATGAGGAAGAGATCTGCACTAAAAAATGGAGTGACATCTGTAAATTCAATGGGTGAGGACAGGAATCTCCTGTTGAAGTTCACATCATTGTGTTCATCGCCTCCACAGCCTCCAAGTTCCCGCAAGGCAGGCTACTTAAACTGCCAAGTAAGGATCTGTGCCAGAAGTATGGCCACTTGCAAACAGCGTGTCATGGCACCCCTGCCTGTGCTCAACATGGACCAAAGATAACGAGAAAAGGGAATGTTCAGCTTCAAAGCCAATATGTACAAATTGCCAAGGAGAGTATCCAGCATGCCAGTAGTGGAAGGAAGAGAAAGAAATTCAGAAACAGAAAACAGATTTGAACATTTCCCTCAAAAGGTCAGAAAATGCATCTTTTGGGTGTACGTGGCAAGTGCTCGTACACCCAGAAGGTTCCTGGAAAGTGTACTATCAGGGCACAGAGATTACCATACCACCATTACTCTTACTTGCCATTTTTTGACTTGTAACTTGCTAACTTAACCTGCACCAGCTCAACTGGAAGAATAAATAGACGTAGAAGTAAAGGAGGTGGAAAAAAGGCTTAGTTTTGGAATTTTTTGCATGAGGAAGAAATGTATAATGGATAATGTCCATACAAACCCGTCTGAGAAAACACAGATCTTCAGAAGCTCACAGATGAATCAAACAAACAGCTGCATTCAAATTGTTATTATAGAATTTTGTCATCTGAGAAAGATGTCCACATTCAGATCTTGATGATATCCTAAAGTAATTGCCTCCCTATTTTCTTTTAGTAGGGATGGGGGGTCTTAATGGACATCAAACTGTGTTGGGTAAAATAGGATCATATTATCGAGGATCATTAAATAATGACATTTGTCCTTTTAAACGTCAGTGCGATACATTTCGTCACATGCTTACCCATACCTTTACTGCCATTGATCTCTCTCTGTCTGCTGCCCCTTCTCCCTTTTCTCATATACCAACATGGGAAGTTGAAGTGATCACTTCACCATGATATCCACCCTTTGCGATGGGAGGTTGTATTCAAATCAGTAATACCATGGTGATTGATTAGGCTGACTGGAATGACTTTAAACATCTGGCAACATTTAAAGCACCTGCAATTCTAAAGACATCCACAGGGTTTCCCTATTTCCAGAACTGTTTTGGAATGCAGAATGAACAGCATCATGTAGATATGTATATTTTCAGAACATTAGTTCAACTCTGCCTTGATACAATTTGATTATACAGAACTCTGTTACATGACCATGTGGGTAATGTTAGGTTTGTACAGTGTGTGTGTGTGTGTGTGTGTGTGTGTGTGTGTGTGTGTGTGTGTGTGTGTGTGTGTGTGTGTGTGTGTGTGTGTGTGTGTGAGTGAGTGAGTGAGTGAGTGAGTGACCAGGAAGGCAGCCAGATGACATCCATTATGAAATGATTAAACACTTATCATCTGAATCTATGGATTGGCTACTCCATCTATACAACAGAAGCTATCTCAAAGATCGATTCCCAGACTCCTGGCATAAGGCAATCTTGCTTGCCTTTCCCAAGCCGGGGAAGGATCCAAAAATTCCAACCAATTACTGCCCACAAGCTGCTTGCGCAAGAACCTGGAAAGGATAGTCAATGCCCACCTTGTGGTATTTAGAAGCAAATGACCTCCTTTTTAGAATTCAATGTGGCTTCTGAAAAAACAGGTTAACACTCAACCATTTAATGATTGGAAACATCTATTCAAGATGCTTTCCTCAAATGCGAGCACCTGGTTCAATATCAATATTCTTTGACCAGATATGATAACGGCTTGGAAATTTGTAATTTTAAAAGATATGTATAATGTATAATTATACAAGATGTATAATCCTGGTCTTAGGGGTCATGTAGCCCTTTTTATTAAAACTTTTTTTTTTTTTTTTTTTTGTTAAACCACACATTTCAAGTCCTTGTTTGTTTGTTATTTGGTTTTTAGGAGCATTAGCAACTAAGGCCATATTGCTCTGGGAATATGCGGTGGTCATTCCCTGACCTTTCCGCATCCTCCGTATTTGGTGGTGACAGGCTCGAACCCCGGTCTAATCAAGAAGGGTGTGCTACACACTTCTGCTCCTTCCCACCTGGCTACGTGCTCAAGTCCATGTGAAGTCCCCCTCCCTCTCTCTCTCTCTCTCTCTCTCTCTCTCTCTCTCTCTCTCTCTCTCAACCTTTCTGCCAAGTGGAAAGCATTCCCCAAGGGTCAGTTCCTATTGTTACACTTTTTGCCATCAAAGTTAATTCTGTTACTGAAAAATTTCCTCCAACTGCAAAAAGTGCCCTGTTCATTGATGACTTTATCATCTCACAATCATACATCATGAGGGTTGTTGGAAGGCAATTGCAGAATGCTGTTGCCCATGTCAACTCTTGGGCAATGAGTAATGGTTTCAGATTCTTGTATAAAAAGACATTTGCATACACTTTTGTCACAAATGGAACCTTCACCCTGAACCAGAACCCAAGCTTGTACAAAACATCATTCCAGTAGCACCGGATACAAAATTTTTGGGGCTCATATTTGATAATAAGTTGACATTCTTAACACACATCCTTCAATCAGCTATGGACAAAGTGCACGGGGGGGGGGGGGGTAAAACTCTTACGCTCCATCTCCTCTAATAAATGGGGAGCAGACTAGTGCATTTTACCCTGCCTCTACCATGCACTTGTCCAATCAAAATTAAATTATGTGTCCTAGGTGTATTCATCTGCTAGAAACAGTGTACTGTGGTGGTTAGACCCAGTTCGCCATCAAGCTATCCGCACTGCTACTGGAGCATTTAGAATAACCCATCCGAAATTTATATGTCAAAGCAAATGAACCACCTCTGTCACTAAAATATACTTTTAAACTGAAGTCACTACCAGAAAATCCTACATACACATCTGTTTGCCAACCATCCCTTTGGTACTTGTGCCCAAAAACTGCTCAGAGAACCTAACATCATGGTAACCAATGTTGCGCAGTCACCAAGGCAGTCCTTTCCATTGTGCAATGTTTTCCTTATTAATGGGGAAAGTCAGTCATGCTACTTACAACTCTGTGCTGCCCATCAATCTTTCTGCTCTGATTTCCTGCCTTACAGATGGTTCGAAGTCAGAGTCATCTAGGATCAGCTGCAGTCTTTCCACTTTCACATTATCTGAGAAGTTTCCCCTATGACTGCAATATATACACAGCCAAGTTGTATGCTATAGAGCTAGCTTTGGACCAAATAAAAACTAATGATGATTAAAGGCGCATGGTATACACAGATTCTTTAAATGAATTACAAACTCTATCAATGATGAGATACGATCCTCATTCAGTCCTGTCCAGGGTTCAGCAGAAATTGCATTCTCTTTCTAAATCTACATTTGACATCTGCATCTGCTGGATCCTGAGCCACATTAGGATCAGGGGTAATGATCTGGCAGATGCTGCCACCAGATCAGCACACTCCCAGAGAAATCACAGGTGCCCATAGTCTATATGGGAACAGACAGGCCACAAACAAATTGTATCAGATTAAGCCTGTAATCCAAACATGGCATAGGACATAGTCCTCTTGCACACATTTTTCTGCTGAAGGTGGATGTGTGTGTGGATTGTGACACCTTTTTAACAATTAAACATATTTTAACCATCAGACTGAGCCCTATGCACTCAGTTAGATACTCTCTGACAGTGACCCCGTGTCGCCTGTTATTTCCTATTTAAAATTAACTTGTTTCCTTTTATTTAAAATATACTCTTTTCTTATTTATACCTTTAACTGTATTTATATATCGTTTATACTTTCATATTTTTATATATAGCTTACAAACCTTTACTTGACACAGTGACCAATTTTAATGGTTAATCCTTTCTATCTTTTACCAATTTTACTGTTTGTTATTAATCTACTGTTGTTGGCACATTATAGCTTATGTTGCTGATGTGCCAATAAATACCAGACCGAACCAAACAACAAAGAAGCCGATCACCAGCAAATCCTGCCCAATGTCCATCTGGGCGAAAACTAAGCATGAACTATGGAATGCCTCGACATCTCATACTGAATGGCCAAAGTGAGTTTGGGAGCATTAAAAAAAAAATGTTGCATCTGCTTGTGGAGTGCAGAACCAATGGATGCTAGTCATCCTATACCCAGGGAGCCTGAACCCATACACCTGCAAAACTAAGTAAATAAAACATAATAAAATAAAAGATAAATTTTAAAAATAATAATGAAATAAGCTCTCCCGTCTTCACAACAATGAAGAAACAAGCAAATCATGTCCCCAAGAGGCATTTTATAAAATACGAAATACTAATAAACTATCTGTACCCATGCGAATAATTCACATGTTTAGAAAATGAAAATTTTTAATAAACAAAATTTTATTTAGATTTTTTTTTATTATGTTATTTTATAATACTTCTTTAAATACTCTCTTGGTTATCATTTTATGGCTGTCTATACGCTATCGCAGTCCTTCGATAATAATAACTGCAACATCCTTAAGTGATAGAGCTTTGGAAAAAGCCACACAACTGATCACAGATGAAAAATGGGCAATGGTAGATAAATTCCAACACATTTAAGGGGCTGTCCTTGATTCCATTGCAAATGCAATTTTGATTAGAAATTGTCTTCTACACAACTTGAAATTGTAGGATCTGGTGGACATAACTGAATCCTTGGAGTGAGAAGACCCCAGATGCCAAGCGATTTTGTGATCAAATGTCTTTGTCGGTGAATTTGCACTCTCTCTCTTGAATAAATAAAATCGTCTTCTTTTCTTTTAACAATCACTTGAATAATCTTCAGTAAAGAATCACTTTACTTGATCAGGAGGAAAAGTAACCTTTATTTTTTCCTTTTATTTGCATATTATTACTAACCCACTACTGCTTGGTCACAAAGGTGGCACTGCTCCTGCCTCCACGTGGTGGGGGCCAGTAACCTGGAGGAGAAAAGATCTCCCTTCCAGGGTAAACTGAAGCAAGTAGTTCCCAAAACCCAGAAAACTGCTGGGTGCAGTTTTCTGGGTTTTGGGAACTTGACAACACACTGACAAGGCAACGATTAGAGGAGTCTGGCTCTGTTGCAGCAAAACATCAAAAGACTGACATAGACAGAATCCAAACTCCAACTTTCCTGGGCCCCGGGTGCCAAGCATTCCGTGGCCAAGCAATTATAGTGCATTTCATAAAGTGATCTTTTCAAAGAGCTTTTGCCTTATAGAGATTCTTTTTTTGTTCTGATTACCATTTTCCTCATTTTCTACTCGAGTAGCTCTTTGACACTACAGGAAGTAGGCAAAGGCCCAGAAAGGAAAGACACCTTTCTGTTTCTTTTTCATATCTCTCACTAACACAACTAACAGCCGCTTGGTCGCCTTGTGGCACTGCTCCTGCCTTCCCTTGGTGGGGCCGGTAACCTGGGTGGTAAAGACAAACCCCCAGGGCCAAAAGGAGCCATCGTGGATAAAAATTTTTAACCACCCTTAGAGCCTACGAGCTCAATACCTGAAACTTACATTGACTGTGACACCAATCATGACTTAGGTAATGACAATCCAAAGAGACAGAAGGCCAATCAGATGGAGAAACCCTGCCCATCATTTTTAATTTTCCATTCGCTCACTGGTCAGCCTATGAGCAAACTGTCTCCCTTCATTAAAAACATCTGGAAAGTATTGCTGGATCTCCTAAGACTGTTAAAAGACTCCAATCAGGAGATTATTTGTGGAAACTACGAACCACGATTCGGAGAAGCTTTTACAGCTTTACAAACTTTGCTGGCATTCCAGTACAAATATCTCCTCGTGCAACCCTAAATTCATCTAAGGGTGTCATATCCAGTTGGGACCTTTTAAATGTCACAGAGGAGGAAATAACCAAAGAACTGCGGGGACAAAATGTAATTCAAGCAAAATGCATAATTACTAAAAAAAGATAAAATCAACTTATACCAACCAGAAATATTATTCTCACCTTCAATACACCCAACTTACCCTTCTCTGTAAAAGCAGGTTATTTACTTTGCCTCATCCTCCCTTACATTCCCAATCCTTTATGATGCTACAAATGCCAAAAGTATGGCCACTTGCAAACTGTATGCAGAGGAGTTCCTGTCTGCCCTAACTGTGGGTCTTCAGATCACATACAAAGTGACTGTACGACTACAAAAATGACCTGCCCAAATTGCAAAGGTGATCATCCTGCATATTCCAAGACATGTAAAAAATGAAAAACTGAGAAAACAATAGTAAAATACAAGGTTGAGAATAAAGCAAGTTACCAAGAAGCGAGAAAACTAGTTGTACCTCCTATAAACAAAAATGTAACCTATGCCAATGCCGTAAAAAAGTATCAGACAGTTTCCACTCAAACCGATGTCACAGTTCCCACTAATAAATCAGTTTCTGATTGGGCTAGAAATATCCTCTCTGAACGACAACCATGTATACATAAGCAACAACCCAAACTCTTAGAAATAATACTCCTCTGACAATACCAGCGGCATCTCCTCCTTCAAAGAGTGCTACCAAATCCCATATTACAAACTCAAATGCAATGAAAAATATCCAGAACAGAACCATTGACACAGATGGCACATCAATACAGGAAGATCCTGTTTTAGAAATCTGTGCTGAAGAAGAAGAAGAAATGGACATTGGCCCACCAGTTTTCACCAAAAAAGATAAACAAAAACTAGAACGTAATAAGACAGTCACCTTCAAAAAGCAGTCAGATGCAGCTCCATCAATTAAACACAAATAATGCCTTGTATTTTACAATGGAACTGCAGAGGTTTCTGTTGCAACACAGATGACATCCATGATCTGATTAACCGATATTCTCCAGTTGCTCTTTGTCTTCAGGAAACTTACCTAACCTTGCAAATTTCTTCTTCGATAAAGAAATATTGCCTTTATCGAAGAGATCGTAATACAGCTAGTGTTGCCCATGGTGGTGTGGCAATGCTAATAATAACAAAAATCCTGACTAAACATATTCCACTTAAAACTGAAATAGAAGCTGTTGCTGCTCGTATAACTCTCCATATTGCAGTAACACTAGTTTCAATATACTTACTTATTAAAAGATCTGGAAGACCTCTTTATACAGATACCTCCACCTCTCTGTATATTAGGGGACTTTAATGAGCACAACCCCTTATGGGGGCTCTTCTAAATTAGATAGACGGGATCGACTCATTGAAAGCTTTTTAGAGGTATTAAATCTCGTCTTACTCAATATTGGAACACACACACACTCATATTCAGCTCCCAACTGGACAAGCCTCAGCAATAGATCTCTCCATTTGTTCTCCAGTACTGGCCCCAACCATAGAGTGATATGTTGTTAATGATCCTATCACTTCTCAATTGTATGCAACATATTAATAGCACAGACTCCTCTAACTCAACCCTGCAGGAAGTGGAAATTTGTCCGAGCAAAATTCCAGTCATCAATATCCTTTGATGAGGAAAAAATCCGTCTCCAGCCTATTGATAATGTGACAAATCATCAAGTCGCATCTCATAAATGTGGCCGAAGACACAATACCACTATCAAATCTCCCTGGCCGAAAACATTATAATTATTGGTGGAATGAGGAATGCACAATAGCAAAAAATAAAGCCTGGAATTTGTTTTGGCAATATCCAACCACAACCAATCTGATAAAATTATAAAAAATTAAGGGCAAAAGCACGTTTCATACAAAGGCAAGCCAAGAAAGAATCCTAGACCCGCTTTTCATCCAGCATCAACAGAAACACTGACAGCAAAATAATTCGGGAAAAAAATAGATAGGCATCCGGTAAGTTTCCAACTATATCATCTCCAATCCTCTCCTGGAATGGGCGAGGTCTATCAAGTCCCGTAGATATAGCAAATGCTTAGGGAAATACCTTTTTGAAATATCAGCAACATCTGCTTATACTATATCTTTCCAGTGAATTAAAAACAGTAAAGAACAGCATACTATTAACTTCCAAACTGCTCTCAGTCTACCGTATAACAAACCGTTGCAATATTCTGAACTTTTACATGCCATTAAAACAGCCCATAATGGTGCTGCCGGACCAGATAGGATCTATTATGTCATGCTGCAACATCTTGATGACAAAGCTTTGCACATCCTTCTGCTCTTTTACAACTGCATTTTTTCAGAAAATTTTTATCCAGCTTCTTAGCATCATTCTATTGTTTTGGCATTCCTAAAGCCTGGAAAAGATCCATCAACCACCCCCCCCCATAGCTATAGACCAATATCTCTCTCAAGCTGCCTCAGCAAAATCTTTGAAAAAGTTGTCCACAGTAGACTCGTCTGGATCATTGAGTCAGAACATCTAATGAGCCATAGTCAACACGGCTTTCTAAAAAACAGGTCATGCTTGGATCTCATGGTCAAGGCTGAATTTTTCATTCGTAATGCCTTCGTTAACACGAACATCTAGTATTTGTTTCAATAGATATAGAGAAGGCATTTGACACCACATGGCAGCATGGCATACTTAGCGATCTTTACGCTCTCGGTCTACGGGGCAACCTTCCCAAATTTGTTCAGAATTTTCTACATTTTAGATTGTTCCAAGTGAGATACCAGCATGCCCTCTCTGCAACTTTCATTCAGGAAGGTGTTCAACAGAGATCAGTTTTGAGTGCCACTCTTTTTGATCTTAGAATCGATTCCATCACTAAACAGCTTCCAAACACAATTGAGACTTAACTTTATGCAGATGACCTTTCCGTCTCCTGCCATTCCCAAAACATGAGATCTATCGAAAGCAGCTTCAGATATCACTAAATAAAATACGACAATGGGCCAGCCTCAACGGCTATCGACTCTCTCAGCAGAAAACAGTTGCAATCCATTTTGGTAGACAACAAAAACTTCATCTAGATCCTGAACTTCAAATTTCCAATGTCTCCACCCAGTTGCTACTAACATCAGATTTCTAGGATTAATCCTTGACAACAAATTAAATTTCTTAGACCATATTAAAAATTTACGTACTTCCTGTATACAAAAATTAAATATACTTAGAACTTTATCCTCCCTAACATGGGGTGCAGATTGCACCTCCCTGCTTCGGTTATTCAGGGCATTAATCAGATCCCGTCTCAATTATGGTGCTCCTGTCTATGGTTCTGCCAGAAGAAGTGCACTGCACTGGCTTGATCCAGTTCAACACAGCGCCTTGAGGATTGTGCTTGGTGCATTCAAAACATCACCAACTCATAGCCTCTACATTGACGCCCACGAGCCGCCACTAATATTATGTAGGAAAACATTGTTACTGAAGTATGCTGTCAAAATACAAAGTTGTGTCTCGCATTCCATTCAGCCATATTCTATTCAATACACCACTAGAAAACCTCTACAGAAATAAACCTAGTGTAATAAAACCAGTTGGTCTTCGCCTCCTTGAATTGATGCAGGTTTGGAATGTTTCCATTCGTTCTGTACAACAGGTAGTAAATTTTGCTCAACCACCATGGAGTCCTGCCATTCTACCGACTTGTGACAATTACCTCTGCCAATGGGGAAAGAATATTCTACAAGCATCAAATACCAGAAAACTTTCTTTATGCAGTTCACACTCATAGATATATTGATTTTTCCCCAATTTATACGGATGGCTCTAAATCCAACTCAAAAAAAAAAAAAAAAGATCTTTTTTTTTTTATGTGAACCCCAAACACGAGAGGTATTAGAACCTATAGTACTTAGTACCATGCTTGGGTTGGATGTTGAGAAGACGAAAGAAGATATTTGTTGACATTGGACTTGAACTTCTGTAGATTGTAATTTTCAGGAAATACGTATGAAGGAAGGTTGTTCCAGAAAACGGCAGTTGAATGAATAAATGAGAAAGATGAAAAGTTGGTTCTGTGGGTTTGAAGTTGGACAGTAAATGGATATTAGCTGGTGGCGGCACGTGTTCGGACTGTTTTGAAAGAGAGGGTGGGAATTATAGAAGCCAATTCAGAAGAACAGTGCCAATGGAAGTATCTGTAGAAGAGGCATGCAAACACGATCAAAAGCTTTTGAGATGTCAAGAGAAACTACTTGTGTTTCACCGAACCTTTCCATTGAATTAGTCCATAAATGGATAACATAAGCCAGAATATCACCAGTGGATCGACACTGACAGAATCTGTACTGGCGATCGTTGATTAGACGGAAGATTTCTAAGTAGTTGAAGAGTTGCCGGTTAATTGATTTCTCCATTACTTTAGAAAGAGTAGAAGTAATTGCAATGGGACGATAATTGGATGCGAGGGATTTGTCACCCTTTTTAGGAACTGGCTGGATATGAGCAAATTTCCAAGCAGAAGGAAAAACTTTGGAATAAGAAAGTGAAAAAAGGCGGCAAAGAATAGGAGTGAGTTCAGGAGCACAGGTTTTGAGAACAAGTGGAGAAATACCATCAGGACCTGGAGCTTTCTTAGCATCGAGATTCATCAAAATCCTTCTGGTACTATTTTGACGGAAAACCACAGGAAGCATTGAATGGAGCGTGTTGGGAATGGTGGGAGATGTTTTACCAAGATCATTAATACATGAGCTGGAAGAAAAATGGGATGCTAGCAGGTCAGCTTTATCCTTGGCTGAAGTGACAACAGAACCATCTGGTTTGGACAGAGGTGGAGCAGAGATGGGCAAAAGATGCGGCCAATAGCTTTGGCAAGAGACCAGAATGCTCGGATACCATTAGGGCAAGAAGCAAGTTTTCTACTCTTAGCCTGTTCAAACTCTAGTTTGGACTGATTAATAACTGCTTTACAATTGTTGCAAGCTTTGGTGTAGGCAGAAAATGAAACTGAAGAATTAGAAACAAGCCAATTACGATGTGCAACATTCTTCTCTTGAACAGCCTTAGCACATTTATTGGAAAACCAAGGTTTAGATAAAGGACGAGATTTTAAAGTGGAGTGTGGGATAAAGGATTCCATTCCTGCAAGAATAATTTCACTGACACGATCTGAGCAAACGTTGACATCAGAAGTTTTGAAACAATAATCCGACCATGGAAAAGAAGAAAAGAAGTCTCGCAGGTCATCCCATTTTGCATTTCTTGTAATGCACAACACGAGGTTGAGAATAGCCGTGAGATAAAGTTTCCATTAGAGAAGAGACAATCACCAAGTTGTGATCTGAAGTGCCTAAAGGACCTCTCACTTCGACCGTGTACTTAAAAGGGTTGTTTGTGAAAAAAAGATCCAGCATATTGACTGTATGATTAGGATTGTCTGGTATTCTTGTAGGTAAATGAACAATCTGTGCTAGGTCATTAGTAATTGCAAAAGCCTCAGCATCTCAACTTGCTGGGTCGGTGTGACTAGCAAACGGAAGCCAGCTGGAGTTGTGAACATTAAAATCACCAGGGAAAATTACCTCACTGTTAGGAAAGTTGGACTGGAGAAAGTCAAGTTGCAATGAGAGGAAGTCAAAGAGCTCCAAGTGATTAGTGGAATTGGTCGAAAGGTAGAGACAACAGATGAATTTGACGCAATGAGGTAGAGAGATTTTAAGCCAGAGAAGATCAAAGAGAGGAGATTCCAAATTGCCATGTCTCTGACAGGGAATATCAGAACGGACATATGCACAAGTACCACCTTTGAGGCGAAAGGAATCATACAGCGAATAATTTTCGTATCTGAGATGAGCAGTAGTTGAATCAACAGATAACTGAGATTCTGTCAGAAAAAGTACATGGGGTTTGGCAGACTGCAAGTGGAAATGGACATCGTTGAGATTAGAATTGAAACCACGTATATTTGTGAAACGAATTAGGAAGTGCTTGGGAGGTTTAGATCTTTTCACAGATAAGCTTGCTCTATTAGTTTGACAATTCATGGTGTATTCAATAGTAAGAAAAAGTGGGTGGGACATGCTGTTTGAAGTAATGAAATTTTTGGATATGGCGTACACGTGGTAAGAATATACCCAGATCCTTGACATAACGTGGCCCCGAGAATGCTCCCCCGCATACACACTACTTGGACTCCCTCCAGTCACTATCTGGCAGAGTAGAGGTAGCAAGATTATACACTAGCTGATCCGGAACCTTCCTAGAGAGTTACCAATAGGTTCGGTCGGTCCAGTGTACTGACTAGCGGCCGGCCTGCGAACACCGTTTTAGAGCTGTACCTTCGAAATATAAGAAGGTACAACTCTAAAACGGTGTTCTCGCCACGACATTCATCATAACCTCAAAAGTCATCAATCATACTGCATGATGAAGAGATAGGGAAGGGTTGACCAGAACTTAGCTCTAGAGACTAAACATGGGTTCCACCACTTCAAGCCTCCAATAAGCAAAGTAGTGGTATTTCACCGGTCGATGAGAGTCATCTACCACCTAGTACTGCCTGGTAACATAGAGGGGCAGCGTTCCTCCATGTTGTGTGGGCGCCACACCTCAACCCCTGCTTACGTTGGTTCACACTTGGGTGGTCACCCACCATGTACTTGTGCATGGAGGTTATACCCAGGATTACTAACAGTCCCACCATCATCGTGAAGGTGCAAGCAGAGGATTTGGCTGTCACACACCGTCCGGACTTCGTCGAAATTGGGTCCACTTGACTTGAGTGTCACCCGAATATCAGTTCCATCAGCGTTTTAGTCTCCCAGGTAGCAAGTACAGCTTGTCTGGCATATCTGAGAGAATGTCTGTGACACCTCAAGGACCTAACTCTTCATTAAAATTTGTTATTTACACTGATTCCCTCAGCTCAATTATGGCATTATGTAACTCCTCAGATAAAGTTCATCCTGTTCTGAATGAAATTAGATTATTACTGAAGAGTGAAGAGCGCCACGAACTGATCACCTGCTGGATTCTGGCACATTTCGGAATTTCTGGTAATGAACTGGCCGATAAAGCTGCAAAAAATCCAACTAACTTATATTTAACAAATGTCCCTGTTCCAGCATCAAACTATCCACAAATCATTCATGGTGCATATCTAACAGAATGGACAGCACTCTGGCATTCTCAAACAAATAATAAACTTTTTCAATTTAAACAGGATCCTAAAATTTGCCGTTCTGGTATCTGTACATCAAGACGAGAAGAAATAGTCCTTTCAAGAGCAAGAATAGGTCGTACTCATTTAACTCAGCTTCATTTACTCACAAGAGATGATCCACCCCAGTGTCCACATTCTGGAAATCTGACTGGTAAACACATTCTCATTGAATGCCCATACTATAAACAAGACAGAAATACAACCCTGCTATCATTGGTTAACCTTCAGAAACCAATAATTCTAGAGAATTTCATTGGTGACAATGCAAATATTCCTGAATTTTTCAACTTTCTGAAGCAGATTGGAGTTTTTAGTCATTTCTGATTTCATCCTTTTCTGACATTGCGAGAATTTCTCATATATTCGTATAATAACTGAATAGGCGCATTATAGCCAAAGAAGCTTTTGCGCCATCAAACCCCCACAACAACAACAACCAACTTTCTTGATTATTCATTCAACTCAAGAACAAATGATTGGAAAACTCTCCATTTCCACGAAGAAATGTCTAAAAAGCATAATTAGGTATTCCCAAGACAGTTTAGATTAAGATTAGGAGACTTACTGGTTGAAGTTGTCACAGCTCAAAAGTTTGGACATCTACAAAAACTAAAAACTTTTGGTGGAACTTCGGTTACTGTTTCACCACATGTTTCCTTGAACACGTCAAGAGGCGTCATTAATGTAAGGTGAATTCGGACAAAGAAGGATGATGTACTAGTTCCTACTTGGAATATAATCCTTACATTTGACAATCCTAAACCACTAACAGTGATCAAAGCTGGTTGCCTTAACTGCTGAGTTAAACCCTACATTCCAAATCCATTTTGCTGCAAGTGCCAGAATTTTGGGCACTCACAAACAGTCTGCAGAGGAGCAGCGCCTGTGCCACATGTGGATCCACTGCAGACACTAGTACTGACTGCGCAGCCACAACACCAAACTGTCTTAACTGTAAGGAAACTCATCTGTCATATTCAAAGAAGTGTCCCCTTTGGAAACATGAAAAAAAGATACAGCAATACAAAACAACATAATATAACCTACCAAGAGGCTAAAAATATTCCTTACCAGTTCCAAATATTAACAAGCCAACTTATGCCCAAATCACCACAAAACACATCAATAGTTACCCAAACTAAGGTAACTATACCGCCAAGCAAATCACTAGCCGAATGGGCACGGTCAATATTGTCCCCGGTACCAACACATCAAACGAAAAGCACACAAAGAAAAGCTATAAATATGTTGATCATAGTACAACCAGATGCCATTCCTGACTAACCAGACTACATGGATTCAGAAGATAATTCATACCAAGATGAACAGGTTTTAGAACTGTTCATCGACAAGGAAATAGATATAGGGAAACCTTATTTCCCAAAGAAGGGGAAAGGTAAGCTTGAGCGATGTAAACCTTCAGTACCTCGAAAGCGAATCGATGGCTCTACTAAACCAAAATAATGCTTACCTTTTTACAGTGCAACTGTAGAGGCTATCAAAATAATTTGGCTGACATCTGAGATCTGAGATCTCCTTTCACAATATAATCTTGTTGCCTAATCTAACACCAAATATAATTGTAAATAGTAAGTAGTAGTGGCATGTGATGCACCAGCCAAAAAAAAAAAAAAAATTTACAAAACAATTCCCTCTAAATGCTTGTCCAGTTCCTCCTTAAATTTATTTAACCTATCAACTTCCACAATGACAGATGGAAGTTTGTTCTAGCAATTAACCACCCACTGGCAACAGGCAAATTTCTACACATCTGTTCTACAACTGTCTTTCCTCAATTTCAATCCATGCCCCCCCCCCCCCTCAGGTTTGTAATCTGAGCAAGAGAAAGAATCCCATCAGCATTAAGCCTGCTCAATCCATTCAAGGCCTTATACACCTCAATCAGATTGCCTTGCAGGGGCTAGTATCCAGAAGCTGCAATTTCCAGAACTTAAGCCTCTCTTGGTAAGAGGATCCCTTCATTCCCCTCACCAATATTCTTGCCCTTCTCTGTACACACTCAAGCAAATCTACATCCTTCCTAAAATGAGGCCTCCATACCTGTACACAATACTCAATGCGTGGCCTGACCATTGCCTTATACACAGGCACAATCACCTCCTTTTCCCTGCTAGCAAATTCCTGTATATCATTAACAATACCCCATGACCTGCCCTGGGAGCCTGTCTGCATTGCTCAGAAAACTTCATATCTGACTGCACAATCCCTTCCAAGTCTTTCATTTTCTACCTCACAGTTGGTACTTTTCTCTGGGGGTTACTTCTACCCATATGCAGTACTTTGCATTTGTCAATGTTAAACTTCAATTGCCACTTCTCAGCCCATCTGCCCAAATTTTCTAGATCTTGTTACAGTAGCACACTGCCATTACTGTCATTAACAACCCTGCCAACCTTTGTATCATCTGCAAACTTCGACACTAAGCCTGATATACCTTCATCAATATCATTGATAAATATACAAAACAACAGTGGACCCAACACCGAACCCTGTGGGACTCCACTAATAACATTAGTCCACGAAGAGCAGCACCCATTGATTACCACCCTCTGTCTTCTCCCACTCAACCATCCTTTTATCCATTGTAGCAACTTACCCTTAATACCATTCTGCTCCAATTTGTACAATAGTCTTTCATGCGCAACTGTGCCAAAAGCTTTCCTGAAATCCAAATATACGATATCAAAATTATTTTCTGCATCCAGTTCCTTTGTAACCACATCATAATATCCTATCAAATTTGTCAGACGAGACTTTCCCTTAACAAACCCATGCTGTGTCTGAAATATTGCTGCAGTCTTGTCTAGATGATCCTGCAATGCACCTTTAACCAGTGACTCCATTATTTTACCCGGAACAGAAGTTAAACTAACTGGTGTGTAATTACTCCTGTCACCCTTCGATCCCTCTTTGTGAATTGGGGATACATTTGCACATCTCCAGTCCATGGGAACCTCCCCTGAGTCCAAGGATGCTCTCATAATTATGGCTAAGGGTTTGCTTACTTCCTTTGCTGCCTCCTTTAATATAACTGGATAGATCCCATCCACCCCAGATGCCTTTCTTATGTTTAATTTCAACAATTTATCTTCCACTTTTCTCTCAGTTATTACAAAATTATTAAGCACCCTGCTACAATTTGATAACCTTCTGGCATTTTGAAACCTTAATAACTCCTCGTGTGTGAATGTAGATGTAAAATACTCATTCAGTTTGTTTGCTATCTGAGCAGGATCATCAACAGGCGAACCATCAATATCAAGTGGACCAATCAGATTCATCGCCTTCCTTTAGACTTTATATAAGTAAAGAAATGCTTGCTGTTTTTCTTGCCAAAGATTTCTCGTAATCTGCTTTCGTCTGCCTAACCTCCTTTGTGACTTGATTAGAGACTGAATACATCAGAAAGATCATGTTGCACACAATCCGAACAATCTTGCACATGGAGGGGTAGCGCTGATCATCAACTCTCAAAACCAATCCTACTAAAAACAAACTTTGAGGCAGTTGCCGCACGAGTCAGTGTTAACTTCGATCTAACCAGTCTCGTTATACTTGCCACCTAACCAAAATATAAGCAATGCAGACTTAGAAGAATTAGTGATACAACTTCCCAAACCCTACTGCATCCTAGGAGATCTCAAGTCACCATCTGCTGTGGGGAAACAATAACCTGGACGAGAATGGACAAACTATTGAAAAATTTCTTGATCAGCACAGTCTGATAATTTTCAATAATGGAGCCCGCACTTATACGCGTCTTCCTACAAGATCTACCTCAGCCATTGACATCTCTATATGCTCAGCAACCATATACAGTAAGACCCCCTCCCCGTATCCGTGGGGAATATGTTCCTAGACCTACTGTGGAAGGCTGAAACCGCAGATATAAGCGAACACCTGCTGACCCCCATATATATAACGTGATTTTCTTGTAATAAAGTTTAATTGATAAATTAAACACGTGGTAAGACATTACCAACATTAAATACAGTAATGATAAAGTACAGCAGACGCTGAGTTTACCGAGATTGGATTAACTGGGACTCCTCAAGATTACAAATTAGAAAAAAAAAAAAAAAAAATCAAACAAAAAGCGACAAGAATTGCCGTTATAAGTCATCATTGGGAGGTTAGTGTACTTATTATCTTGAAATGATGAGCCTCCAAAGCATTGCCATCCACCAAACCGTACATCTGCTTGCTCCTGATTTGAGTACATGATTGGAATGGAAAACCACCAGATTCTGTCTCATTACCTTGTGGTGAAGGAAATCACCTGCGGGAGATGACATTCCAGTTAATAACTCGGGAACCAAGCATTTCCGGAACTATGTTGATATGAATATATTTGTATTGTCTACATATGAGGAACTCATTCCTGAATTTATGCCATGTGTTAACAGCATAAATAACACGGCATAACTTCAGGAATGAGTTCCTCATAAATAGAGAATAAAAATATTTTATATCAACAGTTCCGGAAATGCTTAGTCCCCGAGTTATTAACCGGAATGTCTTATCTTCCGCAGGTGGTTTTCCCTTCCGACCACATACTCAAATCAGGAGCAAGCGGATATGCACTTTATGTACAGTTTGGCGGATGGCAATGCTCTGGAGGCTCGTCGTTTGTACCACGAAAGGTGCCAGGAATTTGGCATCATCTTCACGAGTCCATGAGACGTTAATGTGAGGCCTGTGTTCAGCCAGAAGGTGGACATTTTGAACAATTACTATAAGGTGATGTGAACAGTTAAGTGTCATAGATAGACCTTCAAAACTCGGAAACCAAGTATTTCCTGAACTAAATATGTTGATATAAAATATTTTTATTGTCTACATATAAGGAACTCATTCCTGAGGTTATGCCGTGTATTTTTGAGACACACTGTGTGTATATATATTTTTTTTTTATTTTTTTTTTTTTATTATTATTATTATTATTATTTATTTATTTATATATATTTTTTTTCCAAATATACAATATTTTGGCCTATAATCCAATTCCCTTGTATATTCTGGCTGTCTAAGGGCCCCGGGTATGATAATAGTTGAAGAAATTATTTAGCATTGTGCAAATTGCTTTGAAGGGAAAGAACACTAATGCAAGCACAGGAACAGTAAGAAGTATGTTTTGGTGATGTACAATTTCTAAATATGATTTGAGAAGTTTATTCGCCCATTTATTTCACGCTTGAGAAGTATGAAATAAATGGATGAATATGTGAATGAATTTTATAAATAAACTGATTTCTAAAAATAATAATGACTCACTTCCACAAATATATTGTGAAAAATTCAGAGCTACAGGGCTCAATAACTTCCACGATTTTTTTATATATTAAAAAGTAAGATATTACCTCACGTCTTCTCGCACTCATGGTCTTGCTGCGGTGGTTTGGTGTGTTTTGGGGTCGGGTTGGGCTGTTGGCTTTTGATTCCGTTGCGCATCAGATTTGGTCGTATCTCTATGAGTGAGGGAATTCATCAATTCGTTTTTTCACTTTTTTTCATCTTATTTTATTCATCACATATGAGAGAGAATTGACTGGAAGCATTCCACAGAAAAAATTGATGTAATTTCTTACAAATATATTATTACAATTTTTATAAGTGTTACCCTCACTGTGGTAAACTAAAAATTTGAGCACTGGTTCTTTCTATTCCTCAATTCCATACTTATCTGCTTCACAGACTCTTGAAGTATGACCCCCAGTTTCTCCACCCTAGTTCTGCCACTGCCTTCTATAGCATACAGCATTTTAGCTCTGCACTTTACAACGTTGCGCCTTTTTAGCATCTCTCATGATGTGGAAAATTATCACAACCAGGATTTTATTCCTACACTGAATGCATAACTAGGCAGTCATGCACTAATGAGGATAAGAATTATTCCTGGAATGGTCCCTTTGGGTAATGGCACTCACTGAAAATAAATAACATGTTACTTCTTTTCATGAGGGAAGTGCTATTGAATTGAAAGATAAGAAATAGATAACTTGTGAATTACTTCACAGTATGAGATATGTGAAGCCGCCTCCGTAGCCAGGTGGGCAGGAGCAGCAGTGTGTAGTACACGCTTCTTGATTAGACCGGGGTTCGAGCCCGTGCCCACCACGGAGGATGCGGAAAGGTCAGAGAATGACCGGAGCAATATGGCCTTAGTTACTAATGCTCCTAAAAATCAGATAACAAACAAACAACTAACATGAGATATGTGATGCTTTTCTTTACGAATTTTGGTTTTTCATTATAGCCGCATATGTAAATGATTCTTTTGCACTACTTGTACATATGGGTGGGTACACAGCTGTATATCTTCTTTAGTTGAAGTTTTTTGTTTTCTCTAGACTTAGTTTTCCTTACAAATTAAAGTTAAAAATTATTAAATTTCATTACAGATTGAAGAAAAGGAAACTCAAATAAAGGAACACAAGAAAGAATTAAAGAGAGCTAAGCATGCATATAAAGATTCAGATTCTCAAAAAGACAAGCAGTTAGTAATACTTCACTATTTCTACTGATTGAATAATGTAGATTTGGATGTTAAAATCAGTATATCGTAATAAGTAAGATTTGCATCCTTTTGTTATACCACACTAAATGTAAACTACAGTTTTTACTAGAAAAATTTTCCTGGCATTGCTTTTTCCCAGAGACAGAACTAGGCAATCGTATGCATGGGGCAAAAGTAATATAAGTATGCCCTCATTATATGCAGGTAGTCAATCTTTATGAATGTTTAAAAATTACTATCGCAACGATCTATGATTTGCATATATTTATTAATAAAATAATTTAAATAAAACAAAACAAAAATATCAAAGAAAAAGAAACTTACAGATATTCTTTTATATCTACAGGGACTTTGTTTCTATATAAACTACAAAGAAAATACATAACTACAAATAATTAAATAAAAATAAATATATCACAGGTAGTTTATATCTAGAATAAAATCATAGAAACAAAATATTGTGAAATATAACATAGAGTATTTTTAACATTTATGACCAGTGGCGGCTCATGACTCTGATGTTTGGGGTTGCTGTGTCTTAAAGTTACATTAAATTTCCTTGGTTATAAGACATGTAGATATACATAGTAGTAATAATAATAAGCAAGTTAAAAATACTACAAAACATTAACTAGATATTTACCATTAACAGACTTGAACTTTTATTTAAAAACAAAATCCACACTTTGGTTTTTATTTGTTGAAAATAGATTAATGACTTTTTCATTCAAGTTTGGTACACTGTTGACCAAACTTTTCTCTGATGAAAGCATTGCTTGAGCATTTAGCCTTTCCTGATTCATAGTGCTCCTTAAAAAATGTTTTTATTCTTTTTAATATCGAATGGCAGCGTTCAGGCTCTGAAGTAGTCATTGGAATGGTCAAAAGAACTTTTACGAGTTTTGTAAGTTCACCAAGAACTTCAGCTAGATTATTTTCTGAGATAAATTTCAGCAAGTCAATTAATTTGCGATAATTGTGTAGATCATGTCTGCTATAGAAAACTTGTAATTCTTAAGAAGTTTTTCTCTCTTTTTTTTTTTTTTTCTCTTCCATGAACATTTTTGTACGAAAAATAACGAAGTTCTCCTTGTTAAACAATTTAGCAGAAATTAATTGCTTTGTAAAAGAATATCTCACACTTATGTCAACACTTATATAGTTGCATACTTCCTTCACTTCAGTAATGAGTGTTTTTGAACGATTTTCACAGTAAATTGAATTCCTGATTTTTAGAATGGCATTCCTAAAGTTTCCTATATATTCGTGTATTTTAACTGCCTCAATTTCTGAGATTGCATTTGATTATAAATAACTTCCATGTGAGGCATTATCTGATGGAAAAGTTCTAAGCAGAACTTGAATTTTTTCCAGTTGCTTCTGAAATAGTCTTATCTGTGTTTGCTGTCGCTTGTAGTTCCTCCATGGACTTTTTTAAGGATTCAGAATTTTCATAAATGCTGTTCACTGTGCGTATATTGAAGTTCCATCTTGTAGGGGAAGGTTGGGCAACATGGCTGTCCATATGCTTTCTGAGAACAGAGAGATGCTGTGGTGATCTCGAGAAAAATGTTGGTATCGACATGAGGTTCGAAAAGAACATTCTTGAATATCAGGTACTACTTGCTGCATTTCTCATCATCAGATTCAGTTGGTGTGCATAGCAGTGAATAAAATGTGCATTTTTGTACACTTCTTTTATTTTAGCCTGAACTCCCCCTTTCTTGCCTTTCATCACACTTGCACCATCGAATGTCTGAGAACCATTTTTTGAGTATTTCCTTCAAGGATCATGTCTAACTGATCTAGAATGCACTTTGATATTCCATCTGCCATTTGGTTTTCCAGAGTGAAAAAACCCCAAAAACACTCAAAAATGTCTCCATTCAGTTCATATCTCAGTTCTGAAACATCTGTTGTGTCATCAGCCATGACATCTACGAATGAAGCTTCTTTAATTTCTCTTTTTATTTCATCCCGGCATATTTGCAGCAAACAGTCAAGAATATCATTCTGAATAGTTTTTGAAATGCCTTTAAATGCTGTATTACTTTCTAAATGGTTCTTTAAATTGGAATCTAATGTACAGGTGAAATTTATTAATCCTCTGAATACTCCTGAATTTTTAGAATCGTCTTTTTCGTCATGTCCACGTAAAGGAATTTCAAACTGTCCACAAAATTTAATGCAGTAGATAACACCTCGCATTTCCTGGTAACTTTTCTGTTATGTTTGCAGATCGAAAGTCTGTAGACTCACTAAGCTGTTCTTTAATATTTATGCTTTCTAAAAGCAATAGTCAAACCATGTTATCAATATGTTTCTTAGAACTCTCATGTTTTAGAGTTTATTCTTTCATTCTGTTTATGTTTGTAAAGCTACTTTTTGTCCACATTAAGTCACCTCCGAACAGTAGACATGGAAAACAAAACAATGCATTTTTAACTTCCCAACCGCAAAGCCAACTTTTCCTTTGGTACCATTCAGTTTTAAAACTGCAAATATATTTCTTATTATTACTTATTACCCGCTGAGAAATTTGAATCTTTCGTGTGGGGCGGCCTTCTTTTTTAATCACTTTTTTTTTTTCTTGGAGAGATAATTGTGAAAAACTAAGTTGCTGAAGTTTATTCACTATCACGTGATTTACTTCATGGGGAAGCTTGGAGGCCATGATTGAATCAAATTTCACAAAATCGTGTGTCGTAGAAATAATGTTTTACTTACACATCACTTCATAATATAACTTCAACTTAGCAAGTTCAAGCTCAATTTGCAGTTAAATTGTAATCACATAATTACACTGTTGAATGTTATGTATTGACCTAACACTGATATTATTTAGTTACTTAATGGGAATTCAAACAAATAACAAAAAGACACCGACATTGTGGCTACACACCCATCATGGTCAACAATGAAATCTGCACTGCGCACGTTGCAGTGACTTTGATTAATTTCACCTATAAAAAATGTATGTTGGCAAGTTGCCAATGGCAACCAACTACCAGATATTCACTTGAATGCAAAATTTATTTACACAATCAGTATTATGAGGAATTTAATTCTATATAGACAATCTTCATAAAAATGGATAGTCTGTTTGTAAAAGCAGACTTTGAGCAATACTGCTTATTTCTGCATTTACAGACGTATCTTCAATATTAATTAAGACTTCACGAACTTTTGGTACTTATAAAAACAAAAATTTTATAGCTTGTTCTTTGGACAACCATCTTGTGTCCTTTAAATGAAATCTTCTTCAAAGTATTTATTAAAATTTCCCAGCAACTAATGGAACCAAAAAAAAAGTACATTCTTTGAACAGCACCAAAAAAAACTTCATTCCAGACGTTATTGACACTGCATGTACACTAGCTAAATTAAAACTATGTACCAAACATGGTACAGACATTGCAAATTAAAAAAAAAAATTATTATTATTGCCTGTACACCATTATATTTTCCTGTCATATTGGCCCTGTTAACATATTTTAAATAACTAATAATTACATATAATTTTATAACCTATAAAAATAAAATATATGGTTACAGTTCAACTAAAGGAAATTATGGACATAAAAGAAAGGTTTGTTTTTAAGAATTTATTAAAACTTACTTTTTTAAAGTTGTGGAGACAAAACAACTGAACAACAAAATTTTAATTGCGCTTTCATTTCTTTTAACCTGCGATTACACTCACACTTGAGCACTTGTGTGATTCAACTGAAATACTCACCGACTGGTGACAAACCAAAAGCTTAGAAGTGTGATGTCACAAAATGGGAGGTAGAATTGTCAGATTTGCATTCTTAGCCATACTTTATAGAAATTTGAAATTGGCATTACTCTGTTATTTTCGAAATTTGTAATAACACTGTTGCTCCCTGATATTTTTTTCTGTAAGTGATTATAAATCCCAAATTTATAATTTTTTTTCACTATCACAAAATTGCAGTTTCTGGAATCAGATACATCACTTAGAAAGATAATGCAGTATTTCCTTTGATGAAATTTTTATTTTTATTATAAACAAAAAGAACACCACTTCAAAACAAACTATTAATTGTGTATTTGCCCTATTCATATATTGCAAAATTGTCGCTGTCTCTTTCAACATTTCATCTTGGGACATCGCAAAAATGACGACAGAAAGTTATTTGAATCACAAAAAATATGCTTTTGCTCATAGTAATGTAATATGCAGAGACTACTGCAACTAAATGGATTGCGATAATTTCTACTAACAATATCAGTTGTAACATGAATAAAAAATTTAGTTTCATTGGTGGATTTTCATTAAGAATACATTATTTTTATTTTGTTACTAGTAAAATACAGTCAGTCCTCTATATAATGAAACCAATTGTTTGCTTGAAAAAATCCATTAAGCGTAAATTTTGTTATAAAGAAATATGACACTTTTAGCAATTAAAAATAATTCAGCATTCAGAAATATATTCTGAATGTTGAGAGATGAGATGAAAGGTGAGAAATAAATTGCAAAAAAGTGAGAATAAATATTTTCTAACATTTTAAAACAATTTTTATTAATACATGCATATTAAGAAACGATTTTTTTCATACTTACATGATACATACAATATTAGTACACTTAACTAAAGATTTTGCAAAATAATTCTTATAGTTTGTTATACACTGATCTCAGAGTACATCGATTATGAAAAAAAAAAAAGAGAGATGTTTGTTTTAACACTCAAATATACTGTAATTTCAGGAACATTTTCTTCACAGTGAAAGAGAGTTTCACAATCTGCCAACATTTCATCTTGTACTAGCATTTAGCATTAGAAAAACACGATACAAGAAAGCAAGCTTATATAGCATCAACCAAAAAAAAACCCTTATTTCACCCAACCACTTGCTCCAAATGTGTGTCAAGTTCTGCCTTGAATCTATTTAAGCTATCAACTTCTACAACGACAGATGGAAGTTTGTTCCAACAATCAACCACCCGCTGGCTAAAGGCAAACTTCCACACATCTATCCTACAACTGTCTTTCCTCAATTTGAATTTATGCCCTCTCAGGCAATTATTCTGAGCAAGAGGAAGAATCCCATCCGCATTGAGCATGCTCAAACCATTCAACACTTTATACACCTCAATCAGATCACCTCGCATGTGCCTAGTCTCCAGACACTATTTTGCAAAACTTAAGCATTTCTTCGTAAGAGCAACCCTTTGTTCCATTCACTAATCTTGTTGCCCTTCTCTGTACTCGTTCCAACAGCTCTACATCCTTCTTAAAATGAGGCCTCCAGACCTGTATAAAGTACTCAAGGTGTGGCCTTACCATTGCCTTATACAAGGGGATAATCACTTCCTTATCCCTGCTATAAAAATTCCTGTATATCATTGACAAGACACCATGAGCTACTCTTGCAGACCGTCTGCACTGCTCAGAAAACTTCAAATCTGCCTGCACAATTACCCCCAGGTCCTTTTCATTCTCTACCACTGTCAGTGTGGTACCACAGAGTTGATACGTTACTCTGGGATTACTGCTTCCCATATGTAGTACTTTACATTTGTCAATGTTAAACTTCATTTGCCACCTCTCAGCCCATCTGCTCAACTTTTCTAGATTCTGTTTCAGCAGTGTACTGTCATTAGTCATTAACAACCCTGCCAACCTTCGTATCGTCTGCAAACTTGGACATTAAGCCTGATATACCATCATCAGTATCATTTATGAATACAGAAAACAACAATGGACCCAACACTGAACCCTGACGGACTCCATTAATAACATTAGTCTACGAAGAGCAGTGTCCATTGATTACCACTCTGTCTTCTCCCACTCAACCATCTTTTTATCCATAGCAGCAATTTGCCTCCAATGCCACACTGCTCCAATTTGTGCAACAGTATCAAAGGCTTTTCTATGATCTAAATATATGATATCAAAGTTATTCTTTGCATCCAGTTCATTTGTGACTACATCATAGTATCCAATCAGATTTGTCAGACAAGCTTCCCCTTAACAAACCCATGCTGTGTCCAAGCTATAACTGAAGTCTTGTCTAGATGGTCCTGCAATGCTTCTTTAACCAGTGTCTCCATTAATTTCCCTGGAACAGAAGTTAAACTAACAGGTCTGTAATTACCTGTATCTTCCTTTGATCCTCCTTTGTGGATTGGGATCACATTTGCACATCTCCAGTCCATGGGTACCTCCCCTGAGTCCAGGGAAGCTCTCATAATTATGGCTAAGGGTTTGCTTACTTTCTTTGCCACCTCTTTTAATATAACTGGTTAGATTCCATCCATCCCAGGTGCCTTTCTTGTGTTTATCTTCAACAATTTCTCCTGCACTTTACTCTCAATTATTAGAAGATTATCTTACTGGCAGAGTTGAATATACCTCTGGCATTCCCCTCCCTGAATAACTCCTCATGTGTGAATGTCGATGCAAAATATTCATTTAGTTTGTTAGCTACCTGAGCAGGATCATCAACAGTTGAACCATTGATATCAAGTGGACCAACCTGATTCATCCCCTTCCTTCTAGAGTTTACATAAGTAAAGAACTCTTTGCTGTTTTTCTTTGCATCCTTTGCCAAAGATATCTCGTAATCTGCCCTCATCTCTACCCCCTCGTGGACATTAATACTGTCACTAGTTCTTTGAGGCCCCGAGTGCCAAGCGAATTCGAGGTCAAACGATTTTTCTGTAATCTATAGAGTGCTCATCAAAAGTGACTAAAGTTATTTCTAAGTTTGTACGTTTCTTTTAGCAGTCTTATTTTTAAAACCGTTCTACACTTAAAAGCCACAAGTTAGAACACAGAAAGGAAACTTGCCTTTCTTTATTTATCCATATATTTCTATTTCCACTAACCAACTAACACTTCAACTGCTTGGCCTCCTAGCGGTACTGCTCCTGCCTCCCCGTGGTGGGACCAGAAACCTTGGGAGATAAGTCCTCTTGCCAAAGGCTAAAAGGAGCAAACATGACAAACACAAACCAAGTAGACACAGAAAATGACAATCTGAAAAGACAGAAGACTGATCAGATGTTGCAACCCAGCCCGTTTTTCTTAATCTTCCACTCTCTTAGTTATCAGCCTATGAGTAAATTGTCTCCCTTTGTGATATAGAAACATCTGAAGGGTATTGCAGGATCTCCCAAGATGCTGAAGAGACTGCAATCGGGAGACTTACTAATAGAAACCATGAACCAAAGATATTCTGAAAAGCTCTTACAATTAACAAGCTTTGCTGGCATTCCTGTTAAAATATCTCCTCATGCAACCCTAAATTCATCTAAGGGTGTCATATCGAGTTGGGATTTATTAAATGTCACTAAGGAAGAAATTACCCAAGAACTGCAGGGACAGAATGTAATTGAAGCAAAAAGAATAATGATTAAAAAAGATAATCAACTGGCACCTACCAGAAATATTATTCTTACTTTCAATATGCCCAACTTGCCCTCTGCTGTAAAAGCAGATTATTTATTTTGCCCCATTTGCCCCTACATTCCCAACCCTTTAAGATGATATAAATCCCAAAAGTATGGCCATTCTCAAACTGTATGTAGAGGAATTCCTGTTTTCCCCAACTGTGGATCCTCAGACCACACACAAAGTGACTGTACATCTGCAAAAATGATCTGTCCAAATTGCAAGGGTGACCATCCTGCATATTCCAAGACATGAAAAATGGAAAGCCGAGAAAAAATAGTAAAATACAAGATTGAGAACAAAGTCACCAAAATATTACCTATGCAAATGCTGTAAAAAAATATCAAACAGACATTCAAACTAATGTCACGGTTCCCACTACTAAATCAATTTCTGATTGGGCTAGAAATGTCCTCGCTGAGCTACAACCAAGTGTACACAAGCAACAATCCAAGACCTCAGACCAAGCAAATAATACTCCTCTAACAATTCCAGCAGCACCGCCTCCTCCAGTGATTGCTACCACATCTTGTATTACAAACTCAAATGCTATGAAAAATATTCAGGACACAACCATGGACACAGATGGCACACCTATACGGGAAGATCCTATTTTAGAAATCCATGCTGAAGAAGAAGAAATGGTCACTGGTCAGCCAGTTTTCCTAAAATAAGACAAACAGAAATTGGAACGTCATAAACCAGTCACCATCAAAAAGCAGTCAGAATCAGCTCCATCAACTAAAAACAAATAATGCCTTGTATTTTACAATGGAACTGCAGAGGCTTTCATTGCAACACAGAAGATATCCAAGATCTAATTAGCCGTTATTCTCCAGTTGCCCTTTGTCTTCAGGAAATGTACCTAACCTCACAAATTTCTCCTTCAATAAAGGACTATTGCCTTTATCAAAGAGATCAAAATACAGCTAATGCCGCCCATGGTGGTATGGCAATCCTAGTAAATTAAAGATCCCAACTAAACATATCCCACTTCAAACGGAAATAGAAGCTGTTGCTATTCGTATAACTCTTCATATTGCAATAACACTTGTCTCCATCTACTTACCACCAAACCATACTTACTCTTTAAAAGATATTGAAGACCTCTTCATACAGATACCTCCACCTCTCTGTATATTAGGGGACTTTAATGGGCACCAACCCTTACGGGGCGCTACTAAATTAGATATACTGGGTCAACTCATTGAAAGCTTTTTACAGGCACTAAATCTCACCATACTGAACACTGATGCACCATTGGAAAGTGGTCACTGCCCATGGGCAGTGACCACTTTCCAATAGTATGCAACTTTTTGATAGCATTGACTCCTTCAACTCAACCCTGCAGAAAATGGAAATTTGTCTGTGCAAATTGGACAAAATTTCAGTCATCAATCACCCTAGATGGAAAAAAAATCCGCCTCCAGCCTATTGATAATGTGACAAATCACATTATCTGTTAAAAAATCACTCTGTTATAAATGAAATTGCCGACCGGGCTAGCTGGGTGGGTAAAGTGCCTGCCTGGCAACACAAAGGTCGCGAGTTCAATTCCCGCCTCGGGCTTGGATCAAAGTACTGCAAAAACCTTGGGAGGTGCATTATGGCCACAGAAGCCTATGCACCAACAACTACCAAAAAAAAAAAATGAAATTAGAAAATTATTACTGAAGATTGAAAAATACCACTAACTAGTCACCTTCTGTTCGATACCAGCACATTCTTGTATTTTGGGCAATGAACTGGCTGATAAAGCTGCAAAAAACCCAACCAGCTTAGATTTAACCAATATCCCTGTTCCAGCATCAGACTATGCACTAAATGATTCATGCTGAATGCCTATCAGAATGGACAGTACTATGGCATTCCCAAACTAATAATAAACTCTTTCAGATTAAACAGGTTCCGAAAATCTGGCTCTCCGGTCCCCGGACATCAAGACGAGAAGAAGTAATCCTTTCGAGAAGTAAAAGAAGTAATCCTTTTGAGAGCAAGAATAGATCATGCTCACCTGACCCACCTTCATTTACTCACAGGAGATGATCCACCACAGTGTCCACATTGCTATATAAATATGACTGTTAAACACATTCTCATTGACTGCCCCTATTATAAACAAGACAGAATTTAAACTCTACAATCATTGGTTATCCTTCAACAACCAATAACCCTAGAGAATTTGATTGGTGACAAGGCCAATATTTCTGAATTTTTCCGCTTTCTCAAGCAAACTGGAATTTTTAATCTTTTCTCATTAAGGACTTTTCAGACAGTACGATACTTTCTCATTTTCTTTTTATTATAAATGAATAGGCGCGTTATAGCCAAAGTAGCTTATGCACCGTGAAACCCCCACAACAACAACAGCTAGTTCTTTTAATACTGTCCAAAATGTTGGAAACATTCAGATTGGCATTAGCATTAGTTGAGGCATATGATGCAAAAAAGCAGCACCACCCCAAAAAAAAAAAAAAAACTTCCCACTTCACCCATCTGATCACTCCAGTTTGTCTAGTTCAGCTTTAAATTTATTTAAGCTATCAACTTCCACAACAACAGATGGAATTCTGTTCTAGCAATCAACCACCCATCTTTTCAACCACCAAACTTCCACACATCTGTTCTACAACTGTCTTTCCTCAATTTCAGTGCCCCCTCGGATTCTTAATCTGAGCAAGCGGAAATATCTTGTCAGCATTGAGCCTGCTCAAACCATTCTAGGCCTTATACACCTCGATCAGATTACCTCGTGGGTGCCTAGTCTCCAAATGCTGCAGCTTGCAGAACTTAAGCCTTTCTTCGTAAGTGCACCCCTTTGTTCCTGTCACCAATCTTGTTGCCCTTCTGTGTACTCCTTCTAGCAACTCTACATCCTTCCTAAAATGAGGCCTCCAGACCTGTATACAGTACTCAGGTGTAGCCTGACCATTGCCTTATACAAAGGTATAATCACACCTCCTAATCTTTGCTAGCAAAATTCCCATATATCATTGACAAAACTCCATGACCTTTTTTTTTTTTTTTTTTTTTTTATGAAAACCCCAAACATGAAAGGTATCAAAACCTATAGTACTTAGTACCGTGCATGGGTTGAAGGAGAAGTATGGGATGGAGAGGGATGCCAGAAACTTTGCTCTAGAGACTAAACATGGGTTTCACCACTTCAAGCCTCCAATAAGCAAAGTGGTGGTATTTCACCGGTTGATGAAAGTCATCTACCACCTAGGTGCTGTGGCAGCCCGACTGCACTGCTCAGAGGACTACATATTTGACTGCACAATTACTCCCAGGTCTTTTTCATTCTCCATCTCCCTGAGTGTAGTCCCACAGAGTTGGTATATTTCTCTTGGGTTACTGCTGCCCATATGGAGTACTTTGCATTTGTCAATGTTAAAACTTCAGTTGCCACTTCTCAGCCCATCTGCCTAACTTTTCTAGATCCTGATCCAGTAGCATACTGTTATTAACAACCCTGCCAACCTTTGTATCATCTGCAAATTTCGACATTAAGCCTGATATACCTTCATCAATATCATTGATAAATACACAAAACAACAATGGGCCCAGCATTGAAGCCTTCGGGACTCCGCTAATAACATTAGTCCACGTAGAGCAGTGTCCATTTAATACCACTCTCTGCTGCCTCCCACTCAACCATCCTTTTATCCATTGCAGCAACTTGCCCTTAATGCCAGACCGCTCCAATTTGTACAGCAGTCTTCCATGTTCAACAGTATCAAAACGAAATCCAAGTATATGATATCAAAAATTATTTTTTGCATCCAGGTCCTTTGTGACCACATCGTAGTATCCAATCAAGTTGGTCAGACAAGACTTCTTAACAAACCCATGCTGCGTCTGAATTATTTCTGCTGTCTTGTCTAGGTGATCCTGTATCACCTCTTTAACTAGTTACTCCATTATTTTCCCCAGAACAGAAGTTAAACTGACAGGTCTATAATTATTTGTGTCACCCTTTGAACCCCCTTTGTGAATTGGGTATACATTTGCACATCTCCAGTCCATGGGGACCTCCCCTGAATCTAAGGATGCTCTAATAATTATACTGGATAGATTCCATCTACCCAGGTGCCTTTTTTATGTTTAATTTCAACAATTTCTCCTCCACTTTCCTCTTAATTATTACAAAATCACTTAGCTCCCTGTTAGAGTTTGATAAACTTCTGGCATTCCCCCTCCTTGAATAACTCCTCGTGTGAATGTAGATGCAAAATAGTCATTCAGTTTATCAGTTACTTGAGCAGGATCACTAATAATCAAATCATCTTTGTTAAGTGGACCAATCTGATTCATCCCCTTCATTCTAGAGTTTACATAAGTAAAGAACGCTGCTGTTTTTCTTTGCATCCTTTGCCAAAGATTTCTCATAATCTGCCTTCGCCTGCCTAACCTCCTTTGTGACTTGATTACAGACTAGCTTATATCTGCCATGGGCTTCTGTGTCACCTGATAATTTATATGCATCCCATTCATTTTTCTTCTATGCCATGAGCCTCATTAATTCATCCGACATCCATTTAGGCCTGAAACTTGAACAGTATTTCTTAATTGGTTTGAAAAGCCTACTTACCTCCATGATTAAGTCCCTGAAGGCTTCCTATTTAGAATTCACTGTTGGTAACATCATCAGTTGATCCCACTGTATAGAATTTAAAAACTGTCTCAGACCACTGTAGTCACATTTACGAAAACAAAAACCCTTACCTTTACCTTTGATGGTAGTTACAACTTTAAGTAAATCCCACATCAGTAGACTGTGATCACTTTCACCTAGTGGTTCCTTTATCTGCAAATCCTTAATGCATGAATAATCACTGCTGATAATCAGAACAAGGATATTACTCCCTCTGGTTGCCCTTCAAACACGTTGCTGTAGAAAACAATCCTCCAATAAATCCACAAAAATCTTGCTAGCTTGCAAATGATCAACCCACCAGTTCCATTCAGTCTCTGGGAAATTAAGATCTCCCATTATAGGACCTCTGATTTACCAGCTCACTGTTTCTCTGCACAATTGCTCATTATACTCATCAGATTCATTAGGCCTATAACACACCTACTCTCATTTTTTCTTTCCCAGTGCTTATGTCACACCAAACAGACTCAACATTGCATTGTCACCAACATTAATTGGATGCTGTTCCTTAGATTTTGTGTTTCTTAACTAACAGCATAACCCCTCCTCCCTTCCTACCCTGTCTGTTCCTTCTGTACATATTGTTCTCCCCAAATTCCAATTCTGCACTGCTTATATCTGTGTGACACCATGTCTCTGATATCCCAACAATATCTGCCTTTGATATCTTGATCAGCACTTCAAGTTCATCAATTTTATTTACTATACTTCTAGCATTAGTCGGTGCCTCCGTAGCCAGGTGGGAAGGAGCAGCAGTGCGTAGCACACGCTTCTTGATTAAACCGGGGTTCAAGCCCGTCACCACCAAATACGGAGGATGCGGAACGGTCAGGGAATGACCACCGCATGACCCAGAGCAATATGGCCTTAGTTGCTAATGCTCCTTAAAAAAAAAAAAAAAAAAAAAAACCTAGCATTAGTGTACATGCAAGTATACATGCACCTGTTCTTACTCCTAATGCATGTTACCCTAATGCATGAATAATCACTGCTGATAATCAGATCAAGAATATTACTCCCTCTGGTTGCCCGTGTATTTACTTGTTCCATGATGACTCCCAGCAGCTCTTGAAGTTGCCAGCAATTTGCTCTCTAGGCTACTTATTACAATAAAAGCTGTGCAATAATCACTTTCGCCTCTGCCTGCAACTACTGTGAATCCCCCCCCCAATCTAGCTGTTTTTCCGACCCACCTAACACTTCTCTATAGCATAAGCAAATATTCTTGCACCCTTTCTATTTAAGTGTATTCCATCCCTGTAGAAGCAGCCTCTCCTGTTAGCAAGCACAGACCAAGCTGAAAAAAAAGTCTACCCTGTGAACTTTGCACAACCTCTTCAGGACCGAATTGATTGACAAGGCTCTCGTCATATACCCCCTCCTATCGTGTCTGTGCAGAATTGCAGACACTTTCAAATTTAACCCTAACAAGATATTCAGCTACTGTGATCATGTAAACATAGACAGGAGAAATTTACTGAGACACAACCGTTAACAAAAGGTTATGCATTTATTGCAGCAACATACAGGTTTTATCATGCAATATGGGTATTAATGATCACATACTGGAATCATAACTGTTAAAACTTCACCTATTCATCTAGCTGTTTTCTCTAAGATGCCTAATTACCAAGCTCTGAAGCCCACATATTCAACATCTTTCTCATAAGGGTGTTCTAGGTTTTTTTTTTTTTTTTTTACTGCAGCTCTTTCTTCATCATCCAACTTAAAACTGTGTGATCACATCCTGTTAATGGTTCCTGTATTGCTATCCCTCTGACGCACTGTACTTTGAGGGTGATGATCAGGTCTAGAATATTCTTGCCCCTAGTCTTTTCTCTGAAATGCTGATATAAATAATAATTATCTAGTTTATTTTAAAATTTTGTCCCCTATAGTGACTACTTTCCACTTACTGCATCTGATAAGAGGCAAATTGAATTGTCCATAAAAGGACATTCATGCTTGCTCACTCATTCCATCTGCATGTAGAGACTTTTGCCATACTCTTCACAATATTCTGGTCTATAGCATACCTACTCTCTTTCACCTTTTCAGCTGTCTTACACCACAAAAATCCTATGCTTGTATTCATTAAGTTCTGAATCTAGGAAAGCTTTTGTTGTGCTCATGCTGCTTTTGATAAGTATGGCCCCCTCACTCCCCTTCTATAGGATGTTCATTTTAAAAGTAAAATTAATACATGTTACTTGTATTAAGTACAATGCTGCCAAGTAACAATCATTTGTGTGGGGCCACTAGTGTTATGTAAATGGAGGAAGTGATAGTTTTGCATTTCAGGCATTGAGTTTTTAACTGTATGTATTTGAAGTTGTATGCATCATTACTAATGAATAAACATCATACCATATTACCAGGAGTCACCAATTAGGGGACTGTGAAAAAAAAACTTTTGCAGGCCACAAAGTAAATGAACCTAAATCATTAATTTAAATATATAGTTGGATCTCTGTTTAATGAAAGTGCAAGGTGTAATGCAGATTAAATGGTAGCTGACTAGCACACCATGATACAGTTTCGACATGCACACACCACATGCTTCGTATTTCCCATGTAATTGCAAAGTTTGCTCCATTACATGCTATCATTTGCCATTTGAGTCTAATGAATAGTGAAATTCTCTGAAATTTGCAGTTTAATGGTTATCAAATAAATATTTTGTGCTGATTGTTGTACGTCTTTTTCTTTTTTCAGTCACATAGCCCTCTGAGGAGCTGTTGTGGCCACCAACAAATTCCTCCAGCTGCATCGATCATGTGGTATACGAGCAGCATCGCAAAATGTTATGTCCAAAAGTTCACTGTTCCCATCCTTCCACCTAGTTGCAGGTCTTTCTCTGCACCTCTTCCCCTCGATTTTTCTTTCAATTATATTCTTCAACAGAAAGTTTTCTCTCCTTAGTGTGTATCCAAAAAATTTTTTTCTTCTGTTGATGCTATGAAGAAGAATTTTAGGCCTGCTAATTTTATTCGATGCCCACTCATTTGTTCTTTGATCAAGGTAAGAAATGCGTAGTATTCTCCTATAACACCACATTTCAAATGCTTCAATTTTGTTCCTGTTAACCCTCCTCAGATTCCATCCTTCACATCCATGGGCAACTGGAAAAATAACAAATCGATGATTATCAGTTTCATCTTGAGGATGTTCATCTCTCCATAATTTTGTCAGAGCAGTCACCATTTTTATTTATTCTTGACCCTAAGTAATCAAATTCATCAACTTCTTCAACATCTTGCCCGTTAACTCTACTAGAACTGTGATTATCATCAATCACCATAAATTTAGTTTTACACACATTCAGAAACAATCCTTTTTTCTCACTTGCTTCACATACTCCTCAGTTTCTCTAAGATGATCCTTGGAATTGCAAATTAACATAGTATCATCTGCATAATGAAGGTTGTCTATCTTCAGTTCTCCAATTTTGATGCCAGTCTCTAAATCTTCCAAATCTTCACCCAATAATATCTTCGGCATAAAAATTAAAAAGGTGAGGTGACAAAATACAGCCCTACCTGACACCGTTACCGATTTTGAAAAAGTTCGTGTTTCCCATGTTGGTTCTCACAGTACCTTCCTGTTCCTGGTACAGTAGATTAATCAGCTGAATTATGTGAATTGGGAATCCCATAATAGTCATCGTTTCCCATAGTTTCTCATGTTGAACACAATCAAATGCTTTTGAATAATCTATAAAGCACAAAATGACTGGAACATTGAATTCTTTGCATTTTTCAGTAATCAGTCAAAGACAAGATTTGATCTGTGGTTCCTCTGCCTCTTCTGAAACCTGCTTGCTCTTCTGGCATTTCTTCAAGTTTTCTTGAAATTCTGTTTATGATTTTAAGGAGAATCTTGCCAGTGTGAGAAATTAGGCTAATGGTCCTGTAATTTGAGCAAATTTTCATATCTATTTTGGTAAGGAAATGAAAATTGATTTCTTCCAATCTGATGGCTACTGTCCTGTTTCCCAAATTGGCTGATCTCCAGTATAGGGTACACCGATGAAAGCGAGGAAAGACGGCAGTAAATGTGAAATTATTGTTCTATTATTCTCCACCTTGTTTGGAGGTGTGTGGTTTGGTGCCATCTTGTTATTTTGCTGTGTTGTTGTATGCTTTTTTTTTTTCTTCTTGCTGCAGTCACATTTTTATTTTTAATTGTTGTTCTGTTATTTTTGTGTTGTGTTTTTTTTTGGGGGGGGGATCCCTTGTTCATTCCCCGTGGAATACATGAATGCGGAATTTTTGTATGAGTCAAAAAAAGGACAGATGTAAGACTGATTGAGTGGTGTATGCGTGCAAAATTGATTGCCTCTGAGTATAAATGCTACCAGTGTGAATGTCCGATGAAATTGGCCGTGCGAAAGGACCGTATAGATGGATTTCAGTGGGTGTGTAGACAGAAAGGGGCCAATCCTCATCAGATTAAAAGATCTGTATGCAAGGGATCGTGGTTTTTGAAAGTAGACTAAGTATGATTGAGGTGCTTCTTCTCACCTATATTTGGGTTGAGAAGGTATCGTGTGAGTTTATTGTTCATGGGGCGCCTCCGTAGCCAGGTGGGAAGGAGCAGCAGTGCGTAGCACACACTTCTTGATTAGACCGGGGTTCGAGCCCGTCACCACCAAATACGGAGGATGAGGAAAGGTCAGAGAATGACCACCGCATTTCCCGGAGCAATATGGCCTTAGTTGCTAATGCTCCTAAAAAAAAAAAAAAAAACCAAATAACTATTGTTCATGAGATGTGTTAGTCAAACTATGGTGTGTGATTGGAGAAGTTTTTGTAGGGAGGTTTGTGTGGATCTTTGTTTGCAAGAAAGGAGTGTAAGTGGGGTGGGTGCTGTTGTTTAGATTGATGAGAGTAAGTTTGGCAAAAGGAAGTATGAAAGAGGTAAAAGAGTGAACGGGCATTGGGTGTTTGGTGGAAAATAGGAGTAAATTATGTCAACAGTCTGATACTACAGTATGACTGTAGTATCAGACTGTTGGAAGTCTTATAATTGTCTGGGGGACGAAGGTTTTAAGCATATTTCTGTAAATCACTCAATTCATTTCACTGATCCTGAAACTGGTGCTAACACCAACAGTATCGAGGGAACCTGGAATGCTATTAAAAGGCAACTGCCATCAAAGACTAGATAGTCAGTTTGACTCCTACCGTGGAGAATATATGTTGCGGCATATGCACTCAGGTAGCGAGAATTTCACTGTGGAGTTTGAGTGCTATTGGCACTGTATACCGGCCTTCAAGCGACGACTGGCGAGGTGTTTTCTTTGTTTTCATTTATTTTATTTTTTTAGTACAAAGGTTGGATTCCATTTAGTTTTTAGTGCCTAAATCCATTATTTGGGTACCACTTGTCTCTGCGTAGTGGGTGTGGTCTTAGAATGGAGTGATTGCACGATTATTGTGGAGGCATTTTATTTCTAATTGTTTAGTGTCATTGAGGAAGGGGATGCTTAGCTTAGGTAGGGTGTTTATTCCCCCATCCTGCTGTTTTTGAATCGAAAAATGAGTTCACAATCTAAAAACAGCTGCAAATGGGGACAAAACACCCTAGGCAATATCAACTTAGGAGGATAGTGGCAGAGTCACAACTTGTCAATCACTGCTTTCCCATTGTTTTGCTAGCCGCCATGTTGGACGGGGTACACTAATCTGGAGTTTTGCCCCTAAATCTTTACATTCATTTTATGAAGACACTCGCTGCCCTTCACACCTGTAGCTTTAATCAGTTCCCTGGGATTTCATCAATTCCAGGTGACTTGCCACATGGGTCCAAATCCCAATCAGCCATTGGAGCAGCAGCAGTGTTTCCCTCTGCTATTATTTCAGCTTACCTTCCACCTGAGTGTAGCAACTTTTTCTGCAGAACTACTGGAATAAAATTAACTCTAGAAAATTTGAATCTTTATCCATCTTCAAAATATTTAATTTACACAGACTCTCTCAGCTCAATTAGAGCAATGCAAAATCCCTCCTATATGAATCGCCCTGTTTTAAACCAAATCAGGAAGTTGCTCTTTAAAATTGAACATCAACAATTAGTGAACTTTTGTTTGATTCCAGCACATTCAGGGGTAATGGGGAATGAACTGGCGGATATATCGGCAAAAAATCCCTCCACATTAGATTTGACTTCTGTCCGTATTCCAGCCTCTGACCGTGATATCATCATAAAACCAGCATGCCTTGAACAGTGGAAAGAGCTATGGCACACCCAGACTAATAACAAACTTTTTCAGTTGAAACAGGAACCAGAATTTTGGCACTCAAGCATCCAAACAACTAGAAGGGAAGAAGTGGTACTTGCACAGGCAAGAATAGGACACTCTCATCTGACCCACCTCCACCTACTCACAGGAGATGATCCTCCTCAGTGTCCACACTGCTTAGTACATCTAACAGTAAAGCATATTCTTACTGACTGTCCTCAATATCAACAGGACAGAACATCAGTCCTGCTGTCTCTGACTAAACTGCAAGAACCGATATCACTAGAGCGTATTATTGGTGACCAGGCAAATATTAATGAACGTTTCTGTTTTCTGAAAAAAATTGGAATATATCATTGCTTCTGAATAGTTTCTAAAATGAAATTGAAATGCCTTCAATTCTGAATTATTTCCTAACACATCTTTGTGGACAGGTACTATAGCCAGTGTAGTTTATGCGCCATTAAACACCCATAACACACACACACAGTTCTAATAGAGTTTGAAAACGATTCCCTGTTTCAAGTATATAATCATTTAGAAATTTTCTGCATCCAATAGTCTAGGGAATACTGCATTTGTGATCTTTTTCAGCTTCAGCTTGAGAATCAATAAATTAGTATTAGAATGATGTGTAGAGTGGCTGATGATCACTGCCACAATCTGCTTCAGAAAGTGTCTTTGCTGTGATTACACTGGAACACCACCTTTGCTGAATAAGGATGTAATCGATCTGATTTGTTGTTTCACGATCAGGAAATTTCCATGGGTAGAGTCTTCTCTGGTATTGCTGAAAGTAGGTGTAACATGTGACAAGACTGTTCAGATGACAGAATTCAATTAAACTTTCTTCCTGTTCATTTCTAGTGCCAAGATCAAACCTACCACATTCTGGACTAGAAGAAACTGCCCTGCCTACTTTTGCATTGAAATCACCTATGAGTATAAAATCTTCCTTTTTTGGGAGTAGACAAGAGTTGCTTGGAGGTTTTCATAATAAACATCCATATCATCATCTATGGATGTTGATGTCGGAGCATATGCAACTAAACTTGTGAGATTTACTGGTTGGCTCTGAAGTCTAGCCGTCATAATTCTATTATAAATAGGATTGTATCCAAGAAGAGACCTTGGAACATTCACTTATTCAAAGTGACAGCAATACCGTGTTCTTTTACTTGATCACTTCCAGAAAAAAACAACCAAAAACCCATTTCTAGTTATTGTACGTGTTGAATACTTTTTAAAGCAAGTGGTTAGCAAAAATATTTTACAAAATGTATTTATTTTCTATTTATTATACCTGTTTGCAGCCCAAAATCAACCAATATGGATAAAAAGAAAAGGAAAGTGGACAAGGAAAACAGTTTTTACTGGAGTAGACCGAGTCATATTGTTTTACACTTCTAAATATAAAAAAAAAAACAAAGAGCAATTCCAGTGTGTATAATTTGTCTTCAAACAGTTGCTATTATTAAAAGTAGTAATCTGAAATGCCATTATGATACGAAGCATACAAGTTTTCATAATAATACGCTGTAGGAAATGTCCTTTGTAAAAAATAGTGACAAATTTATTTCAAGCTTCTCTGCTTCAACACAAATTATGAAATGTCTGTCCCAGCAAGAAAAAGTGACTGAAGCTGCCTTACATATTTCTTGGGCTTTGGATAAACATTTGAAACCATTTACTGATGTTTGTATTGTGAAAGAATGGTATGGTTCAAGCTGCCTCTTCAGTGTTTGAGAACGATGTTGTTGATAGCATTCATAGAATTCCACTAATCAGCCACAAGCAACACAAGAAATTCAGAAATACTAGCAGAAGAAAATTTTAAACAAATACATCATGTTCAACTTTCTGAATATTATTCTTTGGCTCTGGCTGAATCATGTAATATTAGCGATACTGCTCAAGTATTTATATTTATACTGTTTTTTGACAAAAAAAAGTGAGCAATACCATGAAAAACTCTTAACTGCATTATCCCTTAACAACAGAACTTGGGAAGAAGACTGGTACGATTCACTTCCTGAATTTATGAATACCATTGATCTTGATATATCCAAGTTAATATCAATATGCACAGATGATGCTCTTGCAATGACATCTTCAAATAAAGGGCTGGTTCAATGCCTGAAACAAGATAACGTAAATTTGCTCAGTTATCATTGCATAATTCACCAAACTATCTTATGTTGCAAATGTATTAAAAATTTTGAAGACGTAGTGCAAAAAGTTATAAAGATGATTAATTTTATTCGATTTACATCATCACTTCATCTTTGCCAATTCAAATTGTTTCTTCGGGAAGTTGAAGCCAATTAACGATTTTATGCTTCTCCACAATAATGTATGCTGACTTAGCAAGGGTGACATTTTACAAAGCTGTGGTTAATTCAAAAAGAAGTAAAACCATTTCTTGCTATTTCCACAATTCCAGCAGTAAGAAATCATCTAATTTTTCTTCAAGAAAATACAAATTCATTTATTATTGCCTTCTTAACTGATATATTTACACATTTGAAAAATCTAAACAAGAAATTACAAGAAAAGGACAAGGTTATTTCTGAATTACTGTAAATTGTACAATAATTTCATAAGAAATGCAACATATTTTCCTCTGATTTAAATGATGAGGTGCTGCACTTTTCTTGTATGAAAGAAGTATTGACAGAAGAAGTTAATATACAATTAGATAAAAGTGAATACAATAATTTTCTATAAAAACTAAAACATGAATTTGATGAAAGGTTTGCAGATTTTAAAAAAATAGGAAAATTAACACCACTCCTTTATGTTTGTTGTTGTTGTTGCTTGGGTTTTATTGGCGCATTAGCGACTAAGGCTATAATGCGCCACAACCAGGTGATATATAAAAATTTTTGTTTCACTGACCTAATTACTTAGGTCACCATGTCAAAATATAAAATAAAAAAGGTATAAAATGCAAAAAGATAAACCAATAAAGAAATAACAATAACAAGTAAATATTAAATAAAAGTAAAAACCTTTATTGATTTATAAAAGCTAAAAATAGCAGACACATGGTCATTGTCAGATAAAATCTGACTGAGTGTATACAGCTCAGTCAGATGATTAAAAGCGGTAAAACGGATATTACTAAAATCTGGACAATCAATTAAAATGTGTCTGATAGTTAAAACTGTGCCACAGGACTCACACATAGGAGGGTCATCAGCCCTCAGCAAAAACGAATGAGTCAAATGACTATGTCCTATGCGGGTCCGGGCAAGAACAACTTCCTTATGATTCCTGCGCAGACTAGACTGCCACGGTTCAATTACAGGCTTTATACGATATAATTTATTCGCAATCTGTCTATTCCACGAATCTTGCCATTGGGAATGTATCTTCGTGTGTATTACTTGCCTGTAGTCTGTATAGGGGACTGACAGGCAGCGATTATTACTGGGAATTGCTGATTTGGCTGCGGTGTCAGCCAAATCATTTCCCCTAATCCCAATGTGGCTGGGAATCCAGCAGAAGCGGATATCATATTCACGTTCATGGAGAAAGTGAATCTTCTGCTGAATACTAGACAGAACTGGATGAGGATTATATCTCACAAATATTAAAGCCTGTAACACGCTAAGGGAGTCGGAATATAAAATGAACAGTTGGTATTGGCATTTACTAATGTGATCCAAGGCTAACTCTATAGCATGCAACTCTGCAGTAAATATGCTGCACTCAGAGGGAATCTGCTCCGATGTAGTGCTGTCTGTAAAGACAGCAGTAGATCCCACATATGATTCCGACTTCGAACCGTCTGTGTCAACTGGCGCAAAGTCAGAATGTTCAGCTCGGTGTGCTGAATAAAGCTGCAGGTAGACCGATGATGAAGTGTCCGACTTTCACCAATTTCTAAGGGACAAGTCGCATGCCAGGGTGGAAGGGGTTGCTTTGGTGTTTCGGCAACCTTGTCTACCTTGATATTAAGTTCTTTGAGTAGCTCTTGGAGACGAATACCAAAAGGACGATTGGCAGTCTTACGGGTATTGTACAAATTTTCCCATCGTGGCTCAAAAACGAATGGCCACGTAGGATGGTCTGGCAGGGATTTCAGTTTTAAAGCATACTTTAAAGAACTGCTTACGTCGAAGCGATAACGGTGGGACAGGAGATGTGCGATATGCTCCAGTAGAGATACGGAGGGCCTTATGATGGACAGGGTCCAGCCATTGAAGGACACTGTCTCTGGCTGAGGAATATACCTGGGACCCATAATCTAATTTGGATCGCACAAGTGCACGGTAAAGCCGTAGAAGGGTGCATCGATCTGCTCCCCAAGATGTTGAGGAGAGCGAGCGGAGAATATTAAGCCCTTGAGTGCACTTTGTGCGGAGTTGACGGATGTGATCCAGAAAGGTCAGTTTTTTATCAAATATGAGTCCCAAGAATTTTGTGTCCGCTGCTACTGGAATAGCATTTTGTCCGAGCCTTAATTCAGGTTCAGGATGAAGATTACGCTTACAACAAAAGTGTACACAAACGGTCTTCTCCAGCGAGAACCTGAAGCCATTAGCAAGTGCCCAAGAATTGAGGCGATCAATGGCTTTCTGCAGTTGTCTTTCAATAACCCTCATGTTGCATGACTGACAAAATATGCTAAAGTCATCAACATAGAGGGCACTGTTTACAGTTGGAGGAAGTTGTTCTGTGATGGAATTTATTTTGATGGCGAAAAGCGTGAGACTTAATACTGATCCTTGTGGTACTCCCCCCTCTTGACTGAAGGAACGAGAGAGTGAGGATCCCACACGAACTTGGAAAGATCGATTGGCTAAAAAGTTTTGAATAAAAAAGGAGAGATGTCCTCTAAGGCCTAGGCTATGTAAATCTTTTAAGATGCCAAATCTCCAAGTTGTATCATACGTTTTCTCCATGTCAAAGAACACTGACACCAAGTGTTAACGTTTTAGGAAAGCATCCCGGATCCTTCCGGACCGGTTCCTTCGGAATCCGCACTGGATGTTGGAGAGAAGGTGATTTGATTCTAAATACCAAATTAAACGAAAATTAACCATTCTCTCCAGAATTTTGCACATACAGCTAGTCAGAGCAATAGGACGATAATTGGTGGTGACTTTTGGACTCTTTCCTGGCTTAGCAAAGGCAAGAACGATTGCCTTGCGCCAGGAATCCAGAAACTGCCCTTCAATAAAGATTCTATTATACAGAATGAGCAGATAATCCATAGATTTTGGTGAAAGATGCTTAATCATTTCATAATGGATGCCATCTGGTCCAACAGCACTTGCTTTGGAAAGAATAAGTGCTCTTTTCAGTTCCTGTATAGTGAATGACCTGTTGTACGGATAGAAGCTCTTAGACTTAAAACTGAGTGCCTGTTTTTCAATTTTATGTTTCGGGACCAGGAACTCTGGGGAATACGAAGATGTTGCAGAAATGTTAGAGAATGTTTCCCCAAGAGAATTGGCTATTGCAGTTGGATCTGCAATAGTGCATCCATTATAATCTAGGATTGAAGAAGGGTGGGATGTATATTTTCCCTTCATTTTCCGGATTTTATCCCAGACTACCTTAGAATTGGTAGTCTGGTTAATAGATGATGTAAAACGATCCATGATTCCTTTTGACTCTGACGGCGAATGTAGCGTGCTTTGGCTCGTGCACACTTGAACGCTATTAGATTAACAGTGGTAGGATATCGGCGGAATATCCCCCACGCTTTGTTTTGAGCCTTTTTTACTGCTGTGCATTTTGAATTCCACCAAGGTTTTTGGAAATGGTGGAAACCGGGTAGATGTTTTTGGAACAGCATTCGCAGCTGCTTGGACGATAATTTCTGTGATGTACGTTGCTGCATCATTGATCGGCTCCTGACTGACCGTACTGAGGTCAAAATTTGCCTGATATTGAAAGGCAGTCCAGTCAGCCTGATCAATCTTCCACCGTGGTAACCTGAAAGGAAGACATGGTCTCCCACTGTGTAACGAGGTTATCACAGGGAAGTGGTCACTTCCGTATGGATTCTCCTCCACTTCCCAAGTGAGTGAAGGAAGTAGAGCAGGGGAGCAGATAGAGAGATCAATGGCAGAAAAAGTACGGGTAGGCATGTGGAAGAAGGTATTTGTTCCAATATTTAGAAGGGAATGGTCATTGTCATTTAGCATACGCTCTATGACTCGTCCCCTTCCATTGATGTTAGCACTACCCCACAGGGTGTTATGTCCATTAAAATCCCTGAGAAGTAAGAAAGGGGGAGGCAACTGCGTTACAAGATCATCAAGGTCTTCCTGGGAGATGTCAGTCCCAGGTGGTAAATAAATAGAGCACACAGTTAATAAAAATTCCACTGAAAGGCGAATTGCAACAGCTTCTATGCTGGTTGTAACTAGCAACGGCTGAACTGGGGTCTGGTTGCCCACAAGGATAGCCACTCCTCCACGAGCAGGACCATCCGCAATTCTATCCTTTCGAAAAATTGTGATGTTATGCATGGTGGGATCATTATTTGCTTTTAGATAAGTCTCCTGCAAGCAAAAGCAAACTGGCTCGTGCTTTTACAGGAGGGCCATCTGGTCCAACAGCACTTGCTTTGGAAAGAATAAGTGCTCTTTTTTCAGTATTTCGCCGGAATCCACGACAATTCCATTGTAGGAATTTAGTCATTATTTTGGCTTGGTGGGTCCGTCAGGCGGCTTCCGAGGTGCTGAGGGCTTTATTTTGTCTTGGAATTATCTTTTTTGGGGAAGAATGGATGCTGTCCGGTGTCCATTTCTTCCTCCGCAAAGAGTTCCAAGACTGATTCATCTGGTACCTCCTTGTTCTCTACATCCATTGTTTCTGGTGTCACGGATAACTCATCTGAAGCTTTTGGCTTTTCTTTACCACTTGGTTTTGGTAGTGGTGGAGCACTAGGAGGTACGGATATAGGAGTGGCAACTGATTGTTTTTTTGGTGGGCTTTTGTGAACTCAATAAATAGCGTGCAATCGGGGTGAATGACTCTCTTGGTGGTATAGTCATCTCAGTTTGTGTCCCGATAGTGCACTTTGCAGAAACCTTCTGGGCATATGAAGGTTTCCCGCTATTTATTGGTTGGATACGTTTTCTGGCCTCTGGGTAGGAGATATTCAGCTCTGTTTTCAGTTTTGTATTTCTTTTTCGTCCTTCCACCGCTGGCATGCTCTAGAGTAGGCGGGGTGCTCTCCTTGGCAATTGACACAGATCGGTTTTGGAGCTGAACATTCCTTGCTCTCGTGGGCTTTAACACCACATCGAGCACAGGCAGGGTTACCACGACAAGATGTTTGTGAGTGGCCGTATTTTTGGCATCTAAAACACCGCAGTGGGTTTGGGATATAAATCCTCACTGGGCAGTTTAGATAGCCTGCCTTGATGGAACTTGGAGGCCGTGGGGTGTTAAATGCTAGGATGAGAACTCGGGTAGGGACGAGATTTCCATCCTTTCTCATTGATATTCTTTTGACAGCTGTCACTCCTTGTTCTTTCAATTCAGAGCAGATCTCTTCTTCAGAAACATGAAGAAGGTCCCACTCTGAAATGACACCACGTGAAGAGTTCAAAGTTTTGTGGGGTGTTACGATGATAGGTATTCCCCCTATGGTTGTAGAGTTCAAGAATTTTTCAGCTTGTTTTGGGCTGGAAACTTCAACCAAAAGGTCGCCAGAATGCAGTCGTTTAACGGATTTTGGTGAACCTGCCAACCCTTCTAATCCTTTCTGGATAAAGAAGGGTGACATCTTTCAAATTGACTGCTCTCCGGTGGAATGGAGAATGAGGAAAAGCGGTGTCATTGATGGTGGTGTTTTATCCTCAGTTCTGGCTCTTTTTGCAGAATTTCTCTCACTCTCATCTGATCGATTAGGCAGGGGCCTTGTTGGGGCCCCAGAAGAAATGGGATTTAAATTACTCATATGAGAAAAGAGAAAGTGTCTGATGCCTAAGTACCTCACCCACCACGGAGCCCTACGAGGGGACGCCCACTCGTGAACTAGAAGGTACTGCGCACGCGAATGGGACGCCGAGTTCGTTTAGGAGCACCATACCCACGTTACCAATAAGTCTTTATCCCGTCCCAGGACCATAGGGAGGGAGACTTATTGGAACGCAGTTGACCCTAGCAGTAAAAACCACCCGCCGATTGATCCCAGTCGGGCCGGTCCGGGACCTCCCGTCTTGTTGAAGCAGGGGCCAAAGTGGTGTATTAAGGCTGGGCCCCTCAACCACCAGGATCCCCCTTTCCGAAATCCATGGGTTGCGGCGCACGGCTGCACACGCCGGATTCCAGTGATTTAACCCTGGAACCAAGGTATGGGCGTTAGATCCCAGTGATGCTAATCTAGAAAACCAGCAGCATCACTGGGAGGTCCCCTCACCATGTACAGGTGCCCACATCGATGGGACTTCTTTATGTGCGTTTTCACTTGAACCAAATGAAGAATGAACTAATGAGGCAGCAAAATGGTTTAAAAGTAATACAGCTACACTGCAATTAGAAATTACTGATTTTCAAGATTTTGGAATGAAAAAAAAAAAAAATGAATGAATTGAGTGATTTGGAACAATTTGGAGGAAAATATGTGCAAAGTGAAAAGTATCCTGAAATAAGGAAACTGTACTCGATTGTGTACACTGAGTGGACAGAACATGGGATACCTACCTAGTAATGGGTAGTCCCACCTTTTGCCTGGATAAAGGCAGTCACTTGGCAAGGCATTGAGTCCACTAGCTCACGAAAGTGTTCCATAGGTATTTTTATCCACTGCTGTCCATAATTGCTTCGCATTCCTGGGTAGAGGATCCAAAGCTCAAAGGACCTTTCCACAGCATCCCAAAGATGCTCCACAGGGTTCATGTTTAGTGAATGGGGAGGCCATTCCATGGTGGTAAAATCTATGGAATGCTCTTCAAACCATGTTCTAGTTACCATGGCTTTTTGGGGAGGCGCATCGCATTGTCCTGCTGGAAAAATCCATTGCCCGTGGGTGTAAAATGACTATGAAAGAATGCAGATGGTTTGGATGGACACAACCTGGACTGTTCAGAGATGTGTCTAGACATACCAGAGGTCTCAACATGTGCCAGTTGAATACGCCCCAGACCATTACCATATATGCCTGAACAGTTCCTTGTTGACATGACAGGTACAGTTTCCGCCAGATATGCACCCTCCTGTCCGCTCAAAATAATTGGAAATGGCACTCATCAGACCAGGAGACCCATCTCCAATAATCCAAGGTCCAGTACCGATGTTCTTTCGCCCGATTGAGGTGTAGAGTCCTGTGTCGTGGCGTCAGCAATGGGACTCTGGTGGGTCGACAGCTCCCATAACCTACAGCAGCTAACGATCACCTGATGGTCTTGGTGGAGACTTTCTGGCACCTCCCTTGTTGTAGTCGGTTATGATTTGTGCCATGTTCATCCACCACCTTTCTCCGCCCACAGTGCTGTCCACGATGAGATGTTATTCTGTAAATGGCGTATTCCTGATACACTCTTGATACTGTTGAATGGGGATGGTGCAATTTCTGTACCACCTCCACAATAGTGACCCATGCATCAAGCACCCACTGTCATCTCTCTTTCAAAGTCGCCAACTCACGACATTTATGCATACTGACATCGAATTACTTCTACATGAATGCAGTGTACCTATATACCTGCCAAGTAGTGGGTTCGCTACTAGCGAGGTGGGTGACAGTGGCACATTGCCAAGGAACCAGATATCCCATGAATTCTGTCCTTTCAGTGTACAATGTTTGGATCAACGTTTTCAAAAATGAACCATATTAAGAATAAGTTTCGATTTCAGTTAACAAACAATTAGCTGTGAAATTTGCTTCAAATATCAAGCAAAAGGTTTGTTTCAGATTTTACAAAAATTGGTTTTTTTCTTGTGAATATATATATATATATAAATTTTAAAAAATGTTTTATAGAAAATGTAATTTTTTTCATTAATTGTATATGCACAGATTTTAACATTATCTATAGTAATTACATAAATAAATACAAATATCACCTAATGTTTATTAGACAATTTATTAATTTTATTTTAATTTCAAGCATGCTGGCCGCAATAAGATAATTTTCTATAATACAGACTCCGATGAACACTAATTGGTGACCCGTGCCATATACCATAAAGCAGCTTGTTTTTGTTAAAACAAGAGTATACTCATTATCAGTCTGCCAGATCCCTCTCTAACTTAAATGAGTCTCTTCAACCTAGGCATACTATTGGGAACAACTCCAATTTATCTGAGTTTTTCCAATATCTAAAACTGATAATGTATATATATGCTCTTCTAAACTATTTTTTATTAATCTTTACAGTGTCTCTCCACAGGAACAGGTGCAATTTGGCAATAGTAGCCCTTGTGGCAAAAAACCCACAATAATAACAACAACAGCTTGCAAAACAAGCAGAAATGCTTGCTTTGCATTGCTTAGTATTGGTATTGATATTCTGACTTTTTTTTTTTTATTATAACAAGGCTGTTTGTTATTAATAGATATTTGTTCTTATTACCTAATAGTGTCAAAATATATGAAGTATGCTATTTTGGATTATTTTTCGTTAAAGCTATATGTGTATTTTCTAAACCACACTTTTTTTCTCTTTATTTTTTTGCTGTGCCCTTTAATCTTGGAAGATTAAAAGAATCATTACCATACACTTTGATTTTCACCTGATTTATCTCTCTGTAATTCCACTTAAAAATTTACAGTAATTCTTTGTCCTAAAATATGATAGTTCATTTTTATTATACAGATATAAAATATGCACCACTCCTACTCCACTAGCATAGCATTAATGTTTTCATTTAAGTAAAATTAAGAAAATTGAATACCAAAGTAGAATGTAAGTCTAGTTCTGTATATACATGTGAGTTGTGTTTATGAATTCATATATGTTAATTTTATTACTCATAGAGTGTATGAAAAGAAAAAGAGAAGACTTCAGCAACTAGAAGATCAACTAAAAAAACTTCAAGTGCAGTATCTTGATAAGGATGAAAATAAACAAATAGCACTAGGTACTTCTAAGCTTAATTATCTGGATCCACGGATAAGTGTAGCTTGGTGAGTACTGAGTATATATTACAAAAAATTGTGACATTTAGCTTTTTTCTCTCTTTACTAAAACATATTTGCTTCAGAAATCACCTGCCACTACACAGACCAGTTACAGTACATTTGCATTTCATGATACATTTTGCATATTTGGTTTGGTTTGGTTTTTAATGGCACATTGGCGGCTAAGGCCGTAATGTGCCAAGTCAAACATTTTGCATATAGTGATTGCTTTATTATTATTACTAGACATATAGTGCATGGAAGCCTGAGGCTTATGCTGCACCAGCAGTTCATAATACATGCTTCTTGATTAGACCGGGGTTCGAGCCCGTCACCACCAAATAAGGAGGATGCAGAAAGGTCAGGGAATGACCACCGCATATCCCGGAGCAATATGGCCTTAGTTGCTAATGCTCCTAAAAAAAAAAAAAAAATATGCTGCACCAGCTAAAAAAAAAAATTTCCAAGTTACCGAGAGAGAGAGAGAGAGAGAGAGAGAGAGAGAGAGAGAGAGAGAGAGAGAGAGAGAGAGAGAGAGAGAGAGAAACACCAAGAAGAGAAAAATGATGATATCCAGCTCAGGACCTGGGTGTGCTAAGCCCATACTCACCAGATGTGAGCCCCTGGGGTTATCATATACAAGAAAGTCACAAAGCTGGTGTATATACAGTTACTACATTTTATCAGTTTACAACAATCGTGGAACAAAAGGTAGATATATATTTACAGTCAAGTTTTGCTAGTTCAGGCTGCCTTCTTTTTATGCAGAATAGTGACTGTTTTCTTAAATGAGAATTTAATGGTACAGTTTTGCAGTCACTTTATAATATCATTCAAAAGAAAAAATTAAATATAAATGAATACTAATGCTAACACTGTTTGACTTCAGCATCAGCTGAAGTCAAACAGTGTTAGCATTAGTAGGGGCATAATTATGATTCAAGAAAGCAAACTTATATAGCATCAGCCAAAAAAAAATCCCATTCACTCGAAATGTTTGTCTAGTTCTGCCTTGAACTTATTTAAGTTGTTGAACTCCACTTCAACAGATGGAAGTTTGTTCCAGCTATCAACCACCCACTGATTAAAGGCAAATTTCTGCACATCTATTCTACAATTGTCTTTCCTCAATTTGAATTTGTCCTCTCAGTTGAGTAATCTGAGCAAGAGAAAGAATCCCATCAGCATTGAGCTTGCTCAAACCATTCAAGGCCATATACACCTCAGTTAGATTACCTCACAGATGCCTAGTCTCCAGAAGCTGCAATTTGCAGAACTTAAACCTTTCTTGGTAACAGCAAACCTTTGTTCCACTCACCAGTCTTGTTGCCCTTCTCTGTACTCATTCCAGCAGCTTTACATCCTTCCTAAAATGAGGCCTCCAGACCTGTATGCAGTACTCAAGGTGTGGCCTGACCATTGCCTTATATAAGGGAACAATCACCTCCTTATCCCTGCTAGCAAAATTCCTATATATCATTGACATGACACCATGAGCTACTCTTACAGCCTGTCTGAACTGCTCAGAAAACTTCATATATGACTGCACAATTACCCCCAAGTCCTTTTCATTCTTCACTACCCTGAGTTTATACCACCCATTTGGTATTACTCTGGGACTTCTGCTACTCATATGCAGTACTTTACATTTGTCAGTGTTAAACTTCAGTTGCCACCTCTCAGCCTGTCTACTCAACTTTTCCAGATGCTGTTGCAGTAGTGTACTATCATTACTGTCATTAACAACCCTGCCAACCTTCGTATTGTCTGCAAACTTAGACGTTAACCCTGATATACCTTCATCAATATCATTGATAAATACTGAAAACAGCAATGGGCCCAACACCGAACCCTGGGGGACTCCACTAATAACATTAGTCCATGACGGGCGGTGTCCATTGATAACCACTCCGTCTTCTCCCACTCAACCATCCTTTTATTCATTGTAACAAATTGCCCTTAATGCCATACTGCTCCAATTTGTACAGTAGTCTTCGTGCCACAGTATCAAAAGCTTTTCTAAAATCCAACTATATGATATCAAAATTATTCTTTGAATCTAGTTCCTTTGTGACCACATCATAGTATCCAGTCAAATTTGTCAGACAAGATTTCCCTTTAACAAACCCATGCTGTGTCTGATTTATAATTGCAGTCTTGTCTAGATGATCCTGCATTGCTTCCTTAACCAGTGACTCCATTATTTTCCCTTGAATAGAAGTCAAACAACAGGTCTGTAATTACCCGTGTTGCCCTTTGATCCCCCTTTGTGAATTTGGGACAGATTTGCACATCTCGGATGTGCAACTGTGTTCCCTGAGTCCAAGGAAGCTTTCATAATTATGGCTAACGGTTTGCTTACTTCCTTTGCTGCTTCCTTTAATATAACTGGATAGATCCCTCCACCCCAGGTGCCTTTCTTATGTTTAATTTCAACAATTTCTCCTCCACTTTGCTCTCAGTTATTACAAAATCATTTAGCTCCCTGCCAGAGTTTGATAAGCTTCTGGCCTCCACTTCCCTACAGAATTCCTCATGTGTGAATATAGATGCAGAATACTCATTCAACTTGTCAGCTAACTCAGCAGGTTCATCAACAATCGACCCGTTCATGTCAAGTGGACCCAATCTGATTCAACCCCTTCCTTCTAGAATTTACATAAGTAAAGAAGTCTCTACTATTTTCCTTTGCCAAAGATTTCTTTTAATCTCCTTTGCTTGCCTAATGCCCTTTGTTGACTTGATTACAGACTGTCTTTTATCTACCATAGACATCTGTATCTTCTGATAATTTATATGCATCCTGTGCATTTTTCTTTCTTTTCTGTAGGCTTCGGATGCCAGGCGAATCCGAGGTCAAGCATTCAAAGTGCGATTTACATAACGATCTTTCTCAGTGATAAAAGTTCACTTTAAGTTATACTGTTCCCTATTAGCAGTTCCTTTATAAATCAGTTCTACACTTGGAAAGTCTCAAGTAAGAACAGAGATAGGAAATTCACCTTTCTTTTTCATTACTTATATTACTTTTTTTTTATTAACCAACTATCTTCTCTAACCTAACTGCTTGGCCTCCGTGCAGTGCTGCTCCTGCCTCCCTGTGGCGGGGGCAGAAACCTGGGAGGGAAAGTTAACCCTCCAGGACAAAAAGGTGCTAACCATGGATGAGCCTAGGTGCTCATCCAGTGCTGTCAGCGATGCTGACCGTGAAATTTCCTATGATGCAATAAAGTCTGAAAGACTGTAAAGATACAGAATAACAGGAATGCCCATCATTCTTTATCTTACACTCTCTCGCAGACAAATCTATGAGCACTCTCTCACCATTTCTTATACAGAATTGCTTAGAAAATGTGGCAGGTTCTCCCAAAATGGTGAGAAGACAGATCTGGAGACCGGTTAGAAACAGTAAGTCATACACATTCTGAGACTCTGCTGAAACTAACAACATTTGGAGGACTACCCGTTGAAGTCACCCCACATGCAACCTTCTTCTTCTTCTTCTTCTTTGGTCCTTAGCTGGCAGCTGGAGGAGGCGGTTGGCCACGCAACCAGTATGCTGCTGTAGGTGCCGCAGGGTTTCGGACTTGCTCTGTGATGTTCTTCCATACTTTACGATCCATGGCGTCAGTCCTGGCCTGGTTAAGGTTGAGACGTCGGCTCTTCAAGTCATTTTCCACTTGCTTGGCCCACGTTTTCCTAGGCACGGTCCGTTGGATGCTCCATTGGGTGGGTCGTTGTCTCCAAAGGACTGTGGATGGTATTCTGTTCGTGCCCATTCTACATACGTGGCCAAACCATCTAAGCCTTCACTTCTGGATTTGGTCGGCAATGGTTGGTTGCTGTTGGCATCTGGTGCGGATGGCATCATTAGTAATGCGGTCACGAAGTGAGATGCCCAAAATCTGCCGCAGGCATCGCATTTGGAATACCTCAAGTTTGTTTAAATCTTAATGCAACATTAAATACTTCCAAGGAAGTAATTGCAGAGTGGGATCTGATAAACTTAACAGAAGCTGAACTGGTCCAGGAACTTAAACATCAAAAAGTGTTACTAGCCAAACACATCACAATCAGGAAAGATGGAGATCTTATTCCCACCCACATCATCCTGACATTCGGAACACCTTTCCTACAATCTAGTGTAAAAGCCAGCTATCTCAACCACTGAGTACAACCCTTTATTCCAAATGCTACGTGCCAAACAGTTGGTCATTTGCAAATGGCGTGTCAAAGAGATTCAATCTGTCCAAACTGTAGGTCAAAAAAACATTTGCAAACTGACTGCGATGCTAAAACACTGCAATGTCTGAATTGCAAAGGCACGTGTCCAGCCTACTTCAAATCATGCAACCTCTGGAAAACAGGGAAAGAAATCAAGAAGTACAAAGTAGAATGAAAAGTTACATACCAAGAGGCAAAAAAGCAAATTATGCTCAATGCACCCAAGAACTCATATGCAGTAGCAGTTCAAAAGTTCCAATCATCGGTAACACAAACTGAAGTACCAATTCCCCCAACCATATCAATTGCAGATTGGGCTCGATCTATGCTGTCACCATTGATGAAACGACTCCTAAGGAGCAAAAGGTAGCAGATAGAGCCAACAACACCCCAGTCACAGTTCACCAACTGCACCACATAGGCCATCATATATTACAAAATCATAAACAGACTCAGCTCCAAATAGGAAGACAAATAATGTCACATTAGTAAACATGGGTACCGATAAATTATAATGCTGACCCAAATGAATCTATTCTAGACCTTCACACAGAAGATGACATGGACACCGGCCAGTCTTTCTAAGAAGAGAGAAGGGGAAGCTCGATCGCTGTATACAGCTTGGGAATAAAAAAAGATTCAGAATCATCCTCATCTAACAAAACCAAATAATGCACCAAATCATACAATGGAACTGTAGAGGAATTTGCAGTATCATTGATGATATGCATGAGTTAATTGATCGTTATCATCCTGTAGGCATCTGCCTACAAGAAACAAATTTAACACCACATGTCTCTCTCAGTTAAGAATTATGCACTTTTTAGGAAAGACAGAACTGCTACAAATAATGCTCACAGAGGGGTAGCCATACTCCGAGACTTGAGTACCTTGCAGACACATTCCTTTACAAACCTCCATCGAAGCTGTTGCAACACGTATAGTGATTGGTATTACTTTGGCACTTGTCTCTATCTACCTGTCGCCGAATCATACATATACCATCCATGAACTCGAAGATCTTATTCTACAGTTGCCAACCCTTATCTGTTTGTTGGGCGACTTCAATGGACACCATCCATTGTGGGGTTCTCCCAATGCAGATGGATGAGGACTACTCATCAAACAGCTTGCTGACAGACAAAACCTGATTACTAAATACTGGCTTTCCAACTTGCATTTCTGTCTTTCCAACTTTAGGAAAGACAGAGGAAAAGAAGTAAAGAAAAGAAACTCTTTACAGGATATCCTCTGCAATAGACCTCTCTCTCTCTCTGTCCCACTTTCCTAGTATTGAGTGGACAGTCCTTTGACAACCTGCTCAGTAGTGATCACTTCCCATCAATATGTAAGATTTAAACAGCAAATTCCATAATTTCACAAAACTACGTAAAATGGAAATTTTCCAAAGCAGATGGGGCAAAATTCACTTCCTGAGTGTGCTTTGATCAACAGATCAGCGAAATCTGTCCTGTGGACACAGTTACCGATCACATTACGAGACAAATACTGGTTGCTGCATGTACTGCAATTCCACAATCACAGTAAACCATCCATAGAACCAGCCAGGTGGGCAGGAGCAGCAGTGCGTAGCACACGCTTCTTGATTAGACCGGGGTTCGAACCTGTGACCACCAAATACGGAGGATGTGGAAAGGTCAGGGATTGACCACCACATATCCCCGGAGCAATATGGCCTTAGTTGCTAATGCTCCTAAAAACCAAATAACAAGCAAACAAAACAAACCATAGAACCATTACTGATTGGTGAAACAAAGCATACACGGGTGCAAAAAAAAAAGAAAAAAATTTGAGCATGGAATCTGTTTTGAAAACATCCTACTACCGCCAATCTTATAAACTACAAGAAACTTAGAGCCAAGGCCCGTCACATTAGGAAGAAAGCTAAAAGAGATTCTTTGATTCGATTTGCAAGCTCGATTAATAAAGATACAGATACAAGAATAATGTGGAGAAAAATAAAACAGCTAAATGGCAAATTTCACCCATTATCCTTTCCACTTCTCAACTGCAATGTGCAGGAGCTTTCTTCTCCCACAGATTTAGCGACTGTGTTTTCACAGTTGTCTGCCTCAACAGCATATGATCCATCATTCCAGAAGACCAAAGTATTAACTGAAAAGTCCAAAATGAACTTCAGATCTACGTATTCTACCATACAATCAACCGCTTACAAAGCTTCAACTTCAAGAAGCCATATCTACCTCAAAAAACAGTAGGCCCCACATTATTACATAATGCTCCAACACTTAGATAAAAAATCTGGCTCTTCACTGCTGACCTTTTTCAATCGCATCTTCCTTGAACATTCTTTCCCCAGTTCCTGGCATCACTCCTATATAATAGCAATTCCCAAACCAGGGAACGATCACTCTATTCTTAAAAACTATAGACCCATTTTTTGCTTAAGTAAAACCCTTGAAAAAATAATTCACCGTCGACTCACATGGTATCTTGACTCCAAAAATCTAATCTCTGATAATCAATTTGGTTTCAGAAAAAATTGATCAGCCCTGGATTTCATGGTCAAAGCCGAAACCAACATCAGGAATGCATTCATCTGAAATTAGAATCTCGTCATGGTAAGCCTAGATGTAGAGAAAGCCTTCGACGCCACATGGCATTTTGTATCCTGAGAGATCTGCATTCCCTTGACCTGAGAGGCCACTTGCCATATTTCATACAGAACTTCCTTCAGCACAGATCCTTTCAAGTTTGATACTGGCGTCCTCTCCCAAACATATATACAGGAAGAAGGGGGGGTCCCACTGGGCTCTGTGCTCAGTGCCACCTTATTTGCAATAAGAATAAATCACATGAATAAAAATATTCCCAACACTGTGAATTCATACCTCTATGCCTATGATCTCACTCTTTCTTGCAGTTTGCAAAACATGACCTTCATTGAGCAGCAGCAGCAGCTCCAAATTTCAATTAATAATATTCAGCTATGGATGGCACATAAAGGGTATCGACTCTCTTGTTCAAAATCTAAAATATTTCACTTTTGTAACAAATGGAAGATGCACCCAGATCCAGAGGTACACTTAACAAATCATCCTATCTCGGTTGTGAACAGAATTCGTCTCCTTGGTCTGACTTTCAATAGTAAATTGAACTTTGTGGAATACATTAAACATCTACGGATGTCTTGCTAGAAAAAAATGAACATACTCAGAGTTATTTCTTCAACATCATGGGGAGCAGATCGGTATACATTACTTCATTTGTATAGAGCCATAATCAGATCTCGCCTTGATTGTGGTGCGCCAGTGTATGATTCTGCTAGGGAGAGCGTGCTAGCGCAACTTACTTTAATTCAACACTCTGCCCTGAGGATTCCTATGGGCACTTATAGAACTTTTCCAGTTCAAAGTCTTTACATTGAAGCTCATGAACTTCCCCTAAGCCTCTGGAGAAAGATGTTACTTCTCAACTATACGACTAAAATCCAAAGTGTACCTACCCATCCCATTGGGCTGATATTTAATGACCCTCATTTCACAACGTTCTATAGAAATAAACCCTGGGCAGTTCAGCCTACTGCTTTCAGATTTCAGGCATTATCACACACTTGGAATATACAGCGTGACAAAGTCCTTCAAGATTCAAACAGTCTGGATCCCCCATGGTCCTCTATTAAACCACCTTGTGACAGTTATTTTCTAAACTATCGAAAGCACTCGCTTGCAAATGTCATTATACCACTCCATATTGCCCACACACAGAATTATCTGCATTTTACAAAAATATATACTGATGGGTCAAAATCTGAGAGTGGAGTGGGTGCCACAACAGTTTTCCCTCATAAAACCTTCTCCATATCACTTCCCACTGAATTCAGTAGCTATGCAGCTGAATTATGTGCCATTTAAACTTGCAATAGAAAATATTCTCCATCTGTCCATCCAAAAAAGCATGATATATACAGACTCCCAGAGTTTGCTTATAGCTTTACTGAATATTCCTTCTCAAACATATCCTGTCATTTTCTGCTGGATTCCAGGCCATGCTGGGATACCAGGAAATGAATGTGAGATTATGCTGCTAAACATCCATCCAACAGAGAATTATCACAGTATTATGTTTCTTATCTTGACTAAAAAAATAATACAAAGAATATGTAGAGAACAATGGAGAATTCAATAGCAAGCTCAAATACAATTGCTTTGAAAATAGGATGAATACGCATACCTCTGTCTCTATTCATAGTATTCTTACTGGATGAGCCAATCCGTAAACCCTCCAGCCATTTACGCTCCCAGTATCCATGTGCATGATCCATAATAATAGCGTCCTCCGGGGAGATTTGATGCTGCTTCTCCCAAAAATGTTCAGCCACAGCAGACTTATTATAGTCAGCAGTTCTTATAGCATTTAAATGTTCCCCCAGACGATCCCTGAGCCGTCGTTTTGTTTCCCCCACAATCTGGGCATTCTATCGGTCTTTAACCTGGGACACCACTGTGCACATCCTCCGCCCAGGAAGCTGCACGCAGCGTGTCTTATAACCCCGTAAAATTCTCGCCAGATGCTCAGAAAGGCCTGGACAGTAGGGGATGTATGCAGTGGCTACCAGGACGAACAGCTCCCTACGTTCAGACACTCCTCTGCTATATCAATCCAGGATCCTCTGGGGGTATCCGCACTTTCTAAGTTCTGCCGTGACACGATTAATTTCTTATTCTTTATCCTCAGAAGTGGTACAGTGGGATCCTGCTCTGTCAAATAAAGCTTGTATTCTTGTATTACACTATTCTTGTATTGTCCAGCTTGTGCTGAATTATAGTGGGTGTATTGGCCTCTACACATGGGTTTTTTAAAAACTGACGTCTTAAGTTTAGAACCCACCCTAGAGACCAATACATCCAAAAATGACAGGGTACCATCCGTTTCCACCTCTGAGGTAAATTGAATAAACTGGGAGAAGCTTTTAAGCCAGCAAACGGCATCATCCTCCCTCCCCTTCTGGACCAGGGCAAAGGTATCATCAACATATCTTTTCCAATTTCTAATAGGAAACGAACACCCACTAAAAACCCTGCTTTCCGACTCCTCCATGGCCAAGTTGGCCACGGTGGCACTAATGGGCGAACCCATGGCCGTACCGTGAATCTGTTTGTACATAGTTCCTTGAAATAATATGGTAGTACTAGCCAGACATAATTCTACCCCGGCACAAATATCTTCAACACCAAGCATTGATCTATTACCAAGTGGCAATGACATCCATGGTCATTGCCATTTTTATACAATATATTGCATGATTAATAGTATTTAGTATTAGTAACGGCCGCATGGTACAAGAAAGCCTATGGCTTATGTTGCACCAGCCAAAAAAAAAAAAAAAAATCCGAACAAAACAATGATAAAAACAAAAAATAAATAAAATAAATAACTAAATAATAATAATTAATAAATAAAAAATAAATAAAAAGGAAATTAAACCTATCATCCTATGCGCTTCCCTTACCCGAAAGTACTATCCAGATGACCTTTGAATTTCCCCAAACTGTCGGCCTCTACCACCCATGAAGGCAACTTATTCCAGTAATTTATAACTCGCTGACTAAAATAAAACTTCCTGCATCCAATTTAAACATTTCTCCCCGTAACTTGAATTTATGTCCCCTAGTTCTAGCATCATTTATAATCTTGAAAATTTTGTCCTCATTCATTTTACTGATGCCTCTCAGAGCCTTAAACACCTCAATCAAATCTCCTCTAAGGTGTCTAGTTTCCAAACTCTGCAACCCACATATTCGAAGTCTTTCTTCATAAGGACGCCCTTTTGCCGATCTCACCAGGCGAGTTACCCTTCTTTGCACCCTTTCAAGAAGCTCGATGTCTTTCTTTAGGTGCGGTCTCCATACTTGAACACAGTGTTCCAAGTGTGGTCTAACATAAGCCTTATATAATGGGATTATCACGTCCCTATCTCTACTTGCAAAAGTTCGATAGATCATCGATAGGACACCATGGGCCTTCCTTGAACCTGTTTACAATGCTCAGAGAATTTCATGTCTGACCGTATCGTAACATCCAAGTCCCTTTCCTCCAGTACTGGGTTTAGTTGAACTCCACCAAGTGAATAAGTTTTTTTGGGATTACTGTTTCCCAGGTGTAATACCTTACACTTTGTTGGATTAAAGCACAGCTGCCATTTTTCTGACCATTCTTGAAGTCTATCTAGGTCTCTCTGAAGAAGCTCAGCTTGACAGTGATCATTAACTACTCTACCAATTTTAACATCATCTGCAAATTTAGACATCACGCTCTCTATCCCTTCATCAATGTCGTTTATGAAAATTAAAAACAACAGTGGTCCTAATACTGATCCTTGGGGAACCCCACTTCTTACATCAACCCAATCTGAGGAATAGCCATTTATCACAATCCTCTGCCTCCTGCCCTGAAGCCATCCTTCTATCCATCTAAGGATTTTCCCAGTGATTCCAACCTGTTCCAGCTTATAAAGCAACCGCTCATGTGGGACTGAGTCAAAAGCTTTGCTGAAATCTAAATAAACAATGTCGAAATTATTCCCTAAATCCAGCTCGTAAGTGACCCTTTCGAAATAGCGAACCAGATTTGTTAAACATGATTTTCCCTTTACAAAACCATGCTGAGTATCCTTGAGAATTTCAATTCGATCCAAATGATCCTGAATTCCACCCTTGATCATTGCCTCCATGATTTTCCCTACTACTGAAGTCAGACTGACAGGTCGATAATTTCCCACTTCACTTTTAGAGCCACCCTTATGTATGGGAGATACATTTGTACTTTTCCAATCCAAGGGAATCTCCCCAGAGTCTAGTGATGCTCGCATAATTAGCCTCAATGGTTCAATGCACTCGCTTGCCGCCTCTCTTAAGATTATAGGGTATATTCCATCAACTCCAGGAGCCTTACTGGTCTGTAGGCTTGAAAGTTTTTTCATTAAATAATCTTGCTAAATTTCAATATCATTAATTACATATTTTTTAACTTCGCTCCCACAATTTCCCATTGCCTCAAAAGGCTTTTCATTTGTAAATATCGATGCAAAATAACTGTTGAATTCATCTGCAACGGCAGCTGGTGTATTTATTACTATCCCCTTTCCCTTAAGTAAAGGTCCGATCTGGTTTGTCCTGCTCTTCTTGGCATTTATATATGTGAAGAATTCTTTATCCCCCCTCTTTGCTCTGTTTGCTAGTGATTTCTCATAAACTGCCTTTGCCTGTCGAACCTTTTCTGTGGCTCTATTACACATCACCTTGTAGCTGTTATAGGCTTCAGTACTTTTTATTGCTCTGTAACTTTTCCATGCCACCTTTTTCTGCTCAAGTAATGCGGCAGCTTCACTATTCATCCAACTTGGAACCCTTCTCGTGGAGTATTTTTTTAATGGTATATATGCATGCAAGGCATCTGTGATTAATGTTTTAAAAGCGTACCACAGTTCAATTGTATTCATTCTCTGCGTGATATCTACCCAGTTAATAGAGGCCATGTAGAACCTTAAGGCATCGTAATTTCCTTTTCTGAAATTAAAACTCATTCCTTTGCCTTTTACTTCTGCTACGTCTCTCATCATCATCCACCGTAGAACTCCGTGATCACTTCCTGCTACTGGTTCCTCTACTGTCAGCCCTGTTATGTCATCTGATTCATGTGTGATGATGAGGTCTAGGATATTCTTTTCTCTAGTACTTTCCCTGACATGTTGATACAAATAACAGTCATCTAGTTGATTTAAAAATTTTGTTCCCCATGTCGAGTTTCCTTCCCATTTACTCCAATCAATTAGAGGCAAATAGGGATACATGTGAATAAAGATACATCAAAAGAGATCATGCTCTCATTATCATTTATAATCAAATTCCCCACAAAATTTACAAAAACTCTCTACTGTCTTTAATAACATATTCGGACTGCCCCACTATGGGTGCAATTAATTTAGCCAAGTACCCGGCCGCCGTAGCCCAGTGGTCAGGCGCGCGGGTGCATAAGTACATGTGCCTTGAGTGACTGGGGTTCAAGCCCGTGACTACTGAATATGGTGCTGTTTCTTGTATTCTATCTACCTTGTGAACTCCTCTGACCGTTTGGTCGTCCCGGAGTATAAACAGGAAATTATTATTATTTACCCTGATAGCGCATAGGAAGGACTCCCTATAAATGAAACTATAGGCCTTAAGGGTACTTCTGCCTTATGAATTTTTGGCAGGCCGTAAAATCTCCGGAGTTAACTAACCAGAAAGTCTCCTTGGAAATCTTTAAGTAATTTAAGTATCAGTACAGCCAAATAGTGCAAGGAAGCCACAGGCTTTTGCTGCACCAGCCAAGAAAAAAATAATAATAATAAAAAGGCAGATAAAATACAAATTATGCACTTCCTTCCCCACATAGGGCTGCACCAGCCAAGAAAAAAATAATAATAATAAAAAGGCAGATAAAATACAAATTATGCACTTCCCTCCCCACATAGGGGAAGGAAGTGCATATTCCAAAGCTCACTATCCAGTTGACCTTTGAATTTCTTCAAACTGTCAGCTTCAACTACCTGCAGAGGCAACTTGTTCTAGTAGTCAACAACTCGCTGGCAAAAAGAAATCTTGGAATCTAGTCTACACATCATCCCCTGTAATTTTAATTCATGGCCTCTCCTGGAATTCTTTATAACAGTAAAAATTTGCCTGCATTAATTTTACTACCCACTCTCAGAACCTTATAAACCTCAATCAGGTTGTCTCTAAGGTGCTGGTTACCAAGCTCTGTAGCCCACATAATCAAAGTCATTTCTCTTATGTTCACCCATTTGCCAATCTCACCATGCGAGTTGCCCTTAAAATATAACAATCTGTTTGTAACATCATCAATTGTTGCTCTCGGAAAACACACCCTGGGTCTGGTCCACCTATCTTTATTACATGTCACCCGTTTCTCCTGACAATAGTCTCCCAATAAAACTAAATCTCCTTCAGCCAGAACAGTATGCACTTGAGTTCGGTACACTCCTTACATTGGGTGCAAAAGAGGAAGGAAAAAAAAAAAAAAGAATCGTCAGTTGAGCTTGGTTGTCTACTAGACTGACCTTACAGTATGTGCCACAGGCTATAAAACCTATAACACTGATGAACTCATGGCTCACACCGGAAATGCCTGCAGGCATTTCCATCTGAGTCAAATGTCCTTGGACTTTGTAGTGTTAGTGGATCTAATAACAACCATTATTTAGGTAATATTTGAACTTAGGAAAGATTATAAAATTTAAATTTACAATATATTACATAATTTAAATTAGTGAATTTGTCCATCCTCAGTTCAAAATTGATAAAGGCTCCAATTTTCAGTAAATGTGTATTTCCAAGGAAACAAATGCATGTGGAGTTGGAGTGCGAATGGATGGTTTGATGCATCTATTATAAGTAAAATAGAATAAAGTAGCAGAATGGTAGATGCCAATTCAGATGAGTAGTGCCCAAAGGCAAATCTATATAAAATGCATATGCCAAAAAATACCTGAATAACAGGAAGTGAATTGATGAGAAATTAATCATTGCACAAATGTAAGAAACCTAAATTTTTAGTGCTGAACTATGAATGGATAATAGTTAGTTGCCAAGCATTGTTGTTTTTATTTACTTATTTTTTCTCCTTAGAAATTTAGAACTGCATATTGCTTGGTTGCTCATTTAGAATAAGTACATTTATTCATTGCTCAATACAAGGTTGCTAAGTGAAGTTAGCTGTTGATAGAACCAAACAGTCCTGAAACCTATCACAACAGTGTCTTGGTTTTTGATGAATAATGGATTCAACTTTAATCTTCTCTGTATTCAACCAGAATTCCACCAATTTGTTGACTTGCCGTTCCAGGCCCACCAATGGGTTCCTCTGGATCACCTTATAAGTGTTATCATCTTGCAGAAGGTCCAATGCCTTCTTATTATAATCCTCTGTATTTAGGACCACCATTGATCTCCCTTTGTCTGCTGGTAAAACAACTATTCCTTCATCTCTTCTCAATTCTTCTAGGGCTCTCTTTTGGCTAAGGCTGAGATTCAGGGGTGCCTTCCTCACCTGACTCAACACTGCGGCAGACTTCACCCGGATTTCACATTAGCTAAAGGCTCAGGAAACTTATTGATGGCCCGTTCAATACCCATTGCTATCTCCGCAATGGGAGGTTTAGAAGGTACCAGCGTGAACTTGGGGCCTGGACTAAGGACTGCCTCCTGTTCTTTTGTGAGCTGTCTACTCAAATTATATATAAAATGAGTGCTCCTATCATATCGTTGTACCACATTTTCACTCACCAACCTATTGAACTTCTGAACTTCGTGATTTGTCTTTGCCTATATGATTCTGCTACCCTAGAAACTTTATCCGAGATTTTGTTTGCCACGTACTCGAACCATTTCCGCTTCCGGTTCTGCCCATGTGCCGATAGAACCACGTGGAGAAGTACCATGTGTGGACGTACCATGAGCCTGCTATATAAAGAGATGTTGCAAAAGTCTTATTACTGTTGAAGAAGGGAGCTAACGCTCTCGAAAGTTTTAGGTTTTTTTTAGCACTATTGAACTTCATGATTTGTCTTTGCCTATATGATTCTGCTACCCTAGAAACTTTATCCGAGTCTAACCTTCTGATAAGAACCAGGTGTCTGGAAGAAACATTACTACCAATATTACCTAAATACACGTCAATTTGCCGTCTAGTAAATCTGAGATCTTCATGCAGCTTACGAACCCAAACATTCATAATCTTCTTTTGAAAACCTTCAAAAGATATAGCAGAGGAGTGTCTGAACGTAGGGAGCCGTTCGTCCCAGTAGCCACCTCATACATCCCCTACTATCCAGGCCTTATTGAGCATCTGGCGAGAATTTTATGGAGTTATAAGACACGCTGTGTGCTGCTTCCTGGGCGGAGGCTGTGCACAGCAGTGTCCCAGATTAAAGACCGTATACCGAAAGATCTCAGTAGTAGAGTTGTTTACAAAATAGAATGCCCAGATTGTGGGGAGTGTTATGTGGGCGAAACAAAACGACAGCTCAGGGATTGTCAGGGGGAACATTTAAATGCTATAAGAACCGCTGACTATAATAAGTCTGCTGTGGCCGAACATTTTTGGGAGAAGCAGCATCAAATCTCCCCGGAGGACGCTATTATTATGGATCGTGCACATGGATACTGGGAGCGTAAATGGCTCGAGGGTTTACAGATTGGCTCATCCAGTAAGAATACTATGAATAGAGACAGAGGTATGCGTATTCATCCTATTTTCAAAGCAATTATATTAAGGTCGGATGAACGATTTTTTTAGCATTAGCATTAGCATTAGTAGAGGCATTTGATGCAAGAAAGCAAGCTTATGCAGCATCAGCCAAAAAAAAAAAAAAAAAAAAAAAAAACCACTTCCACTTCACCCCTCTGTTATTTTGTTTGCCACATGCCCGAACCATTTCCGGTTCTGCCCATGTGCCAATAGAACCACATGGAGAAGCACCACGTGTGGACGTACCGTGAGCCTGCTATATAAAGAGATGTTGCAAGAAGTCTTATTACTGTTGAAGAAGGGAGCTGATGCTCTCGAAAGCTTCAGGTTTTTTTAGCACTTTTAACTTTTATATTTTAGCATATTTTATAGTAAATGATTTTATTTTATTTTAGCTTTAAGCATTCCGTAATATACAACCATCAGTTTATTGTAAATAATTTGGATTTTTTTTTTTTTTTTTTTTTTGATATTATTTGTATAAACTTCAGTTACAGTAAATTTTATTTAATGGTCGGCGTATGAGTTTATTTATTCCTAGAATAAATAAACTCAAACTGAATTCTCCCGATCTCAGAGGCCTCTTTCAGGATAATGTCAAGAGCAAATGCTTGTGTTTCACCGAACTTTTCCATTGAATTTGTCCATAAATAGGGGACATAAGCCAGAACGTCACCAGTGGATCGACACTGATGGAATCTATATTGGCGATTGCTGATCAAATAGAAAGTTTCTAGATAGTTTAAGAGTTGGCTGTTAATTGATATCTCCATTACTTTAGAAAGAATAGAAGTAATTGCAATGGGATGATAATTGGATGGGAGGGATTTGTCACCCTTTTTAGGAACTGGCTGGATATGAGCAAATTTCCAAGCAGAAGGAAAATCATATTAGGAATAAGAAAGTGAAAAAAGGTGGCAAAGAACAGGAGTAAGTTCAGGAACGCAGGTTTTGAGCACAAGTGAAGAAATACCATCAGAATCTGGAGCTTTCTTAGCATCAAGATTCGTCAAAATCCTTCTGACATCCTTTTGACGGAAGACCACAGGAGGCATTGAATGGAGCATGGTGGGAGGTGTTTTACCAAGATAATTGATACAGGAGCTGGAAGAAAATAGGATGCTAGCAGGTCAGCTTTATCCTTGGCTGAAGAGACAATAGAACCATTTGGTTTTGAGAGAGATCGGCAAAAGTTGCAGCCAATAGTTTTGATGAGAGACCAAAATGCTAGGCTTATATTAGGGCCAGAAGCAAGTTTTCTACTCTTAGACTGTTCAAAATCTAGTTTGGACTGATTAATAACTGCTTTACAATTGTGCGAGCTTTGGTGTAGGTAGAAAATGAAATTGAAGAGTTGGAAACAAGTCAATTATGATATGCAACATTCTTCTCGTGAACAGCCTTAGCGCATTTATTGGAAAACCAAGGTTTAGATAAAGGACAAGTGGAAAGTGGGATTAAGGATTCCATTCCAACAAGATTAATTTCACTGACACGATCTGAGCAAATGTTGACATCAGAAGTTTTTAAACAATAATCCGACCAAGGAAAAGAAATCTCGCTGGTCATCCCATTTTGCATTCTTGTAATGCCAAACAACACAACGTTGTGAATAGCCATGAGATTGAATAGCCATGAGATAAAGGCTCCATTGGAGAAGAGACAATCACCAAGTTGTGATCTGAGGTGCCTAAAGGATCACTCACTTCGACCATGTACTTAGAAGGTTTATTTGAGAGAAAAGGATCACGCATGTTGGCTGTATGGTTAGAATTATTCAGTATTCTGGTAGATAAACGAACAATCTGTGCAAGGGTGTAGTAGTGGTGATAGTGGCATGTGATGCAAGAAAGCAAGTGTATGAGCTTACGCAGCATCAGCCTGGGAAGGAGCAGCAGTGCGTAGATCACGCTTCTTGATTAGACCGGGATTCGAGCCCATCACCACCAAATACGGAAGCTGCAGAAAGATCAGGGAATGACCACCGCATATCCCGTAGCAATATGGCCTTAGTTGCTAATGCTCCTGAAAATCAAATAACAAAACAACAAACAAACATCAGCATCAGCCAAAAAAAAAAAAATCACACCATTCCCTTCAAATACCTGTCCAGTTCCTCCTTAAATTTATTTAACTTATCAACTTCCACAACAACAGATGGAAGTTTGTTCCAGCAATTAACAACCCGCTGGCTAAAGGCAATTTTCCGCACATCTATTCTACATCAGTCTTTTCTTAATTTGAATTTATGTCCCCTTAGGTTCTTAATATGAACAAGTGGAAGGATCCCATCAGAATTCAGCATGCTCAAATCATTCAAGGCCTTATACACCCCATTCAGATCACCGCGCAGGTGCCTAGTCTCCAGCCACTGCATTTTGCAGAACTTAAGCCTCTCTTGGTAAGAGGATCCCTTCATTCCCCTCACCAATCTTGTTGCCTTTCTCTGTACACACTCAAGCAAACCTACATCCTTCCTAAAATGAGGCCTCCAGACCTGTATGCAGTACTCAAGCCGTGGCCTGACCATTGCCTTATACAGAGGGACAATCATCTCTACCCTACTAGCAAAATTCCTATATTTCATTAACAAAACCCCATGACCTGCCCTGGCAGCCTGTCTGCATTGCTCAGAAATCTTCATATCTGACTGCACAATTACTCCCACGTCTTTTTCATTTTCTACCACCTTTAAGTGTAGTACCACACAGATGGTACGTTTCCCTGGGGTTACTTCTACCCATATGCAGTACTTTGCATTTGTCAAGGTTAAATTTCGGTTGCCACTTCTTAGCCCATCTGCCCAAATTATCTAGATCCTATTGCAGTAACACACTGCCATTACTGTCATTAACAAACCTGCCAACCTTTGTATCATCTGCAAAATTTGACACTAAGCCTGGTATACCTTCATCAATATCATTGATAAATATACAAAACAACAGAGGACCCAACACCAAACTCTGTGGGACTCCGCTAATAACATTACTCCATGAAGAGCAGCACACATTAATTACCACCCTCTGTCTTCTCCCTCTCAACCATCTTTTTATCCATTGTAGCAACTTACCCTTAATACCATTCTGCTCCAATTTGTACAATAGTCTTGTATGCCCAACAGTGTCAAAAGCTTTCCTGAAATCCAAGTATATGATATCAAAATTATTTTTTGCATCCAGTTCCTTTGTGACCACATCATAATATCCTATCAAATTTGTCAGACGAGACTTTCCCTTAACAAACCCATGCTGTGTCTGACTTATTGCTGCAGTCTTGTCTAGATGATCCTGCAATGCATCTTTAACCAGTGACGCCATTATTTTACCCAAAACAGAAGTTAAACTAACTGGTCTGTAATTACTCGTGTCGCCCTTCGATCCCACCCTTTGTGAATTGGGGATACATTTGCACATCTCCAGTCCGTGGGGGACCTCCCCTGAGTCCAAGGATGCTCTCATACAAAGGGTACTAGGAAAGTTTTGCAATATGACGCAACAATGAATCACAGGAAGCTGCTTGTTGCTGCATGTTGAGACATGTTCATACGTGCATAGTAGCCGCCGCGCCAAGTCGATGGGCTCAGTTATTCATTAGTAGTGAGAGTGTAAAGTGCTTGCGATGGCATCGTGGTCACGAAATGAGATAAGGACAGTTTTGCGGTATAATTTCGTGCGTGGTTTAACCATAGACCAGTGCTTAGAAGAAATGACTCTTGCACTAGATGATGATTGTCCACATCGTACAACGATATTCAGGTGCTATAGAGAATTCCAAAGGGGAAATTTCACTCTGGAGGATTCTGAGAGGCCGGGAAGGCCACGAACGTCAGTTACGGAGGAAAACGTTACTGCTGTGAGGAAAATGCTTGACGAAAACAGGCGAGTGACCTACCAACAGATAGAGGATACTTTGGACCTAAATGCACCAGCAATTCGTTCGATTCTGCAAGATCATTTGCACGTGAAGAAACTTTGTTCTCTCTGGGTGCCGCATCAACTGACTGAAGAGCAGATGACACGACGTGTGACTTGGTGCCGGGAGATGTTAAAAAAGTTTGATAAGGGACAATCTCGGTATGTGAACAACATCGTGATAGGTGACGAGACTTGGCTGTACTATTACGATCTGCCGACCAAGGCTCAAAACAAAGTTTGGGTCTTTGATGATGACGACACACCCGTAATTGTCAGAAAATCCCGATCTGTAAAGAAGAAAATGACAGCTGTATTTTTCAAATCGAGTGGAATTGTGGAACGTGTCGTTTTGGACACGCAGAAGACAGTCACAGCTAAGTGGTATACAGAACAATGCCTGCCTAAAGTCATTGGATCTATGAAGAACCTGTGGCCAAAGTCAAGAATGGACACCTGGTACCTCCATCACGAAAATGCTGCAGCTCACCGCGCCAAAGCCTGCACCGAATATTTGACCACGACAGGACTGAAACTTCTCGAGCACCCTCCCTACAGTTCAGACCTTGCTCCCTGCGACTTTGCACTGTTACCGCATGTGAAAATGAAGCTAAAAGGGAGGCGGTTTTCCAGTGATGAGGACCTTCTACGGGCTTGGGACAACGAGTGTGCTTTACTCCCTAGTGAAACTTGGCAGAACTGGTTTAAAGATTGGTTTCGGAGGATGGAGAGGTGTATTGAATGTAGAGGAAATTGCTTTGAAAAAATGAAATAAACAAAGCTGTATTGCAAAACTTTCCTAGTACCCTTTGTAATTATGGCTAAGGGTTTGCTTAGTTGTTTGCCACTCCTTTAATATAACTGGATAGATCCCATCCACCCCAGGTGCCTTTCTTATGTTTAACTTCAACAATTTCTCCTCCACTTTGTTCTCAGTTATTGCAAAATCATTAAGCACCCTGTTACAATTTGATAACGTTCTGCCATTTTCAAACCTTAATAACTCGTCATGTGTGAATGAAGATGCAAAATACTCATTCAGTTTGTTCTATCTGAGCAGGATCATCAACAGTCGAACCATCGATATCAAGTGGACCAATCAGATTCATCCTCTTCCTTCTAGAGTTTACATAAGTAAAGAAATCCTTGCTGTTTTTCTTGGCATCTTTTGCCAAAGATTTCTCGTAATCTGCCTTCGCCTGCCTAACCTCCTTTGTGACCTGATTACTGACTAGGTTATATCTGCCATAGGCTTCTGAGTCGCTTGATAATTTATATGCATGCCATGCATTTTTTTCCCTATGTCACAAGTCTCATTAGTTCATTTGATAACGATTTAGGCCTAAACCTTGAACAATATTTCTTAATGGGTATGAAACGTTTTAGTAGCATCCATGATTAATTCCTTGAATGCTTCCCACTTAGAATCCCACTGTACAGAATTTAAAAACTGTCTGAGACCACTGTACTCACCTTTACGGAAGCAAAAACCCTTTCCTTTACCCTTGACGGTAATTATATCTTTAAGTAAATCCCACATCAGTACACTGTGATCACTGCCACCTAGTAGTTCCTTTATCTGCAAATTCTTTTTGACCTTGCAAATTTATTTGCAAGGTCATTAGTAATTAGTCATTAGTAAAAGAAGTGCATCCAGTTGATATAGATGAACAGTGCACTGTTGAATCAGTTTGGTTTGACATAAGCACTGCGAAAGCAAAAATAAGACTAGGAGTGTGTTATAGGCCTAATGACTTGAATGAGTACAATGAACAATTGTACAGAGAAATAGAGTGGGCTAGTAAATCGGAATGTCTTGTAATGGGGGATTTTAACTTCCCAGATATTGACTGGAAATTGTGGGTTGGGCACTCACACACACTAGTCAGACTTTTGTGGATTTATTGGATGATTGTTTTCTGCAGCAGCATGTTCGAGAGGCAACCAGAGAAAGTAATACTCTTGATCTGGTTATCAGCAGTGATCATTCATGTATTAAGAATTTGCAGATAAAAGAACCACTAGGTGGCAGTGCTCACAGTGTACTGACGTGGGATTTACTTAAAGATTTAATAACATCAGGGGTAAAGGAAAGGGTTTTTGCTTCCGTAAAGGCGAGTACAGTGGTCTCTGACAGTTTTTAAATTCTGTACAGTGGGATCAACTGACGATGTTACCAACAGTAAATTCTAAACGGGAAGAATTCAAGTAATTAATCGTGGAAGCTACTAAAAGTTTCATACCTATTAAGAAATATTGTTCAAGGTTTAGGCCTAAATGGTTGTCAAATGAACTAATGAGACTCGTAACAGAGAAGAAAAATGCATGGGATGCATATAAATTATCAAGCGACTCAGAAGCCTATGGCAGATTACGAGAAATCCTTGGCAAAAGATGCTAAGAAAAACAGCAAGGATTTCTTTACTTATATAAACTCTAAAAGGAAGGGGATGAATCTGATTGGTCCACTTGACATTGATGGTTCGACTGTTTGTGATCCTGCTCAGATAGCAAACAAACTGAATGAGTATTTTGCATCTACATTCACACGTGAGGAATTATTAAGGTTTGAAAATGGCAGAAGGTTATCAAATTGTAGCAAGATACTTAATGATTTTGTAATAACTGAGAGCAAAGTGGAAGAGAAATTGTTGAATTTAAACGTAAGAAAAGGACCTGGAGTGGATGGGATCTATCCAGTTATATTAAAGGAGGCGGCAAAGCAACTAAGCAAACCCTTAGCCATAATTATGAGAGCATCCTTGGACTCGGGGGAGGTTCCCACGGACTGGAGATGTGCATATGTATCCCCAATTCACAAAGGGGGATCGAAGGGTGACACGAGTAATTACAGACCAGTTAGTTTAACTTCTGTTCCGGGTAAAATAATGGAGTCGCTGGTTAAAGATGCATTGCAGGATCGTCTAGACAAGACTGCAGCAATAATTCAGACACAGCATGGGTTTGTTAAGGGAAAGTCTTGTCTGACAAATTTTATAGGATATTATGATGTGGTTACAAAGGGACTGGATGCAAAAAATAATTTTGATATCATATATTTGGATTTCAGGAAAGCTTTTGACACTGTTGCGCATGAAAGACTATTGTACAAATCGGAGCAGAATGGTATTAAGGGTAAGTTGCTACAATGGATAAAAGGATGGTTAAGTGGGAGAAGACAGAGGGTGGTAATCAATGTGTGCTGCTCTTCGTAGACTATTGTTATTAGTGGTGTCCCACAGGGTTCGGTGTTAGGTCCACTGTTGTTTTGTATATTTATCAATGATATTGATGAAGGTATATCAGGCTTAATGTCGAAGTTTTCAGATAATACAAAGGTTGGCAGGGCTGTTAATGACAGTAATGGCAGTGTGCTACTGCAACAGGATCTAGATAATTTGGGCAGATGGGCTAAGAAGTGGCAACTGAAGTTTAACCTTGACAAATGCAAAGTACTGCATATGGGTAGAAGTAACCCCAGAGAAACGTACCAACTGTGTGGTACTAAACTTAAGGTGGTAGAAAATGAAAAAGACCTGGGAGTAATTGTGCAGGCAGATATGAAGTTTTCTGACAATGCAGACAGGCTGCCAAGGCAGGTCATGGGGTTTTGTCAATGATATATAGGAATTTTGCTAGCAGGGAAAAGGAGGTGATTATCCCTCTGTATAATGCAATGGTCAGGCCACGCCTTGAGTACTGCGTGCTCAAGGCATGGGTACTCCAGAGCAGTACTTAAGTACTTGAGTACTACTCTGGAAGCCTCATTTTAGGAAGGATGTAGATTTACTTGAGCATGTACAGAGAAGGGCAACAAGATTGGTGAAGGGATCCTCTTACCAAGAGAGGCTTAAGTTCTGAAAATTGCAATGGCTGGAGAATAGGCACCTGCGCAGTGATCTGATTGAGGTATATAAGGCCTTGAATGGGTTGAGCACGCTGAATTCTGATGGGATCCTTCCACTTGTTCAGATTACGAACCTAAGGGGGCATAAATTCAAATTAAGAAAAGACATGTAGAATAGATGTGCGGAAATTTGCCTTTAGCCAGCGGGTGGTTAATTGCTGGAACAAACTTCCATCTGTCGTTGTGGAAGTTGATAGGTTGAATAAATTTAAGGAGGAACTGGACAGGCATTTGCAGAGAATGGTGTGATTTTTTTTTTTTTTTTTTTTTTTTTGTTGGCTGATGCTGCATAAGCTCATACATTTGCTTTTTTGCATCACATGCGACTACTACTATTACTACTAATTGCAAAAGCCTCAGCATCTCAACCAGCTGGGCCAGTGTGACTAGAAAACAGAAGCAAGCTGAAGTTGTGGACATTAAAATCACCAAGGAAAAGTACCTCACTGTTAGGAAAGTTGCAAAGAGAAGAAGTCAAAGAGCTCCAAGTGCTTAGTGGAGTTGGGAGAATGGTAGAGACAACAGATGAATTTGACAGAATGAGGCAGAGAGATTTCAAGCCAAAGAAGATCAAAAAGAGGAGATTCCAAATTACCAAGTCTCTGACAGGGAATATTGGAATGAACTTATGCACAAGTACCATCTTTGTGGTGAAAGGAATCATAAAGCGAATAATTTGTGCAAGTGAGATGAGCAGTAGTTGAATCAACCGATAACCGAGATTATTTCAGAAAAAGTACATGGGGTTTGGCAGACTGTAAGTAGAAATGGACATTTGTTGAGATTAGAATTTAGACCGTGTATTTTTGTAAAATGAACTAGGAAGTGTTTGGGAGGTTTAGATCTTTTTCCAGATAAGATTACTCGCTCTATTAGTTTGACAATTCAAGGTGTATTCAATAGTAAGAAAGGGTGGGGGGGACATGTTGTATGAAGTAATGAAATTTTTGGATATGGCATACACATGGTAAGAATATACCCAGATCCTCGACATAATGCGGCATTGACAGTGTGCCCCGCGTACACACTACTCGGACTCCCTCCAGTCGCTAACTGGCAGAGTAGAGGTAGCAAGATTATACACTAGCTAGTCTGAAAGCTCTTATAGAGTTACCAATAGATTCGGTCCTGTGTGTTAACTAGTGGGTGGCCTGTGAACACCATTTTAGAGCTGTACCCTTGGCTTGTAAGGAAGTTTGGAACTCGTCATGATGATCATCATAACTTCAAAAGACATCAATCATACTGCATGATGAAAGATTTGGGGAAGGATTGACCGGAACTTAGCTCTGAAGACTAAACATGGGTTCCACCACTTCAAGCCTCCAATATGCAAAGTGGTGGTATTGCACCGGTTGGTGAGAGCCATCTACCACCTAGTATTGCCTGGCAACTCAGAGGGGCAGCATTTCTCTGTATGGTGTGGGTGGTCATCTCCAGTGTGTGTGTGCATGGGGGTTATACCCAAGATTACTAACAGTCCCACCATCATGAAGGTGCAAGCAGAGGATTTGGCTGTCACAGACCATTCGGACTTCGCTGAAATTGGGTTCACTTGACTTGAGTGTCACCCGAATATCAGTTCCATCAGCATTTTAGACTCCCAGGTAGTAAGCACAACTTGTCTGGCATATCTGAGAGAATATCTGCCACAGCTTCAAGGACCACCTGCTTTTGCAAAACAATTCTTAATCATTGTTCCCATCACATCATCTTGACTCCATAACTCTGATATGCACATCCATAAATCTATAACAGAATCTAAGGTTGGTTGGTTTCTATTCCCAATATAATTTTTTTCAGTGTGCCCCTTCGGTAGTGTATTTTAAAATTCTTGATAATGCCTTGGTACATTGGCTGCAGTTTTGATGAGGTAATCAGACAAAAGAAAACAAGCTTCACACTTGTTTCAAAATTACCGAGTGAAGGTGGGCAGGGGAGTTGTCAACAATCGACGTGATGAGTGTAGGAAGAGGCCGTGCTAATAGGCTGTTCCTGACCTTCTTGGGGAAAACTGATAGGGAATGAACAGAATGAGAGATAACTATAACAGCTTATGAAGACCAATAAGATGATTACAGTGGTTGAACTGACCGTATTGTACTAGTGCAAAATGCAACAGTCAAGTGCATTTAGCATCAGGACTGTTCAGTGTGCTCTCCATTTGGATTGAGTTATTAGAGCAGACATCTGACTCAAAATTTCCTGCTGACCTCACATTACAGGCACCTACATCTCACCTGGTGTTGTGAATACTTGGAAGAAGGTGTGGAATAAAATGATTTTCCTTTAATACCATACTGATAAAGGTGTGCGTGCATGCATGCAGGCGGCATTAATATTTTGTTCCCCTTGGTGTTTTATTGCCACCTGGTTGAATGGGTAGATGGATTCATGATGTATGTCAAACTATTTTGACAGTGACACACTAAGTATGTGCCAAAAATAACTGGACAACTTACCCCCCCCCCCCTTTTTTTTTTGGACCAAAAATACAAGAACAAGAGAGACAAACTTAACTAAGGCACATGAGATTGAACTACACCATTTATTAAATTTCAAAGAGAAGGAAAATGTCCATTTCTCACTAGCCACTGAGTGTGAAGTATGTGAAGAAATGAATATAACTTCTTAATATATTAATCAATAATTGTATTTTAATTAATCAATGTTATCAGTATATGCAGTGAAAAGAAGTCAAAGTAACGACAATGCTGATATTGTACCAAAATTCAGCAACACCATAAGTCGTTATAGCACTCACTTTGGAAAGCTCTGCCCTAGTTCCTTTATTATGCAAGGTGTGGCAGTAAAGTTCCCAGTTTGGTCATTGACTGTGAAACCACATCCATGCATTTTGAAATGCCTGTTTAATTAACAGTGTTTTACTGTACTGGGTTGTTATTTAACCAACTATTGCCTTTGTGTTACCTGCACAAGTTTTGCTACCCTCCATTTGCTTCTCACATCAGTGGTGATCCTGTTTCCAAGCACAATGTCCAACATCGGCTGGATGTTATTTGGTTATTAGACCAGTCATGATTCACTCTAGTTACAGTTTTTATGTGAAAAACCCCAGCAAAGCTACAGTTTCTAAGATACTCATTCTGGTGCATCTGGCACTGACTACCATTCCACATTCAAAGTCACTTAAATCTTCTGTCTTGCCCATTTTCAATGTATTGCAGAATATAGCATCCCTCCTTTTCTGCCCAGAGTAACACTTCATTTCATGAAAAGGCTAAGTTTACCTAATTAAGTGACCACTGTTGTGTGTGATAAGGGTTTGAAGCAATTTCCAGCTATCCTTTGACATCCAAATGTTACTTCACTGGTATCAAGGGACTCCGTGTGCACTACAAAAAGTCGTCACACCATTACACCACAACAGTCAGTTCTACTATTACCTGCATTTTAGCAATGTGAATTTGCTCGAACGCAAATGATATTATAGGGAACAATGCAAATATAACACAATTTTCACGTTGGCTCATGCACAATTTCATCTGCGAGTAACACGGGGAATGCAAAACCTAGCACCAATCTGAACATAGCAACCTGTGCAGCAATACATACAAGTTTTCAAATCTTAAAAAATGTATGAGAGCTATATTTCCCATTTACTATAGTTGTAACAGTCAGAGACACTTGTTGTCATTCACTGTATTCTCAAGATAACAGGCGATATTGTAGGCTGAGTCACGTTTTAAGGAGGTCACTACCATAAAACAAAAACGATTTGCAGTTCCTGATTTATTGGGCGTTCCTGTCAGTGCAATCTAATTATAAACTGATAGCAAACTCGATCTTATTGCATTTGCGATAATCCTGATAGCTGGAAATCTGTGGGTTATTATGTTATTATGGTGTGAAATGTGTTTTTCGTTCCTATTTTTTTAAGCTTCATACTTTTTACTTCATATGTCACTTGTGCAATTTGTGTGTGCCATGTTTGCTGTTATTGATTACTTATCTTTTTTTACTGTTTTAAATTTTACAATCAAAAAAAAAAAGTCAGTGAACAGAAATATAAATTAGTATGTAAATATTATAGTGTTATGTTTATTTATTTATTAGAAATTTAAGATCTTTAAGCCTGTGTTAGCAATTTTATTGAGTTTTCTGACTTTTTTACAACACTGAACATTTTTTTGAGTGCCTTGTTGTTTTTAATGTGTGAAATACCATAATGCGGATATTTTTAGGAACACATGTACCGTTATAGCAGGACTGACTGTACTAACATGCTTTGTTAACACCCTGGCATCTTGAAGCTTTCACCCTCCATTGGCCTCCCACATTGAACATACATGGAATGAGGTAAAATGGGCTATCAGGCGCATAGCGCCTTCCTTTTCCAGTGTGGGATAATAATGGGATACTATGCAGATAGCATAGTGATCCATATCTCCAGATGTGTTCAAGGACCTTCTAGTATTTATGTAGTGATGTGCTTGAGCTATTCTGTAAGTCAATCAAGCCCAACTCAATATTAGTTGTATGGCTCCATTTCAGTGTCCTTTCCATGTGTATTTATATATACTTCTTACTGTTATTCACATTCCTGAAATAAAGGTGGAATTAAATATTCTGTAATAAAATTGGATGTCATACCACAGATTGAGGATCAGTGCTTTAATTGAACCATTAGAATGCTAAAATTAGGCTTTTTAGTTATGACATCTTAATGCATATAACATGAGTAGCCTTTATTTCTAAATTCAGCAGTTAACAATATCACATTATAAGCAGTAATGCAAAGAGTTTTCAAAGACACCCATTTGGTTTATTGTGTTTACAGACTTAAATCCCAGTGACTGCTGATGGCCCTTCCAAAATGTTGGCATATAAATGAAGTATACAAACTCAAAATAAATTTTTTTCTTGTTTTTAATAGTTTTCATTTTTTCTTTATAGGTGTAAAAAATGGGGAGTCCCGATAGAAAAAATATATAACCGCACACAACGAGATAAATTCCGGTGGGCCATAGAAATGGCTGGACCAGATTTCAAGTTCTGATGTAGATCAGTCAGCCTTCAAGCAAACCAAAGGCTTGAGGCTGACACTCTTATTGGTGAGAAAATAAAAGTGTCTTTTACCTGCCTTCAAATTTGTGTGGAGCATCAATTTTTAGCAACTAGAGGAAAGTCCGAAATAGTGCTGTAGTTGTCTTTCCTCTCATCTGATGAAGTGCAGGAGTTCATTCCACTTAAGTGTTCATCATCCTGCACTGTGCCTGTCATTTCATCTCAGATGTGCTGCATTTTTTCAGAAACATCTGCTGTGGCTACTGCCGTTTCCTTTCACCTGACAATTTCTAAATACCACCCTTTAATATATGCTTTAATGTAGAATGGCAGGCATGGGATTTTACGTGATTATTTATGTCTTGTAAATCAAAAGTTGGTTTTTCTTTATGTGTTGAACAGGATGAAAGTACATTTAATGCATAGAATTTATTACAAAAATTGTATGTACACGTGAAAAGTGGTCATGGACCTAGAAGACACTGTGGACACCTGTCATTTGGCAGTACGTGAGACTGGGTCTCATCTGTTAAATTATTAGCTAAGGTGAAGTATTAGATGATAATACATAAATATGATATGATTTGAAAAATGTATTTCTCTAGAAATGTATAGGTTGTATAGTTTTTTAATATTTGTGGATAAATCTGGTTATAGGAACGTAATAGGAAGCCATTCATTGTAATAACTGATTCTGTATAGGAAAGAGTGAATTATTGAAACAAAAAAAAATTAATGAACTTGAATTATGGTCTTCCAACTTTTTATTGACATGTTGCTATAGTGGAAAGAAAGAAAATGAACTTCTTTCAGATATATATATAAAAAAAAAAAAAGAAAAAGAAAGAAAAAAACACAGAAATTAGGAATGGTTAATTTATTTTATTTTAGAAATTAACACTGCATGGCAGTTGTGCATTGCAAAAAAAAAACTTCTTCCCATTAATTTTAAAGCAAAATGGGTGCATGTAAATTATTTCATTAACTGTTTTTAGGAGATATCACAGTTTGTTTTAGATGTGTATTGGTATCTTTATACCCACTCTAAAGGATATGTACCACATATATTTATATATAATACCTACACATACATGCTATATTATATACACTATGGTTTTGTATATCAACAGTTATTCCTAACGTATGGGATCTGGATGTATTAGTGATTTTATTCGTTAAATACCATGCAAAGTTTATCCCTAATTTTTAATTCCAGTTAGCTAGTAGTGTATTTCATTATAACTTATCATGATTTTTTTAATGCTATAAGGACCAGCATCCTTGTTCTGAAGTGATGTATTTCTCACACAAGATTTTAATTTACATGTAATTTGAGGTTTTAAATTGAAAAACTTTAAAAAAAACATCAATAAATAAAGGCTAACTCTTACTCTAACTCTAAGCCATTAAAAAAAACAGAGGGAAAGAAAGAAAATATTTAAGAATATTATGTTACTAATTGAGCTCTTCTGTTGTTGAAATGTTTTATATACCTTATGAGTCCAAATATGTAAGATTTTTTTTTTTTAGGCATTAAGTTATATTAATGGAATTTTAAGTAATTTATCACTTTTTTTATGGTTAGTTTTCAGTGTGTTAATGATGGAAGCATGTGAATTGTAATTAAGAAAATCTACAGTTTTGTCAACTACTGTAGTATCATATCATCTGATAAATCGAATGTGTTTGTGAAAGTTGTATGTGTGACTTTTTTGTCCACAGTAGCTTCTGGTACTGTGCAGTGTAGTGCCTCTCCTTCCACGTATTGTCACACTTCATCTCATTGTCTGTACATGACACATTTTAACAGAAATAAACAAATTTTCACAAGCACAGTTGAAATGTTTGTGGTAATAAGTTCTCCAATTCTGCCTGGAATAATGATGTTTATATTTTAAAATAAGTTTATACCTATGCAGGGGTTGTTTGGGAGGGGAGTGCAGATTACTTGTATATATGTGTACCATACAATAATGAATATATTTTTTCTAACTGAGCAAATATACTTTTATGGGAATCATTACTAGGAAGAAAAGGAAGACCATATATTTTGGTTGCATGCCAAATTCCATACCATTAATTTTTACCAATTAAAAACAAACAAGTTCAATATGTTGTGACATAAATGTAGTAGAAGCTGGTGCTTTTGCATCTAATCCAGCCCTAGAAGCCACTTGAATGGGATATACTTTTTATACTAGCGAAAATCGTGAACTTTCAAAGGATAAATTGTGTGGTAGTGATTTTATAATGATTCTTCATTAGTTGTAAAACATTTTTAGTAAGATGCTGGCATGTAACACAGCATAAATGAGTTAGTTCATGGTTCATAAATGAATTCATCAATTTAGGGAGTGAGAAGGAGTCTCCAAAGTTAGAATTTAAAAAAATTTAATAGAACAGTTTGCATATAGATTAGCAGAAAGGATTCTGACTGAAGAATGGTATCTCATCAAATTCATATTTTAGGTAGTACAAGAATAAAAACAAAAGGTTTGGAGATATATTATGCACCACTGTTACTATTGTATTAAATCATGGCAAACTTTGATTTGGATACAGATATTTTAAAATTATCCAAATTCTCACTGCAGTAGGAACATCATTATTTCCTAATAGCAAAAAAGTTTACATTCTGTGTACAATATTCTAGTATAAGGATATGGTCATGCAATTAAACTATGAATAGACACAATTTGGCCTCAGTAGCCCTTGTGTCATTAAACCCAATAACAACAACAGTGTTCTGGAATTCCCAATAATACAGCATTGTAGCATTATTGTTCAATAGACTATTAGCCGTGAGTGACGTGGTAGGAAACTCTTACTTTCCTACTATAGAAAAACAATGGTTATTGAGATGGAAACTTTCTTCCCACTTTCGCTCTTTGCCTTCAGTGACTTTTATGTTTTCAAGGATGACAGCTCATTTCTGGAATGTTGATTTTTCCCTGTTCGGTAGTACACCTTAACATTAATAGGCCACAGAAACGTGGGACCACGTTTTCACTAGACTTATTAGTCTGAAGTAATAGTCACTAATAAATCAGTGAAAATGAAGTTTTTTGATATGAGCCACCATGTGTTATACAGATGTTTCAATATTTTATATCGCCGACCGGGCTAGCCGGGTAGGTAAAGTGCCTGCCCAGCAACCCAAAGGTCGCGGGTTCGATTCCCGCCTCGGGCTGGATATCACGATGGTGCCGAACCAACCGGTTGGTTGGATATCCCGGCCACGATACACGAAGGAAGCAAGAAAAAACTGGTTCCTTCGTGTATTGATCACATCATACGAAATAAATAAATATTTTATAATTTTCAAAGAGAAAAAAATATTCCTATCCCATTTAATTATTTAATTTTTGATATCATTTAGCATATCTCAGTTGTATTAATAAACACATAAGATAAATTATTATAAGATCTCAGTAGATGCAGTCGTAAATGGACACATGAGTGATGTGTGTACACAACTGGAGGGGGGGGGGGGGAAATAAGTCCACTTAACGTGCAAAGAAAAAAAAATGCATGCTGTCCTATTCTGGGTACTGTAATGAGTAGGATAAGTGTGTGAAAATGGGGAATAACTGAACATGTCTTATAAGTGTTAATTACTGTACCTTGAATATGTATACTATATATAATAAAATAAAATAGAATAGTATTTTAGTAAAAATAAAATAAAATAGTATATAATAAAATAGAAAAACAAATTAAATTAGCTATTCTTGCAAATTAATATAAATGTGAGTGAATGTTAGGTCACCTGTGTAAACCATGTGGTGACCGAATGAATGTTTGCGATTAGTATGTAAATAAAAAAAAAGCGATGTCTTGGTAGTTGTTCTATTTAGGTGGCACTGTTTCTTGCTGTCTGTATGATGGTGAAAGTAAGATGATAAATATGAGTGTGCTGTTATTCAATCTAAAAAAAAATGTGCAAATGTATGTTTTGTTCTAACAGCCTTCCCCCCCCCCCCAATTAGACTGTGGTGGGGCGACCTACCAGGAAACCCTCCACCTGCTCTGCTGATGTTATGTCCCCCAGTGGTGAGCTGTAAATATTTTAATAATGGGTTCGCAGTTTTGCCAACTTTTTGATGTGAAACATCCTTGGGGATTCCTGCCGCAGATGACGTCACTTCCATGACATAATCCGCGGCAGGCTTCCACCAGAGGCGCTTCACACTAGTAACGTGATTAGAATGCGTGGCGCATTTTTTGGTGACCAGTATATGATATCTCGAGTCAGCCTGGTCATCTTCCCCCCCCCCCCCCCCTTATGATGATACCTGGATACACTAGTATCTTGAGTTCTAACGTTTTAGAATTTTTTAATAGTATAATGTCACAATCATACTTTCTGAAGTATTACTGCAACAATACAAATATTTGTCAACAATTTATTTTTTCGTCTCACATTTTCGTAACATTCCATTGTTAGGTGCCCTGAACAGCTACGTATGTCATTTCAACTACAAGATCAGTACTTCAATCGACACTGTTTTCTAGACATTTAGATACATTGCAATCGCAGGTACACATCGATTACTTTAGTTTTCATAAATCCATTGTATCTTGTCTTCCAGAAATTATAAAAATTTGCGAATGTTCAATAAAATATTTACAATACAAAAGCTCTATTTCGTAATCAATATCCAAATCAAAATACCTAAAAGAAGCATGAAGGATTCACATAAAACCATCTAACGTGCATGCTCAGTACATGCGCCACTTTTTTATTCATCTCTCTCTTTTTTTTAAAAAAAACTAGGGAAATATAATGGATACTTTTTTTTTTTTTTTTCATGATAAAATTTTATTATTGTGAATAAAAAATAACACGTTCTACAATATAAAAACAAATATTATGTAAAAAACACTCTTCTAGAAAAGGTACACAATAATCACAGATTACATAAAAATAAATTATTATACAAATATTCAAGAAAAATTTATTCTAAGAATTGCCATATACAATGTCGATCTGCTTTGCTCAATAGCTGAGCCAAGATTACAAAAGAATGATTTGACATAACGATCCAGGTCAAATTGAAGCAATGGTTTTCCATTTAGATGTATGGTCAACATAATCTGTAATGTGTTTAATTGTCAACATTATTCATTCATTTATACAATATTATTCATTTCGCTGAAAGCACTGCTAATTGCAATGGTTTCAAAGATATTTCTTACTTTTATAATTGAAGAGGGAATTTCACTCGATTTTTAAAGTTAAACTGTCTTCGACAAAATCTCTAAAATGATTAATTTTTATTTCATATTTTATCTGAAAACTTAAATTTCTTATTCGTTTTTCACCGTCTTGCCACGGAGACGAAAGTTCTTTCATATTCCACGATTCCAGGTAGCATATGTTTAAAATTTCTTTCAATTCCTCATCATCAATAGTATCAATATTTTCTTTATTTAATTTAAAATTACTCTGTTTTATTAATAACTTATCCTTAATAACATCTCACAAGGTAATTTTTTTAAATGTGTTCTTACTTACCATTCTTTCAACTTCAACATGCTCTCAATTTTAGCTTCATAATTTCCTTCAGGATTTTTCAAATTAGGGATAGAATTGATAGTTAGAAAAATTATTTATATGCTTTTACCATAATGATTCTGTAAAGCTTCTGAATGGTAAGAGAGCTCTTGCAGGATGTCTATCATTAGTGCTAAATCGTTAAGAAATTCCAGATTGAAAAGTCAGTTTAATAATCCAGAATATTTAATTAACTTTCTGATTCAAAATGTTTGCACAAAGCGGGATAATTCCTCCAACCCTCAATTTCCATCCATAAGCTACAAGCTGTCCATTATGGCCCGAACACACGACTGATCTTTATAGTTTCCACATCAAGTTCTTTATCAATCAACCTCTTAACTCGCACAGGTTTTTTGGAGATTGGTGATAGTTTTTTTGTTTTTTTTAATTATTGCCTATATGCCATTATATTTTAGAACATTTTTTTCACAGTGAAAGCCTCGACGTGGTTTCCAAATCTGCCAACATTTCATCTTCAGAAAGTTTATTTAATATCTTAGTTGCCTCATCCCCGCTCAACATTGCTACTGTCACTAGTTCTTTGAATACTGTGCAAAATATCGAAATCACTCGGATATTCAGCTACTGTGACCATGTAAACGTAGACAGAGAAATTTACTGAAATGCGTGGATCACTCACTTCTCCGAAAAACATATGACTTCTTGTCGGAGTAAAGGGGAACCACAACATAGGTTGATCATGTCGGGAATCTTCTTAATCCTCTGACTGGCTATTGAAAGCATATTAACTAGCTCAACTTCTCGGAATGTGGCTGCATAGATTTTACGGACACCATTAACGTTGTGGGATGGTAACCCCTTTTACCCTTAATTCGCGCTTTCTAATTACCTAAAGGCCAGAGGTGAGGACAATGCGCACAAAGTTGTATATTGTAATCCATTCGTTCTACGGAAATTATTTTAAACATTATAGCTCATCACTGATGTCCCCTCTTCTGAGGCATGATGCATGATGTGCTGACACCGGCTTCAGCAGGCCTGGCCAGGGTGGGATTATTAGCAGATAAGCACTGCATGTCTACAATGTGTGATCTCTTCTCCCCCACATATGGCACCCTAGTCCCTATGACTTTACTCCCCTCTAGAATCTTTATCTCCCTTTTGTTTCTGTTCTAAACTGCCCCCTCCCATTTCCTTCCAGAGAGGTATCGTACCCTAACCCTTTAACTTACTATTTCCAGGTAGTCTTCCTATTATCCATCTTCTCTATCTTCATCTATTCCTCTCCTCCTCATCTGTCTCCCCGCTCCCTGTTTGTTATTATTATTAGCTATATGATCCTTCCTATTATCCAGCTTCTCTATCTTCATCTATTCCTCTCCTCCACATCTGTCTCCCCACTCCCTGTTTGTCCAGGGTTTGCTCCTGTACTCCTTTCGGTACATTGTACTCCTCATATTCAAATTATGCATCCTTTATGTCTGAGTGACATCACTCCTCTCTTATGTCCCCATAATATCTTCATTTGATGACTTGGGCAGCACTTCAAATTCAAATTTATTTACTCTGCTCTTAGCATTGGTATACATGCAAGTATACATGCACCTGTGCTCCCTCTTAGTTACCCTAACACAGCCCATATATTTCCTTGTTCCAAGATGACCCACAGGAGGCCTGGAAATCTCCAATACCTTGCTTTCTGGATTGCTGAATATTCCAGTAAAAGCAGTGCAGGAATCACCTTCACCTCTACCTGCAGCTATTGTTAATCTATTAGACTGTGTATCCCCCCCCTCCAATGCTAGTAGTTTTCCAATCCACCTAGCACTGCATCAATAGCATAAACAAATATTTTGCACCCTTTCCATTTAATTATATACAATCCAAGTAGAAGGACTCCCTCCTGTTAACAAGTGCAGACCACATAGATGAGAGCCTTTTCAATCAATTCCAACCATGGAGAGATTGTGCAAAGTTCATATATACACACATACACTACTAAGTGTCATAAATTAAAGTATGTATATTTGTTTTTTTATATCCATCAATTACTGAACTAGAACCACAAATACAGTAAGAGATGGTATGCTGGAGGAGGTTGAGGTTCTTTATAAAATTTCATCATTTCAAGGCAAAGAAGCAAAACAAATTCATGAGGAGATGAAAGCTGTATATGTTGAGAATTATCCATCATATGAGACTATTGAAATATTGACAAAGATAGTTCAGGTGTGTGTGTTTGCAAGGGGTCTGTTTGCACCATAATGCATGAGTCCTGCACATGTGTAAAGGGGCAGCTCGATGGGTTCCAAGATTGTTGGCACCTCCACAGGAGAGAATGTTCTGTACAATTGTTGGGACTTTGTAGAGAAAGAGAATGATGATTTTTTTTTTTTTTTGACCAAATTGTAACAATGGATGAATGCTGAGTACATCGCCGTGGCCCACAAATAAAACAGGTGAGCAGATGATAGAAACATTCATCTTCACCAATCCCCCAAAAAAAAGATGCCCAAGTTCAGACTGATCTGACCTTGTCTGCCAACAAGGTCAGATCACTCTTTAGGGACTTTAAAGGTATCATCTTACAGATTAGCTTAAGAAAAGCAATAGTATCATAGGAGAGAATTACCTGCTGGGAAAGCAAAGAGAGGCTATCAAGTTTGAGATATGCTGCCTCTTGACCAAGAGCATTCCTGCTCACAGTGGATGGACTTTGCAGTCAGGTATGGCTTTGAAAATCTGCAAAACCCACCTTATTCTCTCAACCCTTTCAGACTCCTTTCACTAAAATAAGAAACCATTATGGGGCAGAGATTTTTCAGTCTGGTGAGAAGGTAATTAATAAAGTGGAAGCCTGGTTTTCTGCTCAGAGTGAAAAGTTCTATTGAAGATGCCTGAAAGAACTTATCCAAAACAGATGGAAAAAAATGTGTGTAGAATGTAGCTACACGGAGAAGGATGAATTTGCCAGCAAAGTCTCATTTCCTTACTCAGATATTTCTATGTGAGGATAAATACTTATTAACCACTAAATAACTAATAATGACTTACTGAAATATGCTTTCACAAAAAAATGTATTGTTAAATGTATGGCACTTAATCTGCAAACATGCAGTTCAGAAATTACAGATCAGACAAACAATGTTGCCATTAGCAAAGTGTTATCACTTTAAATCTTAAACTAGAGAATATATTTTTTAAATTACCGACAACAAAAATTATCAGAAATCTAAGTAAATAAAATTGTTAAAACATGAATGGCTTAACAAAAATAAGTGTCCACAATAATTTGGCTAGACTGAAAGACCACATTTCTGAACATACTTGCGTTATGTAAGAATGTTCAGAAATGTGATCCTGCATGGTTTCATATAAAAAATATCATTCAAATCGGGTGAAAACTTTACAAAATATACTATGTTTTTGCAATTTTCTTACATGTGAGTGACTTTTCTCTAGCACCAGTAACCAGAAGAAAAAATCATTTCTGGCTTACTGTTTTGGTCTTGAAAGTGAAAATTGTTTGAAAGATTACTCAAGTGAGATTGAAATATTCATGTGTGCACACACACCGATACTTGAAGGAATCGTGTGGGGAAAGCATTTTTTCCAGGTAAATTTCTTATAAACATTTCTAGTCAGAAATTAACTCTTGTATAATAATAAGTATCTCTGCACACTATTTTCCTGTATTTCTGTCATGGAAATGCTCTAGTTTTAGTGACAGCAACATGCTTGTACTCAAAAATAATATTTTTAAATTGAATAGCATCACAGATAGTGTGGGTAACCTCAATCAACAGACATATCAAATGGTGAATAGTGTATCAAAATAAAATGAGCATACACTGAGTGATCACTGAATTATGACCACCGACCTAATGCTTCGTAGGTCCTCCTTTTGCCCTCAGTACAGCAGCTATCCACCATGGCGTTGATTTATGTCGGAAGTGTTCGGGAGGTATAGCCAACCAAGCTGATATTGATATTAGTTTGAGGAACACAGTTCTGACTTCCAGCATATCGATTGGCCTCCGAACTCCCCTGATATCAATCCCATAGAGCACTTGTGGGACACTATGGAAAGGCATATCAGGCATCTGGATACACTAATCACCTCCATACTGTAATGTAGTCAGCAATGCAGTATGGAGGTGATTAGTGTATCCAGATGCCTGATATGCCTTTCCATAGTGTCCCACAAGTGCTCTATGGGATTGATATCAGGGGAGTTCGGAGGCCAATCGATATGCTGGAAGTCAGAACTGTGTTCCTCAAACTGATATCAATCCCATAGAGCGCTTTTGGGACACTATCAAAATGCATATCAGGCATCTGGATACACCAATCATTGAAGCTAACTTGTGGGTATCCTCAATTAACAGACATCAAATGGTGAATAGGGTATCAAAATAAAATGAGTGGCCACTGGTGTGTTGCATTATACACCGAGTGATCACTGAATTATGACCGACCTAATACTTCGTAGGTCCTTTTGCCCTCAGTACAGCAGCTATCCAGCGTGGCATTGATTCAACAAGATGTCGGAAGCATTTAGGAAGTAAGGCCAACCAAGCTGTGTGTAATGTGGTCAGCAATGCAGGTATGGAAGTGATTAGTGTATCCAGATGCCTGATATGGCTTTCCATAGTGTCCTACAAGTCCTCTATGGGATTGATACCAGGGGAGTTCAGAGGCCAACCAATATACTGAAAATCAGAACTGTATTCCTCAAACCATTCCTGCACGAGTGTCCGATGGCTCAGTGCATTGTACTCTTAGAAGAGACCATTGCCATTCAGGAAAAAGTAACAGCAGGAGTATACAGTCGGCAAGCAGTTGACAATAGCAGAGACCAGTGATATGTTGTTCCACGTGTACCATGCATTGAAGTTCCTGCCAGTGAAACATGCCTCCAGCAACCTGCACTTCTGATACCATGCATGATGGATAAAGAGCCTCTTGTTGTTGATGCTGAATCCGACAACCATCCATGGTGTGGAGTAAATAACTTGACTCATCCAACCAGTACACCTTCTAGTCTTCTAACGTCCAACTTGCATGCTCTTTGCACCAGGCAAGTCTTTTATGCCGATGAACCTTGGTTAGGAAATGATGCCGCAGGGGTCGGCTGCTGGTATAGCCCATACATGCGACGCATGGTCATGCCAGATATTGTTCCGGGTTGGGCCATGTATTGGGTAAAGCACAGCACTGTTGTGCTGTGCTTTACCAAAGTCCAATAAATCCTTTTACCCATCACGCTCAGAATTTTACTCCCTACTGAACCATTGACCCCTTATCTATGCTACGTAGGTCAGCTAATTGCGCACTCTTGTACCTCATGTGGTCAGTGGGTTACATTCAGTTTTCATAGGGGTGGTCAATTCAGTGTATGGTACAGCTCTGCATTATTTACTGTCCAACATGGTTGCTAACTGATTAAAGCCACTTGCTGTTTATTTTTGTTAGATATGTTTTTTTTTTTTTTTTGCCCCCTTCCTCAATACTGTATAATGTCTAAGAGGAACTTTAAATGAATGTGCAACTCTTAAGTAGTATATTCCTCAAAGGTTTCATTATACAATAGTGTACAAAAAATTAATTTTGAAAATATTAAGAAGTCATTACATCATATTTCCAATATATGATGTTAGAATTGACACCATCATATTACTTTGGGCTTTAAAGAGTGCAAATTGTTTGAAATATAATTTGAGTGAGATAGAAGAGAAGGAACTTTTAATTTCATCTCATTGAATTTAATTTCAAAACTTTACAATTTCACATATTAATCCCATTTAGGGTACCTGCCCATAAAGCTCATTCAGTTTAAATTCCACCAAATGAAATTTTTATAAAACGTGCCATTCAGCAGGAAAATTTAAAATAAAGAAAGTGGAGTCTGGCCTGTGCAAAGGATTATGGGAGGCAGCTATCAGGAAAAAATAAAGAATGGAGTGGAGTCACATGGGTGCAAAAGATCAGGGAAAGCAGCTAGTGCGCCTGGTGGCAAAAACACCGGAGTCCAGGAGATGCAATCACGTGTTCCGTGCGAAAAGAACGGGAGATCGTGAGATTTTCTAGCAGCAGTAGCCACAATTAAAATCAGTTCAAATCACCAATACCCCTACTTTCTTTTAGAGAGCCAGTTGTTAAAAATTTACCAGCACACGCCTGATTAGGTGGTGCCAATATACTAGTTGCAGCTGATTGATGTTTCGGTGCAGATTTTTGTGAGCTTCAGAGGTAACATACGGTAGGAGTGAATGACTTGGAGGAATGGCCATTTTCACCTGAGTTCCAAAAGAACATCTGCCTGCTTGCTACCTTCTGGGCATAGGTGGGTTTATTGATATGTTTCACTGCTTTTCTTGCCTCCTGTTCAGCTCTGCCTTCATTCTTTGAATTTCTTTTTCTTCTTTCTACCTCTGGCATGCTCGTTAATAGGCTGGGTCTTCTGGGCAATCAATGCAAGTGGATTTTGTAGCTGAACATGTTTCGAGGTCCTTTGCACTATATCGAGTGCATTGAAAGGACTGCACTGCAGGCCATTTGTGTCTGTATTTCTGGCACCTGAAGCACCATAAAGGATTTAGGACATAGGGACACACTGGACGGTTGATGTAACCAGCTTTAATCTCATTACAAGACTGAAATGAAAAGCAGGGTGTTTCTAGTGGGAGCAAGTTTTCCATCCCCTCACAGAAATTCGCTTAACAGCAATCACTCCCTGTGGTTTAGAGCAGAATTCCTCCTTGAGGTCTCACTTTGAAATGACACTTCTCGATGAGTTCAGTGTTCTATGTGGTGTCACTCGTTGGTGTTCCTCCAATTGATGTTTCATGGGTTACTGCCTATCATTTTTCTGTTTCAATTAAGAGGTCTGCAGAACAAAACCTCAACTGATTTAGGGGAATTTGCTAACCCTTTCTGTTTAAAAAAGGGTGACAATTTTCCAATAGCTTATTTGCTGGTTGAGTGAATAATTAAAAACCTTGGGGTGGCCCTGATGGTATTTCAGTTCACTGTCTCTTTGCAGAAATAGGGCTTTCTCTCTCTCTCCACCCCTATTTTCAGATAGGGACTGGGTTGGTGCCCTTGAAGAAATAAGTTTATCATGATTCATAATGCTTTTGTATTGGTTCAGGGCTCGAGCTCACTGCCCACTTGGGAGTGGAAAGCCAGGGCTACTCAGACACCATACAGCACTGTTACCAGCCTGAATCCTGTACCTCGGACCATGAGGGTAGGGGCATGGCATTGACACAGTTAACCCTTGCAGGTGGACCCACAAGCCGATTGATCTTAGCTGGGCCATCCAGGACCACCCTGTCTTGTCGAAGCAGGAGCCAAAGTTGTGAAGCTGGGACCCTCAACCAACAGGATCCCCATTTCCACAGGTCGTGCTGCACAGCAAAAACGCCGGATTTCCAATTGACATTAGCCTGGAACCTAGACGGTACTTTGGATCCCAGTGATGCTAAACTGGAGGACCAGCATTGTCACTGGGAAGTCGGCGATTCTACCAACTGTGCTACCCACGAGGGCACATTTGCCTGGGCATTGACTCCACCAGGTCCTCATCGATGACGTCAGGAATTTTCGTGAGCCTTTTCACAACGTGGTTGATTTAGTCGGTCTCAGACAAAGGGAGCATGGTATTTTTTCCCTGACACCCTGGTTTTTCATTTCCAGAAAACAGGAAATCGACCACATAACACACGAAATTTACAGACCACATACATGAAGCAATATAACCTTAGTCACCAAAGCTCCTAAAACCCCAACAACAACAACGACTTGACTAGACGTCTGAGGTGATCCTTATGGATTGGAAATCATGCTATCTATAAAGCTTTCCAGAGTTTCGGAATAGATAATGGTTGCGTGTTCATACACCTCACTTCCCTTCCAAAACATCCAAAGGTATGTTTTGGAAGGATTGAGATCAGGCAAATTTCGAGCTAATTAAGATGAGTGATATTTTCAGTGTGTTCCTAGAGCCATTCGTTCACAGTGTGGTCCAGACGATACAACACATTATCCTGTTGGAAGGTCCTTTTTCTGTCCATCAATAAATGCAACATGGCAGGGTGCACATTGTCTCATAAGACCTGCTGGTACTTATGTGCATTCTTGTCGCAAGGTGGTCCATAGACTTACGTCCATATCCACCTGTGTATTCTGTGGGCAAAAAATTATCCCAAACTGTTAGCCTGGAAGTGTATGTGTAGGTAGTGTTTGTGTAATGTGCTGTAAGGTAACACTGGGCTACTTTGCCACCAGGTAACAGGCACATGAGTAAATGCCATTGGTGCCCATTCCTGGCACAGAGAATCGATTGTGGGTCTACTAAATCAGTAAGTGCAATTCAGCACTAAAAACCTGCACCCACCAGTGGTAGTGCAAGATTGGTGAGTGCCAGCAATCCCATTGCCGGGCTGCCCACACCTGAAAGCCAGCAAAATATATATATATAAAATCGCCCACTCGAGTGTTAAAATCTTGCATCAACCAACTTGGCAAATACCAGCAGCAAAAAAATAAATAATAAATAATAATAATAAAAAAAAAAAACATTTAAAAAATGTACAGCAATCAAGGAGTGTACCACAATAATAACAATTAAGTAAATCATGAAAAGCTATTCATTATACAATCTCAACTAATGATGACAGATGTCTTCTCTTCATTACCCCAGGGGCTCACATCTGGTGAGTATGGGCTTGGCACAAAAGGGTCCTGAGCTGGGTATCATCATTCTTCTCTTATTTGGTGATGGTGATTCCTCTTCTCTCTCTCTCTCTCTCTCTCTCTCTCTCTCTCTCTCTCTCTCTCAGTGTAATTCAGAATTTTTTTTTTTTTTTGGCTGGTGCAGCATAAGCCTCAGGCTTCCTTCCAACAATGGCTAATAATAATAATAAACATTCTAGCAAACTCCTGTAACGCCATAAATTATACAGCTGATTGCAAACAAACATGCTCAGTACTTCTGTCCAAATTTGGAATAGACCCTCAATTTTTGTCTGTAGTCCTCATACAAGAAGCAATCGTACAAAACATGATTCCAAGACATTCATGGAACATCTGCAATATGGCTGATCTACAAGGCCAAATTGAAACAACTTGTAATTTAAAGATCCATAACCCCTCATTAGATAAGAGGTTTCCGTTGATAATTAAAATCATTATTATTTTCATTGTCAACACTAAATAGAACATTGGGCATAAATAATCTAGTTACTTCACCAGTTGCATTTAAAATGCTTTGATACCAGGCCGTGTCAAAAGCTCCTTCAAAGTCAATGAAAAGAGCTAAGACATACTTGTCGGTAGATTGTTGACAGTAAGTAACCAGGTCCTGTATGGCCTCTTCAGTTGACAAATTCTTCTTAAAGCCATATTGATGTTTAAAAGTTATATTATTTTTGACAAATAAATAATTTAATCTTAATAGCAATAACTGCTCATACAACTTCCCAAGATTTGCTAAAAGTGATAGTGGCCTGTAAGCCCTTGGATTAGTTAAAGATTTGCCTGGTTTATGTAACAATTTCAGTAGTGCAACCTTCCAATATCCTGGAAATAAACCCTCCAATAAACATTTATTGTGCATGCGTTTAACAACCTGAGGGAACATTTAATTAACTTCAAAATAGAGGGTTGTTAAAATTAAAGTATCCTTATGTAGAGGGCTCTGGAGCGAGTTCTTAGGCCGAAGTACTGAAGAGAAATTTGGACAACAGGTACGATAAAGAATGCGCTTGCCATTTAGTGGAAAAAAAAATTAGTTACAAAATTTATTACAAAATCGATGCACGAGGTGAACGAAGGCTCTCCCGGACGGTACGTGGCAACAGTAGGGCGATTGTGGCACAACTCGCCAGTAATTGGAATGCTGGTGACGGGAGTAATGTGTCACAACACACAGAACATTGAACCCTACTTAAAATTGGGCTGCTAACCATGGTTCACGGGCAACAGCGCCTACAATGGGCACGCAAGCATCGAAACTCGACCTTGAAAAATAGGAAGAAGGTCGTCTGGTCTGATGAATCACGTTTTCTGTTGCACCATGTGGACGGCCGGATCGCTTGCATCGTTTACCTGGGGAAGTGGCGCCTGGATGCACCGTGCGACGAAACCAAGCCAGTGGTGGCGGTATCGTGCTTTGTGCGATGTTCTGCTGGGATACCCTAGGTCCAGTCATCCATGTGCCGGGCACTCTGATCACCACCGACCTAAAGATCGTTGCTGACCAGGTACACCCATTCATGGCAACGGTCTTCCCTTCTGGCGGTGCCGTCTTTTAGCAGGATGATGCGCCATGGCACACCACCCGGGTTGTTCGAGACTGGTTCTCGTAACACGAGGAAGATTTACAGGTATTGGCATAGCCTCCAAGGTGCCCAGGCATCAATCCATCTAGCACCTCTGGTTTGTATTGGAACAGGAATTCCGATCTGATCTGTGACGTCTCAACCACGGACCTTACAGGAGTTAAAGGATCTGCTGGTTACATGTTGGTACCAGATACAACAAGACACATTTAGAAATATTTTAGCCTCCATGCCTCGCCGGATACGAGCTGTTTTGACTGTACGTGCAGGACCAACATGATATTAGGCAGGTGGTCATAATGTTTTGGCTCATCGGTGTATATATCTGTAACATGCACCATTTTGAACTATCCGTGTGCTGCACTCACACTGATCACAGCGCCACTCAGTATAGTAAAACTATAGACGTCTAGTGGACACTCAGTGGCACGGGAAATGATCTCCGGTGACACATTTGAAAGCAAAAAATTAAGAGGCATTACTTTCGTACTACTACCTCGTATTATAACTCTGTATAAAGAAAGTAATTCCATGAGAATTAGGCCAAAAAAAACTAGTTGTGTTATTTAAAGGAGCACAAACTACATTCGACAATTCAAACACACGGGCAGCCTCCTAGAGGAACAAACCACGATCAAGCGGATCGAACATATCAATGAGAGCACAGTAAGACTATAGCACTGGTTTCTAAACGCAATCGACGATTTACTGCACGAAATCCGACCTGAGTTCAATAGGAACAGACAAACTCACGTGTCTACATTCTCTGTAAAATTTCGTCTTAAACGAGGAGAACTTCATGGTTGTGTGGTGGTCCATATCATCATCATCATCAGCCATTTTCAATCCACTGCAGGATGAAGGCCTCTCCAGCAACTTTCCAGTTCCTTCTGTTTTGAGCACTGGCCATCCATTTACTACTCAAAAACTCATGAATTTCATCTATCCATCTCCGCCTTTGTCTTCCAGGTTTTCTTCTAGCTCCTCTTGGGTACCATTCTGTTATTTTCTTAGTCCATCTGTCATCATGTCTTCGAGCTATGTGTCCTGCCCAAGACCATTTTAGTTCTTTAGTTTTGATAAGAATGTCCTTTACTTGAGTTTGCTGCCTAATCCATGTGTTTCTCTTCTTATCTAACAGCCTGATTCCCAATATAATTCGTTCCACTCTTCGCTGTGTAGTTCTTAGCTTCTCTTCCATTCTTTTGGTGAGTGCCCAAGTTTCACTTCCATAAGTCATGGTGGGGAGTATACATTGATTCATTATTTTACGTTTCAGACAAACTGGGATATTGCTCTTCAGTATGTGACTATATTTCCTGAATGGTACCCATCCAAAATTTATTCTTCTCTTGACTTCCAGCCATTTATCATTATTACAGCTAATAACTTGTCCCAGATAAGTATATGACTCCACCTTTTCAATTACTGCTCCTTCAATCATTATTTCCCTTTCTGTGGCATACTTGTTCATCATTACTTTTGTTTTAGCCATATTCATCTTTAGTCCAAAATCCTTACTAACTGTGCATAACTGATTAAGATTTTACTCTAATTCTTTGGGATCGTGGCTTATGACCACGATGTCATCTGCAAATCGTAAATGGTTTAGGTACTCTCCGTTCACATTGACTCCTTTCTGCGACCAGTCTAATCTTCTGAAAGCTTCCTCAAGGGCAGCAGTAAACAGCTTCGGAGATATTGTGTCTCCTTGTCGAACTCCTTTCTCGATTTTAAATTTCCTACTGTCTTTGTCTAGTCTAATAAAGGATGTAGCACTCTCATATATTTTCTTCAAAATCATAATATATGGAGTATCTATGCCTTGTCTTTCCAGTGCCCGAAACATTGCCTTATGCTGTATGGAGTCAAATGCCTTTGCATAATCCACAAATGCCAGGCATAATGGTGTTTTATATTCATTTGCTTTCTCCATTAGCTGTGATATTACGTGAAGGTGATCCATAGTTGAGAATCCTGTCCTAAAGCCAGCTTGCTCTTTCGGTTGATTCTCATCAAGTATTCTTTCTAATCTGTTAGTAATGACCCTTGTGAACAACTTGTAGATTTGGGATAACAAGCTAATTGGTCTATAATTTCCAATTTCTGATTTATCTCCTTTCTTATGCAGCAAAACTATGATTGCATTATTCCACTGCTTAGGCATCACACCTTTTCTAATGCACTTTGTGAAGAGCCTTGCCAGTTTTTGTGTTATGTCTCTTCCTCCCAATTTTAACAACTCTACAGTAACTTCATCTTCCCCCGGGGCTTTCCGATTTTTCATTTTCTTCAATGCATGTTCTACCTCATCAGGAACAATATCGGGTATGTCGTATGTGTTGCTACTTTGCAATCCATCTTCCCCACTGCTGGTATCATTCCTTCGCTCCTTGTATAATTCTCTATAGTAGTCTTCTGCTATTTGAATTATGCCGTCTCTGCTGTTTATAAGTACACCATCGCTATTCTTCAGTTTCAGTATCATTTGTCTTTCTATATTACTGCTCATGGCTGCTGATTTAAATCCTTTGTTTTCCCTTAATGCTTGTTCTACTTTTCTTGTGTTAAATCTTCTTATGTCCTCTCTGAGTCTCTTTCTAATGGCTTTGCATAACTCAGTATACTCAATTTAATCCCTGTCAGTGTTTTTCTTGCTCTTCATTTGTCGTCTTTGGTTCATCATGACAAGTGTTTCTTGACTATTTTTTTCTTATTTGGATTTCTGTTTCCCTATAGGTTTCTTGGGCTTTATCACTTTCAGAAAGTTGTAATATTCCTCGTCGATATCTTGGTCCTGAGCAGTCTGCAGAAGCTCAAACTTGTTCTTAAGTTCCAGTACATACTGTTTTTTCTCCTCCTCTGTTATTTCAAAGACCTTTGTATTATTTACTCGAGTCAGTTTTTTCCTTTCCTTTCCTACATCTATATCAAGTGTACATCTTACCATTCTGTGATCACTTCCAACATTTACCTTATTCAGGACGGTAACGTCATTCACAATATGTCTTTTGTTAGTAAGGATGAAGTCGATTTCATTAGTTGTTAATGCATTTGGACTCTTCCATGTCCACTTTCTGTTCACCCTTTTCTTGAAAAAAGTGTTCATTACTGACATTCCTTGAGATTCTGCAAATTCCACAAGTCTTTCACCTCTTTTATTTCTTTCACCAATTCCAAAATTTCCTATAGTTCCTCTTTCTGCACTGTTTTGCCTTTTTCCAACCTTAGCATTGAAGTCCCCCATAATAATATTGTAGTGGGTTTTCTGCTCATCTAGAAGACTCTCAATTTCAGTGTACATTTCTTCAACCTCTTCATCATCATGGCTCGATGTTGGTGCATAAATCATTATAATCTTTAGCTTGTACCTCTTAGAAATCTTGAGTATTAGTCTTGACACCCTTGGTGATGTACTTTTGAATTCCAAAATGTTGTTTTTAAAATCTTTATGGACCAGAAACCCAACTCCACCTTCACTCCTTTCACTGTTTCCATTGGTGTACAGCAGATTTCCACTTGATAAACTTATAAGTGATTCATTTCTTCTTGTTGTTTCAGCCAAACTGATGATATTCCAATTCACATTTTCTAATTCCTTTTCCAGCTCTAATATCCTGTCTTCACCGATGAGTGATCGTACGTTATAACATAAACCCTTATTAAAAGTGGAAAATTGAAAAAAAATTTTTGGTTCGACAAAGAACCATCGACATTGAGCAGTTGAAGGGGGGAACGTACTGTGCTGAATAAATTCAAATTTAAAATTTTTGAAATTTAAATTTTGAATTTTTGAATTTTGAAGTTTATGTAATACACTGGTGTGCAAAACTTAAGGACCAACACTATTTCTAAAGGTTACAACCTCAAAATCCAACGAAACAGCCGTGGCGATAGGCATAACTGTGACCGTTCAGTAGAAAGCTGGTCCACATGCAAAAATTTGAATCGTTATGAGAGAGCTCACATGCACAGATCAAAGCAGCAGTTCAGCAGTTATGTGCAAATTACCAAAAGGTGAGCACAACTGTTACAGACGTTCGATTAGTTTCATACACTGCTACAGACAACGAAATGGCCAGTAGACAACATCTGGATGACTACGTGATGTCGAATAATTAGGAAGCTCGAGGAAGGTCGAAGTGCAAGGAGTGTGGCTGCAGAGTTCGGTATCGCCCATAGCATCGTCTCACGTGCGTGGTCGGCTTCAGAATGACAGCTCTTTGAAGGACCAGTGGTGGTCGTCCACGAAACACAACGCCCAATGATGACCGCTGAATACTTCGGCAGGCCAAGGACAGACACCAGACAGGGGGATGCATTGCAAACCAGTTGCACAGGAGCACAGGACGCAGGATATCGCAGTTTACTGTGGCCAGGCGACTCCACCAAGGTGGACTGTTTGCCCGATGACCAGTACGCTGTGTCTCTTTAACACCTGCCCATCAGAGACACCGTTTACAGTGGTGCATCGAACACAAGGACTGGACAGCAGCGCAATGGGGTTAGAAACTCTTTACTGATGAGAGTAGATTCAGTCTCAGCAGTGATTCTGGACGTCAGCTGATATGGCTAGAGGTTGGCACACGGTATCACCCCGCAAACATCACTGAAAGGGATCGATATGGCGGTTGAGGTGTTCTCGTCTGGGGAGGCGTTATCTTGGATGGACGTACAGAACTTCAGATACTGGAAGGCGGTGCTGTAACCAATGCACCTACTGTACTGAAGTAATCCTTCCCCATGTTCGTCTGTTCCAAGGTACCATTGGCTCCAAGTTCTTGTTTATGGATGATAACAGCACACCCCATCGCATTGCACTTTGATATGCTTTTGGAAAGTGAGGATATTGTTCGTATGGATTAGCCTGCCTGTTCCATCGATCTAAATCCCATCGAACACATATGGGACGCTCTGGGGAGATGCCTAGCGGCACGACTACACCCACCAGAAAATGTTCACCAGCTGAAGATGGCACTGACAGAGGAATGGACGATGTTACCACAATAACTTATCAAAAAAATTGTTCTAAGTATGGACAGGCTGTGCAAAGCCTGCATTGACATTAGAGGTAGCCATATCTCCTACTGAGGACCGTCTCTTCACTTTGTTCCATCTTTGGCAGTGATGCATCTGTATCATGGCAAATGCTATCTTGCCATTTTTGAATAAAGTCCCTGTGTACCGTTTTGTTTGGGTTGTTGTGTCTGTGTTGTTTCCTTCATCGTTTCTGTACCCCACGAGGTTCTTTGCTATGCTTTTCCCATATCCAGCCCACTCCTATTAGAAGCTACAGGTAAAAACATGATGGTCCTTAAGTTTTGCACCCTATTTATAACAAGTCAATGATCCGAGCACAGTTGTAGAAACTCTCTGCACAAGCTGTACAGAGAGTTTCTTGCAAATAAACAATAGGAGGGGTGACCAAACTCAATAGAACTTCCATGGGATCATATCTTTCGTCAAATCCTTGAAATCTGCCCACCTTCACAAAATTTATGAGAAACTTTGCAGGTCTCTTGGAATAATGTTATTCAAGCGACTATTATAAGATTAATGTCCAGAATGCCATGTCTAAATAAGACAGTGATAAAATCTTGTGGATCAGATTTTGAGGAATAATCAGTATTGTTGTTAATATTAGTCATTTCAGAATTTTTTGCTACAAATTTTTAAATGTATAATAAAAAATAATAAAACACTTTGTAGTGTGCTTTTTTTATATTAAACCTTATATTGTTCTTAGCTAATTTCAAAATAAATTAATGCAAACTTGCCAAATGCTGTGATTACAAACTTTTAGGTGAGAGTTTACATTCAGCTTTAACAAGATGAACGCAAACGGCATCAAAATAATTCCAAGGAGGATGTTAAAAACTATACAGAAATAAAACTGAAGGAGTCTCCTATGATAGTTTAGTAGAATAGTTTTGTCACTCTTTTTGAATGCTCCGGGTTCTATTGACGAGCCGCCTGTTTACTGGTGACATTTCGGAAATCATCAATTGAGGCTGTAGTTAGCTGTTCTCAGGCAGAACAAGTTTTATCTCGGGAGTTATTCCAGGTTTTTTAGCCCACACAACATGGAAATTGACACGCAAACAGCTGCTTCTACTAATATACACAATGGCACAATATGGTCTAAGGTCTGTGATGCACACAAAACTCTTCAACAAAACTGAGTGATCACTGAAATACAATTACATATGCTGTTGCAGAAAGCAAAGGTGAGGATGCAGTCTCTTAAGAATTCAAGAATCTTGCCTACTGCAATGCTGCATAATGTAACAATGCAATATCTTTAGATAAAGAGGGCCATTCCCTGGCCTGCAACCTACCCCACGTATTTCTTTTTTCACTGATTTATGAATAGTCTCTGGTACAATGAATCGTAAAATTGTATACACTACAGTTTGTTTGCTTTAGAGTATTTTAAATATAATAATTCTCTTCAGACCTCTTTCTTATCACTAATTGCACTTTTTCATCATAGATTGTTGAAAAGCAGAATTTTACTCCACCATGCAGACACCGAACAAAAATTTAGTTATTTGTGGTAATTAGAGCATGTAACAGATTTAACAAGTGTATCTTCTGCATTTGTTTGCTTTGAGCACTGAAATTAGAGTATAAGATTAACGTTTTTTTTTTCTTTATTTACAAGTATACTAACTGCAACTGCATAAAAAGGGTTTCCACCATGAAAGATGGGATTCAGAAATATTTAATATCAAAAATGAGTGGTAGCATTTGACAGGTCTACAGGACATCCTGTTAAAAAAGTCACTGAATTTGCTGGTGTTTAGCAAAGAACAGTAATAAGAGTTTTTAAGGAATGGTATGATCGAAATGAGCTTCAAAATTGTGGTCGAGATCTGTGCTAAGTGATCAGCAACGAATATCGCATTTAAGTAAACGAGAAACAATTTCAAACAAGGCAAGGACCGCTACAAGCAGTTATTCAAGGATATCATCAGCCAGGTTCTGAGAGAATAATGTCTAACGTGAAAATGTGGAGTATGGGTCGAAAACTGAAAAAAATATCTGAATAAATTTATGAAGGATTAAACAAACTGTTAGAGGAGATACTAGTCTCGGATCCCCTGTGTGGGACATGACAGTATGGTAGTAGGAGTAGCAATAGTAGCAGTAGCAGTGGCATTTGATGCAAGAGAGCAAGTGTATGAGCTTATGCAGCATCAGCCAAAAAAAAAAAAAAAAAAATCACACCATTCCCTCCAAATGCCTGTCCAGTTCCTCCTTAAATTTATACAACTATCAACTTCCACAACGACAGATGGAAGTTTGAATTTATGCCCTCTTAGGTTCGTAATCTGAACAAGTGGAGGGATCTCATCAGAATTCAGCGTGCTCAACCCATTCAAGGCCTTATACACCTCAATCAGATCACCGCGCAGGTGCCTAGTCTCCAGCCACTGCAATTTGCAGAACTTAAGCCTCTCTTGGTAAGAGGATCCCTTCATTCCCCTCACCAATCTTGTTGCCCTTCGCTGTACACGTTCAAGTAAATCTACATCCTTCCTAAAATGAGGCCTCCAGACCTGTACGCAGTACTCAAGGCGTGGCCTGACCATTGCCTTATACAGAGGGATAATCACCTCCTTTTCCGTGCTAGCAAAATTCCTATATATCATTGACAAAACCCATGACCTGCCCTGGCAGCCTGTCTGCATTGCTCAGAAAACTTCATATCTGACTGCACAATTACTCCAAGGTCTTTTTCATTTTCTACCACCTTAAGTGTAGTAGCACACAGTTGGTACGTTTCTCTGGGGTTACTTCTACCCATATGCAGTACTTTGCATTTGTCAAGGTTAAACTTCAGTTGCCACTTCTTAGCCCATCTGCCCGAATTATCTAGATCCTGTTGCAGCAGCACACTGCCATTACTGTCATTAACAACCCTGCCAACCTTTGTATCATCTGCAAACTTCGACATTAAGCCTGATATACCTTCATCAATATCATTGATAAATATACAAAACAACAGTGCACCTAACACCGAACCCTGTGGGACTCCACTAATAACATTAGTCCACGAAGAGCAGCACCCATTGATTACCACCCTCTGTCTTCTCCCACTTAACCATCTTTTTATACATTGTAGCAACTTACCCTTAATACCATTCTGCTCCAATTTGTACAATAGTCTTCCATGCGCAACAGTGTCAAAAGCTTTCCTGCAATCCGAAAATGTGATATCAATATTATTTTTTGCATCCAGGTCCTTTGTAACCACGTCATAATATCCTATCAAATTTGTCAGACAAGACTTGCTCTTAACAAACCCATGCTGTGTATGAATTATTGCTGCAGTCTTGTCTAGATGATCCTGCAATGCATCTTTAACCAGTGACTCCATTATTTTACCCGGAACGGAAGTTAAACTAACCAGTCTGTAATTACTCGTGTCACTCTTCGATCCCCCTTTGTGAATTGGGGATACATTTGCACATCTCCAATCCGTGGGAACCTCTCCTGAGTCCAAGGATGCTCTCATAATTATGGCTAAGGGTTTGCTTAGTTGCTTTGCCGCCTCCTTTAATATAACTGGATAGATCCCGTCCACCCCAGGTGCTTTTCTTATGTTTAACTTCAACAATTTCTCCTCCACTTTGCTTTCAGTTATTACAAAATCATTAAGTATCCTGCTACAATTTGATAACCTTCTGCCATTTTCAAACCTTAATAATTCCTCACGTGTGAATGTAGATGCAAAATACTCATTCAGTTTGTTTGCTATCTGAGCAGGATCATCAACTTCCCCGGGGGCTCACATCTGGTGAGTATGGGCTTGGCAAACCCAGGGTCCTGAGCTGGATATCATCATTCTTCTCTTTCTTGGTGATTCCTTTGTACTTCTCTCTCTCTCCCTTTCTCTCTCTCTCCCTCTCTCCTCCTCTCTCTTCTTTCTTTCTCAGGGGGTAACTCGGGATTTTTTTTTTTTTTTTTTTTTGGCTGGTGCAGCATAAGCCTCAGGCTTCCTTGTACCATATGGCTAATAATAATAATAATAATAATAATAATAATAATAATAATAACAGTCGAACCATCAATGTCAAGTGGACCAATCAGATTCATCCCCTTCCTTTTAGAGTTTATATAAGTAAAGAAATCCTTGCTGTTTTTCTTAGCATCTTTTGCCAAGGATTTCTCGTAATCTGCCTTCGCCTGCCTAACCTCCTTTGTCACCTGATTACAGACTAGCTTATATCTGCCATAAGCATCTGAGTCCCTTGATAATTTATATGCATCCCATGCATTTTTCTTCTCTGTCACGAGTCTCATTAGTTCATTTGATAACCATTTAGGCCTAAACCTTGAACAATATTTCTTAATAGGTATGAAACTTTTAGTAGCTTCCACTATTAATTCCTTGAATGCTTCCCACTTAGAATTTACTCTTGGTAACATCGTCAGTTTATCCCACTGTACAAAATTTAAAAACTGTCGGAGACCACTGTACTCACCTTTACGGAAGCAAAAACCCTTTCCTTTACCCCTGATGGTAATTAAATCTTTAAGTAAATCCCACATCAGTACACTGTGATGACTGCCACCTAGTGGTTCTTTTATCTGCAAATTCTTAATACACGAATGATCACTGCTGATAACCAGATCAAGAGTATTTCTTTCTCTGGTTGCCTCTCAAACATGCTGCTGCAGAAAACATTCGCCCAATAAATCCACAAAAATGTGTGTGTGTGTGTGTGTGTGTGTGTGTGTGTGTGTGTGTGTGTGTGTGTGTGTGTGTGTGTGTGTGTGTGTGTGTGTGTGTGTGTGTGTGTGTGTGTGTGTGTGTGTGTGTGTGTGTGTGTGTGTGTGTGTGTGTGTGTGTGACCAACCCACAAGTTCCAGTCAACATCTGGGAAGTTAAAATCCCCTATTATAAGACATTCCGATTTACTAGCCCACTCTATTTCTCTGTACAATTGTTCATTGTACTCATTCGAGTCATTAGGCCTATTCCTACTCTTATTTTTGCTTTCGCAGTGCTTATGTCACACCAAACTGACTCAACAGTGCACTGTTCATCTATATCAACTGGATGCACTTCATTTGATTTTATGTTTTTCTTCATTAACAGCATAACACCTCCTCCCTTTCTATCCTGTCTGTCCCTTCTGTACACATTGTACTCCCCAAATTGCAGTTCAGCATTCCTTATATCTGTGTGACACCACGTCTCTGCTATCCCAACAATATCCGCCTTTGATGTCTTGACCAACACTTCAAATTCATCAAATTTATTTACTATACTTCTAGCATTGGTATACATGCAAGCATACATGCTCCTACTCCTATTCTTAGTTACCCTAACACATCCCATATACCCGCCTATTTCAGGATGACTGCCATCCGTCCCTGAAATCCCCAACATCCCACGCCCCAGGTCGCTACTTATTCTAATAGAAGTTGTGCAAGAATCACCTTCACCTCTGCCTACGGCTACTGTTAAACTATTAGTCCTTGTATCCCCCCAAGCTAGCAGTTTTCCGACCCACCTAACACTGCCTCGATAGCATCAGCAAATATTCTTGCACCCTTTCTATTTAGGTGTTTCCCATCCCTATAGAAGCAGTCTCTCCTGTTAACAAGTACAGTCCAGGCTGAAAAAAATTTTACCCCTTGAGCCTTGCACAATCTTTCCAGGGCCGAATTGATCGACAAGGCTTTCATCATATACTCCCTTCTGTAGTGTCTGGGCAGAATTGCAGACACTTTCAAATTCAACCCTAATTCTCGGCTTTTGTTCAACAGTGACCTGTACTTGTTAAGTAATTCTGCCGGTCACCTACTCCTAATATCATTAGTGCCAACGTGTACAACTTTTGTGCCCTTAAAAGGTGATATCCGCTCTACAACGTCATCAACCTTTGCCCCTGGCTGACATACCCTGGTCCTGTTCCACCTATCCAGAGTCGACTTTGTCCGAAACAAATATAATGAGACAGTTGTGAAGCTACCATACTACTAGGTCCACCACAGCGATGAACCTCAGAATAAGTTTCTAATGGTGATTTAAGTATACGCGGGACCATTCAGTAATCTCCAAAACCTGTAATTCCCTTCTCTGAACCCGCGCACTGTTCATTAATAAGATATTGCGAAATCAGTCTTGTATAAGCTTTTATAGAGGACAATACAGGAAGCATTTTCAGTCACCATTTTTAAATTTAAAAAAAAATGGAAATTATTTCCCTCTATAGGAACGTATACATCAATATTTTTTTCTTGGAGTATAAACGTTGTTTTTAGATCTCAAAAATTTATAAATCCGGTCTTTTCACGCAAGGACCAAAATGTATATAATAATAATAATAAATATTATTCATAAATTTGTATTTTAATTTTATTATTATTTATTCAAAACAAACACAATCATGCTGAAGATTGGTCATGAGCCTGGAATTTTCCTTGAACCTGAATATGTGATATTAATATTAGAACAAGGGGGTGTTGTAAGCGTAAAACTTTGTGGTTTTTGGAGGTATGTCCTCTAGTTATTGTATGTTGAGGGATATCGTTTTGTTGCTTGTTTAAGGTAAGTTTGTAATTAAGACGTAGTTTGTTTTTTAAATTTTGTAAAGTCGATAGCCATTTGCAAATTGATGTTACTAGTTTGTTCACATATGTGATGAATCTAGGATATGTAGAGACTAGGATAAAATTAGATTTTTTTTGTGTATTACAGCTGTTACTAGCAAAGTTATTTATACGTTCTTGGATTGCAAAATTATTGAACTTGAAAAGTTAATTTATATTTGTTATATATTGTCTCGCCCCCCCTCAATTATTATTTTTTTTTAAATTAATACGCGAGTTCACTTAAATTTATTGCACAAACCTCAGGTGCAACAAGTTTCTTTAATTATTGTTGCTTATTTATTATGTTTAGCTTATTTATTATGTTTATATGGTTAGTTATTATAATTGGTTTAAAATTACTACGTCTTGGTTTTCCATAATCTGAGTTTTAGAGAGAGGTATATGCACGTTCTTTTGTAACGATTGCTTCACTCCGTGTACACCCATAAACAAAAATCACATTAATAAAAATATATATTAATTGGTATATATTTTTATGATTAATTAAAGAGGTTATGAAAAAGCGGACAAAGTTTGCAGTGTATGGGAAAAGTATTAGTATTGACAACAAGGAAGCAAAGCTTATGCTGTGCTAGTCGACAAAAAAAAAAAAAAAAAAAAAGACTGAAATCCAGTATAGGGGTGATTGACAGGTGACGGCACCTCCCACTCAGTGCTGTGATTGGGTGATTATTGTGGAGGAGTTTTCTTTCTGATTAGCAGTAGCATGGGATTCAAGAAAGAAAGCTTATACAGCATCAACCAAAAAAAAAAAAAAAAAATAGTCTTCTTCTTCTTCTTCCTTGACTCTATTTAAGCTATCAACTTCCACAACGACAGATGGAAGTTTGTACTAGCAATCAACCACTCACTGGCTAAATGCAAATTTCTGCACATTCATTCTGCAACTGTCTTTCCTCAGTTTGAACTGATGTCCCCTCTAGTGCATAATCTGAGCAAGAGAAAAGATCCCATCAGTATTCAGCTTGCTGAAACCATTTAAAGCCTTAAACACCTTAATCAGATCAACTTGCAGGTGCCCAGTCTCCAGAAGCTGCAATTGGAAGAACTTAGGCCTTTCTTGGTAAGAGCCAATTAGTTCCCTTCACCAATCTTGCATTGCTTCTCTGTACTCGTTCCAGCAGCTCTACATCCTTCCTAAAGTGAGGCCTCCAAACTTGCGTGCACTACTCAAGGTGTGGCCTGACCATTGCCTTATACAAAGGGATAATCTCCTCCTTATCCCTGCTAGCAAAGTTCCTGTTATATTGTTCACAAGATTCCATGAGCTGCTCTCTTGCAGCCTGTCTGCACTTCATATCTGATGGCACAGTTACCCCCAGGTCTTTTTCATTCTTCACTAGCCTGAGTACATTGCTCTGGGATTACTGCTACCCATACATAGTACTTTGTATTTGTCAATATTAAACTTCAGTTGCCACCTCGCAGCCAATTTACTCAAGATTTCTAGGTCCTGATGTAGCCGCATACCATCATTACTGTCATTAACAACCCTGCAACCTTGGTATCATCTTCAAACTTCAACATTAAGCCTGTTATACTGTTTTTTTTCTATATTTATCAGTGATATTGATGAAGCTTAATATAAGCTTCATCAATATCACTGATAAATATAGAAAAAACAATGCTACTGCCCCAACACTGAACCCTGGGCAACTCCACTAATAACATTAGTCCTTGATGAGGAGTGGCCATTGATTGCCATTCTGTTTTTTCTGCTCAACCATCTTTTTATCCATAACAGCAACTTTCCCTTAATGCCATACTGCTCCAATTTGTACAACAGCCTTCTATGTGCAACGGTATCAAAAGGTTTCCTGAAATACAAGTATGGTATCAAAATTATTTATTTTTTATTTTTTGCATCAAGTTCCTTTGTGACCACGTCATAGTATCCAATCAAATTGGTCAGGCAAGATTTCCCCTTAACAAACCCATGTTGTGTCTTTACTGTACCTGCAATCTTATCTAGATGAACAGCATTGCTTCTTTAACCAGTGACTCCATTGCTTTTCCCAGAATAGAAGCTAAACAAACTAACAGGTCTCTGATTACTCATGTCACCCTTTGATCCCCCTTGTTAATTGGATATATATTTGCACATCTCCAGTCCGTGGGGACTTCCCCTGAGTCCAGGTATGCTCTCATAATTATGGCTAAGGGTTTGCTTACTTCCTTTGCTTCCTCCCTTAATATAAGTGGATAGATCCCATCCACCCCAGGTGGCTTTCTTATGTTTAACTTCAACAATTTCCCCTCCACTTTCAGTTATTACAGTCATTTAGCTCCCTATTAAAGGTAGAGTAACTTCTGGCCTCCACTTCCATACAGACTTCCTCTTGTGTGAATGTAGATGAAAAATACTCATTCAGTTTGTCAGCTACCTCAGCAGGTTTATAAACAATCTAATTGTTGATTTCAAGTGGACTAATCTGATTCATCCCCTATCTTCTAGAGTTTACATAAGGAAAGAAGTCTTTGCTGTTTTTAATTGCATCCTTTGTCAAAGATTTCTCTTAATCTGCCTTTGCATGCCTAACCTCCTTTTTGACTTTATTACAGACTAGTTTATATCTACCATAAGCTTCTTTGTCACTTGATAATTTATATGCATCTCATGCGTTTTTCTTCTCTGCCACAAGTGGAGAGTGTGGCATTGGAGGCAAATTGATGCTATGGATAAAGTTGATGGATGGTTGAGTGGGAGAAGACAGAGTGGTAATCAATGGACACTGCTCTTCATGGACTAATGTTATTAGTGGAGTCCCTCAGGGTTCAGTGTTGGGTCCATTGTTGTTTTCTGTATTTATAAATGATATTGATGATGGTATATCAGGCTTAATGTCCAAGTTTGCAGATGATACGTAGGTTGGCAGGGTTGTTGATGACACTAATGACAGTACGCTACTGATCTATAAAAGTTGAGTAGTTGGTCTTAGAGGTGGCAAACGAAGTTTAACATTGACAAATGTAAAGTGCTGCATATCGGAAGCAGTAATCCCAGAGTAACGTATCAACTCTGTGGTACCACACTGACACTGGTAGAGAATGAAAAGGACCTGGGGCTAATTGTGCAGGCAGATATGAAGTTTTCTGAGCAGTGCAGACGGTCTGCAAGAGTAGCTCATGGTGTCTTGTCAATGTTATACAGGAATTTTTCTAGCAGGGATAAGGAGGTGATTATCCCCTTGTATAAGGCAGTGGTCAGGTCACAACTTGAATGCTGTATACAGGTCTGTAGGACTCATTTTAAGAAGGATGTAGAGCTGTTGGAACGAGTACAGAGAAGGGCAACAAGATTAGTGAAAAGGAACAAAGGGTTGCTCTTACAAAGAAAGGCTAAGTTTTGCAAATAACACTGTCTGGAGACTAGGCACCTACGAGGTGATCTGATTGAGATATATAAAGTGTTGAATGGTTTGAGCATGCCCAATGCTGATGGGATTCCTCCTCTTGCTCAGAATAATCGCCTGAGAGGGCATAAATTCAAATTGAGGAAAGTCGGTAGTAGGATAGATGTGTGGAAGTTTGCCTTTAGCCAGCGGGTGGTTGATTGCTGGAACAAACTTCTATCTGCCGTTGTAGAAGTTGATAGCTTACATAGATTCAAGGCAGAACTTGACAAACATTTGGAGTGAGGGGATGGGTGAAATAAGAGTTTTTTTTTTTTTTTTTTGGCTGATGCTATATAAGCTTGCTTTCTTGCATCATGTGCTCATGCTAATGCTAAGTGTCATTAGCTTATGTGACATCCATTTAGGCCTAATTCTTGAACAGTATTTCTTAGTTGGTATGAAAAGCCTAGTAGCTTCCTTGAATGCCTCCCATTTAGAATTTGCTGTTGGTAACATCATCAGTTGAGCCCACTGTATAGAATTTAAAAGCCGTTTGAGACCACCATAGTCATCTTTATGAAAGCAACACACCTTCCCTTTACTGCTTATCAAAATTATAATTCATATTACATGGGGATGGATGAGAACTATCCAATTATATTAATGGAGGTGGCAGAGGAAATAAGCAAACACTTAGCCATAGTTATGAGAGTATTCTTGTACTCCGGGGAAGTTTCCACCGACTGGAGATGTGCAAATGTATCCCCAATTCAAACATCTGACTGAGCCGTATACACTCAGTCCGATTTTATCCGACAATGACAATGTGTCTGCTGTTTTTAGCTATTTTAAATCAATAAAGGTTTTTACTTGTATTTAAAATTTACATATTATTGTTATTTCTTTATTGATTTATCTTTTCTACATTTTTATACCTTTGTTATTTAATATCTTGATATGGTGACCTAATTAGGTCAGTGAAAGTCTAATATCTTGATATGGTGACCTAATTAGGTCAGTGAAAGTTTATAAATTTTTTTTTTTATATATATCACCTGGTTTTGGCACATTATAGACTTAGTTGCTAATGTGCCAATAAAACCCAACAACCAACCCCAATTCAAAAAGGGAATTACAGACCATTTAACTTTTGTTCCAGGGAAAATAATGGAGTCACTGGTTAAAGATGCATTGCAGGATCATCTAGACAAGACTGCAGTAATAATTCAGATACAGCATGGGTTTGTTAAGTGAAAATTTTTGTCTGACAACTTTGATTGAATACTATGATGTGGTTACAAAGGAACTGGATGCAAAAAATAATTTTGGTATCATATACTTGGATTTCATGAAAGCTTTTGAGACTGTTGCACATGGAAGACTACAGTACAAATTGGAGCAGTATGGTATTAAGGGTAAGGGTGGTTGGTTTTTTTTTTTTTTTTTTTTATGTGAACCCCAAACAGGAGAGGTGTTAGAACCTATAGTACTTAGTACCGTGCTTGAGTTGGAAGCTGAGAAGACGAAAGAAGATATTTGTTAACATTGGACTTGAACTTCTGTAGATCGTAATTTTCAGGAAATACTTATGAAGGAAGGTTGTTCCAGAAAATGGCAGTTGAATGAATAAATGAGGAAGATGAAAAGTTGGTTCTGTGGGTTTGAAGTTGGACAGTAAATGGATGTTGGCTGGTGGCGGCACGTGTTCGGACTGTTTTGAAAGAGAGCGGGAATTATAGAAGCACAATTCAGAAGAACAGTGCCCATGGAAGTATCTGTAGAAGAGGCATGCAGCAGAAACAGTATGTCTATTAGAAAGCGATTGTAGAGACTCTGTTAGAGATGAATCATTAATTAACCTAACTGCCCTCTTCTGAATGGAATCAAGAAGCCTGAGAGAGGTTTTGGGGGCACCACCCCAGATGTGGGAACAATATTCCATGGCAGGGCGGATTTGCGATTTATACAGAGTGAGCAGCTGTTTGGAAGAAAAGTAACGCCGAGAGCGAAAGAGAAAACCAAGTTTTTTAGATGCAGAGGAAGCAATATTTGTAATGTGCTTGTGCCAAGAGAGATTAAATGTCAGGGTAATCCCAAAAGAGATATATCATTTTGCCTAGAAATCGGAGTGTCACTAAAGATAAGCATAGGCGCAGAAGAATCCTTTTTGCGAGATATAGGACAAGACTGAGTTTTAGAAGGGTTGAAATCAACTATGTTGGCTTTGCCCCACTAGAGAATTACTTGATGATCGACATTTAAGGAATTGATAGCAGATTTTTGAGAAGTTGAAGCTGATTGAGCAGGACAAGGTTTCTCAAAATGGAAAGTGGAATGCAATGTGCTATCATCGGCAAAACTATGGATAGGATTTCCAGTCAATGGAAGAAGGTCATTAATTATACAAGGGGAAAAGAGTGGGTGAAAGAACTGAACCTTGGGGAACACCGGCATTAGTGGAGAAGTTAGAAGACAGAGATTGTTTGTTTTATTTGTTATTTGGTTTTTAGGAGCATTAGCAACTAAGGCGATATTGCTCCGGGGATATGCGGTGGTCATTCCCTGACCTTTCCGCACCCTCCGTATTTGGTGGTGATGGGCTCGAACCCCGGTCTAAATCAAGAAGCGTGTGCTACGCACTGCTGCTCCTTCCCACCTGGCTATGGAGGCACCTAGAAGACAGAGAGCCATCTACCATCACCCTCAGTGAGCGATCAGAGAGAAAAATGGATAACTAATTACTAAAAACAGTTGGCAAACCATAAGATGGAAGCTTGTTTAGAAGACCTTTATGCCAAACAAGGACAAAAGCCTTTGAGATGTCAAGAGCAACTACTTGTGTTTCACTGAACCTTTCCATTGAATTAGTACATAAATGGGTAACATATGCCAGAATATCACCAGTGGATCGACACTGACAGAATCCATACTGGCGATAGTTGATCAGACGGAAGGTTTCTAGGTGGTTTAAGAGTTGGCAGTTAATTGATTTCTCCATTACTTTAGAAAGAGTAGAAGTAATTGCAATGGGATGATAATTGGATGGGAGGGATTTGTCACCCTTTTTAGGAACTGGCTGGATATGAGCAAATTTCCAAGCAGAAGGGAAAACACCTTTGGAATAAGAAAGTGAAAAAAGGTGGCAGAGAATAGGAGTAAGTTCAGGAGCACAGGTTTTGAGAACAAGTGGAGAAATACCATCAGGACCTGTACTAGACAGGTCCATCCTGTACTAGACAGGTCCACAAACATTTCACATTTTGTGCATTTTTTTTAGACTGTGATGCATTGAAGAATCGCTCCGTTCGGTTCTCCACCAAGCCACAGCATTCTGGCTAATCTGTGAGCGTTGCTTTGCTGCTCTAGTCTGGGTCATGATTCCATTTAAGTACAATTTAATTAACAATGAAATTTATTAAGATTCTTAGCAATGCTTATTATTTTAGTACTCACCTCTAGATTCTTATTGGTTAGGGGTAAATTTACATAAAGGAAAATAAAGAGTAAAAGTTTTCAATTATATTAATAGATTAATTAATTTAAAATGTGTTTCTAGTAAGAGGGAGTGCACCACCTTTTTCCTGGTTTTCATTTATAAAATTATATGAAGATCATTTGGTTTTTGGTTTTTCAACAGGCAGATTCTTCATATAATTTTATAAATGACAACCAGGAAAAAGGTGGTGCCCTCCCTCTTCCTAGAGACGTGTTTTAAATTAATTAATCTATTACTATAATTGAAAACTTAACTTTTACTCTCTTTACTTTCCTTTACGTAAATTAACCCTAACTAATACGGATCTAGAGGTGAGTACTGAGATAATAAGCATTGCTAAGAATCTTAATAGATAATCAATAGTACTTCAAGCTTTCAGCTTTAAAATTAGTCATATTACAATGAAATTTAATAAGATTAATAAATTTTACTGATTAATTTATAATGCTATACTATACTAAGCTAACAGATTTCTAATATAGTGCTATGTGTTTCGAGATATATGTTGTATCGTACAACAATAATTTAATGGCAGCAAGTTACGAACCGTAAAATCTACAGACACTAAGTATTAACTTTCAAAATCGCTATTTAAATCCAAAATAAACCCAAGGAGCTTGACTAGGGCTGTAAGCTACTAATATAATTTTAAGAAAATAATTTAATATAACAATTAAGTCAGTAAAACAGTATAATTAAATACAGTCAATTCCGGTTATTTGGGACACATCGGGACTAGTGCATTTTGGCCCGATTAAGCGGCTGCCCCAATTATCCGAAGTTTCACGTAAATAGTTAAAAATACAATGTACTCCCCCCCCCCCTTTACAATTGGTTCACTGTACAATCAAATCATGTTACGACGAACTCACCATAGTAAAGTACCATTCACTATACGATGTGTAGTAAGTGCTGGTCATTGTGATCACGTTTGTGAATTGAATTTTAATTCTATTAAACAGCCATTCTGATTAGCGAAAATAGGAGGAATATTATCCACAGGCTATAAAAACAAAGATATTAAGCACAAATTTACCCTTTATTATCTTACCAATTAAAAAAATTAAATGATACGTTAAAATCGGAAGAATATACGTGATAATCGGAATAATTAATATGTACTGTAATACGTACATACTAACTAGTTGACATTTCTGTTAACCGACATTTGTGGGTAGGGGTTAAATTTTTTAAAACAGTAAAAAGATAAGCAATCAATAACAAAGCAGCACACAAATTGCAAGTAGCACGATACGCATGGCAAGTGAGAACAGAGTAACGAGTTACAAAGCTGTAAAAAATAGGAATGAAGAGAAGATCTGAAAATTAATTTTTTTATATGATTGAAGATTTCATGGAAGTGTAAACACATTTCACCATAATAACCCACAGTATTCCAGCGTTTGGTATTATTGCAAATTCAGTAAGATCGAGTTTACCCTCTGTTTATGATAGATTTCACTAACACAAAAGCTCAATAAACAGGTGACTGCTAATTGTTTTATGGTTGTGAACTCCAGAATTTCGACCGACCACGTGATACAGTTGGAGACAATCGTAGGGAAATCTCCAGTGCTGCGGTCTCCTGTCCCGATTAAACGGCATGGTGTCCCAATTAAGCGAAGTAAACCCTGGCTATTTTCTCGATTGGTTTCTGTATTTTAAAATTTGCCCACAGTTATTGATTGCTTTGTTATTGATTGCTTATCTTTTTACTGTTTTAAATTTTAACCCCTACCCACAAATGTCAGTGAACAGAAACGTCAACTAGGTAGTATGTACATATTACCGTATTTCCCCGTGTATGAGACGCACCTTTTTTCGAAAAATTTGGGGTCTAAAAAACTGGGTGCGTCTTATACAGTGGTTGTAGATTTTTTTTTTTTACTTGCATTTCCCACTTTTTTGCACTTGTCTGTGCGCTCATTGTTTCGCACTTGTTACCATATATTAGGTTACATTTTGCCATGTTCTGCCCAGAAAAGATTTTCGTACAGTGCTGAATTCAAGTTAAAAGTGATCAAGTTTGCAAAAGTGAATGGAAATCGTGCTGCTGAACATAAGTTTGGTCCTCCTCCAACTGAGAAAACAATCCGAGACTGGCTACGGGAAGAAGAAACCCTACTGAAAACACCATGGCAGAAGGCCATGAGAGGCAAGTCAGCAAAATGGCCTGATTTAGAGAGGGAATTGAAGATATGGATTGAAGAGCAAAAGGCAATTGGAATTGCTGATGAAAAAGAAGTTACTGATTTCAAAGGAGGACACAATTGGTGCTTCAGGTTCATGAAATGGAATGGACTAAGCTACTGATTTCAAAGGAGGACACAATTGGTGCTTCAGGTTCATGAAATGGAATGGACTAAGCATGCGTACACACCAGACTTGCCCAAAAGATGCCTGAAAGCTATGAGCAGAAGGTCCTTGAATTTCATCGTTTTGTCATTCAATGTCGGAAGACACATCAGTTTGAGTTGGGACAGATTGCAAATATAGACAAAGTCCCCCTTCAATTTTATGTCCCAAGTAACAGAACTGTTGATAAGAAGGGGATGAAAACTGTAACTGTGAAGACAAGTGGACATGAAAAGAGCTATTATACAGTTGTTCTAGCTTGTTGGGCTGATGGAACCAAGCTGCCTTCTATGCTGATTTTCAAACGCAAAACAATGCCAAAAGAAGACATTCTTCGAGGAGTGATTGTCCACATTCATGACAAGGATTGGATGGATCTGGTTTGAGAAAGTTTGGAGTAGGAGACAAAGTGGGCTCTTACGCAAACCTGCCCTATTGGTGCGTGATCAGTTCAGGGCACACATAACAAAACATACGAAGAAGATTGCTGCAGAACAAAAAACAAAACTTGCCGTCATACCTGGAGGCTTGACATCCCAGCTCCAACCACTTGATGTCAGTATTAACAAACCCTTCAAAGCTGCGATGAGAGATGAACGGAACCAATGGATGAAGTCTTCTGGGAACAATTTGACACCAGCAGGAAGAGTGAAGAAACCAACTATAGGAGATGTTTGTACCTGGGTGAAAAGATCCTGGGATAATATCAAGATTGAGATCGTTGTCAAGTCATTCAATTAGTGTGGCATTTAAAATGCCATAGATGGAACTGGGGACGAGGCAATATATGAAGACAGTGATTCGTCATCAGACACAGATGAGGACAAGCTAATGGATGGGAGTTTTGACAGTGATGAATTGTATGAATTTTATGATGAATAAAACTAGAGTTCAATAACTTTATGTAATACATTTTTTTTTTTTTTTTTCAAATTTCGGGCCCCAAAATTAAGGTGCGTCTTATACATGGGGAAATACGGTAATTATTCCGATTATCACGTATATTCTTCCGATTTTAACGTATCATTTAATTTTTTTAATTGGTAAGGTAATAAAGGGTAAATTTGTGCTTAATATACTTTGTTTTTATAGCCTGTTGATAATATTCCACAGGGTTTATTTGCCCCAAATAAACAGCTGCCCCGATTAACCGGTGGCCCAAATAACTGGAATCCACTGTATATATAATTAAAAACTTGGCGTTCACCAGAGCTGCAAAATCTTGTCCAACACGTGGGTACCCTTACCGATACTAAGTAATAACCTACAAAATCTCTGAGTTCTGAATAAACTAAGTATCATAACTAGGAATATAAAGCTACTTCTAGAAAATAAATTAATATGCCAATTTAAATCAATAAAACGACAAAAATTTAAGAAAACCTTCTATTAGCTGGAGCCGTAAAAACTTTGCCTGCATGGAGTTACTCTCGTTTATCCACTAGTCCACCCACAAGTCTAAAGAAAAAGGGTCAGGTTACCCCCTCCACTTTGGGAGGGGTTCAAGCTCCCATGGAATTCAAGTGGGGGGTAACCTGATCTTTTTTCACCATTATGGCAAGTGTTCATTAGGACAAAAGGATGTTATCATATGTTGTGTTCACACACTAATCAGTACATTGTTTGTCCCGTCTACCTGTCAGTCAATATATCGTTCTCAACTTCTGCTCCATACTAATAACACCGTCTGGTACTGTCTGTTTACCAAGCAAGCAAGCAGCGCTAGAGTGTGGTAGCAGCAAACCGGTTTGTCCAGTAGTTTTTCCGAAGTTTGCCGTGGTTCTTGTGTTGGGTTACTTTACCTTCACCAATTTTATTTTTATTGTGTGTATGTTTATTGTACTTTTCCATGTACTTTGTTACCTTTCTCTCTTAAAAGGGCTATACTTATATAATGCTAAGTACAATAAGTACTGTATAAGATAGAAAAACATAACTGGTTCAAGGCTACGAATATGTATAGTGGAGGAATTTAGAGCCCTTTGAAATGTATAAGCTTTTTGAAAATTTTTGAATTTTTACCTAATCAGTACACTAAATCGTAATCAAATAGTTTTAGTCACATTCATTAACATATTTTTAAATTTAGCTGAGGGTTTAGAAAATTATGACTTGATATCTGTAGAACCATTATCTATGATTTCATCAAGAATATCATATCTCGTACCTTTTAGTGTAGTGCCAGTTGTAATGTTTTAAATGTAGTAAATAATTATCTTGAAGGTTCTAATCACATATGTTGTATAATCTAGTAATAATGTATATTGCTATACTATTACATTTTAATTTCTGCAGTAATTTTAATTTTCAATTGAAGTTATACTAGAATCATGCCTCAAACCAGAACAGCAATGCTTTGGCTCATAGATGATAGCATATAAATGATAGCTATATTTGTTATGCTACTTGTGGCCTTTTTATAGAATTATTCATATGGGACGTGATACAGTAGAGGGAGGGGGAATGTCTTTGTGTACATTCATTGTAGAGCGTGAGAATCTTAGGCCCCATATAAGCATTCTGATGGGCTTATATGAGGCATATAAGTGTTAAATGGTACTGTTGTTGTTATTTGGTTTATAGGAGCATTAGCAACTAAGGCCATATTGCTCCGGGAATATGCAGTGGTCATTCCCTGACCTTTCCGCATCCTCCGTATTTGGTGGTGACAGGCTCGAACCCCGGTCTAATCAAGAAAGCGTGCTACGCACTGCTGCTCCTTCCCACCTGGCTATGGAGGCGCCTTAAATGGTACTACAAATACTTGAGGAACAGGGCAGATGCCCTGGAAGAAATTAAAAAGAGGGCCTTTCAAGCAATAAACTGCCAACCATTACTAAAGCAACACAAGATAGTGAGATTCTCCAGTAAAGAGTGCACTGGTCCCACAGAAGGTTAGCTGTTGTCACTGGCTCTATTGTCAGAGAAATATGATTTAGTATTTTTAGTATTAGTGTTAATAGTGGCTAATGATGCAAGAAAGCAAGCTTATACAGCATTGTCGAAAAAGAAAAAAAAAATTTCGCCAATCCATGTACTCCAATAATTTGTCTAGGTCTTTCTTGAATTTATTAAAACTATCCACAACAACAGAGAAGCTTATTCCACCAATCAACCACACATTGACTGAAGGCGAACTTCTGCACTTCTATGCTGCAACCACTTTTCCTCAATTTGAATTTATGTCCCCCTCATATGCCATTTAGCAAGATGAAGAATCCCATCAGCATTCAGTTTGATCAAGCCAGTCAAAGCCATAAACAATTCAGTCAGATTAAATTGCAGGTGCCTAGTCTATAGACCCTGATTTGCAGAACTGAAGCCTCTCTTGGTAAGAACACCCCCTTGTTCCCCTCACCAATCTAGTTGTCCTTCCCTGTACCCATTCCAGCAGCTCTACATTCTTCCTAAAATGAAGCCTCCAGACCTGTATGCAGTACTCAATATATGGCCTGACCATTGCCTTATACAAATATACAAAGGTAATCACTTTCTTATCCTTGCTAGCAAAGTTTCTGCATATCATTGACAAAACCCAGAGGTGAAAGAGATTCTTGCACTGCTTCTATTGGAATGAGCAGAAGCCTGAAAAACAAGATGCAGGATATTTCGGAGACTGCTGGGAGTCATTGCGGTACAAGTAAACACATGGGTTGTGTTAGGGTAGCTAAGAATAGAAATAGGTGCATGTATACTTGTGTGTACACCAATGCTAGGAGTTTAGTAAATAAATTTGATGAATTTGAGCTGTTGCTCAAAACGTCAAAGGCAGATATTGTTGGGATATCAGATACGTGGTGTCACACAGATATAAGGAATGCAGAACTGGAATTTGAGGAGTACAACGTCTACAGAAAGGATAGACTGGATAGGAAGGGAGGATGGGTTATGCTATTAGTTAAGAAATACATAAAATCCAAGGAAGTGAAGCCAGTGGACATCGCGGGACAGTGCAGTGTCGAGTCAGTTTGGTGTGACATAAGCATTGGGAGATCAAAATTGAGAGTAGGAGTGTGCTATAGGCTTAATGACTCTGATGAGTATAATAAGAAACTGTACAGGGAAATAGAGTGAGCCAGTAAATCAGAGAGTCTTATAATGGGAGATTTTAATTTCCCAGATATTGACTGGAATTTGGAGGCTGGTCACTCCACACTAGCAAGGCTTTTGTGGATTTATTGGATGATTGTTTTCATCATCAGCATGTTTGGGAGGCAACTAGAGGGAGTAATACTCTTGATTTGATTATCAGTAGTGATTCTTCAATCATTAAGAATCTGCAGATAGAGGAACCACTAGGAGGCAGTGATCACAGTGTGCTAAAGTGGGATTTACTAAAAGAGATAACTACAATCAGGGGTAAAGGGAAGGGTTATTGCTTTCGTAAAGGCGACTACGACGGACTGAGACAGTATTTAAATTCTATACAGTGGGACCAACTGATGATGTTACCAACAGCAAATGCAAAATGGGAAGCATTCAAAGAACTTATCTTGGAAGCTACTAGGCTTTACATACCAACTAAGAAATATTGTTCAAGGTTTAGGCCTAAATGGATGTCAGTTGAACTAATGAGGCATATGGCAGAGAAGAAACATGCATGGGATACATACAAATTAACACATGACACAGAAGCCTATGATAGATACAAGTTGATCTGTAACCAAGTTACAAAGGAGGTTAGGCAGGCGAAGGCAGATTACGAGAAATCTTTGGCAAGGGATGCAAAGAAAAACAGCAAAGAGTTCTTTACTTATGTAAACTCTAGAAGGAAGGGGATGAATCAGATTGGTCCACTTGATATCGATGGGTCAACTGTTGATGATCCTGCTCAGGTAGCTAACAAACTAAATGAATATTTTGCATCGACATTCACACATGAGGAGTTATTTAGCGAGGGGAATGCCAGAGGTGTATTCAACTCTAGCAGTAAGCTAGAGAATCTTGTAATAACTGAGAGTAAAGTGAAGGAGAAATTGTTGAAGATAAACACAAGAAAGGCACCCGGGGTGGATGGGATCTGTCCAGTTATATTAAAGGAGGCAGCAGAGGAAGTAAGCAAACCCTTAGCCATAATTATGAGAGCTTTCTTGGACTTAGGGGAGGTACCCACAGACTGGAGATGTGCAAATGTGACCACAATTCACAAAGGAGGATCAAAGGCTGACACAAGTAATTATAGATCTGTGAGTTTAACTTCTGTTCCAGGAAAATTAATGGAGGTACTAGTTAAAGAAGCACTGCAGGATCATTTAGACAAGACTTCAGTTATAGCTCGGACACAGCATGGTTTTGTTAAGGGGAAGTCTTGCCTGACCAATTTGATTGGATACTATGATGCAGTCACAAAGGAACTGGATGCAGGGAATAACTTTGATATTATATACTTGGATCTTAGAAAGGTTTTTGATACTGTTGCACATGGAAGACTGCTGCACAAATTGGAGCAGTGTGGCATTGGAGGCAAATTGCTGCTATGGATAAAGGGGTGGTTGAGGGGGAGAAGACAGAGTGGTAATCAATGGACACTGCTCATCGTGGACTAATGTTATTAGTGGAGTCCCTCAGGGCTCAGTGTTGGGTCCATTATTGTTTTCTGTATTTATAAATGATATTGATGATGGTATATCAAGCTTAATGTCGAAGTTTGCAGACGATACAAAGGTAGGCAGGGTTGTCAAGGACTTTACTGACACTATGCTGCTGCAACAGGATCTGCAAAGGTTGAGCAGATGGGCTGAGAGGTGGCAAATGAAGTTTAACATTGACAAATGTAAAGTACTACACATGGGAAACAGCAAACCCAGAGCAACATATCAACTCTGTGGTACTACACTGACAGTGGTAGAGAATAAACGGGACCTGGGGGTGGTTGTGTAGGCAGATATGAAGTTCTCTGAGCAGTGCAGACAGGCTGCAAGAGTAGCTCATGGTGTATTGTCAATGATATATAGGAATTTTTCTAGCAGGGATAAGGAGGTGATTATTCCCTTGTATAAGGCAATGGTCAGGCCACGCCTAGAGTATACAGGTCTGGAGGCCTCATTTCAAGAAGGATGTAGAGCTGCTGGAACGAGTACAGAGAAGGGCAACAAGATTAGTGAATGGAACAAAGGGGTGCTCTTACAAAGAAAGGCTTAAGTTTTGCAAATTACAGTGTCTGGAGACTAGGCACCAGCGAGGTGATCTGATAGAGGTGTATAAAGCCTTGAATGGTTTGAGCATGCTCAATTCTGATGGGATTCTTCCTCTCGCTGAATAATCACCTGAGAGGGCATATATTCAAATTGAGGAAAGACAGATGTAGGATAGACGTGCGGAAATTTGCCTTTGCCATCCCTTGTCGTGGAAGTTGATAGCCTAAATAAGTTTAAGGCTCAGCTGGACAGGTATTTCGAACGAACAGAGGGGTGAAGTGGAAGTGGTTATGTTTTATTAATTTTTTTTTTTTTTTTTTGGCTGATGGTGCATAAGCTTGCTTTCTTGCATCAAATGCCTCTACTAATGCTAAAAATGCTAATGCTAAAAACCCTATGAGCTATCCTGGAAGGGAGGGGCTTGTCTACACTGCTCAGAGAACTTATCAGACTGCACAATTACCTCCAGGTCCTTTTCATTTTTCACTACCCTCAGTGTAATACCACACAGCTGATGCAGTACCTTGCATTTACAATGTTAAACATCAGTTGGGCATTTCTCAGCTCATCGACCTAATTTTCCTACATCTTGTTGCATCAGCATGCATTCATATTTAAATAATAGATTGGGCTAATAATTCTTGCCATCTCTTATGGTTAGAGGCCCTCCATATAGCTGTGGCAGGTTCCACTATCAGTAATAATGCTGGAACCCACATCCATCCTATTATGGAGGCTATCATTTTACAACATGAGAGGTGGTGACCTAACAACTTGCCTAATATAAGTTGCAACAGCAATGCTGAGTGGCAGTTAATTTTCTCTTCTGTTATTCCTGCCCTATTTGCTCAATTTTATGTTTTTACTCCAACTTTTCATTTTAATGTTTTTAATTAATTTCTTTTGGTATTATTTTTAACATAGATATAATTTTTAATTATATCTTTTCAATTTTTAATCATATTTTTGTTTCAATAAACTTACTTTTGATTTTTATTTTATTAATTTTATTTTGATTAGTTGTTGATTTTATTGGCGCCTCCGTAGCCAGGTGGGAAGGAGCAGCAGTGCGTAGCACACGCTTCTTGATTAGACCGGGGTTCGAGCCCGTCACCACCAAATATGGAGAATGCGGAAAGGTCATGGAATGACCACCGTATATCCCGGAGCAATATGGCCTTAGTTGCTAATGCTCCTAAAAACCAAATAACAAACAAACATAGTTGTTGATTGAGGAAATATTGTTTTAGTATAAGTATGTTTCTGTTTTTTAATTATTTTATTTTTATTTATTTGTTTGTTATTTTTATTTTTTTGACAGGTGCAAAAACATCTTCCTTTTGCATCATTTAGCTATTATAATACTAATACTTTGGTTATTGGACTAATCTCTATACACCCAAGACACAATTGTACACCCCAGCATGGTTTCTCAGATATTCATACCATCTCTGGCACCAACTGCTATGCCACATTCACTCAAATAATATTTTTTTTGTCTTGCACTGAATTGCACATATGCATTTACCGAAGGAGTACTCCATTTCATGAAAGGCTAGGTGTACCTAATAAAATGGTCAGCTAGTACATATATTTTTGTTTAATAAAGAAATAAAATAAATGTGTAGAATGCACAAACTGCTTTGCTCCTGCACATCATGTTTCATGTGATCATTTTTCTTAGTTGCAATGACTGTACTGCAGAACCAAATTAAATATTGATACTTTCCAATGTGCAGCTTGGCTTGAGTTCTCTAGCATGTCTTCCTGTTGATAACAAGAGAGAGAAGGATGAACAAGATGGAAGCCAATTGAGACAGTGCCTATGAAGTCACTTCCCCCGTTAAATTTGGATGTTCTGGAAATAACACTAAAAAACAACTCATGCCATAAAACAATTGAAACTGAACAGAAAATAGGCTTTTTTTACACTCTGTCAGAGTGTGATACTTCCATCTTGTTTGTTAATTTTTAGTTACTTATGGAATCTTAATAGGGAAAGCAAAGATGGGACAACTCATAAAGGGTATTATGAGCTACAGCTGTGCTGTCAACATCATTAAAGAGTAGCAAAAAGTTGTTACTGGTGCTGTTCATTATGAAAACCTGGTTAATTTGTATACAAGTCACTTGTGATATATGCATATACCCTGTACATACCCTTGGGCCATTACTAACTGAGAGTATGCATATATTTCTGTTGAAACCTTTTTTTTTTTTGCAGTAATAACATCCTAAAATTTCCCTGTGCCAAGACCATATCAAAATTAATATGCATTATGACTTGGATTAAATTATGGTAAGTTTATTTATCTTCTCCAAGCCATGTCCTGAAGTTGTTGTGTAGCAAAACAATGATTTTTTGGAAGTCTGTTGAATCTATAGATTTTCTCCTGTTCACTGAGCAGACAAACAAATAAACAAAAAAAAAAATTAATCAAAAGCAAAAATAAATACTGTAGTCTTCCACAAATAAAAATCCTAGGTGGAATATAGTGTTAAATGTGTTGGATAAACTTATTATTCTTATTTTTGTTGCCAAATACTAGTATGCCAATTGTTAATATTTTCAAATTAAACTGTTAGATATGCAATACAATAATCCCAGTGTTCTCCCCAGAAAATTTTGCCAGCTGGGTGGGGAAGTGTAATACTTCGCAATATTATAAAATTTTCAGCCAAACTCCAGTTAGATGTACACCCTTCAAAACTTCGACAAGAAGCAGGAGGAAAGCAGTGATTGACAGGTTGTGACTCCACCCACTCACTGCATTTCCCGGCACCTGCGCAGCCAGGTGGGCAGGAGCAGCAGTGTGTAGCACACACTTCTTGATTAAATCAGGGTTCAAGCCTGTGACCACCAAATACGGAGGATGTGGAAAGGTCAGGGAATGACTACTGCATATCCCCGGAGCAATATGGCCTTAGTTGCTAATGTTCCTTAAAACCAAATAACAACAACATCTGCATTTCCCTCTTCGTTTCAGGCACACATCACTGCAGAGGTAAATGTGAAATTCGCATTTGCTTGGCACGTGTTTTCAGATAATATCGGAAATAAAGGTAGTTCGGAAACTATATAAGCCCTCATGCGAGGACTAATGAGGTGAGTTTTATTTGTATTTCCATATTCTTTTCCTATCTCATTATCCTAGTATATTTTTTTTTTTTTTTTTAATCTATTTGCAAATTGTGCATATACAAAGAGCAAGTTTATTGTTAATTGCATGTGTTATTGTTTCGTTAACTGAGGTGAAAAAAAGCTGGGGTTTGGGGCCAGCAGCACCCAAGATTAAAAAAAAAATTGTTGTGGAAGTTGATAGCTTAAATAAATTCGAGGAGGAACTGGACAAACTTTTATAGGGAATGGGTGTGTGAATTTTTTTTTTTTTTTTGGCTGATGCTACATAAGCGTTCATGCTCATACACTTCCATTGCATCACATGCTTCCATTACTACTACTACTGCTACATTTATTTTGACATTTTGTGCATTTTCAAAGAGCAGTTTCATTGTTAACACAATTGCAATCGTTTTGTTCTGTTTAGCTGAGAAGAATCATTGCACGTGGTGTTAGTGAAAAAAGGTTAGATTTTTACGCGACTTTGGGAGGGACTCAAGCAAAACCAGTTGTTGGCCGCACATGGTATTACTTTTTGTTTCTTGTTTTGAAAAAAAATTACTGTTTTCGTTATTTTAACTCTGAGATGTTATGTTACGTGAAATTTTGTCTTTCCCGAATAATGTGTATTTCAGTTGCTTGCTGCTCCTAAAAAATTGCCGTTTTGCTGTTCTTTTTTTTTTTCTTTTTCAGCTCAGACATAGTGTTATGTCATGTTGACATCCACCACGTGCAGTTGTCGAGAAGAAGAGGGGGGATGCAGTGAGTGGGTGGGGTTACAAACCGTACGTCACTGCTTTCCCCCTCATCTCGGCACCATTTTGTATGGGGCACTGCTCTCTGGAGTTTTTCCAAATTTTCTGTTATTTATAAATTTGACTTAGCGATCCAGAGCGAAAATTAATTGCATAATTTAACATTATATGCTTCTGTCACATTGACCTCGATTGCATAGTATGTTCGAATTAATATTGATTGAGATCAGTGAGCAGTACTATATGGTACCGTGAGAATTGCTTAAATTTTAGCCGGACGGTCAGTTAAATTCACCAGATGGTGCACCCATTCAATAGGTCCTGGGACGAACACTGAATCCCTCTATTTTACGGATCCTAAATTAATGGACAGAAAAAATTTGATTGATGCCAAAATGTGCTCATGGGGGAAAAACAGAACTCATGAGTAACGGCAGCTGATAGCAAGTGTACCACTCTGTGTATGGATACAATCATTGTCATACCGTTGGCGCACTATGGCCATAGTTGCCGATGCGCCCAATAAATTCCGAAACAAACAAACAAACAAACAAATTGTCATACCATTAAGTGCTCTGTGCCCTGATTCTTTTATAACCTCACAGTGTATTATCATTCCCCCTAAAAAAAATTGGTGAAAAGAGAAAGCCTATGCATCTGAGTGCACACAGAAATTAAAGCTGTTGAAGACTCCAGTGTGTCAGTCCCCTGTCTATGAAGAATATGGAGGGGGAGAGAACTGTGTTAGATATTATAACAAGTAATGCTAAGATTAAGGAGTCTGAAGATTCACCTGTATCTAAACTTCAGCTTTGACTGATTCAAGTTCAGTTACAATAAATTATCTTCTGCTATGTGTTCTGTATCAACCAATAAAGTCAAGGTAAATAAAGCTTGTTTTTTTTTTTTATTGTTTAAACACTTTTGCTGCCAACTTTTCCAATCTGGATTGAAAAGGGCAGAGGCATTTTTGGGCTTTCTTATCACTATGACTGAATTAAACAGCTTCCCATGAACATTTCTTGACAAAAATATAGCATTTTATTTCTGTCCAATTGGAAGAAAAAAAAAGTTCTGAAATTAGGGTAGTTCCCTCCAAGTGGATTAAAAAGCTGAAACTGCATATTTGCATGAAGAAGCAGTGAATGTGTTAACTGTATTTCAACGATTCAGATATATTTGAAGCTTCAGTTATTGAGTATGAATCTTTACAAGAAAAAATTGATATAACGGACATCTCCTTTGCCCTGTTAGACCATAAAATCAAGGGTTTACTGTACTTGTGTTATTTTTTTCTTATATATTGAATTTTGTGAAGTTCGAACATAAGAGATTTATATGATACTTAAATAAAACAAAAAAGTACACACACACACACACACACACAAAGTCAATTGCAATTATAGATGTCCCTTTTAAAGAAGATTGTCCTTGTATGTTCTCTTTCCACTCATTTTATTTCTTTCATTATTTTATACAAATAATGAGTAGTGCATTGCATTTAATTGGCTCTGCCTTCTTGAATTTTGCTTGTTTCCCTGTTGTGGTGCATTGTACTTTAAATAACCACATGCTTCCATTCCATTCTTTATTCAACAATATTAAAATTAAAATACAGGTCTGGAAGCCTCTTTTAAGAAAGATTTAGAGCTCTTGGGATGGGTGTATAGAAAAGCAACCAGATTAGTCAAGAACACAAAGGGGTACTCTTACCACAAAAGGCATTGATTCTGCAAATTTCAGCACTTGGAAACTAGGCACTTGCCGGAAAAACTGATTGAAGTGTTTAGGGCTTTGAAATATTCAACTCTTGGATATAAATACTATGGAAGAAAATCTAATAGTAGAGGTAAGAAAGCAAGCTTATACAGCATCCACTGTCAGCATTGTGAATGGGCTCCAAAAGTCAAGCAACATGAATTCTGTTATTATATGAGGGGGTGATCATTTAATTCGTGGACTTGTGCGAACTTTCCGTAACTGCTGCTAGAGGTGCTCTCCCTGATCACTACTGAGTAGACTGTGTGCGCATGCCAGTACTTGTTGAGCTAGTGTTGCATGAAGAGTTTTTTAGGAGCATGTCGCTGACAATTAATTTGGAGCAAGTATCGTGTTGAACAGTGATATGTGATTGTGTCAGATGGGACTTAAATGCATTGGAAATAGTTAGAGATGAATGAAGCATGTGGTAATGAGTGTCTTGGTAGGATGGCCATATTTAAATGGTACAAGCAAAGGCAGTGTTGCGAAGCCTGTTGCCTGTGACCCAAGACCTGGTCAGCCTTCCTCCTCAACTCCCAAGCAAATTGCAAAAGCCCAGGAAACCTTGAATGAAGACAGGCAAATTACACTTCGTGAATTAGATATTATAAATTGTGAAAGATCACCTGAAAATGTTGCAAATCTGTGCCCACTGGATTCCACACAATTTGACTCCAGAACAAAAACCTCAGAGTTGACTTGAGCAAAGAAATGATTGATCACTTTGCAACACATGGTCAAAACTTCTTAAATCGAATAGTGACTTGTGATGAAACTTAGATTTTTTTCCAGTACGACCTGGAGACAAAATAATAGTCGAGTGAGTCGAAGCATTCTGATTCACCAAGACCCAAGAAATTGAGCTTCTCATTCAGCTGACAAACAAATGGTTCTTGTGTTTTTTAACATAAAAGGCATTCTTGTTACACATTTTGTGCCTCGTGGAACAACTATGAATGAGAAAGCATACTCTGAGGTTCTCCGAGTCAAACTTCGCTGCACCATTCGTGAGAAATGTCAAGAACTTTCTGATGTGAAGTGATTTCTCCATCAAAATAATGCCAGGCCCCATACGGTTAATATTGTGCAGCCAGTAATCACTGCCATAGGTATTCAGATAATGACAATTAAGATAATTTGCACCAGTCCGTGAATTAAATGATCCCCCCTCATATTTTGTGGTCACGTAAAATCAATTATGAAAGGAGTATCAAAAAGGCCCTATCAAAACATAATGATAAAATCCACCAAAAGAATCTGCTTGCCCAGAATGTGCAAACATTACCTGGAATGGATCCAGTAATCGCAAAGCGATCTTTATGTGATAGAATAGGAGATATAAAGCTAGTTGTTTGCTTTTTAAGTGAAAACAGTCTACCATTTACGTTAGCTGTAAGACTGATTGGCCACTATTTAGCTAAAGAGAAATTAGCTCTATGTAAACTTCAAACTGAGAGAACAAGCGCTACTTACAAGGTGTGTCTATTAAATAATGAGACTTGCAAGAAAATAAATACTCTTTCCTCTTGATTTTCTGGATTTCAGATTTTTTGGATTAACCTCAGGGGCTCATATATGGTTATTTGGTTTTTAAGAGCATTAGCAACTAAGGCCATATTGCTCCTGAATATGCGGTGGTCATTCCCTGACCTTTCCGCATCCTCTGTATTTGGTGGTGACAGGCTTGAACCCCGGTCTAATCAAGAAGCATGTGCTACACTCATATATGGGCTTGGCACACCCAGGGTCCTGAGCTGGATATCATCATTCTCCTCTTTCTTGGTTGATTCCCTTCTACTTCTCTCTCTCTCTCTCTCTCTCTCTCTCTCTCTCTCTCTCTCTCTCTCTCTCTCTCTCTCTCAGGGTAAATCAGAAATTTCTTTTTAGCTAGTGCAGCATATAAGTCTCAGGCTTCCTCTCACTATATGGTTAGTAATAATAATAATGATGATAATAATAATCAAAATTCCACTATACTATAATTTTCTGATTGCCTACCGTAATTTATGGGACGTCTGCCAGTTAGCATGCACAGCAGCAGCAGTATTGTTTTTGTTGCGCCTGGCAGTGAGTGTGAGGACAGTGCACTTTGTATCAACATTTATCCATTGTTAGTATTACTTACTAACAATGGATAAATGTTGATAAAAGCCCTTTGTTTTGAATCAGTGGCTTCAAAACAAACAAGTTTTAAAAAATATATATGTACATTTGAGTGTCGGTCAAAAGCTTTGTCTAATTAAAAAGCTTGAGAGTGGTGGCTAGTGTTTAAGCAGTATGGAGTTATAAAGCAAGCTGTTTCTGATATTTGCAAGGCCAAAGGAAAGCTCCAAAGCTTTGCATTAAAGTATAATATTGACAGTATGGGTTCCATGAGTGACAGAAAGCACATGAAAGATCTAAAAGAAGCATTTTTACAAATGGTACATGCAGGAGTGATCATGTGGAGTGAATGTTAATGGTGTTACCTTACACTGCAGCTGAAAAACTGGCTAAACGTATGGGCATTAACAATTATAAAGCTAGTGAGATGGGTGCCATGGCATGTGTAACAGGAAAGAGCACGGTGAAGCTGAGTCTGTTGCAACACATTCAGTTGAGCTTTCAAATTCCACCTCAATGAACTGATAAAGAAGGAGGGCCTGCTCTTATCCCAGGTGTAATATAGAAATGAGACTGGGTTATTCTGGTGATCCCTACCAAAAAATACTGAAGCCTTCAGAAACGAATACAAAACTCCTGGAAAGAAAATGAGCAAGGAGTATTTTTCAGCTTTATACTGTGCAAGTGCTGTTTGGCTCCATTGCCTGAAGCTGGCTGTCATGGGCAAATCAGTATGCCCACGTGTTTTTAAAGATTACGTGATGCAGTTGCCTTTTACATACTACCATTCAAAGAAGGCATGGTTCAATGGCAGCATATTTTCTAACTGGTTTTTCAAGCATTTTGTCCCTGAAGTACATTGATATCTGCAAGAGGTCATAAAAGTGACTCTCAGTGATTTAAAGGCTCTTCTTTTATTAGATAATGCTCCTGCTCACCCAATTGCTGAGAAATTAGTCAGCAGTGATGGCAAGATCTGTACCATGTTTCTTCCTCCTGATACAACCCATGGATCAAGGAGTCAGTTTCATGCAAAAGGCTCTATCAGTGACAGTATCTGAATGAAGTTTTGGTCATCGTTGAGGTAGGAAGAAGACTTAACTGAAGACATAAGAGACCGGTGCACTCTGCAAAAATAAAAAATTGTAGCATCAAGTCAGCAATTTACAACTTTGCTGATTCTTGGAATGATAAAAACCACCATATTGGCTCATAGCTGGAAGAATTTGCTTTTTGACAGTGACCCTGACATTGATTTTGAAGGGTTTGAGCCTGTTGACTTCCACAAAATGCTATGCCGTGTGTGTGTGAGAGAGAAAGAGAGATATACAGTGGAGGACATAACTGACTGGCTACTGGCTAGAGGAAAGTGACGTAGAACTGGGCTACCAGATTTTGACACCAGAGGTGATTGCTGAAGAAGTGAAAGCAGGTAACATTGAGGGGGCATCCAGTGATGAAGAGGAGGAAGAAATTATTAACAAACCAAAATGGACAGCAGTATGAGAGGCACTTGATCTTGTCATTCAATATGTCAGCCTCTCAGACAACAGTGAAATCCACCCCCACTACCACCATTTACTTACATTAAGAGGCTGTCATAAGGGAGCAATATGGGTGAGGTAAACAGATGAAGCTGGACACATTCTTCAAACCTGTTGCTACTCCTTCCCCATCTTTGTCCCAGCCTGCCTCATCATCATCATAGCAGGCCACTTCAGTGGAGCTAGGGAGCTCCTCTGACATGGAATAAATTATTCTGAGTCTCCCTATACAATCACGGCACAACAAACTCAATTCTATCTCCATCAAGAGAAGAAAATAGTTTGATTTTTGTTATATTATTTATTTATTCTATAATATATTTATTTTTACATATTGTACTGCTTACATCGCTTATAAGTTATGCATGTGCATTGTGTGTACACTACCTGTTATATTAATCACGTTTACTATGGGTACCATACAGTTAAATGTTTTGTTAAATATTCATTCAGGAAATTCGGACTCCTGGGTTTTTTGGACAACCCTTCCTTCCATTAGTTCACGAAATCGAAGGTCGCCAGTATAATGAAATATTTCATACCATACAAGTTATCCCCTTCGGAATATAGTGGACCCCGGTTTACGATTGGTTCACTGTATGATCAAATCACTTTATGATGGACTCTCCGTAGTAAAATACCGTTCACCAGTGCTGTTTTTTTTTTTTTTTTTTTTTTTTTGAAAAAAAAATGTGCTTGTACTCATTCTTTGCTATCAGGAAAAATTGAAAATTAAAAGGATATGAAAAGTGCTCTGAAAATTTTTTTTTTTTCCCTGACTAGTAGTAATGTTTTTAGAATAAGAACAACAAATTAAGTGTATTAACATTCAGTTTATTAAGCATAAATTTATTATTCAAGTATATAAAAAAATAAGTAAAAAATAATAACGTAAGTAAGTAAAAATAATTTCATAATAAAGTTTTTGTAGAATATTCCAAATCTTTATTAGGTTCTCATTGGACATCCTATGCCAGGGGTCAGCAACCTTTGAGTGAAGAGCCATTTTTGATCTAATTAAAAAAAAGAGAGAGAGAGAGAGAGAGAGAGAGAGAGAGAGAGAGAGAGAGAGAGAGAGAGAGAGAGAGAGAGAGAGAGAGAATCTGAACAGCCGCACCTCAGCGAAGTTGGGATGGGTGGGAGTTTTTAAGAAATGGAATAGTGTGAAGGCGTTTATTAAAAAAAATATATAGTTTGAGATATTTATTAATACTGAAAAAACATAACAAACATCCAGTTAGGTACAAAGTAATGTGACTTTTGCTGATGAACTTCTTGAGCAAGTGTCTTCCAACATCATGCAAGTATGTCATAATTAAACATACTCGCATTGTTCAGAAGCCGTTTTCTTGATTTATTTTTAATATAATTCGTGTTCAAAAATATTTGCTCGCAGAAATGCATCGAACCAAAAATTGAAAGTCCAAACACAAATATTTTCAAATTTGAGTCCAGTAAGCTACTCCATGCATTGAACACAATTTGGTCTGCATTTTAAACTCATCTATTGCCATCCATTTGTGTAGAATTGCAAGGACAGCCTTTTGCCTCTCCAAATCCTCAATTTCAGTTTTAAGGCATTTTAGTCTTGCACTCCACGTGTCCTTGATTTTTAAGTCCTCTAACTCCATTTCAAATTGTGCTTCATGTGAGCTGTAAAGTTAAAGAGCCGCAGTTACGTTAAGAGAGCTGCATGTGGCTCGCAAGCCACAGGTTGCTGACCCCTGTCCTATGCTGACTTCTTTTCTTCCACTTTGTGTGTCGGTTGCTGAATGACGTTTCCAATGCTGCCACGAATCGACATATTTTGCTGGATAGAAGCAAGTCAGCAGTGGGTTTACAATTTTAAGAAACAATAGTGAAGAAACTGTTTTTGTCATCAATGAAGCGCTGGTTTGGCTGGCGATCAGATTCATTCGTGAAAATCCTTATTCACATTCACTCGACGAAATTGGTATCATACTCAGAGCATTCATCAAATGCTTCAATTCGTAACCTAATTGACAATTTTCTAACTTCACTTTCACCAAATGCCAAAAATTCATGTTTAGAAGGATTAATACCTTCATTGTCCCCTTTTTCCTTCTTTCATCATCAGTATTGTCACTAGTTCTTAAATTTGAAATTTTTTTTTTTTTTTTTTTTTGAAATGTCTGTCCAAAATCGGTGTCATTTGGATATTCAGGTAATGTGACCATGTAAACAGAGATAGGAAAAATGCACTTCCGCGAAACAACAGATTATTATTTGTCGGGGTAAAAGAAAATCACTTTTCGAATTCTTGAACGGGGCGCTTACGGTTGATTCACAAAGGCTTTGCTTAATTTGCTTAATTCCTTTGCCGCCTCCTTTAATATAACTGGATAGATGCCATCCACCCCAGGTGCCTTTCTTATGTTTAACTTCAACAATTTCTCCTCCACTTCGTTCTCACTTATTACAAATTATCAAGCACCCTGTTACAATTTGATAACCTTGTGGCATTTTCAAACCTTAATAACTCGTGTGAATGTAGATGCAAAATACTCATTCAGTTTGTTTGCTGTCTGAGCAAGATCATCAACAGTCGAACCATTGATAACAAGTAGACCAATCAGATTCATCCACTTCCTTTTAGAGTTTGTACAAAGGGTACTAGGAAAGTTTTGCAATATGACGCAACAATGAATCACAGGAAGCTGCTTGTTGCTGCATGTTGAGACATGTTCATACGTGCATAGTAGCCGCCGCGCCAAGTCGATGGGCTCAGTTATTCATTAGTAGTGAGAGTGTAAAGTGCTTGCGATGGCATCGTGGTCACGAAATGAGATAAGGACAGTTTTGCGGTATAATTTCGTGCGTGGTTTAACCATAGACCAGTGCTTAGAAGAAATGACTCTTGCACTAGATGATGATTGTCCACATCGTACAACGATATTCAGGTGGTATAGAGAATTCCAATGGGGAAATTTCACGCTGGAGGATTCTGAGAGGCCTGGAAGGCCACGAATGTCAGTTACGGAGGAAAACGTTACTGCTGTGAGGAAAATGCTTGACGAAAACAGGCGAGTGACCTACCAACAGATAGAGGATACTTTGGGCCTAAATGCACCAGCAATTCGTTCGATTCTGCAAGATCATTTGCACGTGAAGAAACTTTGTTCTCTCTGGGTGCCGCATCAACTGACTGAAGAGCAGATGACACGACGTGTGACTTGGTGCCGGGAGATGTTAAAAAAGTTTGATAAGGGACAATCTCGGTATGTGAGCAACATCGTGACAGGTGACGAGACTTGGCTGTACTATTACGATCAGCCGACCAAGGCTCAAAACAAAGTTTGGGTCTTTGATGATGACGACACACCCGTAATTGTCAGAAAATCCCGATCTGTAAAGAAGAAAATGATAGCTGTATTTTTCAAATCGAGTGGAATTGTGGAATGTGTCGTTTTGGACACGCAGAAGACAGTCACAGCTAAGTGGTATACTGAACAATGCCTGCCTAAAGTCATTGGATCTATGAAGAACCTGCGGCCAAAGTCAAGAATGGACACCTGGTACCTCCATCACGAAAATGCTCCAGCTCACCGCGCCAAAGCCTGCACCGAATATTTGACCACGACAGGACTGAAACTTCTCGAGCACCCTCCCTACAGTTCAGACCTTGCTCCCTGCAACTTTGCACTGTTCCCGCATGTGAAAATGAAGCTAAAAGGGAGGCGGTTTTCCAGTGATGAGGATCTTCTACGGGGTTGGGACAACGAGTGTGCTTTACTCCCTAGTGAAACTTGGCAGAACTGGTTTAAAGATTGGTTTCGGAGGATGGAGAGGTGTATTGAATGTAGAGGAAATTACTTTGAAAAAATTAAATAAACAAAGCTGTATTGCAAAACTTTCCTAGTACCCTTTGTATAAGTAAAGAAATCCTTGCTGTTTTTCTTAGCATCCTTTGCCAAAGATTTCTCGTAATCTGCCTTCGCCTGCCTAACCTCCTTTGTGACTTGATTACAGACTAGCTTTATATATATTATAGGCTTCTGTGTCACCTGATAATGATGACTAAAACAAAAGTAATAGTGAACAAGTATGCCATAGATAGTGATATAATGATTGAAGGAGCAGTAATTGAAAAGTTGGAGTCATACACTTATCTTGGACAAGTCATTGGCTGTCATAGTGATAAATGGCTGGAAGTCAAGAGAAGAATAAATTTTGGATGGATAGCATTCAGGAAATATAATCACATACTGAGAAGCAATATTCCAATTTGTCTGAAACGTAAAATAATGAACCAATGTATACTACCCACTTATGACTTATGGAAGTGAAACTTGGGCACTCGCCAAAAGAATGGTAGAGAAACTGATAACTACACAGCGAAGAATGGAACGAATTATATTGGTAATCAGACTGTTAGATAAGAAGAGAAACACATGGATTAGGCAGCAAACTCAAGTAAAGGACATTCTTATCAAAACTAAATAACTAAAATGGTCTTGGGCAGGACACAGCTCTAAAACATGACGACAGATGGACTAAGAGAATAATAGAATGGTACCCAAGAGGAGCTAGAAGAAAACCTGGAAGACACCGACAGAGATGGACAGATAACTAATTTTTTGACTGAAGAGAAGCAAGATAAACACAAAGAACTAGTTAGTGCTTTGTATGATAAATGGGATGTATCTAAAGAGCAAATAGTCTATCGGAATACTTCAGTCACATATAAAAACAGAAAAGATTAGCTTTGAATCAAAAGTAAAAGGATGTAGTTTTAATGTTTTTATTTAACTATTATGAGAAATGTGTTACTATAAATGCTTATAGAGTTATCTTGCCTTTTTTTAATAAATTAGCAAAAACTCTCCAAAGAGAGAGTCCTGTGATGTACTTGGTGCACTCTGAAATTTATGATTTTATTAAAACATTTTTGTCATATCTCTTAAAACCAGAAATTTTACCAAAAGATAGTGTCAGTTACTTAAAAAATATTTGTTTCAAAGACTGTGAAAAGCAGTATCGGGATAAATATTTGAATGTTAGTAGTTTTGCATATAAATATTTATCTGAGGCTAAAAAAGAAAAGAGAAGATGGTCGATCAAGTTCTGTAAGTTGCCTCGAAAAACAAGTATCTTTTCAAAACTTTATGTTTAAATAACAAGTGCTTGATATATTTTTCTGTATTGTACCCAAAAGCCTGAAAGGAGAATAGCTGCATAATATTTGTCAGGCTAGCTAAACTTTTGCCAAATGTAATCCTGTAGAAATTTTGGGGAATTTCTTGAAAGTATGAATATATATATAACAGATCCAGCAGTAAATGAGATGGAAATGCATAATGTGGGCAAAACCTCTAGAACTGATTTTAACTGGTGGTCTCATGTATTTAAAGTAGAGGAAAACAAATACACCCAAATATAAACTCTTATCTATTTTAGTAAAAGCTTTGTTGACTACATTTTCCAGCCCTCTTGCTGATAGCTCTTTTAATCATCCAGCATAATATCATGGATGATATTATTTTGGATGACAGAACATTGTTAAATGTTGAAAATTATGAGGGTAGAGCCGACCGGGCTAGCCGAGTGGGTAAAGTACCTGCCCGGCAACCCAAAGGTCGCGGGTTCGATTCCCGCCTCGGGCTTGGATCAAAGTACTGCAAAAACCTTGGGAGGTGCAATATGGCCACAGAAGCCGATGCGCCAACAACTACCAAATCAATCAATCAATCAATGAGGGTAGAAGCAGTGCTGTAGTCACAATGTTAGCAGAAGGTATACTCTGTGAATGTTACATATACATAGAGTATACTGTTTTTATTATCCCGTATGTATGTGTGTGTGTATATATATATATATATATATATATATATATATATATACACACACACACACACACACACACAGCACTTTTTTGTAAAAAAAAAAAAAAATAAGTGCCAGTACTGATTCTTTGCTATCAAAAAAAATTGAAAATTAAAAGGATATATACTCTAAATTTTTTTTTTTTTTTTTTTTTTTTTTTTCCCTGATATTGTTACTTTAGTAGTAATGTTTTTAGAATAAGAACAGTGAATTAAGTATATTAACAGTTTATTCAGCATAAATTTATTATTCAAGTATAGAAAAAAATAAGTAAAATGTCAGTAAAATAAGTAAAAAATAATAACATAAGTAAAAATAATTTCATAATAAAGTTTTTGTAGAATATTCCAAATTTTCATTAAGTTCTCATCGGACACCCTATGCTGACTTCTTTTCTTCCTCTTTGTGTGTCGGTTGCTGAATGACATTTCCGAAGCAGCCATGAATCGACATATTTTGCTGGATCGAAGCTGGTTAGCGATGGGCCTACGGTTTTAAGAAACTGTTTTTGTCATCAACGAAGCGCTGGTTTGGTTGGCGATCAGATTCATTTGTGAAAATCTTCGTTCACATTCACTCGATGAAATCAGTATAGTACTCAGAGCGTTCATTAAATGCTTCAATTCTTCCGTAACCTTCTTATCAATTGAGTATCCCCAAATTGCATTTAACTGTAACCTAATTGACAATTTTCTAATTTCATTTTCACCAAATGCCAAAAATTCATGTTTAGAAGAATTAATACCTTCTTTGTCCTCATTTTCCTTCTCCCATCATCAGTATTGTCACTAGTTCTTAAACTTGAATTTTTCTTCTTTTTTTTTTTTTTTTTTTTTTTTTTTGAACCTGTCCAAAATGTTATGTCATTCAGATGTTCAAGTACTGTGACCATGTAAACAGACATAGGGAAAATTTATTGAAAAATGTGGATAAAGCACTTCCGCAAAACAAACAGATGATTATTTGTCAGGGTTAAAGAAAATCACTTTTCTAATTCTCGAACGGGGCATTTACAGTTTATTCACAGAGTTGGCCAACCTACAGCCCATGAGGAAAGTGAACTAAAACAGCATTTTAAATTTTGTTAATTATCAAAAAAATTCTCATTAAATTTTTTGTTCAGTAAATTTAATTGTGTATTGTACTTAATAAAATTTTCGAATATTTTCAATTTTACATTTTTTTTAATGAAAATCCCAAACACGAGAGGTATTAGAACCTATAGTACTTAGTACCGTGCTTGGGTTGGGGGTTGAGAAGATGAAAGAAGATATTTGTTTACATTAGACTTGAACTTCTGTAGACAGTAATTTTCAGGAAATACATATGAAGGAAGGTTGTTCCAGAAAACGGCAGTTGAATGAATAAACGAGTAAGCTGAAGAGTTGGTTCTGTGAGTTTGAAGTTGAACAGTAAATGGATGTTGGCTGGTGGCAGCACATGTTCGGACTGTTTTGAAAGAGAGCAGGAATTATAAAAGCCAATTCAGAAGAACAGTGCCCATGGAAGTATCTGTAGAAAAAGCATGCAGCAGAAACAGAAATAAGTCTATGAGACAGTGAGTGGAGAGACTGTTAGAGAGGAGTCATTAATTAACCAACTGCCCTCTTCTGGATGGAATCTAGAAGCCTGAGAGAGGTTTTTTAGGCAACGCCCCAGATGTGAGAACAATATTCCAAGGTATGGTGGATTTGCGATTTGTACAGAGTGAACAGCTGTTTGGAAGAAAAGTAACGCAGAGAGCAAAAGAGCACGTTTTTTAGATGCAGATGAAGCAATATTTATAATGTGCTTGTGCCAAGAGAGATTAGAAGTTAGGGTAATCCCAAAAGAGGTATCATTTTGCCTAGAATATAAATTGTAGTGCCACCATAGATAAGCATAGGAGCAGAAGAATCCTTTTTGGGAGATATCAGACAAGACTGAGTTTTAGAACGATTGAAATCAACTAAGTTGTCTTTGCCCCACTGGAGAATTACTGAGATTGATATTTAAGGAATTGGTAGCGGATATTCGAGAAGTTGAAGTTGATTGAGCAGGGCAACGTTTCTCAAAAAGTGGAATGTAAGTTGCTATCATCGGCAAAACTTTGGCTAGGATTTCCAGTCAATGGAAGGAGGTCATTAATAGTAGTAGTAGTGGCATGTGATGCAAGAAAGCAAGTGTACGAGCTTCTGCAGCATCAGCCAAAAAAAAAAAAAAAAAAAAATCATCACACCATTCCATCCAAATGCCTGTCCAGTTCCTCCTTAAATTTATTTAACTTATCAACTTCCACGACAGATGGAAGTTTGTTCCAGCAATTAACCACCTGCTGGCTAAAGGCAAATTTCCGCACATCTATTCTACATCTGTCTTTTCTTAATTTGAATTTATGCCCCCTTAGATTCGTAATCTAAACAAGTGGAAGGATCCCATCAGAATTCAGCATGCTCAACCCATTCAAGGCCTTATATACCTCAATCAGATCACCGCGCAGGTGCCTAGTCTCCAGCCACTGCAATTTGCAGAAGTTAAGCCTCTCTTGGTAAGAGGATCCCTTCATTACCCTCACCAATCTTGTTGCCCTTCTCTGTACACACTCAAGCAAAACTACATCCTTCCTAAAATGAGGCCTCCAGACCTGTACACAGTACTCAAGGCGTGACCTGACCATTGCCTTATACAGAGGGACAATCACTTCCTTTTCCCTGCTAGCAAAATTCCTATATATCATATGACTGCACAATTACTCCCAGGTCTTTTTCATTTTCTACCACCTTAAGTGAGTACCACACAGTTGGTACGTTTCTCTGGGGTTACTTCTACCCATTTGCAGTGCTTTGCATTTGTCAAGGTTAAAAACTTCAGTTGCCACTTCTTAGCCCATCTGCCCAAATTATCTAGATCTTGTTGCAGTAGCACACTACCATTACTGTCATTAACAACCCTGCCAACCTTTGTATCATTTGCAAACTTCGACACTAAGCCTGATATTACCTTCATCATTGATAAATATATAAAACAGTGGACCCAACACTGTACCCTGTGGGACTCCACTAATAACATTAGTCCACGAAGAGCAGCACCCATTAATTACCACCCTCTGTCTTCTCCCACTCAACCATCCCTTTACCCATTGTAGCAACTTACCCTTAATACCATTCTGCTCCAATTTGTACAATAGTCTTCCATGCGCAACAGTGTCAAAAGATTTCCTGAAATCCAAATATATGATATCAAAATTATTTTTTGCATCCAGTTCCTTTGTAACCACCTCATAATATTGTATCAAATTTGTCAGACAAGATTTTCCCTTAACAAACCCATGCTGTGTCTGAATTATTGCTGTAGTCTTGTCTAGATGATCCTGCAATGCATCTTTAACCAGTGACTCCATTATTTTACCCGGAACAGAAGTTTAACTAACTGGTCTGTAATTACTGTGTCGCCCTTCATTCCCCCTTTGTGAATTGGGGATACATTTGCACATCTCCAGTCTGTGGGGACCTCCCCTGAGTTTAAGGATGCTCTCATAATTATGACTAAGGGTGTGCTTAGATGCTTTGCTGCCTCCTTTAATATAACTGGATAGATCCCATCCACCCTAGGTGCCTTTATGTTTAACTTCAACAATTTCTCCTCCACTTTGCTCTCAGTTATTACAAAATCGTTAAGCACCCTGCTACAATTTGATAACCTTCTGCCATTTTCAAACCTTAATAACACATGTGTGAATGTAGATGCAAAATACTCATTCAGTTTGTTTGCTATCTGAGCAGGATCATCAACATCGATATCAAGTGGACCAATCAGATTCATCCCCTTCTTTTTAGCGTTTATTTAAGAAAAGAAATCCTTGCTGTCTTTCTTAGCATCTTTTGCCAAAGATTTCTCGTAATCTACCTTTACCTGCCTAACCTCCTTTGTAACCTGATTACAGACTAGCTTATATCTGCCATAGGCTTCAGAGTCGCTTGATAATTTATATGCATCCCATGCATTTTTCTTCTCTGTCACGAGTCTCATTAGTTCATTTGATAACCATTTAGGCCTAAACTTTGAACAATATTTCTTAATAGGTATGAAACTTTTAGTAGCATCCACAATTAATTCCTTGAATGCTTCCCACTTAGAATTTACTGTTGGTAACATCGTCAGTTGATACCACACAGAATTTAAAAACTGTCTGAGACCACTGTACTCACCTCTACGGAAGCAAAAACCCTTTCCTTTACCCCTGATATTAATATACGTGAGGAAAAGAGTAAGGGAAACAACTGAACCATGGGGTAAAAAGTAAAGTGCAGCCATTATCAACCCACTGCAGGGTGGAAGCCTCCTCAACAATTCATGCTGAGGGAAATGGACCATAATCTGCCACGCTGGTCCAGTGCGGGTTGGCAGATCGACCGTATTCAGCAGGCAGGGGCTTGAACCCCGGTCTACTCAAAGAGCGTGTGCTACTGCACTCCCGCTCCTGCCCACTCGGCTACGGAGGCCTTCAACCTTGGGGTACACCAGCATTAGTGGAAAAGTTAGAAGAAATAGAGCCATCTACCATCACCCTCAGTGAGAAAACTGGATAACCAATTGCAAAAAAAACAGTTGGCAAACCATAAGATGGAAGCTTGTTTAGGAGACCTTTATGCCAAACACGATCAAAAGCCTTTGAGATGTCAAGAGCAACTGCTTGTGTTTCCCTGAACCTTTCCATTGAATTTGTTCATAAGTGGGTAACATAAGCCAGAATATCACCAGTGGATCGACACTGGCGGAATCCATACTGGCGATTATTGATCAGACGGAAGGTTTTTAGGTAGTTTAAGAGTTGGCAGTTAATTGATTTCTCCATTACTTTAGAAAGAGTAGAAGTAATTGCAATGGGACGATAATTGGATGGGAGGGATTTGTCACCCTTTTTAGGAACTGGCTGGATATGAGCAAATTTCCAAGCAGAAGGAAAAACACCTTTGGAATAAGAAAGTGAAAATAGGCGGCAAAGAACAGGAGTAAGTTCGGGAGGACAGGTTTTGAGAACAAGTGGAGAAACACCATCAGAACCTAGAGCTTTCTTAGCATCAAGATTCGTCAAAATCCTGCTGACGTCCTTTTGATGGAAGACCACAAGAGGCATTGATTGGAGTGTTTTGGGAATGGTGGGAGGTGTTTTACCAAGATAATTGATACAGGAGTTGGAAGAAAAATAGGATACTAGCAGGTCAAGTTTATCCTTGGCTGAAGTGACAACAGAACCATCTGGTTTTAACAGAGGTGTGAGCAGAGATGGGCAAAAGTTGCAGCCAATAGTTTTGGAAAGAGACCAGAATGCTCGGCTACCATTAGGCAAGAAGCAAGTTTTATACTCTTAGCCTGTTCAAAATCTAGTTTGGACTGATTAACAACTGCTTTACAATTGTTGCGAGGTTTGGTAACAAGCCAGTTACATGCAACGTTTTTCTCTTGAACAAGCCTGGAAGTCTTTCTCATGTTCCGTGAACCAGTCTCGAACAATCCTTGTGGTGTGGCATGGCGCATTATCCTACTGGAAGAAGGCACTGCCAAAGAGGAAGACCGTTGCCATGAAAGGGTGTACCTGGTCAGCAATGATGTTTAGGTGGGTGGTAGATGTCAGAGTGCCCGGCACATGGATGACTGGACCCAGGGTATTCTAGCAGAACATCACCCAAAGCATGAAAACAAGCCACCACCACCAGCTTGTTTTCATCCCACGGTGCATCCAGGTGCCATCACTTCCCCGGGTAAACGACGCACACATACCTGGATGTCCACATGGTGCAATAGGAAATGTGATTCGTCGGACCAGACGACCTTCTTCCAATCACTCAAGGTCCAGTGAGCCGTGGTTAGCATGGGCACGTGGAGTGGCCTGCAGCTATGCAGCCCCAGTTTCAGCGGGGTTCGGTGTACTGTGTTGTGACACATTACTCCTGCCACCAGCATTCCTATTACCGGTGAGTTGTGCCATAGTTGCCATGTACCATCCGGGAGAGCCTTCATTCACCTCAAGCATCGATGAGCCATGGTTGTCCAACACTTCGCCAGCAGTCAGTGCGATTTCCCTCCTTGGACCACTTTTGATAGGTACTAACCACGACTGACTGTGAGCACCCCACCAGCTGTGCTGTTTCGGATATGCCCTGACCCTGTCGTCTGGCCATTACAATTTGGCCTTTTTCAAACTCGCTTAAGCCTGCTGCCTTTCCCATCTGAAGAACAAGAGTAATGCTGATTAACGGAGCTCAGTAGCAGGTGTTTTTTATACCATGTCCCGACCATGCACACATTGTAGTTCACCTACAGTTGCTTTGGTTTGCATAATGTTTTGGCTCGTCGGTGTACATATACAGGGTGTCCAGGCTAGAGGTATCCAAAAATATAAGGTGTATTAAAATAATTTTTTTGTTATTATACAGAGTAACTCAAGTTTTTATGAAGGTTAGTAAAGTTCAATGTGGGCACCTTTTGTAGCTCGACAGATGTCAAAACAATATTTCAGCTCTTGCCAAGTGTTTTCCAGCATCTGAGGCATTATTAGATCCAACGTCCAAGAAAGATGTTGTTCAAAAATGTGGTAACATCTCAATGGAAGTGTGGTGGAGCACACCATCTTGCTGAAACCTGGGGGAATCTGTGGAACAGCAAAGATCTGCAGCATGTCAAAGTAAGTGTGTCCCATCACTGTGGGCTCTATGAAAAAAAATGGACTGATGATGCCATTTTTGGGCATTCCTAATCAGACATTGACTTTTGGTGTGTCCCTTTCATTTTCAATCACTTGGTGAGGATTCTCCGTATCCAAAATGTGGCAATTATGTCTGTTAACCTTTCCTGCAAATGTGAAAGGTTTATTCATCACTGAATAACAACAGATCAAGATAATTGGGATTGTCATCAGTACGGCTGATCATCTCAGTAGTGAAATCAGCTCTTAAGCGGGGATCATCTGGCTTAAGAAGTTGAAGTTTGTACGCACACAAACGGAGACATTTGTGAACAGTGTCATGAACTGTTGAACAAGGAATCTACAGTTCATTACTAGCCAGAAATTTTTGACTTACGTGGGCTCCTAGAGAAAGACTTGCGCACCCGATCTACAGTCTTGTCGGTCACATGCTTTTTCGGGTGTTTTACAGTTTGTGAAACCAAACTTCCTGTCTCTTTTAGAGTCTTATCCCACTGAAGAATGGATTTGGATGCGGGAGGATCCACATTCCATTCCCTTTCGTGCACGCCGCCGAACACGCATAACTGATTGAAATTCAGCTAACCAAAGCATGCATTGCACCTTCCGCTGCGGCATCCACATCTTGACTGAGGCCTGCACTAGTGACCTTAATAGTATAACAAAACAAATCTTGGAGAGACTTCCTATCAACTGCGCTTTCGCTTGAGAAAATATAATGAGTGGTTCTCCAATTATAAGCCGTTGTTTTTGGATGCCTCTAGCCTGGACACCCTCTATATACATCTGCAGCCATTGCTGCTGCTTTGGTGCATTTGCCATATCCAGTTTATTTTTATCTTTTCGCTATTTCTTCTGGTTTTAACTCTTTGGTATTATAGTTTATATATATGTATATGTGTGTGTATATCCAGAAGGTACACACTATTCACCTAAAAAAATCGTAAGGATGTATGGCATATACCCTCCACTACAGCCCTGGGTACAAGTATAATAAATATCTATGTAGTCAAAAAATTAAAAGCACAGAAATAAAGCCAAATCAGGAAATCAAATCATGAAGCACACAGAAGATATCAAGCACTTATTAAAAAAAGGAGATATAATTCTAAGTTAAATTTAGATTTTATTAAAGTAAATAAGTGTACGGCTTCTATTTCAGAGAAATGGGAGGATACTTTTAGTTCAATTCCTGATGCTGTTGGTTTAAAGAAACATAGTTTAGAAATAGTGGAAAGTGAAATAAGTAAAAAGATCTGTGCCATATCTCAAAATCCTGATGAAGCAAAATCTGAAAAACAGGACTGTTTAGAAAAAGAAATTAAAATTACATCAAGGGAAAATAAGATTTTTCCATTAAAAAAAAAAGCTGTTTAATGTTATGCATAAAAAGCAGGCTGTTATTTTATATTGACTTGTTTTCCACAACATTCAACTGATTTCAAGAGAATTTTTGTGATACTTTTCTGTTTTACGATAATCATATCCAAAGTCAATTTTTTTCAAACACTAATATATTATATTAGTTTATTATATTATATTGCAAATATATTACTGTGATATTTCGTTTAAAACTGTACAAAGATTATTTAAAAATCATTGTTGAATCCACAGGTTTTGTTTAGCTGTGATATTTTCTTTTATCTCATAAAAAAAGAAATACGTTAATGAGAAACAAATTTGTAAAATAAATTTTATGTAAAGATTAAATTTACTTTGCTGCTTTAAATATTCTGATGGCTAAACGTACTCTTTGTCACTTTTGGGAGGGAGGAACTTTTTCATTTACTCAAGTGCTGATGTTGATGATGGCAAAAATTGGTTTGTTTTTTAGTCTTGGTGAATTGCTGAGAGTTGGCGCCCATGAATATTTTTGTGAAAACTGAATTCCGCTACAACCATTAGTTCTCCTATAATTAATTTTTTGCCAGACTTTGGAGCACCTATATATGTTTGTATGAATAATTAGGATGTGGAATGATTCATGTGGACCCATACTTATAAGCGGTAGTAAATTGGAACAGGGGGGGGGGGGGGGGAATCATTAAACATTGCTGATGATCCCACTGACAAGAATATGAATCTGTTAGATGTCACGAGTCGCAGAAAGTTAAAATTTTATTACACAATGATAGATGATTAAGTTTTTCTTTTCCCTACAGGTTACGTACCTGTCTGTGATAGTGTTGGAAGTAGGGAGGGGGTGTTAATCTAATATAAGTGATCCTCACAGCTGTGATTATGATTAGAATTTTTAATTGTGTGGAAAGACTTGGCTTCAAATTGCATTTAAATGTGACAAAAATTTTGGGGGAGGGGTCCCACCATGCAAACACTACTTTGAGATTTTCCTCCAAAAAATAGTTTTCTTATCCTGTGAAGCAGGTAAACAAATCATATGTGTAATTTATAGACAGGTATATTGATGGCCTTTAATTAATTTGATGCTTATTCCAAAACATTCTTCTCTAAGTAGAACATGTTAAAAGGAATGTTTATGGTATAGACATATAGTCTTATGTAGGGCATCTCCCAAACGCTAGTTTGACTCTGCTGTGGTACACTGTCATGATACAGAAACTCTGCAGAAATCCAGAACTCGAGGTTTTCTGTGGGTCGTGCTCAGGTTGTGGCCCACCTTCTTGTAGCCATTTTGCTACCAGGAAGCAGCAAGAACCAGCGAGGTGTATCCCGATACCTGTCTATACAACTGAGCATGACCCGCAGCAAACTTAGTGTTATGTACTGACTGTCCAAACCATTTTCAAAAAATGAGCAAATAAAATAAAATAATAAAGTAAAAAATGATACAAATAAAAGGAATTAAATAAAAATAAATAAATGATACAAATAAAAGGAATTAAATAAAAATAAATAAATGAAATTTATTTATTAACCTTAACCACAGTGGGCCATGAAATAAAATAAAAATAAAATAATTGATGGCAAACTACCAAAAGGGGGGGGGAGGAAATATTCTTGTTGTTTATGGTATTACAGTTAACAGATATTCCAGCTTTCTGAAAGAATTTCTGCATTATATATCACTTACAATCTAAATTACAAAGTAGTTGACAGTTACATAAGATTTATTGGGATACCAATTGTAATAAAAATTGTTCAATATCAAAAATCTGACAGACTAGGCTCAAATTTAGTATGGAGTTTTACCGTCCATTACTTTATAATTTTAGTTTAGTGATATGGAATATTCAATCTATGCCTTGTGAAACGTTTAATTCCTGTACTGTAAGGATTGCAGGAAAAATTTCCCAGAAAAACTGGTCTTAATTTGTTTCTCAGAAACAAGTGAAAATTTTGATGTGAAAAAATCTTAAAGTGAATATTCTATAGGTTTAAGAGAAATTAACTATTGGGGTAAATAAAACTTAGTGTGATTTTGAATATAGTAATTTTTTCAATTTTATAATGTGAGTGTTTTAAGAAACAATATATATTTATTCATATATCCTGCAGGTTAGGTTTCAGCAACCTAGTTTTTAAAGGCAATTCCAACGTGAGTAATTATGTGTTATGGCTACAACAAAAATCCCAGAGCAGAAAGTAATTTTATGTGGAGAGTATGGAGTTGGAAAAAGTTCTGTTTTTCGACGATTCACTACAAATAGCTTTGTTCCTGCAAATGATCGGAACTCAACCCTTGGATTAGATCACTTTGATAAAATTTACAAAGTCTGTGGAAGAGAAATTAGGGTAAGAGTTAGCAGTTCATAAGTTTGAAGTTTTCATTCATTGTTACAATATTTAATTATTCAGATTAAAGAAATTGTACTCTGTATATTTGTTGTTTTGATGATTTATTCCATAATGCAGCTGTTTGCATTTAATTTGGATATAAGTAGACTTGCAAACTTTCCCATTTCCTGGATTGAATTAAACTGGGGGAGGCTATTTTCTATTTGGCAATTTTCAGCCACCCATATATATACAGTGTATGTATACATGTAGTAAGTGGATGCCAAAACAATATTCATGTGTAATTAGATAAGTGCAGCATTGGTATACACTGAATTATGACCACCTACCTAATACTGAGAGACCTCTGTAGCCAAGTGGTCATGAGCAGGAGTGTAGTAGCACACACTCTTTGAGTGGACCGGGATTCAAGCTCCTGACTGCTAAATACGGTCGATCTGCCAGCCCGCACTAGACAAGCATGGCAGATTATGGTCCATTTCCCTCACTGTGAATTGTTGAGGAGGCTTCCATCCTTCAGTGGGTTGATAATGGCTGCAGTTTACCTCTTTCTTTTCTTTTTTTTTTTTCTTTTTTTTTTTTACCTAATACTGTGTTGGACCACTGTTCTCACGGATAACAGCCACTGTTTTCCTAGGTATTGACTCCATTAGATGTCTGAAGATGTTTGTAGGGATCTGCAATCATGCTGCCTGCAAGGCTTTCCAGTGTCAGAATAAAGTTGCTTGTTCATATGCTTCACTTTCCCATTCCAAAGTATCTTATGGACGTTCAGCTGGATTGAGGTCAGATGAATTTGGAGGCCAATCAAGATGGGTGATATTTTCACTGTGTTCCTCGAGCCACTCGTGCATAGTGCAGCCCCAATGGCATGGTGCATTATTGTCTTGGAAGATCCTGTTTCTGTCCAGCAAAAAATGCAACATGGCAGGGTACACATGGTCTCCTAAGATCTACTGGTAGACCTAGTTCTTGAGAGCAAAAGATGCCCTGTATTAAGCAACCACCGGCCTGGATAGTAGACACCATGCCTGATGGGTCCTTGGATTCGTGTTGCTTGTTCCACACACGAAGGCATACATTGGTGTGTTGCATCAGATATTTGGACTTGTCCAGCCAGCATGTTGTTGACATCACAGCATTCACCATCAACAATGATCAGAGGGTGTTTTTTTGGTCTTCTGCTGTGGAACCCCATGCATCTTAGGGTGTGGCACATTGTCATTTGGGATATTGTTCTTGCATTCCCCATATTGTATTGCAATGTCAATTCCATTCAGTTGCATACAACACACCACGCCCTTCACTTACCACAAACATCCACCTTGTGTAATCCTTTACTGTTCTGTTGGCAGGAGGTGGTTTTACTCATTCAGTGCCATTCTCTGTATACCTTAACCACAGTGGGCCATGAGCAACTGACACGTGCCATTTCTGATATGAAGCATCTGACTCACCAGTTCCCAGTCGTGCCCTTTTAAGCTTCATGTTATCTTTACTACATCCCATAACTACTACTTTATCACTTTGACTTGCATGACCAGGTGAAAATTACCACTGCCAAACAGCTGTTCAGTTTTTTATACTGTGAACTTTGAAGCATAGTCCATTGTGGATGGGGATGGTCATAATTCAGTGATCGCTGAGTGTACAAGGAACATTTGAAAAGTTCATGGCCTGAAAATGAAGGGTTTATTTCATTTGAAAAACTGAAATCAACACTGATGCCACAGTGTGTTGATTTCAGCTGTGAAGAAATGGGCCTCCAGGAATGCATCCACTGATGCAATGACACTGCTGTCAGTGGGAAAATTGATGCCATCCAGGCACTTTTTCAAATTAAGAAATAAGCGAAAGTCTGATGGTGCTAGATCCGATGAATGTGGGGGTGGTCCAAGATTTCAAAGCTACACTTATGACAGTAACAGACTTGTCAGCAGGCATGCCATCTTGATGGTACAAGACTCCTCTGTTATGTTTCTCAGTGTTTATCTTTGATGTTTTCACGCAATCACCTCACAAGGTTTGCATAATATGCCCCTGTGACTGTCTGGCCTTTCTGAAGATAATCCGCTAGCAACACTGTCAGCATCCCAAAAAAACCCATTCCATTCTAGCATAAGGAATTGACTTGCCCTTTTTTGAAAGGGCAAGTCAACTGTTTGGAATGTTCCTTTGTCTCTGGCTAAAAGTGCTAAACTTGCATCTCATCCATGGTCACAAACCTTGCAAGGAAATTTGCTGGATATACTTGAAAATGGTGTGTGTGTGTGATCTGCTGAAACCCATTATGATACCCTTTTTCATAGTAAGAATCTCTGTTATTATATGGTATACACATTCAGATGAGATGTCCAAAATTCTAGCAATATACCAAACTGTCAATCACTCATCACCAGATCATGCACACTGTCAACTTCTGGAGTGAGGGACATTGCAGATTTTCCGCAATGTGGGTCATCCTCCAGGCTTTTCCTCCCTCGTTTAAATTCTGCTGCCCCCTTCTTAACTATGGAATAGGAAGGGACATTCTCCCCCTATACTGTATACTTTTGAATTGCCTTTGACATTAGTCTTTTTTTTTTTTTTTTTCCAAATATCGAATGACTGCATGGTGACTGATTTTGTCCATCTTTCCTCATTCACATAGCTTTGTTGACTTCAGGATCTGTAATTTAAAAAAAGATGGTATTGAAACTGCATGAAACTTTGTAGGTTGCTATTTGAAGTGCTGTAAGCATTAAATTAAAAAAAAAATTAAACTCTGTTTTGAGAGATTTTTGAAGCCACAACTTTTCAATGCCCCTGTATTATGTGCCAGTTAGAATGCCAAACTACAAGTAGTTTACAGTTTGAATATAATATATGAAGAGTTGCATTGATTTTTACTGAAACCAGGAAAGGCAGCTGCAAGAAGCCATTCCAATTTAAGTAAGTTACAACAATGCTTAATTTTTTAAGTTGAAATTTGGCCAATCGTACATCACCAAACTGCAGAGAAGTGTCAGATGATTAGCCAAATTTCATTATAAAAAATTAAGCATTACATTTGGAATGGTTGAAAAAAAGTGTCAAGTGATCAAGAATTGCTCTACCATTCGTGAGCCGAAACAATTCATGAATGGTAAATGACCCATTTTATGAATAAATACCTTTTGGTGTAAAATTAAGCCTGTTTTTCATTTTTGCATTAAGATCAGAAACTCTGGTGAATAGGATGATGTTTCATAAAATCTGATCTCAGTTAAAGAATTGGCTTTTGCATTTGTGTCTGCAGTAATACATCCATTATATTCCAAGATTGATGGGAGTGTGATGTGTATTTTCCTTCATGTATTTTGTCCCAGACCACCTTAGAACTGACCAACTGGGTAATAGAATAAGTAAAACAGATCCATCATTCCTTTTGGCTCTGGTGTCAGATACAACATGCTTTTGCCTGTTTAAATGCTTTGAAATTAGCTGTGGTGGGATATCAATGGAATATTCCCAATCTTAGCCTTTTTTTTTTACTGCTATAAATTCTGCATTTCACCATAGCTTGAGAAATGGTGGAAACCAGGAATGTTTAGGGAATTGCAAATTGTATTTTTATTTTTTATTTATTATTTTTTTTTTTTATTGTTTTTTTACCCCAAACACGAGAGGTATTAGAACCTATAGTATTTAGTACCGTGCTTGGGTAGGGGGTTGAGAAGACGAAAGAAGATATTTGTTGACATTGGAATTGAACTTCTGTAGACTGTCATTTTCAGAAAACAGAAAACGGCAGTTGAATGAATAAACAAGGAAGATGAAAGGTTGGTTCTGTGAGTTTGAAGTTGGACTGTTTTGAAAGAGAGAGTGGGAATTATAGAAGCCAATTCAGAGGAAGTGCCCGTGGAAGTATCTGTAGAAGAGGCATGTAGCAGAAACAGTACGTCTATGAGACAGCAAGTGGAGAGACTCTGTTAAAGATGAATCATTAATTAACCTAACTGTCCTCTTCTGAATGGAATCAAGAAGCCTGAGAGAGATTTTGGGGGCACCGCCCCAGATATGGGAACAATATTCTATGGCAGGGCGGATTTGTGATTTATACAGAGTGAGCAGCTGTATGGAAGAAAAGTAACGCCGAGAGCAAAAGAGAAAACCAAGTTTTTCAGATGCAGAAGAAGGTCATTAATATACAAGAGGAAAAGAGTGGGGGAACCTTGGGGGACACCGGCATTAGTGGAGAAGTTAGAGAGCCATCTACCATCACCTCAGTGAGTGATCAGAGAGAAAACTGGATAACCAATTACTAAAAACAGTTGGCAAACCATAAGATGGAAGCTTGTTTAGAAGACCTTTATGCCAAACACGATCAAAAGCCTTTGAGATGTCAAGAGCAACTACCTGTGTATCACCGAACCTTTCCATTGAATTAGTCCATAAATGGGTAACATAAGCCAGAATATCACCAGTGGATTGACACTGACAGAAGGTTTCTAGGTAGTTTAAGAGTTGACTGTTAATTGATTTCTCCATTACTTGGATGGGAGGGATTTGTCACCCTTTTTAGGAACTGGCTGGATATGAGAAAATTTCCAAGTAGAAGGAAAAACACCTTTAGGATAAGAAAGTGAAAAATGGCAGCGAAGAATAGGAGTAAGTTCAGGAGCACAGGTTTTGAGAACAAGTGGAGAAATACCATCGGGACCTGGAGCTTTCTTAGCATCAAGATTCGTCAAAATCCTTCTGACATCCTTTTGACAGAAGACCACATGAGGCATTGGATGGAGCGTGTTGAGAATGGTGGGAGGTGTTTTACCAAGATCATTTTACAAAGGAGGTTAGGCAGGCGAAGGCAGATTACGAGAGATCCTTGGCAAGGGATGCGAAGAAAAACAGCAAAGAGTTCTTTACTTATGTAAACTCTAGAAGGAAGGGGATGAATCAGATTGGTCCACTTGAGATCGATGGGTCAACTGTTGATGACCCTGCTCGGGTAGCTAACAAACTAAATGAATATTTTGCATCGACATTCACACATGAGGAGTTATTCAGCGAGGGGAATGCCAGAGGTGTATTCAACTCTAGCAGTAAGCTAGAGAATCTTGTAATAACTGAGAGCAAAGTGGAGGAGAAATTGTTGAAGATAAACACAAGAAAGGCACCTGGGGTGGATGGGATCTATCCAGTTATATTAAAGGAGGCAACAAAGGAGGTAAGCAAACCCTTAGCCATAATTATGAGAGCTTCCTTGGACTCAGGGGAGGTACCCATTGACTGGAGATGTGCAAATGTGACCCCAATTCACAAAGGGGGATCAAAGGCTGACACAAGTAATTATAGACCTGTGAGTTTAACTTCTGTTCCCGGAAAATTAATGGAGGCACTGGTGAAAGAAGCACTGCAGGATAATCTAGACAAGACTTCAGTTATAGCTAGGACACAGCATGGTTTTGTTAAGGGGAAGTCTTGCCTGACCAATTTGATTGGATACTATGATGCAGTCACAAAAGAACTGGATGCAGGGAATAACTTTGATATTATATACTTGGATCTTAGAAAGGCTTTTGATACTGTTGCACATGGAAGACTGCTGCACAAATTGGAGCAGTGTGGCATTGGAGGCAAGTTGCTGCTATGGATAAAGGGGTGGTTGAGGGGGAGAAGACAGAGAGTGGTAATCAATGGACACTGCTCATCGTGGACTAATGTTATTAGTGGAGTCCCTCAGGGTTCAGTATTGGGGCCTTTATTGTTTTCTGTATTTATAAATGATATTGATGATGGTATATCAGGCTTAATGTCCAAGTTTGCAGACGATACGAAGGTTGGCAGGGTTGTCAAGGACACTACTGACACTATGCTGCTGCAACAGGATTTGGAAAGGTTGAGCAGATGGGCTTCGAGGTGGCAAATGAAGTTTAACATTGACAAATGTAAAGTACTACATATGGGAAACAGCAACCCCAGAGCAACGTATCAACTCTGTGGTACTACACTGACAGTGGTAGAGAATGAAAGGGACCTGGGGGTGGTGGTGCAGGCAGATATGAAGTTCTCTGAGCAGTGCAGACGAGCTGCAGGAGTAGCTCATGGTGTATTGTCAATGATATATAGGAATTTTTCTAGCAGGGATAAGGAGGTGATTATTCCCTTGTATAAGGCAATGGTCAGGCCACACCTAGAGTACTGTATACAGGCCTGGAGGCCTCATTTCAGGAAGGATGTAGAGCTGCTGGAACGAGTACAGAGAAGGGCAACTAGATTGGTGAATGGGACAAAGGGGTTCTCTTACGAAGAAAGGCTTAAGTTTTGCAAATTACAGTGTCTGGAAACTAGGCACCAGCGGGGTGATCTGATAGAGGTGTACAAAGCCTTGAATGGTTTGAGCATGCTCAATGCTGATGGGATTCTTCCTCTAGCTCAGAAAAATCACCTGAGAGGGCATAAATTCAAATTGAGGAAAGACAGATGTAGGATAGATGTGCGGAAATTTGCCTTTAGCCAGCAGGTGGTTGGTGGGTGGAACAGACTTCCATCCCTTGTCGTGGAAGTTGATAGCCTAAATAAGTTTAAGGCTCAGCTGGACAGGTATTTCGAACGAACAGAGGGGTGAAGTGGAAGTGGTTATTTTTATTTATTTATGTTACTTTTTTTTTTTTTTTTTTTTTGGCTGATGCTGCATAAGCTTGCTTTCTTGCATCAAATGCCTCTACTAATGCTAATGCTAATCATTAAATACATGAGGTGGAAGAAAAATGGGGTGCTAGCAGGTCAGCTTTATCCTTGGCTGAAGTGACAACAGAACCATCTGGTTTGGACAGAGGTGGGAGCAGAGATGGGCAAAAGTTGCAGCCAATAGCTTTGGCAAGAGACCAAAATGCTCGGATACCATTAGGACAAGAAGCAAGTTTTCTACTCTTAGCCTGTTCAAACTCTAGTTTGGACTGATTAATAACTGTTTTACAATTGTTGCGAGCTTTGGTGTAGGCAGAAAATGAAACTGAAGAATTAGAAACAAGCCAATTACGATATGCAACATTCTTCTCTTGTGAACAGCCTTAGCACATTTATTGGAAAACCAAGGTTTAGATAAAGGGCGAGATTTTAAAGTGGAGTGTGGGATAAAGGATTCCATTCCTGCAAGAATAATTTCACTGACACGATCTGAGCAAACGTTGACATCAGAAGTTTTGAAACAGTAATCCGACCAAGGAAAAGAAGAAAAGAAGTCTCGCAGGTCATCCCATTTTGCATTCTTGTAATGCCAAACAACACGAGGTTGGGAATAGCCATGAGATAAAGGTTCCATTGGAGAAGAGACAATCACCAAGTTGTGATCTGAAGTGCCTAAAGGACCTCTCACTTCGACTGTGTACTTAGAAGGGTTGTTTGTGAGAAAAAGATCAAGCTTATTGGCTGTATGATTAGGATTGTCCAGTATTCTTGTCGGTAAATGAACAATCTGTGCAAAGTCATTAGTAATTGCAAGAGCCTCAGCATCTCGATCAGCTGGGTCAGTGTGACTAGAAAACAGAAGCCAGCTGGAGTTGTGAACATTAAAATCACCAAGGAAAATTACCTCACTGTTAGGAAAGTCGGACTGGAGAAAGTCAAGTTGCAAAGAGAGGAAGTCAAAGAGCTCCAAGTAATTAGTGGAGTATGGACATGATGTACATGATTGCATCAGTGATAGGCTCTTGACTGATTATAGTGATATCATATTTTGCAAGATGTTGGAAAGCATTCCAGATAGTCTGAAAGGAAGAAATGACTTCTCACTATGTAAGCAAGTTATCATGGAGAAGTGATCTATGCAATTCTCCTCCATCTTCCAAGTAAGTGAAAGGAGCAAATAGAAAGATCAATGGCAGAAAACGTATGATTGCGGAAGGTGTTTTTTTTTTTTTTTATTTCACATTTAGAAGGGAGCGGTCATCATCAGTGAACATATGCCCATGACTCATTCCTTTCTGTTGATATCAGCAACAGGTGTTATGTCCATTGAAATCCCCAAGAAGGTAAGAAAGGAGGCAATTGCATAACAAGATCAAGGTCTCTCTCTGGGGAATGTCAGTTCCAAGTGGCAAATAGATAAAGAAGACTGTTAATAAAAACCCCACTGTAAGGCAAATTGCAACTGCCTCTATGCTGGTTGTAAGTAACAGTCTGAAATGGGGTCTGGTTGCTTATGAGGATTGCAACTCCTCCTGAGCACTGCCATTCACAATTCCATCCTTATGAATAGTTTTGTATGGTAGGGTCATCATTTGCCTCCAGATAAGGCTCTTGAAGCAAAAGCAAACGATTCATGATTTTGCAGGAGCACCTTGATGGCTCCTGCAAAATCTTAGTTTCTTTTTTGAGGAAGTGGATGCTGTTCTGTGTCTATTTCTTCCTCTGCAAAGAGTTCCAAGCTGATTTGTCAGATACCTCCTTGGCTTTGACATCCCATTTTTTCTTGTACTGCTGTTGCGCTTTAATTTTCTGTAATGCTGGGGTACTAGGAGTAATTGATGGAGTGGCAGCTGACTGAGTTTTCTGTGCAGGTTTTTCAGAACTCAGTAAATAGTAGACAATGGGCATAATTGAACTTTTCAATGGTATAGTCATTGTGTCCCAATGGCACATTTCTTGGCAACCATTTTAGCATATGTTGCCTTATTGCTTTTTCCTGGTTTACCTGCTCTTCTTGCCCCCTAGTATGAAATTTTCAGCTCTGTCTTGTCTTTATATTTCTTTTTCTTCCTTCCACCTCTGTCATACTTGTGAATGCAGGGTGCTCTCCTTAGCAGTTAATGCAGTTGTAGCTGAACATAACATAATTTTATGGTGCCTCTGCACCACACAGAGTATGTGCAGGGGCACACCATGGTAGGCAATTTGTGAAAGTCCATATTAATGGAACTTGAAACACCTTAATAGATTTGGAATGTATGGATGTACTGTGCAATTTGGATAGCCAGCTTTGATCGTAGTAGGGGATATTGGCATATTCAAAATAAAGATGAGGTTTCTAGTCAGGCTTTTATTTTGGTTAGTTGCCCGGGCACCCCACCCACATAACAGAGCCCAAATGGGATGCCCGCTAGCCAACAAGCAATAAATGCCCTCAGGAGTGGGGTGCCAGGGCTACCCAGACACCATACCCACACTGCTGCTAGTGTGAATCAGGTCTCTCAGACCATTAGGGAAGAGGCATGGCATTGACATGATGCTTGTAGGCAAACCCACTAACCAATTGATCCTGGGCTAGCCATAGATACATCTCACGATGTACAGGTGCCCACAGCGAGGGGAATCTAAATGAGATAAATAGCATTGTACTGCAGCAGAACACCACCCTTTGATAGCAAATCTCTGGAATTACTATAAGTTTATCTTCTGATCTTGCACTATTGATAGTCTCTTTGTGGCTTTGGTAATGTTTCAGAATTTGCTTATTCAAATCCCAAAACAATGTCAACACAACTTTGCTGGAAGAAGGCACACTTCTGCGTTTTTTTTTTTTTTTTTTTTTTTTTTTTTGTTGGAGATAAGGAATTTCCAATCTGCTTTATTTCGGGCTCATAACAATTTGCTGTGAAAATGCCTGTCCATCACAATACTGCTACAGAAATTATATGCAAATCTCCAAATGCTTTTGTTTATGCTCAATTATGAGAAGTTTGGGGCTCTTCCTTGCATAGACTTTTGATACTTGATTGTTCTGTGTCTGGTTGAATATGTAGTCCTGTTGCTGATGTCTAACCTTCCAGCAACAACAGAAAGAGTAATCAATGTTTTTTCTTGAATGACAGCATCCTATTTACTGTTGTTGAAGTTGTCAGACACCATGAATGGTATCCATCAACCATTTCTAAACCTTTCTGCCTGTTTGTACACTTTTTCTCTATATCATAACAGTATTCTGTGAAGCTGAGAGGGTTTTACTCCTTTCCAACTAAAAAACCATAACACCACTTGTTGCTCACTGATGATGCAATTGGAAAGCAGAGCTAATATGATTACACCTTACTGTGTGAAACATATACTAATACTTATTAGTATTAGCCATATAATGTAAGGAAGCCCAACTTTTATATAGTAACCTGTTATGCAGGATTGAGTCAAATACTTAACAGAAATCTACTTTAGTAATAATTTAAACAAGTAAACAATGTTGAAATTATTTCATTTTCCCAAGCTGTTTATTATAATTATTATAATAATTTTCTACATCCAGCTCATGAGTGACTGTCAAAATAGCTAACCAGGCCGATCAGACAATTTTCCCTTTACAAAACTATCATGTGTTTTCTGTTCAGAATTCCGCTTCTATCTCAATGATCCTGTACTGCACTCTTGATTATTGCTGATGTGATTTTCGTCACTACTGAAATCAGACTTACCAGCTGGTAATTACACATTTCACTTTTAGAACTGCCTTTACATATTGGTGATACACTGACATTTCTATAATCCAGGTTATTTCTCTAGTCCCGTGGTGGCCCCATAATCAACCTTAATGGTTCAACACTCACTTCTTGTCTTCTTTAAAATTACTGGGTATATGCCACTGACTCCAGGAGCCTATTGATCAGAGCCAGAACTAGGCAATCCTACGCCTGGGGCAAAAGTGTTATTAGTACACCTCCATAGGTAGCCAATCTTTATGAATTTATAAATATTGCTATTGCAATGATCTGTGATTTGCATATTAATGCAAATTAATATTAATAAATATTTAATATAATACAATATAATATTTAAATTAATAATACAATGAATATAACAAAACAAAAATATCAAAGAAAAAGTAACTTAAAAATAATCATATCTACATAAGAATTTGTTTATATATCTATATGTGAAATTTGTACTTTTAACATTATAAAAAACTAAAAATATGCAATGAAGATGTATTATTTTAATTGAAGTTTTCTTCAATTAAATTATTCAATTAATGAATGATTTTCAATGGATATAATTGATATGTTGGTTAGTTGTCCTTGTCTAGTCATTGATCTAAGGTAATTTTTACTCAATTTAAGGACCTGTTAAAAGGCAGGATAAGAAAATTTCGTAATGCTATTTCTATATTTGGAAAAGATTCTATAAGACAATACTCATGACTGAATTGGAGAAGTGATTCCTGCAGAATTGATAAAACATGATTTATCAAATTCTGTTGAAATATCTGATGCATTTAAATCTTTGTTATATTTTAATGCAAGGTTGAAAGCAGCCTTCTGCAAGTTAGATTTATTAATTAATGCGAGTGAAGTTCCAAATAGATATTCAAAATCTGAAGAAATAATGTTTAGTTTTTCAAATCTAGTGCTTAAAGCCGTGAATTCATCAGAATATCCAAACCTTATTTAATTTCAATACAAAATTGTTGCTCAGCAGATAAATTTAAATTGTCTGAAGATTCATAAAGCATCATTCTGTTTTTCCTTCTTTCATCTGGAAATGTAGCTGGTATAGCCATTTTTTCTGCTGTGGTAGCAGCATATCGAAAATATCTTGAAATTCACTTTCTCGTATTTCTGGAGATTTTTTTTATCAATCAGCTTATTAGTTGAGAAGTGTTACGTATGCAAAGCTTTGTAGCTTGTAATCCTTTATTTACACAGTCAGTATTATGAAGAATTTTATTCCATATAGCCAATCTGCATAAAAATAGATATGTCTGTTTGTAAAAGCAGACTTTGAGTAATACTGATAGTTCCACATTTGCAGACATTTCAATATTAATTGACTTTTTGAACTTTTGTTATTTGTAAGAACAAAGACTTCATAGCTCGTTCTTTGGACGACCTTCTTGTATTTGTATATCCTTTAAGTGAAAGCTTCAAAGTATTCATTAAAATTTCCCAGCGACTAGTGGAACCAGAAAAAAAGAGTAAATACAGGCACTCCCCGGTTTGCGTAATACTCGACTTATGGAAATTTGACTTTACGTAAGTTTTTGCCGGTCAGTGCAAACTTTAAAAAATCATGGAAACATATTTTGCATTATGGAGGTATCATGAAAATATCATAACGTGAACCCAATAACACTCTTTTTTTTTTTTTTTTTGTTAATTTGTTCCAAGACCTTGGAAGCTGAAATTTTCGCTATATAACTAAGCTATTTATCTCTCTAAAAGGTCATTTTTATAATGGAAATTGCACTACACTTTCAGTGTTATCGTATATTCCGTTATAAGAATCAATTTTGAAAGCCTTTGTGATATTTTTCTAAAACACTTCTGGAGGTCACGACCAAAAAACAATTTGCACTTTGCGGTTTATTGGGCTTTTCTTTTAGCACAGTCTATTATAAATGGGTAGTAAACTCAATCTTATTGCATTTGCGATAAAACCGAATAACTGGCATTGTGTGGATTTTTATGTTACGATATTATGAGTTCCCTTCACTGCAATCTTCAATCATATAAAAAACAAATTTTCAGAATCTTCTCTTCATTCCTATTTACTTATTACAATGGAGAAGGGAAAGGGACCAACGGAAAGTGCAAGTGCTGACAGTGCTAGGAAACGAAACAGAATTGATTTAGAAATGATGATTAAGGAGTACGAAGCAGGAAAAAGTTTGTCCTCTATTGCATGGAACTAGGTCTCACTAAATACTATTTTAAGGGACAGTGCGTGTATAAAAGAACATGTTAAAGGATCAATGCATTTAAGATCAACAGTGTTCAGGTGCTATATCAAAGATGGAAGAGCTATTAATATGGATGGAAAATCAGATTCAGAAGCAAGTGCCCCTGAGTCCAATGGCCATTCAAATAAAAGCAAGAAGTATTTATAAAGATATTAAGGATAAGTATGGTGAAATCAAGCCAAGTTTGTGGCAAGTAGCGGGTGGTTTAATAGGTTCGAGCATCATGCTGGTTTCCAAAACATTAAAGCATGCGGTGCTGATTCTGAAGCTGCAGAGAAATTTTGTGATGTCTTGGGGAAAAAAAACCTTCTAAAACTTCACTGCCCTCAACTTCTGCAGCAGCGTGCTTATCAGCTGGAGAGTTAATTCTGGCAGTGATGCTCGAAAGGTAAAACTTGCTGATGTTATGCCCGTCTCCTCTTTCCTTTTGTAATTTTATAATTTTTGTAATTTCGTACACTTTTGTAATTTTTCCTGCACGAGATAAAAAAAAATAGGATAAATTATTCTATTTACATGTTCTTTGAACATTTCTTTTTTGCTTCAATCAAATTCAGCGTGCATAGTTGCAAATGCTGCATAAGCATTTAGGGAAATTCTCGACTTACATAGTTCTGTGGAATGCAGCCCTTACATAAGTCGGGGAGTGGCTGTATACTTTGAACAATGCCAAAAAACATCATCCCAGACATTATTGACATTGCATGTACACCAGCATGTTACAAACATTGCAAGTTTTTTTTTTTTTTTTTCAATTATTGCCTGTTCACCATTATATTTTCCCACCATATTGGCTCTGTTATCATATCCTTGGCCCCTTACATTTTTAATGTCAAGTCCATCCTTTTATGTTTCTAATGCCAATCCCATGACAGTCTTTTCTTTACTTTCTATAAATTATATAATATAATTTATAATTAATAATATAATTTAATATAATATTATATATATATAATATATATAATAATAATAATATAATTTTAATATAATATTTATTATTTATTATTATTATTATAATAATAATAATAAAAAAATGTTCTTCTATTGCTATTTTAAGCCCACCTATGCTCAGAAGGTTGCAGGGAAGCAATCTGTTGGAACCCAAACTAATATAACAATTCCACCAAAAAAATCTTGCTCCCATTGCACCCTACATATTGAACACTCAAAATCCAGTACAAAACAATCAGCTACCACTTCAATATAAATACCACTTACTGCTCCACCTCTAAATAGACAAAATAATACCGAGAAAACTAAAAAAAAAACCTGACTTCCTGCCCATAACAAATGAAAACATGGAAATAGAGGTGAAGGAAACAAATGATGATGCAGTCTTGGAACTTTGTGTGGAGATATGGGCACTGGACAACTTCCATACTTTCCAAAAAATGATAAATCAAAGACTAAGAAAGCAAAGCCCTCTGCCACCCAGAAGCCTACAGACACACCCAACAAATCTAAATAAAGTCCATATTTAAATTTCTGCATTGGAACTGCCATGGTTTCCATCAAAATAGAAGACATTAAGGAATTGGAAATGGACCTACCCATGGAGGAGTTGCCATCCTTGTAGGTAACCAACCCCCCTTTCAAGCTACGGCACTGACCACAAATATAGAGGCCGTAGCTATGTCTTTCAGTAGGGTTTCTTCTGTCTGCTCAATCTATTTGCCACCCGGGAACGACATCCACCAGTCAGACTGTGATGATTTCATTATGCAATTACCATCCCCTTTTCCATTATTAGAGGGTTTCAATAGACATTCTGTAGGGTAGTGCTGCCATCAATGGAAGGGGTCGGACTATCAAACATATGCTCGAAACAGTGACCTGCTCCTTCTAAATGTGGGTTCTGATGCCTTCAACATGTCTACCCATGCTTTTACTGCTATAGAGCTCTGTATGTTCCCCTTTACTCTTCCCTGTTTGTACATGGGAAGTTCAAGAAAACCTTTACAATAGTGATCATTTCCCCATGGTAACCACCATTTTCATTGTTTAGGATATCTCACAGTAGAAGATTGATCATGCTGACTGGAATGCCTTTAAGCATCTGGCAATGTTTAATACCATCACAATTAGCCAGGAGCCAATTAATGACACAGTTAAGTACATCACAGAAAATATTGTCCAAGTAGCAGCAGCAAGAAACGCACAAAACAAAATGTGGATGGTATTTTGTGAACATCCTACCACAGAAAATCGAACAGCTTTGGCACATGTATGTTTGGTTATTTTCTGTCACCAATTTTCTGTCACCAAAGGTCATCTGGGACAAAGTCTGGAATATGAAGAGCAAATACACATCACACCCTTCATCAGTCCTACAGCATAATGATGTGCAATTGCCAACACTCTTAGAGGATATTGCTGAAGTGTTTGCCAAAACATCGTACACCCCAGAGTTTCTGGCCCTCAAGCAGAAATCTGAAAAACAGCAACTGAAACTCTCCTCCAATGGCTGTGAAGGCTACAACCAGCCTTTTATACAGTGGGAACTGAAAGCAGCAAGTGCTATTAGCACAGATATCTATTTATGAGATGATTAAACATCTTTCATTGGAATCTGTGGATTATCTGCTCTGTCTCTACAATAGAATATCTCAAAGGGCAGTTTCCAGACTCCTGGCACAAAGCAGTCATACTTGCTGATCCAAAAATACCAAATAATTACGGTCCTATAGCTCTGACCAGCTGCTTGTGCAAGAACGTGGAAAAATGGTAGACTCAAGTGGTATCCAAAAGCTAATGACCTCTTTTCCAGGACACATTGTGGCTTCCAAAGGAACAGGCCAACACTTGACCATTTAATCCAACTGGAAACCTCTATTTGTGATGCTTTCCTGAAACACGAACACCAGGCATCGGTCTTCTTTGATATGGAAAAAGGCATATGACACAGCTTGGAGATTCGGAATTTTAAAAGACATAATTTGTCTTAGGGGACACATTTTCATCTTTATTAAAAACTTCCTTTCCAACCAGTCATTCCAAGTTTGTATAGAATCCATGCTCTCTCTCAGCCATTTACCAAGAAGAGGGAGTTCCACAAGAATCAGTTCTAAGTGTTAATGCTTTTTGCTATAAATGTTAATTCTATTACTGAACAACTTCCTCCAGCCATAAACAGTGCCCTCTTTGTAGATGACTTTAGCATTTTTTCAGTCTTGCAATATGAGAGTCATCAAAAGGCAATTGCAGCATGGCCACATCAGCTCTTGTTTCTGATTCTTGCCTCAGAAAACTGTTTGCATACATTTTTGTTGTAAACAGAACCCCAGCTCTGACAACATCATTCTAATAACTTTTTGGGCCTTATATTCAATAATAAGTTGCCACCTACCACATATTGGTCATCTGTGGACAAAATGCACAAGGGGACTGAACCTCATGCATTCCATCTTGTCCAATAATGGGGGAGCCAGAGCAGATCACTGCAGTTTACTCTGCCTCAGTTATGCAGTTACCTGATCTAAATTATATTATGGGTCCCAAGTGTTATACATCAGCAAGAAACAGTGTACTATGATGGCTACACCCAATTCACGATCAAGCTCTCCTCATTGCTACTGGAACATTTTGAACATCCTCTGTCCAGGGTTTACACGTTGAATCGCCCAACTCCCAGAATTTGGTGTTTTCCTTTTTGGCAATATAATGCTCAGTTAAATGTTTCTAACAAACTTGAAGGGAGTTTAATAGTATTAAAAGTAACAAGTGATGCAAGAAAGCAAGCTTCTACTACATTAGGGTGGGGGGGAAAAAAACACTTCCCATATCACCTGTATCTCTTCTGACATTGTCTAGTTCTTTTTTCAAACTACACAGCTCTGCTATACTGGATGGGGGTTTGTTCCAACAATCAACTACCAACTGACTGAAGGCAAATTTTCACGCATGTGCTATGCAACATCCTTCTTCAGTTTAAATTTATGCTCCCTCATGTTTAGTCTGAGCAAAAAGAAAGATTCCATCAGCACTGAGCTTACTCTATCCATTCAAAGGTTTAAACACCTCAATCTGACCTTGCCGGTGCCTAGTCTCAATACCCTTTAGTTTTCTTGCTAATCTTGTTGCTCTTCTCTGTACCCATTATAACAGGCCTGTGTCCTTCCTGGCAGCATGTCAGCACTACTCAGAGAACTTCATATCTGACAGCACAGTTCCCACCAGATCTCTTTTCACTCTTCAATACCCCGAGTGTGGTGCCACATAGTTGGTACATTGATACTCCCTATATGAAGTATCTTGCATTTGTCAATATTAAACTTCAACTGACACATCTCAGTTGAAGTGTCTTCCTACTTTGTCTAGATCTTGATATGCTTTCTTCAAAACATTAATAAATATAGACAACGATAGGCCTAACACTCAACTCTGGAGACTCTACTAATAATATTAGTCTAAGAAGAGCAGTGTCATTGATGGCTACTGTCTTCTCCCACTCAACCATCTCTTCATCCATAGCAGTAACTTACCCTTAATGCAACAGTGTCAAAAGTTTTTCTGAAATTCAAGTATATGATGTCCTTTGTTATTGTGTCATAGTATCCAGTCAGACTGGCTAGACAAGATTAATAATTGACAAACCCATACTATGACTGCAGTATAACTGCACTCCTGTCTAGATGGTCCCACATTATTTCTTTAACCATTGACTCCACTTCCATTTTTTTCCCATGGAACAGATCTGTAATTACTCATATCACTCTTTGATTCCCTTTTGTGAATTGTGGATACATTCACACATCTCCAGTCCACAGGGACCTCACCTAACTCCAACAATGTTCTTATAATCATGGCTAAAGGTTTGCTTTTTCTCTTTTGCTGCTACCTTTAACATAATTGGAGATTTCCCATCCACCCTAGGTGCCTTTTTTACTTTTAGCTTGAACAATTTCTCTTCTCACTTTCCTCTGTTATCACAAAATTATTCAACTCCCTGTTAGAACCTTGCACAGTTCCAGCATCCCCATCTCTAAAAAAAAAATTTATCATGTGAATGTAATGAAAAATACCTAATCAGTTTGTCGACAACCTGAGCAGGATCATCAGTAGTTAAACCCACATCTGGTGGACTGATATGATTCATCCCTTTCTTTCTAGTGTTTAAAATAAGTAAAGAAGAAAAATGCATGTGACCTTGATTACAGACTAGTTTATATCTAATGTAGGCATCTGTATTGCTTGATAATTTATATGCATCTTCTTCTCTGCCACAAGTCTCGCCAGTGTCTGACATCCACTTAGGTCTAAGCCTTGAAGAAAAGCCCAAAAATGCCTCTGCCCTTTTCAATCCAGATTGGAAAAGTTGGCAGCAAAAGTGTTTAAACAATAAAAAAAAAAACAAGCTGTATTTACCTTGACTTTATTGGTTGACCATTAAAGTCAAGGTAAATTATGATTTAGAATCATAGTGCTTCTATGACTATATCCCTGAATACTTCCCGTGGAGAATTTGCTGTTGGTAACACCATCCGTTGGTCTCAACTGTATAGAATTTAAACCAGGGGTTCTTAATCTGGTGCTCACAAGCACCATTGTGCTCTTTAAAAAATAAATTTTGCTCGTGACCAATCCTAAAATCTGTGCTTGTGAGTACCTTCGCTTAAGCTAAAAAATTTATTTATAAATCTTTGTATTTAAAAAAGGTGCTTTCTATTTCTCAACTTTCCACAACTCAACTAATCTACAAAAATCCATGCCATTCTTTGCTAGAAAATCCTTTTTGTTAGTGATTGGAGGGAAATTATATACTTTGTGACATTTCAATCTCTAAAATGGAGAAAGTTTGGCACTTTGGTATTCTTAAAAAATTTTTCTTATTAATTATTAATTTGACATTTATTTAGTAAGAAAAATTTTACGAAATACTTTGTTGAGAGTACGATCATTTTTGCCGTAGTGTTGCTACAGACTGAGAATACTACTACCTCATGCAGTTCTGTTTCTAATTTTAACAGGTTTCTTCTGGATTTTGCTCAGTTGCCCTGCTCCAATAGGTACCATATATGCATAGTGCTGATTTTAAGGTGATGAAAGTATTATAGTAAGAAATCTTTTGATTTTATGTGCAAATGCTTAAATGTATTTTCTTTTAATAGATTTAACTAGAGTTACTAAACCCTTTCAAAGTGCATAAGTTTTTAAAAAGAAACCAAAACGACCATGATAAGGAAAAAAATGATGCGCTAACACTACCTTCACAGTCGTCTGATTTAGAGCTACATGTTTCAAATGCAGAGAAACAAAAAATTAAAAAGTATGCATTTCAGTCCTTTTGGTAATAGATAATAGTAGTGGGTCAGGTGTGTTTGGCTGGCTATTGAAGTTGAATTGTGAAAGACATTACCAAATATGCCATAGGAATTTTCATGAAGCTTTTCCCCAATTTAGTGATATTAGAAAGGCTGAACTTCAAGAAAAAAACGAAACTTGAAAGACAGAAAAATATTTTTAATTTAAGTCAAGCTAATAGTAGTAAAGTACAGTATTAGCGAATGAAGTTTCATTTATAATTGCAACGAATTCATTGCCTTACTCTAGTGGAGAAATAATAAAAAAATTGTGTAGTGTCATCATTAGAAGTGCTTGCTAGTGTCTTACCAGAAAAACAGAAAGCTACCTCGATTAGCTCTGCCAAAAATATTTCTTTGAGTAATGATACAGTTTCAAATCGAGTTCATAGAATGGCAGATGTAATATTCCATGAATTATTAGGTAGAATCGAAAGTTGTGTATATTTTTCAGATGTGTGTGGATGAAGTTAATTCAAGACCAAAATGTGCCGATATCGGGGCCATTAATAAACGATAAGGCTATGGAGTACGCATCTTTTCTGGGGTATAAAACATTCCAAGCCAGTTCTGGTTTGCTGGATGGAAGAAGAAATGAATCACTTATAAGTTTATCAAGTGGAAATCTGCTGTACACCAATGGAAACAGTGAAAGGAGTGAAGGTGGAGTTGGGTTTCTGGTCCATAAAGATTTTAAAAACAGCATTTTGGAATTCAAAAGTACATCACCAAGGGTGTCAAGACTAATGCTAAAGATTATAATGATTTATGCACCAACATCGAGCCATGATGAAGAGGTTGAAGAAATGTACACCGAAATTGAGTCTTCTAGAAAACCCACTACACTATTATTATGGGGGACTTCAATGCTAAGGTTGGAAAAAGGCAAAACAGCGCAGAAAGAGGAACTATAGGAAATTTTGGAATTGGTGAAAGAAATAAGAGGTGAAAGACTTGTGGAATTTGCAGAATCTCAAGGATTGTCAGTAATGAACACTTTTTTTCAAGAAAAGGGTGAACAGAAAGTGGGCATGGAAGAGTCCAAGTGGATTAACAACTAATGAAATCTACTTCATCCTCACTAACAGAAGATATATTGTGAATGATGTTACCGTCCTGAATAAGGTAAATGTTGGAAGTGATCACAGAATGGTAAGATATATACTTGATATAGATGTAGGAAAGGAAAAAACTGACTCGAGTAAATAATACAAAGGTCTTTGAAATAACAGAGGAGGAGAAAAAGCAGTATGTACTGGAACTTAAGAACAAGTTTGAGCTTCTGCAGACTGCTCAGGACCAAGATATCAACGAGGAATATTACAACTTTCTGAAAGTGATAAAGCCCAAGAAGCCTATAGGGAAACAGAAATCCAAAGAAGAAAAAATAAGTCAAGAAACACTTGTCATAATGAACCGAAGACGACAAATGAAGAGCAAGAAAAACACTGACAGGGAGAAAATTGAGTATACTGAGTTATGCAAAGCCATTAGAAAGAGACTCAGAGGGGACATAAGAAGATTTAACACAAGAAAAGTAGAACAAGCATTAAGAAAATAAAGGATTTAAATCGGCAGCCATGAGCAGTAATGCAGAAAGACAAATGATACTGAAACTGAAGAATAGCGATGGTGTACTTATAAACAGCAGAGAAGGCATAATTCAAATAGCAGAAGACTACTATAGAGAATTATACAAGGAGTGAGGGAATGATACCAGCAGTGGGGAGGATGGATTGCAAAGTAGCAACACATACGACATACCCGATATTCTTCCTGATGAGGTAGAACATGCATTGAAGAAAATGAAGAATCGGAAAGCCCCGGGGGAAGAGGAAGAGACATAACACAAAAACTGGCAAGGCTCTCACAAAGTGCATTTGAAAAGGTGTGATGCCTAAGCAGTGGAATAATGCAATCATAGTTTTGCTGCATAAGAAAGGAGATAAATCAGAAATTATAGACCAATTAGCTTGTTATCCCACATCTACAAGTTGTTCACAAGGGTCATTACTAACAGATTAGCAAGAATACTTGATGAGAATCAACCGAAAGAGCAAGCTGGCTTTAGGACAGGATTCTCAACTATGGATCACCTTCATGTAATATCACAGCTAATGGAGAAAGCAAATGAATATAAAACACCATTATGCCTGGCATTTGTATATTATGAAAAGGCATTTGACTCCATACAGCATAAGGCAATGTTTCGGGCACTGGAAAGACAAGGTATAGATACCCCATATATTATGATTTTGAAGAAAATATATGAGAGTGCTACCTCCTTTATTAGACTAGACAAAGACAGCAGCAAATTTAAAATCGAGAAAGGAGTTCGACGGGGAGACACAATATCTCCGAAGCTGTTTACTGCTGCCCTTGAGGAAGCTTTCAGAAGATTAGACCGGTCGCAGAAAGGAGTCAATGTGAACGGAGAGTACCTAAACCATTTACGATTTGCAGATGACATTGTGGTCATAAGCCATGATCCCAAAGAATTAGAGGAAAATCTTAATCAGTTATGCACAGTTAGTAGGGATTTTGGACTAAAGATGAATATGGCTAAAACAAAAGTAATGATGAACAAGTATGCCACTGAAAGGGAAATAATGATTGAAGGAGCAGTAATTGAAAAGGTGGAGACATACTTATCTGGGACAAGTTATTAGCTGTAATAATGATAAATGGCTGGAAGTCAAGAGAAGAATAAATTTTGGATGGATAGCATTCGGGAAATATAGTCACATACTGAAGAGCAATATCCCAGTTTGTCTGAAATGTAAAATAATGAACCAATGTATACTCCCCACCATGACTTATGGAAGTGAAACTTGGGCACTCGCCAAAAGAATGGAAGAGAAGCTGAGAACTACACAGCGAAGAATGGAACTAATTATATTGGGAATCAGACTGTTAGATAAGAAGAGAAACACATGGATTAAGCAGCAAACTCAAGTAAAGGACATTCTTATCAAAACTAAAGAACTAAAATGGTCTTGGGCAGGACACATAGCTCAAAGACATGATGACAGATGGACTAAGAAAATAACAGAATGGTACCCAAGAGGAGCTAGAAGAAAACCTGGAAGACAAAGGTGAAGATGGATAGATGAAATTAATGAGTTTTTAGGTAGTAAATGGATGGCCAGTGCTCAAAACAGAAGGAACTGGAAAGTTGCTGGAGAGGCCTTCTTCCTGCAGTGGATTGAAAATGGCTGATGATGATGATGGTTTACTTGAAAAGGTTATTTCTGATGAAAGTGGATTTGCAATCTAAGAACACTATACCCATTGGAAAGAAACAGTTTTGAAAAGAAAAAAAATTTTGAATAGTGGATTTTAAATTTCAGTAGAAAGATGAAAGAAAACAGAAAAATCATGTTGATTGTCAACATCTGCTCTGCCCACCTTCACTCAGTAATTTCAAAACTTACAAGTGCAAAGCTTATTTTCTTCCCTCCGAATACCTCGTCTAAATTGCAGCCAAAGGGCCAGGGATATGAAAATGTACTACTGTAGGCACATACTGAGAATAGAAACCAACCAACCTATAGATTCTGTTATAGATTTGCATATCAGATTGGTAAAAGTGTGGAGTTAAGATGTAATGGAAACAACGATTAAGAATTGTTTTGTAAAAGCAGGTTTTGCTAAAATGCTAATTAACAGTGATGAAAGGGATGAACTACTACAAGACAAGACATTGAGCAGTCTTGGGAAGAATTACAAGCGAGGTTTGATCAGTGAAGAAATTGTTCTTGACAAATTTTTAGGAGTTGATAATTATGTCATAACAACTGAATATCCGAGTGACTCCAACATTTTTCAGAGTATTCAAAGAATTAGTGACAATACCGACGATGAATTGGACGAAAATGAGGGCAATATACCTTCCGAACAAGAAATGTTGGCAGCATTTGAACTTTGTGTCGAGGCCTTCAGTGGGAAGAAAATATAACAGAAAATATATTTGAGTGCTTAAACAAATGCAAACATTTTTATGAACGGTGTGCAGTATAATCCAGTTTACAATAAAAAATAACCAAATATTTTACAACAATTCTTAACTATAATATATTGTGTGCATCATGCTAGTAGGTTAAAAAATTTCTGTTTAACGATTTTTTTTCAAGGGAATGATTGACTTCATTATATAGAGGTCCAACTGTGTATATTCAGGTTCAGGTTGATTAGCAAGAATTAAGTGAGTTAAGTAAGGAAAATCTAGTGCTGAGCATGCAAAGAGAAAAGTTAAAAAACATCCAGGCTTTCTCTTCATTTTTTCCCTTTCTTACTCTGTGTGGATGAGAAGGGGAAAGAATTAAGAAAGATAGCTGTAGATAGAGGTTACATGTCTGATGAGAGAGGGGAGAAGAGTGTAAAAGTCCTGTCTCAGAGTCTAGGTAAATGCACATGGAATTTACATGATGATAGTTAGATGGTGAATAGTTAATCACACTTATGAATTCAGATGGACAGAAATTCTGAAAAGGGAAGACTACAATAATAGGTCATCATGGAAGTGTTTCTAAAAAAAGTAAATCATTTAAATGCTTGATGCTGTGTACATTAGTACAGAAAAGGGTTCTGTATACAGAATTTCTGCCCACCTGAATTTGCATGGCTAAACTATTCGTCACAGTGAATGCTATACTTGTTTACCAAGAACTCTAAGATGCTATTTTTTGCTTTGCTCTGATGTCTAACTGACAGATGCATCTGTTTTATGGTTACCTTATTTCATACTTTCCCATTCTCAACTATACACATATGCTGTATTTCCCAAATAATTAAGATTTAAAAGACAACAATAGATAACTATTTTGGTACTTTTGACTTAGAGCAATATGACATTTGTTTTTAATGTTGAACTATTTTCCATGCATTATATGCAGTCAGAAAAGTGTGGATTGTGCTTAAATTTATTTCAAAAAAAAATTTTAATAAGAAAAAAAAAAAAAACTACCAATACTCATTTGTGGGTGTAGAAGGGTTTAGAAAAAAATGTACATAATTTATAAAAATATCAATAATGGAATAGTGTTACGTGTAATTAAAATTACACAATAATTAATTGTTAATATTTTTGTATTAAGTTATTTACATTCAAAAACTGAAATTGCACCTGACCTGCATTGCAGGTACACAAATTAAAAGATCAAAACATAGCAAGCTCTAATAGAATTCCTGTAAAAAAACAGGATGGGGTGGTTGTCCCTACTTGTAAAATCAGCCTTACATTCAAAACAATGAATGTGCTGGCAAAAGCTTGGTGCCCAAAGTGCCAAGGTCTGACCTTACATTCCTAACTTGGTAACTGCCAAAAATTTTGTCACTCATAAACAGCCTGCAAAGGTTTACCATCTGTACTTCATTTAGATCAGAGGAACACATTAAATTGTACCACTCAAATCCAAAGTGCAAGGTAAATAAAGAGCTTTTTCAAAGAACTGCATCCACTGGAAAAGAGAAATTTTCAAAAGTATAAAATTGAGTCAGTCTTTCAAGAGGCAACAAAAAAAAAAAAAAAAATTGTTACCTGCTAAATCATTGACATATGCACCAGTAGTTAAAAAGCTACATCCTATGGCTGTTCAGTCCCTCCTGATACTTCAACAGCTGATTGGGTAAGATCATTATTTCCTCAGCAAGGAAATTCTCCACAGCAACATGTTACACATTCTGTGATTGTGCTACTAATGATACCTAGGGATAAAAATCCTACTCCAAAACAGACAGAATGAACTAGAAGCTCTGAGGTGGACAAAAAGCACATACCTGATACTGATCAAAACTCATATCAAGCTAATGCATATGAAATTCACTGAGATGCTAACAATACTGACTTTGATATGATCAGCAAATTTGATGCTTTCACTAATCTTTGAAAATTAAAACAGAAAGGATTTGCCACAAAATTCTGAGGACTACTTGTAATTGGTCCATTTTGAGCAACTGTCCATCTATAACTATTTTGTCTTCTACTAAATAACTATCTCCATATCCATTGTAGCACTATACTAAGACAGTACCGCATCAAAGGCCTTTTTAAAATCTAGTATTATAAAACAATGCAAGGAAGCAAGCTGACTTTTTCTGCATCTGCCAAGAAAAGAAATTCTTTAGCACTCATACCTTTCCTATTGGGAAAAAAATGGCTAACCATTTCCATTTAACTTTACTAAACTCTCTGCCTCTACCGCTGTGGCAGGCAGTTTTGCAATACACTGCCCAAAAGTAAACTCCACGAGATCCAGTCTACTGTTACTTCCCAAAATTTTGAATTTGTGAGCTCTATTCTTGTCTTCTTCCGGTGAAAATATACATACTCCCTCATTCATTTTACTGATTCCCTTCAGCACCTTACATACCATTATCAGGGTTCCCTCCCCCAAGATGTGGTGCAGTCCACACCTTCTAAGCCATTCTTCATGTGGGCATCAGGTTAATACCCCTCATCAATCTGGTTTCCCTTCTTTGAACTCTTTCAGTGCATTTCTTCAAGTGTGGCCTCCAAGACCTGAACACAATATTCTAAATGCAGTTCTGATGACATCCTTTTTCCTTACTTGTGAAGATCCTGTATATCAGTATTTCTGAACCTGTTGTCTTTGTAACTTACAAATGTGGACTCTGGGACATGAGGCAAAAAAAAAAAAAAACAAAGCTTTTGTTTGTAGTGGGCAACAATCCCTTTTATAATGACAGCAGATACAAGTATGCTTATAATGACCTAACATATATTACACAGATTAATTATAAATATTGCATTTAAAGAATGCTATTAATATAATTACATGTATAAAAGTATAGTTTAATATTTTTTGTAGATCCACATCTAAAAAAATAAAGTTGGGAAACAGTGCTATATATATCATCTAACTAAAATATAAAAGTTATCTCTTGCATTCAATTCTTCCGTGGCTCTCTTATAATATTGTTATTATTGAGGTAACCCTGTACCACACACTTCATATATTCCATAATTTTTCACACCACACAAGACAGACTAAAGTCAGTAGTTGCTCTCTTAGAACCCCCTTTGCCTTTGTGTATAAAGAAAGAAATTTGTACATCTTTCCAGTTGTCTGGAACTGCTTCTATCATCATAGATAAAGAGTTTAGCATTCATCTTTTCTTGCTTATTTTTTTTGCTAAAGACTGTTTAATGCTGCATAATTATGTTCAACTACCAAATTAATCCCCTCCCAGAAAAATATATATGCTTGTGTGGATATATGAGTGAAGAGCTTGTTCAACTCATCAGCCAGGGTCATCTTTTCTGATCTTAGTGCTTTCTTGTTAATCGTTTTCCGTTTAGCATTCACCTGTGGAAAGAGTTCTGTCGTTCTTGAACTTCTCTGCCATAATCTGTGAGAAGAGTTACAAATTCTGAGATTGCACCTATTCAGAATCAGAGCTATTAGCAACAGGTTTCCATTTTGAAACAACAGCCTCCACACATACCTCTTGCAACATACTATCCACTTTATAAATATAGGTGGTAGGTCAATAAATAAGACATTATAAGCTATAATATCTTTATTATCTGAGATATCATAACCATATTTCACATACATAAAATACCACTCAATGTAAGGACCAACACAAACACTGCATATCCTCCAGCATTCTTTCCAGACAGTGAATGCACTTTGGTAAAAATCAGAGGCTGATGTTTACACCCATGTTTTAATGTCAAAAATGAATTCCATATAACTCTCCAACACATTACCATGTAGTAGTATGGGTGAGGCATTATGCTCCACCCCAGCTGGGTGCTGTGTGTAGCCTTGCATTATCCTGATGAAACTTGATGTCCTGCCAATTCAGTTTGGGTCTTTTGGTTCTCAGATAGCTCGATTAAGCTTTTCCAGGGAGAAGTAGTATCTTTCTTTGTCGATGGTTATTCCACTTTCCAAGAAATTGATAAAAATGATGCCAGAAGAAGATGGCCATAACCTTTGTCGACAATTGGGAAAGTTTTTACTTTTGCCAGATGAGTCCATTTCATGGATTGTCGGATTTGGCGCATTATAGCCTTAGTTGCTAATGCGCCAAAAAAAACCCAAATCAAATCATGGATTGTCGTTTGGTTTGTGTGTCATAATGGAAAAGCCATGTTTCATCATGTGATGACTCCTTTAAAGCAGTTAGGACTGCCAGAATCAAATCTTCACAGATCGCTTTCCTCGCAGCCATCATCTCTTGCATGAGCAGCTTAGGCACAGACTGTGAACAGATCTTTCTGTATCCCATTCCATTGATGATGGTCAGAACACTTCTCTTTGATATTTTTGCATTGCCTGTCACTTGTATGGGGATTATGCATCTGTCATTTTGAATAAGCTAGTCATTGATTTCTCCATTTTCACTGTTTGTGACAGACCATGGCTTTCTGGCTCTTGGTTTGTCCTTGATGTTGAAATTACCTCCCTAACCCGTTGGAGTCACCCGTGGACGTTACTTTGATTGATTGTCTGGTCTCCATAGACTACCAGGAGTCTCAGTGTATAGATGTGGCCAACTGTTTGCCCAATTTGAACAGGAACTCCACTTTGCCCATTCATATCTTCAGTTATAAAACACCAGTGCATTACTTATATAATGACTGGCCTTGTATGTGCAACAGACCATTTTTATATGCTCTTCAGTATAGAGGTTGTAGCAATTTCACTTTAAATTGCATGGATGGTTGGGTGGCTGTTCTAGTAATGTACCTTTAGTGGCAGTTAATTCTGCTTGTGCAGAGTGCATTCAAGCATTATACTGTAGTAGAAACTTTAGTTTATTCAATATCCCTGCTCCTTTCCTGAACAGCATCTCTCAAATGATACCATAGTTACAGCAAATGAGCATCAGTTCACAATTTGGTCTCATCCTCTTCAAAAAAGTTCCATATTCAAATTCATAACATCTGTGTTTGGTTTGGCTTACTGAGGTTCATCCTTAACAGGTCACCTTGTTATCCTTAAAATGTCTCCCCTACATGAATACAGATACACCACTTATCACATCCAGTCCATAAGCTTGCCACTTTTCCTAGCTTCTCACAAATATGCCTTTGCCTCAAAGCATATGAAATATCATTTGCATTTGCCATTGAAAAACATACTTTGTGATTTGCAAATATAAACAATTAGGTTTAATTGCAACTTGCATGTTGCTAACCAACATCTTTAAGTACTGCCAGCCATTCCATTGCAGCACAGCCAGTCTCAGAATTTTTCAAACACCTCTCGTACTTTATAGCATTTCATATAAATGCAAGGTTTCAACTGACCTACATTCATAAAAAATAAAAGGGGAAAAAAATTGCAAAAATTGGTATAATTTTTAGATTCATCATTCAATACTTACTGCAAAAAACATCCACAAGTGTAAAAACAACTAAAACTATTGCAATACAGTATGGAATAATTTAACCTTCATAAAAATTTTAAATGAAATTGCATTTTGCACAAAGTGCAAAAAACAAGAAAAATATGAACAATTATTTGTGGATGCTTAAGTAGTTACACTTATAGCATCATTTTCAGTAATAAGGGGAAAAAATTCACCCTACTCTAATGAAGATTTCACATTTTGGTTCACATTTTGGACTGGTTGTAACTTTTTAATATATTATTGTTTAAAAAAAAAAAAATGATCAAGAAATGCTTTTTGTGTTCTGTTGTAATCAAGTTTCTTTTGTTGAACACTTACAAACATGATTTGTTTATTTTTAGTTATCTGTAATACACTTGATCTTAGCATGCTTTCCTGTGCTATTTCTAATAGACATAATTCCCACAGTATTTCTTTTATATTATATGTGATGTTATTCCTGTTAACTGACAAACTGGACATTTCTGATTACAGTTATCACTAATAAACTGTATTTGAGGTTTTGGAAACTTATTTTGTTCTAGGAGTGCCAGTTAAGGCGATTTGAAATTCACTGCCTATTTTTTGAAAGTTATTGTTGGAGTACTATGCAACATAAAAGATTTAATCAAACAATGCGTGTTAGACAAGTTTTAACTATTTACTTAATACATTCAAATCAACAGGCATTCTCAATAAAAAAAATCCATCAATCAAATCAGGACTCCTTGCAGGCCACTGTTGGTTCATGCCTACCCTTCCCTTTTTTAGGGAAATTATTAAGTCAGTTGCACAGAATACTGAAAGTATGGTGGAACAGTGTCATTAAGATCATTTCCTGCACATTTGAAAATGCACAATCAAGATGTGCCATAGTCGTATGGTTCAGAATTTTGAAGCATAGTGAGGTATCTTTTTGAACATTGTATCAGATAAAATGTGTGGGCTGAAAATTCTGTTGTGCACCATATTGTCATTTTGGGACATCTCTGGTTCTTTCCCACCACTTCTGTGCAGATTAGTCTTCTCTAGTAATGGCTGTTGCCACTTAAGTTCCACTTTAGTTCTGTTTTCAAAAGTTTTCTCTGCTTAATAGATTTATTAAGGCTTTTAAAAAAAAAAAAGCATGTAGTGGCTTAATGGTCTCATCTGATGTGTGATCTTTCACCGCACGTTCTGTTAGCCACAGAAATATTGCATTCCTTCCTTGATCAGTAGCACGGATACTCAGTTTTCCAGCCATTACATATCTATAGTGTTGGATATTAAATGGTATAATTCTTTAATAAGCATAATTTGGTAAATATATTTTGTCATTTTGCACCTCTCCAGCAGCATTTTAAAAATAAGTTGTGATTTTCATTCATCCTGTGTGTATGCAAATAATTCACATTCTAAAATTTATTCACACAAGATATTTATATATTGGAATTTCTTCTGTCACACACACACACAGGGTGGTTATAAAAAAAAAATTTTTAAAAATTCACTTCCAGTTTTTTTAGGTCTTATCTCTCTCAGAATAAAAATTGAAATGACATATTCCATATTAGGCATACGTTTGAGATTCTGATGTTAGATTGCATAGTTCAAGTTTGTGCCACCAAGTGCAAGATGACTATGAAAAGGTAAAATAAACCAACACAAAAAGAAGAAAATTATCAGAAAATGTTTTTACCATTACAGGCTTCACATAACATTCCTTCAATAACTACCACTAATATTTACAACAATATAACTAATATTTACTTGCAGTCCTGTTGTGCAGACTCCTGTATAAATTCTAGACTTCAGCTATTCCCAATACCAGAATTTTGCTGGTTTTAAGTCCAACAAAGAGGAGAGACAAGTGATTGGATCTTATCCACAAATAAGTGTTCATTAAGGATATCCTTAGCTTGTCAGTCAACAAGTAGAAGAGCACCATCTATCCTGAAAATGACCTTTGTTAAACTCTTTACTGTGCATGGCACCACTAGGTAACAATTAGTGGTACCATGCTGTTATGATAGTGCACATTTGTGTTCATTAATTCCTCAAAAGCAGGAACACACACCAAACTTTTACATCTTGAAAAGAAGTTTGTGTGGATTTGATACAAAATGACAATTTTGTATGTTTCACAATTATTTTATACTATTTTACAAAGTGAAACTACTTCATGTGGCCATAGCACAGTTTGTAAGAAGTCATGGTGTTGAAGTCAATGTGTGCCATAGTCACGTGCTTAAACCTGACAGAAGTTATACAAAAACTTGTTTATGAATGTGGATACAAGCACTTCCAATAATGAGAAATGGCACAGGTACTAGTGGCATTTTTAGATTGGTACTTTCTGCAGTGAACATCAGCGACAATTTTCAGGACAGTACATGGTCATCCTATACATCAAATATCATACGTGCTACCCATGGTCTCAAACTGCTCATGGCTTTACTGAAACATGGACTATGAAGGAAATTCTACATATGTCAGTTTTCTCACATGTACTAATGCTAACTCTCCACATTCTCAGTTTTGTTCTTTGTAAATGTTAATAATTATTCTACTGGCACAAACTCGCATTATGTAAATGTAACATCTCAAGCACATGCCCATATATAGAAATATTCCAAAGTTTCAACTCTTTTCGATAAGTACTTTAAGAGCTAAGACTTGAAGCTCCTGGAACTTAGAATCATCATGTTGAGAGAGATTACTTTTATGAATAGAAATGTAAATTTTATATTTTCAGCTCCAGCTTTGGGACACTGGTGGTATGGAACGTGTTGCATCGATTACAAGTAGCTACTACAAATTTGCAGAAGCTGCCATACTGGTATTCAGTTTTGACAATCCTGACTCTTTCAACATACTCTCCCAGCACTTACTTGATATTGTTACCTATGCAGAGAGTGCCAAAATTTTCTTATGTGGAAATAAAACTGATTTACTAAATCATGTATATGTCACTGATAGTGACATTGAAGCCTTCTGTGAACAGTGTCATAACCTAATTAGTGGTGTTTACAAAACTTCATGCAAAACTGGTGCCGGAATTGAAGAAATGTTTTTGGACATTGCATCTCAACTTGTCCAGTCATGTCGTGTTAAAGATATTGAACAAGACATGAAAGATTCCTTCAGGGTAACTGATCAAGATGAACCTCAACAGTCTTGCTCATGTTAGGCAGTCAAAGCCGTACTTCGAACAAAGAAAATTTGCAATTAAAGTGTGATACAGAAAATGAAGCAGTAAAAATGTGACTATACTGACAAAAGATTTCTATACTAACTTTACTGTCCATATTGAGAATTTTTAATGACTTTTCTTATGTAGGCATTAATTATTCCAATCATGAACAACTGGTAATCTGTTTCTAATTTGCATTGTAGTATATAATGGATGTTGATTAAATTAGGGCAGCAGCTAGTCTTTAACATCAGTGCTGAGTTGTTAATTGTAGATAAGATTTTTATCATGAGCTCAAATTATATGAAGTGCAAGGGACTGACAGTTTTACTGTAAAAAAAAAAAAAAGTATTTTAGAGCATGTATTCAAAAAAAAAAAAAAAAAAAATCCTGTCTTATCTGAAAAATTTTAAATTTATGTTCCAAAGAGGTAATTCCTCTTACAGTGTAGAGTCATTGACTCGTTAAAGAACATTACATTTTGTACTATAAATATATTACACACATATATACACATGATTATTGTTATTATTATTATTATTTTTTTTTTTTTTAATCTCTGTACTGCTCATAAGCCTTTCCATTACTGTCAAATTTATTAATAAAATTTAGTTGGAATTTTTCATGATTTGTCACTAGGTGGTTTTCTGTATTGCTCGGCAAACTCCAGAATCTTCCTCCAGAGCTCTTTCGGCTCATCAACTCGAGGAACCTGCAGATAAAAACAAAAGGAATAAGATCATTTAATAAATATCAAAATATTATAATCTATTCTTAAATAGGTAAATAATTAAGCATTTCTGAATGAATACAAATTACTGTGAATATCCTTCAACACCATCACAGAAAAAGTATGGTGCTGTCAATTAAGTTTTAGGAAAGGATTTTATTTCATTCAAGATGCTCTTCTGATGATGGATGCAGTTAACCACTAAAAGAATTAACAATGCAACATATTTCTCTTTGGCTTCATTGAAAAACTAATAATTATTTAGTTTTTAAGGCCTTGTTAATTTTTCACCAAACATTTGATGATCACTAATGTTATGCTGGTTAACGAAGCTGGATGTAGATGCAGCGAAGCTTGAGTATTGGTAAGGATATCAAATCCACATGTTTTACAAGTTTTTGCAGCTCTGGTGAATGCTAAGTTTTTATATTTAGCCTTTTTATTGACTTAATTGTTATATTAAATTATTTCTATAAGTAGCTTATAGACCTAGTCAAGCTCCTTGGTTTATTTTCAATTTAGATAATACGATTTTGAAAGTTAATACTTACTGTCCATAACTTGCACCATTGTTATACGATACAACGTATATCCTGAACTAGATAGCATAAGGTAAAACGAGATAGCGAAACACATAGCACAGTATTAGAAATATGTTAGCTTAGTATTATCAATTAATCAATAAAATTTGTTAAGCTTCATTGTCAGTTAAATTGTACTTTTTTAACTAAATACATATAACGACTTAGATTTTACAAACGTAAAATTATTAATTAATACATAACTTGATAGGAGATACGGAAGTTGTATAACAAAACTCAAAGATAATACTCGATACTGGAAAAAAAAAAAAAAAATACATATATATATATATATATATAGCGCGTTATAACTGCAATTGGGATATAAGTTTAGGGTTATAATTTTGTATTGAAATCATGACTCAAACCAGAGCAGCAAAGCATAAGGCTCAAGCTAGTGGGAGTGCTGTGGCTCAGGGGAGAACTGAGGAGGGGGCAGTTGTGCTCTAAATCACAGCCTTTTAAAATGTACTGCTTGCTTGATGTTTGTGGAACAATCAGGAATGGGACATTATATTGCCAAGGGGAATGTGTGTGTGTGCACGATGTAAGGAAATCAGGTGACAACTCAGCGATGTTATGGGGACCTATATGAGAGCTTTGAAGGACAGAGTGAATACAATCGATGGATCTAAATTGAGGGGGCCATCAAGCTCTCAGCTGCCCACATCAACGCCAGAGCTTGCAAAATTGAACATCACGCAACACAGTGGCAACCTCCAGGGCAGAATGCGCTGGTCCCAGAGGAACTAGTAATTGTCAGTGACTATTGTCAGAGAAACAGGGAACATAATGTGCAAAAAGGATAGATGGAATAGGACCAAGGTATGCCGGCCAGGGCAAAGGTTGATGATATTGTTGTACATGTTGGCACTAATGATATTAAGAGACCAGGGAATTACTTAACAAGTACAGATCACTAAAAAAAGTCTCGAATTAGGGTTGAATTTGAAAGTGTCTGCAATTCTGCCCAGACACGATAGGAGGGAGTATATGATGAGAGCCTTATCAATCAATTCAGCCATGGAGAGATTGTGCAAGGCTCAAGGGGTAGAATTCTTCTCAGTCTGGTCTGTGCTTATTAACAGGAGAGACTGCTTCTACAGGGATGGGATACATTTAAATAGAAAGGGTGCAAGAATATTTGCTGATGCTATCAAGGCAGTGTTAGGTGGGTTGGAAAACTGCTAACTTGGGGGATACACAGATTAACAGTGGCCACTGGCAGAGGTGAAAGTGATTCTTGCACTGCTTCTATTGGAAAACGAGAGGCAAGGGATTTTAGACTGCTGGGAGTCAGTGCAGTACAAGTAAACACATGGAGCTGTGTTAGGATAGTTAAGAATAGGAACAGGTGCATGTATATTGTGTGTATACCAATGCTATGAGATTGTTAAATAAATTGATGAATTTGAGGTGTTGGTCAAAACATCAAAGGCAGATATTGTCGGGATATCAGAGACATGGTGTCACATAGATATAAGGAATGCAGAAATGGAATTTGAGGAGTACAATGTATACAGGAAGGGTTATGCTATTAGTTAAGAAACAAAATCCAAGGATGTACAGCCAATTGATATAGCTGGATGTTGCAGTTTTGAGTCAGTTTGGTGTGACATAAGCACTGGGAAAGGAAAAATGAGAGGAGGAGTGTTATAGGCCTAATGACTCCGATCAGTAAAATAAACAACTGTACAGTGAAACAGAGTGGGCCAGTAAATCAGAGAGTATTATAATGGTGGATTTTAATTTCACAGATATTGACTGGAATTCGTGGGTTGGTACTCACACACTAGCAAAGCTTTTGTGGATTTATTGGATGATTGTTTTCTACAGCAGCAGCATGTTCGGGAGGCAACTAGAAGGAGTAATGCTCTTGATCTGATTATCAGTAGTGATTCTTCATGCGTTAAAAATCTGCAGATAAAGGAGCCAATAGGTGACAGTAATCACAGTGTGCTGAAGTGGGATTTACTCAAAGAGAACTACTACCAGGGGATAAAGGGAAGGGTTTTTGCTTTTGTTAAAGACCTCTGTGTGAATGTCATCTACATTCACACAGAGGTCTGAGACAGTATTTAAATTTTATATGGTGGGACGTTACCAACAGCAAATTCAAAATGAGAAGCATTCAGAGAATTAATCTCGGAAGCTACTAGGCTTTTCATAATAATTAAGAAATATTGTTCAAGGTTTAGGCCTAAATGAATGTCAGATGAACTAATGAGACATGTGGAAGAGAAGAAAAATGCATGGGATACATATAAATTAATGGGTGACACAGAGGCCTATGATATATACAGCAGGCCCCCCGTTATAACGCGGTTTGCTTTACGCTGATTCGCTATAACGCTGTTCTTATATTATAACCCGTATCTGACTATAACGCTGTCACAGATCACTATAACGCTCTTTTACAGATTACATTTTTGACATATTTAACAAAATCGTTTCATTTGATGGAGTCCATAGCTTGAAAATGAATAGCAAAACAGCATTAAAACGTTTCCCACGCCGACTTGAGGAATTTTCCCACGCTCAGTGAAATTTTCTCGCACGCTAATTTAATTGCAGTACAGTGACTTGTTACGTAGTTCCGAGATCAACATTTTAAAAAATGATCAAATATATTGCTTGTAATATTTGGGTTATATGCATTTATCCGAAGTCTAGTCATCACTCAGTACAGTATTAGACATTGTGCATAACGGAAAGTTTACTTGAACATTGTATCATAATTAATTCAACCAACGCGGTTATATTTTCGAAGAGCTAATAATGACCGACAGGAATGAAAAAGCAACAACTTCTGGGTGCAGTACGAAGACTATAAATGTAAGAAAAAGACTGAATTTGAAAATTAAATTAGACGTTTTGAAGCGAATCGATTCCAGTCAACGAGCAGATGTGTGCCATAATTTAGAACTTGCAAGTTTAACTGTAAGAACAGTTATAAAAAATTAATTTTATCAGCGGGAAAGATAGCTGTTCCACTGCAAGCAACTAGGACTAGGCCGGCTATTAGGATTGAAATGGAAAGACTAATTTTATTGAAGATAATATTCCAATGCAGAAGTCAGTTAAGTTAAATATTTAAAAAAAAAAAAAGAGAGAGAGAAAGAGATTAGCCAATATGATGATCTGAAGAAAACTCGCCTAAAAAAAAAAAAATGTGGAACCATTTAAAACTGGTAAGGGCTGGTAGAATATATTTAAAATCCAGGGAGAAGCCGCTAGTGCAGATCAAGGAGCCGAAACTTTCAAAAAAGAACTTGTTAAAATTATTGAAGAGGGGTATTATGTGATATACTTCTCAACAAGTTTTTAACATAGATGAAGCGGGACTTTTGTGGAAACGAATGCCTAAAAGAAGTTTCATATTGAAAGAACAAAAAATATGCCAAATTTCAAAGCGGCGAAGGATCAGTTGCCTTTATTGTTGGGTGGTAAACGCTGCGGGCCATTTAAAATTAATACCCCTTTTAGTTTATTTGGAAGAGGGCCAAAGTTCAACTCAAAATCCACACATTTTTCATGATTAAATTCATCCATTAAATTAAATCAATTAAATTCATTATTTTAATTGGAATTTTAAGTTTACTTTTGATACGCAAGTAGTTACCACATAATTATACGTATGTAATGCAGAATATTTATATGTGCAAATATTTGAATATTAAATATTTTGACCGACATTTGTGCATCTTTTCATTACCGTTTATTGTTGATTAGGAAATATCCTATGGCACCGACCACAGCTCACAAATACATATGTTACCTTATGGGAAAGCGGCACTCGCTTAGCGCAGATTTACTTAGCGCTCTGTTTTTCCGGAACGAATGATCAGCGTTAAGTGGGGGGGGGGTCACCTGTATATAAGCTGGTCTGTAACCAAGTCACAAAGGAAGTTAGGCAGGTAAAGGCAGATTATGAGAAATCTCATAATCTGCACAACTGCAGATTAATTGCAGATGCAAAGAAAAACAGCAAAGAGTTAACTTATGTAAACTCTATAAGGAAGGGGATGAATCAGATTGGTCCACTAGATATCGTTGGTTCAACTGTTGATGATCCTGCTCAGGTATCTAACAAACTGAGTAATTTACATTCACACGAGGAGTTATTCTGGGAGGGGAATGCCAGCGATGAATTAAACTCTAGCAATGAGCTAGATGATTTTGTAATAACTGAGAGCAAAGTGCAGGAGAAATTGTTGAAGATAAACATAAGAAAGGCACCTGGGGTGGATGGGATCTATCCAGTTATATTAAAGGAGGCAGCAAAGGAAGTAAGCAAACCCTTAGCAGTAATTATGAGAGCTTCCTTGGATTCAGGGGAGGCACCCATGGACTGGAGATGTGCAAATGTGACCCCAATTCACAAAGGAGGATCAAAGGGTGACAAGTAATTACAGACCTGTTATTTTGACTTCTGTTCTGGGAAAATTAATGGAGACACTGGTTAAAGAAGCACTGCAGGATCATCTAGACAAGACTTCAGTTATAGCTTGGACACAGCATGGCTTTGTTAAGAGGAAGTCTTGTCTAACCAATTTGATTGGATACTATGATGTGGTCACAAAGGAACTGGATACAGGAAATAACTTTGATATCATATATTTGGATCTTAGAAAGGGTTTTGATACTGCTGCACAAATTGGAGCAGTGTGGCATTGGAGGCAAATTGCTGCTATGGATAAAGGGATGGTTGAGTGGGAGAAGACAGAGTTGTAATCAATGGACACTGCCCTTCATGGACTAATGTTATGAGTGGAATCCTGCAGGGTTCAGTGTTGGGTCCATTGTTATTTTCTGTATTTATTAATGATATTGAATGATGGTATATCAGACTTAATGTCCAAGTTTGCAGATGATACGAAGGTTGGCAGGGTTGTTAATGACAGTACAGTACACTGCTGCAACAGGATCTAGAAAAGTTGAGCAGGTGGGCTGAGAGGTGGCAACTGAAGTTTAACATTGACAAATGTCAAGTTTTGTATGTGGGAAGCAATAACCCCAGAGTACTGTATCAACTGTAAGCCCCTGTGTGGTACTACACTGACAGTGGTAGAGAATGAAAAGGACTTGGGGGTAATTGTGCAACCAGATATGAAGTTTTATGAGCAGTGCAGGCAGTCTACAAGAATAGCTCATGGTGTCTTGTCAATGATCTGCAGGGATAAGGTGATTATTCCCTTGTATAAGGCAATCGTCAGGCCACACCTTGAGTACTGTATATAGGTTTGGAGGCCTCATTTTAGTAAGGATGTAGAGCTGCTGGAGCGAATGCAGAGAAAGGCAACAAGATTAGTGAATGGAACAAAGGGTTGCTCTAACAAAGAAAGGTTTAAATTTTGTAAATTCCAGTGTCTGGAGACTAGGCTCCTGAGAGGTGATTGATTGAGGTGTATAAAGACTTGAATGGGTTGAGCATGCTCAATGCCGATGGGATTCTTCCTCTTTCTCAGAATAATTGCCTGAGAGGACAAATTCAAATTGAGGAATTACAGTTGTAGGACAGATGTGTGGAAGTTGCCTTTAGTCAACAGGTGGTTAATTGTTGGCACAAACTTCCATTTGTCATTGTAGAAGTTGATAACTTAAACAGATTCAAGGCAAAACTAGAAAAACATTTGGAATGAGTGGATGGGTGAAATGAGAAGGGTGTGTGTGGTTTTTTTTTTGGCTGATCCTATAAAAGCTTGCTTTCTTGCACGTGCCTTTACTAATGCTAATGTCTAAGTTTGCAAGGCAATTAAAGATAAGAATCGAAGCATACTGCTTGCAGCAAGATGTAGAAAAATTAGGCAGGTGGGCACTGAGATTTACCATTAATAAATGCAAGGTACTGCAGTGGATAACAGTCAGGTGGTGCTACAATCAGTGGTAAATTTATTAGGGTAACTTCCACATACAGTATAGCCTCCAAAATCACCACCACCATTAGGACTTGCCAGATTTTGAAACCTAATATTACATGGTTCCACTGTTAGTAAAGTTTGGACTGAGCTCTCTCCTGGACCAGAGAAATTTGAGTTAGCTGCTTTTGTGCAGATTAGAGGATCTGTATATATTTTTATTTGAGAATATTAGTGAATTACTTGTGCTGGAATTGTGGCTCAGCTAAATAAACTAACATTTATCTTATCACATCCTGGTAGGCTCTTTAGTACACACTAAATTTTTAATGGAAGTTAACTGTTTGTCTTCCTTTTTTGAGAGGTGTGTGTTTGTGTTTAAAATCTTGCTTAATGCCCAACTTAGGTAGTTTAGACTTCTGTCACATTTTTTTTTTTTTTAATTTGAAGGCCTTTGTTTAATATTTGCCACATTCACTGATTCAAAAGTATTTTAATATAAATGAGATGAAAAGGGGAGGAATAGAAATAATTTAAGTACAAGTGAAAAGACCAATAATTCAAAAGAGTCAAAATGTATTCAACCTTCTGCTCTAGTGTTGCAATCTAGTAGATGCTATTTTTTAAAATTTGTAAATGAAATCAAATCCTCCCTTTGCTTTGCCCACCAGTATTCTTTGTTACATGCTATTTTCTGATTTAATTTCTATATACATTAAATAAAATTTTTGTTTCACATTTAGCAGGCACCAAGTTGACAAAAGCATCTCTCCTAGGCAACTCCAGTTTGCACATGAGGTCTATTAGACACTAGTGACAGGTTTCCAATCTTTTCATAGAGCTGTAGTTTTGCCAGCTAAACATGAACAGCTGACAAAAATACAGATGTTCATGTTGAGTCTGCTGATATCATGAGGTATCACTGTTTTAATTCAGTAAAAGAGATAGTTTAAATAGAGTTAATTAATCTACAAATGTCAATAAAACAGCCAATTTATTTGCACATGATGTGCTATGTAAATATGAGATCTTGATTAATTTTATTAATTGAAGAAAAGTAGTTGATGCCCTTAAAGAAATTAAAATGAAAGGCCATCAAGCACTCTTATGCTTAACCCAACACTTGCATCAGACAAAACAATAGAATTTCCAAGGGCAGAAAATACTGGTCCCACAGGAAGTACAATTGTTGGTAACAATTATCACAGAAACTGAGAAATATAAAGTACAAAAGGTATAGGTGGTAGAAGACCAGGGTGTGTCTGCCACAGACAGAAGTTAATTATTAAGCCATATGGTGCAAGGAAGCCATAAGGCTTATGCTACACCAGGCAAAAAAAAAAAAAAAATTTCTGAATTACCCCCAAGAGAGAGAAAGAGAGAGGGGAATCGCCAAGAAAGAGAAGAATGATGATATCCAGCTCGGGACCCTGGGTGTGCCAAGCCCATACTCATCAGATGTGAGCCCCTGGGTGTTATAGAACAGTTATCATTTAAGTAAAGGCACAAGAGGTAGAGGAGACTTTTTATACTTTCGTACTAATGATATTACAAATAATCTGAGGCTTTATTTAAGAGGTATAAAGCAATGTTGAGATAATGCTATGAATTAAAATTAAATTTGAAAGTGTCTGGAATTTTGCAGACATGAGGTAGAATTTTTCTCACCATGGCTAGTACTAAAGTTTTTACAGGAATGGGGATGCAAGAATATTTCAAAACTGCTAGTTTTGGGGTAAATAATAACAATGTAGTGGCAGCTGCAAGCAGGGGTGAAATTGACCCTTGCAGTGCTTCTAATGGGACTTTTAGTAGACTAGAAAGCAAGGGCTCCTGTGGACCTCATGAGACAAGTAAATATATGGCATAAATATAAAAAAGCAGGCACACATACTTGCTTGTACAGTAATGCTAGGACCATGGTAAATTTTAAATAATGGTTAAGTTTGTTTTTTTTATGAAAACCCCAAACATGAAAGGTATCAAAACCTATAGTACTTAGTACCATGCATGGGTTGAAGGAGAAGTATGGGGGGGGGGGGGGATGCTGGAAACTTTGCTCTAGAGACTAAACATGGGTTTCACCACTTCAAGCCTCCAATAAGCAAAGTGGTGGTATTTCACCTTTTGATGAAAGTCATCTACCACCTAATGAGGGTATTATAGGGATAAGAACAGGGTGGGGAGCTATGCCCTTGGTTAACTTGGTGGTAGTTGCATGGGACTTGATAAGACTTCTCCAAAATAACAATCCTGCATTACCTTTTAATTAATAATTATTAAGCTAGATTTTTTTTTTCTATCATTCTAAACATAGTCAAACTTTTATGCAATAGTACCCTTTTTTAATGGGTTTTCACAGAGCTATTATTATTAATAACAGTTAATTGTTCTGTGAAACAAGATAGGTGCACACAACCATCCCTGTAGCTGTGTGTATTAAGACTAATGTGGGAACCACCCCTTGGGTAGTATCTTCCGAGAATAAGTAACATTTCTCCAGTGGCGAAGTGTTGCTTATTTGAGATAGTACAATAACCATTATGAAGCCATTCATACTATGAGATGTAAAAACGGTGCTATTTCACCTACTTCAGTGATTTACTATGAAACTAAAATGATGCCATGCACTAATCTGTTCAATTACCAAAATGTTTATATTGTTTTATATTTTTTAAATATAAAAATAAAGAATTTCTATGTGGGAAAACATCATTATAATAATACACCATGTATCCTTTATGTGGGAAACTTCTTAAGCAGGAAAATAATGCATTACAACATAATTTAAACTACCTGGCGAGGATTTATATTCCAAACCCACTGAGGCGTTTTAAATGCCAAAAGTATGGCCACTCTCAAACAGCTTGTCGTGGCTCTCCTGCCTGTGCTTGCTGTGGTGCTAAAGACCATGAGAGCAAGAAATGTTTAGCTTCTAAGCCAAGTTGTACTAACTGTAAAGGAGAACACCTTGCATACTCTTGAGCATGCCTGAGGTGGAAGGATGAAAAAGATCCAAAAACTAAAAATAGAGCTGAACATTATCAGGAGGCCAGAAAATGCATCCAACCAATAAATAGGGCCAAGCCCTTGTATGTCTAGAAAGCTTCTGGGAAAAGTACCATTGGTTCTCAGACTGATGTGACTGTTCCACCAAGGGAGTCATTTACTCCCATTGTGCACTATTTATTAAGTTCCCAAAAATCACAGTCAGCCACCACACCCATATTTGTACCTCCTAGTGCTCCACCACTTCCAAAACACAGTGCTAAAGAAACTCCAAAGAAATTGGAACAGCCAACAATCCAAGAAACAATGGATGTAGAAGACTTGGTACAGGACAAGTTTGTCCTGGAGCTCTTTGCAAAAGAAGAAGATATGGATACAGGCAAACATCCAGTCTCTCCAAAGATGATAAATCCAGGACAGAGAAAACGAAGCCCTCAGCTCTTCGGAAGCCACCAGATGGATCCAATAAAAATTAATGGGTACATTTAAATTTCTACAATGGAATTGCTGAGGATTCCGTAGAAATCATAATGACATCAAGGCTTTCCTGAGTAAGCATGAGCCAACTTGCTTTTGCTTACAGGAGACATATTTAAAGATAAATCAGGACCCTTACATAACTGTTCAGTTATTATTAACAAAGACAGAGCTTCCCACAGAGGAGTTGCCATCCTTGTGGGCAACCACAGCCCCTTTGAAACTATGCCACTTACCACTAACCTGGAGGCTGTGGCAGCTCGTCTTATAGTAGGGTTCCTCTTAACTGTTTACTCCATCTATTTTCCGCCTGGGAACGACATCCTCCAGGCAGACCTTGATGATCTCATTAAGCAACTGCAACTCCCCTTTTCTATTATTAGATTTCAATGGATATAATACTCTGTGGGGTAGTTCTGACATCAACAGAAGAGGTCGACGGAGAAATTACTTGAAAACAATGATCTGACCCTTCTAAATGTGGGAGCTAACACCGTTTTCCACATGGCTACCCGTACATTTACTGCCATTGATCTTTCTCTAAAATAGAATCTATACTGAAGAGACATTTCTGGACTTGTGGCAACCATCCTTGCCTTTCTGAAACCAGGAAAGGATCCAAAAATACAAAAAATTTGCCGTCCTATTGCTCTGACAAGCTGCTTGTGCAAGATCCTGGAAAGAATGGTCAATGCTTGCCTTTTATGGTATTTAGAAGCTAACAACCACCTTTCAAGGATCCAATGTGGCTTCCGAAGGAACAGGTCAACACTCGACCATTTAATCAGCCTGGAAACATCTATGCATGATGCTTTCCTAAAACGTGACCACCAGGTGGTGTTAGTTTTCTTTGATGTGGAAAAAGCATGTGACATGACTTGGAGATACAGAATCTTGAAAAACGTACATAACTTCAGTCTAAGGGAACACACTGCCCTCTTTATGAAAAAAAAAAAAAAAAAAAACTTCCCTACAGACCTGTCTTTCCAATTTCGTGAGGGATCTACCCTCACTCGGCCATTTTGCCAAGAAGAGAGTTCCACAAGGATCAGTTCTAAGTGTTACTTTTTGCTACCGAAGTTAACTCTATTACTGAACAACTTCCTCCAACCGTAAACAGTGCCCTCTTTGTAGACGATTTTAGCATCTTTTTTGCAGTCATGGAATATGAGGGTCATGGAAAGAAAACTGCAGCATGCCACTGACCACATTAACTCTTGGGCAGTGGCTAATGGTTTTAGATTCTTGCCACAAAAGACTGTCTGCATACACCTTTTGTCACAAACGGAACCTTCACCCTGAACCGGAACTTAAACTCAAGACAAAACATCATACCAGTAGCACAAGAGACAAAATTCTTGGGGCTCATTTTCGATAAGTTGACATTTTTACCATATATCCATCAACTGCAGACAAAGTGCTCGAGAGGGTTGAACCTCCTATGTGCTATCTCCTCCCTTAAATAAATGGGAAGCAGACCGCTCCCCACTTTACTCCCCCTTTATCGTGCGCTTGTCCAATCTAAATTAGACTATGGGTCCCGAGTGTATGGATCGGCTAGGAACAGCATACTTACGGGGACTAGATCCAGTTCACCACCAAGCCATCCATATTGTTACTGGAGCATTCAGAGCATTCCCTGTCCAGAGTTAATATATGTTGAAGCAACTGAACCACCACTGTCATTCTGACAAAAGCAATTGTCTTTAAAATATACCTTTAAATTAAAATCCCTGCCAGACAACCCTACGTGGACATCCATTTTCAAGCCACGATGGGAAAATCTATGTAACAATCGTTACACGGCATCCACATCCCAGTGAGGTCAGAGAGCAGGACAATGTTGCCCAGTCGCCAAGGCAACCACTTCACACCCTGGCATGCTCAATTACCATCGTGCAATTTCTCCATTAAAAATTGGAGAAGGCCATAACTCCATCTTCTGTTTACCAACAACTCTATGCTGCCCATCAAACCAAACATTCAGACTTCTTGCCTGTCTTCACTGATGGCTCAAAGTCCGAGTTGTCTGTCGGATCTGCTGCTATTTTTCCAGGTCATACTGTATCTGGGAAGATTCCCCAAGAATGCAGCATATATACAGCTGAGTTGTATGCTGTAGAGTTGGCCTCGGACCACATTAAAACCCACAAGTATCAAAGGCATATGGTGTACACTGACTCTCTAAGTACACTGCAGGCTTTATCAGGGATGAGGTATCCTCATCCATTCGTGACCTGGATTCAGCAGATGCTACATTCTCTGTCTGAGTGTACATTCAATATTCATTTCTGCTGGATTCCAAGTCACACTGGAATCATGGGAAACGAAGTGGCAGATGCTGTGGGCAAAGCACCAGAAACCCACAACACTTATTGCCTGTTAGTCCCCTATAGAGACTATAGGCAGCTAATACATGCTAAATTACTCTCCCAATGGCAACAATCTTGGCAGGAGCAAGTGACAAACATGCTCTATCAGATAAAGCCTAATCAGACACTGGCAGTCTCTAGTCTGCACAGGAACTGCAGATAGGAAGTTGTTCTAGCTCTTCTCTGCATAGGGATGGTTTTCCAGCTGTTTGCTGGAAAATTATCCCTTGGAAAAAAGGGCAAGTTAGAAAAATGCACACACATGCCAGATGTAGAAAGAGCCAAATTATATATAATATGTCGCTGATATGGAGGGAAACTATAGTAGCTATATAAGTGATAGCTTTTCACTCTCGATAATTACGAAAACAAAAACACTTTATGCTCTATGAGATGCCAAACAAACAAACGGTAGATTCTTGAAAGTTGAATAAATGTAAACAAGAACAGAAAATACTGTTATCGTTAGAGAATTCCGATGGGGAAAGACATACAAGATAAGATTTTATTCCCAAAATTGAAAAATAAATAACTGAAAATTTTTTAAAAATAGTTAAAAGATGATAATTATTCTATGACAGAGATGGTGAAGCAATGTATGCATGTCACAAGGTTATCCTATTCAATGTGAATAAACAAAAGCACACAAGGATAGAAACTGGTGCCAGTCTTGTTCTTGCACATGCATTCATCCTTTGAATGGAGTTAGAGAAGAGTTTCAAAGAGTTATGTGCATTTGTGAGTTTTCTGTCTATACCATGAGAACTAGTCAAAGTGATACATTACTTTTAGCTGTTGACTTACAAATATGACTATGTTATGTAACATTTAATCATTTGCAGCATCAGTTGTTATAAGAATAAGACAATAATAATATATAAATTAGTAATAACTACAAGAAGATATTTACTTTTATTTTTTCACCATTAGTGTGTCAGTGCCATGGCTCAACGACACTTTATTACTAGCTGCCACTGATCATAAAGTGCAATTTCTAGCCATAAGTATATTTTTAAGATTTATCTAGATACTTTTAGTCTGTTTATTACGATGTTTGACAATAATGGAATTCTTACTCATGAAGTTCTCCACCACAATTTTCAGTATTTATGGTTGCATGTATACATATTAAGTTATAACTATTTAAATATTTTGCTAAAAACAAAAATAAGCTAGCTCATGCAATTAGGGGTCTTAAAACTATCCCCCTACTAATTAATTTACAACATTGGTTAAGTGTGGGGCACTCAAAATTCTTACACTTTATGGTCCCACGAAAAATATGGTAATCTATGATTAGGGCTCTTCAAACTATCCCTTTACTAAAGTTTGTAGCATTAGTTAAGCAGGAAAAAAAACTGAAACCCTACTAAGAAATTAATTATTATATTTAATAATCACTCTTATACCATGTGAATGAAATTAATAAAATAGTTTTAAGTTTATAGCCCAACCCATACATTTAAGGTGACATTTCAAGCATTTTACTGATACCCACCATCAGCAAGCAGGAGTCTGTCAGCAGCATGGTCTGATGATGGATATCGATAAGATGCGTCACCTTAAATAATTAATCTTCAAGGAAAACAACCATGTAACAACCTTCCCTAACTACTTTAGAAAGTTCCTTCCCTCCATGGATGAAAACTTTAAATATTTAGATCAATGATCAGGGCACATACTGTAATTTACATATAAAATAAGCAAAAAAAAAAAAAAAAAAAAGTAATTATCACAATAAGTCTACAAATACAGCTTAACAACCAAGCCAGATAGCTTTGCTCTTAGAATCATTCAAAAGAGTTGCTCACTCAAGATATGCTCTTAGGTCCTCATAACATAAACAAAATCTCTCCAAAAAAAAAAAAAATTACAGGTACCAGACAGCATAACAGCTTAAGATCTTTAAATGCCAGAGTTTTCAGGGCATGTGAAGATCTGATCTTGAAACAGAACTCTATCATCTAAGAGCTGTACACAATTTTCATCCTTTGAATGGAGGATCTATTGGAGAACTAATCTCCAATAGGATTCAAACCCAGACCTCTCCAAACAAATATCAAGTAGAAAAATGCTCTCACAGAGGACTGGCATTGCCTATATTGCTAAATGTTACAGGGTGATAATTATAACAATTTTTTTTGTTCATATAATAATTCATAACCCCACATTGCATTTAGCTAAAAAAAAAAGTTATCCAAAGACTCTCACTGATACAATCAGTTTCTGTTATGGCTTACATTGCCACTATAGGACATATTTTGGACAAAGTAACAGACCATTTTATCTCTATTTAAAAAATCAAAAGGAAAGACAGCTCTAAACTAACCAGATATTTAGTTGAACAAGATCAAAACAAATGCATCCTAGAAGGCAGTCAGTTTATCTTAGAACATCAGTTTAGTTTATTTACTGAAAAGTTCCATCACATGACAGAAACTTGCATGCACTAGCTAGTCAGTGGGGCCATTTTTAAAAGGTGTTAACCAGACTTTTATTACTTAAATTATTTGTTTTTGTTTCCTACTAGAAACAGTCTTATTCATATTAAGTGTATAAAACTATAAATTTATGATAATACAAACACAATATTATAATGTTTGTAACTATAACACGGTACACAACTGAAATTTATAGCATTGTATGTACTACCATTATGTAACCAGGGAATATCGTACATTATTATACTTGTATCTCTTAGTTTAGTGTAGTACTTTAAATTAAAACACCACATTAGATCAGCAAAGCAAAGAGCACAAAGCAGTGGGATTGCATTGGCATGGGGGAAAACTACAAAGGGAAATTCTCTCCCCATGCTCTGATTCATAGAAAACTACCAAGGGCAGTTCCCCTACAAATCAGGGTGTTATAGTGTACTGCTGCTTGCTGCACACTACAGAATCTATTTTTAATGACATGGAAAGAAATCTCCATTGATCTTGCTCAAGGATTCAATATTATTTCCGTTACGAGTTCATTGAAATCTGCCTTTGGAAGATGTAGCATATAAGTTACTGACACAATCAAAAAAATTGCTGATTAAATGTATACTAAATGATCAGTGAAGTATTAAACATTTTCAAAGTACTAAAGGCATTTTTCCCTTGCAGGAAAAACCACTAAAATTATTACAAGTTTTTTTTAAATTGCCATTAAATGAAGTGTACTTGCATGTTATGCATAGTGTGCCTGAATTATTGAAACAATAGCATACGATATAATTTGATAAAAATTTGGAAATGCAAATGCTATTACTAACAAAAAAAAAAAGAAATTGTGCTGCCAGAGTTTGGAATGTGACTCCAATGTATGACCATTGTTTCCAATGGATGCTATGAATAAATTAAATTCCACTTACTTCATAGTTTTGCGATATATATAAACCAGTATAAACTCCAGCCCCAAAAGACAACTGAAAGAAAAACAAGAAAAACTTCCTAAATGAACATTAAAAGCACATGTAAAACCAATAATCTCAAACTGACAAAATACAGCTATTCAAGAAAGAGGGAAGAAAATTCAATATTACATCTGATATATTCACAGCATTATTACCATTGGCCAGAGGAGCTGCTACGATATCTTTGCATTTTTTAAAACTGTCCATAATCACATAGAAAACCTTCTTTAATCTTTTTTTTTATTCCTGTTTGGTAATTGCATCATATGTTAAATATTTTTTATGTTGTGCACTGGGTCAAGTATGGTATAGGTGCACTGGGCCAAGAGATAATATTGTGCAATGTTGAGAAAAATGATACAAAGAAAATGCTAAATGTACTATTCAACCTAAAAAATTATATTACTCTTCACAAGTACAATCCATGCATCTTTTCATTTATTTCATCTATACATTTACCGGATTTTTTTTATGTACAGTTATCCTTTTAGGACCTCAACCCTATGGTGAGTGAATGCTGAACCCAATTTTGATCTGCATCACTGATTATTTTATAATTGAAGTATAGCTGCAAAGGGTCTGTGTTTGTGTATATACATGTGCCACATACTTGTATTATTTGCTCTGTGGGAAAGTGAAAATCAAATGTGCATAACTGCTGAACCCAATCATTTTCATAATATGGAACACAGATGTGGCAGATTTAAAAAAAAAACCATCAACATCTAATACAGGCAAACACAGAAAGTAGAAACAGAAGTCTGAGATCACTGTGAATGTGAGCCCAGTCCTTGTGACCACCCAGTAACAAAGGTCAGAATCTGAGATCCTAAGGCTGTGAAGCTTGCCATTAGGGTAACTGTACCCTATCAGGAGGCTTAGGAAGTAACTGTTGTTTTGAAATCAGATGATAATTCCCTTGTTAAATGTGTGAGAAATCTTCAGAAGTGTGTTTACTGCCCCCCCCCCCCCACTGTGCTACTCAGAAATAGGATATACAGTATGGTGAGTATAATGGTAGGAAGGATTCCTATGCTTTATTTAAAAATCTAAGGCAGTTCACACAGGTTGTCGGTGTAAACAGTCACTTTGGTGTAATATAAGCAATGGGAAACAAAAATTAAAGCATATGAGTATGTTACAGGCCAAATGACTGTAAAGAATATAATGAATACACTGAGTGGACAGAAATAATGGGATACCTACATAGTAACAGGCAGGCCCAGATAAGGGCTGTCACACAGAGAGGCATTGACTTCACTAGTTCTATAAAGCGTCAAGCTATGGAAAAGTCTAGACTATGTATAAGTATAGTGCGAAAGCATCAATAATACATAGCCAAATCTGAATGAACAGAATATTAGCAAAGCGGCATCGTTTTAAGTTATATCTCATATTGTGAATACCTTCACGAGTTGCCATGATATTGCACTACTTCGAATAAGTAACACTTCACCTGAGGAGAAGACTAACGTTACTTATTCTCAGATGGATACCACCACCCAGACAGCACCGTTTCAGGGCTATTTGGTCCTTCTTTGGTGGGTGGGTAGGTACCCAAGTGATGCAGTGATGGCAAAACAGTTATGAAGTATACACTTTTCCATAGTTTGAGGCGTAAACACTTTATAGTCTAAATACATCATACACCATCAGGCATCTCTCATATTGTGGAGTTATACTTCATAACTATTTTGCCATCATTGCATCACTCGGGTACCTACCCACCCACCGAAGAAGGGCCAAATAGCCCTGAAACGGTGCCGTCTGGGTGGTATCCATCTGAGAATAAGTAACGTTAATCTTCTCCTCAGGTGAAGCGTTACTATCCAAAGTAGTGCAATATCATGGCAACTCGTGAAGGTATTCACAATATAACAATATAAGATATAACTTAAAACGATGCCACTTTGCTAATATTCTGTTCATTCAGATTTGGCTATGTATTATTGATGCTTTCGCACTATACTTATACATAGTCTAGACTTTTCCCTAGCTTGAGGCTTGCGCCCTAAACGCTTTATAGTCTAAATACATCATACACCATCAGGCATCTCTCATATTGTGGAGTTATACTTCACAACTGTTTTGCCATCATTGCATTACTCAGGTACCTACCCACCCACCAATGAAGGGCCAAACAGCCCTGAAGCGGCACCAGGTCTGATGATGTCCGGAGTTTCCAAGAATAGGTAACAACAGCCTTTTCCAATGGGGAAGCGTTGCTTTTCCAAGGAGTTTGAGTTTTTAAGTGGTGTGAGTTGAAGGAGTTACTGTCCCTTTCATTCTTCTACACCATTTTCTTTTCCTCTTCCACTCCTACTATTACTTTCCCCTCTACCTTTTTTTGCTTTTCTAAGTCTAATAGGGACAAGTGGATAGTCAAGTTATTATCCCACACATATACAAAATAGCCCTGAAACGGTGCCATCTGGGTGGTGGTATCCATCTGAGAATAAGTAACATTAGTCTTCTCCTCAGGTGAAGCATTACTTATTCGAAGTAGTGCAATATCATGCAACTCATTGTGAAGGTATTCACAATATGAGATATAACTTAAAACAATGCCGCTTTGCTAATATTCTGTTCATTCAGATTTGGCTATGTATTATTGATGCTTTCGCACTATACTTATACATAGTCTTCACTAGTTCATGAAAGCGTTCCACAGGTATTTCTAACCATGCTTGCTGAACACCTGCCATAATTCTGTCGCATTCCTGGGTGGAGAATCCAAAGCTCAAACAGACCTTTCCTGGTGGAGTTATACTTCATAACTGTTTTGCCATCATTGCATCACTTGGGTACAAAATCTGTGGAATGCTCTTCAAACCATGTTCTAGTCACCACAGCTCTGTGGGGAGGTGCATTTTCCTGCTAGAACAGTCCATTGCCCTGTGGGTGCACAATGACTATTAAGGGATGCAGATGATCTACAAGGATGGACATGTGCCTGGACCATTCAGAGATGTGTCTAGACGTACCAGAGGTCCCAACGTGTGCCAGTTGAATACACCCTAGACCATTACCAACCAGTCACCTGCCTGAACAGTTCCTTGTTGACATGACAGGTGCAAAGCTTTCTGCTGGATACGCACCCTACTGTCCGCCCGAAATAACTGGAAACGTGACTCACCGGATGGGGAGATCCGTCTCCAACCATCCAAGTTCTAGTGTCGATGTTCTTTCACCCAGCTGAGGCATAGAGTCCTGTGCCCGTGGTGTTAGCAATGGAACTCTGATGGGTCGGCAGCTTCCATAACCTACTGCAGCTAATGATCACCTGATGGTCTTGGTGGAGATGTTTCTAGTGCCTCCCTTGTTGAAGTTGACGGTGATTTATGCCACTGTCTCTCTCCAGTTGGCTGAAACAATGCGAGACAGATGTCAACGGCCATGTTCCTCCACCACCTTTCCCTGTCCACGATGAGATGTTATACCGGAAATGGCGTAATCCCGATACTGTCAAATGGGATAGCGCAATTTCTGTACCACCTCCACGATAGAGTAACCCAGGCATTGGGCACCCACTATCATCCCTCTTTCAAAGTCTATTAACTCGTGATGTTTATCCATACTGACATCGAATTACCATCTACATACAATGCAGTGATATAGTGTACCTATACACCTGCCAAGCAGTCAATTCGTCCACTAGTGAGAGGGGTGACAGTGTGTAGAGCATATTTAGTGTCAAACAGCACCAGGGGTTCCCCCCCATCTCCGCATAGTATACATTGTGGGTGTGAAACAGAACACTGTCAATCCCAGAGGTTTAAAAGTATATGGATTTTGTATAAGTGTAGTGTCATGTACCGTTGTTCCTCTGGTCATTTAGCCGCTGGGTCCCAACATTGTCCACACTCTGCCCTGTGGAGGCAGACCAAGTACACCAGTACTATAGTTATTTACTCTGGCAGGTCCTGCCACCTAATTTCCTGAGATTTCAGTGGTTAGGACCTGGGGGGGGGAACACGCTACAAATAGGGATCAGCCAAAAGGAGAACTGGTTATGAGATTTGATGTTGTTATTAAGTTTTTGGGTGTAGGGCTCAAGCAATTTAGAGAAGTGAGAGGGGTGACAGCGTCGTGTTGCCCAGGAACCAGGTATCCCATGAATTCTGTCCTTTCAGTGTACTATACTTATGTATAAAGATTACTGGCTTTTGCCAATCATTTAATGAATAACTATACAGAGTCAGCCAGTAAATGAAAAATAACAATGAGAATTTTGCCTTCCATATATTGACTTCAACTCCTGGATTGGTCACTCATACGATAGTAGAACATTTCTGGATTTGCCAGATTGGATAACTGTTCTCTACACTAGCACATTACAGAGGTAACAAAAAGCGAGAGCAATATTCTTGACTTAATCATCAGAAGTAACTCTTCATGCATTAAGAATCCTCAGATAAAGGAACCACTATGTTATAGTGATCACAGTGTATTGATATGAGATTTAATATTGATGTTAGATATAACTACCATAAAGTGTAATGGAAAGGGATTTTACTTTTGCAAAATTGCTTTTCTTTAAACATTGAAATAAGTTATTTAAATACTAAGACCATTAACATTAGTCATAACTATTTAAAAGGTCTTGTTCAGTGAACCAGCTGATGATGTTAACAACTTCAAATTCTAACTGCGAAGCTACTGAGTTTTTAATATCAAAAAATGAGACATTGTTCAATTCATCTGATATACATCCATTCACCTTGAATGGATATATATCAGATGAACTGATGAGACTAGTGACGGAGAAGAAAAATGCATAGGATGACTGTAAATCATCAGGGGGAATAAAAGCATATGTGGTAAGTATAAACTATTCCCTGAATAAGTCACCAAGTGGGTTAGATAATATTGCATATTACAAGAATTATATTGAAAGAAGCAGCAAGGTAGGGAAGAAAATCTTTAGTATTAATTATAAGAGCATCCTTGGATTCAAGGGAGGTATAGATTGGAGACATGAAAATATCTCTCCTATTCACAAAAGGGGAATAAAGGGCAAAGTGAGTAATCACACATGTGAGCTTGGTTCTATGTAAGGAAAATAATTAGTAGTTAAAGATGTGAAATGTTTCTGTGTCTAATGGCACCAGGGGTTTCCACATTTTATAAATTGTTGTGTGTCACAGTTCGCTGTTAAAGTCAGAGATTTAAAAGTGTGTGACTATGTATATGTGTAATGTTATGTACCATTGTTGTTCTGGCTATTTAACCATTGGCCACACTTGGCCCCATGGAGGGAGACCAGGAAACAGAACTAGATGCAAAAAAAATTTGATATCATACACAGTACTAAGATTTTAGTAAGGCTTTTGACTCCATTCTTCATCAATGACTGAGGAAATTTCAGCAGTGTAGCATTAGGGATAAATTACTGCTTTGGATAAAAAAAAATGACTCACTGGCCAAATACAGAATGCTTATTAATGACCACTGCTCTTAATGGACTAATATTATTAGTGAAATCCCTCAGCTTTTGGCAAACATCTGCAGATTATAGAAAGGTTGGCAGGCTGTTTAATGACAAGAATCAGGATGTTACTGTACTAACACCTAGAAAAAAGTTTAATATTGATGAATGCAAGGTATTCAATCTGGGTATCATCATAACATGCCAACTTGGTGGTAAACAAAAAAGACCTAAGGCTAATTGTACAGTTCAGAGGTTGTCTGTATGGTGCAATCATGCTGCTTCTAGAGCAGTTCATAAGGTTCTAACAATGATATTGTGGGATCAAGACCTGATTGCAGTGTTTAATTCTTTAAATGGAAGGGGTAAACTAAATGCTGATGGTATCTTATTTCTTGGCTGATGCACATAACACTAGCGTAGCTACCCTTTTTCGGGCCCCTACTTAATTAATGAAAATTGCAAAAAACAGAAGACAGCCAAAGACACCAGGCCCCTAAAGGGGCTGGAGGCAATTGCCTTGCTTGCCTACATGGTAGCTACACCACTGCATAAGATGATATAAATTTAAAAGAGAAAAAGGATAATTGCAGGATGTGCATAAATTTCCTTTCAGTCTAAGAATGATTGACTATGGGAACAAACTTCTATTTAAAGTATTGTAGAAGTGGGTCATCTGAATAAAGTTAATAGTGACAAATGATGCAAGTTTATACAGCATCAGCAAAAAAAAAAAAAAAAACTTCCCACATGATGTATTCAACCCCTCTAACTGGCTAAAAGCAAATTTCTGCACATCTACTCAGCAGCCATCTTTACTCAATTTAAATTGATGCTCCCTCATGTGCTGTCTGGGCAAGAGGAAGAATGCCATCAGCATTTAGCTTACTCAATCCATTCAAAACTTTAAAGACCTCAACAGACCTCGCAAGAGTAGTTTTGGGACAACGCAATTTGCAGAACTGAAAGCCTTTCTTGATTAGGGTAGCCTTTTGTTCCCCCTCACTAATCTCACTGCCCTTCTTTGTACATTCTACAATCAACATCATTCCTAAAATGAGGCTTCCAGACTTCTGACATACTAACATGTGGCATTAGAGTTATTTGTTTGTTTGTTATTTGGTTTTTAGGAGCATTAGCAACTAAGGCCATATTGCTCCGGGGATATGCGGTGGTCATTCCCTGACCTTTCCGCATCCTCTGTATTTGGTGGTGACAGGCTTGAACCCCGGTCTAATCAAGAAGCGTGTGCTACGCACTGCTGCTCCTTCCCACCTGGCTACGGAGGCGCCGTGGCATTAGAGATAAATCACAATCACCCTTAGGTCTTTTTTGTTGTTTCGTTTGGCCAAACAATTGCCTTATACAATGGAATAATCACTTCCTTATCTCTGCTGACAAAATTTCTGTATATCTCTGAAAAATTCCTATGAGCTGTCCTAGCAACCTGTCTGCACTGTTCGGAGAACTTCATGCCTGACATCACAATCACCCCTAGGTCTTTAGGTCTTTTTTTGTTGTTCACTACCCTCTGTGGTACCACATAGTTGGTACGTCAATCTGCAATTACTGCTACTCATATGCAGTACCTTGCATTTGTCAATGTTAAACTCATCCCTAATGCCACATTGCTCTAATACGTATAATGGTCTTTATGTGCAACAATATCAAAAGCATCAGTTAAGCAACCGTATAAGTTTCTTAGTGATATTAAACAGGGAAGTGAGCTGAGAAATCAGCATACAACCTGTAAGAGGGCTGCCATCAAAACTTTTCAAATGCTTTCTGCTTGTTCTGAAAAATGGTTAATAAATTGGATGTCTACCATGGTTTGTTTTGCAAGGAGAATTGCACTACCTAGACACTTTCACATATGAAATAAAAGCAAGTCAGCCTAGATCAGGCACAGGGTAATAGTTATAATAGTATATCATTGGACTTTTTTCCCCCCCCTCTTCTTAGGATGCCTGCACTAGAGAATTTTTCATACAGATCCATCTCTAACCCATCCTCCTCACTTGTTTTCCATGCTCTGTTAGACCATCTCACATCCATAGTCTAACATGCTCATCATCATAAGTTCTGTCACGTGGAAGATACATGACAGCTAAAACTCAATCAAATCTCCACCTGTCTCTAACCCTTATTAATAATATAGTATGAAATGCTCATACTATACTAAAAAAATTATATATCTCTTAAAATCTGTACATTTTTGACTTGGTTCAATTTAGTTGTTTGATAGCACTTTTGCCACTGGAAACAGTTACTATTAAAAGATTATTTCTGCTGCTTTTAATTTATTTAAACTTCTTGGAATTTCTATCCATGTCTCTGCAAACAGAAGTCAAATATCCTTTCAACAATAGAACAAAAGACTTGTTTCTAAATTCATCATTGATATGGTTTTCCTCCACAGGATGTGCAATGGTAGGATTAGTCAGATTATTAGAAATGGTGTGGGTTTCTTTGTGTTTTTGCATTTTGTTTATCAAAGTTCACAAATTTAGTTTTTGGTTAGCCCCACTAAACATCCTGTGGCCTACACAAAAAGGACCCATCTGGCCTGAGGGCAAGTCAAGCAAAACATCTAAATATTATTTTTTTGCCAACAAAAAAAAAAAAAAAAAAAAAAAAAAAAGAGAGAGAAAGAAAAAAATTAGACATGCTACTCACCAAAACGAAATCTGAGTGTGAAATACAAACAAAATAGTAAGAGAAAGTTGACGAGTAGAGAACTATATTTTGTTAGTAGTACAGTTTATAATGTACTCAATAACAATGTTTCATAAAAATTTCATTGTTACCATATATAGTCAATAAATAGTTTACTATATATTATTCTTACAATTCTAACTTTCCTTGTCACTGTAGCAGCTAGGCAGAGCCGTGCCGAGGGTGAGGTGAATGAGGCTCTTGCCTCAGGTTTAAAGATGAAAGGGACACCAAAAGAAAGATTAAATAATTGCCAATGTTACCATCATTAACAGGAGGGCACAATTTTTTCATTCTTGTTTCAGGTACTAAAATGACTCAGCACATTTTAACTCGTTCTGCCTTGGCTATTCTTAATTCCATGTTTTCGCTCATTTTAAACCAATTTTTTGATAAAAAAAATTGTGAACAAAATAATCCACTACTTAATTGTTAGTGCTGGGGGGAACTAAACTGGGTTTGATCTAAGCTACATTACCTGCCAGAGATACCCCACAAACCATGAGGCTGAGCCTGACTATATACAGGCCACCAGCCTTGAGCAGTTGGGTTTGATTTCTCTTGCTCCACAAGTGAAGTAATCAGGGAATAATTTTCTTGATTAACAAGAACACTGTTTTATTTGTCCTTATTAACAAATTACTTACACTAAACACAAAAGAAGAAATTATATATTGTAATTTAGCCCGTATTATTATGACTATACAAATGAGCAGTACTCGGAAATCATTAGGGGGAAGGGACTCCCCACCACAATTTCTCACCTTTCATCTCTTGTTAAATCTCTAATAAATATATGGCAATCTCCATATTTACAAACACCTTGCAAACCTAAATATGAAATTCAAAAATCAGGAATAATAATTTTTCCAAAAATATGATATATTGAGAGCATTTGTGCTAAAAAAAAAATCATCATCTTCTTACAGTACAGTTACTATTAAAATGTCCAAATGATGCAAAGCCACTGGTTGAGGCATTCTTCATTTAATGCTTGCATTGCATTATTTCCTATATATAAAACAGGCATTATATAACAGTAAAAACATACTGTATGACAGTGAAGTACTGTTATGTTGCCCTATGACAGATAGAGCAATAAAAGTGCCAATAAAATTACATTCTAATATCTGCCAATGGCTTAGCCCCATACTTTTTTGCTGGATTTGAAATAAGTAAAATTTAATTATTAACTACAAAAACTGTTATCCATCATAATCAGAGCTTGGTTAGTTAATTGAAAAAGTCAGTTAAAGTGGGGAATCCTAAAAAAAAAAAAAAAAAAAACCTGTGAGAGGACAGGCAGTTGGGTGATAAGACTGGCTAATTAATGGAAAGGAGGAGATGGTCAAAGGTGTTGACCATTCCCTCCTATATTCATCCAATGTGTGATCTGCCAAAAGATAAATACTATCTATGCAGAGTATAAAAGGCATACCAATAATGAAGAAATTACTTAAGGTGATAAAAAAAATAAAGGTTTCACAATACTGAGTTTTTACAAAAAGTTCAGTCTTGTAAAACCTTGTAAAAGTTTTTCAATGGTAATACTACCATTGACAAACTTTTATAAAAAGTTGTAAAGAGATTGGAACAATTTTAAAAATTGAAGCACATTAATTGAAAAACATCACATTATTGTTTTGTGATTAAAATAGTTTTTGTTGTTGTTGTTTGGTTTTTAGGAGCATTAGCAACTAAGGCCATATTGCTCCAGGATATGCGGTGGTCATTCCTTAACCTTTCCGCATCCTCCGTATTTGGTGGTGACGGGCTCGAACCCCGGTCTAATCAAGAAGCGTGTGCTACGCACTGCTGCTACTTCCCACCTGGCTACGGAGGCGCCTCAATAGTTTTTGTATGCCATAAAGAAGAATGAAAACAAAAAAACTTTATTCATATTGATCAAACATGATTCCATAAAAATTACACCACTGCAAAATGTTGGCAGAGAGTAATAATGAAACAGGTGTTCATTATAATCAAATGCAGGAAGTTTACTTCTTATTGTGCAAGCTAGACCAGAATCTGGATTAATACGAAATGCTCTCTTAATTTTTAAATCTAAATTTTAAAAAAAAATTAGATTACCTCAGAAAAATGACCACTGCTAATTTTGAGAAATTGGCCCAAGAAAAACCTTTACCCAATATGAAAGAAAAATTAATAATTATAATGGTTCATGACCTGTACCATAGTACACAAGGGGGCAGAGATAGGGGAAATCCCTGGTACCATCACACAACTAACAGTATACAATGCAAGACTCCAGTTGCATCAGCAACAAAAGCAGAGATAAGTTGTCTCTAAGACAATAACACTTTTAATCAACACTTTTTTTTTTTTAAGAAAAGTGACTTTCTATATTACATTTACCACTATACCATCATGACCTTTATCCTATAGAATGTATCTGGAGAATAATTAGCATTAGTGGAGGCATATTATGCAAGAAAGCAAGCTTATACAGCATCAGCCAAAAAAAAAAAAAACCCTTCCCATTTCACCCATCCAGTCACTCCAAATGTTTGTCTAGTTCCACCTTAAATTTATTTAACAACAGATGGAAGTCTGTTGATCTGAAGTATGAAAATGAGGCCTCCAGACCTGTATAGAGTGCTCATGGTGTGGCCTGACCATTGCCTTATACAAAGGGATAATCACATCCTTGTCTCTGCTAGCAAAATTCCTATATATCATTGACAAAACTATGACCTGCTCTGGCAGCCCATCTCCACTGCTCAGAGAACTTCATATCTGACTGCACAATTACCACCAGGTCTTTTTCATTCTCCACCTCCCTGAGTGTAGTCCCACAGAGTTGATACATTTCTCTTGGGTTACTGCTACCCATATGAGTACTTTGCAGTTGTCAATGTAAACTTCAGTTGCCACTTGTCAGCCCATCTGCCTAACTTTTCTAGATCCTGTTGCAGTAGCATACTGTCTTTAGTGTCATTAACAACCCTGCCAACCTTTGTGTCATCTACAAACTTGGACATTAAGCCTGATATACCTTCATTGATAAATACACAAAACAACAATGGGCCCAGTATCGAACCCGGGGGACTCCACTAATAGCATTAGTCCACGTAGAGCAGTGTCCATTTATTACCACTCTCTGCCGTCTCCCACTCAACAATCCCTTTATCCATTGCAGAAACTTACCCTTAATGCCACACTGCTCCAATTTGTACAGCAGTCTTCCATGTGCAACAGTATCACAAGCTTTCCTGAAATCCAAGTATATGATATCAATATGATAATTATTTTTAGCATCCAGTTCCTTTGTGACCACATCGTAGTATTCAATCAAATTGGTCAGCCAAGACTTCCCCTTAACAAACCCATGCTGTGTCTGAACTATTACTGCAGTCTTGTCTAGGTGATCCTGTATCAGCTCTTTAACCAGTGACTCCATTATTTTCCCCAGAACAGAAGTTAAACTAACAGGTCTATAATTATTTGTGTCACCCTTTGAACCCCCTTTATGAATTGGGGATACATTTGCACATCTCCAGTCCATGGGTACCTCCCCTTACACTAAGGATGCTCTCATAATTATGGCTAAGGGTTTGCTTGCTGCCTCCTCCATTATAACTGGATAGATTTCATCTGCCCCAGGTGCCTTTATGTGTAACTTCGACAATTTCTCCTCCACTTCACTCTCAGTTATCACAAAATCACTTAGCTCCCTGTTAGAGTTTGATAAATGTCTGGCATTCCCTCCTTGAAAAACTCCTCATGTGTGAATGTAGATGCAAAATACTCATTCAGTTTATCAGCTACTTGAGCAGGATCATCAATAGTTGAACTATCTATGTTAAACGAACCAAACTGATTCATCCCCTTCCTTCTAGAGTTTACATAAGAACTCTTTGCTGTTTTTCTTTACATCCTTTGCCAAATATTTCTCGTAATCTGCCTTCACCTGCCTAACCTTCTTTGTGACTTGATTAGAGACTAGCTTATATCTGTTGTAGGCTTCTGTGCCTGAATTTATATGCATCCCATGCATTTTTCTTCTCTGCCATGAGCCTCATTAATTCATCCGACATCCATTTAAGGTTTGAACCTTGAACAGTATTTCTTACTTGGAATGAAAAGCCTAGTAGCCTCCAAGATTAAGTCCCTGATGTTACCAATGGTGAATTTAGAATTCACCATTGGTAACATCAGTTGATCCCACTCTATAGAATTTAAAAACTGTCTGAGACCTCTGTAGTCACCTTTACAAAAACCCTTCCCTTTACCCTTGATCGTAGTTACATCTAAGTAAATCCCACATCAGTACACTGATCACTGCCACCTAATGGTTCCTTTTTCTGCAGATTCTTAATGCATTGAGAATCCATGCTGATAATCAGATCAAGAGTATTGCTCCCTCTATTTGCCTCTCGAACATGCTGTAGAAAACAATTGTCCAATAAATCCACAAAAATTTTGCTAGTGTGTGAGTGACCAGCCCATAAATTCTAGTCTATATCTGGGAAGTTAAAATTCCTAATTACAAGACATTCTGATTTACTGGCCCCTGCTATTTCTCTGCACAACTGTTCATCGTACTCATCAGCGTCATTAGGCCTATAACATACTCCTACTCTCATTTTCCCATTCCCAGTGTTTATGTCATCCCAAACAGACCCAACATTGCACTGTCCACCTGTGTCAACCAGATGCACTTCCTTAGGTTCTATGTGTTTCTTAACTAACAGCATAACCCTCCTTTCTGTACACATTGTACTCCCCAAATTCCAATTCTGCACTGCTTATATCTGTGTGACATGTCTCTGATATCCCACCCAACAAAATCTGCCTTTGATGTCTCAATCAGCACTTCAAATTCAATTTTATTTACTATACTTCTAGCATTAGGGTACATGCAAATATACTTGCACTTGTTCTTACTCTTAGTTTCCCTAACACAGCCCATGTATTTACTTGTTCCATGATGACTCCCAGCAGCTCTTGAAATCCCCAGAAACTTGCTCTCTAGTCTGCCGCTCATTACAATAAAAGCAGTGCAAGGATAACTTCCGCTTCTACCGTTAATCTTTTAGTCTGTGAATCCCTCCAAACTAGCAGTTTTCTGACCCACCTAACACTGCCTAGATAGCAACAGCAAATATTCTTGCAGCCTTTCTATTTAAGTGTATCCCATCCCTGTAGAAGCAGTCTCTCCTGTTAGCAAGCACAGACCACACTGAAAAAAAATTCTACTCCGTGAGCGCTGCACAACCTCTTCAAGGCCGAATTGATTGACAAGGCTCTCATCATACACTCCCTCTTATTGCGTCTGGGCAGAATTGCAGAATTTAAATTTAACCCTAACTCGCGGCTATTAATAAAGTCACATGCTAAAAAATAGATATATAAATGATGTTTTGGAAGCTGCAGAGGCAATATTCAACTTAGTTGCATAGAGGAATGGAAAATTGCTGGTAGCATGTGGATGAATTCTTTTAATCTCTAAAATATAAAACTGAGATTACATGAAAATATGACAATATTAAATTTGTAAATGCTATCAAGAGTACAATAGCTTTAAACACAGCCATAAATTGAATGACCAAGTGCACCAGTCTCACTATACTGCAACCTTTTATTTATTTTTATTTTATTAACACACACAAACACAGTAGTGTATACATAGAATTCTGTATTTATTAGTATTTATTGCAATTGGCACACATGACTGTCTCTTCATCTCCTTCTAGGCTACATTTTAGCCAATGTGTGGCCATTATATTATAAAAACCATTCAAAATATTACTTATTAAATTATTATATTGTGAAAACATAGTAAATTACCATATTACACTGGAGGAGAAATGAATATAAAAACAGAGACAAGGGGGGAAAGAAAAAGGAGGATTTGAACTGAGGAAGAGGAAAACTGCTTTGTTCAACATTACCATGCATCTATTGTAACCATTATATTGTTCTCAATCTTCACTTATGTTTGTATTTCGCTATTCTTCTGTCTTTCATAGTCTTTTTTTGTATTGTAATTATAATTAATTGTGAACATCTCATACTAGTAATCAGTGAATCAATATATTGAAATTACAAAACTGTAGAAAATTTTACAGGAACTCTTTGCACTGTTCTGGCCTGTTTCTATGTTCATATAATGGTGGCTACACGTTCGGTAATCCTCCAGTTTAGCGTCGCACATGACAGTCAGCTCTAACCTGTCAAATCGATTTTTGATGTAGCAGTTCTGACTTTTCACCAACTCTCTTTGAGTAGACCGGGGTTCAAGCCCCTGGCTGCTAAATATGGTCGATCTGCCAACCCGCACTGGACCAGCGTGGCAGATTATGGTCCATTTTCCTCAGCCTGTAATTCTGACAGAGCACGTGCAGTGCTCACTGAATTAAAAATAAGATTCAGTAATTTTTTATATAATTTTAATGTGTTTTCAGAAAGAAAAATTAAATCTAAGAACTTTTCAACTAAGTACTCTGCTAGTAATTGTATACATTTAACACATCACGGCCAGATTGCTCAGTCAAATCAGCTCTGATTTGACTGAGCATGCACGCTCACTGTATCTGCTGGTCTATATACTGTGCCTCCATAGCCGAGTGGTCAGGCACGGGAGTGCAGTAGCACACGCTCTTTGAGTAGACCAGGGTTCAAGCCCGATTGCTAAATACGGTCGATCTGCCAACCCGCACTGGACCAGCATGGCAGATTATGGTCCATTTCCCATAGCATGAATTGTTGAGGAGGCTTCCATCCTGCAGTAGGCTGATAATGGCTGCAGTTTTATACTATAGTGGCAATGTAATATGCCCTCGCAGTAATCTTTTCTTTTCTTTTTTTTCCCTCATCTGTTTTCTAGGAAATTAGCTATTTCAACACGTTTTCAGAAAGAATAAAAAAAAATTTCCTGACTATATAAGAATTTGATTATAAAAATAATAAAAGCAGGTAATTATAAAAACAATGGAAATAGGTAATTATTATTAATTTTTAATTAATTATAACACACATTTTGTATTAATTAAAATAAAATTATCTCTTCAGTGCAAGAGATTACATACACACACATTAACACATGTCCCTTTGGCATGTGTTAATGTGTGTGTAAATTTAGCATTAACTGAAGCAAGAAAGCAAGCTAATACAGCATCAGGCAAGGAAAAAAAAAAAAAAACCTTCCCATTTCACCCATCCAGTGTCACTTCAAATGTTTGTCTAGTTCAGCCTTAAATTAATTAAAGCTATCAACTTCCACAACAACAGATGGAAGTCTGTTCCAGCAATCAACTACCCGCTAGCTAAAGGCAAACTTCCACAATCTATTCTACTGCTGTCTTTCCTCAATTTGAATCTATGCCCCCTCAGGTTCTTAATCTGAGAAAGCAGAAATATCCCATCAGCATTGAGCCTGCCTAAACCATTCAAGGCCTTATACACCTCAATCAGATCACCTCACAGGTATCTAGTCTCCAAATGCTGCAACTTTCAGAACTTAAGCCTCTCTTGGTAAGAGCACACTTTTGTTTTTCTCACCAATCTTGTTGCCCTTCTCTGTTCTAGCAACTCTACATCCTTCCTAAAATGAGGCCTCCAGAACTGTATGCAGTACTCAAGGTGTGGCCTGACCACTGCCTTATACCAGTAGTTTTAGACCTTTTTTTTTAATAACACACCCCTAAGTAATTTATTTTATTTTGTGGCACCCCTACTCAATTTTCTGCCTGTTAGTTCCAATTCTCTCTCTGTATCCTCTATATATATACTGTATATATATATATATATATATAATATTAATAAAATATGTTGTTAATTATTACAATAATATAACTATAAACAAAATTACAATTCATAAAACATTATATATACAAATATTTTTATTCTTTATATAGAGGTACTAAATAAACATCAACTATACACCTTTTTATAATGAAATAAATATATAAAGTTTAGGTAACTTAAACCAAATTACACTGCATCCCTGGAATGTTGTTGCGGCACCCCAGTTGAAACCACTGCCTTATACAAAGGGATAATCACCTTGTCTCTGCTAGCAAAATTCCTATATATCAGTGACAAAACTTCATAACCTGCTCTGGCCCATCTGCACTGCTCAGAGAACTTCATATCTGAGTATTTAATGGGTATACAGAACCATTCTGATTATAAGTACTTTTCCAGCAGAAGGACCTTATGACAAAAAGGTAAGTGCCACCCACAGAAGGACAAGGGCCTTATGATTGAAAGGCAAGTGTGTCTTATACACTAACTGGTAACACTGCAATGTGTGATATATACAAATTATTACAAATATATACAAATAATAACAAATATATTCATATTATTTTTAGGTAACACAAAATGTCAGTTTATAATTAAAATTAATAATTACCTATTTCCATTATTATTTTTATAATTACCTACTATTATTTTTATAATCAAATTCTCAATAAAGTCAGGAAATTGTTTTTTATTCTTTCTGAAAGGTGCATTGTTGTTGTTTGTTAGTGAATGGGCTTCTGTGGCCATAATGCACCTCTCAAAGTATTGTTTTTTTCCTAGTCTGGTCTCTTGCAGTTTTTTTTCAAACTGATGCCTGATGAAAAAATTATTCACAATGTATTTAAAGAGGAAATGGGGTTCGTTTATACATGAATGTGAGATGACTTTTTTTTTTTTCTAGATCTGATTATAAAAGCCTATTAATTTTATATAGTGAAAACACATTGAAATAGCTATTTTCCCAGAATACAGATGAGAGAAAAAATAAAAAGTACTGGGAGTATGTAGAATATTGCCAGTATATAGACCGGCAGATAGTGAGCATCGCACATGCTCCATCAAAATTCCTAGCACATAGACCAGCAGATACAGTGAGAGTCGTGCATGCTCAGTCAAGTCGGAGCTGATAGTAACTTGTTTATCTGGCCGTGATGCATTTAAACACATTAAAAGTATACAATTACTGAAAGTTCTTAGATTTCAATATTCTTTCTGAAAATTGTAGAAAATTTTAAATTCTTTCTGAAAACAGATTAAAATATATAAAAAATTACTGAACTATCTTATTTTTGATTAGTTTTAATTCAGCGAGCGCCTCACATGCTCCGTCAAAATTACGGTTCGCTGACATGTGGGAACTGCTCCATCAGAATACGATTCACGACAGGGTGGAGCCGACGGTAACTTGCGAGCTGACTATGATGCATGACGCTAAACTGGAGGATTATCCCACTTTCTATGCATTTTAACATGCAAAAAATAAAACAGAATATTTATTATTATTATTAATAGCCATATGGTGCAAGGAAGCCTAAGGCTTATGCTGCACCAGGAAAAAATAAAGTTCCCAAGTTACCCTGACACAGAGAGAGTCAAAAGTAGAAGGAAATCAACAAGAAAGAGAAGAATGATGATATCCAGCTCGGGACCCTGGGTGTGCCAAGCCCATACTCACCAGACGTGAGCCCCTGGGGTTAATTTCAAATATTGTGATTTTAAATGTTTCTCACCAACTACGTATTAAAATAAGACACGGAAACTGGAATTAAAAAAAAAAAAAACTGTGTTTACTACTATATTTACAATTAAAATAACTTTACAACTAAAAAAGATAAAATATTTAAAATATATATATATACATCAAATAAAATACATTAAAATACCAGGTTAAGAGCGATAAAACCGACCGTAGCTTTCGAAGGCTCCTGCCTTCTTCAGCGGTAGCTTCCTTCTACTGCGGTGCATCTTAAGTACCAGCAGTTTCACGGTCTAAATCACGTGTTTCATCGCCACGTGTTCTACTCTCCTGTGTACTGGGACCGCGTCATATGAAATCGTTCATCCCTTCTGAGGATCGTAGCTTCAAAGAGGGAATGTATCTGCAAACCTTTGTCTCTAGTGATATTTTCTGTCGAATTAATCCACAAACTCTCGAGCCACTTGCGGTCCCAGAACCTATGCACCCGATCAGTGATGATAGCTTCATCCGGGGAGATCTGGTGTTGCTTCTCCCAAAAATGCTCGCCCGCGGCGGACTTAACGTAATTTGCATTCCTTATTGCCCAGGCGTTCTTTGAGACGGCACTTTGTTTTCCCTACATAACATTCCCCACAATCCGGGCATTTAATACTATAAACTATATTAAATACTAAAAAAGAGAATGCTAGTGGGGTCCACTAGCATTCTCTTTTTGAATGGGGTCTTTTACTTGTGACACGATTGTGTGCAGCTTCCGGCCTGGAATCTGCACACAACGCGTCTGATAATTTCTTAGTACCCTGGTTATATGCTCAGTTAAGCCCGGATAGTAGGGAATGTATGCAGTGGCTATTGGAGTAAAGGGTTCGCCTCTCCTCTGATTTTCTCCAATATACTTTTGTATAATCCTCTGGGGGTAGCCACACTTTGTAAGATCTGCCTTGACACGTTCATATTCTTCTTTCCTATCCTCGGAAGTACTACAGTGCGATTTTGCCCTGTCTATTAAGCTCTGACCACACTGTTCCTATGATGATTGGTCTGAGCAGAATTATAGTGTGAGTACTGGCCTTTGCACATCGGTTTCCTGTAGACTTCAGTTTTTAGTTGTTGGCCTTCTCTACAGGCCAATACATCTAGGAATGACAAAATTCCTTTTTCTTCTACCTCCGAGGTAAATTGTATGAATGGGGAGAAGCCATTTAAGAAATTCAACACTTCATTTTCACTCCCCTTTTGAATAATTGAGAATGTATCATCCACATATCTCTTCCATGGGCACATAGGGAGATCTCGACCATTAAATAGTCTAGCCTCGAGCTCCTCCATAGCTAGATTAGCTATAATCGCACTAATGGGGGAGCCCATTGGCTGTACCGTTAACCTGCTTATACATAATATTACTAAAAATCATGGTGGTGCTTGAGAGGCATAGTTCTATACCTTTACAAATATCTTCTAAGTTTAATCGCATTCTACTACTCAAGGTGGTATCGTTCTGTAAGGCCATGTGTGCACAAAGTACTCCACGGTCGATAGGAATACACATAAAAAGCGATGTCACATCGAAAGATATCATAGTTTCATTTTCTTCTATGTGCTGACTTATGAAGAGCACAAAATCTTTACTCGTTTTCCGGTTTTAAAACAGAGGGGTGAGGGGATAAATACCCTACCTTTAAGCTAAGCACCCCCTCCTCAATGACATAAAACAATCAGAAACAAAACGCCTTCATAATAATCAACCAATCACAGAACTCTACCGTACAATCACTCCGTTCTATGACCATGCCCACTGCGCAGACGAGTGGTACCCAAATAACAGATTTTAGCCAAGTGTACTTCAATAGAAGAGTCTGAAACAGTAAATAATACAAATAAAGAAATGGAAAATTCGAAACACAGGGAATTAGAAGTGGATCTAAAAACAGAGTTAGTGGGAGATATATCCATTTCAATGGCAAAACCAGAGCAAATCAAATAAGGTATTTTCCTTGTTAAGAAGTGACATGAATTTATATGAAGCGACATGTACACTAACACTGAATCTAAAAATTTTATTAGATGCACTGCTAGCAATGAGACCTACTTCGACCAAAAATGAAAGAAATTTTTCTACTTCAGGCTTATTTGTACTAAGCAAAGATCCAGACTTTCCAACCAAGAAATTAATATACTGTTTTTTTAAATTTCATTTTAACAATTGTAAATGTTCAAAGCTAATATTAGTTTTCCTTATTATTTGTTTTGTTTCAGTATTAGTTTATTTAGGTTTCTTTTATGTTAATCTAAAACTTGGTGTTTTCGAATAAATGTATAGAATAATCTTGCCTATCTGTATGCTGTACCAATATAATAAGTAATGTTATAATGTAATATAACTATAAACTTTTCTGTTTTCATTCAAACTTTGAGTTGTATTTTTTAATATCCAATTCTCATTAAATTTTAGTTTTTTACTTATATACCACAATGTACAGTTCATTATTATAGTGTTTTATGACTAGAATAAGAACAAAAATTCTTATCAAAGATAAGATATAAAATAAAAATTTGAGAATTCTCAGGAACTGCAATTTCCCATTCCCCAAAGATTAAAAAATTTTGGGACTTTGGAAACCCTAACTGTAACTACTACAACAAATAATTTTATTAGTGCAAATGTGGTTTGGGAAAAACACACAACTGACCTCTCAGAAAGTGCAACTCAACGTGCAGGCACGGTATGCTACACTATGCCAAAAGCATACTTGGACCAGTACCCAAGGCACATAAAGAGGAAATGGGGAGTGTTGCTCAATTTGGCAAAGCAGAGGACAGTTAATTTTATTTCTACTGTACTTTTTTTTTGTTTTTTTTTTAGAGAAGTATTACTTATTAGTGGTGCAGCACAGGGGAGAAACTCAAGATAGGACTTTACAATATGAAAGATCAATGTATGTACACAAAACAGGTCAATGCATGTAATGTATTTTTGGGTTGGGAAAACTAAGGCAGATTACAAGACGTGTCTAGCAAAGAATGCACAGAAAACTAGCAAAGACTAATTACATAAACATTAGAAAGACAGTGATGAATCACATTGGTGTACTAAGATACGAAGGGTTTCCGAAAAATAAGGTAATACATTTTTTTCTCTCGATGTTTAATAATATGAAGCTGAAAGTACACACCAGAAATAAGTTAACATGCACTACTTCTCCACAAAGTCTCCAGTTTTATCGATGCACTTGTCCCAACGATGGATCAGTTTATCAATACCAGTACTGAAGAAGTCTGTGCCCACACATAGTAACCAACATCACACAGCCTGATCAACTTCCTCATCCGTGGTGAAATGCTTTCCTAAAAGGTGTTTTTTCAGAGGCCTGAACAAATGGAAGTCTGAAGGAGCTAAGCATTGATTGTTCCCCCCTTTGGCAAGAAATCCACCAACAGAATGCCTTGCTGATTCCAGAACACTGTCCATGACTTTTCGGACACTGGGAACAGTTTTGAATTTTTTGTGCACAGGAGATTGTGGATGTTTCCAGGTCATGGAGTCTTCTTTGCTCTCCAGAGTAAAGTGATGAAACCACATTTCATCTGCTGTGACTATGCGAGCGAGAAAATCCTCGCCTTCATTGCTGTATCGCAACAGGTTCTCCAGACATCCCCATGTGTTTTGCTTTGTCTTCCTCTGACAATTGTTGGGGCACCCAGTGGTAGCACACCTTTCAAAAGCCAAGGACATAGTGAACAATTTTGTGAGCAGTCAACTTACTCATGTTCACTATTTGTGCAATTTCACTCGCCTGTTTTCAAGAATGATGACCTTAATGCACAAAATGTTGTCTTCTGTCTTGCTCGATGAAGGCCTTCCCGCCCAATATCGATCTTCAATGTCAACACGGCCCGCTTTAAATTCATTGCACCAAAAACACACCTGCTTCTTTGTCATCACCTTTTTGCCATACACAACAACCAGTTCACATTGAATGTCACTTGATGAAGACCCTTTTGCTTGCAAAAAGCAAATAACTTCATGAACACCTGTTCTGGACCACACTCACACTCACACAGTAGCTGCCATTTTGCAACTGGAATCTGCTGTGAGGCGACAGTACCGCAATACTGCACTGGCAGGCTTTTCGAACATTATTAACAGGTCTATCTGTCCATCACGTTTCATCTCATTCCCTTTCACTGTTATTAAGGGAAAAAAAAGTGTTGCCTTACTTTTCAGAAACCCCTCATATGAATGGTGTAACTGTTGATGATCCTGCTCAGGTTGCTGCAAATGAGATATTTTGCATCTACGTTTATACAAAGAATATTTTAGGATGAAGATGCCAGATGTATATCAATTACAGGGAGCCAAATGATTTTGTAATAACTAGGAAGAAAGTGGAAGAGGAATTATTGAAACTAAACATAAACAAAGGACCCGGAACCTATCCAATTATATTAAGAACCAGCAAAAGAGGTCAGAAAACTTTTAGCCATAATTATTATGAGAGCATCCTTGGATTTAGGGGAAGTTCTTATAGACTGGAGATTTGAGAATGTATCTCCAATTCACACAGGGAGAATCAAAGGGTGACGGAGGAGGTTAGGCAGGCGAAGGCAGATTACGAGAGATCCTTGGCAAGGGATGCGAAGAAAAACAGCAAAGAGTTCTTTACTTATGTAAACTCTAGAAGGAAGGGAATGAATCAGATTGGTCCACTTGAGATCGATGGGTCAACTGTTGATGACCCTGCTCAGGTAGCTAACAAACTAAATGAATATTTTGATCGACATTTACACATGAGGAGTTATTCAGCGAGGGGAATGCCAGAGGTGTATTCAACTCTAGCAGTAAGCTAGAGAATCTTGTAATAACTGAGAGCAAAGTGGAGGAGAAATTGTTGAAGATAAACACAAGAAAGGCACCTGGGGTGGATGGGATCTATCCAGTTATATTAAAGGAGGCAGCAAAGGAAGTAAGCAAACCCTTAGCCATAATTATGAGAGCTTCCTTGGACTCAGGGGAGGTACCCATGGACTGGAGATGTGCAAATGTGACCCCAATTCACAAAGGGGGATCAAAGGCTGACAAGTAATTATAGACCTGTGAGTTTAACTTCTGTTCCCGGAAAATTAATGGAGGCACTGGTTAAAGAAGCACTGCAGGATCATCTAGACAAGACTTCAGTTATAGCTAGGACACAGCATGGTTTTGTTAAGGGTAAGTCTTGCCTGACCAATTTGATTGGATACTATGATGCAGTCACAAAAGAACTGGAAGCAGGGAATAACTTTGATATTATATACTTGGATCTTAGAAAGGCTTTTGATACTGTTGCACATGGAAGACTGCTGCACAAATTGGAGCAGTGTGGCATTGGAGGCAAATTGCTGCTATGGATAAAGGGGTGGTTGAGGGGGAGAAGACAGAGAGTAGTAATCAATGGACACTGCTCATCGTGGACTAATGTTATTAGTGGAGTCCCTCTGGGTTCAGTATTGGGTCCTTTATTGTTTTCTGTATTTATAAATGATATTGATGATGGTATATCAGGCTTAATGTCCAAGTTTGCAGATGATACGAAGGTTTGCAGTGTTTTCATGGACACTACTGACACTATGCTGCTGCAACAGGATTTGGAAAGGTTGAGCAGATGGGCTTCGAGGTGGCAAATGAAGTTTAACATTGACAAATGTAAAGTACTACATATGGGAAACAGCAACCCCAGAGCAACGTATCAACTGTGTGGTACTACACTGACAGTGGTAGAGAGTGAAAGGGACCTGGGGGTGGTTGTGCAAGCAGATATGAAGTTTTTTGAGCAGTGCAGACGGGCTGCAAGAGTAGCTCATGGTGTATTGTCAATGATATATAGGAATTTTTCTAGCAGGGATAAGGAGGTGATTATTCCCTTGTATAAGGCAATGGTCAGGCCACACCTAGAGTACTGTATACAGGCCTGGAGGCCTCATTTCAAAAAGGATGTAGAGCTGCTGGAACGAGTACAGAGAAGGGCAACTAGATTGGTGAATGGGACAAAGGGGTGCTCTTACGAAGAAAGGCTTAAGTTTTGCGAATTACAGTGTCTGGAAACTAGGCACCAGCGAGGTGATCTGATAGAGGTGTACAAAGCCTTGAATGGTTTGAGCATGCTCAGTGCTGATGGATTCTTCCTCTTGCTCAGAATAATCACCTGAGAGGGCATAAATTCAAATTGAGGAAAGACAGATGTAGGATAGATGTGCGGAAATTTGCCTTTAGCCAGCGGGTGGTTGGTAGGTGGAACAGACTTCCATCCCTTGTCGTGGAAGTTGATAGCCTAAATAAGTTTAAGGCTCAGCTGGACAGGTATTTCGAACGAACAGAGGGGTGAAGTGGAAGTGGTTATTTCTTTTTATTTATGTTACTTTTTTTTTTTTTTTTTTTTGGCTGATGCTGCATAAGCTTGCTTTCTCGCATCAAATGCCTCTACTAATGCTAATGCTAATATGGTCAGAAAACGTTTAGCCATAATTATTATGAGAGCATCCTTGGATTTAGAGGAAGTCCTTATAGACTGGAGATTTGAGAATGTATCTCCAATTCACACAGGGAGGATCAAAGGGTGACGTGAGTAATTACACCTGTAAGCTTGACTAATTCCAGGAAAAATAATGGAGTCTGTCATTAAAGAATTAATGGAGGACTATCTAGACAGGAATGCAGTTATGCAGCAGTCACTGCCTGGGTTTGTCAAGGGGTAATCATACCTGACCAATCTGGACTGTATACTATAATGCAGTAACAAAGGAACTGGATGCAAAAATAATTTTGATATTTTGATACTGTTCTACATAAGACTACTGTACAAAGTTCAGCAGTGTGGTATTAGAGGTGAGTTATTGCTTTGGATAAAGGAACGGTTGAGTGAGAGAAGACAGAGTGGTTATCAATGGGAACTACTCTTCTTGGATTAATCTTATTAGTAGAGTCGCTGGGGTTCACTCCTGGAATCAATTTCTGTTTTCAGTATTTATTAATGATTCTGATGAAGCTATTTCAGGCTTAATGTATAAGTTTGCAGATGATACAAAGATTGGCAGGGTAGTTACTGATAGCGTTCAGGTATGCTACTGCAACAAGACCTAGAAAAATTGGGTAGATGGGTGAGAAGTGGCAAATGTTTAACATTGACAAATACTAGGTACTGCATGTGGGTACCAGCAATCCCAGAATAGCACACTGTGTGGTAGCACAGTGAGGGTAGCAGAGGAGGTGGGGGGAACTGTGGATAATTGTACAGACAACTGCTAGGACAGCTCACGGGGTATCAATGATATACAAGAATTTTGCAAAAAGGGAAAAGGTAATTATCCCCTTGTATAAGGCATTGGTTAGGTCACACCTTGATTACTACAAACTGATCTTTAATCCTCATTTTTAGGAAGGATGTCAAATCTGTTGAAACAGGTACAGAGAAGAACAATGAAATAAGAGTGAGGGACAATGAAATAATAGAGAAGGGTGCTCTTACCAAGAAAGGCTTCTGCAAATTGCAGCAGCTGAAAACTAGACACTTGCAAGATCTGACTGAGGTGTTTAAGGCTTTGAATGAATTGAGTACACTAAATGCTGGTGGAATTTTTCCTCTTGCTCAGAGAACACAGTTAAGGGGCACATAAATTTAAATTAAGGAAGGATGGCTGCAGGAGATATTTGTGATTTGCTTTTGCCCAGCAGGTAGTTGATTTGTTGGAACAAACTTCCATCTGATGTTATGGAAGTGTACACTTTGAATACATTTAAGGAAGAACTAGACAAATAATATAGAGGGATTGGACAGGTGAGTGGGAAGTGTTCCCCTGGCTGCTATAAAATCTATTCATCTTCCAAAATTTTCCACTTGTAATAATATGTTATACTGCACAATAATTATCAAGGAAAGTGATTACCAAGGTACGTATAACCAAAATTATTGTACATACCTTAATAAATAATACTGAATAAATTATTATTTGTGGTCTTCCAAATTTTCATGCCCTTGGTCTCATAAATGTTCACACAAATCCTAATATTAGATTTTTAAAAAAATAAATAAAAAAAAACCCATCCTAATTGGTCAATATTTAATGATCCACGGTTCACAACATTTTATAGAAAAAACCACAGGCAACTGTCTGCTGGCATTAGGTTAATTGGAGTATACATTTCAATAAAGTTCTCCAATATACTATAGACCTTGACTCTCCATGGTCTGTCATCATGCCTTCTTTTGAAAATTATTTCCACCAATAGGAAAAACACTCTTTAACAGACATTAACATCCAACAGCTACACGTTGCTCATACACAATGTTATCCCAACTTCATAAAAATACAAGGTGTTTCAAAAGTGATGGTCAATAATTTAAAGGTGAACTGTATAGACTACAATATGCAAAAAAAGCCTAGTAAACATGGGTCCTTAAGTGAATCATTTTCGAGACATTGCACATTTATAGTTGGGATCCACCGACTTATTGGTTTAGGTTAGGTTATGCTCATTCTCTCCCTTTCCCAATGCTCTGAGACGTAGCAGGTATAGTAGTACTTATCAAAGGACAGTCAACATGGAAAGAGGTTACAGCAACAAAGAGTATGCGGACATGCACTTCATGTATAGTAAAGCCAATGGCAGTGCACTCGAGGCTACATGTTTGTACCAAGAAGCATTTCCCCTGCCGCCGACCGGGCTAGCCGGGTGGGTAAAGTGCCTACCTAGCAACCCAAAGGTCGCAGGTTCGAATGCTGCCTCGGGCTTGGATCAAAGTACTGCAAAAACCTTGGGAGGTGCATTATGGCCACAGAAGCTTATGCGCCAACAACTACAAAAAAAAAAAAAATTTCCCCCGCCAAAGGCAGCCCAACAGGCACACATTCATCAGGGTATGTCAACGCCTTAAAGAACGTGGGCGCTTCGCACGTGGAGTACGAGCAGGCAGGCCCAGATGCATAACACCTGATGTTGAGGAAAGGGTGTTAGAAAGAACAGAACAAAATCCAGAAATTTCGACAAGGAGGGTTGCTCTGCAAGAGTGTGTACTAAGTCATAGCAGGTGTGTGGCAAATTTTACATCACCAATTACTGTACCCCTACCGTATCCAGTGTGTACATCTTGTCTCAGCAATACAGACTACCCTCCCAGAGTGCTCCCATAGTCAGTGGTGGATCTTAACAGAAAATGTGCATTATCTCGAAAACTGTTCATTTGCGGCCCGATGTTCACTGGGACATTTTTGCTTATTATAGTTTGTACTTTTCACCTTTAAATTATTGACCATCATTTTTGAAACACCCTGTATAAATGGATCTAAGTCCAAGAGTAGAACGGGTGCAGCAGTGGTATTCCATGACACTACCATTTCTGTATCACTTCCCACAGAATGTAGCAGTTATACCACTGAATTATATGCCAAAAAGCTTGCTCTAGAAAATATCTTGCATCTCTCAATCCAAAAGAGCATAATATATACAGACTTGCAAAGTGCCTTATTAGCCATGCACAACATTTTACCATCTACTCATCCATTACTAAAGCTCATCAGAACAGAGCTGATTCATCTCAGAGAGCATCAGCAAAAGGTTGTCTTCTGCTGGATCCCAAGCCATACTGGAATACCAAGAAAGGAAACTGAGGATGATGCTGCCAAACACCCATTCAGCACAGCGCAATGAATTTTTTTGTACCATGCAGTAATTACAAAATATATGCAAAGGACGATGGACTTCAGTATCAAACACATACAAAAACTCCTTGAAATTAAACATGCCACAGTTATGGGCTTTCAGCTTCAGTACAAACAGACAAGAAGAAATAATCCTAGTCAGAACCCAACAGGCCACACACATCTGACCCATCTATTCTTATTATCAGATAATGACCCTCCACAGTGTATGCACTGCCACAGATCACTCACAGAAAAACATATACTCCTGGAATATGTATTATATAACAATTCACATCACTCTCAAACTTGTTTCTACAGGGGCAAGATACACTTAAATAGAAAGGGTGCAAGAATATTTGCTGATGCTATCAAGGCAGTGTTTGGTGGGTCAGAAAACTGCTAGCTTGGGAGGGGGGGATTCACAGACTAATAGATTAAAGGTAACCACATGCAGAGGTGAAAGTGATTCTTGCACTGCTTCTATTGGAATGAGCAGCAGACTGGAAAGCGAGGTACTGGGGATTTCAAGGGCTGCTGAGAATCATCATGGAACAAGTAAATGCATGGGTTGTGTTAGGGTAACTAAGAATAAGAACAGGTGCAAGTATACTTACATGTACACTAATGCTAGAAGTATAGTAAATAAAGTTGATGAATTTGAACTGCTGATCAAGACATCAAAGGCAGATATTGTTGGGATATCAGAGACATGTCACACAAATATAAGCAGTGCAGAATTGGAATTTGGGGAGTACAATGTGTACAGAAAGGACAGATAGGATAAAAAGGTAGGAGGGTTATGCTGTTAGTTAAGAAACGCATAAAATCTAAGGAAGTGCATCCAGTTGAAACAGGGGGACAGTGCAATGTTGGGTCTGTTTGGGGTGACAAACACTAGGAAAGGGAAAATGAGAGTAGGTATGTTATAGGCCTAATGACGCTGACGAGTACAATGAACAGTTGTGCAGAGAAATAGAATGGGCCAGTAAATCAGAATGTCTTGTAATGGGGAATTGTAACTTCCCAGATATAGACTAGAATTTGTGGGCTGGTCACTCACACACTAGCAAAACTTTTGTGGATTTATTGGATGACTGTTTTCTACAGCAGCATGTTCAAGAGGTAAATACAGGGAGTAATACTCTTGATCTGATTATTAGCACAGATTCTCAATGCATTAAGAATCTGCAGCAAAAGGAACCATTAGGTGGCAGTGAGCACAGTGTACTGATGTGGGATTTACTTAAATATGTAACTACCATCAGGGGACTGCAGTGGTCTCAGAGGTTTTTTTAAATTCTATACAGTGAGACGAACTGATGGTGTTACCAACAGCAAATTCTAAATGGGATTCCTTCAAGGAATTAATCTTGGAAGCTACTAGGCTTTTCATACAAATTAAGAAATACTGTTCAAGGACACACTAGGTTGTCTGACATCCTAAATGGATGTCAGATGACCTAGTGAGACTCGTGGCAGAGAAGAAATATGTATGCAATGCATATAAATTATCAGGAGACACAGATGTTCTTGAAGATATAAGATAGTTTGTAATCACGTCACAAAGGATTTAGGGCAGATTACAATAAATCTTTCGAAAACAATGCAAAGAAAAAGAGTAAAGACTTCTTTACTTACGTAAACTCTAGAAGGAAGTGGATGAATCAGATTGGTTCACTAGACATTGATGGTTCGATTGTTGGTGCACCTGCTGAGGTAGCTGACAAACTGAATGAGTATTTAACTCTACATTCACACGAGTAGTTATTCAGAGAGGTGAATGCTAGAAGTTTATCAAACTCTGCCAGGGAACAAGATTTTGTAATACTGAGAGCAAAGCAGAGGAGAAATTGAACATAAGAAAGGCTCCTGGAGTGGATGGGATCTATCCAGTTATATCAAACGAAGCAGCAAAAGAAGTTAGCAAACACACAGCCATAATTATGAAAGATTCCTTGGACTGAGGGGAGGTCCCCATGGACTGGAGATGGGCAAATGTATCCCCAATTCACAAAGGGGGATCAAAGGGTGACAAGAGTAATTACAAATCTGTTAGTCTAACTTCTGTTCCAGGGAAATTAATGGAGATGCTGGTTAAGGAAGCAATGCACAATCATCTGGACAAGACTTCAGTTATAGTTCACACACAGTCTCCCTTTGTTAAGGGGAAGTCTTGTCTGACTAATTTGATTGGATACTATGATGTGGTCACAAAGGAACTGGATGCAAAAAATAATTTTGATATCATATACTTAGATTTCAGGAAAGCTTCCGATACTGTTGCACATGGAAGACTACTATGCAAATTGGAGTAGTATGGCATTAAGGGTAAGTTTCTACAATAGATAAAAGGATGGTTAAGTGGGAGAAGACAGAGTAGTAATCAATGGACGCTGCTCTTCGTGGATTATTTTATTGGTGGAGTCCACCAGGATTCAGCGTTGGGCCCATTCTTGTTTTCTGTATTTATCAATGATACTGATGAAGGTGTATCAGAGTTAATGTCTACGTTTGGATGATACAAAGGTCGGCAGGTTTGTTAATGACAGTAAGCTACTGCAACACGATCTGAAATAATTGAGCTGATTTTTTTTTATGTAAACCCCAAACACAAGAGGTATTAGAACCTATAGTACTTAGTACCATGCTTGGGTTGGAGGGTGAGAAGACGAAAGAACATATTTGTTGACATTGGACTTGAACTTCTGTAGACTGTAATTTTCAGGAAATACGTATGAAGGAAGGTTGTTCCAGAAAACAGCAGTTGAATGAATAAACCAGGAAGATGAAAAGTTGGTTCTGTGAGTTTGAAGTTGGACAGTAAATGGATGTTGGCTGGTGGCGGCACATGTTTGGACCGTTTTGAAAGAGAGAGCGGGAATTATAGAAGCCAATTCAGAAGAACAGTGCCCATGGAAGTATCTGTAGAACAGGCATGCAGCAGAAACAGTACGTCTATGAGACAGCGAGTGGAGAGAGACTCTGTTAGAGATGGATCATTAATTAACCTAACTGCCCTCTTCTCAATGGAATCAAGAAGCCTGAGAGAAGTTTTGGAGGCACCAACCCTGATGTGGGAAGAATGTTCCATGGCAGGGTGGATTTGCAATTTATACAGAGTGAGCAGCTGTTTGGAAGAACAGTAACGCCGAGAGCGAATGAGAAAACCAAGTTTTTTTAGAAGCAGAGGAAGCAATATTTGTAATGTGCTTGTGCCAAGAGAGATTAGAAGTTATGGTAATCCCAAAAAAAGAGAGAGATAATTTTTCCTAGAAATCAGAATGTCACTAAAGATAAGCATAGGAGCAGAAGAATCCTTCTTGCGAGACATAAGACAAGACTGAGTTTTAGAAGGGTTGAAATCAACTAAGTTGTCTTTGGCCCACTGGAGAGAATTACCTGCATTTAAGGAACTGGTAGCACATTTGAGAAATTGAAGCTGATTGAGCAGGACAAGGTTTCTCAAAATGGAAAGTGGAATGCAATGTGCTATCATTGGCAAAACTATGGATAGGATTTCCAGTCAATGGAAGAAGGTCATTAATATACAGCAGGAAAAGAGTGGGGGAAAGAACTGAACCTTGGGGGACACCGGCATTAGTGGAGAAGTTAGAAGACAGAGAGCCATCTACCATTACCCTCAGTGAGCGATCACAGAGAAAACTGGATAACCAATTACTAAAAACAGTTGGCAAACCATAAGATGCAAGCTTGTTTAGAAGACCTTTATGCCAAACACGATCGAAAACCTTTGAGATGTCAAGAGCAACTACTTGTGTTTCCCCGAACCTTTCCATTGAATAGTCCATAAATGGGTAACATAAGCAAGAATATCATCAGTTCATCGACACTGACGGAATCCATACTGGCTATCGTTGATCAGACAGAAGGTTTCTAGGTAGTTTAAGAGTTGACTGTTAATTGATTTCTCCATTACTTTAGAAAGAGTAGAAGTAATTGTAATGGGACAATAATTGGATGGGAGGGATTTGTCACCCTTTTTTAGGAACTGGCTGGATATGAGCAAATTTCCAAGCAGAAAGTAAAACACCTTTGGAATAAGAAAGTGAAAAAAGACGGCAAAGAATAGGAGTAAGTTCAGGAGCACAGGTTTTGAGAACAAGTGGAGAAATACCATCGGGACCTGGAGCTTTCTTAGCATCAAAATTCATCAAAATCCTTCTGACATCCTTTTAACGGAAGACCACAGGAGGCACCGAATGGAGCATGTTGGGAATGGTGAGAGGTGTTTTACCAAGATCATTAATACAGGAGTCGGAAGAAAAATGGGATGCTAGCAGGTCAGCTTTATCCTCAGCTGAAGTGGCAACAGAACCATCTGGTTTGGACAGAGGTGGGAGCAGAGATGGGCAAAAGTTGTGGCCAATAGCTTTGGCAAGAGACCAGAATGCTCGGCTACCATTAGGGCAAGAAGAAAGTTTTCTACTCTTAGCCTGTTCAAACTCTAGTTTGGACTGATTAATAACTGCTTTACAATTGTGGTGAGCTTTGGTGTAGGCAGAAAATGAAACTGGAGAATTAGAAACAAGCCAATTACGATATGCAACATTCTTCTCTTGAACAGCCTTAACACATTCATTGGAAAACCAAGGTTTAGTTAAAGGACGAGATTTTAAAGTGGAGTGTGGGATAAAGGATTCCATTCCTGCAAGAATAATTTCACTGACACGATCTGAGCAAACGTTGACATCAGAAGTTTTGAAACAGTAATCTGACCAAGGAAAAGAAGTCTCGCAGGTCATTCCATTTTGCATTCTTGTAATGTCAAACAACACAAGGTTGGGAATAACCATGAGATAAAGGTTCCATTGGAGAAGAGAATCACCAAGTTATGATCTGAAGTGCCTAAAGGACCTCTCACTTCGACCGTGTACTTAGAAGGGTTGTTTGTGAGAAAAAGATCATGCGTATTGGCTGTATGATTAGGATTATCCAGTATTCTTGTAGGTAAATGAACAATCTGTGCAAGGTCATTAGTAATTGCAAAAGCCTCAGCATCTCGACCAGCTGGGTCAGTGTGAATAGAAAATGGAAGCCAGCTGGAGTTGTGACATTAAAATCACCAAGAAAAATTACCTCACTGTTAGGAAAGTTGGACTGGAGAAAATCAAGTTGCAAAGAGAGAGGAAGTCAAAGAGCTCCAAGTGATTAGTGGAATTGGTCGAAAGGTAGAGACAACAGATGAATTTGACGCAATGAGGTAGAGAGATTTTAAGCCAGAGAAGATCAAAGAGAGGAGATTCCAAATTGCCAAGTCTCTGACAGGGAATATCAGAACAGACATATGCACAAGTACCACCTTTGAGGCCAAAGGAATCATACAGCGAATAATTTGGGCATCTGAGGTGAGCAGTAGTTGAATCAACTGATAACTGAGATTCAGTCAGAAAAAGTACATGGGGTTTGGAAGACTGCAAGTGGAAATGGACATCGTTGAGATTAGAATTGAGACCATGTATATTTGTGAAATGAATTTGGAAGTGCTTGGGAGGTTTAGATCTTTTCGCAGATAAGCTTGCTCTATTAGTTTGACAATTCATGGTGTATTCAATAGTAAGAAAAAGTGAGTGGGACATGCTGTATGAAGTAATGAAATTTTTGGATATGGCGTACATAGGGTAAGAATATACCCAGATCCTTGACATAACATGGCCTCGACAATGCTCCCCGCATACACACTACTTGGACTCCCTCCAGTCACTATTTGGCAGAGTAGAGGTAACAAGATTATACACTAGCTGATCAGGAAGCCTCCTAGAGAGTTACCAATAGGTTTGGTCCGGTGTACTAACTAGCGGCCGGCCTGCGAACACCGTTTTAGAGTTGTACCCTCGAAATGTAAGGAATATTGGATCTCACCACGATGTTCATCATAACCTCAAAAGTCATCAATCATACTGCACGATGGAAGAGATAGGGAATGGTTGACCGGAACTTAGCTCTAGAGACTAAACATGTGTTCCACCACTTCAAGCCTCCAATAAGCAAAGTGGTGGTATTGCACTGGTTGATGAGTCATCTACCACCTAGTACTGCCTGGTAACATAGAGGGACGGCACTCCTCCATGTGGTGTGGGTGCCACACCTCGACCCCTGCTTACATTGGTTCACACCTGGGTGGTCACTCACCATGTACTTGTGCATGGAGGTTATACCCAGGATTACTAACAGTCCCACCATCATGAAGGTGCAAGCAGAGGATTTGGCTCTCACAGACCGTCCGGACATCGCCGAAATTGGGTCCACTTGACTTGTGTGTCACCCAAATATCAGTTCCATCAGCGTTTTAGACTCCCAGGTAACAAGTGCAGCTTGTCTGGCAAATCTGAGAGAATGTCTGTGACAACCAGATGGGCTGAGAGGTCACAAATGAAGTTTAACATTGACAAATGTAAAGTACTGCATATGAGTAGCAGTAGTAGAAGTGGCATGTGATGCAAGAAAGCAAGTGTATGAGCTTATGCAGCATTAGCCAAAAAAAAAAAAAATTATTTACAAAACAGTTCCCTCTAAATGTTTGTCCAGTTCCTTAAATATATTTAACCTATCAACTTCCACAACAACAGATAGAAGTTTGTTCCAGCAATTAACCACCCGCTGGCTAAAGGCAAATTTCTGCACATCTATTCTACATCTATCTTTCCTCAATTTGAATTTATGCCCCCTTAGATTCGTAATCTGAACAAGTGGAAGAATCCCATCGGAATTCAGCGTGCTCAACCCATTCAAGGCCTTATACACTTCAATCAGGTCACCTCGCAGGTGTCTAGTCTCCAGCCGCTGCAATTTGCAGAACTTAAGCCTCTCTTGGTAAGAGGAGCACTTTATTCCCCTCACCAATTTTGTTGCCCTTTTCTCTGTACACACTCAAGTAAATCTACATCCTTCCTAAAATGAGGCCTCCAGACCTGTACGCAGTACTCAAGGTGCGACCTGACCATTGCCTTATACAGAGGAACAATCACCTCCTTTTCCCTGCTAGCAAAATTCCTATATATCATTGACAAAACCCCATGACCTGCCCTGGCAGCCTGTCTGCATTGCTCAGTAAACTTCATATCTGACTGCAAAATTACTCCCAGGTCTATTTCATTTTCTACCACCTTAAGTGTAGGACCATACAGTTGGTACTTTTTCTTTCAGGTTACTTTTACCCATACGCAGTACTTTGCATTTGTCAAGGTTAAACTTCAGTTGCCACTTCTCAGCCCATCTGCCCAAATTTTCTAGATCCTGTTGCAGTAGCACACTGTCATTACTGTCATTAACAACCCTGCCAACCTTTGTATCATCTGCAAACTTCGACACTAAGCCTGATATACCTTCATCAATATCATTGATAAATATACAAAACAACAGTGGACCCAAGTCCAAACCATGTGGGACTCCACTAATAACATTAGTCCACTAAGAGCAGCACCCACTGATTACCACCCTCTGTCTTCTCCCACTTAACCATCCTTTTATCCATTGTAGCAACTTATCCTTAATACCATTCTGCTCCAATTTGTACAATAGTCTTCCATGTGCAACAGTGTCAAAAGCTTTCCTGAAATCCAAGTATATGATATCAAAATTATTTTTTGCGTCCAGTTCCTTTGTAACCACATCATAATATCCAATCAAATTTGTCAGACAAGAATTTCCCAGAGTAACTTATCATTTGGATGGTATTACACTCAGGTACAGGAGAATGAAAAGAACCATGGAGGTAATTGTGCAGTCAGATATAAAGTTTTTTGAGCAGTGCAGACAGGCTTCAAGAGTAGCTCATTGTGTCTTGTCTCTGATATACAGGAATTTTGCTAGCAGGGATAAGGAGGTGATTGTCCCCTTGTATAAAGCAATGGTCAGGCAACACCTTGAGTACTGTATATAGGTCTGGAGGCCTCATTTTAGGAAATGATGTAGAGCTGCTGGAATGAGTACAGAGAAGGGCGACGAGATTGGAGAGTGGAGAAAAGCTTAAGTTCTGCAGATTGCAGCTTTTGGAGCCTAGGCTCAATTAGATCACCTGCGAGGTTGTTGTTTTGTTGTTGTTTTGGTTTTTAGGAGCATTAGCAACTAAGGCCATATTGCTCCGGGATATGTGGTGGTCATTCTCTGACCTTTCTGCATCTTCCATATTTGGTGGTGACGGGCTCGAACCCCGGTCTAATCAAGAAGCATGTGATACACACTACTGCTCCTTCCCACCTGGCTACGGAGGCACCCCCCTGCGAGGTGATCTATTTGAGGTATATAAGGCCTTGAATGGTTTGAGCAAGCTCAATGTTGATGGGACTCTTCCTCTTGCTCAGATTACTCAAATGAAGGAACATAAATTCAAGTTCAGGAAAGACAATTGTAGAATAGATGTCAGAAATTTGCCTTTAGCCAGGGAGTGGTTAATAGTTGGAACAAACTTCCATCTGTAGTAGTAGAGGTCATCAACTTAAATAAGTTCAAGGCAGAACTAGACAATCATATGGAGTGAATGGCTAGGTGAAATGGGAAGGTTTTTTTTTTTTTTTTTTTGGCTGATGCTATATAAGCTTGCTTTCTTGCATTATATGCCTCTACTAATGCCAACTTTCAGGGTTGGCACTTGGCCACATAAGCAAAAAAATCAAATCTTACAGAATTTCTCTTTCTTGAAACAAATAGGTTTATATGTGTGGATATGTGTTTTTGTAAAGGGCATAACTTAGAACGTCTGTTCAACTCTGCACAGTTTGTTCAAAGCTGCCCGGGAGGAGAGACCAGAAGGGACCAGATTCAATGGTGCTCCTAGATTTTCCAAACACAACAATTGTAAGGTCATTGGCAAAGGCTACCTTAGTGTTCTCAAAGGAGAGGGAAAGCCAATCCTGTAGAACCATATTCCACACCAGAGGCCCCAAAACTGACCCCTGGGGGCATCCCCAAGAGACAGGGCTGACGATATGTTTATACTTAGATTTTAGGATAACAGTTCTTTCAGAGAAGTAGCTAAAGCAAAGTTTATATAGTTGATGGGAACAGGAGGTAGACTGGTGGCGCTCCAAGGTGTTGTCCCACCAGACAGTGTCGAACGCGCCCTCAAAATCTACAAAAATTGCCAATTCAAACTTGGCCTCAAAGTTTTCTATATGAAACACCAGGTCAAAAAGGGCCTCTTCACAGAAGCATCCTGGTGTGAAGCCATATTGATGCAGAGATTAGATTTTTCACCTGGAAAAGCACTGATACTCTTAGGACCATGAGATTTGAGAATTTTCCCTAGATTTGCCAAGAGTGCAATAGGACAGAAGGAGCGAGGATCTGAGGGTGGCTTATGTGGTTTCTTTATCAGGCTCAGAAGAGCAGTTTTCCAGGACCACTTCTAACTACTTCCACAAAGCACACTAATAATATTAACTACACTGATTAGTGCAATATGGCCTAAGTAGCCATTGCACTGGAAAATTCTAAGAACAACTGTAACAAGGTGCTTAATGATTTTGTAATAACTGAGAGCAAAGTGGAGGAGAAATTGTTAAGTTAAACATCAGAAAGGCACCTAGGATGGATGGATCTATCCAGTTAAATTAAAGGAGACAGCAGAGGAAGTAAGCAACCCCATAGCCTTATGAGAGCATCCTTGGACTCTAGGGAAGTCCCCATGGACTGTAGATGTGCAAATGTATCCCCAATTCACAAAGAGGGATCAAGGGTGACACAAATAATTACAGACACATTAGTTAAACTTCTGTTCCGGGAAAAATAATGGAGTCACTTTAACTAATGGAGTTAAAGATGCATTGCAAACTCATCTAGACAAGACTACAGTGATAATTCAGACACAGCATGGGTTTGTTAAGGGAAAGTCTTGTCTGACAAATTTGATAGGATATTATGATGTGGTTACAAAGGAACTGGATGCAAAAAATAATTTTGATATCATACACTTCAATTTCAGGAAAGCTTTCAACACTGTTACACATGGAAGACTCCTACACAAATTGGAGCAGTATGGTATTAAGGGTAAGTTAGCATTAGCATTAGTATAGGCATTTGATGCAAGAAAGCAAGCTTATGCAGCATCAGCCAAAAAAAATAAAGTAAAATAAAAAATAACCACTTCCACTTCACCCCTCTGTTCGTTCGAAATACCTGTCCAGCTGAGCCTTAAACTTATTTAGGCTATCAACTTCCACGACAAGGGATGGAAGTCTGTTCCGCCTACCAACCACCCGCTGGCTAAAGGCAAATTTCTGCACATCTATCCTACATCTGTCTTTCCTCAATTTGAATTTATGCCCTCTCAGGTGATTATTCTGAACGAGAGGAAGAATCCTATCAGCATTGAGCATGCTCAAACCATTCAAGGCTTTAAGCATGCTCAATGCTGAAGTTGCTACAATAGATAAAAGGGTGGCTGAGTAGGAGAAGACAGAGTGGTAATCAATGGACACTACTCTTCATGGATTATTAGTGGAGTCCCCCAGGGTTCGGTGTTGGGTCCACTGTTGTTTTGTATATTTATGAATGATATTGATGAAGGTATATCGGGCTAAATGTTGAAGTTTGCAGATAATACAAAGTTGGCAGGGTTGTTAATAACAGTAATGGCAGTATACTACTGCAAGAGGATCTAGAAAATTTGGGCATATGGGCTGAGAAGTAGCAACTAAAGTTTAACACTGACAAATGCATAGTACTGCATATGGGTAAAAGTAACCACAGAGAAACGTACCAACTGTGTGGTACTATACCTAGATTAGTAGAAAATGAAAAGGACCTGGGAGTAATCGTGTAGTCAGATGAAATTTTCTGAGCAGTGCAGACAAGTTGCCAGAGCAGGTTATGGGGTATTGTCAATGATATACAGGAATTTTGCTAGCAGGGAAAAGGAGGCGATTATCCCCTTATACGATGGTCAGGCCACACCTTGCATACAGGCCTGGAGGCCTTATTTTAAGAAGGATGTAGAGTTGCTTGAGCAAGTACAGAGAAGTGCAACAAGACTGGCAACGGGAACGAAAGGGTGGTATTACCAAGAAAGGATTAAGTTCTGTGAATTGCAGCATCAGGAGACTAGGCACCTGTGAGGTGATCTGATTGAGAACACATTAAAGCTTAGTGATAAACTTGATATAATGCAAACTATTACATTACGGCCACCTGGAATGTTAATTCATATACCACGTGTATTGTGTTTGTAAATCGTGAAATTGCGCGTGTTCTCTGCTTGATCTGAAAAACCCCCAGTTTCTGGGGGAAAACCTTGCTACCTACGGCTGAGACCCACTAACTCAACCACGGAGTGAAAAAAGCCTATAAAAGTTCCTCGCATCATCGACGGGATTCAAAACTGGACCTTTCCCACCAGGTGTGGGGAGAACGGTGACAATACCACTGTGCTACCCATGCAGACTGAACTTGATATAATAAAGAATACAGAATGGGGCATATAAGACTTTGAATGCTCATATTATGCCGTCATACACCAACCATATTGAAATTGTAGTTTTGTACTCTTTAAAATATTGAAATGACTAGATAGAACAAATAAAGTTTAATTGAATGAATAAATGATTACTATGTATAAAATATAATATTAAACTGCAAGATACTATTTACAATAAAACAATTAAAATACTAGATAATAAAAGTGCTAAAATATACTGTAGCTTTCAAAGGCATCTGCCTCCTTTTTCAACAGTAAGGTTTTTATCGTACAGCACATCCTTAAATATCAGCAGGCTCTCGGCACGTGGTTCCACAGGAACATGGGCAGATTCTCCTCGTGTGTACTGGAACCGGAAATGGCTCAGGAGCGTGCCAGGTGGAACCATTCATCACATCAAAGGATCACCGCCTCACAAGAGGGGATGAATACATATTCCCCTGTCTCTATTAATAGTACTGTTCCCAGAGGAACAGATCCACATGCTCTCGAGCCACTTGCAATCCCAAAATCTATGCACCCTGTTGACAATAACAGCTCCGTCTGGGGAGATTTGATGGTGCTCCTCCCAGAAATGTTCTACCACAACAGACTTTCCATAATCGGCGGTCCTTATTGCATTCATATGTTCCCCCAGACGATCTTTGAACCGACGCTTCGTTTCACCAACATAACATTCCCCACAATCCGGGCATTTAATCTCATAGACGACCCCACTTGTAAATTTTCTTGGTATGGGGTCTTTTACCTGTGACACAATTGTGTGCAACCTCCGCCCTGGAAGTTGCACACAGAGTGGCTGACATTCTCGTAATACGCGAGCTATGCGCTCCGTTAGGCCCGGATAGTAGGGAATGTATGCGGTTGCAACTGGTGTGAATGATTCACTTCGTCCCTGTTCCATTCCTCAGATATGTTTGTTTATGATCCTCTGGGGGTAGCCGCATTTCTTAAGATCTGCTGTGACCTGTTTAACTTCTTCATTTCTATCCTCGTGGGTGCAGCAGTGGGACCCAGCCCTATCCAACAATGCCCTAATCACACTATTTTTGTGATGGTTGGTTTGTGCCATATTATAATGCATATATTGACCCAGGCACATGGGTTTTCTATATACGCTGGTCTTTAACCTAGGGCCTTCCCTATGAACCAACACATCAAGGAAAGAGAGGGTACCCTCCCTCCACTTCCACCTCCGAGATGAACTGAATAAATGGGGAGAAGCTGTTAAGAAAACTAAGTACCTCATCCTCTCTCCCCCTCTGAATAATAGTGAACGTATCGTCAACATATCTTTTCCATGCACACATGGGGAGAGCCAATTCATCAAAAATTCTGGCTTCAAGCTCCTCCATAGCTAAATTTGCTATAATAGCACTAATGGAGGAACCCATTGCTGCACCATGAACCTGATATTTAATATTTTGAAACTTTTTGATATTTTAATATTATTTAATATTTTGATACATAATATTTTGAAACACTATGGCAGTGCTTGAGAGACATAGCTCCATCCCACTACAAATATCTTCTACACTTAACTGGGTCCTATTGCTTAAAGTACTATCCCTCTCTAATGCCATGCGTGCACATCACATCCCATGGTCAATGGAAATACACGTAAATAGGAATATCACGTCGAATGATACCATGGTCTCACCCTCCTCTACAGCCTGATCTCTTACAAATTGCACGAAGTCTCTGATGTCAATCTTGGAACGGCCGACTATAGGTGAAATCAGTCCGGCTAGAAACCTGGACAAAGCATGCATAGGACTACCTATGAATGACACAATCGGCCTAAGCAGAACACCCGCTTTGTGTGTTTTTGGAAGGCCATAAAATCCTGTGGAACCACTTGCTGAGAGCCTGTTGATATTCAAGGATGTGCTGTACAATAAAAACCTTACTGTTGAAAAAGGAGGCAGATGCCTTTGAAAACTACAGTATATTTTAGTGCTTTTATTATCTAGTATTTCAATTGTTTTATTGTAAATATATTTTAGTGTAAATAGTATCTTGCAGTTTAATATTATATTTTATACATAGTAATCGTTTATTCATTCAATTAAACTTTATTTGTTCTACTAGTCATTTCAATATTTTAAACAGTACATAACTACAATTTCAATACGGTTGGTGTATGACGGCATATTATGAGTATGAATATTCCCAACCCCAGAGGCCTATTTGAAGAGGCTTTGAATGGGATGAGTAGGCTCAATTCTGATGGGATTCTTCCTCTTGCTCATATTACAAATCTGAGGGGGCATAAATTCAAATTGAGGAAAGACAGTTATAGAATAGATGTGTGGAAATTTGCCTTTAGCCAGCAGGTAGTTGATTGATGAAACAAACTTCCATCTGTCACTGTGGAAGTTTACAGCTTAAATAAATTCAAGGAGGAACTGGGCAAATATTTAGAGAGAATGGATGTGTGAATTGGGGTGTTTTTTTTTTTTTTTTTATTGGGCTGATTCTACATAAGTTTGCTTTCTTGCTATTTGTTGTTTGTTTGTTATTTGGTTTTTAGGAGCATTAGCAACTAAGGCCATATTGCTCCAGGGATATGTGGTGGTCGTTCCCTGACCTTTCCGCATCCTCCGCATTTGGTGGTCACGGGCTCAAACCCCGGTCTAATCAAGAAGCATGTGCTACACACTGCCACTCCTGCCCACCCGGCTACAGAGGCGCCTGCTTTCTTGCATCACATGCCTCGACTAATATTATTATTACTAATTTCAGTAACTACACTCCAATTTGCTTTGTAAAATTAGTGTTTTGTACACAAAATAGACTTTTCAAAATGTTGAAAAGTTTTCATTCATTTTACCTTCAAATGGTAATGTACTGTGCAATTGTTCATAAATCACATTTGTAGAAACGAAAATTCTTGTTCTTAAAACCGAAATTCAGAACTTAGATGTTAATAAATCAGGAGATTTACTGTGGTCTTAAACCACCACTTCATTTGTTCAGTCTTGATTTTGTAACCAGATACAGGCTTTGCACTGTCTCCTCTTTCTCATTTCATATCAGACTAGTGGAGTAAGGATGTGCATAGCAGTATGTGGTTAACCCATCAACATATACTTAACCCAGGCAATGGTCAGGCCACACCTTGAGTACTGCATACAGGTCTGGAGGCCTCATTTTAGGAAGGATGTAGAGTTGCTAGAACAAGCACAGAGAAGGGAAACAAGATTGGTGACAGGAACAAAGAGGTTCTCTTACCAGGAGAGGCTTAAATTCTGTAAGTTGCAGCTAGAGACTAGGCACCTGCAAGGTAATCTGATTGAGGTGTACAAAGCCTTGAATGGTTTGATAGGATACTTCCACTTGCTCAGATTAAGAACCTGATAGCTTAAATAAATTTAAGGATGAACTGGACAAACTTTTGGAGCAAATGAATAGATGAAATGGGAAGTTTTTTGTTTTTTTTCGGCTGATGCTGTATAAACTTGCTTTCTTACATATTCCATTACTAATGCTAATACCATCAGACAAATGTTTTTTTTTGTTGTTGTTTTACGTCATATTTGGCTAAAATTTTTGATACTGATGTTAAAACTGCACAAAGTATTACATTTTAGATTTTAAGATTTCCAATTTAAATTCTCAAATGCTTCCTTCTTAGCAGGAAGTTGTACCCTGGCCTCAGTTTACTTCAACCCTCTGCTGCTTGTATAGTGTCTGACAGATGCCACTTTATTTTTTTTTAATTTGGAAGTAAAAATCAAATCCTTTCACAGTTCCACAGGAAGGAGCTATAGTCGGTGATCAAATGTCAGGAAAACGGGAAGCACATTGTGCAAAAAGGACAAGTGAAATAAGACCATGTTACAGAGGCTAAGTTGATGACATTGTAGACCTGCTATCATCATCAATCGATTCTGCCCTTGACAGATTGTGCAAGGCTCACGGGGTAGAATTTTTCTCAATAAAGTATGTGCTCGTTAACATGAGGGGCATATCAGATATACCCTCTCTCCATACACAGCAATGGTAAAACTGGGTTTGCTACTTAGTGTGTTGATCTCATATTGTGAAAGTACTTCACTACTAGTCTGCCTTTGTATTGCATTACTCTAACACTGCTCCAATGGAAAATATATTATTTTTTTATTTAAAGTGTATGCCACTCTCCAGGCTTAGGCTTTGACTTTGACTCTCATTACAGTCATTAGTGGGCGGGTAGGTACTGTAAGGACATGAGTAACCTAGTGATGAGATATATCCCCAATGGAAGAGTATCCCATTGATGAGCATTGCATTAGAAGCTGCCTTATCTATATAGTCTTGATGGAGACCTCAACCTTTTTTTCTGTCTTGTCTCCTTGTTGGGATTGAGATGGGTGTCTGCTTGTCTATCTTCCTTATGACCTAGTTTTTCTGGAAGTAATCCTTCAAGTTCTTAATCACTTTATTCTGTTGTTCAATGAGGTCTGTTAAACTCCATTCCTCCTTTCCAGGCAACTGTCAGTCACTTGGCAGCCATCTCCAGATGATGTTGGAAGCCCTTCGTCATCACTGTCCTGGTCCTTCTCATGATTTCCCCCAGCTTAGTGTTAGTCCATTCTCTGATCCCAAAAGAGTGCATTATTACTATGTTATGTTAGTAATAATTATAAAGCATCATTATTATTATTTGTTTCTCTCCTTTATTTTTATTCAATATTTTGTAATTAAGTTTAACAAACCATAATAGAACACCATTTTAAATTCAGTAATAAAGATAGATATTCATTTTTTTTATAATTATAACAAAAAAAAAGATGTTTCACAAATGTTTGAAAGTGTATTTGTTCCATTTAGGGTGCATGTTGCAGAGGGTTAAAAATACCATTGGTATACTTATGAAAGGAACACAAGCCAATTTTATTTGAAGAAAAAAATAAGTTGTGTATGTGATGCTTGTGTTTCAGTTAAAAGGCAGCAGCTGCACCATGTATCCTCACACTACAACCATTTATGTTATTCATTTCTTTTTTCCTCCAAATAAATTAAGTTCCTTTCAGAAATATACCTATGACTTTTTTATACTAAACTGAGGACATAGAACACATTCCCATTAAGAAAAAAAAAAAATTAGCTGATCAAGCTAATTTTAAATTCAAAAATTAAAAAATCTAAACAGTAATATTTAGTCCAATTTTACAAATTCTAAAATTTCAGCCCAAATACAATAAAAAAAAAAAATGTCAAATAGCCTAAAAAAATAACAGCTGAAAGTTAAAAATAAGCAAGAGTTAGACCCTCGTGAATTTCAACTAAAACACCATGTGTATAAACAGTGTTTTTTTTTGTAACAGTACCTGGTAAAAACTATCCGACCAACTGGCACCTTTATTAACAGTGACGTGTGACATTTGGATGCAGTGCACTTTGAAATTTGTAATATTCTGTAAATTTTTTTCACATGTTTATCTACTATTCAAATAAGCTTAAAATTATTTAACTAAATTTACATTTTTCACTGTCTATTGTTAAGATCTTTTCAACATAAAACTATATAACCATTTCTATAATTCTAAATTACTCAGTCGGTACTCTGTTTAATTATTTTGAATTCCCCTTGGAAGTTACATTTTTTTTTTCGTTGAGCGAGAAAATTTTCATATAGCGAACGGATTAGGAGAGGATGAACTCGGTACGCCCTGTTCGCATTTCTGGCCTTCAAGCAATTTAGGCAATTAGTGCTGCTGCGTGAATTAAGACAGCTGAAGGTATTATCGCGCTGGTCTGCAGTGAGCAGATCAAGGTGTATTCCCGATGGGCTCTAGTCCACCTTCTACTGCAGTGGTGTCCAAACATTTCCCATACAGGGGCCATATTCAAAAAAATTCAAAGTTAGATTTCTTTAGTGTGTTACATTTTCCATATCTTGTTGCATGTAAAATTGAAAATATTCGAAAATTTTATTAAATACAATACACAATTACATTTACTGAACTTTTAAAAATTTCATGAAAAACATTTAATGAGATTTTTTTTGATAATTAACAAAATTTAAAATGCTGTTTTAGTTCACTTCTGGGCGGGCCGTAGGTTGGACACCTTTGTGCATCAACTGTAAGCACCCTGTTCAAGAATTAGGAGAGAGTGATTTTTTTACCCCGACAAATAATCATCTGTCATTTTGCGGAAGTGCATTATCCACATTGTTCCATAAATTTTCCCAATCTCTGTTTACATGGTCACAGTACCTGAATATCCGGATGATACTGACATTTTTGACAGTTTCAAAAAAAAAAAAAAAATCAAACAACAAAGGTATTAAACCTTCTAAACATGAATTGTTGGCATTTGGTGAAAATGAAGTTAGAAAATTGTCAATTAGGTTACAGTTAAATGAAAGAGATACAATTCGTGGATTTCAGGGGTACCTAATTGAAAAGATGGTTTTGGAAGAATTGAAGAATTTGATGGACACTGAGTACAATACCAATTTCATCAAGTGCATGTGAACGACGATTTTCACAAATGAATCTGATCACCTGCCCAACCAGAGCTTCATTGATGACAAAAACAGTTTCTTCACTACTGTTTCTTAAAATTGAAGAACTTAAAATCTTAAAATCTGATCGAAGCGGGTCAGCCCACCGCTGACCCGCTTCGATCCAGCAGAATATGTCAATTAGTGGCTACTTCGGAAATGTCATTCAGCAATCGACACACGAACAGTAAGAAAAGAAGTCAGCATAGGGTGTCGGTTGAGAACTTAATAAAAATTTGGAATATTCTAAAAAAAAAACTTTATTATGAAATTATTTTTACTTCTGTTATTATTTTTACTTATTATTTTTAGGGGCCATAGTCTAAGGAAGGACTGTTAAAATGTCACTCGGTTTTCTGCCTGTCCGTCCGTCTGTCACAGCATTGTATCTCTGGAACCACTCAACCTACTGACTAGAAATTTTGCATGGGTTTGCACATCAAGTGAGTCAACATAACACCATATTGATCATTGTTGATAAAAATTTGTCTGAGAAATGGAGGGGAGTTAAAATGTGGGGGAGATAAAAATGTTGTCGACAACCTATAGCTACTACACCATTGGAAAGAGCTCATCAAGTAGGTTTAAAATATAATTTTAAAATATTTTTTTAATTTAAAATGGCGGAGCCAGGCAGGAAAATGTGAGTAATTTTCGTGTCCCCCTCTCTATTTCCATCGCTAACAGAGCTAAAATTTTAAAAATCAGATTAGCTTTGCGTTATTCGATGCTTATCAAGAGAAAACTATTCCGATTGAAATCTATCATTTATTTTTGTGTTAAAATTTAAAAAAAACAATTTTTTATTGCACTTCGATAGCGTGCTTCTTTGTACTAAGTAACTCTCCTTTTAGTGACAAAACGGTTACTAAAGAGTTAGTTAATAATTGTATAAAGATCATTTATAAATTATGCAAAGAGAAATATTTTTTAACAATTTTCAAAGCTGGAGTTGTCCCAGCAAGGAGAGAGATACTCAGAGAGCCAGTGATGAGGTGATGGTGGTGGAGAGGCGTCTGCGCGGAGTCTTGCACGGCCCTCACCTGCCAGTCACTTCACCCCTGAGACTTTAATTGCTTCTCCAGGAAGAAGTTGGAGTCTCTTCTCCCACCCTGGTGGGAGAAAAGACTCCACCCTTGGCATTCACAACAACTGGAAAGACTCAAATGGACAACATTTTCGTTATTTCCTAAGTTTTAGGCCAAGCCGGGGTACCAGAAACTTTTTTTAAGTTACCACAAAGCTCTCTATTTGAGATACTACACTAACGACCATTCGTGTCATCCTGAGTGCCCGGCACTCAGTAGTTGACCGATTTATTTACTTATTTTATTCACATTTTACTTATTTTTCTATATATATATACTTGAATAATTAATTTATACTTAATAAACTGGTAATTACTAAATTTGTTGTTCTTATTCCAAAAACATTACTACAAAAGTAACAATATCAGGAAAAAAAAAATTTTTAGAATACTTTTCATATCCTTTTAATTTTCAATTTTTCCTGATAGCAAAGAATGAGTACCGGCTCCTAATTTTTTTTACAAAAAAAAGCACCGGGTATAAATATTTTCAAATCAGAGTTCATAAAAACAAGCAAATAATTTATTTGCAACCCAGCAAGCGTATGTTCATTTAGATGGTATATTAGAAATTAGAACATATGATGAAAATAAAGAAAAATTTTATGAAACTTTATATTCAAACATTTTCATAAAATTCTTTCTTTTCAAAATGAAATAAAAAGTTCAAATAGAACACGAATAATGCAAATTTTTAAACAATAAAATTTATAGATATTAACTAATGTTAATAACTATAGATGTAATCAGATGTACATAATCCACCTTATCGTACTATCAATTTTTTAAAGAATTCAGAAATTTTCTGTTGAGTAAAGGTTTCTTCATTTCATTCAACATGTCAATGTTTTTATCTGAGATCATTTAATTTTTCATTTTGAAGGATTTATTTCTTTTACAAACTGATTGTAAAACCTTTCTGAAAGTAGTTCAGAACTGTCAAATTCTCATTTATGAAAGATCTCCATTCTGCATAAATAAATACATACATAAAAATATAAAGCACTCCAAATTACAAAGACCAAATGAGTGAGGTTTACTGTAAAAGCACACATCAAAGCATCTTGCGGAGTACCTGAACTTTTTGACTGCATATTTTATTATTTACCTTCATTGTGGCCTTAAAAGCTAATAATCTGGCACCATTTTCAATCATTAAAAAAAAAAGAAATATAAAAGTCAATGCCAGCATGCAATTTTTTAATGCAATTTTTATTTAGTAAAATATCAAAATACTCGTAGATAAAAGGAATTGAGTTAGCACTGGAAGTAGTAAAGCAATCTATTATATTTTTATAAAATATAATAGATTGCTTGTTTTGGATTGCATCCTTTTTATCAAAAGCAGCCTGAGTAGGAAGTAATGCATGCTAGTACACGATCTGTATGATGTGACTTTTAGTTGGAAGCAAAAATATGAGTGCAGAAATAATATACAGACCACAAGATCAATTCGGCCATGGAGAAATTGCATACCATGCAAGGCTCGTGGGATATAAATATTCTCAGAATGGGTTATGCTTTATCCCATCCCTGTACAGGGATGAGATATACTTAAATGGAAGGGGAGCAAGAATATTTGCTGATGCTATCAGGGCAGTGTTAGGTGACCCAAAACAGTTGCAGTATACATCCATACTAGGAGTAATACAATATATATATATATAGTAAACAAATTTGAGGAATTTTAAATATTAGTTAAGTCATCAAATGGAGACATTGCAGGGATATATGAAACATTGAGCCACTCAGGCAAAAGAGATGCAGAATTTGAATATAGTGAGTACGAAGTGTACAGAAAGGACATTTATTTAACTGGAGATGGTCCTGAGAAAAACTATGACAGCCATTTTATTTTTATGTGAGAATACTATACTGTTAAGTGCCAATCAACGTAGTGATGCCTGTGTCCTATAGTGTGGTGTTAAGTTGTGCAGAATGACTGGCCACTTAGCCCAGGTGACCATGAGGTATGCAGCCACTTGGTTTCTGTTCCTGGCACAAGGAGCCAGGCCAGGGTCTACTATAAGAATAAATAATCCCGTGCTTATATCAACAAGTCATTAACAAAAAAGTAAAAAACAATAAAAAGAGGAAGAATGGTCCAGTATTCGTGTAACATTTGTAGAACAGAGTGTCTGTTCCCCATTATGTTTAACCTCACAGTTGACAGTATCAAACAGGACAGGGAGTGGGGGTTCTTGGTTACGAAGCGCATATAATCTAAGGCAGTGCACTCAACTGATACATGTGGCCCAGTGCAATGCTGAGTCAGTTTGGTGTGACATAAGCACTGTAAAAGCAAAAAAGAGAAGGAATATGTTATAGGGCAAATGAATGTGATAGTAGAACAAACAACTATACAGACTAACAGAGCAGGCCAGCAAATCAGAATGTCTTATAATTGGGATTTTAACTTTCTGAATATTAACTGGAATTTGTGGGTTCATCACTCACAGTAGCAAAACTTTTTTGGATTCACTGAATGATGGTTCTCAACAGCAGTATGTTAGAAAACGCAATACTGTTGATCTGGTTATCAAGATTGACTGATCATACATTAAAAATCTCCATATAAAGGAATCACTAGGTAACAGTGCTTACAATATATTTATTGTGGAATTTATTTAAAGATATACCTACCATCAAGGGTAAAGGGAAGAGATTTTGCTTTTATAAAGATGACTATGATGATCTTGGACAGTTTTTAAATTTCTTTCAAGTGGGACCAACTGAGGATGTTGCTAACTGAAAATTCTAAATGAGAAGAATTCAGGGAAGGGAAGTTATCATAGAAGCTTTCTATAAAAAACTAAGAGACATTCAAGGTTGAAGACCTAAATAGATATCAGATGAACCAATAATAGTGGCATGAGATGATTATAAATTATCACAAGACACACAAACATACAGTAAATATAAACTAGTCTACATTCAAATCATAGAGGGAGTTAGACAGGTAAAGGCAGATCATGAAAAGTCTTAGGAAAAGTTTTTAAGAATGCAAACAAAAATAGCAAAAAATTCTTGGCTACTTTTTGTTAACAACAGAAGTAAAGGAATGAACCACATTGGCCCAATAAATATGAATGGCATAACTATTGAGGACCCTGTTCACATTACTGACAACCTAAATAAATATTCTGCATCTACATTCACATGTGAAGAAGTGCTCAGGAATGGGAACACCAGACATACACCAAGTTATAAGAGGACATTAAATGATTTTGTTATAACAGAGAAGAAAATGGAAGAGAATTTGCTGAAGCTAAAAGTAAATAAGGTACTGATGGCATCTTATCCAGTTATATTAAAAGAAGCAGCAACAGAGGTAAGCAAACTTTTGTCCATAATTACGAGAGAATCCTCAGATTCAGGGAAGTACCTATAAATTGGAGATGTCAAATGTCTCCCTTATTCTCAAAGGGGAACTTCTGGTAAAAATGAAGTCAGTGGTTAATGAAAAATTGTAGGATCACCTTGACAAAATGCAGTTATATGGAAATCACAGTATGGGTTTGTTAAGGGGAGATGTCTGACCAATCTGATTAGATACTATGACAGTGTAACAAAGAAAACTGTATGCAAAAAAAAATTGCAAAATCATATACTTATATCATATAATATATATGATCATATATATCACATATATAGACTTCAGTAAAGCTTTTTACACCGTTCCACATGAAAGACTGCTATATAAATTGAAGCAGTGAGACAATGTTAAGACATCCAGCTGGTTAAGCTAGATGACTTAACCTGCTGGTTAAGACATCCAAGGCAGATATTGTTGGGATATATGAGAAACGGTGTCACTCAGATATAAGGGATGCAGAATTGGAATTTGGGGAGTACAATGTGTACAGGAATGGATAGACAGGATAGGAAGGAAGGGTGGTATGCTGTTAGTTAAGAAACAAAATCCAAGGAAGTGCATCCAGTTGACATAGATGGACAATACAATGTTTAGTATTAGTAGAGGCATATGATGCAAGAAATCAAGCTTATGCAGCATCAGCCTGAAAAAAAAACTTCCACTTCACCCCTCCGTTCGTTCGAAATACCTGTCCAGCTGAGCCTTAAATTTATTTAGGCTATCAACTTCCACAACAAGGGATGTAAGTCTGTTCCACCAACCAACTACCCACTGGCTAAAGGCAAATTTCCGGACATCTATCCTACATCTGTCTTTCCTCAATTTGAATTTATGCCCTCTCAGGTGATTATTCTGAGTAAGAGGAAAAATCCCATCGGCATTGAGCATACTAAAACCATTCAAGGCTTTATACACCTCTATCAGATCACCTCACCAGTGCCTAGTCTCCAGACACTGTAATTTGCAAAATTTAAGCTTTTCTTCGTAAGAGCAACCCTTTGTTCCATTCACTAATCTTGTTGCCCTTCTCTGTACTCGTTCCAACAGCTCTACTTCCTTCTTGAAATGAGGCCTCCAGATCTGTATACAGTACTCAAGGTGTGGCCTGACCATTCCCTTATACAAGGGAATAATCACCTCCTTATCCCTGCTAGAAAAATTCCTGTATATCATTGATAAGACACCATGAGCTACTCTTGCTGCCTGTCTGCACTGCTTAGAGAACTTCATATCTGCCTGCACAATTACCCCCAGATCCTTTTCACTCTCTATCACTGTCATTGTAGTACCACAGAATTGATATGTTGCTCTGGGGTTGCTGTTTCCCATATGTAGTACTTTACATTTGTCAATGTTAAACTTCATTTGCCACCTCTCAGCCCATCTGCTCAACCTTTCCAGATCCTGTTGCAGCAGCATAGTGTCAGTAGTGTCCTTAACAACCCTGACAACTTTTGTATCGTCTGCAAACTTGGATATTAAGCTTGATATACCATCATCAATATTATTTATAAATACAGAAAACAATAATGGCCCCAACACTGAACCCTGAGGGACTCCACTGATAACATTAGTCCACGATGAGCAGTGCCCATTAATTACCACTCTGTCTTCTGCCACTCAACCATCCCTTTATCCATAGCAACAATTTGCCACCAATTCCACACTGCTCCAATTTGTGCAGCAGTCTTCCATGTGCAACAGTATCAAAAGCCTTTCTAAGATCCAAGTATATAATATCAAAGTTATTCCCTTCATCCAGTTCTTTTGTGACTGCATCATAGTATCCAATCAAATTGGTCAGGTATCATAGTACCAATGCATCATAGTATCCAATCAAATATAATAACAAAACCATGCTGTGTCCGAGCTATAACTGAAATCTTTTCTAGATGATCCTGCAGTGCTTCTTTAACCAGTGCCTCCATTAATTTTCCGGGAACAGAAGTTAAACTCAGGTCTATAATTACTTGTGTCAGCCTTTGATCCTCCTTTGTGAATTGGGGTGACATTTGCACATCTCCAGTCTATGGGTACCTCCCCTGAGTCCAAGGAAACTCTCATAATTATGACTAAGGGTTTGCTTACTTCCTTTGCAGCCTACTTTAATATAACTGGATAGATCCCAATCATCCCAGGTGCCTTTCTTGTGTTTATCTTCAACAATTTCTCCTCCACTTTACTCTCAGTTATTACAAGATTATCTAGCTTACTGCCAGAGTTGAATACACCTCTGGCATTCCCCTCGCTGAATAACTCCTCGTGTGTGAATGTCGATACAAAATATTCATTTAGTATGTTAGCTACCTGAGCAGGATCATCAACAGTTGAACCATCGATATCAAGTGGACCAATCTGATTCATCCCCTTCCTTCTAGAGTTTACATAAGTCAAGAACTCTTTGCTGTTTTTCTTTGCATCCCTTGGCAAAGATTTCTCGTAATCTGTCTTCGCCTGCCCTAACCTCCTTTGTAACTTGGTTACAGATCAACACATCTATCACAGGCTTCTGTGTCACGTGTTAATTTATATGTATCCCAAGCATTTTTCTTCTCTGGCATATGTCTCATTAGTTCATCCGACATCCATTTAGGCCTAAACTTTTAACAATATTTCTTAGTCGGTATGTAAAGCCTAGTAGCTTCCAAGATAAGTTCTTTGAATGCTTCCCATTTTGAATTTGTGGTTGGTAACATCATCAGTTGGTCCCACTGTAGAGAATTTAAATACTGTCTCAGACCATTGTAGTCGCCTTTACGAAAGCAATAACCCTTCCCTTTACCCCTGATTGTAGTTACCTCTTTTAGTAAATCCCACTTTAGCACACTGTGATCACTGCCTCCTAGTGGTTCCTCTATCTGCAGATTCTTAATGATTGAAGAATCACTACTGATAATCAAATCAAGAGTATTACTCCCTCTAGTTGCCTCCCAAACATGCTGATGATGAAAACAATCATCCAATAAATCCACAAAAGCCTTGCTAGTGTGCAAGTGACCAACCCACAAATTCCAGTCAATATCTGGGAAATTAAAATCCCCCATTATAAGACTCTCTGATTTACTGCCCCACTATTTCATTGTACAGTTTCTTATCATACTCATCAGAGTCATTAGCCCTATAGCACAGTCCTACTCTCAATTTTGATCTCCCAATGCTTATGTCACACCAAACTGACTCGACACTGCACTGTCCAGCAATGTCGACTGGCTTCACTTCCTTGGATTTTATGTTTCTTAACTAATAGCATCCCTCCTCCCTTCCTATCCTGTCTAACCTTTCTGTACACATTGTACTCCCCAAATTCCAGTTCTGCATTCCTTATATCTGTGTGACACCACATCTCTGATATCCCAAAAATATCTGCCTTTGATGCTTTGAGCAATACCTCAAATTCATCAAATTTATTTACCAAACTTCTAGCATTGGTGTAGAAGCAAGTATACATGCACCTGTTCTTTTTCTTAGCTACTCTAACACAACCCATGTGTTTACTTGTACCACAATGACTTCCAGCAGTCTCTGAAATATCCTGCATCTTGTTTTCCAGGTTTCTGCTCATTCCAATAGATGCAGCACAAGAATCACTTTCACCTCTGCAAGTGGCTACTGTTAATCTATTAATCCTAGTATCCCCCCAAGCTAAAAGTTTTCCGACCCACCTAACACTGCCTCGATAGCATCAGCAAATATTCTTGCACCCTTTCTATTTAAGTGTATCCCATCCCTGTAGAAGCAGTCCCTTCTGTTTACAAGTGCAGACCAGGCTGAAAAAAATTCTACCCCTTGAGCCTTGCACAATCTTTCCAGAGCCGAATCGATCGACAAGGCTCTCATCATATCTCCCTCCTATCGGGTCTGGGCAGAATTGCAGACACTTTCAAATTGAACCCTAATTCACGGCTTTTTTTCAACAGTGACCTGTACTTGTTAAGTAATGCTGCCGGTGTCCTACTCTAAATATCATTAGTGCCAACGTGTACAACCATATCACCTTTTGTGCCCTTAAAAGATGATATCTGCTCTACAACGTCATCAACCTTTGCCCCTGGCAGACATACCCAGGTCCTGTTCCACCTATCCTTTTTACAAAGAATGTTCCCCGTTTCCCTGATGTTGAGTCAGTTTGAGTGCAACATAAACACTGGGAAAGCGAAGGATAGGAGTTTGTTATAGGCCTAATTACTCTCATGAGTACAATGAACAATTATACAGAGAAATAGAGTCGATCAGTAAATCAGAGTGTCTTATAATGGGGTATCTTAACTTCCCAGATATAGACTGGAACTTGTGTGTTGGTCACTTGCACATTAGCAAGGCTTTTGTGGATTTACTGAATGACTGTTTTCTACAGCAACATGTTAGAGAGGCAAACAGAGGGAGTAACACTCTTGATCTGATTATCAGCAGTGATTATTCATGCATTAAGAATTTATAGATAAAGGAATCACTAGGAGGCAGTGATCACAGTGTACTGATATGGGATTTACTTAAAGATGTTAACTACCATCAGGGGTAGGGAAAGGGTTTTTGTAAAGGCAACTACAGTGGTTGCAGAGATTTTTTAGGTTCTTTACAGTGGGACCAACTGATGATGTTACCAACTGCAAATTCTAAATGGGACGCATTCAAGGACGTAATTTTAGAAGCTGCTAGGTTTTTTGTTCCAACTAAGAAATACTGCTCTAGGCTAAGGCCCAAATGGATGTCAGATGAACCAATGAGACTCGTGGCAGAGAAGAAAAATGCATGGGATGCACATAAATTGTCAGACGAAACAGAAGCCAATGGTAGATATAAGCTAGTCTGTAATCAAGTCACAAAGAAGGTTAGGCAAGCGAAGGCAGATTACGAAAAATCTTTGGCACAGGACACAAATAAAAGCAGCAAAGATTTCTTTACTTATATAAACTCTAAAAGGTAGGGGATGAATCAGATTGGTCTACATAATATCAATGATTTGACTGTAGATGATCATTCTCAGATAGCTGGAGAACAAAATGAGTATTTTGCATCTACATTCACACATGAGGAGTTATTCAAGGAGGAGAGGGCCAGATGCTTATCAAACTAACAGGGAGTTAAATGATTTTGTAATAACTGAGAGCAAGCAAAGTTGAGGAGAAATTGTTGAAGTTAAACATAAGGCACCTAGGATAGATGGTATCTATCCAGTTATATTAAAGGAGGTGGCAAAGGAAGTAAGCAAACTCTGAGCCATAATTAGGAGAGCATACTTGGACTCTGGGAAGTTCCCACAGACTAGAGATGTGCAAATGTACCTCCAATTCAAAGGGGGATCAAAGGATGGCACAAGTAATTACAGACCTCTTAGTTTGATTTCTGTTCCAGGGAAAATAATGGAGTCACTGGCTCAAGAAGCATTGCAGGATCATCTAGACAAGACAGCAGTAATAATTCAAACACAGCATGGGTTTTTGTCAAGGGGAAGTCTTGTCTGACTACTTTGATTGGATACTATAATGTGGTTACAAAGGAACTGGATGCAAAAAATAATTTTGATATCATGTACTTGGATTTCGGGAAAGCTTTTGATACTGTTTCACACAGAAGACTACTGTACAAATTGGAGCACTATGCCATTAAGGGCAAGTTGCTACAATGGATAAAAGGATGGTTGAGTGGGAGAAGACAGAGTGGTAATCATTGGATACTGCTCTACGTGGACTAATACTGTATTATTAGTGGTGTCCCTCACAGTTTAGTGTTGGGCCCATTGTTTTGTATATTTATCAATGATATTGATGAAGGTAAAAAAAAAAAAAAGGTAAAGTGCAGCCATTATCAACCCACTGCAGGATGGAAGCCTCCTCAACAATTCATGCTGAGGGAAATGGACCATAATCTGCCACGCTGGTCCAGTGCGGGTTGGCAGATCAACCATATTCAGCAGTCAGGGGCTTGAACCCCGGCCTACTCAAAGAGCGTGTGCTACTGCACTCCTGTTCCTGACCACTCGGCTACGGAGGAAGGTATATCAGGCTTAATGTCCAAGTTGCAGGGTTGTTAATGACAGCATGCTGCTGCAACAGGATCTAGAAAAGTTGAGTAGATGGGCTGAGAAGTGGCAACTGAAATTTAACCTTGACAAATGCAAAGTACTGCATATTGGTAGCTGTAACCTCAGAAATGTACCAACTGGGTGGTGTTACACTCAGGGTAGTGGAGAATGTAAGAGACCTGGGGATAATTGTGTAGTCAGATATGAAGTTTTCTGAGCAGTGCAGACAGGCTGCCAGAGTAAGTCATGGAGTCTTGTCCATGACATACAAGAATTTTGCGAGCACGGATAAAGAGGTGATTATCCCCTTGTATAAGGCAGTGGTCAGGCCACACTGCGTACAGGTCTGGAGGCCTCATTTTAGGAAGGATGTAGAGTTGCTAGAACGAGTGCAGAGACGGGCAACAAGATTGGTGAGAGGAACAAAGGGGTGAGGTTAAGTTCTGCAAGTTTCAGCATCTGGAGACCAGGCACCTGCGAGGTGATCTGATTGAGGTGTATGAGACATAGTATGGTTTAAGCAGGCTCAATACTGATGGGATAGTTCAGCTTGCTCAGATTAAGAATCTGAGGGGACACAGAGTCAAATTGGGGAACGACAGTTGTAGAATAGATGCACAGAAGTTTGCCTTTAGCCAGCGGGTAGTTGATTGCTGGAACGGACTTCCATCTGTTGTTGTGGAAGTTGATAGCTTAAATAAATTTAAGGCTGAATTATACAAACATTTGGAGTGAACAGATGGGGGAAATGGGAAAGTTTGTTTGTTTTTTTTTCTTTTTGGCTGATGCCAAAATTGTATCATATGCCTCAATTAATGAGAAATGCTAATAATGTACATAAAGCAATGAATATAATTTATATTCATCTTTTTAAAAAATAAAGCATTTGCAATACAGTACATTATGCATTGAGTTGCTAGACAAGATGCTGTTCATGTTTCTTCTGATCTGGTTGTAAATTTGATTTCTGTATGCTTGAGAGTTAAACCTTTGGCAATCAATGTTGAAGTTTCATACGACAAAGGAATGCATTCGGAAATATTCTGTCAATTTGCTTAAGTCTGGAAAGGTTACTGTTGAACTGTTGCTGGTTTCTTGAAATTTCTCTGTTGGGGGCTGCTGTTATTATGTTGGCAATATTTGGTGAATCACTTGCAGAAATTAACTTTGCAAGAAGCATAACTGCAGACTCACTGATGATCTGTTGAAGAGGCTACATATTTAAGTTTTTTATAAGTTATAAGTTGTTTATAAAGCTGTTATAAATATGGATACTGTATTGAGGTAAACTAAGTTTGCTTCTAAGCCACCTTAGAATCCAATACTCTAGGGCAAGGAATTTCTTGAGATTTACTTGAGGGGGCTCTAGACCAGATTTTGGAGGCCTATGACAGTATGGGGAAAGATGCATCATTTTTGAACATGATTAATGAGTTTTTTTGTTGTTTTTTTTTTTTTTTTTCTTGGATTGTTACTATTTCTTGTTTGATCAGCCATTTTTATTTTTTTAAATTTCTGGACAATATGCAAATAGTGTGAATTAAAATAAATATTTTTGTCAAACCTTTATTTTAAGTCTAAGTCTTTGTGGGCAAAGACATTTGGAATTGAGTCATCTGCTTTAATTTCTATGCAGTTGTTTCTGTAAGGAATAAGTTATCTAAGCATATTTCTTTGCTTTGAAATTGAATTCTTTCACATACCTGATGATTCTATACATTTGTAAATTTGCATCATAGCTAACTTTGTGAATTTGTTTGTGGCAGTGGCTATAAAAATACTGAAAATATAGTACCTCTTCCCCACTAGCAGCAAAAAGAATATTGCTGCTAGTGGGGAAGAGGAGATACCAGCAAAGTGGCTGTATTGTAGATAGGAGATTACCACTATAACAATAAGAAAATGATTTTTTGGTATCGACAGCTTTCTGTGGCCTATGTCAGTGAAAGTGTCCCCTGATATCTAAATAAAAGACATTGCATTGTGCCTTATCTTGAAATGCAATGTGGATCCCATACATATAGGAAACAGTAACCCCAGAGCAACATATGAATTTTGTGGTACTACACTTACAGTGGTAGAGAATGAAAGGGACCTGGGGGTGGTTGTGCAGGCAGATATGAAGTTCTCTGAGCAGTGCAGACGGGCTGCAAGAGTAGCTCATGATGTATTATCAATGATATATAGGAATTTTTCTAGCAGGGATAAGGAGGTGATTATTCCCTTGTATAAGGCAATGGTCAGGCCACACCTAGAGTACTGTATACAGGTCTGGAGGCCTCATTTCAAGAAGGATGTAGAGCTGCTGGAACGAGTACAGAGAAGGGCAACAAGATTAGTGAATGGAACAAAGGGGTGCTCTTACGAAGAAAGGCTTAAGTTTTGCAAATTACAGTGTCTGGAGACTAGGCACCAGCGAGGTGATCTGATAGAGGTGTATAAAGCCTTGAATGGTTTGAGCATGCTCAATGCTGATGGGATTCTTCCTCTCGCTCAGAATAATCACCTGAGAGGGCATAAATTCAATTTGAGGAAAGACAGATGTAGGATAGATGTGCGGAAATTTTCCTTTAGCCAGCGGGTGGTTGGTTGGTGGAACAGACTTCCATCCCTTGTCGTGGAAGTTGATAGCCTAAATAAGTTTAAGGCTCAGCTGGACAGGTATTTTGAACAAACTGAGGGGTGAAGTGGAAGTGTTTTTTTTTTTTTTTTTTTTTTTGGCTGTGCTGCATAAGCTTGCTTTCTTGCATCAAATGCCTCTACTAATGCTAATGGATGCACTGAATGGTTTCAACCATTCAGTGCTTGTCATAGAACACCCTGTGGGACCAATACACATGCTGATAGGTGCAGTAACAAAGATTGTATCTTGAAGGTATGGCAGCATAATTTTATCAATGATTTTTGTTTTTACAGATGAAACAGAAATTGGGTATTGACCTGTTAGGTATCAGAGTAACCTTGAAGGTTTTCTACTGTTGTGGAAGGAATGGCTGGGAAATGTATCTAGCAATTAGTTACACTAAACGATCAGTGATGCATGCATTAGAAAATTTTATAATGAAAAGGTAAGCCATTGGGGATTCCACGGGAGATAATTAACCAACCATGCTTATCAAGACATAGTTGGTTAATTAGCATTAGCAGAGGCATATGATGCAAGAAAGCAGGCTTATACAGCATCAGTCAAAAAAAAAAAAAAAAAAAAACTTACCATTTCACCCATCCATTCACTACAAAAGTTTGTCCACTTCTTCCTTGAATTTATTTAAGCTATCAACTTCCACAACGACTGAAGGAAGTTTGTTCCAGCAATCAACCACCCACTGGCTAAAGGCAAATTTCTGCACATCTATTCGGCAACTGTCATTCCTCAATTTCAGTTTATGCCCCCTCAGGTTTGTAATCTGAGCAAGAGGAAGAATTCCATCAGCATTGAGCCTTCTCAATGCATTCAAGGTCTTATACATCTCAATCAGATCACCTCACAGGAGCTTAGTCTCCAGACACTGCAATTTAAAGAACTTAAGCCTTTCTTCGTATGGGCACCCCCTTGGTTACCCTCACCAGTCTTGTTGCCTTTTTCTGTACTCGTTCTACCAACTCTACATCCTTCCTAAAATGAGGCTTCCAGACCTGTATGCAGTACTTAAGGTGTGCTAGCAAACCTGCTAGCAAAATTCCTGTACATCATTGACAAGACCCCCACGACCTACCCTGGCAGCCTGTCTACACGCTCAGAAAACTTAATACTTTACTGCACAATTATCCCTAGGTCTCTTTCATTCTCCACTACCCTGAGTGTAACACCACCCAGTTCATACATTTCTTTGGGGTTAATATGCAGTACTTTGCATTTGTCAATGTTAAACTTCAGTTGTCACTTCTCAGCCCATCTGCCCAACTTTTTCAGATCCTGTTGCAGCAGCATACTGTCATTAACAACCCTGCCGACCTTACTATCATCTGCAAACTTTGACGTTAAGCTTGATATACCTTCATCACTATCATTGATAAATATACAAAACAACAATGGACCCAACACTGAACCTCCGGCAGACACCACTAATAACATTAGTCCATGAAGAGCAGTGTCCATTGATTACTACTCACTGTCTTCTCACACTCAACCATCCTTTTATCCATTGTAGCAACTTGCCCTTAATGCCATACTGCTCCAATTTGTACAGTAGTCTTCCAAGTGCAACAGTATCAAAAGCTTTCCTGAAATCCAAGTATATGATATCAAACTTATTTTTTGCGTCCAGTTCCTTTGTGACCACATCATAGTATCCAATCAAGTTGGTCAGACAACCGTTAACAAATCCATGCTGTTTTTGAATTATTACTGCAGTCTTGTCTAGATGATCCTACAATACTTCTTTAACCAGTGACTCCATTATTTTCCCTGGAACAGAAGTCAAACTAACAGGTCTGTAATTACTCATATCATCCTTTGATCCCCCTTTGTGAACTGGAGATACATTTGCATATCTCCAGTCCGTGGGGACTTCCCCCAAGTCCAGGGATGCTCTCATAATTATGGCTAGGGGTTTGCTTACTTCCTTTGCTGCCTCTAATATATATTATCTCATGTATTGTAATTCTTGTTCACAAATTGTTTAATCAGCACAGCTTGAATAGCAGGAATTTCATGTTGCACACAATCTACTTGCATATAAGAACTGAATTCTAAAATCTATGCTGCTTATCTGCAACACATATCACTGATTTGATTGTTTTCATTTTGTTTCTATAGGAAGCACTCTTTTAGTGTTTTTTAGCCTGAACATTAAATAATTTTTTGTAGGACTAACCATTTTTTAGCTGAAATAATGCTTTGCATAATTTGTATTTCGTGTGTGCTGATGAAGCACCACATTTCTTCCATTGCCTATGGAATTTTTAAGTATGGTTTTAGTATGGAAGTGGTGGTAAACCATGCAATAAGGCAAGCTTATACAGCATTAGCTAAAAAAAAAACTTCCCATATCACTTGTCCATCTCCTCTAATAATTTGTATAGTTCTTCCTTCAAATTACTCACTTCTAAAACCAAGTCTTCATATCTGATTCCACAATTATCTCAGGTCTCTTTCATTGCCTACTACCCTGTGGTGTGGTACCACACAGTACATTAATCTCGAATTAACTACCCAGGTGCAGTAGCTTACGTCAATGTTAAACTTCAATTGCCACTTCTCAGCCTATCTGCCAATTTTTTCTAGATCTTAATGCTGCAGCCTACCCTAATTATTGCTATTAACCACCCTGCTAACCCTAGGAAGTTAAGCCTGATATGCTTTCATCTAACATTAATAAAAAGAGAAAACAATGGACTCGGCACTGAACTTGGGGGGGGAGGGGGGAGAAGATACTTCGCTAATAACTTTTGTCCACGAAGAACAGTGCCAACTGATAACAGCTCTTTATCCTCTCCCGCTCAACCATCCTTTATCAATAGCAGTAACTTGTCCTTAATTTGAAAGCAGTGCCCCTTACATTAGGCACTGCTTTCAAATTCCTCGCGTCATTGACGGGATTCGAACCTGAGCCTTTTCCAGCCAGTATACTGAGGACAATGATTATAACCACTGTGCTTAAGCTTTTCTGAAATTAAGTATATGGTGCCAAAATCATTTTTTGCATCCAGTTCCTTTCTTACTGCATGATAGTATCCAATCAGATTTTACAGGATACTACCATGCTGCAACTGCTGTATAACAAGATCCCTGTCTAGATGGTCTTGAATTACTTCTTTAACCAGAACTCCATTATTTTACCTGGAACAGAAGTCAAGCTTACACATCTGCAATTACTCACATCACTCTTTGAGCTGTCCTTCGTTGCTGTTGTTGTTTGTGTTTGTTTGTTTGTTATTTGGTTTTTAGGAGCATTAGCAACTAAGGCCATATTGCTCTGGGGATATGCGGTGGTCATTCCCTGACCTTTCCGCATCCTCCATATTTGGTGGTCACGGGCTCGAACCCCAGTCTAATCAAGAAGCATGTGCTATGCACTGCTGCTACTGCCCACCTGGCTAAGGAGGCACCCTGCCCTTTGTGAAACTGGGATACATTCACACATCTCTAGTCCATAGGGACCTCACCTGAATCCAAGGTTGCTTTAAAGGTTTGCTTACCTCCTCTGCTGCCTCCCTTAATATAACTGGATATATCCCATCCACCCCAGTTGTCTTTTTTAATGTTTAGCTTAAACAATTTCTCTTCCACTTTCCTCTGAGTTATAACTTATTCAATTAGAATGTTAGAATCTGATCACCTTCTAGTAACCCTTCTATTTAACCCTAACTCGCAACTTTTTTTCAAAATTGACCCGTACTTGTTAAGTATGTCCACAGATTTCCTACTCAGTGTCATTAGTGTGGGTAGTGTATGCTGTTTTTTTTTTTTTTTTTTTTCTACTTCCAGAAGAACAAAATCTAGTTTCCTAACACTATATGGCCAAAACTAATCAATAATATAACTCAACCAATACTAGTTGCAATTTATATCTCTGGTACTAATTAGCAGTCATTTGCAGAATGAAAAGTTGATATCACTTGTATTGCTATCTATCAAAGTTCACACATATAATTAAGATTCTCAATGGATTATCAATTCACCATTTCTACCATTCAAGAATTCATTTACATTTACTGTGCAATTTCAGATCAAAATTCAACCATTATGCATTATTATGCATAACAGATTAATGCATTATTAAAGGTACATTACAATAAATACCTCACTAGTGTTTTAACATAATCAAAAAAATATATATATTCTGATTTATGTGTTTCTTGTCCTTGTTACTTAGCTTAACTGGTCCTGAGCTAAAGAATAAGCATTGGTATTGAAAAAAAAAAAATTATGCAGAAATAGAAACTTAAACAGCAAAAGCAAAAGCAAAAAAAAAAAAAAAAAAAAATGCTTCTACCCACTTCATTTACCCATCCCTCACAATTTTTCCAACTCTTCTGCAAATTTACACAGACTAAATACCTCCACAACACTAGGTAGATATTTATTCCAAAACAACCAATTAATCTCTGAATGAGGATAAACTTCTGTACACCTATCCTGCAACTTTTTCAATTCAAATTCAGAGCTTGAAATGGACTGGAATCAGTGACGTAGCCAGGATATTTTGTCAGCTGGTACATCACAAAAAAGGCACCAATTGCCTAATGTTAAAAAGTGCCACAACACCAGATTTCAGCATCAGGGAGTACAATGTACTTTCTGAGCATTCCCTGGCTACCACTGACTGGAATGCATGGCATGCCACTCTGATTTGTCATATGCATTGATAATGTCACATATGTGTTAACTTCCTTCTGGCAGTCTATATTCTGACAAGTGTCTGTTTTGTAAAATTTTGCATTTAAAACATTGTCTAAATTAATGTCCCATTATGCCAGTTATTTGGCAATTGATAGCAATGACAGCAGCATTTAATTAATAAAAACCTTCTAAAGCCTTAAACCAGAGGCAGATTTATTCACGGGTGCAAAAAGCAAAAACTGGCCCGCTTTCGTGGGGATTCTGGGAAAATGGTTTAAAGGGCCTCCCTTGGGAAAATACCTATTGAGGAAGAATACAAGATTTATATTGACAGGAGCCTTCACAACATGAAATCTGTCCCTACTTCCAACACCTTAAGTGTTGGAAGTATGTGCTTAATTTCAAGGTGCTGCAATCAACAAAACTGAAGTCTTCACAAGGACTGAATTCTGCAAATTGCAACACTTTTGGAACTGTAGAATATAAGCAATTTATTATTATTATTAGCCATATGGTGCAAGGAAGCCTGAGGCTTATGCTGCACCAGCCAAAAAAAATTCACAAGTTACCCAGACAGAGACAGAGAGAGAGAGAAGTAGAAAGGAATCAGCAAGAAAGAGAAGAATGATGATATCCAACTCAGGACCCTGGGTTTGCCAAGCCCATACTCACCAGATGTGAGTCCCTGGAGTGGTTGAGTGGACAGTGCAACGCTGAGTCAGTTTGGTATGACATAAACACTGGAAAAACAAATTTGAGAGGGGTGTGTTATAGGCCTAATGACCCACTCTATTTCTCTGTACAGAGAAAGAGAGTGGGCCATTAAATCAGATGTCTTATAACAGGGAATTTTAACTTCATATATATATATATATATATTCTAAAATATATTTCTTGGCTAAATGTCTAAGAGTACGAAGGAATTTATTCATGCATGGATAGTGCCCACACATTATTTCTACTACCACGATGCATTAAAACTACCTTGATAGTAGAAATGTGTGGGCATTACCCATGCATAAATAAATTCCATAATTCCCAGATATTGACTGGAACTTGTGGACTGGTCACTCACACACACTAGCAAGACTTGTCGATTTATTGAATGATTGTTTTCTACAGCACCATGTGCCAGAGGCAACTAGAGGGAGTTTTTTTTTTTTTTTTTTTGTTAGTTGTTGGCGCATCAATTTCTGTTGCCATAATGCACCTCCCAAAGTTTTTGCATTTTACTCTGATCCAAGCCCGAGGCGGGATTCAAACCCGTGACCTTTGGGTTGCAAGGCAGGCACTTTACCCACCTGGCTAGCCCGGTCGGCATGTGATGCATGAAAGCAAGCATATAAGCTTATGTTGCATCAGCCAAAAAAAAAAACCACCAAATTTCACACATCCATTCCCTCTCAAATTTTGTCCAGCAGTTCCTCCTTGAATTTATTTAAGCTATCAACTTCCATGACAGATGGAAGTTTGTTCCAGCAACTAACAACTCGTTGGCTAAAGGCAAATTTCGCACTTCCATTCGACAACTGTCACTCCTCCATTCAGTTTATGCCCCCCCTCAGGTTTGTAATCTGAGCAAGAGGAAGAACCCCATCAGATTTCAGCATGCTCAACCCATTCAAAGCCTTATACACTTCAACCAGATCACCTTGCAGGTGCCCAGCCACTGCAATTTGCAGAACTCAAGCCTTTCTCAGCAAACAGACCCCTTCGTTTCACTCACCAATCCTGTTGCCCTTCTCTGCACACACACTCAAGCAACTCTACATCCTTCCCAAAATGAGGCCTCCAGACCTGTACACAGCACTCAAGGCATGACCTGACCATTGCAAATTATGCCTGACCATAATTTGAATTTATGAGAGGGCATAAATTCAAATTGAGAAAAGACAGATGTAGGATAGACGTGAGGAAATTTGCCTTTAGCCACCGTGTGGTTGGTTGGTGGAATAGACTTCCATCCCTTGTCGTGAAAGTTGATAGCCTAAATAAGTTTAAGGCTCGGCTGGACAGGTATTTCGAACGAACAGAGGGGTGAAGTGGAAGTGGTTATTTTTTATTTTTTTATTTATTATTTTTTTTTTTTTTTGGCTAATGCTGCATAAGCTTGCTTTCATGCATCAAATGCCTCTACTAATGCTAATTGTCCTATACAAGGGGATAGTCACCTTCCCCTCCCTACTAGCAAAATTCCTTTACATCACTGACAATACTCCATGACCAGCTATGGAAGCCTGTCTAATTGCTCAGAAAATTTCATATCTGACTGCAAAATTACTCCCAGATCCTTTTCAACTACCCTAAATGTAGTACCACACAGTTGGTACATCATTTCTCTGGGGTTACTTCTACCCACATGCAGCATTTTGCATTTGTCAATGTTAAACCTCAGCTGCCACTTCTCAGCCCATCTGCCCAAATCTTTCAGATCCTGTTCCAGAAGCACACTGCAATACTACCATTAAAAACCATGCCAACCTTTGTATCATCTGCTAACTTTGACATTAAGCCTGATATACCCTCATCAATATCACCGAAAAATACAAAAAACAACAGCGGGACGACACTGAACCCCAAGGGACTCAATAACACCAGTCCACGAAGAGCAGCGTCCATTGATTACCACTTTGTCTTCTCCCACTCAACCACCCTTTTATCCATTGTAGCAACTTACCCTTAATACCACACTGCATTAGCATTAGCATCAAGGGCACATGATGCAAGAAAGCAAGCTTATATAGCATCAGCCAAAAAAAAAAAGAAAACGCACACACACCCTTCTCATTTCACCCATCCACTCGCTCCAAATGTTTGTCTAGTTCTGCCTTGAATCTGTTTAGGCTATCAACTTCTACAACAGATTTTGAAGTTTGCTCCAGCAATCAACCACACGCTGGCTAAAGGTAAACGTCTGCATATCTATCCTACAACCGTCTTTCCTCAATATGAATTTATGCTCTTTTTGATTATGTAAAGTCTGATTATCCCACAAAAGAAGTTTCCAACTGCGCACACACATACACTCACACATTGATATCTGACAGGTTAATGTCTTTCAGTAGAATGAGAGGAGGATTGTTGCTTTTGATGATTCATATGACCATTTAATTTGAACATCCATTTGTCTGACCATATCATTACGTCGTGAAAACAGCCAGCTTCACTATTCTAACAGTACCAATCACAAAATTGTCCTCAATGATCAAGATTAACTTCATGAATCGCATTCTATAGTTGAGGTATGAAAAGTTTGATCTTTGTCCAAAATACAGTTAACTGTATTTTGGTCCAGTGGGATGCATCCGCACCATATCCATAATTAATAATTATGGATCCACCATAATTCTCCCTACTACCCACACTTCTTGAGAACACTGTCTGACTTCTTTGGTGAATGTTTTTTGGCAATCTTTAATTCTTTTTTTCCCACAGCTTTCTGTATGAATGTTGTAAACAGTTCCGTGTTTTTCAAACTTATCAAGGGGGTGCATGATTGCTAGATGCATTGGCACCTCTGTCCATATTGATTTTCCTGTACACATTGAACCTCTTAAACATTTTCATACTTCCAGTGCTGTTGTAGAATGCACTTCCATCTTTCAAATGTTAGCTGATTATTATCCATACCCATTGGGTCACCAGTTAATCTGCAACATAAAAAAAAAAAAAAAAACTTATTGAAAACCTAATTGTTTATTTTAGATTTAAAATAAACAACTTTTTGTTCAAATTTGCTATTCTGGCTATTTTGTAGCCAGAATAATATTTTGTAGTTTTTATGAATCTGACTCATGTGTGCGTGTGTGCACACATGAATTATATTTAAACATTTAAAAATTTTGTTCCATTATACAAAACCTGTTTTGTTTATTACTGCAATTGGCCTTAAAAAAAATGGTGAAGCTATCTTAAAATTATCTGGCATCCTGGTTGGAAACCTCTGCTCTAGATAAAGATTTAATAATGTTTAGTTGTTCATTGGGTCCTTTTTTTTTTTTTTTTTTTTTTTACACCACTCCAGTGTGATTTAAAATTTTGAAACGATTTTAGGAAAGCAGTAATAAAAAGTCAGTTCACCTGCTGAGATCATCTTGTCTCCTCTTCTAGCTATCTGCATTCAAATATTCAAAGAGATAAATATTTGCAAATAAAAATCCATAAATTGTGCTTTTCTGATTTAAGTTTCCTTAAGAAGGCACTATCTTAGGGTATATAATGGTTTCTTTCAAAAACCTTTCTTCCTTATATATTCATGTCTTTATCATGAAGGAAAGAGATTATACGACAACCTGAACTTTATTATGGTTGAGGTTGTCATATAGTCTCTCAGCATAGCGCAATTCAGAGATTACTGAAATCTTGATATTTGCTCTCATTCATGAGGTTCTTCTTGTGCATAAACAACTCCTTCCAAAGTAACTGGAAAAAGAAATTAAAACTGTCCTGGCAGATTAGTAGAGTTGTCTGTTAGTGGTTTTCATTTCATTTTACAAATTTTTGCACTCTTTAAATATACATGATTAGCAGGGAAGGCAAGATATATAGAAAGCATAAAATGCCTTTTTTGCTGATGCTTTCCTAAAATTCTTTCAAAATTACAAAACAAGCGCAATATAAAAAACAAACATGTATATCATTCATTATTCACTCTTTAAAATTCAAATTGTCAAACTCTAATAAGTTCACAGAAACCGCCATATGATGTTCCATATACTAGTAGGAGAATAACTGAATTTGGCATTGTCTAAAAACATTCCTTAGCAATAATCATCCAAATATAAATAAAGCATGGGAATTGCAGGATATAGTATCATATAGGGATACAGATATATACATATGCACTCAGTGGCGTAACTGTGCCACTGCAGCCAATGTGGTGCATTGGGGCCCATGACAAAAATGGGCCTCCTGCCTGAAACAGAAAAATTTTTAATTGAGTAAAAATGTAAGTTTTTTAGTTATGTTTATGATAAAATCTAATATATCTACGAACAATCATTTTTATTCACACAAAGCTGCACAGCACAAGCGAAACTGTAGTGAATAGAGGTAAAATGGTATTAGCTGCTGCTTCCAGGGAAATTTTTAAGGATTTGTTTTTAAGGTTTTTTATTTTTACCAAAACAAATATTTTCAGGTGGATCTACACTAAACTTTGAATTGGAGCCCACTTTTTTTAGTTATAACACTTTATGCACTCCTCCCATACACCCGAAAATCTGTTTCCCATCATGATTTCATTTACATACAGAAAAATAATGCATATCAAATTCTGTTTCCTGTAGGATGTCAACTCAGTATTGCGGGGGCGCCTCCATAGCGAGGTGGGCAGGAGCAGCAGTGCGTAACACACGCTTCTTGATTTGACTGCTCCAATTTGTATAACAGTCCTCCATGAGCAACAGTCTCAAAAGCCTTCCTGAAATCCAAGTATATGATACCAAAATTACTTTTTGCATCCAACTCCTCTGCAACCACATCACAGTACCCGATCAAATCTTAACCCAAGCACTGTACTAAGTACTATAGGTTCTAATACCTCTCGTGTTTGGGGTTTACATTAAAAAAAATATATATATATATTACTGCAGTCCTATCTAGATGATCCTGCAATGCATACTGACACTTCATTTCCTGCGTCAGTAATGTGTATATTCTTCTTTTTTTTTTAAATGAATATATAAAATGACGTAAATCGCTCCTGTTCGAATTCTTGATATTTATTATAATTCATGAAACGATTCTAACAGTCATAATCAGAATACAACACAAACAAAAAATATAACACGCAAAAAAAACCAGACCTTACCAAAAACTTTAACATCACGTAATAGTGGTAGAGCTTATTGATATCACACACAGCAATGTGTCAAATCATGAATTACTTTAATAAACTCATCCGGACACACTTTCTCTTACTTCACACATATAGCACCAAATTAACCTCGAATTCGTCTACCTCATTAACAAATATCCTATGGTCTAACCATATCGGTACAGCTGTAGATAATATTTCTACCGCCAGGTGAATTATTAAATAAGAATGACTCCCACTCAACGATTCTCTGGATCACGCAGTAGTAAGATGAAACTACTCTGTGGTCTGGTTGTGGAGAAGAAGAAAAAAAACACTGCAATATCAGAGCCACCCACCAAGAAGTAAATTAAATGCCACGTATTACATCCATAAATTGAGTGTGTTCTCTCCTCAATTTACTTTTGTTGGAAGAAAAATCGTAGTTTCCGGGAATAAAAACCTGGATATCCAGGCCTGAGAGCCTTCGTGGGTAACACAGTTAGTAGGATCACCATTCTCCCACGCCAGGTGGAAAAGACCTGAGTTCGAATCCTATTGATGACGGAAGGAATTTTTATAGGTATTTTTCACAACGTGGCTGAGTTAATCGATCTCAGGCGAGGACAGCATGGTTTTTCACACGGAAATTCGGGTTTTTCGTTCAGCAAAGAGAAAATCGACCTCAGAGCATACGCAATTTACAGACATATATACGGAGCAACATGATCTTAGTCCCCGATGCTCCTAACACCCCAACAACCAACGCCTGAGACCGACTAACTCAGCCACGAAATGAGAAAAGCCCACAAAAATTCCTTGCGTCATCAGCGGGATTCTAACCTGGGCCTTTTCCAGCAGGTATATCGAGGACGGTGATTATAATTACTGTGCCTAAGTTTCCATGAAGAAAGAGGTGTGTAAATACAGCCTATATGTATATATATATATATATATATACAGTGCTGCCACTTTATTAGGTACACCTACCTAGTAGCGTGTTGAGCCTCCTTTAGCCTTCAAAGCCTCCTCAATTCATCTAGGCATGGATTGAACATGCTGAAAACGTTATGGTACTCCATTCCTGCAGACATGAATGTGTCACGCAGTTCCTTGAGATTCGACGGAGGTGTAGGCTTGCAGCGAACAGCCCTTTCAAGTTCATCCCAAAGATGTCCAATAGGATTGATATCCGCGGGCTGAGCGGGCCACTGCAGCAAAGAAAAATCATTGTCATGTTCCTGGAACTATTCCATAGTGATTCGGGCTTTGTGCACCGGCGCATTATCCAACTGGAAGTAACCATCTGACTGAGGATAAACTGTAAACATGAACGGATGCACTTGGTCAGCAATGATGTTTAGTTAAAACGTGGCATTTAGACGTGAATCTATGGGTATCAATGGACCCAACGTGTGCTAAGAAAACATTTCCCACACCACACCACACCACTGCCTCCACCACCTTGCGCAGTAGTCGTCAGACATGACGGGTCCATGGATTCATGTTGTTTTCGCCAAATTCTGAGCCTTCCATCAATATGATGCACCAGCAACTCGACTCGTCAGACATGACGGGTCCATGGATTCATGTTGTTTTCGCCAAATTCTGAGCCTTCCATCAACATGATGCACCAGCAACTCGACTCGTCAGACCAAGCAACTGTTTTCAATCATCGACAGTCCAGTTGTGGTGTTGCTGTGCCCGCAGGAGGCGTGCTCTCTTGTTCTTCATTGATAACAAAGTTACGCGATGTGGCCGTTGTCTGTTATAGCCCATTCGCGACAAAATGCGACTAGTGGTCCGTTGCGATATTTTTTCTGCACACCATGGTTGTATTCTGACTTGATGTGCAACATTGTGGCCTATCTGTTTGCTTGCACAATTCTAGCCATCCTCTTCTGACCTCTGTCTTCAACAAGCGATTTTCTTCCACAGGAGTGCCGTTGCGAGGATGTTTTCTGTTCGTCGCACCATTCTCGACGCACCCTTGAAACTGTGGTGCGCGAAAAGTTCTGGAGAACTGCCATTTCAGAGATGCTTTGTACAGCACATTTTGCATCTACTACCGTGCCACGTTCGAAATCCGTTTGATCCCTCCTTTTCCCCATTCTTGCTACGGTTTGTACGCTTAACTGATATTAGAAAGGTTGTTCTGCTGTATTTATTTCCACAATTGTGGTCATGTGACTTGCAACGTTGTGCGACAAAACATTTGTGTACACAGCAGGAGTGTACTTAATAAAGTGGCAGCACAGTGTATACATATATATATATATATATATATATTTATTTATTATTATTTTTTTAAACAGTGTTAAAAAAATATATATATATTTTTTAACACTTTGGTGTTTACTTCAGTTATTGTAGGGTTTTAAGCTCATCAGCAACTTAAGCCATATTGAGCCGTATAATATGTCTTTAAGTTACGTATGTTCTTAGTCGATTTGATGTGTGCTGTACGAAAAACCAGAGTTTCCGAGGGTTGCACGATTTCCGGGGGGAAATCGTGCAACCCTCGCCTGAGATCGACTAACTAACTCAGCCACGTTGTGAAAAATGCCCATAAAAATTCATCCCGCCATTGACGGGGTTTGAACTCAGGTATTTTCCATCAGGTGGTGATTATACCAACTGTGCTACACACGAGGGCATTGTATTGTGGTAGAATTAGTCGCTCATGCAAGAATAGCAAGGGTTTTTCTTCACGTGAACTCAGGTTTTTCGTGTCGCAAAATAGAAAAATAGAACATAGAACACATGCAGTTCATGGACATAATACACATGGGTGGATGAGGTTGTTCTCGACTGACCCTACCATAAATAATCTTATACGCGTACATCACATATGATGAAAAGTATTGGGTTCGCATCGGTAGTTGCAAAAGTGGCTATTAATTCATAAACCTAATACACAGTAGCACAACACTTGGTTTGTGTAACCGCACCAATCTTCCTGATCATTCTTTCTGCAAATGCCCTGTAGATGTCACCCAGAATATTCCTACGTTCCTCATGTAAAGCAGCTGCCAGAGCCGGTTTGGAGGAAGTTCGTTTCGGCCACATCTTTATCCAGTGCCCCAAGGTCATTCCACAGGTGTTCAGTGAAGATAGAGGTTCTGCTCTGAGCCGAGCTGACGTCCAAATTTTTTTACATCATTATCCACAAACCAGTTTTGTCGTGAAGAGTTGTCGTACTGATACTGATGAGTTGTTTCCATAGTGACAGAGTGAAGGTCCTCGCAGGCTGCATAGTGATTAAAATCACCATTCTCCCACACCAGGTGGAAAAGGGCTGAGTTCGAATCCAATCAATATCAGAAAGAATTTTTATGGGCTTTTTTCAGAAAGTGACCGAGTTATTTGGTCAGGATGCGTCGCGTGGTTTTTATCTTCCAGAAACTCAGGTTTCTCATCCAGAAAACGGGCAACCTCACCAAATCATACACTTAATTAAAGACAAAATATAGTGAAGACGCACAGTCCAAGTTGCTTTTGGCGTTTAAAACACCTAGTATAGGTAGTGCACAAATGTTCAATATGTGCACAAATGTGCAGTGTTATGCTGAAACAGACGAGATGCTTCCCATACTGCTACCGCACTGGCGGAAGATCGAAATCATCCAGAATGTGGACGTCTTCTTCGTAGATCATGTGCTTAATAATGGCACTTCTGTCCTTCTTTAGTCCGATCTATACATTTTGCTAGGTCATGAACTTCGTGGTTTCAGTTATTACTACTAACGACGATGTCTGAACCAACTAAAACTGCAGAACATCATCAGACTGACTCCATTTAACCTCATAGTCGAGATGATACATTCTTGCAGGAGGTACTCTCAGGGAAATCTCCACACCCAAACATATCCATCTTTTCAGATGTATGTGTATGTGTACGGTGATATATCATGTAAGAATATTCAACAGCATCACCCCACCTAAGGTTAAAATTTTAGTGTATTTGTTGGTCGCTAAAAAGTTTTAGGAAAATATTAGATTCCACAACACCTCCGTAATTTCTTCCTTAGAAATCACTTCTTTCAGGTACTTTAGGTGACCTGAATATCCAGGAATCGTTCCAGCCACTTGGTATGTAGTCTTGCCCTGTAAGTTGTCATATCGGTCTCCAGCTTCGTTATTTCGTAGTATGCTTGCATGATATACGTATTCATTTCGATGCTCCACTTCATGCGTTGGCGTTTTCTCCCTTCCTGGGTGGTCACTAGCGCAGTTGCGCAGGAAGCACTTCCAGTGAGTCTGGATGGTCTTGCCTTTCTCTTGTGGTAGCCATACGGGGGACAGCGCCACTCGCTCCGTCTCTGATATTTCGAACCGACCCCGCTGCTTAAGGCCTGAAGGCCAGTGACTTTATCCTGCGTCACACTCGATGCATTATGATTAATATTTCTCTGCGACATCATCCATCTATGGAGGTGGACCTGTTTAGCTTCGGCTTATGTCCAGTGGTAGTTCTCGCGAGTAGCGACCACTCCTCTCCTCACACCACTCCGACCTTGGGGTAGGTAGGTCCCTTGGAGCAACTTTCACGATGTTTATTTATTTTATTAATTTTTATTACTATTAATTTATTTATTATTATTATTCTAATTTATTACACCGGTCTCCCAGCGTGGTGGAGCCGCGTTCGCTTCCGCCAAGGCGGTACTCGAACCCGGATCCATCAGGCTGGTAGTCCAGTGTCCTAACCACTGGGCCATCATGCCCCCTTTATGATGATGATGATGATAGCCATTTGGTGTAAGGAAGCCTGAGGCTTTTGCTGCACCAGCAAAAAAAAATTTCTAAGTTACACTATAAGAGAGAGAGAGAGAGAAAAAGAGAAGGATGATGATATCCAGCTTATGGCCCTGGGTGTGCCAAGCCCATAATCACCAGCTGTGAGCCCCTGGGATTAATGTCCAACACTACATTATATTATAACCCATATTATAATGCTATATTATAAACACGTTCTGAGACCCGTTGTTATATTGGAGCCCAAGTACTTCGCATGAAACGCACTTCCCATTTGCATCGCTTTTCTCGACTATTGCACGCTGCTCTGCGGTTCCAGCTGTTTAACAGAACATGCGTGCTTTGTAATAGCCACTTCTAGTCAGGTGTTAAAACTATGTGTAAGTGTAGTATACGTCTTGGTGGGACACTGGGGTTCTCATCACTGGGACACAAGCTGATTCTCATCACTGGGAATGTGCCCATTCTAGTAATTGACGAAACCTTGATGCGTCCACCCAATGCATCAATATCACGTCGCAACATTTTAAGCCACATTGTATTCGCCGGACATTTCCAAAAATTCTCGATCAGATGAATAACGATTTCCGGAAGTACAACTTTGCCGATTGTATAACGAATATAAAGGTAACTCTAGATTATATCAAACCACCAACCTGTAATGCAGCTGGAGGAAGCTATTCCGAAAGGACGCGATGAAAGGTTGAAAGGCATCTTATCAGTACAGTTACAGTCCCATTAATGGTTGGGTAAAAAGTATACAGCGCCTATTATCAATTAATGATTCTCGAAACACTGCTGTAGTCCCCCCCCCCTGAAGTCCTAGGACCATTCCATCGGTAGAAGAGCTCGATGTGATTGTAGTAGTAGTAGTAGTAATGGAGGCATGTGATGCAAGAAAGCGAGCTTACAAGCGTATCAGCCAAAAAATAAAAAATAAAAAACAACTTCACACATCCATTCTCACTAAAAGTTTGTCCAGTTGCTCCTTGAATTTATTTAAGCTATCAACTTGCAGAATGACAGATGGAAGTTTGTTCCAGCAATTAACCACCTGCTGGCTAAAGGCAAATTTCCGCACATTTATTTTACAACTGTCTTTCTTCAATTTGAATTTATTCCCCCTCAGGTCCGTAATCTGAGAAAGCGGAAGAATCCCATCAGAATTCACCGTTATCAACCCATTCAAGGTCTTATACATCTCAATCAGATCACCTCGCAGGTGCTTAGTCTCCAGCCGCTGCAATTTGCAGAACTTAAGCCTTTCTTGGTAAGAGGACCCCTTCGTTCCCTTCACCAATCTTGTTGCCCTTCTCTGTACACGCTCAAGCAACTCTACATCCTTCCTAAAATGAGGCCTGCAAACCTGTGTGCAGTACACAAGGCATAGCCTGATCATTACCTTGTACAAATGGATAATCATCTTCTTTTCCCTACTAGCAAAATTCCTGTGAAGAGAGTTATGTGGTTCACCATCAACTATCGAGGCAGTGACGGAAATTTTTTACATGCCTAAGGCTTTGGCTGATAAGGCATATGAAATGAATTACTGTTGAAGCAGTGTCTAAAACTTAAAGGAGAACTGTAAGCACTTACCGTCCCTTACAAGGAGACTTACCGGAACTGATTAGCCTCCTTGAAGCGAGATTTGCAAATTACACGTTTTAAAAGACGAAGCAATTACTTAACGTGTGTTTCTAAGAAAGAACCACTTAATTTGTATACGCACAGCCACGCAGATCATGCAACAAATTCGCTGCAAACTTCCAGCCGGTGCAGGAATTCCATCTCCCTTGGCGATGCTTTTCGTAACTAATTTTGTTTATCAAATAATTCTCTTCCACATCCTTCGAAGAACTTACCTGTCAAATCCCGTTGCCTTTTCTTCATCAGATCGCTCCAGATAGCTCTAGATAGTGACACTTTAATTGTGGCCTGAGTCCAGCTAACTCAGCCAAATTGCGAAAAAGACCCATAAAATTCATCGAATCCAATCCAAGTCATCGATGGGATTCGAACTCAGGTCTTTTCCAGCTGGTGTGGGAAGGTACCATGGTTTTCCTTCCGGAAACCCAGGTTTTTCGTCAAGCAAAAATAGCAAACCGAACACAAACTACACACAATTTAGAGAAAATATATACGGCGCAATATAACCTTAGTTGCTGATGCGCCTAAAACTCTACAACGAACAAACAAGTTAGAAACCAGAGAGCTAAACAAGTGACAAAATGTATAGCAGCATAAGATATTTTATCAGCTAACGTTAAGCGTAAGTGACACCAAAGTGAGGTAGATGGAAAATAGTCTGTGCCAACCAACTGTTCATATCCATGACAGCTGGTGTTTACAGTCTGTTCACTATAATTAACGAACCCTTTCATTAGTCAGTTGATAAAAAAAAGAAAAAAAAATACATTAACATTGGGAAACTGACTAATGAGAGCGCTATTGAACTACGTGCATTTGTTTATGTCTGGAACAAATTAAGGAGATAATTAATGTACTTTCTCAACTAAGGTTGTTGTTGTTGTTGTTGAATTTTTTTAGGTTGTTGTTGGATTTTTTGTCTATAAATTTCAGGTGTTCTAGGGTTCATTTACTGTTTCCTGGTTGAAAAATTAAGTTTCAGGGGGCTGAACTCGAAGTGAAACAGACCCATAAAAATCCCTCGCGTGATTGACAGGATTTGAATCTCAACCGAGGAATCAGAGTATAAGCGTCATGATTTGAGAAAATCGCTGAACGCAAAGTATTATGAAAAAAATAATAAATTTTAAAAAAAGCTAATATCGGACACTAAGTTATTCACTTTTAAATAACTACCTCATGAAATATAGTCTCAAAATAAAGATAAAAGGAAATAAATGCATTTAATTTTATGATTTTTTTTTTTGTTTAATGAAATTAAGGAATGAGCCCATTTTGGGACTTTATTTCATGTGGCGGTTATAAAAAAAAAAAAATAACCTAGTGTCCTCTATGAGGTTTTTTTTTTTTTTTTTTTTTAACATTTTATGCTTTTAGATCATGTAGTGGATCCTGGAATATTCCCACCTATCATGCTTTAGCGAAAATAACTCAATAGGTTTGCAAAGTGCTAAACCTGTTGATTTAAAAAAACTGATTTGAGAACGCATCCAGGCACTTTTTTTGTGTGTGTGTGTTTTCTGTGCTTCTCTTGTAATATCGTAACCATTTTTATGTGATTTTGAATTTTTATGCATTTCTCAGTTGTTTACTGATAAATAATCTCGGGTTCTGTGTGTAGAAATAGAAACAGGTTCTGTTTCTTGGTAGACTTAGTTATTAAATTACCAAGGGTGAACTCAGGAGAAAGCACTCGGTAATAACCCTTTCCCCCAAAAATTATTCCAATTGCATGTTTTTACTTGTATTTAAGCGCTATCTATAAACAGAACAGTTTTCCTAAGTTGCTACTCATCTTGGACAATCGCCAAGTAATCCTTGAATTTCCTTCCTCAGTCTTTGTCCAGTTCTCCCGCTCTTAATTCCAGCCCTGATTATGAGAATATCAAACTGATAGGCCTAAATGGTACATTTTCGTAGCAGATATCACATTCTAAACAGTGATTGATAGAATAGATAGGGTGTTACATTTCAACGCTGCAATCCTGGGTTTTTCTATCGCAATTTCGTGAGCATTGCCAAAGTGTTCCGTGAAATATTTAGTTATACACTGCACTTATCTATATTTATAAAAATTTTATGTACTTTTAGATAAAAGTTGTTCGAGGGCATAGTTGGAGTTACGCAGATAATTAGATAATAAGTGAGTCACCACCTTTACGGAATTTTTTTAAATTAATTTCTGTAATTAAATTTCTTTATTGCTGCTAAGTACAAGTACTGGGAACAATAATACTAATCACGGGGATATGGCCAGAAGTTTTAATTAAGGCAGAAAATGATACATATGATCAAAAATTGGGAAAAGGAAAAGTTACATAGAAAATTATAAGTTATACAAAATAAAAAGCATATAAAAATGAAATTATAATAAATAGAAACATATTTAAAAATATATGAACATAGTAGTACAAGTCAGAACACTTAAAAACAATGGCGGGTAAGTTGAATTAAAATCAAACGCTGATGAAACACGTTTGTTGTTGTCGTTCAAAAACTTATTTGCAGCGGCGTCTTTTCTCACTATTTAATGAGCTTAAAAAGCAAAAGATACGGGGGGGGGTTGAAAAGTTTTTAGTCCAATATAGATCACAAAGGTTTTCATGAAAGATAATATTGCCAATCTGCGCTGTGACCCTTCTTGTGTGTTCACAGAAAATTTCTGGTTTGTAACCTTATTCTACTCCTTTACAGAGGGCGTTGAAGTGGGGAAGACGAATGAAATGGCGACTGCTGAGAGAATCGAGCACCGTCAGTCATTGAATACCTTTATTTAATGGGAATGTCACCGAAAGAAATTCATGTCTTCATAAATTTCTTTCGGTGACAGGGGAATAGATATTAGGGGAATCTTGTCCTTTATACGCCATTGTCAAAAACTGGGCTGCAGAATTTAAGCGTAGAGAGACAGTGTTTGAAGATGCACCCTGCAGCGAGAGGCCTATTACCGTGTTGGAGCAAATGTGGATGCCTTTTACGACTTGATCATTCAGGACCGTAGAATAACATTGAAGCACATTGAGACAACATTCAACATCTCCCATGAGCGAACTCACGATATTGTGATGAAAGTTTTAGGAATAAAAAAGATTTATTCGAGATGGGTCCTTGAAGCACTGAATGCAGTTCAGAAGCGGGAAAGAGTGAGGTGTTGTCATGAGATTGTGCATCATTTTGAAGCTAATGAAGCTCAGTTTTGGGAGTGGTGTGTCACTATGGGCAAAACGTAGTCGCACTGCTTCGACCCTGAAAGAAAATAACAATCAAAACAGTGGAAGCATCCCTCTTCTCCCTTTCCTAAAACGTTTCGAGTGCAGAAGTCGGCTGGAAAAGTCATGGCATCCGTCTTCTGGGATGCAGCAGTGATCATGATTAATTACGTGGAAAGAGGTGTCATTGTCAATGCCGAGTATTATTCTAACTTACAAAGACGTTTCCGCGAGGAACTGAAGCTCAAGAGGTGCGGGAAACTGACTAAAGGAGTCATCTTGCATCAAGACATTGCATCGAAGCAAACAGCATGACTGTGGGTTTCAGCTGTCTGCGCAGGTAGCACAGTGGTATTGTCACCATCCTCCCCACACCAGGTGGAAAAGGCCCGGGTTCGAATCCCGTCGATGACGCCAGGAACTTTAGTGGGCTTTCTTTTTTCACTCCGTGGCTGAGTTAGTCGGTCTCAGGCGTAGATAGCAAAGTTTTTTCCTCCGGAAACTGGGGTTTTTTCGTCCAGCAAACAGGAAATAGACCAGAGAACACACGCAATTTGCAGACAAAATAAATATGGGTAGATGTAATCATTTACAGAAACCCTAATATCATAATTTGGTTGTTTTTTTTTTTTTTTTTTTTTTTTTTGTGGGTTTCAGCTGTCTGCACGTGTAGCACAGTTGTATTGTCACCATCCTCCCCACACTGGGTGGAAAAGGCCCAGGTTCGAATCCCGTCGATGGTGCGAGCAACTTTAATGGGCTTTTTTCACTCCGTGCCTGAGTTAGTCAGTCTCGAGCGTAGATAGCAAGTTTTTTTTTTTTCCCCAGAAACTGGGGTTTTTTCCGTCCAGCAAAGCAGGCAAATCGACCACCACAGAACACACGCAATTTACAGACACAAATACGGGTTAATGTATTCAATTACGGGCAAGCCTAAAATAATAATAATAATAATTTGTGGGTTTCGACTGTTACAGTATCCACTCTACTCTTTGGATTTGGCTCCATTGGAATATTTTCTATTTCCAAATCTCAAAAAGAATTTGAAAGGAGAGAAATTCGAAAATGTTGAAAAATGTATGTTGTCTCGTTCATGTAAAACTATATTTCTGAACTAAATATACACCGAGTGGCATTGTCGACATGTGTCATCGAACACTCCGGGCTCCTTGGCGATGTATTTTCTATAGTTCCTGGTGTTGATTACCTGGTCTTGGATTGCGAGCATGAATCCTTCAGTCTCAGGGAAGAGCGTCCCGCTCGTGAGCCATGCATTGGAAGCAATTTTATCTATTTGATCTTGATGGAGATCACATATATAAATTGATAGTGTCCGCCATGGAGTGTCTTCTCTGCCCATCTTTATAGCTTCGTTTGTACCTCCTGGTTGAGGGGACTCCTAGCTTAGGTTGAGTGGGTATACTGCTTGTCTATCTTCCTTATGGCCTGGTGGAGTGCTGCTGTGTATTTCTGGAAGTAATCTTTCAGGTTAATTATCGCTGTCTTCTGTTGCTCAATGAGGTCTATCAGGCCCCTTCCTCCTTCTCACCGGGCAATCGGCAGATTTCGGGTGATGTTGGCGGCTCTTGGTCATCATTGTCCTTGTCCTTCTCATGATATTCTCCAGCTCGGTGTTAGTTCAATCTATGACCCTGAAGGAGTATGTTAGCACTGGAACTGCATAGACTTAAATCCAATCCAACATGCGTAGGACATCCTTGGGCGTCGCATTGCACGCTGACAGCTATCTCCTCAGTCACTTGGTGAGCTAAGGTCTGAGCTGGTGGAAATATGGGATTTGTTGCCACAGGATTGTATAGGCACCCTAATATCAAGCATGGTTCACCATTGTCAGGACTTTTTAGCCACTGGAGAGGATCATAGACTTACTGATGTCATGTGACATTTTTGGTAATTCTTATACAACTCCTATAAATTCCGCATATACCTGTCTGAAGTTTCTCGCTGTCTCCTCATTTCATTGTTATTCTACATATACCATCATACCAAATTTTGTCCCACTTCATCGCAAGTTACATCACATTTTCTACTTCTCTTAATTTTTACGAGCAGTGTATTATGGATTCTTAGAACAGCCACAGTAAATTACATCACCCTGGCTTTTTTTGATGACTTTCAGAAATACCTTGATTTTTTTTTCTTCTTCAGAGTGTTTTATCCCAAACGAATCTTCAGAATTCATTTTGTCCCGATTCTTACATGCCTGCAGGTATAGGCATCATGTGAACTAACGAAATAAGAAGTGTGTATACACTGTTGTTCAAAGAAAGTGCATCACCCCTTAAAATTGCAATTGTCGTCCGAATTACGTAAGTATATGGCAATATTTTTTACAGATTGCATCAGATAAGATTAACACGCGTAGGTGATAATGTAATATTGCATCAGCTGTTACTTTCAGTTATATAAGCATGCTCTGCAAGAGTTGCAGCCATTCCTTGCTTGTGTCAGGATGGCGACTTACGTGCAGTTGACGCCATGAAGAAAGAGTGCTATTGTTTCTTTACGTGAGGAAGGATCTTCTTCCCGTTATTGCTTATAGAGCATCTTGTAATCAGTCAGCAGTGAGTAATTTCTTTCCAAAGTCAAGAATACTGGTTCTACTGATATGAAAAAAGGAACCGGATGCAAACGAGTCTCTACGCCAAAACAGGACCTCGTTTTGAAGCGCTTATGCCTTAAAAACCGTAAGCTTCTTCGTCTGAACTGAATAGAGAATGGGAAGAACATACAGTGTAGTAGCAAGTGCAGTAAGTCAGAAGATGCCTCTTAAAAAATGGACTTGTAGCCTGTTGTCCTAAGAAGAAGCCCCTTCTGACACAAAAAAATGAAAAAGGCCCGATTAATTTGGTGTAAGGAGCATGTCAAATGGACCCCCGAGCAGTTGAAGTCAGTTATTTTCTCAGATGAGAAGAAATTCAACCTGCATGGCTCTGATGGAAGACAAACGATTCACCATAGACATAGTGAAGAATACCATCCAAATATGGGGGATGCATTTCGTATCACGGAGTAGGTCACCTGCAGTTTATAAAAGGTTCCATAAATGCTAGTTTATACCTGGCTATATTGGAAGGCAAATTGCTGCCAACCATTAGAGACCATTTCAACCTGCCAAGTAACTGCATTTTTCAGGACGACTCTGCTCCTTGTCATCGGGCGAAAAGTGTAAGTAGGCACTTCTGTAGTTATGTTAGCTTAATTTCTGTATTAGAGGTTCGACAGTAATGTGTTTACATTTGTTACAGGTGAAAAAATTGTTAGAAGAACTCTTAGCTGGCCAGGAAACAGCCGGGACCTGAATCCTATGAAGAACTGTTGGCATCGTGTGGAATCTGCAGTTGCCAGAAAGAAAGAAAGAAACCAAAGACCCTTCGTGAACTTCAGGAAGCCATAATTCGTGTTTGGAACCACGAGCTATCAGTTGATTCTTTAGAAATTGATCTTGTCAATGCCTGGATGGTGGTGTGTTGCTGTCATCAGGGCCAGAGGCGGTTCAGCTAAATATCAGTTTGCACGTGGTGAACTTTTCATTTTGTTTTCCATTAAAATTATAAACTGAAGCAAATTGAGGACTTCTGATAATTTCAGCCATGATTGTCGTGTTTATCAAAACTGTTGTATAAAGGTTGCAAATGCTCATTTTGGAATATTTTAAGAGCACCTGATAAATATTACTTTGCCTTGCCTTAAATATTAATAAATATCTTTCGTTTATATTTCTGTTTGTGATGCTAGTCATTAATGTAACATATCATTGCGAAAAAGAGTTAGAAATGTGAAATTCCTAGGTGATGCACTTTCTTTGAACACCAGTGTATATATATATGGCATTCTACCTCAATTCATTCCAAAATATTCTGTTACTCGAAAATAGTTGAAAAACTGCTGAAATCTGAAGTAATTAAAAAATTTAAAGAATATTTACTTAACTCACAGCATGGATGACATATCTTCGATATGTAGGGTAATGCCGAGTAAACAGTGTTTTTTGTTTTCTTTAATTTCTAGCCTAGCAAAGCTGAGCTTGAGGGGGGATTCATTTTAAGCGATGGTCTAAAAGAATAGCTTACATAATGAGACAGTTTTCAATAAATTGACCAGAAAGCTACAAAAATTTGAGATTTTTCGTAAGGAAGGGGTGCAGCGTCATCTACATAAATTTATTTTGATTGAAAAAGAAAAATATGTGAATGTATATTTTATGCTACGGAATATTACAGTATATAGCAGTGATGCTTAACCATGATAATGTGGTATTGAAAATACCACATTATCCTTTTGCTCTTTGTCTGCAGAACAAAATCGGCTTTGAAAAATTCTCAAATACAGCAAAAGAATTTTTAATTAGGACATAACATTTCCTTACATGAAGTAATAATTAAATGAAATAAATGCTTAAAGTTCTTTGATAATGATCATAAAATAAAATATGAAAAATGATCACACTAATTCTCGTAATGTGATAGCTTAGCTTATATAATGCCAGATGTGTTGTTATTAATCTCATACTGAATTCAAATTCAGATTTTCTTCTGTAATTCTGTTCCGGTGTGCTAGTCTTCTCAGATTTTTTATGTAGAGTACTTCCATATTAACGTACACGGAATGTTGCCTTTTTGGTGTAAATTAGAATGTGGAGGCACTTATAAAAAATAACAAAGTTTTTATGTTTAAATGTTTTTTATATGAACATTTATATAAAAAAAAGTTCTAAACAGATTCGGCGTTACAGTTTCCATAGCATAAACGGTTCATGTTTTAAGAATTTATGATAATTAATCAATTAATTAATTATGATAATTAATCAATTAAATACAAATATAGATGGTGGTCGTGGGGTTTGCATAAAACATTTTGGCCAGCCACTTAAAGAAAATAATAATAATAATAATAAAATAAAATAATAAAAAAGAGAAAGAATACTGTAGAAAAAAGATTTACACAAATTGCTACCAACACAAAAAAAGTAAATTTGCAAATTTGTAAAAATAAAAATAAAAAAAAATTTTAAAAAGTAAAAATTAAAAAAAAAGTAAATTTGTAACTTACAATAAACAGAAATTTTATATTGGGATTTCTGACTAGTGTGAAGAATGAAACGTGTAAACTATATTATTGTTTAATTAAGAATAATAAGTGTAAATTCGGATTGTAAATTGTATATTAGTTAAAAATCTAACCTGTTGAATCTCTTTTAATGAAAATGCATAGTCAGTTATTTTAAAAGAACAGAGATAAATGAATTCTTAATTTATAGGCAATCTTTAAATTTCTCACACATCAGATGCAAAATGAATTCCCACGTGAAACAGTGCTGAAAGCTTGCGTTCAAATATAATATGGAATGGGTTTGTCCAGATATTTTAAGGACAGTCAAATAGTACTAGAGATTAGGTCCTAAACGTTTTTACTTAAAGACACTTCCATTGGAGACATCTGTGGCAATACCTTAACTAGTTCTCTGATCCCTTGTTCCATGTTTACAGTAGATTTAAACCCGATTTTTTTTATCTTTGAATAAGAAACTTCGTAGTCTCTCTTATCTTTATCTTCTCCTTCACTAGATGGAATTATTAAACAGTTGCTAACTATGATTTGGATTTTGGAAGCTAGCTCTAACTTTGTCATATTCATGCTTTCATCTCCTACATTGAATGCTTCTCCTTTCATGATATCATAATTTTCTAATGCACACAGAAAAGCTCTAGCTGCATCCTTCACATGGAGGAATGTGCGTCTGAATGAGCCTTCATACAATTCAAAACTTCTCAGCGTAAGCGCCTTCATCGTCAGATCATTCACTAAAAGGTCTAAACGCATACGAGGAGAAATTCCGAACACAGTGGCCAGTCGTAGGGCCACACCTCCCCTGGACACCACCATCTCTTCACCAACTGCTTTTGTTTTGCCATAGAGGGTTAGAGGAGAAATCTTCGTTTCTTCTGTGCATATTCCTTCCACTGCTCCATAACAAGAGCCTGTGGAAGCATATATGATCTTCTGATAGGGCTTCATACAATTCAGTATTGTTTGTGTCCCACTTTCATTCACACCTACAGCCATTTCTGGGTCTTTGTCGCATGCAGGATACCCAACGACTGCGGCCAAATGAATCACAGCATCAACTGTTCCTAAAAGGTTCCGAAGAAGACAAGCGTCCCGAATATCACCCTTGACAAGGCACAAGTCCTGATGACTTGCATAAGAAAGCAGTGGTGCAACTCCAAAGTTAAACAGATCCAACACCGTTACCTTAAAACCGTCTTGAAGAAGCATAGGAACGAGGGTAGAGCCAATATATCCAGCTCCACCAGTAATAAGTATATGATGAACATCCATGCGAACACTTCGAGTGTTTGAGCCAGAGAAACCGTTCTGAATGTTATTGGAAGAAGCCTTTTTCTGATCCGGATAGGAAAACATCTTGCATACAGCCTAGGGGGGGAAAAAGAAATTAAAGGAACTAAATAAGAAAATCAGATAGTTATCATTATAAGAAAATTTTCATATTTCTATATCATATGCAAGCATTTCTTAACTATTCTTACAGCACAATCCACCTAAACTTAAAGAAATTTCTCATGGCCTCCCTGCACATTGCGCTACCAAATAATCTGAAAATCTAGCGTTCCCATTACAACAGCACATGATATGTTATGTCATATGGCATGACAATCTATGAGGAGAACTTGAAGGACTTAACCGAAGCACTGCAATTTTTTATTCATGGGAAAGGTTGATCATAGGTGTCTGTGACACTGGAGCATTATTATGGACAGTAATGGAGTTCATCTATGTAAAGACAACACAGAGAAGGTCTAAAGTGTTCAGTCAATGGCTGCTGTAGAGAAAAAAACAGCATTAAGAAAATAATTGTGGCCATAAGATTCCATAGTTGGACTACAAATTTCTGTCCCACTATGTCAGTGCCTACGACACAGAGGAGAAAGAGGAACAAGTGTATATCATCAAGAAGCCGGCTCCCTTAATCAACCTTAATCACCAAGGAATGGAAAGAATATTGTGATATTAAAGACTTGGCTGGTATAAAATGTGATCACTTAACTGTGAAACACATAATTAACTGGATCCTGCAGGAGTGTGCACACCTGAATCTTGTCCAGAACTATTGGAAACGTTTAAAATCGCAACATAAAAAAAAAATTAGTGGAACCACAGCTGAAATGCTTTCCAGCTGAATTTACAAATTCAGGACTCGTTCTTTGCCATATTGAGTTCATTTTATAGCACATCACATGCTAGGCCATATTTCGTTGGTGTGTTATGTCTGTGCAAACAAGTGTTCATGGTTTGATTTGCATATTGTAAAAATTGAAAAACCTATAGGCTGGAATAATTCATCTGGTGGAACCCATGTTTAGTCTCCAGAACAAAGTTCCAGTTTCCCCAGTCTCTTCCACCATGCAGTATGATTGATGTTCTTTGAGATTATGATGGATACCATGGAGAGATCAAATCTTCCTTACATATCGAGGGTACAGCTCTAAAACGGTGTTCGCAGTCCGGCCGCTAGTTAGTACACCAGACCAAACCTGTTGGTAACTCTCCAGGAGGCTTCAGGATCAGCTAGTATATAATCTTGGTACCTCTACTCTGCCAGATATGACTGGAGGGAGTCCGAGTAGTGTGTATACGGGGGGCATTGTCAGCGCAATGGTTCGTGGGATTCCCCTCCTCGGACCACTTTCGGTAGGTACTAACCATGGCTGACCGGAAGCGCCCCACCAGCCGTGCCGTTTCGGATATGCTCTGACCACCCAGTCATCCGGCCATTACAATTTGGCCTTTGTAAAACTCACTTAAGTTCGCTGGTTTCCCATCTGAAGAACAAGAGTAACACTGATTAACGGAGCTCAGTATCAGGTGTTTTTTTATACCGTGACCCAACCCGCGCATGTGCCGAAGTTCACCTGCAGTTGCTTCGATTTGCATAACGACTTGCTGGTCATAATGTTTTGGCTCATCGGTGTATATCTCTAATGGAAATTACTCTGACTTCTAATCTCAGTATCAGGTGTTTTTTATACCGTGACCCAACCCGCGCATGTGCCGAAGTTCACCTGCAGTTGCTTCGATTTGCATAACGACTTGCTGGTCATAATGTTTTGGCTCATCGGTGTATATCTTTAATGGAAATTACTCTGACTTCTAATCTCTCTTGGCATAAGCGCATTATATATATTGCTTCCTCTGCATATAAAAACTGGGTTTTCTCTTTCGCTCTCGGCGTTACTTTTCTTCCAAACAGCCGTTCACTCTTACAAATCGCAAATCTGCCCTACCATGGAATATTGTTTCCACATCTGGGGTGGCGCCCCCAAAACCTCTCTCAGGCTATAGATTCTATTCAAACGAGAGCTGTTAGATTAATTAATGACTCATCTGTAACAGTCTCTCCCACAGACATTCTGTTACTGCTGCTTACCTATTCTATAGGCACTGTTCCGAATTAGCTTCTGTGATTCCCGCTCTCTCTTTCAAAGCAGTCTGTGCTGCAACTGGTCAACATCCCTTTACTGCCCAACTTTAAACTCACAGAACCAACCTTTCTTCTTCCTCATTTATCCATTCAACTTCTCATTTCTGGGAACAACCTTCCTTCATACGTAATTCCTGAAAATTACAATCTACAGAAGTTCGAGTTTAATGTCAACAAATAACTTTTTTCTTCTCACCTTCCAACCCATCCACTTAACACTTCCTGAAATCCAAGTCTCGCGTTTATAGTTTTCATAAAAAAAAAAAATAAATAAAAAAAAAAAATCTGGGAAACTCAGGGCCATGCAAAGGTACTTTGGGGGCTTGGATGCAAAAGGCCTCGTTTATTTATGTTGACACTTTGATAGCTTCCTAGATCGGGGGCGCTGGTGCGGCGCATCCAATTACACTCCCCATCCTGAGCTTGCCTAATTATGCTTAACCTGGTTGAAGATGCCTTTAAAAATTCGTTCAGTGTATAATCGAACTCGAAACAATTTATATTACGGGGAGGGGAGGGGAGGGGAGGGGAGGGGGAACTTTTACTTCTGAATCTAAAAAGAAAAAAAAGCAAGTCCTGCGAATTTAATTAATTTATTCTTGTAAACAGTGTAAATTTTTCTTTCTAAATAGCTCCTTCCACACACGCATATTTTGCGCTGTTAATTTGTCGTTTCATTACTGCTTTCAAAATATTACCCTATTTTGTATATTCGTGGATTCGAACACGTGGTGTACGAAACTCAGTGCTTGCACTCTGACCTACTTACCCGCCTTCAGGTAAGTATGAGAAAATTTAGATATTTCAGATATTAAAAGTTTTCCTTAACTTTTGTTCATTAGTGTAGGTATCAAATAGAAGATTTGATAATTATTGTAATTATGAGAAAACAATCACCGACCTCCTCTGGGTTAAGAAACGATAGATCAAATAGGTATTGAATCCATCCCCACTTGCCTGTTAGTGTTATAGTCTTAAGTAACGTAAGCAAATGTATATACATTTCTCAAAACCAAAAATAACATCCAGGGGAAAATAAAATTTTCAGATCTGAGTACAATACTGTTATTTCAAAAGCTCAAATAAATGTTTGTGCGATGATTTTGCTTTGTGCTGCGTAAGCAAAAAGTTGGCCATCCTTGGATTACAAGTAAATAAAAATAAAAAAAAATTAAACCAGTAATAATGACATAGCATGATAATCAACTCGAGGAGGGACTACTTCCCCCAAGATCTGACTGAAGAGCCACTAAAGAATTCCTTCAGTTACAGACTTCTCCAATTGAGTGGCAGGCAACGATGTATCGTGCCGACTAATGTACAATGGAGGATGGTACAGAAAAATGTACAGCTTGCTATTGTGCGATTAAATTCAGTACTTCTTTTCCGTACAGATCAGCTTGTGCACCTGCCATCTTACAAAAGATTAAAAGCATTCAGCAGAAGACAGACAAAAGCTTCTTTAGAGAATTTATGCACAGGCATTTGAACCAAAATTTTTCACTTTAATTTTTAAGTAATTTTTTAAAAATGTTACTTCAATTTAAAAACTTTTAACTAAAATTTTTAAACTAAAGTTTAAATTTTTTTTTGAAAGTGCAAAGTTCTGAAATTACTGAAAGAGGATTATAAGTTATTAAAATGCCCTAATATCAGCCTTTAACATTCAGCAATCGTCTGGACTTCCCAGAAGAAAAAAAAATGCCATGTCAGCAACATCCAAACCGTAATCATTACACTTACAGGAAGCGATTCCAAAGTTCGCATTCTTTTGATAAAGAAACAGTAAAAATATTCTAGAATGACTGGGTAAGACAGTAAGCATGCTTTTCACACGAACGGAATAAAAGTTTTGTTGTTTTTTTCGTCCTCTATTACTGAGCTTGAAATTAAAATGTTCGAAAATTTACACCCTGTTCTTCACGCAACAAAGTATAGGGCGTGTAAAATAAATAAAAATAAAAATTCATTGTATGTATTCGGTGTTCACACACATGGCAACCAAGATGTGGATTTGCCTCCCAGTCTACAGGAAGTTTCATCCAAATTTCTTCCCCCAACATTGAAAAAAAAAAAAAAAAATTCTGTACTGCTTTTAAACGATCTGTGCTGGTAGAGAACTGTGCCGGCAAATATGCCTTTCCACTTCATCCCATAGATCAGAGGTTCCCACCCTTTTTCGGTTCACGGCGCCTTTACTGTCCCAGTAATTTTTTCACGGCACCCCTAGGCCAAATGAAATACCTAACACAGTGGTTTTTCAACCTTTTAATATATACTTATATATAATAATTTTATTCTTTATATAGAGGTACTAAATAAAGATCAATCATAGATCGCCACAAAATTAAAAAAATACGGTACAATGGATATTGTACTACCCTTTTTATAATGAAATAAATATATAAATTTCAAAATAATAACTTTAAGTAACTTAAACCCAAATTACACGGCACCCCGGTTGAAAACCACTGCCATAGATGCTCACAGGGACTGGGATCTTTAGTTTAGGCTGGCCAGGGCAAATACCTCAAACTATTTTCCAACATTTGGCGCGGTTGATGGTTGCATTGTTCAACTTGAAAATACCTTCATTACAAATTCTGGGCTCCTGCGAGAGTCACAATCCAAAACCAACCATCCAGGTCCCCATCTTCTACTCTGGTGGAGCATGGGCATGCCTCACTGAAAACTGGGGCTACCTACCCTATTGGTCCCATATTTCTGTCTCTCACCCCCCAGTCTTCTGTCTCCCCACCTCGATCTTTACACTAACGAAAGCCCCACACAACAAAAATTTACGTGCCAAAAATCCTTTGAGCCCATAATTCGGCATAACAACCTTAGCGATCATACCCCCACGCCAACGCATATGTAATTGTACATGTGACATGTGTATATATATGTGTGTGCATCGTCACTAACCTAACGGATTTTTTTTATTTATTATTAGTTTTTTTTTTTTAAATATCCTGTTCCGTATACACATTAATTCCTATATAGAAAATAAATATCAGAAAATTGAAGTAGTTTAAACAATCAAACTATATATATATATATATATATATATATATATATATATATATATATATATATATATATATATATATTTTTTTTTTTTTTTTTTTTTTTAGGTCCTAGCCGCTGAAATCTCAGGAAAGTAAGCGACAGGACCTGCCAGAGTAAAACTGAATCTACTGGGTTCCTGGTCTGCCCCCAAGGGGCGTAAGTGGGCAACGTTGGGCCTCAGCAGGGGTCTAGCGGCTAAATGACCAGATGAACAACGGTACACGACACTACACATGGACAAGTCCCTCACACTTTTAAATCTCTGGCATTTCCTAGCGAGCTGGTTCACCCACAATGAAAGCAACGCGGAGATGGGGGAAACCCCTGGTGCCGTATGACAATAACACACCTTACACTTTACATCCAGGCCCCTCCCCAACTTAATCCCCTGCGTTGGGAGTCCTAGCGATAAGGTAGTTTCTTCACTGCCTATTCATAAAGGTAAACATGCAACACAAGTTTGGTTGGTTTGTTCTCCACAGAAACTTTAAAGCATTTGTGGTCTCCACTAACAAAGAGGCTTGGCTTTGCATTCCAGATGCCAGTTGGGATGAGGCTGGACCAGGGCTGTAGTGGAGGGTATACGCCGTATACCCCTGGATTTTTTTTAGGTGAATTGCGTATACATTCTGGTTTTTGAAAGACTTGAAAAAACAAATATTATTAATATATTTACTGAAAATTAAAAAAATAAATTCATTAGAATTTGATTCTTAGGCATTACCTTCAAATCATGTAAATGACTTATTTCTACACAGTGCCTCCTCTTCAGCATGGCATGTCAAAAAATGGAAGTGGACTGTGGAATTGACGGAACCCCAACATCCCGTCAGCTATCGACCAGTGACACATGGGGATGGTCTGGCTGTACTACCTCACCCTCCAGAACCTGAGTCAAACAGTATCACTGAAGGCGAACTAAGTTATCTAATTCGAGACCTAGATCTATCGAAAGATAAAGCAGAGCTTCTGGGATCACGGCTCCAACAGTGGAATGTTTTGCAACCAAATGTCAAGGTGTCTGTGTAGGAGCAGGCAGAATGCTTTGACTCCATATTTTAAAAGTGAAAACAACCTTGTTGCCTGCTGTGATGTCAATGGTTTGATGACAGCTTTGAATGTGAAGCACAACCCCACAGGACTGGAGGCTATTCATAGACTCATAAAAACTAAATTTAAAAGCTATTTTGCTCCACAATGGCAACGCTCTTCCTTCAATTCCTCTAGGCCATGCTGTTCACATGATACGGCGGAGATGGGAGAAATTCCAGGTGCCGTCTGACACGAACATACCTTGTCCACATGATACAGCGAAACACACGCGGAGATGGGAGAAATCCCAGGTCCCGTCTGACACGAACATACTTTATGTCCACATGAAGGGTTTGCGCGTGTAGCACAGTGGTATCGTCACCGTCCTACCCACACCGGGTGAAAAAGGCCCAGGTCCGAATCCAGTCGATGACGCGATGAACTTTAATAGGCTTTCTTTTTTCACTCCGTGGCTGAGTTAGTCGGTTTCAGGCGTAGATAGCAAGGTTTTTTCCTCCGGAAACTGGGGTTTTTTCGTCCAGCAAACAGGCAAATCGACCAAAGAACATATATGGGTATATATTAGAAATAATGGGTGGCCCTAATATAATAATTTGAAATTTTGTCCACATGAAGGGTACATATGAGAATATGAAATTAATTCTGGAAGCAATGAAGTACAAAGACCACCTTACAGATGGTCTTTATACTTGGAAGATCGATGGAGACCTGAAGGTGATTGCAATACTTCTGGGTATGCAGTTGGGATATACAAAGTACTGCTGTTTCCTGTGTGAGTGGTACAAGAGAAAAGTCTGGCCTCTAAGGAAAAATCTGCGCCCCGGGAAAAAAATGTCCAGCACATTCCTCTGGTTGATCGAAGCAAAATTCTGTCTCCTTTACACATCACTCTGGGACTCATGAAGAACTTTGTTAAGGGGATGAATCAGGATGGAGAAGCTTTCAAGTACCTGAGAGGACAATTTCCACTCTTGAGTGATGCTAAGGTTAAGGAAGGAATCTTTCTTGGTCTGCAAATTCGTAAACTTTTAAAGGATGAAAACTTTGACCGAGTCCTCCAGGGTAATGAGAACGCAGCTTGGGAAGCCTTTAAAAGTGTTGTGCATGACTTCCTGGGAAACCGAAGAGCTGCAAACTATGTTGAGACTGTGAACAACCTTCTAGAAGAGTATCATCAATTAGGCTACAACATGTCACTGAAAATCTACTTTCTCGACTCTTATCTGGACTTCTTCCCTGACAACTGTGGTGCAATGAGTTACGAGCACGGTGAGCGATTCCCCTAAGACATTTCAGCAATGAAAAGAAGATATCAAGGTAGGTGGAATGCTTCTATGCTTGCTGACTACTGTTGGACAGTAACAAGAGATGCAAGCGACAAGAAGGCGCTGTCGCGAATAGGTCACATTTTGAGAATGTACTTTCAATCCGTGTGCAGTTTTCTTGTTTTTTTTAAGTTTTAATGAAAAACAACTGTGATTTATGTTGTATCAAGAAAATGTAAATATGAGATTGTTTTAACATTACTTTTCACTTTTTTTTGGTTAGTTGTTGGATAATCGGCTTCTGTGGCGGGATTCGAACCCGCGACCTTTGGGTTGCTACGCAAGCACTTTACCCACCTGGCTAGCCCGGTCGGCTTACTTTTCGCTACAACTACTACTGAAATTACTATATTCTTAGACAATAGCGAAAGTACTGTTTCTCAAAAACTAGAGCTAATAAAAAAATTTCTGAAGTCATATTCGTTTTTCTCGACCCAAAATTAGTAAAGTTTGCCTATTTTAAGAAAGGAAACAAATTCAAAGAATTTTTTCGTTTAACAGTAATTATAAACACCCACTAGAACATCATAAAATATACCAAGTTATGAACTTCGGCAGACAAAAATTCAGCTCATCACAGCACTAATGAAACTTAAGTTATTTTCAGTTTGTACATATTTCGTGATTCGCAAGCAGCAACCCATGTCGTGTTCAGTGGCGTAGCTACCATATAGGCAGGCAAGGCAATTGCCTCCGGGCCAGACATCTTTGGCTGTCCTCTCTTTTTGCAACTTTCATTATTTAAGTAGGGGCCCGAACATATTCTTTGCCTCCGGGCCCGAAAAAGCGTAGCTACGCTACTGGTCGTGTTACTATTTAGTAGCTGCGAGGCTACTACATTCTCTGAATTGTAAAAATTCATGTCTTCCCTCCTCCTCCTCAATAAATGAATTTGTGAATTCGGGGGGGGGGCAATTTGCAAATTCACGGGCCGAAGAATTTCTCAAGACTCCATCGGGATTAAACCCCAGAATTCCCCAAACGCGAGACTAGCGACACATCCTCGAATTTTCCTTTGATCAAACGGTGATTGGCTGTTGGAATAAAGTCGCACCTGTTTAGGGATAGATTTTAGTATTCTGGCCATGAGTAATCGTTTTAAGTACCTTGTATTACCTGTACCTCACTTATTTGGAAGCTTATTTAAATTTAGGACTGTATTGTATAAACACTCCTGAAAGAAATAGGTAGATGAAATGAAGGAAGACGGCACTGACTACTTTATTTTATATTTTAATTTATTAAATTTGATGTATTTATTGTTTTTTTTATTTATTTATTTTTTTTTAGGTGGTGCTACATAAGCTTACTTCCTTGGATCATTTTTTCAATAGTAGTACTATTACTACGCCTCCATGCTGATATGGAGGTGTCATAAGTATAATTACTTGAAAATTTTACACTTCACTGCTTGCTAGCAAAGAAGAAAACGTAAAATTTACCTTAAGAATTAGGTATTGAACACACATTTTAGTTGTTAAAACTACCATGGCAGTGAAATTAGTCCTCAACTACTAAATCAGTGATTTCCAACATTTTTGAGCTCGATCCACTCCCTCCCTTTAACAAGTATTATATCCTATGTCCCTTTCATGGAATAAAAATAATTGTTCCTGTAAAGAACTGTTGAAAAACTCTTTATACTGATTTACGTTACGTGTATTTTGATATTCGCATGAATTTCGAAGGATTTTCTGTCGAAATAAAATATAACATAATCTAAGAACACTGTTCATATTCTGTTTGACCATTTTCACTGAAATTGCTGATTTAACCAATACAATATATTTATTTTCATATCGCAAATAAAATATATTTATTATAATAATAACTACAGAAGAATCATTGGCAGATAAGAAAATATAAGAATTCGTAGAAGTTCCAGCTTTCGGTTCGTTTCTCACCAAACGGCGAAAAACACTTATAGTGATTTTTTTTTTTTTTTTCCCTTTTGTTTCACGCCGTGACCGAGTTAGTCGCTATATGAAAAGGTATTTTATTTTATTGTCTTCATCCCACGAAAAGGAAAACCCAATATAGATACAGTATATGTTCACTGTATATCAGAATGGTACCCAAGAGGAGCTAGAAGGAAACCTGGAAGACAACGGCGGAGATGGATAGATGAAATTCATGAGTTTGTGGGTAGTAAATGGATGGCCATTGCACAAAACAGAAGGAAGTAGAAAGTTGCTGGAGAAGCCTTCATCCTGCAGTGGATTGAAAATGACTGATGATGATATGTTCACTTATAAAATTTTGTATAAGAACCATTCCATCTCATGTACAAATTTAAATAACTAAAATCAGAGGAAAATCGACAACTATTATTTGAAATAGTAAGTGTTAATTAAGTAGTCGCATTTTTTTTTTATATTTTGTATTTCTAATTTTAAACATTTAATAATGACAATTTTAGAGAAGAGGGCTCGAGCGTGGGTTAAACAAACTAATAGAATAAAAACAAAGAAAATATCGAAATAAAAATATATAATTAAAACTTTTTAGCACTGTTTAATTTTAAATTATATCGTTTTGTTTGAATAAACTCTTGGTTTTTATTTTATTAGTTGTCGGTTGAGGCAATATTGTTTTAAAATGACAATTTTCTTTCTGCACGAGCTTTAGTCTTAATTTATGGATATCGTACTTGTTTCATAGCTCCACCTTTGATAAGCAAGAGGGAATAGAGATTGCAAAGGTAACAGAACCTGTTCCAATTAGGGTCGCCAGGTGACCTCAGAAAAATCGGACAGCTTTTGGTGTTTCATATATCCGCAGCTTTCGATTTCGTTTAACCAGGGCCAGCGCTAGGGGTGCGCAAGAGAGGCACTTGCTACAGGTGCCGCCTAAAATAGGCGCTGTTAGTTGCGCTACTGCATTGCTGTTATGATACGATATGAATTAGGCGCCGTTACAACGTTTTGCCTCAGGCTCAACAAACGCTAGCCTCAGCCCTGCGTTTACTCGCAACTTCTGGTTATGCGCATTCCCGTTTATTAGTTGGGATTTTTTTTTTTTTTTTTTTTTCTTGTTGTTTTGCCAAGCTTTCCTCCTGTGCCCAGTATTTTTATTGAAACATCCAACAAGCCTGTCTTCTCTCAATTAATAAACGTGAATGCGCATAACCAGAAGTTGCGGGTAAACGCAGGGCTGAGGTTAGCGTTTGTTGAACCTTGTAACGGCGCCTAATTCATATGGTATCATAACGAAGTTTTTTGAACTTCGTTATGATACGATATGAATCAGGAGCAACAAAGTGAATTAGGCGTTGCAAGGTTTTTTCCTCAGGCGCAACAAACGCTAGCCTCAGCCATGTGCTCACCCGCAACTTCTAGTTAGGCGCATTCATGTCTAGAGCCCGCCGTAGCCTAGTGGTCAGGCGCGCGGGTACATAAGTACACGTGCCTTGAGTGACCGTGGTTCAAGCCCGTGACTACTGAATACGGTGCTGTTTCTTGTATTCTATCTATCTTGTGAACTTCTCTGACCGTTTGGTCGTCCCGGAATATAAACAGAAAATTTATTTATTTATTAGTGGAGAGAAGATAGGCTTGTTGGTTGTTTCAATAAAAATACAGGGTACACACAGAAGGAAAGCTTGGCAAAATAACAACAACAAAAAAATCTTACTGGAAAAGGATAGATTATAAAATACTAATGTAAACAAATTGAAAATTTATTCAAATTTACAACTTGTAATTTAAATTTGATTGCGCAACCATTTTTTTTTAGAGAAATCATCTTTCGCATCTAAACAATCAAGAGGTATATTTAAAAAATAATAATAATTTAAAAAACATACACAACCTTATATCCTACACATATTGACATGTTCATGAAAACTGATATTTCATTGAAAAAGGTTGAAATTCGATTATGTGAGAAAATTAAAAATTAGAGAATATCGTTTTACCAAAACAGCAACATTTATTAAAACTTGAAAAAACAACTGCAATGAAAACTGAATAGAACTAAAATCAAACGTATAGAGGGATAATAAAACTTATTTATTATGGCTCTATTATTAAACTTATTTATACCAGACTGTCCGATCAAAATCAGACACCGGGCAACCTTAGTTCCAATAAATAATGTGATCATTTCGAATATAGTTTTTATTATTATTTATTTATTTTATTTTATTTTTCAAATGTTTAAATTTTATTTAAATCTACATTTACCAAAACAGTTTTATTCACACTTTCGCTTTTTTTGCTACTACAAAATTCTATGCCAAAGTCCAAAGAATGGCGATAATCAGCATTTGGGTGTTGTCCCGTTTTGCTGGAGGGCAATTCCAAAACGGTCTTTTCGATGCCCTTCAAAAAACTTTCACTTGTGATAAGTAAATCTGCAGATATCCCACAAAGCACGAGTCATCAATTAGTATTCTGGGAGCTGAATAGAGCGCACGCTTGAAAATTTAATTTCCTCGTGGGCTTTAACTTATCTTTCAGCGCTAAGATATAATTTATAAGTAACCTTTTATTTTATTTGTGTCCTGTCCTGTCTGGTCACTAAGAAAACAAACCATGCCATGTCTGGCCCAGTGCAGCAAAATTATTTCTTTTTGCCTATTTCATGTTAAAGATTACTTACTATTAGCCTTAAAGGTTTTTTTTTTTTTTTTTTAATCTATTTATTAAGAAAACATTCGTAGAAAAGCAGTTACGAAATTTTCGTCTGGCAATTGTGCAGGTTTCACTGCTTTTTGTTTTGTTTTTTCAGAACATGTAAAATAGGTAAGAAAATGTTTGTCTATTTATCATTATTATTATTTCATTGAGTACAATATAGCATTTAAGAGATAATAATTTGAATTAAACTGCTAATAATTTGACCAACACACAACAGTAATATCATAGAAACCAAATTAAATATAATAGAAACACTTTACCTGAACGTTACAGCAAATTCTTCTGGCCTCCTCTACTTTCTCGACGTATTTCTTTACTTCACCCGTCTGCAGATGAATACCACGTGGGAGTGGGGAACACCTAGTAATCTCGTCTCCCGTTCAAATGCTAGCGGCTATGAAATAACAGCACGTGCTCGGTCACAGTACAAAACAAGACGCTGCTCCGTGTCACGTGACTCGTTCATTATCGGCAGAGATTACGTTTTTTAAAACTTCTACTGCAATTTAGTCATCTGATTAGCACAAGAAACTTGCATAAGAATTCTAGTCTCCTAGGATCATTTATAACGTCCTTTATAATGGTGTTTGCAGATTCATTTTGAAATATGCCCGTTTAGAGCCCATGCTGTCAAAGTTTAATGAAGACCTGGAACTACAAGTTGCATTAAGAAGTACCTGTGTTTGAGGGATTGACTTCCATAGGACAGTTGGGGTGCATTGGGGGTATTAAGTTTGCAACGCGCGCAAGCACACACACACGATGGATTGAATGCGGTGTTATCAACGCTGTTATTGCTCTGGGCTCACAAAAACCACGCGTTCTGAAAATATATTTGTTATATGTAGTAATTCCTCTCCAACTGCAAATCTGAAGTAACGCTGTTTCGTATTTCATATTAATGTCAAATCTCAGTCCTGTTTTCTTTCTTTTATATGTATACAAGGTCAGTACAGTCGCGTGAGATATTCGTTATCGGCATGATTAAGCTCTATTTTAAATTTTGACTTCAATTTGGCCTTTTCGTATGATCATCTGAAGCAAACTAACAAAAGATCAGAACAATTATTGCTCTGGCCTGCCGTATATAACGGGAACGAGTTTATGGGCATAATATACTAAACATATATAAAAACTAATTAAATAATTTATTATATAAGTATAATCTTTTTTTTTTTTTTTGTCGAATAACAAACAAAATGCTAATGAAATGTATTAACAGGTACATTTAAACTGACGTAAATAATTCTTTAATTCCCCTGAGGGGAATATAACCCACGTAAGACCTCATATGTAATTTGCGGTGTTGATAAGTGGTGTTTTGCACCTGAACTACAACAACACTGAGAATCTGTTGTCTCATTTGTTGAACACCTCAAAAGCAACATAGGTACAATCCCAAGAAAGACGAGATGCTTCCTAACCTGTCTTGATCCCACCACTAAGCCTAAAGATATTTACACCCGAGTTAAACCTCCTTGTTGAAGATTTTACAGTGAACTAAAAATTCCATTCATATGCCTCGATAGTGTTACCTTATCAGTACAGATGAAGCTATTGTCTTCAGTTCCGAAATATATGGCCTCTAGGGGTAATAACTAGATCTTATACTATTACCAGCAGACAAATAAACTGGAATAAATAGGTCACAGTATAGGAACTAACAATCAGTAATTCCATTTTGGTACTAGACGCAATAGGTATTCCACAGATAAACGAAAAGGCTACTCACACAATTATTGACGTATACTATCAGAACTGCAGAAGTATGGCAAAAGATCTTCCCAACTTCAGTAAAAAGGGTTCCAGCTTGGATGTTGATATCACAGAGATTCATAATCATATATACGACTCAGAAGTGTGACACCCAACTATTTTGGTATCCCTGGGGGTTGAAATGTCGCTATAATTCTGCAAAAAAAATTGCATAAATTACTCCTACAAAGTTTTTCTAACACTGAAAGTGTGCATGTCTCAAACCCCAGGTCAAAGGACCTAGTAGTGTACATACCACCTTCAGTTGATAAAGACCTTATTGATAAACTTGCAAGTGCACTCTCGGAGATCAATACTCCGATAACCCTGCAAATAACGTGTAAATTTTTCGATTGTTTGGACGGAATCTGTTCAGTTTAATTTCAATGTTTTGGAAGCCACAGTAGGACCTGACGCAAGGAATGCCATCACAAGAAATTATTTTTCATATCAGCATACGGCCTGCCATATCAACACCAGAGAGAGAATGCAAGGCTTAATCTCATCTTTTCCACGGATTACAATATTTTTAGAAAGAAACAAGCATTTTCCTCTTGGACCATACTGCGATTGATTGTTTGTGATATATCTACACCGGGAAGTTTCAATACCACACAACTTTGGAAATGCGAAGTGGGACCATATTAACAATGTTATTAAAATAATTGAATTGCCAGATCTTCATTGCAGCGCCCACGTTCACGTGGTTACGGATTCACTTTTGCAATTCATCGGTAATATTCTCGGAAACAATTCCGAAGGTTGCCAAAAAGTATTTTTACTATCCATCATAGTACTAGAAAAATCTCAGGACAAAAATAAGGTGCAAGGCCACATTGCCCCAAGAAATATAAATAAACCGGAAACGATCTTTCCTGAATCGAAGGAAGGAGGTGTACTTAGGAAGGAGGTGAAAATACTTATTAAATGCGGCCATGACAGATATCTTCGTTGTGAGGGAAGTGGTCTCTATGGTGAATGAAGTGTCCAGGCTAAGCCATGGAGACTGCATGCCTACAAAAAAAACTGTCATATAAAGGGCGCCCGAGAGCTATCTTATCTGCAGATATCTATTAAATCCATAAATTTTGTGTGTTGTTTGGTCAGTAAAACCCAAATTGCTGGGGAGTGGGGAACTTGATTTCCAAGTGAGACCAACTAACTCAGCCACGGAATGAAAAAAATAATAATAATAAATACATCGGTCAACTACTGAGTGCCGAGCACTCAGGATGAAGGGTCCGTAGTCACGAATGGTCGTTAGTGTAGTACCTCAAATAGAGAACTTTATGGTAACTGAAAAAGTTTCTAGTACCCAGGCTTGGTCTAAAACTGAGGAACTAACGAAAACGTTGTCTATTTGAGTCTTTCCAGTTGTTGTGAATTACATGGGTGTGAGAAGCGACTCCGACTTCTACCTGGAGAAGCGATTAAAGTCTTGGGGAAGAAGCGACTGGCGGGTGAGGGCCGTTCAAGACTCCGCACAGGCGCCTCCCCACCACCTTCGCCTCAACACTGGCTCTCTGAATACCTCCTTGCCAGGACAACTCCAGCTTTGAAAATTGTTAAAAAATACTTCTCGTCGCAAAATTTATAAATGAACTTTATAGAATTATTAACTAACTATTTAGCAACCTTTCTATCACCAAAAAGAGAGTTACTTAGTACAAAGCGCGCTATCGAAGTGCAATAAAAAATTGTTTTTTTAATTTTAACACAAAAAGTAAATGATAGATTTCAATCGGAATAGTTTTCCCTTGATAAGCATCGAATAACGCATAGTTAATGTGATTTTTAAATTTTTAGCTCCATTGTGGAGCTAAAAATTTAATTAAATTTTCGTGACCCCCCCTCTATTTCCATTTTAGCTCCATTATGGAGCTAAAATGGAAATAGAGGGGGGGGGATTCACGAAAATTACTCACATTTTCATGTCTGGCGCCGCTATTTTAAATTTTAAAAATATATTTAAAACCTACTCGTTGAGCTTTTTCCAGCGGTGTATAATAAGCTATAGGTTGTGGACAACATTTTTGTCTCCCCCACATTTTAGTCCCCATTTCTCAGACAAATTTTTGTCAACAACGATCAATATGGCGTTATGTTTGCCCACATAATGTACAAACCCATGCAAAATTTCAAGTCAATAGGTTGTGTGGTTCAGAGATACAATGCTGTGACAGACGGACGGACAGACAGACAACCGAGTGACATTATAAGGGTCCTTCGTTAGACTACGGACCTTAAAAAAGCCCATAAAACTTCCTCGTATCATTGACCGTATTCGAAATCGGAGCCTTTTCCACTCGATGTGGAGAGGACAGTGATTAAAACCACTGCGCTACTCGCGCAGACTTGCACACCTACAGTAATAAATAGATATGCGAGTCGTACCATACCGCTAGGCATAGGTGTTAAAGTAGCACCATCACAACGATCTAGCCAGTCGCTTTAAGGCAATTTTTTTCCCAGCATAGTCTGTGCTTGTTAACAGAAGAGACTTTTTTTAAAAGACCATCCCAGTAAAATACTTTTAAACTGAAGGGGAGGATGCAAGAATATTTACTGATGTTATCAAGAGTGTTTTAGGTGGGTCAGAAAATTGCTAGTTTGAGGAGGGATATACAGACTAGTAGTTTAACGGCAGCCACAAGGAGACAAAATTGATTGATTCTTATAATAAAGTTTTAAAAAAAGGTTCTATTTGGACATGCAGTAGCGTGGAAAGCAAGGTGTAAGGGATTAAAGGTGTGTTGGGAAGCAAACACTTATGGAACAAGAAAATTTGTTTAAAAATGGAAGAATGACCTCTATGGTGTCTTGCAGAACACTTCGGTGCTGATACTCTCCGTAGTTGGATAACTATACAAATCGATTAATTGTATTCCACTCTCTCGTAGACAAGATCAGTGATCCAATGCACCACGGAATCGGGAATCCATGGACCCCAAGCCCGACCTGAAAATACATCGAACCAATTTAAATGCTACGAGACCAAATAGATACATAGTGAATATATCCTTTTAATACTTTAAAACTGATATTATTAATGCATAAAAACATTAAGAATCCTCTGAAATATTAAGAGGCTAAGGAATTTTGCTACTTCCCTGAAGCGGACGGGGCTTTTCGACGAGGGTCATGATCACAAGAAAGTGAAATTGCGGGTATTGCGAACAAGAAAATATATGGACTGTCTTAGTTACTTAGAGCAAAATCAGACTCGCATTTACTTGCTTGTACGCTAAAGCAAGTTTTTTTCACAACATGGTCTGTGCTTGCTAACAGAAGTGACTTTTTACAGAGCCATTCCTGTAGAATACTTTTAAACTGAAATGCTATGAGCATAGCAAATAAATTTCGCGAATTTTACGTATTGGTTAAGTTATCAAATGCGGACATTATAAGGATATTAAAGAAACATGGCGCTACTCAGAATTAGCGAATGCAGAATTTAAATATGATGGTGAAAATTAGAAAACTTTTGCAATTGGCATCAAATGATAATTAAAAGTACTGCAGGTGTAAATGTGAATGGTCACATGGCATGACACAAGTTCCTTGATATCAGATCAAGGAACTTGTGATCAATACTACATACTTTCCTAGGGCTTCTTAGTCAATGCGGTCAGGAAGAAGACAGGTGATCTTTCCGATTTTCAGGAAGGTGTTGTTGTTGGAGCACGTTTCGCATGAGCCAAATTGAGAAAACAAAGGAAATCACTGGTGTGTGTGTCGAAAGCAACCATCTCAAAAGTATACAATGAATGGAAGACGAAAGAGGAGGATGCAGCTTTAAAGGGAGGGATTGTGGAGGATAGCCAGTACTCCAAAAACGAGACCGCAGAAATTTAAAGCGAATTGCGAGTCAGAAGTGAACCAGTGAAGGTCCAATATTCGACAAATAAGTGAAAAATTCAATTTAGGCAAAAAAAAAAAAAATCCAACCGAGCTATGGGTTGGGAGTTGTCGAAGATTCTGAAATTTGATGTTCCCACACGAAAGCCACTTCTTTCTGTAAAAAAATATGTATTCTGACGAGAGTCTCGATTTACACTGTTTTTGGTGAAAGTGCGGCGTGAGCTTCATGAAGAGCCATGCATCCAGACTGTCTCATGCCCACTACAAGCGACTGGAGGTGGTATCATAGTATATTCTGTTGGTACCCTCATACCTTTAGAAGATCCTGTTACCTCCAATGAATGCCTCTTTCCGTCGTATCAGACCAACTTCACCCTGCAATGCCTCATTTTTTACCCAGATTGCGACATATTCTTTCAAGACGAGAACACAACTATCTACCATGCAAAAATTGTAACTGAATGATTTGAAGAACGTTCCCAAGATTTACAACATCTACCCTGGCTGCCTAATTCTTCAGATCTAACTCTAGTTCAGAATTCGGTTAAAGAGCAGAGAAAGGGCAGTTCGGCTTCGCAGTTGTCTGCCGACCACAATACAGCAGCTGACAGATATTCTCACGAAAGAATAGTCAAATCTGGAGCTAGACCCCCCCCCCACCTCAAGCACCTAGTGGAATCCATACAACGATATGTACAAGCTGCAATTCTGGCAAAATGTGAACCTGCTAGATATAGAATAAAGATTTCTAATTTTTGGCCAGTGAGTATAGAATCTAAGGCAGCGTACCAGATTGACGAGAGAGAGAGGCCAGTGCAATGTTCAGTTCCCCTGATGTAATATAAGCACTGGGAAAACAAAAATGAGAGTAGGAGTACATTATAAACTAAATGACTGTAATGAATATGATAAACAACTATACAGACAAAAGAATGAGCCAGAAATTGGCATGTCTTATAATGCAGATTTTTACTTATAGACATTGACTGGAACTTGTGGAATGGTCACTCACAGTAGAATTTTTCTGGATGTAGTAGTAGTAGTGGCAAACAATGCAAGCTTATAAAACATCAGCCAAAAAAACCTTCCCACATCATCTTGCCATCCCATCAAATAATCTAGTTCTTCCTTGAACTTATACAAATTACTCATTTCCACAACAACAGATGAAAGTTTGTTTCAACAATCAACACCCGCTGGCTGAAGGAAAACTTCCACAGATCTACCCTGTAACCATCCTTCCTCAATTTCAATTTATGCTTCCACATGTGTGTGTGTGTGTGTGTGTGTGTGTGTGTGTGTGTGTGTGTGTGTGTGTGTGTGTGTGTGTGTGTGTGTGTGTGTGTGTGTGTGTGTGTGTGTTGTCTGAGCAAGAGGAAGAATGCCATTAGCATTGAACTTAATCAAAAGAACAATGGGCCCAGCACTGAACCCTAAGGGACTCCATTAATAGCATCAGTCCAGGAAGAAGTGTCCATTAATAACCACTCTCTGTCTTCCTACTCTCAATCATCCCTTTATCCATAGCCGTAACTTGCCCTTAATGCCACAACGCTCCAATTTGTATAGTAGTCATTTATGTGAAACATTATAAACATTTATTGGATGACTGTTTTCTGTAACATGTTATTGAGGCAACAAGAGAAAGCAATATCATTTATCTGATTATCAGCAGTCACTGTTCTTACGAATCTCCGGATAAAGGAACCACTTTATATAAGTGTATTAATATGGATTTTGCATAAATTATATAGCATATTTGCCAGACTGTAAAACGAACCTTTTCCTGGAAAATATTGTCTAAAATTCTCTTGAATCTTATGGTCCGAACATATACTAGATGCATGCAGTGATTTTTTTTTTTTTTTTTTCTATTCAGATCATTTAAACCGATGCGAATAAAAAAATAAAATAAAAGAGAAAAGGAAAAAAATCAGAAATGAATAAAGAGTTTAAATTTTACTTTTATTGCCAACAAAAATTATAACCTGAATTTCAACGTGACGGGAACCCACGGTTCACATTTATCGCTTTTTTTTGGCGTTCATTTGACTCGTAAGGCGTTAGTGAAACTCATGACATCGATTTTGTAACAATAAACATTTATTCGCTAACCTAAATTAAATTTATTTTATAAACATAAAATTGTTTATCACTTATTTTATTTTATTAATTGATTGATTTTGTTAAAAGCGCCTAGCATATACAATCATTCCTTTAAAAGGAAAACATGGTGTCGCGGGCCATATAGAAGTTTATGGATAAGCTCCTTGATAAGAACTTTTAGAAGGCTAGTGAATAAACAAGATTTAAGAATTAGGTAATGAATAATGAGTCAAACTGTCATTTTATTTATTAACAAATGATTGTAGTAATATTACTAATTAAATGTTTTTACTATTAAAAAGCACTGCACAGTATGCTCGAAGATTCTTTTCAGACAAGCTTCAACAAATAGAAGACAACACAGATCCATACTTCGAAAATGGGCGATAATACTGGAAATGCCAGATATGTTTTTGCTAACATGATGAACTTTGGTAGTCGTTTTACCAAAGAGGACCAGAAAAGTAGCTGGCAGTAAAGTTGCATGCTCAGTGAACGATTTCAAAAGTAAAAATAATTGGCGAGGATCAAATATGCGCACGGTTTTTAAAACTACTATGGCCGGTTGTTTTGCGCCTTCCACATATTCAGCTAATTTGGAGGCTAGTGAGTTCATAGCTCTTTCAGAGTTTTCTGTTGCAAAAGGAAAACCTGGAGCCATGACAAATGATCTGCAATTTTGTTGTGTGCATCAGATGCTAAGAAGTTGTGTGCCTCAGAAGCGGTAAGTGTACTCATTAAATGTTCACCATGAACAGGCAAAAATTCAAGCTCCATAGTCAATAGATCCATGCTATCAGAAGATAACAGCTGAGAGAGTTTTCTAAGCTACATAGTGCTAGCATTGTCTCGTTATCACTTTATACAAAGCCTTTATATAGAGTAATATGTTTTGCGTGATAAATTGCCGCATTAATGAAATATTCCAGCCTGGTGTCAGTGGAACTATAAGAAGAGATGGCTTATCTATGTTTTGCTGACGCAAGTAATCCAAATAAAGTGCTCGGCAACCTGGAGCTTTAGAAAACATTGCTTTCATGCAGCCAACCAAATTATCACATGATTCAAGGCAACTTCCCAAACCAACCTGTGAGTTGGTCTCTCGCACACTAGCAAGGCTTTTGTGGATTTATTGGATGATTGTTTTCTACAGCAGCATATTCGAGATGCAACCAGAGGGAGTAACACTCTTGATCTGATTATCGGTAGTGATTCTTCATGCATTAAGAATCTGCAGATAAAGGAACCACTAGGTGGCAGTGATCACAGTGTACTGATGTGGGATTTACTCAAAGATGTAACTACCGTCAAGGATAAAGTGAAGGGTGTTTGCTTTCGTAAAGGTGACTACGGTGGTCTGAGACAGTTTTCAAATTCTAACTGCCATCTGTCGTAGAGGTTTGCAGCTTAAATAAATTCAAGGTAGGACTAAACGAACATTTGGAGTGAATGGATGGGTGAAATGGGAAGGGGTTTTTTTTTTTGGCTGATGCTATATAAGCTTGCTTTATATTCCTCTACTAATGCTAATACTAACTTCGAAATTCATCACCAACCAAGGAAAGTATGTATATGAACCCAGCAGGTTGCGTGAACTACATTAGGAAGCACGCCTTCTAAGACCTCAATAAATTTTCTTTCATATAGGCTGCGTTGGCTGAAACCAATGCTGCAACATCGTTAAAGTCAACGCCAATGAGAGTAATTGTCCTTACAACAAGACACCTATGCCTATGTAGTGAGTTTTGGAAATAGCAAATATTTCCAGATAAGAACCATGCCTTTATTCATTAATAATTTAAATATGAAATTAATCATAATAATTCAAAGAAAGAAGAAATTACCTGGTACCAGATAAAAAAAACTGTTCATTTGAATTAATCACTCTTTAACTATATGAAACTCTAACGCATTACATATTTAAGTAACTGTTATTGTTACCATATTAAAATTAAAAAAAAAAAAAAAAAAACCCAAGAAAGAAAAACAAAGCTGACTGAAAGACTCCATTACCAAAAACAAAAGCAGGCTCCCAAATAATAAATTACTTAAGTCAAAAAATAACACGAAAGAATAGGGGCATCACAAGGCATGATTTCTTCAGGGCACCCACACCTGTTGAACTGCTTCCATAGTGAACTGCTAAAAGGCAGCCAAGCGTTTAACAAGGCCTCTGTACGACTTGTGTCCGAACAAACCGAGCGAAATAATCTTCAAAAAAAAAAAAAAAAAAAAAAAAAACGAACTAAAATTCAGCCAACCCACTTTATGTTTTCTTTTAATACAGTGCCTTATTTTAGTTAAAAGCTGCCATTTAGTTAACCGATGTTAATTGATATTGTTTCCTTTATTTTATTTAATTGTTTCATTATTTTCCTCAATAGTTTGATTTGGTATGGTTATTCGAATGGCAAACAAAATAAATGCATTTGTTTTGGTTCTGTCTTTTTTTTTTTTTTTTTAGTTTTTGTTTTGGTTTTTTAGGTTAACTTGATGAACACCCTTCAGTTCACTAATTCCGGCATCATATTCTGGATATGCAAAAAGCGATTCATCAAGCGCTTCACAAATCATGGCCCAATATTCGATCACAGAAAATATTATTCCCAACTTTGTCAATGCTTCTAGAAGAAAGAATAAATACATGTATTCAAGTATTCTTCCTCTTCTGGAGCAAGAATTTCGATATAGAAATGAGCAATCTCATTTCCATATTTCCGCAGTCAACCAGACAATAGAACACTTCCCACATGTAAAAGTTGAATCTTGAAGCTGCAAGAAATAGTTTTATTCACAAAAAAGAGAATTTCGGAGGTCTCCTAAGGAAGTGGAATTTTGCTCTAACAGCTGAGCCGGCTAATTCCATGCCTCACCTCAAGATGTGGAGGAACTGCATTCATAAAATTCGAATTTACTGTTTTTTGTAGGATATTGTTTGATCGGCTAAACCAATCGGTTTTTCGGTATTCTTCTGTCACAAATTGATGTTAAGTAATTATTCATGTAAATTGTTCAAGTAGCTGTATTCTGTGTAAAAAAAAAAAAAATCTTTATATAATCAGGATGACTTGAACAGACTTCAAAGATAGTCACAGAAGTGGCAGCTATGTTTTAATGCTACTACTCGTAAAAGCAAGGTCTTACTTACCCTTGGGGAACAGCAACCCACAAATACATTATAAATTTGGTGGGGTTGAATTAAAAACAGTAGAGGAGGAAAGGGATCTGGGAGTTACAGTACGGGCAGATATGAAGTTTTGCGAACAGTGTAAACAGGCAGCCAGGAAAGCCCGCGGTGTCCCTTGAATGATTTATCGAACGTTATCCTGCAGAGATAGAGAGGTCATAATCCCACTGTATAAGGCGATTGTAGGACCACATTTGGAATATTGTACTGTGCTCAAGTATGGAGACCTCATCTGAAAAGTGACATTGAGCTTCTTGAAAGGGTCCAAAGAGGGGCAACTCGAATGGTGAGATCGGCAGGACGACCGTATGAGGAAAGACTTCGATTATGTGGGCTATAAATCTTGGCAAACCAGGCACTTCAGCGGTGACCTGATTGAAGTTTATAAGGCTCTGAGAGAGATTAGTAAAATGAATGAAGGTGGAATTTTCACTGTTATAAAGAATTCCAGAACTAGGGGTCATATATTCAAATTACAGGGGTTGAGGTTTAGATTAGATTGTGGGACGTTTTCTTTTAGTCAGCGAACCGTTGATTGCTGGAACAACTTACCCTCTCAGGTAGTTGAGGCTGACAGTTTGAACAAATTCAAAAGTCAACTGGATAGTTACCTGCGTGAGGAGGGAAGCATATAATTTGTATTTTCTTACCTACTTTGGGGTAAGACGGTTCTTTTTTTTTTTTTTTTTTTTTTTGTTGCTAGTGCAGCAAACGCCTGTGGAGGCCCTGGCACTATATGGCGAATACTATTACTATTATAGCTGTATTACCTTATAAAAGGAATTATCAATTGTTAATTTCATACCGTATTAAAAAAAGTCTCGTTGTTCCTAAGCCTGCATTACCAATGAGCAATCATTTTATATGGGAAAGGTATAAACATATTGATTTCACCTCAGTTAGGTGAAAGGCAATTTGGAGGGTGGCGAAAATTCGGTCACACCATCTGGCGAATTCTTCTGAGAGAATGACAAAGCAAGACCGAAAATTCAAACTTTTAAAATGTCATCTTGTAAATGGTGACCGCGATCTGGTTCTTGCTGTTTCTAACAGAATCCGCGTGTGTAGCACAGTGGTTATAATCACTATCTTCCCCACACTGGGTGGAAAAGGCCCATGTTTGAATCCCGTCAATGATGCGAAGAACTTTTATGGGCTTTTTTCACTCCCCGGCTGAGTTGGTCTCAGGCATAGATAGCAAAGTTTTTACTCGGGGAAATTCGAGTTTTTCGTCCTGCAAATCAAAACAAAATGACTAGAGAACACATGCAATTGATGAACATACCGTGCGCAAAGATGAATTAATTTTCGGGTCACCCTAACACGACACTTTGTTTCTAATAGCGCGCACTATCCAACTTCCACTTTGTAATTGCAGTTTACTTTTTTAATGATGTGAATAAAAAAAAAATAGTACGAAGAGGTGGAAAGTTAGGAAACAAGGTGAAACTTGTTCATACTTTACTTTCATTTCTGTAGGTTGTGTTTTTAGGAAATACATATGGAGGTTAATTGTTTCGGAGACTTAAAATAGAAATAACTAATAGATACTGTCTACTTAATGTGCGCTCTCTGACCTTCGCTTTGCAACCAACCCGCATTATACTTCCTTTACTGAACGCATTATTATCGACGAGATTCGAATTCAGATCTTTTCAACCCGGTGTGAGGAGGACGGCGATCCTACCAACTGTGCTACCCCACGACGGTCCTTTACTGAACGGAATTTCAGTACTATGGACGGATTAAGGGCAGGAAGTCGGGAGAAGCAAGCAAGATCAGCTTAATCAGGCTCGACCATTGGGGAGAAGGCAGGGAATTGGAGCCTGGGTCCCCTAAGGGAAAGACAACTGGGTTCAAAACGACGTTTTTCCCAAAGTCCTTACTGGTTCTCAATGCCCATGATTAAAGGCTTGTAAGAGAGAAGACCCTGGCATTGGGGAGGGGGGGATATCAAAGGAAAATAAATGGGAAAAAACAATAATAATAAAGTATTTATAGTATTTTTATTTTTTTTAGAATTTTAAACGTCACTGAATTCCCCAGACTCAGATGCAAAGTGAACATTATTATTATTTTTTTTTCCAGTTGTTCGTGTTTCGCTGGCGAATTCAAAACATTGTGGCAAAATTAGACACCTGTCACTGACGTCTGTTAAACGCCAAACAAAAATATAATGTCTCATAATTCATAGTACAAAGGGTACCACTGCAATGAAGAGAATGCAAGTACCTATCAAAGCTGCCCATAATTTGAAAAACAATTCGACACCACAAAGGACCACCAGAACAAATCAAACCCGCAGGGATCTGACTTCATAACAGAAGGAACAAAATGAAATCGCAAATGCACATCCAAGCTGTCTGGACTAAATAACCTCGGATGGGATCTTAACCAATGAATGGCTACAAAACAAACTGGACTTTGTAAACCTCGGATGGGACAATGTCCCAAAAATGACATTCCACTGACTGAAGAAACTGCACACTAGCCTTATTGGCGATCTGACCTGGCGCCCTTGCCTGGTCCACTTTTCTTCCCTTTCCCTGGCCGGGGGGGAGGTGATGGTCCCTCTGTCTCCTTCCCTCCTTGCCACCCACACTTTCCCTTCTGGTGGGGCATGGGCATGCCCCACCAAATCTTGGAGTCACCTTCTCTATCGACTCCACTTTTCTGTCTGTCGCCCCCCCCCAGCCTTCAGTCTCCCTCCCACTCTAACTGCACGCAAGCGAATGCCCCACACATCCAAACTTAATTACAGCCAAATTAGATTCGCCCACAATTTTCGGCCTCACAATTCTAGCACAACTACCACGCGATAACCTCTCAATTTTTTTTTTTTTTTTTTTTACTTAGTTATTTTTATTTTTAATTTTTATTTTATTTATTTATTTATTTTATTTTATTATTTTTTTTTTTATTTTAGGTCCTAGCCACTGAAATCTCAGGAAACTAGGTGGCAGGACCTACCAGAGTACTTATTTAAAATATTGGTGTACCTGGTCTGCCTCCACGGGGCAAAGTGTGGGCAACGTCTGGCCTCAGCAGAGGCCTGGCGGCTAAATGGCCAGAAGAACAACGGTACACAACATTACTCATGTACAATATCCATACACTTTTAAATCTCTTTAAATCATTGTCGTGTGATACAGTGTACTGTATCACATGACAATGTAAACTACGCGGAGATGGGGGAAACCCCTGGTGCCGTTTGACCCCAAACACACTTTACACTTTACACTTTACAGTACAAAGGGTACTTTGTACTCTGTCAGAGCAACTGAAATATCTTGGCATAGTACTAGATAGAAAACTCTCCTTCCAAGCTCATCTCAAATACATCAGAACCAAAGTGAGAAACTATACTGCCATGGTTGCTAGGATATCCCGTCGGGACTGGGGTCTCAGCAAGCGAACCCTCTCATTGTACTACAAGGCTATCTTCATCCCTCTGATTACGTATGCAGCCGGAATTTGGTTTGGCAAGGCTACGACTGCAGTAAACAGACGAATCCTGGATTCCACTCAACGCACGGTCCTGCTCTCCATCTCTCGTGCCTGCTGCACTGTGAGTACTCACGCCCTCCAGGTCCTGGTGGGGGCCCTCCCCCTCGACCTGGAGGTGGTGAGAAATGGAATGTTGTATCATCTGTCTAAGGGCGTGTCTCAGACCTGCTTGGGATTCGAGCTGAATCTTACCAACAACCAAAAATTTGAGAAGAGGAGACTTCAAGCACACATGCAGTGGGTGTGGCAGGACCGCTGGACAAATTCAACCAAGGGGGAAATCACCAGGAGATTCATCCCAGATGTTAGCAGAATCTATCCAAAATCCCCATTATGGTTTTCTCCAGGCTTGTATGCCACGTATTTGCTTACTGGCCATGGTTCAATAAAGGCAAAACTAACAACCTTTGGCCTAGAAGAGGACTCAACATGCGCCTGTGGAGGAATTGAGGACTGGGATCACCTCATGCACGAGTGCCCCCTCTACGATGACCTCCGCTGCCAGCTTATCACAAAGTTGACTTATATACCAAAAGGCAAAGAAAACCACTTACTGGATACTAAGGAAGAGTATCAAGCTCTCACCAACTATGCACAGCAGCTTTTCTTGAGGAGAAGACAACTAATTGCAGCAACATGATAACCCTCTACTAAATGAACCCAGGGACCCTGATGGTACTGGAACCAGGCAGCTAAACTTAACCAGCATTACCATCGTTGGTGTGAACTACTATACATTCTCCAAAATTTCACCCACCAAAGATAACTACCAAATAACTACCTTTGAATAGAGACAACCCACAAATTAAGACAATCTAAGAAAGACAAAAGGTTCTTATTCTTCTGGACTTGTCTCTCATGGATGTGACCAATAAGACAATCTCCTAGATAAAGACTGACAATGCCACCGGCATGCCATTGGATGTCACCTTCTTCTTCTTTTCTTGGCCAACTAGCATTCCGAACCATGTACCCTAACTTGGTTCACTTTAATACCCCCTCCCCTGGTAGGGAGAGGGAGGGGACGGGTTTCTGTCTCCTCCCCCTCCCTGCTACACCCTTTTTTTCTCCTGGTGGGCCAGTCTCCACTGACCTTTCTGGGGTTGCCTTCCCTATCATCCCCATATTTCTATCTGTCCCCCCTTCCTCAGTCTTCACCCCTACTCTAACTAAATATGCATTTTATTCTATTTTATTTTTATTTTATTATAATTTTTTTTATTTATTTATTATTACTATTACTTTTTATTTTTTTATTTTTATTTTATTTTATTATTTTTTTTTATTTTTATTTTTTTTATTTTATTTTTATTTTTATTTATTTTATTTTTATTTTTATTTATTTTATTTTTATTTATTTTTATTGATTTTTTTATTATTATTTTTATTTATTTTTTTATTTTTTATTTATTTATTTATTTTTATTTTTTTTATTTATTTATTTTTTTTATTTATTTTTATTTTTTTTTTATATATATACTGTATATATATATTTTTTTTATTATTTTTTATTTTATTTATTTATTTATTTATTATTATTTTTTTTTATTTTTTATTTTATTTATTTATTTATTATTTTTTTTATTTATTTATTATTTTTTTTAATTTATTTATTTTTTTTTTTTTTATTTTTTTTTTTTAGGCCCTTGCCACTGAAATCTTAGGAAATTAGGTGGCAGGGCCTGCCAGAGTAATTACTTCTAATGCGATCCCTCTATGCCTGACCTGCCTCCTCGGGGTTAAGTGTGGGCAACGGGGGGGTCCCACTAGGGGCCCAACGGCTAAAAGGTCAGAGGAACAACACAACATGACACTACACAACATAAACATTAGCATTAGCATTAGCATTAGTAGAGGCATTTGATGCAAGAAAGCAAGCTTATGCAGCATCAGCCAAAAAAAAAAAAAAAAACCACTTCCACTTCACCCCTCTGTTCGTTCAAAATACCTGTCCAGCTGAGCCTTAAACTTATTTAGGCTATCAACCTCCACCACAAGGGATGGAAGTCTGTTCCACCAACCAACCACTCGCTGGCTAAAGGCAAATTTCCGCACGTCTATCCTACATCTGTCTTTCCTCAATTTGAATTTATGCCCTCTCAGGTGATTATTCTGAGCTACAGGAAGAATCCCATCAGCATTGAGCATGCTTAAACCATTCAAGGCTTTATACACCTCTATCAGATCACCTCGCTGGTGCCTAGTCTCCAGACACTGTAATTTGCAAAACTTAAGCCTTTCTTCGTAAGAGCACCCCTTTGTTCCATTCACTAATCTTGTTGCCCTTCTCTGTACTCGTTCCAGCAGCTCTACATCCTTCTTGAAATGAGGCCTCCAGACCTGTATACAGTACTCTAGGTGTGGCCTGACCATCGCCTTATACAATGGAATAATCACCTCCTTATCCCTGCTGGAAAAATTCCTGTATATCATTGACAATACTCCATGAGCTACTCTTGCAGCCCGTCTGCACTGCTCAGGGAACTTCATATCTGCCTGCACAACCACCCCCAAGTCCCTTTCATTCTCTACCACTGTCAGTGTTGTACCATAGAGTTGATACGTTGCTCTGGGGTTGCTGTTTCCCATGTGTAGTACTTTACATTTGTCAATGTTAAACTTCATTTGCCACCTCTCAGCCCATCTGCTCAACCTTTCCAGATCCTGTTGCAGAAGCATAGTGTCAGTAGTGTCCTTGACAACCCTGCCAACCTTTGTATCGTCTGCAAACTTGGACATTAATCCCGATATACCATCATCAATATCATTTATAAATACAGAAAACAATAATGGACCCAACACTGAGCCCTGAGGGACTCCACTAATAACATCAGTCCACGATGAGCAGTGTCCATTGATTACCACTCTCTGTCTTCTCCCCCTCAACCACCCCTTTATCCATAGCAGCAATTTGCCTCCAATGTCACACTGCTCCAATTTGTGTAGCAGTCTTCCATGTGCAACAGTATCAAAAGCCTTTCTAAGATCCAAGTATGTAATATCAAAGTTATTCCCTGCATCCAGTTCTTTTGTGACTGCATCATAGTATCCAATCAAGTTGGTCAGGCAAGACTTCCCCTTAACAAAACCATGCTGTGTCTGAGCTATAACTGAAGTCTTGTCTAAATGATCCTGCAGTGCGTCTTTAACCAGTGCCTCCATTAATTTTCCTGGAACAGAAGTCAAGCTCACAGGTCTATAATTACTTGTGTCAGCCTTTGATCCTCCTTTGTGAATTGGGGTCACATTTGCACATTTCCAGTCTATGGGTACCTCCCCTGAGTCCAAGGAAGCTCTCATAATTATGGCTAAGGGTTTGCTTACTTCCTTTGCTGCCTCCTTTAATATAACTGGATAGATCCCATCCACCCCGGGTGCCTTTCTTGTGTTTATCTTCAACAGTTTCTCCTCCACTTTACTCCCAGTTATTTCAAGATTCTGTAACTTACTGCTAGAGTTGAATACACCTCTGGCATTCCCCTCGCTGAATAACTCCTCATGTGTGAATGTCGATGCAAAATATTCATTTAGTTTGTTAGCCACCTGAGCAGGATCATCAACACTTGACCCATCAATATCAAGTGGACCAATCTGATTCATCCCTTTCCTTCTAGAGTTTACATAAGTAAAGAACTCTTTGCTGTTTTTCTTTGCATCCCTTGCCAAGGATTTCTCGTAATCTGCCTTTGCCTGCCTAACCTCCTTTGTAACTTGGTTGCATATCAACTTGTATCTATCATAGGCTTCTGTGTCATGTGTTAATTTGTAAGTATCCCATGCATTTTTCTTCTCTGCCATATGCCTCATTAGTTCATCTGACATCCATTTTGGCCTAAACCTTGAACAATATTTCTTAGTTGGTATGTAAAGCCTAGTAGCTTCCAAGATAAGTTCTTTGAATGCTTCCCATTTTGAATTTGCTGTTGGTAACATCATCAGTTGGTCCCACTGTATAGAATTTAAATACTGTCTCAGTCCATCGTAGTCGCCTTTACGGAAGCAATAACCCTTCCCTTTACCCCTAATGGTAGTTACCTCTTTGAGTAAATCCCACTTCAGCACACTGTGATCACTGCCACCTAGTGGTTCGTTTATCTGCAGATTCTTAATGCATGAAGAATCACTGCTGATAATCAAATCAAGAGTATTACTCCCTCTAGTTGCCTCCCGAACATGCTGATGTAGAAAACAATCATCCAATAAATCCACAAAAGCCCTGCTAGTAGTGTGTGAGTATCCAGCCCCCAAATTCCAGTCAATATCTGGGAAATTAAAATCTCCCATTATAAGACACTCTGATTTACTGGCCCACTCTATTTCCCTGTACAGTTCCTTATTATACTCATCAGAGTCATTAGGCCTATAGCACACTCCTACTCTCAATTTTGATCTCCCAATGCTTATGTCACACCAAACTGACTCCACACTGCACTGTCCAGCGATGTCGACTGGCTTCACTTCCTTGGTTTTTATGTGTTTCTTAACTAATAGCATAACACCTCCCCCCTTCCTATCCTGTCTATCCTTTCTGTAGACGTTGTACTCCCCAAATTGCAGTTCCGCATCCCTTATATCTGTGTGACACCACGTCTCTGATATCCCAACAATATCTGCCTTCGATGTTTTGAGCAATACCTCAAATTCATCAAATTTATTTACTAAACTCCTAGCATTGGTGTACACGCAAGTATACCTGCACCTGTTTCTATTCTTAGCTACCCTAACACAACCCATGTGTTTACTTGTACCACAATGGCTCCCAGCAGTCTCTGAAATACCATGCATCTTGTTTTTCAGGCTTCTGCTCATTCTAATAGAAGCAGTGCAAGAATCTCTTTCACCTCTGCCAGTGGCTACTGTCAATCTATTGGTCTTTGTCTCCCCCCAAGCTAGCAGTTTTCCGACCCACCTAACACTGCCTCGATAGCATCAGCAAATATTCTTGCACCCTTTCTATTTAAGTGTATCCCATCCCTGTAGAAGCAATCTCTCCTGTTAACAAGTACAGTCCAGGCTGAAAAAAATTCTACCCTTTGAGCCTTGCACAATCTTTCCAGGGCCGAATTGATCGACAAGGCTCTCATCATATACTCCCTCCTATCGTGTCTGGGCAGAATTGCAGACACTTTCAAATTCAACCCTAATTCTCGGCTTTTGTTCAACAGTGACCTGTACTTGTTAAGTAATTCTGCCGGTCTCCTACTCTTAATATTATTAGTGCCAACGTGTACAACATGTACCTTACACTTTTTAAAATCTCTGGCCTTCACAGTGTTCTGTGTTTCACAAACAGAGTACACAACACGGAGATGGGGGAAACCCCTTGGGCCGTTAGACAATGAACACTTTACACTTTACACTTTACACTTTAGTACAAAGGGTACTTTGGCGGATATAGGGGAAACCCTGGAAACCGCCAATAAAATACAAAATTACTTTGCAGTACAAAGGGTACTGTAAGTGTAAGTGTAAGTGTGTGTTGTTGTCTTACGGCACCAGGGGTTTCCCCCATCTCCGCGTTGCTTTCATTGTGGTGAACCAGTACTAGGAAAGTTTTGCAATATGACGCAACAATGAATCACAGGAAGCTGCTTGTTGAGACATGTTCATACGTGCATAGTAGCCGCCGCGCCAAGTCGATGGGCTCAGTTATTCATTAGTAGTGAGAGTGTAAAGTGCTTGCGATGGCATTGTGTTCACGAAATGAGATAAGGACAGTTTTGCGGTATAATTTCGTGCGTGGTTTAACCATAGACCAGTGCTTAGAAGAAATGACTCTTGCACTAGATGATGATTGTCCACATCGTACAACGATATTCAGGTGGTATAGAGAATTCCAAAGGGGAAATTTCACTCTGGAGGATTCTGAGAGGCCGGGAAGGCCACGAACGTCAGTTACGGAGGAAAACGTTACTGCTGTGAGGAAAATGCTTGACGAAAACAGGCGAGTGACCTACCAATAGATAGAGGATACTTTGGGCCTAAATGCACCAGCAATTCGTTCGATTCTGGAAGATCATTTGCACGTGAAGAAACTTTGTTTTCTCTGGGTGCCGCATCAACTGACTGAAGAGCAGATGACACGACGTGTGACTTGGTGCCGAGAGATGTTAAAAAAGTTTGATAAGGGACAATCTCGGTATGTGAACAACATCGTGACAGGTGACGAGACTTGGCTGTACTATTACGATCTGCCGACCAAGGCTCAAAACAAAGTTTGGGTCTTTGATGATGACGACACACCCGTAATTGTCAGAAAATCCCGATCTGTAAAGAAGAAAATGATAGCTGTATTTTTCAAATCGAGTGGAATTGTGGAACGTGTCGTTTTGGACACGCAGAAGACAGTCACAGATAAGTGGTATACTGAACAATGCCTGCCTAAAGTCATTGGATCTATGAAGAACCTGCGGCCAAAGTCAAGAATGGACACCTGGTACCTCGATCACGATAATGCTCCAGCTCACCGCGCCAAAGCCTGCACCGAATATTTGACCACGACAGGATTGAAACTTCTCGAGCACCCTCCCTACAGTCCAGACCTTGTTCCCTGCGACTTTGCACTGTTCCCGCATGTGAAAATGAAGCTAAAAGGGAGGCGGTTTTCCAGTGATGAGGACCTTCTATGGGCTTGGGACAACGAGTGTGCTTTACTCCCTAGTGAAACTTGGCAGAACTGGTTTAAAGATTGGTTTCGGAGGATGGAGAGGTGTATTGAATGTAGAGGAAATTACTTTGAAAAAATTAAATAAACAAAGCTGTATTGCAAAACTTTCCTAGTACCTTTTTACCGCCCTCCTTATTCCGTTTGTGGGTAACAGAGATGATGTCATTACCTACGCCGACGATATAAAGTTCCTAACGGAAATACCACCATCCGCTGACAGGGGAGTGATCACATCGGAAATCTGTAATAAGATCACAGCTTTCTCTAGCCATCTCAACCATTTCGGTCTCAAACTGAACCCCCAAAAATCCGTTATTATGGTTTTTTCTCTGAAGAAGTGTCCCACATCCATACAACCCTCACCGCAGGGTGCAGTTATTCCAAGTGTTACTAAACACAAAGATCTCGGTGTAACCTTCGACCCAAACCTTAGGTTCAACTGTCACATCGAATGTGTTCTACGCAAGATCAACCGAATGCGCTGGATTGCCCGTCAACATCTTCTTCATAACACAGACGCAAGAACCACAATCAGATATCTGGAAACCATTGTGTATCCTACCTTTCTGTATGCCTCTGAAATATGGGCATCTGCAGTACCTTCTCTCATGAAGCCCATCTTCGCCAGTGAATACTGGATATTGAAGTGGGCAACCCACAAACATCGACTCCCCCCTCAGCAGAGGACCACCATCATGGCCGACCAACTCCAAATCCCGCGGCTGCCTCAAATAATCAGCATGAGGAGAACTGCGACCACAGTCAAAATGCTGGTTGGAAAAATCAACTCCCCCGACTTCTGGGATATATGCCAGTGGCATGTTCCACTTCCGTCCTTACGAGCCACCCCTCTTCTTCAGCTACAACGGAACAGGCTGAAGATCAGTGACAGATTCCTACCTGGACAAGTACTTCCTACAGTACAAGCCCTGCTAATGATTGGAGTTGACCTGCAGAAATTCGCTTCTGATCTCAATTACAGGCGATCGTTGGCCGAACTTGTTCCCCTTTTGTTTGGCCCCTGATGTCGACTCATACTGATATCTCCACCTGCTATCTCCTATGAGGCGCATAACGGCACGTCGCAGGCAAATCGACGAACTGTCTTCATAAGAAAATGCAATACCGAACAATAATTTGGCACTGTGAAATATTCTGACTTGTGTGAATATGCTTAAATATGTGCTTTGTACATATAAACGTGCACATACCTTGGTGTACTGTCTGCTTCACATCTATGTACATACTCATATCTATTGAATGGTTAATGCTACGTTTTTAATTGTTATGTAATCTCTTATACTGCACAAATTTTTATACTGTACATATTTTTATATTACCCTATATCATTGTCAAGCCCCTGGCCTCCTGGCTGTGGCGGGCACATTATTGTATCTTTACTGTACAATAAAGATTTTCTTCTCTTCTACCCTTTGTATATCGAAAAGTCTTCGAAGTAGCACATCGGGTGGAAAAGGCACGGGTTCGAATCCCATCGATGACCTCAGGAACTGTAATGGAATTTTTTCTCTCCGTGGCTGAGTTAATTGGTCTCAGGCGTAGCTAGCAAGGTTTTCCCTAGAAACTGGTATTTTTCCGTCCAGCAAAACAGGCAAATCGACCAGAGAACACATGCAATTTAAAGACATTATACATATATAATACATAAACTCAAGCGAATATAATAGCTTGAGTTTATTAAATGAAAAAAAATTAAATCTATTTTAGAGTATAACCATTTAGATAATATTGGTAGGGAAAGGTACATGGGAGGATCTGATTTCCAGATTAAAAAAAACAAGGAAAATGGTTTATCATTCAAACAAGACAAACTGACAATTTTTATATAGATGCCCCATAACCTTCATTGTTTGGTACAAACTTAAAGGCTGGTCCACACCAACGTGACAGCGATTGCAGTGATGCTACTGTTTGTCTTCCTTTTGGGCGGTAGTTTACTTGTGTGAATTTGAGTGAGCCTTAATTTCGGTCTTGAGTAAAATAACTGTGTCATTATTGCCATTATGCGAAGATGAAGAAAAGAGATATGTATATAATATTTCGATAAGATAAATACTGTAGTTTATTTAGTATTTATGAACTAGATTTTATGTAGATGTCTGTATATTATACACGTTTTATAATAATTGAATTTTCTTTATTAATTTTTAGAACCAGAAAAAAATCTGGATGAATGATATTACTGTAGATCGTGGAATTGAAAATGAGTTCTACGCTTTGTTTTCAAAGAGGACTTTTATTTAGTTTCAGAGAGTTTATTATTTATTATTACAAACTGTAAGTACACAAACTACACAAATGTAAAAAGTATAGACGTCTATTTAAAAAATTATAATTCTTGGATGGAAAAATGTGCATACCCTGCTACACTGCTTTCGCCTGTTAATGGTTGATTCCTATGGAAACATGTAGAAAGTTTGGATCTGCAGAGGTACTAAAATTACTTGAACAAGGTTCAGTTGAACTAGGAGTTATAGGTGTACTTGATGTCCTTTTCCCATAATTACAACTGGCTGTAGATGCCAATAATAATGACTTTCTTTCTCTGTTCCAATTCCTTCTCCACAAAATGTTTGCAATTTTCTTTTCTATTTTTTCAGTGTTTGCCTCCATGATCAAAATGTCTTGATTGTTCTTACAAAAACAAGCTCTGTTGTATCAAAATTTGAGTTATTGTTCATGTGTTTTGTGGGTATTTTGCATATATGATAGTACTTTTTCAAGTACTATCATATCTGGCCTTTTTTCTCTTGGGAAGTTCTTCGACTTTTTTATTTTCGTCGTTTTCATTTAGTCCAATATACGTTCAGTGTCCTCTGTTTCGTTTTCTTCAGTTTCCACATGGTTCGAAATTTCATTTGTGTCACCCAAATTTTAAGATGGTGCATCGACATTATACGTAACACTACGTAGTTCTTGCAAATTTCAAAAAAAAAAAAAAAAAAAAAAACCGGCTGATACCTCCATCTGTTTGGCCCAAAGCTTTATCTTATTATTATTATTATTATTTATTAGCCATATGGAAGCCTGAGGCTATGCTGCACCAGACAAAAAAAATTCCCAGTTACCCTGAGAGAGAGAGAGAGAGAGAGAGAGAGAGAGAGAGAGAGGAATTACCAAGAAAGAAAGATGATACCCAGCTCAGGACCCTGGGTGTACCAAGCCCATACTCAACAGATATGAACCCCTGGGGACTGGGATTAAATTGTCATGTTAACAATTTGTGCTGCTTGTTCCATTGCCTTCGTGGATAGCACAGTTGGTAGTAGTAGTAGTAGTGGCATGTGATGCAAGAAAGCAAGTATATGAGCTTATGCAGCATCAGCCAAAAAAAAAAAAAAAAAAAAAAATCACACCATTCCCTCCAAATGCCTGTCCAGTTCCTCCTTAAATTTATTCAACCTATCAACTTCCACAAGGACAGATGGAAGTTTGTTCCAGCAATTAACCACCCCCTGGCTAAAGGCAAATTTCCGCACATCTATTCTACATCTGTCTTTTCTTAATTTGAATTTATGCCCCCTTAGATTCATAATCTGAACAAGTGGAAGGATCCCATCAGAATTCAGCGTGCTCAACCGATTCAATGCCTTATACACCTCAATCAGATCACCGCGCAGGTGCCTAGTCTCCAGCCACTGCAATTTGCAGAACTTAAGCCTCTCTTGGTAAGAGGATCCCTTCATTCTCCTCACCAATCTTGTTGCCCTTCTCTGTACACGCTCAAGTAAATCTACATCCTTCCTAAAATGAGGCCTCCAGACCTGTACGCAGTACTCAAGGCGTGGCCTGACCATTGCCTTATACAGAGGGACAATCACCTCTTTCTCCCTGCTAGAAAAATTCCTATATATCATTGACAAAACCCCATGACCTGCCCTGGTAGCCTGTCTGCATTGCTCAGAAAACTTCATATCTGACTGCACAATTGCTCCCAGGTCTTTTTCATTTTCTACCACCTTAAGTGTAGTACCACACAGTTGGTGCTTTTCTCTCGGGTTACTTCTACCCATATGCAGTACTTTGCATTTGTCAACGTTAAACTTCAGTTGCCACTTCTTAGCCCATCTGCCCAAATTATCTAGATCCTGTTGCAGTAGCACACTGCCATTACTGTCATTAACAACCCTGCCAACCTTTGTATCATCTGCAAACTTCGACACTAAGCCTGATATACCTTCATCAATGTCATTGATAAATATACAAAACAACAGTGCATCCAACACCGAACCCTGTGGGACTCCACTAATAACATCTGGCCACGAAGAGCAGCACCCATTGATTACCACCCTCTGTCTTCTCCCACTTAACCATCCTTTTATCCATTGTAGCAACTTACCCTTAATACCATTCTGCTCCAATTTGTACAATAGTCTTCCATGCGCAACAGTGTCAAAAGCTTTCCTGAAATCCAAGTATATGATATCAAAATTATTTTTTTGCATCCAGTTCCTTTGTAACCAAATCACAGTAACCAATCAGATTTGTCAGACAAGACTTTCCCTCAACAAACCCATGCTGTGTCTGAATTATTGCTGCAGTCTTGTCTAGATGATCCTGCAATGCATCTTTAACCAGTGACTCCGTTATTTTACCCGGAACAGAATCGCCGTCCTCTCTACACCGGTCAGAAAAGACTTGAGTTCGAGTCTTGTCAATGACGGGAGGAAATTTTTATGAACCTTTTTTAAAGTGTGGCCGAGTTAGTCGGTCTCGGTGATGGCAGCATGATTTTTCTCTTTTTGGAAATTCTGTTCTTTTTTTGTCCAGAGAAGAAAAAAATTGATCGAAGAATGCACGCAATTTACAGATAATATATGGTGAAACAATATAGCCTTAGTCGCTAATGCTCCTAAAAGCCTATTACAACAACAGCAGCTTGAAAGCTTTTTAAATGTCTTGCTTTACAATCTCTTAGATTTTTCCATTTATTTTTTAACGCATTACATGAAAAATTAAAGTGTACTCAAAAAATGTAGAGCTTGCTATCGCTGTCACATTGGTGTGAATCAGCCTTAAAAATGCTCTTCGTACGTATTACGAGTACGGAGGATAAATAAATAAATAAATAAATAAATAAATTCTTTATTGCTGATAAGTACAGGACATGTACTAGAGACAATAATACTCATCACGGCGACATGGCCAGGAGTTTTACATTATAATATTGAGATTAATTGGCAAAACATTTTTTACCATTACATGGAAATTATTAGTTACACAAATTAAACATGTAAAAATGAAATTATAATAATGAAAATATGAGGACTGAACGTCATATGGAGGAAGTTATCCCAGTTCCACCGATGTAATCCACTCGAGGAGCATGTGACGGTATTTGTAGTCGGTAGCCATTTTTTGTAGGTCGACTCCAAGACGGAGCAGTGCCTGAATTTTGGGGAGTGCCTGGGCAGGTAAGAACCGACTACACAGTTTCAGCCGGTTGTATTTGAGGGTTAGTGTGGGCTCTGACCTCAAGGATGGCGGAGGATTGTGCCACTGACAGAAATCCCAGATGTTTGGGGCGTTTATCACTCCTGTGTACATTTTTACTGAGGTCATTAAACGCCTGCTGTCAATTAACCTCGGAAGCCTGGGTACATTTAGCTGCTCAGCCATGTCAGTTGTTTTCAATTGAGGGGGTCGGCGATGCTTATTTGTGGCCCATTTCAGGGTCCAGTATTCACACGAGAACACCAGTTTTTGAAGAGAGGGCGACGCAGATGCCCAGATCTCAGCTGCATATAAAATAGCCGGATAAACAGTGGCTTGAAGATATCTGGTAGTGGTTGCGGCATCATTGGAATGAAGTAGGTGTTGTTTCGCTCTCCAGCGTAGGGTGTTAAATCGCTTCCGGAGGTATTCCGTGTGAACATTAAATTTCAGCTTCGGATCAAAATAGATACCGAGATCCTTATGGCAGGTAACTACTGGGATGAGAGTACCTAAAACTGAAGGTTGAATTATTGTTGGTTGGTGTTTCAATGAGTATATCATTATTGCAGATTTTGAAGGGTTAAGGTTTAATCCAAACATCTTCAAGTAAGTTGAAAGGTCGGTTAAATTCTCTGTGATGGAAGACGTAATTGCCATTGGGTCTGCAGACGGTGGGATTAAGGTCAGAAACTTTATATCGTCGGCATATATTATAGCATCATCACGAAGACGCATAAAAGGAATCAGAATGGCTGAGAAGAGGCCAGACAGGATACCACCTTGTGGGACTCCTGCATTGATTTTTCTTGTAAAGTGGGTCTTCTTCAAAGTGAGGTGGACACTTCTATTCTTCAATAAGGCGGTGAGGAAAGCTAGAAGGTCTCCATTAATTCTGAAGAAGAATTGTAGAAGACTGAGAAGGGCTGTGACGTCTAGACTGTCAAAAGCAGAAGAGGAGTTCCGATTGTGCCAATAAATCGTGATTGTGATGATTCTTGAATCGAATAAAACAAGTTGTTTTTTTGTTTATTTTTTACTTCATGGAAACTTATCGGTATATAATACCGTATACAGTAAGTAGATATTTGTAATATAATAAGAGAAGTTTACTTCAATATAATACGCAGGACACTTCCGTATGATACTCTCCAGCAATTAAAACGAAAATCTTACATTGCAGTAAAATATAATTAATAATCAATTGAACACAATTAAAAATCAATCTAACGCAATTAAAAATCAATCTAACGCAATTAAAAATTAAATAAATGAATTAAAAGAAATTTTACGAAAAAATTACAAAACGATTTTCCTTCCTGAAGCTGCAACGCTTTTCGACCGTATGTCGTGATCACAGGAACGAAAATTACCGAATAAGGGTGAGCATGAAACTTCATAGGGATTACAGAGTAAACGGGCCTGTATTATTATTATTATTATTATTAGCCATATGGTGCAAGGAAGCCTGAGGCTTATGCTGCACCGTCAAAAAAAAAAAAAAAAAAAAAAATTCCCTATTACCCGGAGAGAGAGAGAGAGAGAGAAGTAAAAAGGAATCACCAAGAAAGAGAAGAATGATGATATCCAGCTCAGGACCCTGGGTGTGCCAAGCCCATACTCACCAGATGCGAGCCCCTGGGGGTATCACTGGGATCCACTGCTTAAATATAAATACGTATATCCAGTAAAAATTTTAATACACATTTAATTACAAATGGTTTGTAGCTTTCGAGGCTAAACGGGCCTCTTCGGCAGCGAATAACAACAGAATGGAGACGTTAGAAATAAAATTTTAAAGGATACAGTTGTGCGCACAATGAGGCGTACGTGGGTCCGAGGTTGACCATTCAAACACTAGATTGGTGTTCATTGTTGCTACATGGACGTGTGTGGTTATGCTTTCAACGGGCGAGGTTGTGGGGTTTTTTAAAGAGCCAGGTGTATCGGGAAGGATGTCAAACTCTGGCAGATCTGAAGGACAGCATTAGAAGTCATGTGCTGGCTTTTCCAGTTGACATGTACGTTGTGCTGTACAAAATACTGACCAAAATGGAGGACACATTGAACAATTGTAGCACTGTTCAAGTGATTTTTATTGCCACAGCGCCATATAGTGACAAATTTTGTAACTCTTTTTTTTTTTTTAACAAATGGCAAGCACTTTCTTTATTGTACCTGTTATTAATTAATATTAGTTATATGGTGCAAGGAAGCCTGAGGCTTATGCTGCACCAGCCAAAAAAAAAAAAAAAAAATTTCTGAATTACACAGAGAGAGCAAGAGAGAGAGAGAAGTAGAAGGGAATCACCAAGAAAATGAATGATGATATCCAGCTCAGGACCCTGGGTGTGCCAATCCCATACTAACCAGATGTGAGCCCCTGGAGTAGATTTTGTCCAAATTTCTCTTCAGTATGAGCCTTAGAACTCGCTGCAGAGCCCTCTACATAAGGATACTTTAATTTTAACAACCCTGTATAATTATATTTTAAAAAGACTGATCATTGATTAACAAAAACATGGACTAAGACCACAAAAACTACCAGAAAAAACTTACACAAACTTAGAACATTTTGCTTTTGTGCATCTGTCATATTACCAGTTCATTCCTCCAGTTAGCACATAGCAACAACACAATACCCATTACTCTAGCTGCTGACAATAAGTAAGTTGAAACTAAACTATTTTGCATCGACATTCACACATGAGGAGTTATTCAGCGAGGGGAATGCCAGAGGTGTATTCAACTCTGGCAGTAAGCTAGAGAATCTTGTAATAACTGAGAGTAAAGTGGAGGAGAAATTGTTGAAGGTAAACACAAGAAAGGCACCTGGGGTGGATGGGATCTATCCAGATATATTAAAGGAGGCAGCAAAGGAAGTAAGCAAACCTTTAGCCATAATTATGAGAGCTTCCTTGGACTCAGGGGAGATACCCATGGACTGGAGATGTGCAAATGTGACCCCAATTCACAAAGGAGGATCAAGGGCTGACACAAGTAATTATAGACCTGTGAGTTTAACTTCTGTTCCCGGAAAATTAATGGAGGCACTGGTTAAAGAAGCACTGCAGGATCAGCTAGACAGGACTTCAGTTATAGCTCGGACACAGCATGGTTTTGTTAAGGGGAAGTCTTGCCTGACCAATTTGATTGGATACTATGATGCAGTCAGAAAAGAACTGGATGCAGGGAATAACTTTGATATTATATACTTGGATCTTAGAAAGGCTTTTGATACTGTTGCACATGGAAGACCGCTGCACAAATTGGAGCAGTGTGGCATTGGAGGCAAATTCTGCTATGGATAAAGGGGTGGTTGAGGGGGAGAAGACAGAGAGTGGTAATCAATGGACACTGCTCATCGTGGACTAATGTTATTAGTGGAGTCCCTCAGGGTTCAGTATTGGGTCCATTATTGTTTTCTGTATTTATAAATGATATTGATGATGGTATATCAAGCTTAATGTCCAAGTTTGCAGACGATACGAAGGTTGGCAGGGTTGTCAAGGACACTACTGACACTATGCTGCAACAGGATCTGGAAAGGTTGAGCAGATGGGCTGAGAGGGGGCAAATGAAGTTTAAAATTGACAAATGTAAAGTACTACATATGGGAAACAGCAACCGCAGAACAACGTATTAACTCTGTGGTACTATACTGACAGTGGTAGAAAATGAAAGGAACCTGGGGATGGTTGTGCAGGCAGATATGAAGTTTTCTGTGCAGTGCAGATGGGCTTCAAGAGTAGCACATGGTGTATTGTCGATGATATATAGGAATTTTTCTATCAGGGATAAGGAGGTGATTATTCCCTTGTATAAGGCAATGGTCTGGCTACACCTAGAGTACTGTATACAGGTCTGGAGGCCTCATTTCAAGAAGGATGTAGAGATGCTGGAATGAGTACAGAGAAGGGCAACAAGATTAGTGAATGGAACAAAGGGGTGCTCTTATGAAGAAAGGCTTAAGTTTTGCAAATTACAGTGTCTAGAGACTAGGCACCAGCGAGGTGATCTGATAGAGGTGTATAAAGCCTTGAATGGTTTGAGCATGCTCAATGCTGATGGGATTCTTCCTCTTGCTCAGAATAATCTCCTGAGAGGGCATAAATTCAAATTGAGAAAAGACAGATGTAGGATAGACGTGTGGAAATTTGCCTTTAGCAAGCGGGTGGTTGGTTGGTTGAACAGACTTCCATCCCTTGTCGTGAAAGTTGATAGCCTAAATAAGTTTAAGGCTCAGCTGGACAGGTATTTCGAAAGAACAGAGGGGTGAAGTGGAAGTGATTATTTTTTATTTATTTATTTTATTTTATTATTTTATTTTTTTTGGCTGATGCTAGTAAGCTTGCTTTCTTGCATCAAATGCCTCTACTAATGCTAATGCTAATATTCATTCCAGTAAGCAGTTGGATGACCAGTCCCGAAACACTTACTCTGTGCGCTCCCATTAACTTACCAGTCATTAAAGCTTCTTGAAGATAATGGTTCCTGGAAAGCAGGTGGCCTGCTCTGCATTATATTTCATAAACATCACTATTGAGTAATTAAGAGTGATTTTGTTGCTGATAAATGTAATTGAAACTTTTAAGAAGTTACAGTTGCCACCAATAGTTGAAATCACCATTAAGTCCATCTCTAGGTTTAAACTCTATTATAACAGATAATAGATGTGGCTCATGTGGGTGAAAGAATGAGCACAACTAAACTGCAGACCAACCCTTCCTGAATTAAGCAGCTGTCCAGTGATTTGCAGGTGAAAGATTATCAAGAAATGAACAATTATGGTGAAGAGGGACGAGTCTATTGTAAATTAGTGTAATGCTCTTCTAATTCAACCTTCACAGGACAGTTCCATGAAACATTTGTTGAAATTAGTGCTGGAAATAATTGAAAGGGGCAGATCCTTTTACTGTTGGTGAATGATTTTAAACTGCAAAAAAGGTTTAAAAAGTAGCAAAGTGTTTTGGCACTACACAAAAAACAGCGTGCTGCCAAAATTTCTACAGTAGGATAGGATAATTTATAATTTGAAGAAGGAAATGAAAAACATTAACATGAAATAAAAAGAAAGAAATAAATAAATAGCAAATTGTTATTTCTTGAGCCAAAAGAAAAGGTGAAGTGGATATAACAGAAAAACTACAGAAATTAATTCATTCTTCTCTGACACAAACCAAGGTGACAAAACTGAAGCAACATAGAAAACATCGATTTTGTTACTAAGTGAAAAAAACTGTCTTACTTAATTAGCAATTTTCTCATTAAAAATCTTGTATTAATCTTCTGGTCAAATTCTTCTGTAATTGGATGCAAATTTCATATGGTACAAGCATTGTTTAAGAAATTGCAGTCTAACATAGAAATAAAGACAGCCAAGCTGGACAGTGGATGTGTCATTGGTTTTGTTTTTTTTTACCTCCATGTGAAGATGGAGACTTTTTTTGGGGGGGGAGAACGTTTGCTCAAAAGTGAAGCCATAACAAAACTGGTAGATTATTTGGTTAAAAATTATATAGATGAAAATGACACATTCCTTTCTAGTATATTTGCAGCAGCAAGTTTTTGGACAGAACATACAATAAATGGTTGCATGTGGAAGTTTTCATTTATAATTTAATGTCAACTTTTACAAATACATTCAACTTTATTGCAGTTTCTTGAAGTTTTAAAAATAAATTCCAAACTAACACTTATGTATAGTGCTATAGTATATATATCAGAGAAAGTAATTGCAAAATATAAAGTTCCATGTTATCATAACATTTTATATAAATACTTAGTGATTATATGAAAGGGGCAATCACTAGATTTAAATTTTTTCAAAACCTATCACATTTGTACAGATTTAAATAATTGCATATGCAAGAGTATATTTGAATTTTTTTGCAACATTAGCATTAGCATTAGTAGAGGAATTTGATGCAAGAAAGCAAGCTTATGCAGCATCAGCCAAAAAAAAAAATAATAATAATAATAAATAAATAAATAAAAAATAACCACTTCCACTTCACCCCTCTGTTCGTTCGAAATACCTGTCCAGCTGAGCCTTAAACTTATTTAGGCTATCAACTTCCACGACAAGGGATGGAAGTCTGTTCTACCAACCAACCACCCGCTGGCTAAAGGCAAATTTCCTCACGTCTATCCTACATCTGTCTTTCCTCAATTTGAATTTATGCCCTCTCAGGTGATTATTCAGAGCAAGAGGAAGAATCCCATCAGCATTCAGCATGCTCAAACCATTCAAGGTTTTATACACCTCTATCAGATCACCTCACTGGTGCCTAGTCTCCAGACACTGTAATTTGCAAAACTTAAGCCTTTCTTCGTAAGAGCACCCCTTTGTTCCATTCACCAATCTTGTTGCCCTTCTCTGTACTCATTCCAGCATCTCTACATCCTTCTTGAAATGAGGCCTCCAGACCTGTATACAGTACTCTAGGTGTGGCCTGACCATTGCCTTATACAAGGGAATAATCACCTCCTTATCCCTGCTAGAAAAATTCCTATATATCATCGCCAATACACAATGAGCTATCTTGCAGCCCGTCTGCACTGCTCAGAAAACTTCATATCTGCCTGCACAACCACCCCCAGGTCCCTTTCATTCTCTACCACTGTCAGTGTAGTACCACAGAGTTGATATGTTGCTCTGGGGTTGCTGTTTCCCATATGTAGTATTTTACATTTGTCAATGTTAAACTTCATTTGCCACCTCTCAGCCCATCTGCTCAACCTTTCCAGATCCTGTTGCAGTAGCATAGTGTCAGTAGTGTCCTTGACAACCCTGCCAACCTTCGTATCATCTGCAAACTTGGACATTAAGATTGATATACCATCATCAATATCATTTATAAATACAGAAAACAATAATGTACCCAATACTGAACCCTGAGGGACTCCACTAATAACATTAGTCCACGATGAGCAGTGTCCATTGATTACCACTCTCTGTCTTCTCCCCCTCAACCACCCCTTTATTCATAGCAGCAATTTGCCTCCAATGCCACACTGCTCCAATTTGTGCAGTAGTCTTCCATGTGCAACAGTATCAAAAGCCTTTCTAAGATCCAAATATATAATATCAAAGTTATTCCCTGCATCCAGTTCTTTTGTGACTGCATCATAGTATCCAATCAAACTGGTCAGGCAAGACTTCCCCTTAACAAAACCATGCTGTGTCTGAGCTATAACTGAAGTCTTGTCTAGATGATCCTGCAGTGCTTCTTTAACCAGTGCCTCCATTAATTTTCCTTGAACAGAAGTTAAACTCACAGGTCTGTAATTACTTGTGTCGCCCTTTGATCCTCCTTTGTGAATTGGGGTCACATTTGCACATCTGCAGTCCATGGGTACTTTCCCTGAGTCCAAGGAAGCTCTCATAATTATGGCTAAGGGTTTGCTTACTTCCTTTGCTGCCTCCTTTAATATAACTGGATAGATCCCATCTACCCCCATAGCCATATTGTACAGTATTTTGAATTCTTGATTTTGATTTTCCGCTGTAAATTTGTACATATTCATATAAATATTTAATTACATACAACAATGTTTGTTGTTGTAGTTATAAATGCATTTCAAAAAATTAATTAAAAAACTTCTTGTTTATTTTAAACTATTTATAAATTTCAAAGTAATATACTTAAAAGTATCAGCAATTACTTTTTATGGTGTTAGTCATATTTTCAGAATAACATCTATAGTGTATTAATATCCTTAATTTGATGTGCAATTTTTTATCACATTTCAGGCCATGGATGGCTGGTCTGCAATTTAGGTATACCGAAACAGCATACCTGGATTGCTTTCAAAAGATCATGAATTCTGATTGCTTTCAAAAGTTGTTTCAAAATTTAAATTGTTTAAATTATAACTCTTAAAACATGTTCATAATCATGGACATGAATTTGATATGTGTGTGCATGTGAATTTGTAATCTTTGTTGAGTTTTCTTGTGGATATTCTTAAACTTAACTTTTTTTTCTTTTTTTTTTACTCTTTGAAAATGGGCCCAGATTCATATTGTAAGCTATTCAAGCTGTGTTATGATGGATAAGATAGAACTTATGCTTGTGTTTTTACTGAAATTCTAATGGCTATTTCAATAAATGTTAATTCTCAGTTTTAGTGCCTTTATACTTCTATTGAATTATTCATAATTATGAATTATTATAATTATTATGAATAATAAATATTATTCATAATAGCATTTTATATCTGGTATTATAGGAAAATGTTTTCAAAATTAGTGTTGGCTTCTCCAGGTTTATTTTATAAGCTGGTCAAACTGTTATAAGAGATGAGATGAGATGAGTGTTAATTCTCAGTTTTTAATGTTGCCTTTCTAATATTATTCATAATAGCAATAAGGCAGATATTTTAAGAAAATGTTCCTGAAATTACTTAAATTTATGAGCATAGCTGATATTCTCAGCTATGCTCATACACGTTTTGCTGTTATCCCTTCAGTGACCATGCAAGCTCAGCATGCATGGGCTTAGACTCTTATGAAATGACTACATTTATCCACATAGTTAACCCAAAGCAACTAACATTGTTTTTAATCAGATTGCATCACCTAGTAGATGAATCTGTTATCCATTAAAAACTCAAAGGGACTGCTTTGACTGGTTTCAGAACTGTTTGTGTGTCCATCATCAGATAGCAAAAGCTTCTGTTAGCATCCTTGTATCAAGTAGTGAGTGAATGTACCAAATCTAAACGATGAGCAGTCACGTGGTAGATTAGAAGAATACTTCTACTTGGAAATATAACTATATTACCTGTATGTTAAACTCCTATTAAGTAGGCTACATGAGCCCAGTGATACAATGCAATTAAGGGTAATGGATAACTCTTTTGTCTAAACCATGTAGATAAATGTAATCTTTTCTAAAGAGCTTAAACACAAGTGCTATCACCATCAGTGGAGGGACAATAGCATCCTGCAGTGGTGGATGTTAAAACATAATGCAGAGTAACAATATTTTATAAAACTATTTTGGAATGAAATGCTCATGCATGCATTATTAGTCTATTCCAGCAGTTCTCAACCTGTGCGCCATGGAATATTTTAAATTTTCAAGGGATGTTTTATTTCATTCAATAAATTGCATTTTTTTTTGTAATATTTTTATGCATTGAGTGTTTTTTTAGCTACTAGCCAGAATGCTTGTAATAACATATCTGTTTTAAAATACTTTTAGTCTGAAGCACTCACTGTTTTTAGCTGTTACATTATAATGAACAAATTTTTCAATAAATTCTAAAATTGCTCTTATAGAACCTTAATTGACTCTTAACTGATCTGTATTATAATAAATTTCAGATTGCATTATAATGGATATTTTAAAACTGTTTCTGAAATGGTTTTATTATATGCAGACATATGTTATAACTGGCTCCTACTCACATTAATCAAATATTTAATGCCTTTTTATTTTATATTTTCAGAAACATGCGGAGTCTCCTGCTGCCATTAAAGAGATGCAAATTGGCAAATAGGTGAGAATTTTGAAAATTTTACAAATAGACATGATGTGTAGGAGGCAGCTGGACAAATATCTGCTTCTGGAGAAGGACTAATAGGTGTTAACCCACTTATTGGTCCAAAATGTTACAGTAGATTTTATGACATTTTGTCAGAAGAAATATTCACACAAATACAAAACACATTTCACAACATGTACAACTAGACATAGAGACTTGGATCAGTTGGCTGAAGGTAGATTCTCTTTGGTTTTTAGAAAAGTGCTTGCCAAGCACCTAATGTGAGACTTGTGTAATGGCAGTTCCAGGATTTTCTGAAAGGTAAGGAACTAAAGCAGTGTTTCAAGGATCCATTAAGCTTTAATCATCAGTAGCAATAAAAAATCCATTATTCTGATCATAAGGGGAGGCTATAGCCTTGTGATTGCCCTTACTGTGCCTTGTGATTGTGATTGCCCTTACTGTGTGTAAAGGGTTGATGTTACTCTTTGGACTAACATTGGTGAACTTAGTTAGTGAACATAATTGGTGAACTTAGCTTGATTTCATTGGTGATGGTTTTTGTTCAGTGGAGTGGTCAAAATGCGAGTGCCTCCTGGCAAATGGACTTCATATTGAAGTCATTAATTAATATTACCAGTCAGGGAGGTGGACTAGGGACTGTTCTGTGAATGTTATAGAAAAAGCAGTACATAATTTGGGTGTGTTTTTTATCTTTAAAGTGAAGATCAATTATCTACATTAAAAATGTTAATAATTTGCATATAGCAAAATCCCTACAATATGTACTTATTGTAGGGATTTTGTCTTTACATGCCGATGCCCCAACTTACAGACAGGTTTGGGAAGTTAAGAAGAAGTTAGTCTACTCTTGCAGTATAGCTCCACAAGGTTGAAAGGGCACCTCTGATGAAATGTGGTTTATAAGAGTTGGCAGCTGTTTCAGCAGTACCTGGCTTTCAAATTCAAAATTGTTCTTTTTGAGGCAGATGATTTTGCTCTGATTTATGGGGAGGGGGTGCAGTGAGCAGCCAAGAAACAAATCTGTTTCTTGTATCACAGAAGATATTATAATTTGGTGCAATCCACTACAGCACTTATATTTTGGTAAATTTGTTATTGCCCTTTGTGCTTGAAAACTTGTTTAGATTCATAATATTTAACAAGACAAACACGTTCTGATGTGTGTGTTAAGTGTTAACCTAGAGGTATCCACTCTTTTTTTTTGACTAAGGGCCAAACCATAAAATGACAAAGTTGAAAGCCACATGAGCAAAAAAACCAGTTCCTTACTGCTAATTTATGCATTTTTTCAGAATATTTTTTTTTTGTTGATCAGTGTTTATATTTATGGTTTAAGCTGTTTTAATAAGGCGCATTTAGGGCTAGAGCCTCAAGCTGCGAACAAATTTAGACTATGTATATAAAGTGCTTAGCATCATAATACACAGCCATTTCTGAATAAACAGAAAATTTTTAAGGTGGCATCGTTTTAGGTTATATCTCATATTGTGAATACCTTCACAACGAGTTGCCATGATATTGCACTACTTCGAATAAGTAACGCTTCACCTAAGGAGAAGACTAGTGTTACTTATTCTCAGATAGGTACCACCACCCAGACAGCACTGTTTCAGGGCTATTTGGCCCTTCGTCAGTGAGTGGGTAGGTACCCAAGTGATGCAATGATGGCAAAAACAGTTATGAAGTATAACTCCACAATATGAGAGATGCCTGATGGTGTATGATGTATTTAGACTAAGGCGCATTTAGGGCTAGAGCCTCAAGCTGCGAACAAATTTAGACTATGTATATAAAGTGCTTAGCATCATAATACACAGCCATTTCTGAATAAACAGAAAATTTTTAAGGTGGCATCGTTTTAGGTTATATCTCATATTGTGAATACCTTCACAACGAGTTGCCATGATATTGCACTACTTCGAATAAGTAACGCTTCACCTAAGGAGAAGACTAGTGTTACTTATTCTCAGATAGGTACCACCACCCAGACAGCACTGTTTCAGGGCTATTTGGCCCTTCGTCAGTGAGTGGGTAGGTACCCAAGTGATGCAATGATGGCAAAAACAATGTAAACCTAACAATGCAAAAATAACCTAAAACGATGCCACCTTAAAAATTTTCTGTTTATTCAGAAATGGCTGTGTATTATGATGCTAAGCACTTTATATACATAGTCTAAATTTGTTCGCAGCTTGAGGCTCTAGCCCTAAATGCGCCTTAGTCTAAATACATCATACACCATCAGGCATCTCTCATATTGTGGAGTTATACTTCATAACTGTTTTTGCCATCATTGCATCACTTGGGTACCTACCCACTCACTGACGAAGGGCCAAATAGCCCTGAAACAGTGCTGTCTGGGTGGTGGTACCTATCTGAGAATAAGTAACACTAGTCTTCTCCTTAGGTGAAGCGTTACTTATTCGAAGTAGTGCAATATCATGGCAACTCGTTGTGAAGGTATTCACAATATGAGATATAACCTAAAACGATGCCACCTTAAAAATTTTCTGTTTATTCAGAAATGGCTGTGTATTATGATGCTAAGCACTTTATATACATAGTCTAAATTTGTTCGCAGCTTGAGGCTCTAGCCCTAAATGCGCCTTAGTCTAAATACATCATACATCATCAGGCATCTCTCATATTGTGGAGTTATACTTCATAACTGTTTTTGCCATCATTGCATCACTTGGGTACCTACCCACTCACTGACGAAGGGCCAAATAGCCCTGAAACAGTGCTGTCTGGGTGGTGGTACCTATCTGAGAATAAGTAACACTAGTCTTCTCCTTAGGTGAAGCGTTACTTATTCGAAGTAGTGCAATATCATGGCAACTCGTTGTGAAGGTATTCACAATATGAGATATAACCTAAAACGATGCCACCTTAAAAATTTTCTGTTTATTCAGAAATGGCTGTGTATTATGATGCTAAGCACTTTATATACATAGGCTGCTTTAATAATCAAATTCAAAAATCTTTCACAATTGTTATATGACACTAATCATATTGTTAAGTATTTGGGAAGATAAATCAAAAGCAATAGAGTAAAATGAAATATTAATATTACCAAAATAAATTTCAAAAGTAAATATGAAACCTGATACTGCTTTTCACAAAGAAGATAGTCTACATTGGGGGTAATCGAAGATGTAGGAACTTGGAGTGAATGCACAAGGTGGCCATCAGTGATAAGGGATCTGGTAGAACACTTTACGTGTTTCATCCTGGAAAAAACTTGCTCACAGATATGTGTACTGCTGAAGAGTTAGCTTATAAAAAGAGCATGATTATAAATATAGTGGTATATTTTTTTTGGCACATATTTTTAAAAGTCTGTGAAACTAACTTGATGAAACTGTTCTTGTAATCTTAAATCACGTGCATGTGAGTACGCTCGGTTTTCAAGTTCCCAGGTAACTCATCATGAAATGGAGCAGAAAAGACCAGGGTCGTGCCAAGCCATTTTAGTACCTGAGCATTGGCAATTATTTAATCTTTATTTTGGCGCCCCTTTCACTTTTAATCTGAGGCAAGAGCCTCGTTTGCCTCACTCTTGGCATGGCTCTGGAGAAGACTGTGAAGGGAGGGCACTTTTTTATTGAATAACTGTTTCTTTAACACCAAAATCATGTTGACGTATTCAGCAGAGCCATGTACATCGCAGTTTGCCACTGTTGGAAAGTAAACATTGTTGCATGCTCTGAGTCTGTGACTCCCATAAATGTAGTTTAATTTCAAAAGTCATGATGTGATTTAACATTGTATTTATAAGCTGGTCTTTCCCTTGGAGATGTGTATTCAATTTGTTTATAGGCAGAATTACATCAGCTAAGAAGGCAAAGTCACGCATATATTTATGGCCTTGAAACTGAATTACTAGGTTTCCTTTCAGTTTTGAGATCAAGCACTCGCTTCAACATTTTCCCATATCTTAACCATCAACCTTCAGAATAATAAATTACCTCCCCAAATTCTTTGACCATTCTATCGAGCATATCTTGAAACCGTTCGGGTGGAGGTCTTTAGGTCAGATGAAATTGACTACTTTTATTACAACAGACATGACACTTTTAGTCTTCAGGTTAACACACAGGTTCTCCTGTTGTATGATGGTGATATCTCATTAATGAGTTATTTCCAACTTGGGCAGCATCATCTTCAGTTAATTAAACCTCTTGTTCTCATCACAGGAGCTCTGTCAGTAATCATACTTGATGTGTTGTAGGTTCAGGCTCAATTGAGTTAATGTAGCCTTTGAGCCTGCATAAAAATCACTGGATTTGGTTGTGACCTTCAGTCATTAGGGCAGCCATTTCTTCTGTTGTGTTTAAATCTTCATCAAAACCACATACAAAACAAGTTAATTGGGCTGTATCAATGGCATCCATACTTTCATCAAGTGCAGATGAATAAAATTTTAAATTAGAGGATTTTAATTTTAGAGTGTGCTCAGCATTGGCTGCCAGCTTATTACATTTGCTAAGATAAACTGATTTTGGAGTATTGAGCTCTTTTTTTTTTTTTCTGAGCACATAATCTTAGCAAAACAATCAAAACACTCTGTGATAAATTCACCATCAGAAAAGGGTTTTGATTTTTAATGATGGTTTCTGCCATTGCATAGCTGGCTTTGAAAACAGATTCTGCTTGGGAGTTCAAAATTTTTAAGAATGCCTGCTGATCCAGAAGCTTATTTTTCAATGTGGACAGTTTGTCTTTGCAAATTTGTCCTTGATGAAATGTAGTTGCATATTTAATGTCTTTTAACATCAAACTTTTTCATAACAGACATCAACTCATCACAGACACCAACTTTTCATAACAGACACCAACAGACATCAACTTTTACATCAAACAAACAGGCCTGTTTTACATTTCAGTGAAAAAATATTGATCAGTCCATTTCTTCTGAAATATTCTCTATTAATTGGTAGCATTTCTTTCCTTACCAGAAACTGTAACCATTATTGTCACTATAGTCTACTTTAATGTAAACTCTTGCACATTGTGAATTCACATAAGTATAAAAAAGTAAAACTGAACAGCAAGTTAGGAAGTCATACTTTTGAATTGACTACTTTATAAATAATGAAATAATGCTAAAACAGTTGGACTTAGAATATCTAGTGACTGGCAATGCAATGCAATAGAACATGGCAACAGTTCAGTAAAAGTAAAGACATTCAGAAAGTTCGGTGACATTTGAAAGAAAAACAGATGCATTTATGGTATTAACTAATAAAATTAAAGACTTTTCACACTTTTACAAGATTTTATAGCTTGCCTTGTCATAATTCAGCAGTATAGGTAGTACAATGTCTCTTTGCTTGTCTTCCATAAACATACATACAATCATTATTAGCTATATGGTGCAAGGAAACCTGAGGCTTATTATTTTATTATTATTATTATTACTAGCCATATAGTTCAAGGAAGCCTGAGGCTTATACTGCACCAGCTAAAAAAAAATTTCCGAGTTACCCTGGGGGGAGGAAGAGAGAGAGAGAGAGAGAGAGAACTAGAAGGAATCACCAAGAAAGAGAAGAATGATGATATCCAGCTCAGGACCCTGCAGTCAAAAAAAAATAAATAAATAAAATAATTCCCTAGTTACCCTGAGAGAGAGAGAGAGAGAGAGAGAGAGAGAGAGAGAGAACAAGAATCAGAAGTAGAAGGGAATCACCAAGAAAGATATCCAGCTTAGGACCCTACTGTACCAATCAAAAAAAAAAAAAAAAAAAAAATTTATCGAGTTACTGTGAGAGAGAGAAAACAAGAGTCAGAAGTAGAAGGGAATCACCAAATTGTTGTTATTTGGTTTTTAGGAGCATTAGCAACTAAGGCCATATTGATCACAGGAATTTTCATTCCTGTGATCACGACATATGGTCGGAAAAGCGTTGTCAGCTTCAGGAAGGAAAATCGTTTTGAATATTTTCATTAGATTCTTTTAATTGCATTAATTTGATTTTTAATTGTTTTAAATCGATTTGAATTGTGTTAAATTAGGTTGTGTTAAATTTATTTATTTAATTATTTATATTTTACTCTAATGTACCGGTAAGTTGTCGATTTTTTCATTTTAATTTCTGGAGGGTATCATACGGAAGTGTTCTACGTACTATATTGAGGTAAACTCCTCTTATTATTTTGCAAAAAAGGAATTCAGAATGTATTGAATTGCATTTCATATGGTTATAAGATAATGCATTAAAATTTATGGGAAAAGCAAGGGAAAAATAGTATTTTGTACAAATTGCTCCCATGTCTATAATGAATTTAGACTTGCTGAATTGTCCAAAAAGAATAAGTTGATACAGCTCTGTGGTTGTGTTAACATGCAACTGTTTTGCTGTTGGTTGCAGTCATCTCTGAAAAAAGCAGCTCGTAATATCAAATGTTTGTGATCATTTGATTGTGGGTTAATAAAATAATCATGCATTCATTGATTTTAAAAATACAGCCATTAATCAATAGTTTTATTTAGACTCTATATTTAAAGTAGTAGTAATGGCAAATGATGCAAGAAAGCAAGCTTATATCACCCAAAAAAAAACCAAAAAACTGTGAACTTCACCAATTCATACCATCAATAATTTCACTACTTCATCCTTGAATTTATTAAAACCACACACTTCCACAACAACAGATGGAAGCCTGTTCCAACAATCAACTATCCACTGGCCGAAGGCAAACTTACGCATCTGTCCTTCCCAACTTGAATTTATGCCCCCTCATGTGAGTAGGCTCAGCAAGAGGAAGAACGCCATTAACATTCAGCTCACTCAATCCATTCAAGACTTTAAACATCCCAATCAGACCTCCCCGCAGGTGCCTGGTCTCCAGATGCTGCAATTTGCAGAACTGAAGCCTTTCTACATGTCAGCACCCGTTTGTTCTCTTCACCAATCTGATTGGATTGCCCCCCTCTGCACTCTTTCTAGCAGATCTACATCTTTCCTAAAATAAGACATCCAGACCTGTGTACAGTACTCAAGATTATCTTTAATTTATATATTAAAGAGGTGATTATCCCTTTGTGCAAAGGGATAATCACCTCTTTATCCCTGCTAGAAAAGTTTCTGAATATCATTGACAAAACTACATGAGCTGTCCTGGCAGAATGTCTGCACTGCTTAGAAAATTTCATATATGACTGCACAGTTACTCCCAGGAATTTTTCATTTTCCACTACCCTGAAGGTAGTACCACACAGTTGATAAGTTACTCTGGGAATACTGCTACACATATGCAGTACCTTGCATTTGTCATTATTAAACTTCAATTGCTATTTCTCACAGTTTTCCCACATCTTGTTGCAGTAGCTTGCCCTGATTACTGTCGTTAACAACCCTGCCAACCTTTGTATCATCTGCAACGTAGACATTAAATCTGATATACCTTCATCAGTATCATTAATAAATATTGAAAAGAACAGTGGGCCCAGCACTGAACTGAACCCTGGGGGACCCCACTAATAACATTAGGCCACAAAGATCAGTGTTCATTGATACCTACTCTGTGTCTTCTTCTTCTTCCACTTAACAATCATTTTTATCCATAGCAATTACTTGCCCTTAATGTCACATTTCTCCAGTTTGTACAGCAGTATTTTATGTGCAACAGTATCAAAAGCCTTCCTGAAATCCAAGTACACCTAATTCTGTTTTTACACGATAGATACGTTCCTGAAAAATACGTGTAAAAAAAATTCGTGTAAAAAAAGACATTGTATTTATGGAAGAAAAGAAGATTGGTTCCGGATCTAAAAAAATCAGTAAAAATAATTAAAAAAAAACACATAAAAATATTCGTTTTAAGCTTATTATTTTATTTAAACAAAATACACATGTAATAATATGTAATTAAAATGTATTAAAATAAATTTGTATGCATATGAAATGAAAAAAAATTCTTCATGAACAAAAAAAATCTGTTTTACACATAACAAGATTTTATTCATTTGCACTTTCTGATAATAAACGGCGCATATGTTTGCGTACGACTGGAATATCACTGCCATGACTAGAAATGTTGTGGACATCGTCTTCTTCCTCTATTAATAAAATTCTTTCTGTGATCTCTTGAGCAAAATCAGCACAAGTCTCCTCTGGTGCTGATGTTTCACCGGTTTTACGAACGAATTCAGTTATTAATCGTTGTGTTCGTGTTTTGGTTAGGCCGTTATATAATTCTCTGTAAGAGGCTGTCAACAACTTCAGTTCACTTTTAAACTTTCCAGCGCGTTCCTCATTAGGGTCATTTTTGACCAAATGATTACCTAATTTTCTGGCCAGTTCCAGACCATCTTTTATTAAATCTGCATTTAGAACAGGATCATTTTCTTCATTATCACTACGTTCTGTGGGATAAGGAGTCCCAAGGACAACCTCTAATATTTCATCTTCGCTTAGGGCTTTGTCGGTTAACAATTCATCAATATCTTCAAACGATAGATCATCGAATCCTTCTCCACCAATTTTGTGTGCCATTGTAATTCGGTCGTATTAGGGATGATGGGATCTTTGCTTTTTGCACATTGTCGCCAAACCGCTTTCCAACACGCATTTAAAGTTGCTGGTTTTAATTCAGTTAACGCTAATCCAACTTGATTGATACAATCCATAATTGAGAATTTCTTCCACACATCAATGATTGTTAGTGTTTCATCATTCAGTTTGTCCAAAACGTGTTGGAATGTTCGTTTTACGTAGTATGTTTTAATTGTCGCAATTATACCTTGGTCTAGCGGTTGTATCAAAGATGTAGTATTAGGTGGCAGAAATAAAATTTGTACGTTTGGGTGTTCCAAGACAGGATGGCCGGGTGCATTGTCAAGAATCAGAAGAACTTTAAATTCGAGACCTTTCAAATTCATATAACGTCTGACTTCTGGGACGAAACATTTGTTGAACCATTCTGTAAAAATAGTAGTGGTCACCCAGGCCTTCTTGTTTGCCATCCAGTGAACAGGCAGTTTATTGATATCTACACCTTTCATTGAACGTGGGTTTAGGGCTCGATTTACCAGCAGTGGTTTCAACATACGATCTCCTGAAGCGTTGGAGGAAAATAATAAGGTCACGCGATCCTTAGCTACCTTAAAACCACCAGCAGTTTTCTGCGATTTGGCTACATACGTTCTGTTGCATTCGTTTCCAGAAGAAACGAGTTTCATCTGCATTCCACACTTGATCAGGAGTGTATCCTCCATCTTCAATAATTTTTGCAAGTTCCTGCGGGAATACTTTAGCAGCCAATTCATCTGCAGATGCAGTTTCACCTTTAATTTTTATATTATGAAGAGTATTCCTTTTAAGAAACCCTGTCATCCAACCTGTACTCACAGAAAATTCATACTTTCTGTTTAACTGAGATGAAATGCTTGGCTCCTTTTCTTTAATCTGTCTGTAAATTCTTAGTGCTGTTTGCTTGATGGCATTTCCATCTACTGGTACTCTTTTTTGTGACTGATCTTCTATCCATATTACCAGAGCCTTTTCCATTTTTTCCTTGACAATATCTCTTGTATATGATGATGAATTAACACTTACTTTTGTTCCAGAACATACCGACTTCCTAATTGCAGCTTCATTTTTCTTAATAGTTCTTACGGTAGCTTCATGTACACCAAAATGCTTTCCTAGAGACGTAGCCACTTGTCCAGTTGCAAGACGATCTAAAATTTGAATTTTAAGTTCCAAAGAAATCGTTTTCCTTTTCATTTTGGTAATAGGCGAATTATTCGACATTATATAAGGGCTACCGAAAAATATCTCAGTTATAATTAATAAAAAAGGTATGAAAAATTTGTAAACTTACAATTTATTGACTATTGGCAAAATTAATAAATTTATATGTGCACAAATTTCACTAAAGATTCTTTCACTTTGAAATAGATGTCTTCCGAAGGTACAATGCACGAATACCGAATACCGTAAATGTGCACCAAATTCAATAAAAACGTTGATGATTCATAGATACCTAGACGTACACATTGGTAAGCAAAAGCACGCGTTTCAAAACGCATACACTAGCTGTTATCCAATCTATTGGTGCGTGTAATATAGAAATGATACTAATATGCCACAAATAAAAAAAAATTCTTACAATTTAGGCAAAAAAAAATTCATAGAAATCGTGTTAAATCAAAATGACTCGTGTAAAAAGAGAATGAAATATTTATTTTGAATTCGTGTTAAATCAAATTCGTGTAAAAAAAGTTCGTGCAAAAACAGAATTAGGTGTATATGATACCACCAGGGGCTCACATCTGGTGAGTATGGGCTTGGCACACCCAGGGTCCTGAGCTGGATATCATCATTCTTCTCTTTCTTGTTGATTCCCTTCTATTTATGACCCCCCTCCTCTCTCTCTCTCTCTCTCTCTCTCATAATTAATCAAAATAAATCTAACTCAGAATTTTTTTTTTGGCTGGTGCAGCAAAAGCCTCAGGCTTCCTTGCACCATATGGTTAATTATAATAATAATAATAAAAAAATAATAATATCAAAATTATTGTTTGCATCCAGTTCCTTGGTCACTGCATCATAGTATCCAATTAAATTAGTCAGGCAAGGCCACCCCCCTAACAAATCCATGCTGTGACTGCAGTATAATTGCATTCCTGTCTAGATGGTCCTGCATTACCTCTTTAACTAATGACTCCATTATATTCATGGGAGACGCCTCCGTAGCCAGGTGGGAAGGAGCAGCAGTGCGTAACACATGCTTCTTGATTAGACCAGGGTTCGAGCCCGTCACCACCAAATACGGAGGATGCGGAAAGGTCAAGAGAATGACCACCACATATTCCCGGAGCAATATGGCCTTAGTTGCTAATGCTCCTAAAAAAAAAAACCCAAAATAACCAAATATTCATGGGAATAGACATTAAGCTAACAGGCCTGTAATTACTCGACTCGTGTCACCTTTTGATTTCCCTTTGTGAACCTTTGTAATCCAATATATTCAGACATCTCCAGTCCATAGGGACCTCCCCTGATCCCAAGAAAGCTCTCATAATTATGGAGAAGGGTTTGCTTACCTCCTTTGGTGCATCCCTTAATAACTGGATATATTTCATCCAACCCAAGTACCTTTTTTATGTTCAGCTTCAACCATTTCACTTCCACTTTCAACCTCAACCTATTTAGATCCAATCCACCATCAAGCCATCCGGACAGCCACTGGAGCATTTCGCACATCTCCTGTCCAAAGCCTCTATGTTGAAGCAAATGAACCATCTCTGTCTCTTCGACGTAAGCAGTTGTCCCTACAGTATGCCTTCAAATTAAAATCCCTGCACGATCATCCCACGTGGCCATCCGTTTTTGAGCCGCGCTGGGAAAACCTCTACAACACCCGTCGGACTGCCAACAAACCTTTTGGTATTCGCATTCAAGGGCTGCTGAATGAGCTCAACTTGTCGGTAGACAACGTTGCCCAGTCACCAAGGCAATTCTTTCCACCCTGGCATGCTTATTTTCCAACTTGCGACTTCTCCCTTAAGATCTGGGAGAAGGCTACGACACCGCCATCTGTCTACCAGCAACTCTTTGCATCACATAGACAGCAGTATTCTGACTTTCTGCCAATCTATACAGATGGCTCAAAGTTAGAATGTCATGTGGGATCTGCTGTTGTGCTCCCTCACAAAACATTATCCTATAAGATCCCACAAGAAACTAGCATCTATACTGCTGAGTTGCATGCAATACAATCAGCCCTAGATCACATTAAAAATCGCGACTACCAGAGGTATATGATTTATTGTGATTCATCAAGCGTGTTACAGGCTCTGGTATCGGTGAGGTTTAACCCTCATCCGATTCTGTCCAGGATCCGGCAGATTCTTTTTTCTCTCAAGAAATTAGAATTCGATATTCGTTTTTGCTGGATCCCAAGCCACATTGGGATCCGGGGAAATGAATCGGCTGATGTCGCTGCCAAATCAGCCATTTCCCTGGATAATTATTGCCTGTCAGTCCCCTATACAGACTACAGGCAAATAATACGTTCTAAACTACTTTCCCAATGGCAAGATTCTTGGCATGGACAGGCCACAAATAAATTACATCACATCAAGCCTGTAATTATGCAATGGCAGTCCAGTCTACGCAGGGTCCGAAGAGAGGAAGTTGTTCTTGCTCGGCTCCGCATAGGTCATAGTCATCTAACCCATTTCTACTTGCTGAGGGCGGATGACCCACCTATGTGCGAGATGTGCAATGTTATTTTAACCGTCCGTCATATTTTAATAGAATGTCCTGTTTATATAGAAGCACGACACCTGTATTTTACCGCTTTTAATAATTTGACTGAGCCATTTACACTCAGTCAGATTATAGGTGACAGAGACAATATGTCTGACGTTTTTAACTTTTTACAATTTATTAATTTTTATACAAAGATTTAAGTTTTATGCTTTTAATTTTATACCTTTTTAACATAATAATTATTTGTTTTACGTGGTAGCCTTGGCTACCAAAATGTTTAATAGTATTTTAAACCTGACTTGGCGCATTATGGCCTTAGCTGCCAATGCGCCATTAAAAACCAAACCAAACCAAACCAAACCTCAACCTATATCGATGATAAAAAAATCTTGGCACAATTCTATTGGCTATTGGAATTAATCCCTCACCTATAAATTAATGCTGGCAGGCCCCTTGCCTGTATGTACATTAGGTTTTTAGGAGCATCAGCAAGAGGAGTCTGTCAGCAAGTAAGAATTTAATCTCTTTGTAAACTTAATTTAATATCTAGTTCTATTGTAACAATAATCCAAACTTAGAATTGTTTATTTGCTAATTGTAATATTCATAATATTGGTAATTGTAGTCATAATATTGATAATTGTAATTGTAATATTGGTAATTTGATTCAAATTTGTAATCCCTTTCTGTTTTTGTTACCCCAACAGCGTGGTCTGATGATGGATATTGATAAGATACATGAAACGTTCCCCCAATGTATAGCAGTTTAGGCAGATAGCTTAATAAACTATATTAATTTCACGTGGTATTATATTTAATAATAATCTTAATGGAAAACAACCATGTAATGTCCTTCCCTAACTATATTCCACAGGTCACCCACGTCAACTGGATGTACTGCCTTAGATTTAATATGCTGCTTAACTAAGAGCATAACCCGTCCACCAAGTGGCGTAGCTACCATGTAGGCAGGCAAGGCAATTGCCTCTGGACCCTTTAGCCACCCGGCATCTTTGGCTATCTCCTGTTTTTGCAATTTTCATTAATTAAGTAGGGCCTGAACATGTTCTTTGCCTCCTGGTCCGAAAAAGGGTAGCTACGCTACTGACTCCATCCCTGTCTGCTCTTCCTGTATAATCCCATATTCAAATTCATATTGTAATCCCCATATTCAAATTCAAATTGTAATCCCCATATTCAAATTCAGCATTGCTTATGTCTGAGTGTCGCCATGTCTCTGTTATTTCTACAATGTCTGCATTTGATGATTTAATCAGTACTTCAAATTCATAAAATTTATTTACAATGCCCCTAGCATTAGTGTACATGCAAATATATATGCATATGTCCTTACTCTTAGTTAACCTAACACAGCTCATGTATTTACTTGTTCCATGATGACCCACAGCAGGGCATAAAATCCCAGACACCTTGCTTTCAGGCTGCTGCATGTTCCAATAGAAGCAGTGCAAGAATCATTTTCACCTCTGCCTGTAGCACTAGTTAAACTGTTAGTCTGTGTATCTCCTCCAAGCTAGCAGTTTTGTAACTCACCTATCACTAACTCAATAGCATCATCAAATATTCTTGCACCCCTTCTATCCAAGTGTATTCCATTACTGTTAAAATGATCTCTCCTGTTAACCAGCACAGACCAAACTGTGAAAAATTCTACCCCATGAGCTTTGCACATTTTTTCCAGGGCTGATTGGACACCCAATTTATTTTACCAATTAAATTTTAATTTAATTTAACTTTATGCAGTATTGAATCCTCAGAGGCTAAATAAAGCCATAATGTGATTAAGGCAATCCTTTTATTGGAATGTGAAGTCATTTTGGTGGTGTACTTTTTCAGTTTCAGCACCAGTTCACTGGTGCTGAAACTATCATGAAACAACCAGAAAAGCCTCTGAAGCTAACAGAATGTGACATGAGAGCAGTCAAAGGATCATCTGCACAGAACTCAGGTTGAGTATCATGCACACACACACACACACACACACACACACACACACACACAGGTGAGGAAAGAGACTACCCAAAAACAGCTGAACTGGTCACTGCTTTAAAGGCCAAAAATATCAGAGAATGTTTACAAAATAATATTGGTGGAGTGTTCTACAGAGACTAGAGGCTGACATAAAAGCTAAAGGTTTCAGCACACATTACTTTTCATGTAAATAAATGTTATTTGTACTTATGCAGATGTCCTAATATTAATGATAAAACAGTGTATTTCGTAAGGCTCTATGCTTACTACTAAGCCCTAATAATTCAAGCTTTGCTTAATTACTAAATGAACTTAATAAGTGGATGTTCAAATAGCAACCTTTTAATGAGAATAGCTATAAGTAGCAGAGGCAGACCAAATAGTAAACATAGAACCAGTATGGTATTAGAACACCATATGCTTGATGTTAAAACAGCTAAATATTCATTAAGACCAGGTGGATGGGGATTTTGTTTTTATTTATTCATTTTTTTATTATTATGTGAAGGCAGTTCCAAGCAATACCATAGCAACGTTGCCATGTGTATGTGAAGGTACAGTACCCAGCAAAGCTGATCAGTGCAGTAGTGAGTATGTTTATAAAGTTTATAATGTTTATAAAGTGAGTATGTTTATGATCAGTGCAGTAGTGAGTATGTTTATAAAGTTTATAATGTTTATAAAGTGAGTATGTTTATGATCAGTGCAGTAGTGAGTATGTTTATAATGTTTATAAAGTGTAATGCTGGATTAGTTATTGTTGTATTGGGTTTCAGGAGCATCAGTGACTAAGGCCATATTTCTCCGTGTATAGTGTCTAAATTGCATGTGTTCTGACGTTGATTTTATGTTTACTGGATGAAAAACTAGAGTTTCCAGGATCAAAAAACTACCTTCACCTGAGACTGAATAACTCAGCCACATTGTCAAAAAATGCCCATAAAAACTTATCCCGTCATCCACAGGACAAACAGGTCTTTTTCACTCACTATGGGGAGGATGGTGATCCTACCAACTGTGCTACCTACGAGGGCTGTTGGTTTATGGGAAGAGGGATATAATGAGCTGGGAGCCACCTCTTCAAGTGGGCCTATATTTTTTGTTAGTAAAGTCGGGTAGATTTGTTAAACCATTGCAAATTGGAGCGAATGGGGAAGGAACAATTACGGTGGAAAAATATCCGAAACAACAACTCCATCTGAATGCGGCCTTTCGTAATTGAGGTATACATGAATAAATTAATCGTAATGATGCAAGGAAATGAACTGCCTTGCATCACAATAAGTTTGATTCATTTGATATTTAGTCAAAGATGATTTAGTAATTAAGAAAGGTTAAGCATATTGCACAAACTTTTGTATTAAAAGAATTTAATATTAACATGCAACATAATTTAGTAATGAGTAATTAAATAAAATATTAATTTTTGAATCAGGTAAACTAATCAGATGGAGTTAAGTTGGCTAAGGCAAATTATACCTTGCATCGATATTTTCAGACAAAAGACCCTTCTTGGTAAGGGGAACTCTGCAACTGAAGCTGAGAGCATGAAATTAGTGATATTGAAATTTCAGAAGATTATTTATTAGAAAACCTTTCCAGCCTTTAGGTAAATGAGGCTCCGAGTTAATGGCACATTTTGATGGAGACAAGAAGAGAGTGTGCCCTTGTGGGTAACATAGTAGAATTGCTGTCCGCTCCACACCTGTAAAAGACAAGAGTTCAATGACGAGTTTTTATGGGCCTTTTTCACAACATGGCTGAGTTAGTCAGTCTCAGGCAAGGGTAGCATAGTTTTTCCTCCAGCAACTCAGGGATGTTTTGTGAAAATCAACCACAGAACAGACACAATTTGCAGACTATACACGAAGCAATATGCCTTAATCGCTGATGCTCCTAAAACCCTACTACTACAACTTTAACCCCGGGGGCTCACATCTGGTGAGTATGGGCTTGGCACACTCAGGGTCCTGAGCTGGATATCATCATTCTTCATTTTCTTGGTGATTCCCTTCTACTTTTGACTCTCTCTCTCTCTCTCTCTCTCTCTCTCTCTCTCTCTCTCAGGGTAACTTGGGAATTTTTTTTTTTTTTTTTTCCTGGTGCAGCATAAGCCTCAGGCTTCCTTGCACCATATGGCTATTAATAATAATAATAACAAGAGTGCATCAAACCCTTAAGGTTAATTATGAAAGCATCTCTGAACTGAATGGAAATTCTCTTGGATTGGAAAAATGCCAATTTGCCAGTACGTAAAAGTCAGTTCTGAGAATGAGGTGGGTAACTACAGACCCATCAGTCTGACTTCAGTGCCCTTGTGGGTAGCACAGTTGGTACAATCACGATCCTCCCTACACCAGGTGGAAACGATCTGAGTTTGAGTCTTGTCAATGACTTGAGGAATTTTTAAGGGCCTTTTTTACAATTTAGCTGAGTTAGTCGATCTCAAGTGAGGACAGCATGGTGTTCTCCTGGAAACTTGGGATTTTTTGTCCAGCAAACAGAAAACCAACATCAGATCACACACAATTTACAGACAATATACATGGAGCAATATGGCTTTAGTCGCTAATGCTCCTAAAATCATATTACAACAGCTGACTTCAGTGCTAAGGAAAATAATAGAATCAATGATCAAGAGCAGTACAGGATTATTTGGATAGAAATGGAATTCTGAAAGAAATGGCATGGTTTTGTAAAGGGAGAATCATGTTTAACCAACCTGGTAAGCTGTTTTGGCAATTACTCATTCAGCTGGATGTAGGAAATAATTTCAACATTCATTACTTGGATTTCAACAAAGCATCTGACTCTATAAGCTAGAACATGGTTGAAATCACAGGAAAAAATATTTAACATGGATTGGACAGTTGCTGCAAGACACGAAGAAATAGGAAGGTAGTGCCAGCAACCAATGATGCAATTTTGCTGTTCAATGGCTGTCGCAGTGAAGCTGTGGTGGGAGTGGTCTGAAGAGGGCACACAAGCACTCAGTGCTCAAAATAAACCTCCAAAAGACCAGTGCGTGTGGATTGTGAAATAGAAAAACAGGCTAATCCTTTCAAGTGGAAACAACTCAAAAAGCACCTTTCCAGTATTAGGAGTAATTCTGGGAGATGCAAATGTATATAACAAGCAATGGAAAAAATATATACCTCTAAATAGTCTTAAAAAATAGAAACAATACATGGAAGGCAACGATCTGTAAGAGACAAGGCCAGAATATGCAACCAGTATTTACTCTTTAAAATAAGATCTTTATTGTACAGATCACCGGTACACGCAGGTACCACGACCATACAATACCCTTCACGGCATCATGCCAGGGGTAATACATTATGCAATACATTATGACAAATATCTCATACCATAGACAGTACATCTACAAAATACACGGAGAACGTACGAAATTTATCTGTGGTTCAAAATATGAACCAATGAGGCGAATAATTTATCACAATGTAGAAGCAAGTGGATTTGGACTGATTAACGATCACCTGAAGATGCCAATTCAGAGCAAAAATCCCAGAGAGAGAGAGAGAGAGATCCTACAAAGAAAAGAAAGTATGGAGTGCATGTGCACTGTTCTACATGCAGAAAGCATTGCCGAATAGATTTATATACAACTTTCCAAGAACCACAGAACTGACACCCCATATGTTCAAGGAAATCGTAGAGGGATACAGATTTGTAGGAAAAGAGAATTGAAGAAAGTGCTAAAAATGAGGCCCAAAGCCATTCACTACAAATCCTCCCCATTATCAACACCACAACACAGAGAAATCGAAAGAGGATGCATTGTTGTCTCCAGCTAAATAATGTCTTTAAACTGACAATAAGAACATTTTTATAAAGTATACCAACTATATGCCACCTCTACAATGAACCAGAGGCACTATACCACCTCATTATTTACTGAAAGATTGCATCAGAAATCTATAAAATAAAACCACTACTCGCCGAAACTCCCATCATTGACGAAAATATCTTGTTCTTGGTGAAAAATGGCAAACTTGGAAAAATTAAAATGATCGTTGTATATAACGTGATGTGTGTCATTTGGAATTACAAATGCGACTGCACACACTGAACAGAAGGATTCTCCAGACATCCTGACGAAAGTGAACACGTTTCTGCAGGAAACAATTATGAATCCAATATACAGATTACAGCACAACAATTGGCGGTAGTGGGATTAGGAAGAATAGAAGATGAGATTCCACATAATGCCAAACAAAAGGAACTCGGTCGCACTTATTATGAACTAAAATATCCTGTATAAGACTAGATATGGCAGGCTCCTTCGTAGCCAGGTGGGAAGGAGCAGCAGTGCGTAGCACACGCTTCTTGATTAGACCGGGGTTCGAGCCCGTCACCACCAAATACGGAGGATGCGGAAAAACCAAAACAACAACTAGATATGGAGTGTAGATTAAATGGCCACATAAGGTTTATTGTTATATTAGCCATATAGTGTAAGGAAGCCTGAGGCTTATGCTGCACCAGCCAAAAAAAAAAAAAAAAAAATCCCGAGTTATCCTGTGTGAGAGAGTCAGAAATAGAAGGGAATCACCAAGAAAGAGAAGAATGATGATATGGTGAATGATGATATCATCATAAATTTACGAAAAAAGCCAAAATGTTACTTTTCCTGCTTTTACATTTGCGAAATCATTAATAATATCTTTTAAATCATTTTACTGGCATATTTATGCTCAATAGCCAACACTGCAAGATTGCACAGTCTACTCTGACCAATAGCATTTCTTTTATAATCTTTTATTATTCGTAATTTACTGAATGATCTTTCGGCGGAGGCAGCTGACACGGGCAGGGTAAAAAATAGCATAAATAAAGTAACTAAAAATTTCTGAAAAGTCACTTTCTAGGGCACTATATGTTTGCTGATAAATCTAGTTTAATAAGTGTGATTAAATTACAATATTGAATCGGCAGTTGGGGAGAGAGTAAAGATGAATACTTTTTTTATGAGATTGTCACACTCAGTATATCAGCATTTGCATATTAATTATGTTTTTCGGTTCTAGTATTGCAAAATATTTTTTTATTAATTCATACTTTTGAAACGATTTTTAATTTGTGTTATAATTTTGTCCAAAACAGAGTAAAAAACTAATCTCTATTATCAAACAAAAAATGAAGCTAATTCATCGTACTGTCTTTTAGTTCTACGTTGTCGTGTGTCTTCAAATTTCCTTCGCAATTTGCTCAGATTTGTATTTAATTTCACACATCACGTTATTCAAAAATATACAAATTAAAATAAAATCAAATGTCATCATTTGCTTTATTATTCTAAGCGCTTCGTCTCGGTCTGCTTTTTTAGTCGATTTAAAGATTAATTTCTGTCACAGTTTTTATAATATCCGCATAACGAACTTGCACAGCTGTTATTGACTGTATCTACGAGACCAGTGAGTAGGGTTGGGTTTTTTTAATGTAACTTTAGATTCCCCAGTAAATTTAGAAAGAAGATCTCATCTTTTGTACTATTTCCAAAAAAAAAAAAAAAAATTATACAAATTTTGAAGAATGTCGAAAAATGATGAAACGTTATTACAACAATTTAAGCTATCATTGATAACTAAATTTAAATTGTGATTTGCGCAATGAATGTACTCTGCATTTGATTGGACCTTTTAATGCGTGACTGCACACCATTATAAACCACACTCATGGCATTAGCCCCATCATATCCCTGACCATAACATTTTTCAAAGGGAATATTTAGTTTGTGTAATATTTTCATTATATTATAGGTTGTCATTTTTGCCGAATGATTGATGATTTATGTCATAGAATCCTAAAAACTTTTCACAAATTTCAAAATCTTTGGATTTTTCATTTTCTTCGTGAATTACGTGAACATGTCGTACAATAACACTTAATTGATTTTTTTTTTTTTTTTGTGTGAGATCTTGAGTAGTATCTAAAATTATTGAATAGAATGATGCTGAATTAATTTTGAGTTTTAATTCTTTTGTTAATTTGGTACCTAAACATCCTGTTAACTCATTTTGGACAGTGGGACTTAAATAAATTACTGAACCAGATGGCTTATTAATAATTTGTTTCATTACGTCATCATAGTAGGAAAGTAAATGGACTTGCGATAAAAAAATTCCCATTGATGACCGTGAAATGGTAAAGAATTTTTAGCCAACATAAGCGTTATCCAAAATAACAGTTCTAGTACCATTTTCCAAAATGAGGATCTGAATCTTACTTGTTCCTCAAGATCTTTATCAATCGTTGTGTTCTTTTGCCACATTTCATGTATGGCACATGCCCCGATATGATGTTGAGAAACACGGTGAGTTTTTATCCGAAAGGATAGATTTTTCCAATCTTGTAGTCCGGAACACCACACACACACAAGATTTTTCCAATCTTGTAGTCCGGAACACCACACACACACACACAAGATTTTTCCAATCTTGTAGTCCGGAACACCACTGACTTTTAATTGAAAACAGCCAGCATGGTTGGCAATATGCATCATCTAAAATTTGTAAGTAGCACAGCCACAAACGAGGAACTGGACCATACGTTGAAGTAGAATAGTAGTACGTGTCACTGAAACTTCTATTTTGTTGTTCATGGTCCCTTGTAAATGGTCCTTTAGGCCTTTGAGGTGACAAACTCATAACGTTTCTTTTTATTTTATCGGAAATGTTGATGTCCACATATTCTCCAATATAGCTTGAGGGAATAAATGGTGCAGTGTGTTCAACGCTAATTTCCGACGAATGCATATCTGTGATCGTTGAATTGTTTTCGTTTGATGACCCTGCTTGATTTAAATGATCTGCAGGTATATTTACACCAGCATCATACTTTTCCACATTTTCCGATTTAATACTAGTCTTTTCTTTACCTTCTTCTGGACATAATTCACTACTGTATTTTTTAAAGAAATTACCTAATTTACGTAATTTATTGACTGCTTGTTCCTTTGCTTTCTTCTTGGGCTCCACTCTTTTCCTTTTTCATTTCATCCATTTTAACTAAAAATGTTATTCATTTAATTTAAAACTTTATATTTTAAATACAATTATTAATAATAAACAAATACATTCATGTATGTCAATTACTGTTTTGATAATGACTTGAACAAACCTGAAATAAAATTAATCAACCAACAACTTTTGACCACCGTATATGGTAGAAAAGAATAGCGAAAGCTTAAAAACCGTATATGGCTAAATGTTCGTATACGTGGGGCCTATCCCCCCTGTCCAGTTGGGGATTCCCAAACACCATATGATATGACGCATAGACATACAGAACCCGAACGGGTGTCTGATCACTATACAAAGTTGCATTTGTAAAAGCAAAATAAAGACTGCCGACACTTGGGTTTGTTATGTTTTGGCGATAAGATATAAGGAGAATTCCTTCCTTGTTCTGGATGTGTCACATTGTTGAAGAGCTCAGTGAGAAATATATTTTCATTACATGTTGCGTCTGTCTATAGGCCCTAGCGTAGTAGGGGCAGTCCCTACTTGCATCTGTTTATGGGCCCTGGTGAAGTAGGGCTCTTAGGCTCTGCCTACTTTTGCTATACGGTAGCTACGCCTCGGTCTGTACGTAAAACAACTACCTAATTAAGAAGGGTAACCAGATGTAGAGACCTGCGGGATTTAGTTAGACGGTTTCAGGCGATGATAAGCGGTTTTTTTTTTTCTTTTCCCTTCCGGAATCTGAGAGTTTTTTTATCCAGGCAAACTGACCAGAGAACACTTGCAATTTACGCACATTATACTCATTGATAGATGGAGTTCTCTCGTGTAATTCTCATATGAAATATTTAATTCATCAACAGAACGATATCTGAAAATGATCACGATGAATTACTTGCTGTTTACTCTCACTATCTCCTTTCCGTGAATGGACTATGAAGAGCAGCAACGGTAATCACTGCATTTTCCCCGTGGTCTCGACTGTCTCATGTAGCACACTGGTTTCAGTGATGATTGTAACCACAATCACAGTCGTTACAATTCTCCCACAACTTCATGGGTGTTAAGTTCGAGTTACAGTTTATGCACTGTGGTAAGAAAGATCGGCACTCGTGGGTAGCGTATTGCCATAATCACCGTCCTCCTCACACCGGGTGAAAAAGAGACCTGAGTTCGGATCTCGTTGTTTCTTTAGAAAGCAGGAACATAAACTGTATAATACACAAAATTTTCATAATAAAACACGCCTGCGTGCTCTGGATTCATAATTTATTTTTATTTTGTTACACAGAGCATTAAAACTATGATAAATGAATTAGCTTTCGGCTGGGTGGCAGCCTTCATCAGATTAAAATACTTTGAATGGCAGTTAGAATAGAGATGCACTGCCAGGATGGTACGTGAGACACGTGGTTAATTGTTTGTTGATGTTTGTGGCTGTGACGTATGGTGGTGACGTGGCCAGCGTTTGTCTATGGACAGAATTACTGTTTCTGTGATGGGGTTAAGTTGACAACCACTGTTCCTGTTCAACGAGGTATCCGAGCATTTTATACTTAACGATTCCAACCAGGTGCGCCTTAGGTAATGGTGGGACTTGTCTACAACCACGACATCGCGGTGTGGGTCGATGTCGTGGTGGGTTGTCCAGACATGCTCGGCAATAGCTGAGTGTTCTACATCCGCCAAACGGATCGCCCTTTTATGTTCTGAGAGGCGTTTCTCGAGACGACGACCAGTCTCTCCAAAGTAGCAGCTCGTGCAGTCACGGCAAGAGATGCGATAGACCACACCACTCTGTAGAAGGGTGGGGACAGGTGTTTTTATGTTGGAAAGGAGAGAACGCAGTTTCTTGCCTGGGAGTTGGATGCACTTTACCCCATGCGATCTTAGGATTCTACCGATCTACTGTGACAGGTTGGGGTAGTATGGGATGAATGCCCTCGTGGAAGACTCGTCACTGTTGGCGTTGCTGTTGGTCGTCACGTTGTCGCGTGCTTGTAGATCACATCTGTTAAGAACATCGATGGGGTAGCCACACCTCGTAAGGTCTACTTTGACTCTGGTGATCTCTTTGCGCCTTTCATCTGCAGAGCTGGAGTGTGTCCAGGCGCGAGTTAGCAAGGTTCGGGCGGTTGAGAGGAGGTGGCCCCGTGTGTGTGCTGACTGGAAGTTGGTAAATTGGCCAGCACACATAGGCTTACGATAAACCGTCGTCTTCAAGCATGTGTCTTCGCGCCGGACAAGTGTAACTAGGTATGGTATAGAGTTGTTCGACTCCAGCTCAACCGTGAATTTTATGAAGGACGACAGTGAGTTGAGGTGGGTTAGGAGTCGCTGACTTGAGTCTCTAGGGATCACTACGAACACATCGTCTACGTAGCGACACCAAAAGGCGATGTGATCCGGTGCGTGTGTAAACGCACGTCCCTCTAACTCCTCCATCACGATGTTTGCTGTGACCGAGCTGACAGGGGAACCCATGGCTGTGCCATGTATCTGCTGGTAGATTGAACCATTAAACATGATTGCACCCCCTGTTAAGCACAGTCTGAGGGCGGCGGAAATGTCATCAGGCGTCAGCTTAGTTCTGTCGCTGAGGGTTCCATCATTGTCCAAGAGTTGTTTTGCGCAAGAGATGGCAAGTTCCACAGGGATGGAGGTAAAGAGTGATACGACATCGAACGATGCCATGACTTGATCTTGCGAGATGGATATAGTGCGGATCCTTTCTATGAACTCAACACTGTTGGAGACGGTGTAGGTGGTCTTGCCAACTAGAGGAGAAAGAAGTCTCGATACAAATTTAGACAGCTCGTAAGTCGGTGATCCACAGCAGGATACAATAGGTCTTAGTGGCGTGCCTTCTTTGTGCACTTTCGGCAGGCCGTAAAACCGTGGGATCTGACACCCGGAGGATCTGACACCCGTGGGATCTCACAACCATATGATATGGTCGTGAGACTCCAGAAAGATTTTATCTTCATAGCCCGTAGCAGGCAACACCTGAGGTTTGCACATAGATGCAAAGCTAACTGGATTATACCGAAAGGGTTTCGCTACAAACAACCGTTTCCTAGTGAGCGTATGGGACGTGCCTGTCGGAACTTCGGCTTCAGAACTCTACGCATATGGATCGGCTGCCTCCATCGTGACATACAACGTGCTACAGCGAGCAAAGCAGCCCTACTTGCCGACCTTAAGGCTCTGATTCCCGATCCTATTTACACCAAGGTAATCAATACTTTATGTTGCCAGGCCGTCAGAGAATCAGATCGTTATTGTGCCCGACAGAAACGTAAGTTCAATACTTTGATTAATGAATCCCGTCAATTTCGGCGCCAGCTAATGCCCCTCCCACAAATTGCACGGATTTCGTATTGAACCTAAGCAACAAGCAGTTATCTGCAGAACAAACAAACTTGTTGACCCTTGGCATGACATTTGCCGTTCTTCCAAAGCGCCCACCAATCACCGACATCGCCTTGGGTGTGGAAGCAAGCTTGTCACGCCTCCCAGAAGATGTAGCCAACGCAATCCGCTTAAAGACTGCAGCAGTTCTACACCATGCTCGCCCCGTCTCTTCAAACCTCAGCCGTATACAGATTTCTACCCTCAAGGCACTGAAACGGGATTCGTCCATCGTCATTCTACCGGCGGACAAAGGCCGTCGTACAGTTGTAATGAACCACACTGATTACATGGCGAAAGCCTTACTGCTCTTACGAGACACTACCGTCTACAAACCCCTAACCATCGACCCCAACAAGGCTTTGGAACGATGGGTGTCAGAGGTGAATATCCTCACCAACACTTGGCTGAAGCAAGGGAAAATCACACAGTCAACCCGTAATCACCTCCGTGCCTCCGGGTGTCAGATCCCACGGTTTTACGGCCTGCCGAAAGTGCACAAAGAAGGCACGACACTAAGACCTATTGTATCCTGCTGTGGATCACCGACTTACGAGCTGTCTAAATTTGTCTCGAGACTTCTTTCTCCTCTAGTTGGCAAGACCACCTACACCGTCTCCAACAGTGTTGAGTTCATAGAAAGGATCCGCACTATATCCATCTCGCAAGATCAAGTCATGGCATCGTTCGATGTCGTATCACTCTTTACCTCCATCCCTGTGGAACTTGCCATCTCTTGCGCAAAACAACTCTTGGACAATGATGGAACCCTCAGCGACAGAACTAAGCTGACGCCTGATGACATTTCCGCCGCCCTCAGACTGTGCTTAACAGGGGGTGCAATCATGTTTAATGGTTCAATCTACTAGCAGATACATGGCACAGCCATGGGTTCCCCTGTCAGCTCGGTCACAGCAAACATCGTGATGGAGGAGTTAGAGGGACGTGCGTTTACACACGCACCGGATCACATCGCCTTTTGGTGTCGCTACGTAGACGATGTGTTCATAGTGATCCCTAGAGACTCAAGTCAGCGACTCCTAACCCACCTCAACTCACTGTCGTCCTTCATAAAATTCACGGTTGAGCTGGAGTCGAACAACTCTATACCATACCTAGATACACTTGTCCGGCGCGAAGACACATGCTTGAAGACGACGGTTTATCGTAAGCCTATGTGTGCTGGCCAATTTACCAACTTCCAGTCAGCACACACACGGGGTCACCTCCTCTCAACCGCCCGAACCTTGCTAACTCGCGCCTGGACACACTCCAGCTCTGCAGATGAAAGGCGCAAAGAGATTACCAGAGTCAAAGTAGACCTTACGAGGTGTGGCTACCCCATCGATGTTCTTAACAGATGTGATCTACAAGCACGCGACAACGTGACGACCAACAGCAACGCCAACAGTGACGAGTCTTCCACGAGGGCATTCATCCCATACTACCCCAACCTGTCACAGCAGATCGGTAGAATCCTAAGATCGCGTGGGGTAAAGTGCATCCAACTCCCAGGCAAGAAACTGCGTTCTCTCCTTTCCAACATAAAAACACCTGTCCCCACCCTTCTACAGAGTGGTGTGGTCTATCGCATCTCTTGCCGTGACTGCACGAGCTGCTACTTTGGAGAGACTGGTCGTCGTCTCGAGAAACGCCTCTCAGAACATAAAAGGGCGATCCGTTTGGCGGATGTAGAACACTCAGCTATTGCCGAGCATGTCTGGACAACCCACCACGACATCGACCCACACCGCGATGTCGTGGTTGTAGACAAGTCCCACCATTACCTAAGGCGCACCTGGTTGGAATCGTTAAGTATAAAATGCTCGGATACCTCGTTGAACAGGAACAGTGGTTGTCAACTTAACCCCATCACAGAAACAGTAATTCTGTCCATAGACAAACGCTGGCCACGTCACCACCATACGTCACAGCCACAAACATCAACAAACAATTAACCACGTGTCTCACGTACCATCCTGGCAGTGCATCTCTATTCTAACTGCCATTCAAAGTATTTTAATCTGATGAAGGCTGCCACCCAGCCGAAAGCTAATTCATTTATCATAGTTTTAATGCTCTGTGTAACAAAATAAAAATAAACAAAATTTTCAGACAATACACTGACTTTATAGCGTTAGTTGCTTGGCGCAAAACAGTGTGGACTATTAGGTGCCAGTTTTCGCCTGTGAAGTACGGTGTATTCTGTGAGCGATTTCATGTTTTGCCGGATGAAAAACCCGATGTTTCAGGATATTCAAAAATTTGGGAAAAAAAAACACGATTTCATGTAACTGGATAACTCAACTACTGTATGCAAAATGTCTACAAAAGTTTCACCTCTCTCAGTGGAGAGTATTTGCTTAATTATATCGATTAATTTAAATATTAATAGGATTTTAATTGTATCTGATTGTATTGTGAACTGAGCCCGTGGCTTTCACACACGCGGGACGGTGGGGAGCGAGTGAGGCCTTCGTGAACGTATGGTTGGAAAAAGATTATTTTATGTTATATCAAGATAATTGTATTTTTTGCCACTAGGTGGCAACACGAGAATCCTATGTTTTTTGGATGAATTTTAGAGCCCTGTGTTATAATTATTTAGTAAGTATGAAATGATAGTAGCAGGTCTGTTGTATGAAACTGTGACTAGTTGGAGAACTACACACGCACTTTACGCATGCGGAAGCGTAGCTTTATTGTTTTGTGTGTGGTAGTAGAAAGTCCGGTTGGTATATTTGATTTCCCCAATTCGGCAATATTTTGCAAGTTGTTTATACTAACGTGTTTTGAATGTCGTTTGTTCCTTACGCTGGTAATAAGTTCTTTCTTTTATTGAATTTAATATGATAATCGCGCGAAGTATTGTTTTGTATGTGTGTGTAAAACTTTAAATTTAGTGATATAATTTCCCTGCTTTCTAAAGGTGAAGTGATATTCTTTGGTAATGACTTGAGATGCTTTTGGCTTTAATCGTGTCTTTAAATGAGACATTTTCTTCGTGGGTGTTATCCATCCCGAAACGTGTGAATAGTTTATTTCTAAAGGTCGTTTAAAACAACCGAAGGAAAGATGAAGTTAGGAATTATATGTAGCGGAAGTGGTTCAGCTTCTCCCGGACGCAGACACAGTTGGGGAGGTGGGGATAACAGATTTTGAGGGCTTTAAAAAAGATTTTAGGAAAAGGAGTTTTTCTCCCCTTCTGGGGCCGTGCATGCTCCGGATGGCCATGATATATGCGTTTTAGGATAGGATTTACTTCCCTTCCACAAATGCACAAGAAACTGGATCAACAGTTTCTTGTTCATTTATTTTGTTTTGTATATATGCGTGTTATTAGGATAAACTTACATGTAGCCCCCGGGTTATGAGATTAATGCGTACCAGAATTTCGTCGCATATTTCAGAAATCGTTTTCCACCGAAAATTATGTAACAAAGTTGGATTACGTTTTGGATCAGACTGGCACGTCCCTTTCTGCAGATCACTTTGTATTAATGTTGTTATAAGCGGTTTGAATTATAACTAGTCGGCGCCACGGCGAAATTTGCAAATAGTGTTCTGACTTGATTGAGAATCAATTTTTAAAAAAAGGAAACATCTTTACAAACCATCAGTACTACACCATTCTAAATATTGAGTTGCTGCGCCACTAAAGTAAAAAATTAAAAGATATGAACAGATATTGTTCATCTTTCCAAAATTTTATTTTATTGTAGTGGATTTTTCATGCCGTAGAGTTTGTCAAGTAGTTTTTCAACTACATTACTCGAGATTTGGGTTGCGTAGTGAGCGGTTTTGATTCGCACAGTCCGGTATTTGAGCATACTGACTGGTAAACAAATCGAGCAAAAACTTTTATATCATTTTGTTAGTTTATTTTAGTTGTATTCACTTTTTATTATAGTTGTTTTCTGAAGTTTTAATAAATTTTTGCTCTGCAGTATTATGTATGGATTAACGCAGAAACTTAGGCTTACGTGTTAATAGAAATTTAAATTTCATAGAAACAGTTGAAACTTCATTTATTCTCACATAGCTATACTGTAATAATAAAGTTTTCATTTAGGGCTTATCTACCCATAGAAATTTCAATTTCATTGAAAAATCTATAAGTAAATTTAAGGTATATTTTCTGTGTTGAATCCGCCCGTATGAATGGCTTTTTTTTTTTTTTTTTTTATATATACTTATCAGTTGTTTGAATATAAAAGATGTTTTCTCTAAAATTAAAATAAATAAAAGCTGCGCAGTCAAATTTAAGTTATAATTTGTAGATTATTATTTTGGATAAATTTTCAGTTCGGCACAATACATTGCCGTTTGTCACTCGTTTGGAGAGGTCGGTCTGAGTTCGATTCCCGACTGGTGGAATTACCCATCTGCATTCCGGGATGTAGTTAGCCGATCTCGGGCGGAGGAATTAGTAAGGTTCCCCTGTCCCGCTTTTAGCTGGATTGTACCAAATTTTAACCTTTTATCACCGTTCCACCCTCTTTTCAAAATATCCGGTTTTTGACTACAGTTTCAAGAGAAGTGAATATAAATAAGACAAAAGTTTGAAATATTAGTTACTTTATTTAAAAAAAAAAAGTTTAATTTTAAAACTTCAAAAGAGTTGCACGTTTTAATTTAAGGGCAGATGTTTCCACAGTCGAGTGGTCAAGCCCAGGGTAAAAAAAGTGCACGCCTTTTTTTGAGTGGCCGTGATTTAAGTCTTATTCAATACTATATAAATGTTTTTTATTTTCTAAATCTTGTAAACTCCTCTGAAATTGTGGTCATCCATTGGAGTTATAAATAGTAAATTTATTTATTTTAACGACGTAATGAAAGCAGTCAAAATTCTTCAGCCTCTCGTATGTGATGTGATGGATTGTACAATATGCTCTTTTAGGAGAGGAAAGACAGAATTTAATCAGCCTTAATTTGCCTGTTGACTTAAAAAAAAACATAATTAATTTGTTTTAAAAGCAGACTTTTAAAGGCAAAATAAGATAGCACTAAAAAGGTTCAAAGTTATAATGCATATTATAACTTTGAATAATGAAGCTATATGGCCCCCAAAAAATTATAAGGTATCAGCAGAACTGTCTTGTCTTTTCATCTGTTTTTGAGACTAGCAGAATTTAAACTGCATAGATAATGCAACGGTTTTGATTCTCACAGCAGAACAAACCTGCTTTTGCAATGAGTTGCTCAGTGTGTTGCACTGCTTTCAAACATATGGCCTCACGAGAAGGTGAATTGGCTATTTGTTTAAAAGATGAGACTGCTAATTGGTCTTTCTTCAGATAGCAGGTGGCCTCTAGTGACAGAACTCAGACAAAACAGCTGGTTTTGTCATATTACAATGCTATATTACAACTTTTAAGTTCTGATTTCATATGTTGCATGGTAGCTTCCATCAAACAGCTTCTTTACAACTGTTTTGTCTGTGTATGACTAGAGGCCACCACCTATCTGTTGAGGGACTGCATGACAGCTTCAGTTAGTCCTGGAGTAAGCCGTCATAGCAGTGTCCCATCTTTTAAACAAACAGCAACACGTTGCAAGGTAGGTTTGTTATAATGCAAGAATTAAGACCATAGTAATAACTATGCAGGATAGATTCTGCTGACCACAAAAACAGATAAAGGGACAAGAGTTCTGAAACTGTCTTATAGAGAAAGATCACCATTTTTGCATGGATCCATATAGACAGCTGTGACTGTATGGATGCTGATTGTAAAATGTGCCCGATTTTAATGAATTCTGGGTTGGTTGTAAAGTGCTTGATTTTATAGTTTACTGAATATACAAACTATCCTAATTCTTACCTCTAAAACCTTTTATCTTAGTTTATTAGGATCCTTTTCTGAGCAGAGGAGTAAAAAGGAATGTCAAGTAAAAATCAGAATCTTATTTTGTTAATATCAATGAATAAAACTTGAGCATTATATAAAAATGTTATGTACTTGTTGCTTTTTTTTTTTTTTTTTAATTAACAGTATAAGGAAAGAATTTTCCCTATACTAATATAGGGAAAAAAATTTTTTTTGGTTAAAAATGCAATTTTTAATATATTTTTTCTTTACTTTTAAGGGCTGCTGATGCTTATAACTGGCAGTGTTTAGTGCAAAAGAGATGGAGTCAGCACGGAGAGTGTTTGTTGTAGGTGTTGGACTTACAAAGTTTGTTAAGCCAAACCCTGTTAATAAACGAGATTATCCAGATTATGTGAAGGAAGCTGTTACGTTAGCGCTTAAGGATGCCAGAATTAGCTATGATGTCATAGAACAAGCATGTGTGGGATATGTCTATGGTGATTCAACCTGTGGTCAAAGAGCTCTTTATGAAGTGGGTATGACAGGCATACCAATTTACAATGTAAATAATAATTGTTCTACAGGTTCCACAGCTCTATTACTAGCTAAGCAATTGGTTGAAGGCAAAATAAGTAACTGTGTGTTAGCCATTGGATTTGAAAAAATGGAAAAAGGTGGTCTCACATCAAAATTCAGGGATCGTGTGAGCCCTCTGGACAAACACATGAAGCTCTTGTCAAATATGTATCCAATAGTTTCAGCACCAATGGCAGCACAGATGTTTGGTGCTGCTGGCAAGGAACATATGGAAAAATATGGTACTACACAAGAACACTTTGCCAAGATAGCGTGGAAGAACCATAAGCATTCAGTTAATAATCCATTTTCTCAGGCTACACAAGAATATACGATGGAAGAAATCCTGAGCTCTCCTGAGGTGTATTATCCTTTGACTCGTCTCCAGTGTTGTCCAGTATCTAATGGAGCTGCAGCAGCCATTTTGATGTCAGAAGACTTAGTTCATCACTATCAGTTAGAATCCAATGCAGTGGAGATCTTAGCAATGGAGATGGCTACTGATCCAAGAACTACATTAGAAGAGAAGAGCTGCATTAAAATGGTTGGATTTGATATGACAGCAAGAGCAGCAGAGAGTGCATATAAGAAGAGTGGGTTTAAGCCAAATCAGGTAGATGTTATTGAGCTGCATGACTGCTTTTCTACTAATGAGTTACTGACATATGAGGCTCTGGGACTGTGTGATATAGGAAAAGGTGGAGAACTGGTAGACTCTGGAAATAATACATATGGTGGAAAGTATGTTATTAATCCTAGTGGAGGATTAATCTCTAAAGGCCACCCATTGGGAGCAACAGGTATTGCTCAGTGTACTGAGCTGTGTTGGCAACTTCGAAGTATAGCAGGAAAAAGGCAGGTTCCTAATGTCAAACTAGCTTTACAACATAATATAGGTCTAGGTGGTGCAGCTATAGTTGGACTATATAGGTGTGGATTTCCTTCAGAACTTTCAAATACTTTCAGCAATAAATCAACAAGCAAATTGTAAGATTGCTGTATTAATTATCAATATTACAAGTCTAGTTGTCTTGCTGGTGATTATTAGTTTTTAATTAGCTAATGTAGCTTAAAAGCAAGATTCACATTACTACAGCCATCAAAATCTCACGAATAGAAAAAAAATTATAAAATTAAATAAAAAAAAATTTTTGGGAAAAAAATTCATAAGAGAATAATGTTATCTAGAAGAGAATCACATAACTGCCCCTGGATTTACCATAGAAGAAGTTTAAATATTAACTCCTTTACTTGTTATTTTATCTCACTTTAAATTGTTTTTATCCTTGTGTTGAATCTTGGGATGGATCATGCAATTCAGAGGCCTTACCGAGGCTGGTTTACACTGCAATTTACTGCTAACTTTGTTGAAGTTGTCTCATGGTTGTAGAACATGGCATTAGTATTGCCATAGTGTTTTGTTTTTTGTGGGGCTGATGGTTTGTTTAGTGTGATTGTTTGAAATCACACAGAGACCATTTGGAACTCTTGCACAGGTCCACAATTTGTAATTTCACTTCTGTTGATTATTGTGAGCTTCTTTGATGATAGGCACTGAAGCCATCTTAACTTGTCTAACCACTGTAAATGAATTTTGAACTAGTTTATGAATTAATCCTGAATAGTTAAAATCTTTGCTGAATATGACTCTTCTGGTTCTCTTATGCAGGTGACTATGGATAAATATTAAGGTGTAAATTGTCTGTTTTGGTAAACACAAGGATTAGAACCTAACACAATCCACTTATGATTTCTGTTTTTTTAAATTTCAGATTTATTTTTTTATGTATTTTTGTATTTATGTTCATAGAATCAGAAAGTTCCTGGTAGTAGTTAAAATGTACAAGGCCAACCTTGCTTTTATACTCATCATGCTAATTATAAATTATCAACCATGCCTGTATTTTTATTTTGTGGTTATAGGTCTATTTTTTACATCAACCTGACTTTCAGTTTGATATACTCAAAGATAATGTGATATTTTTTGTACTAGTTAAGAAAAGGAAAGAAAAACTTAGGTCCAGTCTAGATTTCAGAAGGATAGCTTATCTCCACTTGTAATGGGGTTCCCTATACTTCATTTGTTATTATTTTCTATTGTAAAATAGGCAATTACAGTTGGCACTTACCCTTCACTGAATTATTATTTTTAGACTTTAGAAATTTCTAGACTGTATTATTAATGTATGTCTTGAAATTTCTTGAATCAGACTGTATATGTATCCTACTTAAATATAAAATGAAATATATTTTATTATTATACAGTACTAGTTTATAACATTTGTTTCTATAAAAAAAAGTATAATACTGAAGAAATATGTATATATTAAAATTATATTTTGATTATTTTGGCCTAATTGTACTTTCATTTTTTTAAATGTTACACCATAATTTGTAATTCTGATCTCAAAAAACTCGGGCAGGAAACTGTTTTCCACTACTGTTACAAATTAACAGAAATGGTAGATGTACATAATTAATCTAGACCAGTGGTTCAGATTAATGATTTACGCTTATTATCATGATTTAACCCTCTATTAGCATGATTTAAATAAAAGAAATATTATCATCGTTATTGCTATTGCCAGTTACTGGCATGTGTTTTGAGATATTAGTAACCTGATTAAAACTATTTGCTTTTAAAGGAAGTTGAAATGACTTTGTTAGTTTTGTAAATGATTAAAATCAGGATTCTGAACAAATAGCAACATCAGATCTTCACTAATTATAGCTGAATAGGCAATGAAAGGTGCTGACCAAAATATTATGTATATAACCAATACAATTTTGCTTTGAAATAATTTGCCAGCATTCAGGCACACTGCTAGTTGTGCAAATGTGTGAAATTAGTGCTTTTTCATAATCATGCTACTTTCTAGGACTGTCCTCAGTCTGGTGGGGCATGGAATGAGCAATTTTAAAAACAGCTTTCTGGGTACTGGTGTGGTAGGGTAATATAATATCTTGTCCATATTATGCTATTTAGTAACCATGGAACAGTGGATTGGTGTACAATGTGCTTTCACCGTAAAGGCATTTTACAAAGCTACCCAATATTTATTTTGCATCCACTTTAAGCTTAAGCAAGATCCTGTACCATTCATTTGTGCCATAAAAATGTGGGTACATAATTTAAGAAACTGGTTCTTGTTTATACTCCAGCACGACCACCAGGTCAGTGGAGTTTACAATAAATCAATACAAATGTTAACCGTATTTAGCAGCCATGGGCTTGAACCCCGGTCCTCTCGAGGAACACGTGCTATGCACTCTCGCTCCTGACCACTCAGCTATGTCAGGTTCTGCTCTCAAAAAGAAGTCTTTGGGTGGAATAAGAAGTGCCTGTACACCAGAGATCTCACATCAGCATGTGCTGTCACCAAACTTATCTAGCTGGTGTGTATGGTGAATATTGCACAGGACTTAAATTTCCACCCTTATAAGGTATAGGTACTGAAAGAATTAAAATCTTGTGATCTTCTTGTAAAGATTTTTGTCAAGAAATGTTAGCTCAAATTGATAATGAAGACATTGTGAATAATCTGTGGATGTTAGGTGAAGTTCACTTTCGTCTAAATGGTTTTGTGAATAAACACTTTCATTATTGGTTGGAAGAAAACTCTTGGCAGTTCCACCAGCAGCCATTGCACAGTGACCAGGTAGTAGCGTGGTGTGCCGTTTCGTCTCATGGCATTATTGACCCATGTTTGTTTGTTTGTTTTTTTTTTTTTTTGAAAATGATCAATGGAAGGGTAAAAACTGTGACGTCAACTTGCTATGCTTATGTGATTGCATCATTTTCAACTGATGATCTAACTACTAGATTACCTCAATTTAATGAGGCCAGTTGGTTTCTGCAAGGTGGCATGGAAGCTCATGCCACCAGGTTGTCAGTGGACACCATATAAGTTCCTTTTTCATAACCACATCATATGCCAGAAATGGTGACATTTCTTAGTCTCCTATGTCCCCAGACCTGTCATCATGCGACTTTTTTTTTACGGGGGCACTTAAAAAGCAAGGTATACTTTCATCACCCATAAAGTACTGAAGAGCTGAAAGAAAATTTGAAGAAATTTCCAGAATTTCTTTGGAAATGCTACCCAGCATCATGGGAAACATGAGTGGAAGATTAGAATACCTGCACAGAGACAGGTTGCCTAAAGGATAACATCGTCAATAAATAAATGGCATGCTATGTACTTTAAGATGGTATATTTGTAATGTAGCAAATGCAAATAATTTAATTATTGAGTTTTTAAAATCACCCACTTTCCACCATCCCCCTGTATTTTTCTTCTAATCGTCCTTGTCTTTTCAGGACTGTCTTGTAATTGTTTGTGATTATAAATAGCATGGACAGTTCAGAAATTGTGGCGGAACAGTTCCATGAATTAATTTTAGTTGCTTATAACATACAATGATTTCCCTAACCCCCGCTGAATTCAGTTGTCCCTTGATTTATGAGGTGGCTTGAAATGATTCTCACTTACCTATAATAATATGATGCACATAAATAAAAAGTTGTGCCACCTTGTTAAGAAAACTTTTAATTTACTTATTAGCATGGCAGTGACAAATTTTATGCAGTTTTACAGCTAAGGAGGTTTTAGTTAACCTACATACATATATGGTCCCAGGTAGAGATGGATATATAGCCCCCACTTTATGATCAAAATGTGAATTTTTTTATTGCTATAGGATGATTAAAGCTTAATGATTCATTCTCTGAGAACATTGCTTTAGCTCTTCCCTGTATAAAATCCTAGGACCACCCCTGCCTATTATAGGCCTGTAGTAGGTTGCACAATACAAATGAAAATAATTTAATTATACTTTGTGTATTTATCTACATTAAAAATTTCAGTAAATAAAATTAACAACACTACATATTGTATAAAACTAGGCATTTTTTTTCTTAAACAAGCCTGTACTTTTTCAGTGCATGCAAAATATGAAATGAATATTTCGTTTTATATATATATATATATATTAATAAAACTAAACTGAAATTTCATTTCATTAATAGTTCTGTGTTATTAGAAGAATTTAATATGTACATACAGTTTCATTACTCTTAAAATACCATTATTACCTTTGAATGTTCAGACAGTATGAAATCTTTTCTTGGTATAGTTTTAAAATAATTTAAACTAATTATTTAAACCATCTTTATAAATTCCATGGCAACCAGAAATACAAATTTCCAGGTATTATTAAATTTTCCAAAACACTTTTATGAGATGAACTATCACTAACAATTATATTAGAAATGGTACTAATAGCATGAACAATGGCTTAAGCTATATCGGGATTACATCTTGAACTTTACCACTTGGCTCACTTACTTAATGGGACATATCAGCCTGCCAAGGACATAATGAATAGGCTTTATTATATAGGTGGCATTGGTTAAATGCACTTTATCCACAGTGTACAAGGGCTGTATTTAGTTTGTCAGGCAGAGGCAGTAGTCTCTGCCTGAGATAAGCTAAATACAGCCCTTTTACACTATGGGGAAATGTTACATAACTTTTGGGTGAAAACACAGTAGTGTTTTCACCCAAAAGTTATTCCAGTTTTTCACCTCACTCCACATGCAAATCAGCTTGCAATCACACTTAGAGACCTAATATATAATTAGGTATATAATATAATAATGGTGCAATATGGCCTGAGTTGCAGATATGCCTGAAAGCCAACAAAAAGAGTATAAACGGAAAGCAGGAAAAAATTAATGAGAGAAATTATGTAATTTGCATTTTTTTTTATTTATATATGTACTGTGCATGTTTATATAGCTTTAAATCAACTGCCAATATGTTGCTGCTTGAAGGAGATTGGTATTTTTTTGATTTGCAAGATTCTGTATTTTGTCAAATATTGCAGTTAATTCTTATTCAATTCATCTTGCTATTCAGCCTATTTAGTAGCAGTGGGAACAGCATTAAACACATGACTGGCTGTTTCTGTGGTGTATATTCATCATATATTGTAACATGTTCATTTTAAACTTCAGTCAGATTTGATTTATTATTTAATTGTGAAACTGTTTTTTCACATGTCAAAATATTTTAATTGTTAACTATATTAAACTGTAACAATAAAAAGTATATAAATAGGAAATAACTAAGTTACAAAGTTTAGTTTTATGTATAAATGCAAAGCACACAAATTTATTATAGAATTCATCAAACTATAAAAAATTTAGGAAATGATAAATCAAGGGCTTATGTAAATGAAATTTAAAAAACAGTGTATGAGAAAAAAACAGCTGGTTAATGTCTATAATGTGTTACTTTTTATTAGTTTTCTTTTTTAAATTAATTGAATTTTTTTTCAGGGATTAATAGAAGTGAAAAGTAAATTACTTTATCAATTAATTAGTAATTTATTAATAATATAAAAAGGTAATTGTTTTCACTTCACTGCATATACCTCCCAACAACATATTCACTGCTTGTATTGTAATACTATACTTTGTAACCGACAGTGCACATGACATGTGACACATACTTTAGACTGATTTAATAAATTAAACAGTTCCCAGTTACAGTGTATTAGAAATGCTTTTCATAATGTCATTTATTTATTTCTTCCTGGATTTTAAAAACAACAGATATGTATTAGTAGTGACAAATGATACAAGAAAGCAAGTTTATACGGCATCAGCAATAAAAAAAATTTTGTTGGTGGGTAAATGTTAATCGCTGATTAATTCCATTAATACTGTTCAGCAATAAAGCTACTTTCATCTGTGGCCATATCAACAACACCACATGCCACTGTAGAAACAAATTTTCAACGGTGCTTCTCTGTAAATGTGCAGTATCATCAACAATCAGTTGATTGGGCCTGTTGTGTTACAAAATCGTCTTACAGGGCCAATTTACCTAGGAAAAACAATCTTCCATTACTATTGGAGGATGTTCCCTTGGCTACAAGGATTGGCATGTACTTTCAGCATGACGGAGCTCCTGCACATTATACCCGTCTGGTGGTACAACATCTAAATCAAACTTCCCCTGAACAATGGATCAACCATGGTGGTCTTGTTCATTGACCACCAAGGTCTCCATTTGTTTGTGGGGGAACGGATGAAAAGTGCAGTATACAAAGAAAAGGTGAATACAAGAGACTAACTGCTGGCTTTTGGATACTACTGCCCTGATAAAGGAATGCCAAGACAACCTCAGAAGAACAACACGACGTCATATTACCACGAGAATTGCAAAGTGCATTGAGGTTGGCAGTGGAATTTTCGAACATTTATTGTGAACTAAAAAATTTGTCTATTCGTGTTTTGTATCATTCAATAAGTCGTTCATTGTTCTTTAATACCTCTCATGATGGCTTTGTGCATGCCAATTTTAAACAGATGTATCTCCATATCCATTGAGAATTGGACATGTTTATATGAACTTTTTTTTTTTTACTCAGAGTAATCGATATTATAACCTCCAAAAATATTTACTATTTCTCCTGAATCACCCTGTATATCATTGACAAAATACTCCATGAGCTTGACAGCTTGTCTGCACTGCCCAGAGAATTTTCTTATCTGACTGCAGAACCCCCCCCCCTTTTCATTTTCTACTAACATTTCACCCTGAGTGTAGCCACACAGTTGATACATTAATCTGGAATTATTGTTACCCATATGCAGTACAAAAGTTATCTGCAAGCATAGACATCCTTGGAGGACTCCATTAATAATATTAGTCTGCTCCAATTTGTATAGCAGTCCCTTTTTTTATGTGCAACAGTATCAAATGTTTCTCTGAAATTTATGGATGTCAAAATTATTTTTTGCATCCAGATCTGTTACCACATCATAGTATCCAGATTGATCAGACAAATTGCCCCTTAACAAATCTGCTGTGACTGCAGTATAAATGCCCTAATGTCTCGATTGTCCTGCATTAGTTCTTTAACTAATAACTCCATTATTTTCCCTAGAACAGAAGTTAAACTAACCTGTCTGTAATTACTTATGTTACCCTTTTATGCCCCCCCCCCTTGTTAATTTGGTATGCCATTGCACATCTCCAGTCCACAGGGACCTCCCCTAAATCCAAGGATGTCCTCATAATTATGGATAAAAGTATACATCTTTTGATAGATTGATTAATGTAGGGGTTTAGGTGCGTCAGTGACTTATGCCATAGGAGGCCTCACAGATAGCACTGTTGGTAGAATCACTGTCCTACACACACACACACACACACCAGTCGAAAAAAAAAGATGAGTTCGAATCTTGTTGGTGACCTGAGGAATTTTTATGGGCCTTTTTCACAACATAGCTAAGTTAGTTGGTCTCAGGCAAGGGTAACATGGATTCTGTTTTGGCTCAGTGTATATGGTGCCATTATTTTGTTTGTTTGTTCTTGTTAGGTTTTAGACAATACTTAACTTAGGCCATATTGCACCATATATATTATGTCTGTAAATTATAACCTATCAAATATGATGTTGGTCCTCCACGTGCAGCCAAAACAACTCGTACCCAGTGAGGCATGGATGCTACAAGATTTCTATATGTGTCTTGTGGTATCTGGTACAAACACGTAACCAGCAGATCCTGTGAGGTCTGTGGTTGAGATGCAGATCACAGTTGCTGTTTCAACACAAACCACAGATGCTTGATGGGATTGATGTCTGGGGAATTTGGAGGCCAGGGCAATACCTGGAAGTCTTCCGTGTTCCACGAACCAGTCTCAAACAGTCTGGGTGGTGTGGCATGGCGCATTATCCTGCTGAAAGATGCACTGGCAGAGGGGAAGACCGTTACCATGAAAGGGTGTACCTGGTCAGCAGTGATGTTTAGGTAGGTGGTAGACATCATGACGACCCAGGGTCCATGCGGTGTCATGCTTGAGTCCCAGTGCACACATACCTGGCTGTCCACATGATGCAACAGAAAACTTGATTCATTGGACCAGATGACCTTCCAATCACTCAAGGTCCAGTTTCGATGCTTGTGTACCCATTGTAGGCACTGTTGCTGGTGAACCGTGGTTAGCATGGGCATTTGGAGCGGCCTGTGGCTGTACAGCCCCATTTTCAGTAGGGGTCGATGTACTGTGTGTGTTGTGATACATTACTCCCATCACTGGCATTCCAATTACCAGCAAGTTGCGCCACAGTCGCCCTTCTGTCACCACATACCATCCGGGAGAGCCTTCGCTCACCTCAAGCATCAATGAGGCACGGTCATCCAACACCTCACCGGCAATTTGTGGGTTTTCCCTCCTCAGATCACTTTCGATAGGTACTAGCCATGGCTGACCATGAGCACTCCACTAGCAGAGCCGTTTCAGATATGCTATGACCCAGTAGTCTGGCCATTACAATTTGGCCTTTGTCACACTCACTTAAGTCCACTGCCTTTCCCATCTGAAGAACAAGAATAACACTGATTAATGGAACTCAGTATCAGGTGTTTTTTATACCGCACAAACTGTAGGTCACCTGCAGTTGCTTCGATTTGCATAACGACTTGCTGGTCATAATGTTTTGGCTTATTGGTGTATATTATGTCTAAAAATTGTGTGTGTTTTATCGATTTCTGGGGGGGGGGAAACGTTTTGATAGAAAAACCATGCAGCCCTTGCTTGAGACCAATTAACTCGCCATATCGTGTACAAGGCCTCTGAAAATTCCTTCGATGGTATTCGAACTCAGGTCTTTTCCACCCAGCGTAGATAGGGTGGCAGTAGGGCTTACAATACTGAGTTTCCAGGATCACGGTCATTTTTTTCCGAAATTTATCCGGTATTCAAATCCCAGTACTGATACAAAAATACCGGTTTTTCAGGACTAATTTAAAAAAATAATTGTTTATGATTTATACACAATAAGCTTATAAAATCGACAACAATAAATCATTAAAACTGCTGGATTTGCAAATGTGGGATCGTTATACACAGTACAAATGCAACGGAAACCTGAAAACGTCATGAAACTAAGACAAAATCTTACAAATATATTTCTCTTAGTGAGTATAGTGTGTGTGGAAGTAAAGCACTTAAGGAACAACGAAAACAGAATTATGGAAATATTTCCATTAGTGGCAGTAGGCCTGGTAGTGTAAATAAGGAATATGGTGAACAATGGTATGGCGGTTTGAAATTAAAAGCTTCTGAACAATAGTTTAATCCCTCTATTACACCGTTACTTGAGGATGCGAAACTTAGTGCATTTTGAGAAAGGATGTCGGTATGGAACAGTTCAAAGGTATTGTGAACAAGTGACGTAGATTTAAAAAATGAAAGCATTTCGTTGTGTGGGAAAAATATTCTGTTTTCCCACTAAAGAAAGAAGAGTGAGTTTAAAGAATAACACCGTAGTAGTAGTAGTAGTGGCATGTGATGCAAGGAAGCAAGTGAATGAGCTTATGCAGCATCAGCCAAACAAAAATAAAAAATAAAAATCACACCATTCCCTCCAAATGCCTGTCCAGTTCCTCCTTAAATTTATTTAACTTATCAACTTTCACAACGACAGATGGAAATTTGTTCCAGCAATTAACCACCCACTGGCTAAAGGCAAATTTCCGCACATCTATTCTACATCTGTCTTTTCTTAATTTGAATTTATGCCCCCTTAGATTCATAATCTGAAGAAGTGGAAGGATCCCATCAGAATTCAGCGTGCTCAACCAATTCAAGGCCTTATACACCTCAATCAGATCACCGCGCAGGTGCCTAGTCTCCAGCCACTGCAATTTGCAGAATTTAAGCCTCTCTTGGTAAGAGGACCCCTTCATTCCCCTCACCAATCTTGTTGCCCTTCTCTGTACACGCTCAAGTAAATCTACATCCTTCCTAAAATGAGGCCTCCAGACCTGTACACAGTACTCAAGGCGTGGCCTGACCATTGCCTTATACAGAGGGACAATCACCTCTTTCTCCCTGCTAGAAAAATTCCTATATATCATTGACAAAACCCCATGACCTGCCCTGGTAGCCTGTCTGCATTGCTCAGAAAACTTCATATCTGACTGCACAATTACTCCCAGGTCTTTTTCATCTTCTACCACCTTAAGTGTAGTACCACACAGTTGGTACGTTTCTCTGGGGTTACTTCTACCCATATGCAGTACTTTGCATTTGTCAAAGTTAAATTTCAGTGGCCACTTCTTAGCCCATCTGGCCAAATTATCTAGATCCTGTTGCAGTAGCACACTGCCATTACTGTCATTAACAACCCTGCCAACCTTTGTATCATCTGCAAACTTCGACACTAAGCCTGATATACCTTCGTCAATATCATTGATAAATATACAAAACAACAGAGCACCCAACACCGAACCCTGTGGGACTCCACTAATAACATTAGTCCACGAAGAGCAGCACCCATTAATTACCATCCTCTGTCTTCTCCCACTCAACCATCCTTTTATCCGTTGTAGCAACTTACTCTTAATACCATTGTGCTCCAATTTGTACAATAGTCGTCCATGCACAACAGTGTCAAAAGCTTTCCTGAAATCCAAATATATGATATCAAAATTATTTTTTGCATCCAGTTCCTTTGTAACCACATCATACCATCACATTTAACCTGACCGTGATTGGGTCAGGTTTAAATTAGATAGGGGGAGATACGTAAATGCGTGCAAACCTCTCCAGGGTTTGCACATAAACTTGCGTATAAAAAGTCGTACAAGGGGTGATTGTAACTTGAAATCAATTCAATAAATAAATTAATCAATAAAAGGGAAGGAAAGAAATAAGGTGCTCGCATTAAAAGAGGGATTTGTGGTTGTTGTTGTTGTTCGGAGGGGTTGTAGACTTCCAGTGTGTAGTTCTGGGAGTGTCCAGTTATATAGTGAAGGGTTCTGCCAGGAATGTTCCTGTGCATGTTAATCTGGAAGTTGAATAACAAGCCAGTCAGATAGTGCCCTGGATTCTACTACTGCTGTAGTAATTTACTTCAGTATTAACAGAGAACTGTTCTCGAAATAAGACAGTACTGGAAGGGCTATACTGCAGAGTTCAACTAAGAAGGGAGAGAGAGACTTCACCACACTCGGTGGAAGGAACCCGCACAAAGGAATCCCACCATGAAAGAGAAGGAAGGTAAGTCCTCTGAACAGTGTTGTTTTGGAAATGGTACTTAGATAAAGTGGGATTATTTTAGAGTAAGGTTGAAGTTGAAGAAACACGAGAAATAAGGAAATGTTTAGTATTGAGTTGGTTTATTGGTTGAAGTTGCAAAGAAAATTGATATTGCTAAATTAAGAGAGATTACATAGAATTGTTAGCATGTATTAACAGATTAATTGAGAAAAACGAATAGATTTGATGTAAATGAGCACTAGTTATGTCTTGTAAGTGATTTGTAGGATAAATGACTTTTGTTTTTTATTTTTCATTGCTCTTCAGAAACTGACAGCTCACATATAATATGTATATGATATATAATACATATACTCGTGTGTGGGGGGGGGGGTGGAATATCCCTCAGCTCCTGGAAATTCTCATTTTTTAATGCAGTCAGGTAGCTTGCCGGGCTTAGTGCTTGAGGGGAGCTGCTGTACGAAAATCATAACAATGGCTACTGACGACAATGTACAGGGAAATAAAAATTAATAAATAAATAACCTCTCCCACAATTTAGATTTGGTTTCCTCACCAAGCTTAAATGTGATAGTATGAACCAGAGCCTGTAATGCTCAATACGTTCTACGTTGATATCAATATTTGTAAAATAATAAAGAAGTTTACCTCAATATAATACGTAGAACACTTCCATATGATACTGTAACGAAAAAATCGAAAATCTTACATTGCAGTAAAAAATAATTAATCAATTGAACACAATTAAAAATCAATCTAACGCAATTAAAAGAAATTTAACGAAAAAAATGCAAAACGATTTTCCTTCCTGAAACTGACAACACTTTTCGACAGTATGCCGTGGAACGATCACAGGAACGAATATTCCTGTGATCGAAGAGTTCTACGTATTATATTGAGGTAAACTTCTCTTATTATACGCTCATAATACTATGAGTGAGCTCATAATACTATGAGCTCACTTTATTCGGACGGATAGTGCGGATGCTTATTTTTTTGTTTAGAATAACTGTATGTTTAATAATTTTTGCTAGAATATTTATTATTGTAATAAAACTTTGATTTAAAACGTGAATTCAAGTAACTTGTTTTTTCCTTACTTTATTGCACCTAATTGTCATCAAAATTTATTGAGAAAAATGTTTTTTTTTTTTTTTTGGAATACCGGTATTACGGTTTCATAAATTAAAAATAGCGAAATACCGGTATTAAGATTTTGACCTGTATTGAGCCTTAGGCAAAAGTTATACCAAATGTGCTACCCTTCAGATTAGCATGTTTTTTGCTGCCTCCCTACAATTGGATATATCTTACCACCTCAGGTGCCATTTTATTTAGAAGGCGATGCGGGAAGGTTTTTTTTTTTGGGGCTGATGCTGTGCAAGCTTTCTTCCTTGTATCGTTTGCTACTGTTAATACTAATATTCATATTAAACTTAGTGGGGAGGGGGAGAAAGTGTTTTGAAGGCTACGCCGAAGTGGATACTGATATTGCGTGTTTGAATGTATGCATGGATGACGTGGAACTCGTGGCAAACGTAATTGAACCTGAAATTTGTTGTGATGGAAAGGAACGTACTATGGTTAAGCAAGTTTTCTTGAAGGATGCTCTAGAAGTTGTAAGTCATATTTGCCAATCGCAGTCAACTACGAAAATGAATTAAACGCACAATCATGTATCTTCATAATTGTCTTAAAAGCATTTAGAGAAACAACATTTCGACAAATTATTTTAAATTCTGAAACGAGTTTTCCCGTCTATGGTCAGGTATTTACACATACATAGATACTGTACCCAAGTCATTTACAAATTAATCTTTTTACACAGTAAAATAGATACACAATGTCTTCATTTTCTTGTTTAATAATGAATATATTCTGAATTATATTGTATTGTATTGTATTAGTAGAATTATATTAAATATTTATACATTTCTTTGTTCTTTAGCCAATTTTATGAATATCTGTATACGTAATGACTATTTTCCGGAGGGTCGCTATGAAAAGTTTCGAGTGTATTACTGCACTGCTATAATTCTAAATAATTACTCTTATTGTGTTACTTATTCAACTATTCGTCGTTCTTTCATTGTTTTAGTTTTTATACTTCTCTCTTTCATTTTAAATTTTGCAATTTTGTTTTAATTTTTATTATCTGGATATACGAGGTAAAGGAGATTAAGCTTTGTTCTTCTGAGATAAACTAATGACATTTCTCAGTATTAAATTGTTTTGTTGATAATGAATTATATCAATAATAAGAGATTAAAAAAATTAAAACGACGTTTCGAAGTGTCTTAAACAACCACTTAAATACTTTTGCTATAGTTCAGTTTAAATATTCCCTGTAATTTCCATTTTCTTTGTGGAAGAGAGGGAAGGAAATATTTTAAGTGTGTTCTTCTGGTGCAAGTACAGAAATTGTGGTGAAAAATCAAATGCGCTCGTATTACTGTTGCTAGCCACTTGTACCTTGTCATTTCTTGTTTTCTATGCTTAAATAAAGCTTATACAACTAAAATGATGTGGGGGGGGGAATAAAGCGGACGTAATCATGTGAGGAACCGGTTTTGGTTTTCCTTACATAAAAAAGGAGTTCGCTTGTTCAGTTTCGTGCTACCTACATCTGTGAAAACACCTTTTCTATTCTTACAAAAAGGAAACGTATGGCGGGGGTCATATCTGAGTATGATAGAATTACAGAAAATGTTTTGTTTGGTATCTTTGAAACCAGTCAGTAACCAAATGTGTAAACTTTTCACCTGCAGAATAAAAATATTACCCTTCTTTATAGTAGTTCCACCCCCCCCCCCCAGAAAATACAACGTGTATTTCCTTGCTTTGAAAACAGTATGCCTTCCACACAAAACATTGCAGTATTTAAAGAATCAGCAGTAAAAATTATAAATAAATATATATAATTTGAACAAATTAGATATTATGTAAAGTTATGTTTTTTTAATTATTATTATTTGGGAGTTGTTGGCGTATCGGCTTCTGTGGCCATAATGCACCTCCCAAGGTTTTTACAGTACTTTGATCCAAGCGAGGCGGGATTAGAACCCGCGACCTTTGTGTTGCTAAGCAGGCACTTTACCCACCCGGCTAGCCCGGTCGGCGTAAAGGTATGTAAATGTAGAATAATATTTTATAAAGTGTATTTAACAGAACTAATTAATGCCATCGAATTCATCTATTTAACATTACAACAGAGTGTGATATAAGCAAATATGGAGAAATAGATAAATAAAATGTGTAAGGCTATATGCATTAGAAAGAGGAGTGTAAGCCGAGAATGTCTACAAAAAAATTAGTACCCACCAAAAGAAATAGGCTACAGGGAAACGAGTTCCAAAAAAAACACTAATAAAATTATTGCTAATTATTAGTAAACGGATACACTGAATGGTACGTTACCAAATAATATTCATAATCAGTAGAGGCTATCTGTTTCTGATTGCCATTTGCCAGTAACCCCAGGACCTGAGACGATAAGCCTTTAGTAAGAAGAAAGGTAATAAAATAACAGTTATCCCAACAGATAGCATACCAGACAATTATATACATATAGTGCGAGAGGTGTGGGTTTTATTAAAGCTAAGGTGTGGTTCCATTTGGAATTTTAGTATTTGGTTCTCTATATTTCTTTGGTTTAGTTTCCCTAATGACATATCGAGGGTTTAGTGTCAACGTTAACTACAAAATTGCATTTTCTTTTTGCGATAACAATGCATATCATGTCATAGAACTGTATCTCTGGTATTTTACAAGTTAGCTTAGGCCAGCGTTTCCCAAACTTTCTGAGCCCACGCCTCCCTTGACCTGTAAAATTTTTCCGGCCCCTCCCTTGAAGTAAAACATCCATAATTATGCAATTTCTAGTTCTTCGGCAAAACTAGTTTCTCCTATTGTGTGTGATTTTTTACATTTCGCGATTCTGTAAAAAACTTGGTACGACGCTAGCAATGCATTTGATGGAACAGAAACAATTTTTTTGAAGGTTTGCTTTTGTTTATTAAACTCATGTATATATTTTTTTATTCATATATGTTATGTTATGAAAATTACATTTCTGTTAAACTTTTCGCGCCTCCTTTTGCACTAGTTCGCGCCTCCCAGTTTGGAAATCGCTGGCTTAGGCTGTAAGTACGTTTCCGGTAAATCAAGAAAATATCAAATGACTTTTTTTGGTTAATTACAAACGTTGTTTGGCACTAAACCCTCGCTTTGTTTGAAATATATAGCGATTATATAGCTTTGTTTGAAAAGATTGTACCAGTTTTTTTTCTGTGGGCAGTAATTATTTATTATTATTTTATTTATTTTTTTTTTTTTGAAGAGACATTTATTTTCTAGTAACTTATGGAGTTTTGGATATCCGATTATTTTTACTGAGGAGGGAGCTTTTTTCCTCTGTCTTTCCAATTTGGTAAGGAGGTTTTCATGGATTTGCTGCAGTTGCTATTCTCTTGTGTAATGTGGCCCAGGTTTGGAATGGATCAGAGTCCACCGGAATACCGTTCCGATTCGTCAAAAGGAGCTTTTCTGTTCGTAACATATTCCATTTCGATCCGTGATGTGCATAGGCGTGCGCACAGGGGGCATGCCCCCCTGAAATCTTGAAGGGGGCCCTCGGAAATGGAAATACTGAACATCACTTTGAAAATTTAAAGACGATTTACGAATAAATTTTTATTACCCACTTCTTGATACCCTAATGAATGCTGTAGAGAAGGGCTGTCCAACATTAGGTAATCCGAGGGCCACATTAAAAAAAAAAAAAAAGATCAATCTGAGGGCCGCATCCAGAATAATAAATACAATACAGATATTAAAATTTTTGGAGAGTCCTACCGTTAGGTTTAGCAAGCACTTCTAAAATTTCGTAATAAAGGAAAGTCATGTTGCTTATAAAAGTTTTTTTTATTGAAACAGTAGACAAGAAAGATACAATTGTTTATAATTATTATTTCATTTTAATTAGAGCTCTGCGATTGTTCGTTTTCATTTACTAACGTAGCTATATCAATATCGATGCATATAGTTGCCAATCGCAGTAAATGTGGAAGTGATTTATCAGTCAATGAACATCTGTATTTGGATTTTATGAATTTCATCGTTGAAAAAGTGCTTTCGCAAAGATATGTGCTCCCGAGCATTGAGTACATCTTGAGTCCAAAGTCCCCCATTTTCGGATAGCGCTCTGTGGGAAATCTCCTTGAATTAAGTCTTACATATGAAGATATGGCAATACTCTGCGACTGTTTTCAATTATGTTTGACGGATTTACAGACAGAAATATCATTGTTAAAAGTCACTAATCATATGAATTTCAAAAATATTTTAAACTGAAGCAAGTGGCTTAATGATGTCGATCGATATAAATTATATCCAAATTTCACAAAAGTGATATACGACTTTCAAGTTTTAGGTGTTACAAGTTGCACTCCTGAACGAACTTTTTCCAAAACGAGTCATATAAAAACAAAAGGAGCTTCATATGTAAGAACAGTTGAACTACTTATTGCTTTCATACGTGGAACAGGATTTAACTGCTGCAGTCACTGTAGAAGAAGTAATTGACAAATTCGTCGCCTTTGTTCCTTTTGAACGTAGAATATTATTATAATAAATAAATAGACCTAAAAACATTGTAAACCTAAAAAGGTTGAATATTTATTAGTTTTATTATGTTTTTTAAATAAATTATTATATAAATTTATTTTTTTAAATAAATAAGTTTTAATATACATGATATACAAAATTGTATTTATAAAAATATATTTAACTAAAAATAAAATATTTCATTTTTTATGGGGGGAAAATGTGGTTGGCACCCTTCTTGTTTCAGGCCGCGCACGCCAATGGTGATGTGGACAGAGAGTTTTGTACTTTACAAAAATAAATAAATTTTCTGTTTATACTCCGGGACGACCAAACGGTCAGAGGAGTTCACAAGATAGATAGAATACAAGAAACAGCACCGTATTCACGGTGCTTGAACTCGGATCACTCAAGGCACGTGTATTTACTCACCCACGAGCCAGACCACTAGACTACAGCGGCCTGGCTCGGATTGGAGTGGCAGTGAAAGTGTTGGTTGTAGTTTCTAGTACACATTGCATCTGCTAACTTGCTTGCAGAAGTATAGTTTGGATCAGGGCACGTGTGAAGCAGCACCCTCACTCCCCCCCCCCTTTTTTTTTCCTCATACGCAACTTATCAACCCCGAGTTTTCGCTTCCGAAGTCAATAACAAATATTCTGTAATATTGGATGTTTTGACAATCAAACTCCGAGAGATGCGTGTTTTCTCATTCGTTACCACTAATAGTAGTAGTAGTGGCATGTGATGCAAGAAAGCAAGTGTATGAGCTTATGCAGCATCAGCCAAAAAAAAAATCACACCATTCCCTCCAAATGCCTATCCATTTCCTCCTTAAATTTATTCAGCCTATCAACTTCCACAACGAGAGATGGAAGTTTTTTCCAGCAATTAACCACCCGCTGTCTAAAGACAAATTTTCGCACATCTATTCTACATCTGTCCTTTCTTAATTTGAATTTATGCCCCCTTAGGTTCGTAATCTGAACAAGTGGAAGGATCCCATCAGAATTCAGCGTGCTCAACCCATTCAAGGCCTTATACACCTCAATCAGATCACCGCACAGGTGCCTAGTCTCCAGCCACTGCAATTTGCAGAACTTAAACCTGTCTTCGCAAGAGGATCCCTTCATTCCCCTCACCAAAAATGTACACGCTCAAGCAAATCTACATCCTTCCTAAAAGGAGGCATCCAGACCTGTATGCAGTACTCAAGGTGTGGCCTGACCATTGCCTTGTACAGAAGGACAATCACCTCCTTTTCTCTGCTAGCAAAATTCCTATATATCATTGACAAAACCCCTTGACCTGCCCTGGCAGCCTCTCTGCATTGCTCAGAAAACTTCATATCTGACTGCACAATTACTCCCAGGTCTTTCATTTTCTACCACCTTAAGTGTAGTACCACACAGTTGGTACGTTTCTCTGGGGTTACTTCTACCCATATGCAGTACTTTGCATTTGTCAAAGTTAAATTTCAGTGGCCACTTCTTAGCCCATCTGCCCAAATTATCTAGATCCTGTTGCAGTAGCACACTGCCATTACTGTCATTAACAACCCTGCCAACCTTTGTATCATCTGCAAACTTCGACACTAAGCCTGATATACCTTCGTCAATATCATTGATAAATATACAAAACAACAGAGCACTCAACACCGAACCCTGTGGGACTCCACTAAAAACATTAGTCCACGAAGAGCAGCACCCATTGATTACCACCCTCTGTCTTCTCCCACTTAACCATCCTTTTATCCATTGTAGCAACTTACCCTTAATACTATTCTGCTCCAATTTGTACAATAGTCTGCCATGCGCAACAGTGTCAAAAGAAAAGCTTTCCTGAAATCCAAATATATGATATCAAAATTATTTTTTGCATCCAGTTCCTTTGTAACCACATAATAATATTCTATCAGATTTGTCAGACAAGACTTTCCGTTAACAATCATGCTGTGTCTGAATTATTGCTGCAGTCTTGTCTAGATGATCCTGCAATGCATCTTTAACCAGTGACTCCATTATTTTACCCGGAACAGAAGTTAAACTAACTGGTCTGTAATTACTCGTGTCACCTTTCGATACCCCTTTGTGAATTGGGGATACATTTGCACATCTCCAGTCCGTGGGAACCTCCCCTGAGTCCAAGGATGCTCTCATAATTATGGGTAAGGGTTTGCTTAGTTGCTTTGCCGCCTCCTTTAATATAACTGGATAGATCCCATCCACCCCAGGTGCTTTTCTTATGTTTAACTTCAACAATTTCTCCTCCACTTTGCTCTCAGTTATTACAAAATCATTAAGTATCCTGCTACAATTTGATAACCTTCTGCCATTTTCAAACCTTAATAATTCCTCATATGTGTATGTAGATGCAAAATACTCATTCAGTTTGTGTGCTGTCTGAGCAGGATCATCAACAGTCGAACCATCCATGTCAAGTGGACCAATCAGATTCAACCCCTTCCTTTTAGAGTTTATATAAGTAAAGAAATCCTTGCTGTTTTTCTTAGCATCTTTTGCCAAGGATTTCTCATAATCTGCCTTCGCCTGCCTAACCTCCTTTGTGACCTGATTACAGACTAGCTTATATCTGCCATAGGCTTCTGAATCGCTTGATAATTTATATGCATCCCATGCATTTTTCTTCTCTGTTACGAGTCTCATTAGTTCATTAGATAACCATTTAGGCCTAAACCTTGAACAATATTTCTTAATAGGTATGAAACTTTTAGTAGCATCCACGATTAATTCCTTGAATGCTTCCCACTTAGAATTTACTGTTTGTAACATCGTCAGTTGATCCCACTGTACAGAATTTAAAAGCTTTCTGAGACCACTGTACTCACCTTTACGGAAGCAAAAACCCTTTCCTTTACCCCTGATGGTAATTAAATCTTTAATTAAATCCCACATCAATACACTGTGATCACTGCCACCTAGTGGTTCCTTTATCTGCAAATTCTTAATACACGAATGATCACTGCTGATAACCAGATCAAGAGTATTACTCTCTCTGGTTGCCCCTCGAACATGCTGCTGCAGAAAACAGTCATCCAATAAATCCACGAAAGTCTGACTAGTGTGTGAGTGACCAACCCACAAGTTCCAGCCGATATCTGGGGATTTTAACTTCCCAGATTTTAATTGACAACTACTGTCAAATACACGTCATATTAGACGCTTTAGCAAATTTTCCTATCCTAAAGTAGTGAAACTATTGCAAATGATTTAATGAAAGTCACTTATGAAATTAATAATGTCAAATATTCGAATTCTGCTAGATATTCTATATAACTAAATACATTTCCCTTTCTATTAGAAATAGAATGTTCTCTATGGCCCCTCTAAAAACAATACCCAATGTTCATAACAGCTTCAGTTGCAACAATTTTCTTCAAAACTTGTTGCCAGTAATTAGTCCCAGTTTCTATTTGCTTAGTCAGTGCTATATCAATACGACCAATTACTGAAATTCTCTTTCGGTAAACACACATTGACACCCTTAGAACGTTCATGTTCCTATAATATATTATTTATATATTTTTTTAATCGTTACACACAGTAGAAAGTTTTTTTTTCTTGGCGACGTAGATGATATTTTGCAAAAGACGCACTCTCTAAGGAAAATATGAGCCATTCCCTTTTTATTTTGTTGCCATTTGCTTTCTGTCAGAAAAAATGTGAATCCTGTTAATTCCCGCAGTAAACTCTTTTAATTTATATATATTTTTTCAATTTAGTTAAAAAAAATTAAAATTCATAGCCACATTTGTGGCTATGAATTTTAATAATAATTAATGGCATTATTACTTCCATTATTACTTCCATTGTCCATAATGCAATATCGTTTGGATAATTTATTAAACTTTTATTTGCTTCATTCTCGACATTATCAGTTGTATCTTCTGAAGTGAAGTTTTCAATTCCAGTTCTTTCTATACTTTCCATCAATTCTATTTTACCGTCCTTCTATTTTGTTGTCCTTCCTGTTCTTTCAGATGTACCTTTTTTTGTTACTGAGTTGGATGCTTTCAAAAATGCAGTTATTGAAATTTTTTTTTTTTTTTATTTCTCTGCCAATTTTTCCTTTTCTCTCTGTCGTTGTTTTCTGTGCTCCTAAATGGAATGATCGCTTCATTTTCTGTGGAGATAACAATAATATAAATGAATGTAATAAAAATGTTAAAAAATAAATCAAAGCATTTGAAATGTTCAAATACATAATATACGTAGGTTTACATTCTTTATATTATATTTTAAGAGTTTAATAAATAGCGCATTTGCTTTATTTTATACTCGTAGTACACAAATTGTGTATTGTGTAACACAATATCATAGTACTTCTAGATGCAGTGTTGACCACGACTCGTCTACTTCCTGTGTAAATGAAAATTACTGATAGGCAAATACTGCAATATTTTCTTAAGAATGTGGAGAGGGTGCAGAGGAAGGGTAGGATCATACAATTGTGGATGCTTCCTGTGAGAATATTCCTCTTCGGTTCAGAGGCCGAGAGGGTCAAAAATTCTTACTGGGGAAAACTTGTAGCGGCCTCATACTAGTGCTTATGGCCATACTGTTCATGGACGATATCACACCGGCCTTCATCCCACCGGGGATTCCCCGGCAAGTCTGCTTCAGTTATATAGATGAAGATTTCATTTGCGAGATATGGGTGAAAATAACAAAGGCCGCACTATCTAGTGGCTGGTTTGAATCCGCCCTATAATTACGGAAAAAGAATCTGCGGGGTGCATACCCTCATTTACAGCAAGGAAAAGCGTAGATCAAATAAAAGGAAATTAAGCAATAAATTCTGACCTGCTCATAATAGGTGTTTCCAAGGTTGGAGTAGAATAATGAGAAAGACTATAAAATCGAGGGTTCACAGGATACTTTGTTTGGAAGGTTTATAGCTGGTCTGGGATTTCCGTTTTCGATTTTTTATAAGGCCCCTTAGCCGAGTGGTCAAGTTAGAGTACATAGGTACACGTGCCTTGGGTTCAAGCCCTTGTCTGCTAAATATAGTGCTGTTTCTTTTATTCTCTCAATCTTGTGATCTCCTTGGAAACATGGGGAATTACACTCCAATCAATCCCGCGCATAAGATTGTCTTGTGTTTAAAGGTCGCTAGTTACGATGACAAATATCCTCTTGTTTTTATTTTGTCTTTTTCTATAAAACAGCTCTTTTGAACTAATCGGCGGACTGTACAGTTATTTTACTCCTGGCGTCCCAAACTCTACAGGCGAAACTTCAAATCCTGTCTCCACCACCGCGAGATATTCAAATAGATTCTTCTAACATCCACACTGTATCAAACGCTGGCCCCGAGCGATAGGGCCCAAGCGATATTTTGTGCGATACATAGCGTTCTTTCTCAGCGGATTAGTTATATTTATTTTCCAGTGTCACTATTCTTCTTGTTTTTCATAAGTGATTCTTTACTTAAAAGCTTTGAAGTAGAATCCAGAAAGGAAATACACCTTTCTTTCCTTGTGTGTGTATATACATATATATAATCCGTACTAACCTAACTAAACCTCTAAACCGCTAGGTCACTTGTTGCACCGCTCCTGCCTCCACGTGGCGGGGGTGGTAACCTGGGAGAAGAAAAACACTCTCCCGGGGCAAAAAGGAGCAAAGATGGACATAAATAGACATGCCACTAATGGATCTCATGATCCAGATCTCTCAAACAGAGAAGACTTAAATGCAAGTAATGCAAAACGGCAGAAAAAAGAAGGAACAGAAACCCCTGCTCCTCTTTTTTTTGATACTGCATTCTTTGACTGAAAATCCTTTGAGTAAGCTCTCCCCATTCTTAATACAGAAATATCTTGAGAATGTGGCGGAAATGTCTTGAGAACTTTTGGTGGAATTCCCACAAAGGTTACCCCTCATGCCACCTTAAACTCCTCTAAAGGGGTAATAGCCGACTGGGGTCTCCTTAATGTATCTGAGGAGGAAATCGTTCAGGAATTAGGCGATCAAAATGTAATAAATGCCAAAAGGATAGTCATTAAGAAAGATGGGGTTCTTACTCCTACCCGAACGGTCATTCTTACATTTAAAACACCAATTTTACCAACAACTGTTAAAGCTGGATATTTAAGGTGCAAAATTCGACCTTATATTCCAAACCCAGTCCGGTGTTTTAAATGTCAAAAATTTGGACACTCACAAGCAGTCTGCAAGGGTGTAACCACCTGTGCCTCCTGTGGTTCAAAAGAGCATGTTCACACAGACTGCCCCACTGAAATACAAAGCTGCCCAAACTGTAAGGGGAATCATTCAGCATTTTCAAAGGAGTGCATCCAGTGGCAGACTGAAAAGAATATACAAAAGTACAAAGTGGAACACAAGGTGCCATACCAAGAAGCAAAAAGACATTGTTTAATTTCAAATAAATTGCCATCTTATCCTTCAGTTGTAAAAAAGCAACGCTCGATAACAGTACAAACAGATTGTTCAGTTCCGCCAAGCATCTCAATTTCTGATTGGGCGAGGTCAGTCCTCTCTACACTAAAAGAACAGCCTACCCAACAGCAATCAATTCATTCGGTAAACACACCATTGACAATACCGCCAAATAAAAATTCTGTACAACAGCCAGTTAATCAAACAAGCTCTGAAAGAAATAATCAAAAAACCAGTACTGATACCATGGACATAGATAGAAATTCACACCGAGATGATCCACTTCTTGAACTTCATGCAGAAGAGGAGGACATGGACGTCACTAGACCAAATTTCCCAAAAAGGCAAAAAAGACTAGACAGGCGCAAACAGGCCACATACCGTAAGCAAGCAGACACACCCGATAATCCTCAATAATGCATAGAATCATTCAATGGAATTGTCGCGGACTCCGAGCTAACTTAGACGATGTTTATGACTTAATAACCGAATATACGCCTGCTGTTCTTTGTCTACAGGAAACAAACCTGACCCCTAAAATAACTATGGGTATAAAACATCATATAATGCTTAGAAAGGATAGGAACGACTCTAATACAGCACATGGAGGTGTAGCATTGCTAGTAAACTCCAGATCTCCTTTCAGACCAGTCCCACTGCAAACAACTTTAGAAGCAATTACTGCTAGAGTTATGGTTAAGATAGCGGTAACAGTTGTCTTTCCATATACCTTTCGCCAAACTATTCATACTCTCTAACAGATTTGAATGATTTAGTTACCCAGCTACCACCACCTTTCTGTATCTTGGGTGGCTGGAATGGGCATCACCCCTTATGGGGTTCCTTGCACCTTGATAAGAGAGGTCAGTTAATTGAAAAATTTCTTGAAAGGCACAACTTCCCATTACTAAACAATGGGACTCACACGTACGTGCATCTTTCCTCAAGATCAACTTCTGCAATTGATCTTTCAATATGCTCGCCAAACCTCCTTCCTCTTATTGATTGGGCGGTCACTGATAACCTGCGAAATAGTGACCACCTTCCAGTAATATGCACACTATCGGCTAACTCTCCTCCTCAAACTGAGATAAAAACTGTTTGGAAATTCGACAAAGCTAACTGGAAGAAATATCAAGAGCTGGCACATCTAGATATTCAGACTATTGAGACCCTCACCATTGACTCTGCCGTAACTTAACTCAGCAAATGATAGCAGCTGCAGAAACCAGTATACCCAGATCATCCATGAAAACTCGCTCCCACCCAAAAATATGGTCGAATGAAGCCTATAGCAATGCCAAAAAAGAGAAGAATAGATACTGGAACTTATTTCGTAAATACCCAACCACAGCTAATCTCATACAGTTCAAGAAAGCTAGAACTAAATCTCCTCACATACAACAAGCAAAAAAGAGACATGGTCTAAATATGCCTCCCCTATAAACAGGACCACAAATATCAGAACTGTTGGACTAAAGTTCGAAGAATTAATGGAAAATATCCACCTATAACCACTCCGATAATATATTTAAAAGGCAAAGAAATCTGCAATCCTCTCGATATTTCTAATACATTAGATGAAACCTTCGAAAAAATCTCCGCTGTAACCGCATTTGAGCCAAGTTTCCAGGGACATAAAGTACAAGCAGAAAAATATAATCTCAATTTCAGTACTTCACGACAGCATCCATATAATGTACCCCTTACCATGGCAGAGTTACGTAGCGCACTTGCAAGATCCAAAAATAGTGCTGCTGGCCCTGATGGAGTGTACTATGCCATGATATATCACTTGAGTGAAGAATCCCTTTCTGCTCTGCTAAAACTGTATAATAGAATCTTTGGCGAAGACTACTATCCTACCAGTTGGCGTCATTCTATTGTATTAGCTTTCCCAAAACCAGGAAAGGACCATTCAGATCCAGCAAATTACCGACCGATAGCGTTAACTAGTTGTATAGGAAAAGCATTAGAAAAAATAATTAATGCCAGATTGACATGGTTCCTAGAGACTGAATGCATTCTAAATCAAAATCAATATGGATTTCGAAGAACTAGATCAACACTTGACCTTATGGTCAAAGCTGAAGGAAACATCCGAAATGCATTTCTCAGGAACGAACACCTAGGGCTGATATGTCTTGACATCGAAAAAGCTTTTGATACAACCTGGCGGTATGGAATTCTTCACGATCTCTACGAATCCGGTATTCGTGGTCATCTTCCAAAATTTATCCAGAACTTTTTGAGCAATAGGACCTTTCAGGTACGATTTCACTCTGCTCTCTCGCAAACATTTGTGCAAGAAGAGGGGGTCCCTCAGGGTTCTGTGCTTAGACCCACGCTCTTCTCTCTCAGGATTAATTCCATTATCAAATGTATTCCCGACACAGTTGAAACTTATCTGTATGCCGACGATCTGGCAATCTCAAGCCACTCACAAAACATGCGTTTCATTGAAAGGCAGCTTCAAGGTACAATTAACAAGCTTGTTCAGTGGGCCAAAAATAATGGATACAGACTTTCAAAACAAAAAACAACAGCAATTCATTTTTGCCGTAAACGGAATTTACATCCAGATCCCGATTTACATCTTGATTCTCATCCAATTTCTTTTCAACAGAGTATTAGCTTTCTTGGACTAATTTTGGATAAAAAAACTTCGTTTCTTAGAGCATATTAAGCATATTCGTACAACCTGTCTAAAGAAGCTGAATCTCCTCAGGGCAATTTCCGCTATGTCATGGGATACAGATCGGTACATGCTGTTGCACTTATACTGGTCGCTCATAAGATCCAAACTAGACTATGGGTCACTTGCATATGCCTCAGCTAGAGAAAGTGTATTAAAATGGCTCGACCCAGTACATCACAATGCTCTCCGAATAGCACTGGGAACTTTTCGTACATCGCCAGTTCAGAGTCTCTATACGGAAGCACACGAATCACCCCTATTTCTTCGTCGGCAAGCTCTGTTATTAAGTTATGCAGCAAAAATCAGAAGTTTCCCACATCATCCTATAAAGCAGTATTTATTCACCCCAAAATGGCATAATTTGTACCAAAATAAACCTTTGCAGAATAAACCATGTGGCATTAGATTTCAAAGCATAACTACGTGCTGGGAGCTAAATATGAATGACATAATTCTAGATATTAGCACGGCTATGCCACCATGGCAAATACCCTTGGCCAATGTTGACCAACAATGGGGAAAGAATGCACTTCCAAATTTCAGTATTCAGCAAATCCATGCAACTCACTCTTTTCAGTTCTCTAGTTTTACCCAAATTTACACTGATGGTTCCAAGACAGATAGTAAAGTTGGAGCAGCTGCAGTTCTACCAAACATTACAATATCCCAGCAGCTCCCTTTGGAGTACAGTATTTACACCGCAGAACTGTATGCTATCCTGATGGCTCTAGACAATGTAAAACAGTCATTATATCCTCAAACTATTATCTACACCGATTCCTTAAGCGCTGTATCTGTTCTTCAGTGTAAATTTCTTTCCAATCATCCGTTTCTACAACAAGTTTGTAGTGCAGCTTCTTGCAAACAGGCAAAAATTAATTTTCTGTTGAATACCTGGGCACTCTGGAATCAGAGGAAACGAACAAGCGGATCTTGCAGCCAATAACGCCAGTCACATAAAATCAGACATGCAGATTCTTTACACAGATTTAAAACGCATCATACATAGCAATGTTAGAAAAAAATGGCTATCCATTTGGCAGGGAGAAAAAAGCAATAAGATTTTTCAGATTAAAAACGAGCACAAGAAGTGGCTATCAAGCCTAAGAGGCAATAGAAAGGAAGAAGTAGTACTTGTTAGAATTCGAATAGGACATACTCACCTAACTCATATTTATTTACTCACTCAGGATGACCCTCCACTATGCAGCAACTGTCAAACTCAACTCACAGTTGATCATTGAATGTACATTATATCTGAGAGCACGAAAAACAACAGCTTTCTCTTCACATCTATATTCTTCTAATAAACCTACCTTACAACAGATTCTCGGAGACCGACAAGATTTTAATGATGTTTTTACCTTCCTCAAAATGATAAACAAATATCACCTGATCTGAATCCTTTTATTTTATATAACAATCATGTACCAAATAAGATTGAAATAGGTGCATTATGGCCTTAGTAGCCCTTGCACCAATAAATCCAACAAACAAACGTATCAAACGCTGCTCCCTGCGCAGTGGTAGATCTGGCAGTACGGTAAATTTGTCACTTTTATTATGAAAACAGTGTTTGTAAAGAAACTGTATTTAGTATTAGCATTAGTTGGCATATGATGCAAGAAAGCAAGCTTATAGAACATCAGCCAGGAAAAAAAAACCTTCCCATTTCACCCATCCGGTCACTCCAAATGTTTGTCTAGTTCAGCCTTAAATCTATTATTTATTAATAGAACTAAATAACAAATTCAGTAATACACATTCATGTTTTGGGACATAAGTTTATGTCCCAAACATTTAAGTTTGGGACATAACTTAGGGACATACACGTTTAAGTCTTCTGCGCTCATAGGAAAAATAATATATATTTTTTTTATATTTCGAATTTCAGTCTCAACTATGACGCCACAGTTTCCTCCCCTTTCCCCAAAACGTGGTTTAATGTAAGATAGCCCTTAACATACCATACCATCTTCATCTGTAGCTTTCATTTGTGCTATTCAGATTAAATCGATTCAGGTTCCATTCAGATTAAATCGATTATGGACACGTACTATGTAGAGGTTTACGCATGAATATGAAAATTAATACAGTGTATTGAAATGAAAATCATGCTTCAACTATGCGTGTCCTTGATGGGAGATAATGGGTTTAAACTGCAGAAAGGAGAGAAGTTGCTACACACGCAATTGCCATAATTATCCACTGACCTTGAGTGTTCTTTTTATGTCAAGGTAATCTTTAGCTATATGTATGGCCTTGTTTCTAGTTATTTGGAAGATAATTGGTTGAGATTGCAGAGTGTTATTGTGCGTGCACAGAAGACATTTAGTGAATCAGCACATATTCAAAAAATTTTAGTTTCCTCAAAAAATAATAGTTAGATTTCCGCCTATTTATTTATTTATTTATTATCTCTCTATACATTAAGAAAGTTTTCTTCCTAGTGATATTTATTCGAGCCAGTGGGATAAGACAGCGGGGCAATACGTCATTACAAATGGACAGGTAAATATTACATTGTCTTCCATTGAAAGACTACTTTCATACTGTTCACCATCTTCGTGCACATGCTTCACTCTGTAATACATGACCACGCACGGCATCATTTGATGTTCCATTTTAATGTCAGCTGATGAAGGGACTCGATATAGTTTGTGTATTTGTAAATAGTTTAGTATTTTACAAGTATTTTAAATATTTGTATAGTTTGTAAATATTTTAGTCCTTTTTCAGATGCAACAACAAAAAACGTTACAATGGAATATCAAATTATGCTGGGCGTGGTCATGTATTAGACAGTGAGGCACGTGCATGAGGTAGGTGAACGTAAAATGGAAGGAACACAAATGGGTTACTGGGCAGAATCAGACACTTGCTGTTGACAATGTACAGTAGGTATGTGGGACACATGCCAACGTTCCTTGTATTGCAAGACAACTACCTCCATAACGTGCACATGCTTCTCTGTCTAATACATGACCACATCCGGCATCATTTTATGTTCCATTGTAATGTTTCTTGTATATAAATGTTATCTGATAAAGGGACCCATCATCCTGATATAGTTTGTATATTTGTAAAGAGGTTAATATTTTAAATATTTGTATAGTTTGTAAATATTTTAGTCCTGCTCTTTTGGATGCAACAATTTTCCTCATGCATCATGGAACCTGAAGCAAAAAGCCTTTCCCTAAGTGATCTATGTAAACGCAGGTAAATAATTAAAATAGTGATATTTATTCGACCTTGAGAACGCCGTGTGGTGTGGTGTTGTGCGGTAGCCAATGGGAGAAGAGGGGGTGCGGGTCATGGGGTACAAGTGGGCAGGGCAATTACTTCACTACAAATGTACAGGCAAATAATTACCTAGGTAATTTCCTGATTAGATATCGCTCATAGTGTTTAGGTAAGGTGTCAACTGTGGTTTCCCACATCTGCACCATCAGTACTCTTGTGATGAATACGGAACCTCTGTAAAAGCCCAAAAAGTGTTGTATGTTTCTTGTGTAGTTTAGTGTTGGGTTCTGTTTTTGTTAGATTCATGGTCGCAGGGCCCCTAGTGGGACTCCACATTGCCCACCACTGGGAGGTGAGCCAGGCTGTCCACAGTACTCTGGCTGCTCTCCATCAGTGGATCGCCTGAGCTTCCTGACGGAGAAGGAAAAAAAAAAAAAAAAGCATGAGTGAGGGAGATAGCTGAAGGATCGGATTAAAAAGGGGGAGGAAGAACATCAGTGTGTTTCGACAGGTGTGTCTTTTACATAGAAAAGATTTGACTTACTCCGTCATACCTCAACATTTTACGTAGAAAAGTGTGCGCGGGGGTTGGCGAGCAGGGAGCGAGGCCCCCTAGTTATTATTTTATTTTTTTTTAAGTTCAAGGTTGCTTTAATTATTATTGTATTCCCTATCTGCTCTTCGCCTGGCTCCACGCGCTAGGGATGAATGTTGGGAGGTGCTTTCCTTGGTAATTGCACCTTTCCGTAATCAAGTGGTCTGATCTGATGAACAATACATGTAGGACAGCACTGGTACCGCCGAACAAACACTCCTATGGCCTCCACTGTGTAAGTTTCATGTACCATGAAGCTATATCAAACAGCACAACGTTTCAAGATTTCTCCCCCCCTCCCTCCGTTTTGACAGCATAACATAATTAAAGGGGAAATGGTGGATTATAGTGCAATTCGCTGTACAATTTTTATGAGAATAACTAAGACATTGCATGCAAAAAAATGTGATCTGGGGAATCTCCTACATTCACAATAGTCAGTTTCAAAATTCATTTAACGGACGAATGAAAACTTTTATAAAATCACGTGTGCATGAATGGAAAGCTCTTAATTTTCTTTGATTGACTCTTCTTATTTTTAGCATTAGTAGAGGCATATGATGCAAGAAAGCAAGCTTATGTAGCTTCAGCCAAAACATAAAAAAACACTCCCATTTCACCTCTCGTTCGTTCGAAATACCTGTCCAGCTGAGCCTTAAATTTGTTTAGGCTATCAACTTCCACAACAAGTGATGTGTAAGATGAAAAATCTTACATGTTAATATTTTAGAAAAGAGTGAGATTTATTTAAAATAAAGCTTAGGAAATAGCAAAATAGGACAGTAAACACTATCAGTCACTAATATTATTCTAGGTCACTCATAAAGAATTAAAAATTAGACAAGGTTGAATTAGAGAAGGGAGTGGTAAGCTATTAGCAATTAGGGATACATTTCAGTTCCCACCGTGGCAAAGAACAAACAATAACAACGGGAATGGTGACAGCACTACTGGCGTGCAGGTGCGAATAACTATGTCCAGAAAGAACAAAAGGGCTGTAGACAACATTCTCGGACATCCCTTTGTCCGGTGACACCTAAAATATCGGCCAGGTAGTAAATACGGATCAAATTACTCCGGCTAGCAATCTATTTGCGTCTGACTGTCGGCAATGGCATGGTTGTTAGGGCATGTAAAATAAATCTGCTAAGCTTAACGAAGGGTGGCGAAGGTGACGGCGAACTTCAAAGCAGCGGATTGCCTGGGAAAAATTTGGAAATTTATTAAAATGAGCTCTGAATATACAGCTTGAGAAATTTTAAAGGACGAATAGGAAATGATGAAAGTTGACAAAAGGGAGAAGATTGGTTAAAATCTGAGAAAAAAGGCAGGCCCGACATAAGGAGGCGGTACGTAATTGAGATGGACAAAAAGGGAGGACGGGATGAAAAAGCTGTGCAGTGCTGTGAGCTGGGAAGGAGTTTTTGTTGGTTTTTGGTGAAAATGAGTAAGGAAAGACAAAGTTGAGTTTTTGACAACGTTAGTGGGAAAATGAGTTGTGTAGGGTTAGATAAGTCCTGTCCTGTCAGCGAGTTGGGAAAGATCTGACAAATTAAGATGGAGTAGTGAAGGGTTAGATAAGTTTAGTGCAGTCAGTAAGTTAAGAAAAGTTAGTGGAGTTTCATAATAGAAGAGAACAGTCGAGTAGTCCGTTATCGGAATATGCAAACGACTGAAGTTATGAAGAAATAAACCTGTCCGTTCTAGGAAGGTAGTGAAAGTGGCCAGCGTGAAAATAAGTAGTGTAAGGAGAAAAATAACCCTAGTCGATCATCTGAAGGCAGTGATAAAGGCAAGGCGCAGATAAGTGAGCTGAGAAGATAAAGTTGTAATTCCTAGTCCGCCAGAATAGCTGAACCGAAGGTTAAGTAGCAGTATCGAAGACGAGCCCATAAATTCCTAAAAGACACAATGATGCCCTATTTAGATGTAGACTACAGCCCATGGAGAAACTTGAAGTTCTGAGATGAATGCAGTTGGTAAACGATGATGCCATTCCCAGACAAGGAGCTGAAGGCCCCAAAACGGAGAAATCCGATTCGTAAAATTAAGTAAGTGACTAGTTATATAGTATTCTCCCTCACAAATAAAGGACTGTTGGAACTCTAATATCAGATTAGTATAACGTTTAGAAAGATGTTAAGGGAAAGATATACAAAGATATAAATATATATGTAAATATAGAGATAAGTCAGATGATAGTTTTGGGTTTTGATTAATGTATAATTAGACATACGTAGAAAAGCAAAGGAGAGAAATTTGATACTTGTTATTAGTTATTGTTTAACATATAGGTACGATATATTTTGGAAGGGAAGGGTAGAGAATACAGAGAAAGAAATAGCCTTATGAATGTAGCTAACACTTGGGACCAGCATTAGTCCAGAAATTGGTGTCAAATGTACTATCTGTCTTGATTAGAGAAAGTTGTGAAATTATATTCCCCAAGACAAAATGGGGTACTAATTAAAACGGAAGTTAAGAGTGAAATTCCTAAATCAATACATAAGGTAAGAATTTGATTTAAAGTGGAGAAAGGGTGTACCTAATCCTCTTAAGTAATTATTGTTCATGTGTGAAGAAGCTATAGCAGTTTTTGTAAAGAGATTAAGTTTGTTGTGTATAAAGAAATAACCTTTCTAGTGTAAAACTAATGTATTTAATTGCCATATATAACTGATAATACATAGGCAAATTTGAGTAATAATAATATGTGCTTGAGAGTTGTTAATTTTTATGTTGTGTATATAAGTGTAAATAAAATGTTATGTTATATATTAATATGTGTGTTGTTTGTCATTCTTGAACACTCAGCCTGTCTGAAGGGAATTATAAATAATTGAGAAGTTCCCTCGAATTTTGGAATTCTCCTGTAAAGTAAAGTCAGATGTGTAAGTGGGGAAATTAAAATAAGGTGGACAACAACTCATAAGGGAACAAAAAAAAATAAAATATAAAATTAAAGAAATAAAAATATCATTCTTTTTATTCCACCCCCCACAGATGGAAATCTGTTCCACCAGCCAACCACCCGCTGGCTAAATGCAAATTTCCACATATCTATCCTACATCTGTCTTTCCTCAGTTTGAATTTATGCCCTCTCAGGTGATTATTCTGAGCAAGAGGAAGAGTCCCGTCAGCATTGAGCATGCTCAAACCATTCACGGCTTTTTTTTTTTTATTATTAATTAATTTGCAAAATTAAGCCTTTCTTTGTAAGAGTAATCCTTTGTTCCATTCATTAATCTTGTTGCCCTTCTCTGTACTCGTTCCAGCAGCTCAACATCCTTCTTGAAATGAGGCCTCCAGACCTGTATACAGTACTCAAGGTGTGACCTGACCATCCCTGCTAGAAAAATTCCTGTATATCACTGACAAAACACCATGAGCTACTCTTGCAGCCCGTCTGTACTGCTCAGAAAACTTCATATCTGCCTGCACAATTACTCCCAGGTCCTTTTCATTCTCTACCACTGTCAGTGTAGTACCACAGAGTTGATAAGTTACACTGGGGTTACTGTTTCCCATACGTAGTACTTTACATTTGTCAATATTAAACTTCATTTCCCACCTCTCAGCCCATCCAGATCCTGTTGCAGCAGCATACTGTCAGTAGTGTCCTTAACAACCCTGCCAACCTTTGTAGCGTCTCCAAACTTGGACATTAAGCTTGATATACCATCATCAATATCATTTATAAATATAGAAAACAACAATGTACCCAACACTGAACCCTGAGGGACTCCACTAATAACATTAGTACATGAACAGCAGTGTCCATTGATTACCACTCTGTCTTCTCCCACTCAACCATCTCTTTATCCATAGCAGCAATTTGCCTCCAGTGCCACACTGCTCCAATTTGTGCAGGAGTCATCCATGTGCAACAGTATCAAAAGCCTTTCTAAGATCCAAGTATATAATATCAAAGTTATTCCCTGCATCCAGTTCTTTTGTTACTACATCATAGTATCCAATCAAATTAGTCAGGCAAGACTTTCCCTTAACAAAACCATGCTGTGTCCGAGCTATAACTGAAGTCTTGTCTAGATGATCCTGCAGTGCTTCTTTAACCAGTGCCTCCATTAATTTTCCTGGAACAGAATTTAAACTCGCAGGCCTATAATTACTTGTGTCAGCCTTTGATCCTCCTTTGTGAACTGGGGTCACATTTGCACATCTGCAGTCTATGGGTACATCTCCAGAGTCCAAAGAAGCTCTCATAATTATGGCTAAGGGTTTTCTTACTTCCTTTGCTGCCTCCTTTAATATAACTGGATAGATTCCATCCACCCCGGGTTATTACAAAATCATCCAGCTCACTGCTATAGTTTATTTCACCTCTGGCATTCCCCTTCCTGAATAACTCCTCATATATGAATGTAGATGCAAAATACTCGTTTAGTTTGTTAGCCACCTGAGCAGGATCATCAACAGTTGAACCATCAATATCCAATGAACCAATCTGATTAATCCCTTTCCTTCTATAGTTTACATAGGTAAAGAACTCTTTGCTGTTTTTCTTTGCATCCCTTGCCAAGGATTTCTCGTAATCTGCCTTCGCCTGCCTAACCTCCTTTGTAACTTGGTTGCATATCAACTTGTATCTATCATAGGCTTCTGTGTCATGTGTTAATTTGTAAGTATCCCATGCATTTTTCTTCTCTGCCATATACCTCATTAGTTCATCTGATATCCATTTAGGCCTAAACCTTGAATAATATTTCTTAGTTGGTATGTAGAGCCTAGTAGCTTTCAAGATGAATTCTTTGGATGCTTCCCATTTTGAATTTGCTGTTGGTAACATCATCAGTTGGTCCCACTGTATAGAGTTTAAATACTGTCTCAGATCACTATAGTCGCCTTTACGAAAGCAAAAACCCTTCCCTTTACCCCTGATGGTAGTTACCTCTGAGTAAATCCCACTTCAGCACACTGCGATCACTGCCACCTAGTGGTTCCTTTATCTGCAGATTCTTAATGCGTGAAGAATCACTACTGATAATCAGATCAAGAATATTACTCCCTCTAGTTGTCTCCCGAACAGCTGAAGTAGAAAACAATCATCCAATAAATCCACAAAAGCCTTGCTAGTGTGTGAGTGACCAACCCACAAATTCCAGTCAATATCTGGGAAATTAAAATTCCCCATTATAAGACTCTCTGATTTACTGGCTCACTCTATTTCCCTGTACAGTTTCTTATTATACTCATCAGAGTCATTAGGCCTATAGCACTCTGCTACTCTCAATTTTGATCTCTCAATGCTTATGTCACACCAAACTGACTGGACACTATACTGTCCAGCGATGTCGACTAGCTTCACTTCCTTGGATTTTATGTTTATTAACTAATAGCCTAACCCCTTCTCCCTTCCTATCCTGTTTATCCTTTCTGTACACATTGTACTCCCCAAATTCCAATTCTGCATTCCTAATATCAGTCTGACACCACGTCTCGATATCCCAAATTCATCCGACTTTGATGTCTTGACCAACACTTCAAATTCATTTACTATACTTCTAGCATTGGTATACATGCACCTATTCCTAGTTACCCTGACACATCCCATATACCCACCTGTTTCACTTTTTTTTTTTTTTTTTTGTTAGTTTTTGGCGCATCGGCATTCTGTGGCCATAATGCACCTCCCAAAGTTTTTGCATTTACTCTGATCGAACCCCGAGGCGCGGTTCGAACCCGCGACCTTTGGGTTGCCAGCCGGCACTTTATCCACCCGGCTAGCCCGGTCGGCACCTGTTTCACGATGACTGCCATCAGTCCCTGAAACCTCCAGCACCCCTCGCTCCAGGTCGCTACTTATTCTAATAGAAGTTGTGCAAGAATCACCTTCACCTCTGCCTGCGGTTACTTTTAACCTTTTAGTCTGTGAATCCCCCCAAGCTAGCAGTTTTCCGAACCACCTAACACTGCCTCGATAGCATCAGCAAATATTCTTGCACCCTTTCTATTTAAGTGTATCCCATCCCTGTAGAAGCAGTCTCTCCTGTTAATAAGCACAGACCACGCTGAAAAAAAGTCTAGCCCTTGAGCCTTGCACATTCCCTCCAGGGCCGAATTGAGTCCTAGTGGGGTGAATATCCATGGGTTACCGCAGTGCTGGTCGGGTTGTGGTCCTGGTCTTCAAAAAGTTTGAGGGTCAGGTGTTGTTTTAGTTTTTGGATATAAATAATTTAATGTTATTATTATTTTTTTTTTTCCAAGTAACAGTATTTACTAAATTATCAGCTGTGTGCGTATATGCATTGTTTTAATTATTGTTATTTATTTATTTATTATTTTTTTTTTTGTGTGTGTGTGATTGGAATTATACACAACTCCACTACTAATATCTCTATAAATTGCGTACATTTGTCTAAAAGATACGATTTAGACAAAGGGGAGAGGTTAAGTTGGAGCCTAGTGGGTCAGTTTTTATTCCTCCGGAATGTTTCTGATTTCGTAGATGTAAGATCATGGTGGATTAAACTGGCGCATCATATCTGAATGTCAATGACTTTGTCAGAATATGCATATTTGCACTGATAGCATACTTCCACTGTGTCTACCTTCGGGTACACAATTGCTCTTGATACTGTGACTGGCATATCGTTCTGTGCACAAGAGGAATTGTGTACGTTCTGTATTTTTTATTAGTTTCAGGGACTTTCAAGTTCTCTTAACTAACGAGGTGCTATAAAAAAATAAACGAATAAATATCCCGAAAGCTCTCAATTGCTTGAATAATTTTTACCCCCATTGTTTTTCTCCCATTGCTGATTCTGAATATCCGTTATGCAGCGTGAACTAGCCCAGGAGAGCGAGCGGCAATTGCCGCCGAGGTCCAACAACAAATTTGTCATTGACTGATAGTGATCACATGATAAGTGATTCAGGTTGGACCAAAATTGTTGGGAGCCACTGCATCCAAAACCTGCCAGTCCAGCCTTGCCGTTCTGTCTTCGTAATAACAGGGCTCGGACTGGACCGGAGCTCTGTTTCAGTTTTGTCAAACGCATCGGCAATGCCATGTACAAACTTGAACCTTAAAAATAAGGCATTTATCAATGAGTGTTCTGTTTCTTAAAATCACCCCCCCCCCCCGAATGCACAATATCCATCGTGGAGAACAGTCACTACTTCGATTTTCTACGTCTTCAAATATGAACTCACCATATGAATTAAAAGTAAAAAAATCTAAGCGACTCAGTGAGATTTTTCCTAGCGCCAACTGGTGGACAAAAAAAAAAATAAATAAATAAATAATAATAATAAATAAATAAAAATAAAAAATATATATACAGTGTGTGTGTGTGTGTGTGCGCGTGTGTGTGTATACATATATATATATATATAATAAAAAATTAATTGAATGTTGAAAAGAATTACAGTATTACTGATCTTTTAAATGCTAGGTGATAAAATAACTACATAATTTATTTATATGAAAAGATATTTTTATAGTTATATATATGTTTAATAATAAAATAAACATGCGCAGTAAGCAATAAAAGATATTTTTACGCGAATGTCTAAAATGTACGCTGTGGTTTTACAAGTCTGAGATGGAAGAATCATTCTAATGAGGACACAGTGTTCCCTATCCCGTGGATCTCATTTATGTAATTTGCTAAAGAAGACTTTGTTTTTATGCTAAATAATATTAAATTAATAAATTTAAGGAAACCGAGGGAAAGATTTTTGTAATTTCTTCGATATTAATCTTTACTTCTCTGAAACAGTTTTGGCGAAATATTCGCCACGGGTATTATAGTTATATGATAAAAAATAAACGACTTTTTTTTCTTTTTTTTTTAATCATGTAAAAAAATAGTCCTCCCTTTATTTTTATATTTAAGACTTCAAGTCTCTAACTGCATATCATTTTTTTCTCTGTATCTCACTTTTTGTAAATAAAATATGAGAGCCATTTCTCATTGTCTTCGTACGGGAAAAGCTTTTATTTAAATATTAGCAAAAGCAACCACTTATCTACAGAATGGCCACTAGTTAGAAGTTATCTGTATGCTCTCCTCAATTCTCCGCACAAATTTAAAATTTTCTCCATGTTCTTGGACATTTTCCATGTCCAAGTTTGGAAGTCATAAAAGCAATCCCTAGTAGCTTTAGCTTTTTTTTTTTTTTTTTTTTTTTTTTAGGTTTTCAACTGTTTTTAGGCAGAGTTTCGAGAAATTTTCTCCTTCACAATGCTCCAAAGCGAATTGTCACATGTTGTTAAGTCTGGATTTCGAGGAGGCCACACCATATCAGATCCACGTCCAATCCATCGTCCACTGAATTTGTCGTCAAGATATTCTCTAATTGGGAGAACATAATGTGCTGGTGCACCATCTTGTTTCAGAATAGCTGTTGCCTCGAGACCTCTCTCACGTAGTTGTGGAATAAACCACGTTTGAAGCATACTCAAATAAGCAATAGGATTGATACTTGTATCGATAAAATATAGCCCTATCAAGTGATCTGAAATTGCCTTATCATGACACGAGGAGGATGTTGCTCAATTTCCTTATAAAAATTAGGATTATCTTTGCGACAAAAATAAACATTCTTGTATCGATTACTAAGTTAAATAGCACATTAATCCGAAAAATAAATAAATAAATACTCTTCGTCTTGATTCAATGGTGGGAAATCGATGCAAAAGAGCCTTACAAGTGACAACTCATGCAGCCAAGTCTATCGGAAAGTTCAAACAAATCCAGGCTTAAATAGATTCAATCCCAAATCCTTTTTCATTATTTTTTGGACTGTGGAGCGTGGAATGCCTAATTCAGAAGATCTTTTTCGAAATTATTTCAGTGGTGATCTCGAACAAGACCCTTCAACTATGTCCACATGGTGTCGAAGTGATGCTGGACGATCAGAACGCTTTAAATCAAGGACACTTCCGGTGGAAAAGCCCTCTTCTCCCATGCCCGCATAGTTTCACGCGTAGGAACAGGTTTATCGAACCTCTGCGAAAACCTTGTCCTTATGACTTCAAAACTTGCATCCTTTTCGGATGCTTTCGTGAACTCAGACACAAGTAATAAGTTTCTCTTCTATCGTATACTCACTGGTGTCCATCATACTGATGCTCTACATAGAAAAAAATATAAAATAAATAATTAACAGCAGAATCTCATGCATAGGAACTTTGTGACCACTCTGTAGACACATTTTTTTCTCCCTAGACTTTACTTATACAAAGCTGTTAATATGGTGAAACGTATATTTTCTAAATATATAAATATATTCAGCCTACAATTTTGAAATCCTTTTTCACCAATTCGATACTTTCTTCTGATATAATACTCCAATGAGGCAAAACATTATGACCAGCGCGGTTTTTTTTTTTTTTTTTTTTTGAAAATCGAAGCAACTGTAGGTGAACTATGGCGAGTGCGCGAGTCGGGACACAGTATAAAAAACACCTGATACTGAGCCCCGTTAATCAGTGTTACTCTTGTTCTTCAGATGGGAAAGGCAGCGGACTTAAGCGAGTTTGACAAAGGCAAAATTGTAATGGCCAGACGACTGGATCAGAGCATATCCGAAACGGCACGGCTGGTGGGATGCTCATGGCCAGCCGTGGTTAGTACCTACCGAAAGTGGTCCGAGGAGGGGCGGAAACCCACGAACTGCCGGCGAGGTGTTGGACGACCACGGCTCATTGATGCTCGAGGTGAACGAAGGCTCTCCCGGATGGTACGTGGTAACAGAAGGGTGACTGTCGCGCAAATAGCCGGTAATTGGAATGCTGGTGTTGGGAATAATGTCACAACACACAGTACACGGAACCCTACTGGAAATTGGGCTGTGTAGCCACAGGCTGCTCTGAGTGCCCATGCTAACCATGTTTCACCGGCGACAACGCCTACAATGGGCACACAAGCATCAAAACTGGAACTTGAGTGATTGGAAGAAGGTCGTCTGGTCCAATGAATCATGTTTCCTGTTGCACCATGTGGACGGCCAGGTACATGTGTGTCATTTACCTGGGGAAGTGATGGCACTTGGATGCACCATGGGACAAAAACAAGCCAATGGCAGTGGTGTCATGCTTTGGGCGATGTTCTGCTGGAATACCCTGGGTCCAGTCATCCATGTGCTGGGCACTCTGTCTACCACCTACCTAAGCGGAGCTGAACTGATGTTCAGGTGCCATCCTACATAAGATACTATACATGTCTACCTAAACATCAGCAAATGGAAACAACAAGGAACAATAACAGAAGCAATTGTGACCAGGGACTAGAAGTGGTCTGCACCCCAGACATGAATCTAGCAGAAGTCCTTGAGGTCTCCACAACCCAAGAAGCCATACAGGAACCACTGGTGGAAATACAAGATCCCTCTGCAAAAATTGCAAACCTCATGTCAGAACAGATACCCCATGAACAGAACTCTGAAGAAGATCCCAACAACTTCCTGCAAACAAGAGACAATCTGACCCAAGAAGATGACCAAACATAACTAGATTCATCGATTATAGACACTATACAATCTTTGAGAGCCACTTGGCTGGAAACCCTCAAAATGGGCACACTTATCACTGAGAAAACATTCAATGAAGCACAAAGGACATGGGGGTTCAGTTGGAGAAACTGATATACGAAGCGACTCTGGACAGAGAAAAATTCAAGTACTAGTTAGCATTAGCATTAGTAGAGGCATTTGATGCAAGAAAGCAAGCTTATGCAGCATCAGCCAAAAAAAAAAAAAAAAAAAAAAAAACCCACTTCCACTTCACCCCTCTGCTCTAAGGAAATTACAAAGAGCCATAAAAAGCCATCCACCCTACAGCAACTAACTGGAACAGGCGCCCATTCTGATTTGGATTCAACATGGGCAGAAACACAATCCCAACGGAAGGAAAGAGATGCATATATCCCACAACCATGGTCGGAAAAGGGAGAACACTGAAATAGGAACTATGACTCCAACAGATGGACAGAAAAGAATCCCAAGAATAATACTATGCAGATGCAACGACACAACTGAACCTGGAAAGGAAGATTCCAGAACCAAACAAGGGAAAAAAAGACCTGCAAACAAGAGAAACTGGGCAGGAAACTACAGATACACAAGATGCCATACTCCTAGATACTGTCAACATAAATGAAACTGCAGACCGAAACAAAATTCCCAATGCAACCAAAAACATAAAAATAGCACTGTGTAAATGTCTCACAACAAATGAACATATCCCAAATGGTACTGCAAGCCATGTTTTCTCACTATGGGCTGAGCAGGAGACCCTCCACATGGCTCTTCTGGTGGACAGTGAAAGATAGAAGGCACGGGTCACTGAACTGCAAGCAAGAATAGATATCCTGACACAGCTCCTAAGCAAGCTGCCTAACACACGGGAAGCACAGGAAAAAGAGAAAAACCCCTCCTGGAGTGGTGGGCTTCCGTCTTCTCACAGGAGATGGAAGCCCACCACTGGCTGAAGTTAAACCAAAAAGATGGAAGCAGCCGAACTCAATCTTATGCCCAAATAACTGACATATACAAGCCCAAATGAAACACAATGCTACAAATGCTTCTTCCAAAGCTATGGGAGGAAGAAATGCAACAAGTTAACATTAAATTAGCCTCATTACTAAAAGACGTGAAAATCACTACCATCAGAAAAATAAGAGCGAATGGGTGGGGGTATCATAGAGGCGCCTAACAAAGAACAGTTAGACAAGATCAAAGGATGCCCAGAGCTGCACTAGGCAGGCAGGTAGGTCTACAAGCAGAGGTTTCTAAAAAAAACTTTGTCCCACAGTGGCTAGATGGCCAGTGTGGGGCCAGTTTTTTAGAATCTGTGACATTCATAAAGATATAAAATATGAGCTAATAATAAGTGATCTGTACCGCAAAAACCTAAAAGATTATGGATACACAAAGTTCCTCCTCTGTTAATTGGAATGCTGGTGTCGGGAATAATGTGTCACAACACACAGTACAAAGGAAAAGCAAACAAATGTAAACTGGATCCTTCAAGTAACAGGGGAAATAAGAAGAAAGCTACTCACAAACGCCAAGAGGGTCTACATTGGCTGGAGAGCCCATGCGGTTAAAGACCACACTGTGGTCCCACGTTTCTTTTACTGCCTGGGATATGGTCATCAGGTAACACAGTGTACTCAGGAATCCTGCACATGTGGCCACTGTACTCAGGAGGGACACGGCACCCAGGATTGTCCCAACAAAGAAAAACCACCAAGCTATCCCAGTTGAACTAAAAGGAACGAAATAATAACCATCACTTTAAAGATCCCAAATTCCCATAATATACCAAAGAAGTTGATTCATCAGATCAAAAACCGATTATGAATAACACGTCAATTAATAACACAAGGAGAGGAAACGAAAGCAATCTCAAAAACCTAAAAATTCTTCAACTAAACTGCCAGCGCTCAATAGCTGTCACCAATGATCTAACAAAAACCACCATAAGAGCAAACCATACACATTGCAGCAATTCAAGAGCCATACTCATCCAAGGGATACCCTTGTCATATAAACGTATATCCAAGGGGATACCCCAGTCATATAAACGTACCAACTGTGTGGTACTACACTTAAGGTTGTAGAAAATGAAAAAGACCTGGGAGTAATTGTGCAGTCAGATATGAAGTTTTCTGAGCAATGCAGACAGGCTGCCAGGGCAGGTCATGGGGTTTTGTCGATGATATATAGGAATTTTGCTAGCAGGGAAAAGGAGGTGATTGTCCCTCTGTATAACGCAATGGTCAGGCCACGCCTTGAGTACTGCGTACAGTTCTGGAGGCCTCATTTTAGGAAGGATGTAGATTTGCTTGAGCGTGTACAGAGAAGGGCAACAAGATTGGTGAGGGGAATGAAGGGATCCTCTTACCAAGAGAGGCTTAAGTTCTGCAAATTGCAGTGGCTGGAGACCAGGCACCTGCGCGGTGATCTGATTGAGGTGTATAAGGCCTTGAATGGGTTGAGCACGCTGAATTCTGATGGGATCCTTCCACTTGTTCAGATTACGAACCTAAGGGGGCATAAATTCAAATTAAGAAAGGACAGATGTAGAATAGATGTGCGGAAATTTGCCTTTAGCCAGCGGGCGATTAATTGCTGGAACAAACTTCCATCTGTCGTTATGGAAGTTGATAGGTTAAATAAATTTAAGGAGGAACTGGACAGGCATTTGGAGGGAATGGTGTGATTTTTATTTTTTATTTTTTTTTTTTGGCTGATGCTGCATAAGCTCATACACTTGCTTTCTTGCATCAAATGCCACTACTACTACTATATCGGTTAATTCAATCAAACCCAATAACAGTGGGACATGGCGGCAATGCCAACCAAGTTCTGAACAAGACTTATATGTTTATGGAGGAAAATGTATTTTATCGTCGGGGTTTTACATTTTTGTAAATTTATTACGAACATTGTATATTTATTGCATTGCATAGTTTCGAACAACTTAATATGTATTATTATTTGATTATAGGAAGAAGCAATTGACATATAGCATGAAAAGTGTAAAATAATTACCCATAAATTTTATAAGTTAAGTGCGATAACATCGTAGCTTGAGGCTTTATCCCTAAACGCTTTATAGCCATAAATTTTATTTCTTGGAAGCTGGTGGTAAAAAAAAAAAATATTTAATTAATAACGTAGTACATTTTTAGTGCTTTAGATAGTGATTATGGACTTCCCTTTTCTACAAATTCTGAGACCTTCTGCCATTGCCTACCTATCACACCCTTGAACTTGACCCAGACCGAACGAATATCGAGCCCTTTTCCCACAGTGTTAGAGCAGTGACGCATCCACCGCGCTACAGCAAGGGCGGCCAAATGAAGAAACGAGCGGGAATTGTTGTAAGAAGGATACTGCTTATGTCAACGTTTCTGATTAATTATTGATTAAAATTAATGCTCTAGCAACCGTGTTTAGTCGCACGGTAATTTAACGGACTCCGAAAAGGACATAATCCATAAAGGTAACATAAAAACAGATGCTACTATCACCTTTTTATACCCCTAGTTAAAAGTGAAATAAACTTACAAGTTTTAAATTAAATTGTAAAGAAACGCTTAAACCACGAAAAAAAAAAAAAAATTGATATGGTTATAGGTAAGGCAAGGTACTCATTTGCTCCTATGAACTCCATATCCCTATGCCAAAACAAAAATAAACAAAATTATAATTTTAGGGTCCCATATATACTTAAAGATTTGAAGTAGTTTTCGTATGATAAAAAAATTAAATATAACAATTACGTATATTTATTAATTAGAGTTTATTATAACTCTAATTAATAAATATAACTGGCGGTATAAAAGCAAAAAAATAAACAAATTCTAAGTGTGTAAAAATTAAATAATTCATATTTTTTTATTAAATGGACCAGGGACAAACGTTTTTATTAAATGAACCAGAGACAAACCCTTTATTAAATGAACCAGGGCTTTACATTTTTCTGATTAAACAAAAATTTTTATATTGAAAATACACGTTCCCATGCTACTTGTACGCGCAAATATGCATATTGTATCGTCTAACATTAAATACACAATGAATGCAACATTTGCACGATGATTTATCCCTGTTGATGTTGAGACACAATTCAGTTTTTTTTTTATTTATTTTTTATTTATTTGTTTCAAATCGTAATTCAATGTATTATTACAATTAATACTGCATTATTAATTGTAAATTTTTCGTAGTACACGTATAAGGTGAGTTTGGATTATTGTTACAATTCTGGTTCTATTGTAACAATAATCCAAACTTAGAATTGTTTATTGGCAAATCGTAATTGCATTCAAATTTGTAACCCCTTCCTACTTCCCAACAGCACGGTCTAATGATGACTATCGGTAAGATGCCTAAAATTTCTTAATGTATAGTAGTTTAGGCGAATAGCTTAATAAACTACAGTATATTATTAATTGCACGTGGTATAAGATTTGTATTAAATATAGTAATAATCTTAATTGAAAACAACCACGTAACGTCTTTCCCTAACTATATTAACTCTAAAAAATTTCCTTCATGCCTTATTTCGGTGTCGTTTAGAAAATAAGTGCCTTTACTCTTTCCCCTATAACTTATTCCTTTTTAGAATAAAGTAAAGTATATCTGTCATTCCTAATAGTTTTAATCTATTTTTCCTTTCTTCATCTCGTTTTAGGTCTTCTAAATCTTTATTAATGAAATCTTCTATATTATGACGATTTTTGGCTGGAAAATAACAATCTACAGCAGTTTTATATCCATTAGAATTGTCGTGATCCTTTGTTATTGTTTTCATCCGTTCAGTCGTAGCCGACTTTTGAAGACTTTATGGGCGAGCTTCCTCCATGTTGTCCGGTCTTCAACAGCTTCTTTCAATTCCTTCATGCTCATGCCAGCATGTTCTTTGCCGACCTCTTCTTGTTCCACTGACCTTTCCTAGCATTATCGATTTATTCTTGAGTTCGTTCATAAAGTTTTCCGGTGAAAAATACTGGAGTAGGTAGGTCATCATGTCTTTCTCCAGCGGTGGCTCTATTATATGGCTGTGTAGGCCTTTACTAAATGAAACTGAAAATCTTTAAAAATATATATATTTTCCGATAATGTGAGATTTTTTTCTCAAAATTAGGTACAACTAATCAATATGACAAACCACTCCAACTAATTAAATTAACTTTTCTAATTTCTTGGCATTGGTCAGTCATCGAAAGGAAAATAAAATTTGATACTTTAATTCTATTCTTACGTTATTATTACTAATACACGATTAATTTTAATGGCGTTCGTTAATGTAATGATAGAATCTGGATTGACATGTGGCAAAACCGACACAATATTGATGCTTTTAATTTTATTAAATATGCTGACAGTACACACTATTAAATACTTGAAATGCACCATAGGATAGATCGCTTTACCTACATTTAATACCTTTTTAATAATTTTACAAGTATATATTGTAAGGTTATGTTTATTAGTTAATAATGTATTTGCAAACTATTGCAAGTTAAATAATTTACTTCCAATAGTTATATTCCCTAAACTAATATGTACATTTAGTTTTAAGTACAGGTAGTTCTCGACTTTACCAGTTAATACGTTCCTAGCGCGCGCTCGTAAAGCGAAATATATTAGCTCGTAAAAGCGAAATTTATTTCCCATAGACATAAGGTTAAAAAGAGGGGTTACGTTCTCACAATGAAATTAGTTAGCTAATTAGTTTGTTTAAACAATGATTGATTTATCGAAAGAAATGAAAACGTAGCCTGTAAAATCAAGCAAATTATAATAATAGAGAAATTATTTACGACTTAAAAATGTTAAAGAATGTTTATTCTTCATCATCATCGACTAAATGCACATTCGTTGATCACTCATTATTGGCTCGGCACACGTTGGTTTGTTGCACAAGGAGTCATCATCTTCAGAAACGTTTCAAGAGGCGTTTGTTTCCAAGATAATCTCTTTTAATTATAAATTTCACGATTGCGTGCATAAGCATTTTTTAACGGCACCCACAAATTGCAACTAAGACGATTTGCGTGGAGTAACAAGTTTACGAAGCTTAAAAAAAAAGAATGAAGAGAAGATTCTGAAAATTTATTTATGTTTTTTATACGATTGAAGATTGCAGTACAGGGGAAACACATTTCATCATAATAACGTTAAAAACCACACAATTCCAGCTATCGGTATTTTCGCAAATGCAAGAAGATCGAGTTTACTACTCGTTTATAATTGCTTGCAGTAACAGAAAAGCCCAATAAACCGGAAAGTGCAAATTGTTTTATGGTCGTGACTTCCAAAATGTGATTTAGAAAAATATCGCAAAGGCGTTTAAAATTGATTCTTATAACGGAACATATGATAACGATGAAACTGTAGTGCATTATGATTTGAATTGGCAACTAATACAATTTACAAACCATGCTCACGACCTTTTATATGGCGTTAAGGTCACGCTCGTGACCTTAAAAATGCTATTTAGAGAGATAAATAGCTTAGCTATACAGCGAAAATTTCAACTTCCGAGATCTTGAAACGAATTACCAAAAAACAATGTGTTATTGGGTTCACATTACGATATTTTAACGATACGATGGTGTCTCTGGAACTGATTAATATCCTAAAGCGGGGTACACTGTATTGTATAGCTACGCACGTGGTTTGGTATGTGGTATTTATGAATGTTTAACATTCATTTTTTTGCAATTAATGTTCATATTTTCGATTTTGTTCATACTTGGGGAAAAAAAAACTTGTACCAGGGAACTCGTAAAGCGAGAACTGCCTGAACATGTATAATATTGTTTCGAGCTTCATTTGTTCATAAAAATTACGTCACGTTTCAGTCGTGCTGAACTTCTACCAATACTTTCTGAGCTTTGGGCAAACAGACATTAAAACGTTGGCTGTCGCAACTCTTATTTCCATTGTCACACAAAACTTTCCAAAAGCCATAAAGAACAAAACAATAAATACATGATTTGCGTATGAATGAAATATTTAGAATAATTTTGAATTAATATTTATTTTAATTTTATTTGCTCTAAGTGGGGCCCAAGAAGAAGCGAGATACCGAGAAATTTCTCGGTATCTCGTCTGTTCAGTCCGACTCCGAATAAAATAAGTATAAAATGAAAAATAAAAAACAACCAACGCAACACTCATCCCCGGGGGAAGCGAACGCATGATTCCTCGCCCAAAAGAGACATGCGCCCGCACTCTGAATAACGGGCGATGCTAAAATAAAATACCAGAAAAGAAAACCATGAAGAAACAGAGTCCACAAGCACTATATTTTCAAGTCGACACAGCACTTGTGAACTCCAATTATCGGAATTCACAAGTGCTTGTGGTGTAGTTTACGAGGGTCATATTTCAATTACTTGTCACTATCTTAGAAAAATATCAGTGGATGCCCGACACATCCAGGCCAATACGCTATGGCCATTGCCCTCTATGGAATAAATAAGGAAACATAACCAACAAAAATGCAAATTTAGATGTTCACTCCTCCAATCGAGGAATCCAAAAGAACACGCAATATGCAACTCAGAGAGAGAAAAAAAAAAAAAAAACATAAACAGAGATTAAACTTAAATAATTAAATTCCTATTATTAATATAAATCAATGAAACAATCAATATAAATTAATTCTTATGATGTAGAACTATAGAGTAATCTGCTGAGATTAGTCTGTTGAAGAAACTGTTACTATTGTGTTATTATTTGCTGCCTGGCGTTGAGTTGCCCGATGCATTGCAAAAACTGTTTGTGCATATTCTCAAACTGGGGTTCGCAGACCAGTTTGAGGGAGTCCGCGAAACGGTGGTCGACCATATATATATATATATATAATATTAAATGTATTGAATAGTGGAAATAAAAGGAAAATAAAAATACAGTAGACTGAATATGTCAAATGTTTCCGTGTAACTCATACTTACATCTTTATAATATGCATTTAAGTAAAATTAAATGCAACAAGACATCATATATTTAAGAGTATAATAATCTATATAATATTGGTGTAAACACACCATAGACAACTCTTAAATAAAAAAAACTACGTTAGTAGTGTGAAGGGCATCATTTTATCTATATCTCATATTGTGCTCCTCCTTCACAACGAGTTGCCATGTATTGCGCACTACCTCGAATAAGTAACGCTTCGCTAAAAGAGAAGACTATTGTTACTTATTCTCAATGGGCACCACCACCCAGACGGCACCGTTTCAATGCTTGTTGGCCAGGGTACCTGCCCACCTACCGATGAAAGGCCAACAAGCCTTGAAACGGTGCCGTTTCAAGGCTTGTTGAAACGTAACTAATTCTTCCTTTGTATACCGCAAACAAGATGTTTGGTCACAGCCTATAAACAATACATTTTATAATCTTTTTATTATATATGCATCTGTACTGTAATATTGGAAGATTGCATGAAGATAAGCTTAGATGGCCCGAATGAGTTATTGGGAAAATTAATAAATGAAGTGATTAATACACACGAAAAGGAAAGAAGAATAAGATTATTACAATACAGCACTTGCATGTTTGATTATAATTTGTATAATTTTTTTTTTTTTTTTTTTTTTTTGCGAATTTCAATCGGTGATTTTAATATTATTAAACTTGTCATTGTGATCATTGTCAGTAATGTGGTTTTTGAGAATTTTAGATGTTAAATAACAAATTTCCTTTTATATCCTATTTTGTTCTCTCATATTCTCTTATTATAACATTCATAAATATACAGATTCGCTTGTAGCATATGTTGTAAATATTAAATAATAATAAAAAAAATACATGTATACTACATTACCCCCTTCAGTTTGCATTCTCCCCCCCCCCGGCAGGGCTGCTACCTCTGTAGCCTTAAAAATGAGGACATTTGAGCAGAAAAATCCGGACTTTTGAAGACGCCTTTCCCTATTGTACCAAAACACACCTTACATTCTCTTAAGTCTTTTCAAAAATGCCTACGCCTTAATAATAATACTTTATTATGATAATAGGGTAATAACACAGTCACTGGCAAAGTAAAAACATGTTAAATATTTTAACTGAAAATCTCAAATCCCTTAAATTAACAGAATTCACACTTACTATTCTTATGCGGATTGCTTAACTTGTAAAAAAATGATACACAAAAAAATAACTTATGGTATGAATAAAAAAAAAAAATTATTTTTCTCAGCGTAATTTATTTGCTGTTCTCTACATTTCTTTTATATTTTTCTACTGATGCAATTTTTCTCTGTAAATCTGTGTTTTTTTTTGGATAAATATGAATGGAAATCTTTACACAGCATGCCATTAAAATTGAATTTTGTAAGCCTTAGTCCCTTAAAGACATCCGCCCCAATCAAGAAACTTCTTCCAGTTGTTCCAACCACATGCCCAAGTATTCAGTGCATGATGAATATAAGTTCTAGATATTTCTTCTGAAAACTCCACATTTCTCTGTATATCCCTCTTTTTGCCTCTTCTCCAACATTTCCTTCCCTTTGAGGGAAATGAACTGACATTTACTTCTTTCTGACAGAATATCCCTTACGGAAGCAAGAGCTTCAATAACTTCTATCAAAGAATTGTCATTCCGTTCAATGCTCATTATATGTGAATTGAAAACTCTTCAAAGAAAAGTTTTAAAATCTTGGGGGGATTTTCTTGAGACAAAAAGATAAACCTTAGGGCTGGATAAATACTTATAATCCTTTCAATTGCAGGTAATAGAGAAAGCCAGCGTGTTCTGATATGATACAGAAGGTTTTTTTTTTTATAGGTAACCTCTGTAAATTTGAAGAATTTGTTTACGTTTCCAACATGTACAGTGTAGACACTGAAATAATTAAAAATCTTAAGAACAATGGAGTCAATATCTACATCAATTATCCCAGGGGCTCACATCTGGTGAGTATGGGCTTGGCACACCCAGGGTCCCGAGAATTTTTTTTTGGTTGGTGCAGCATAAGCCTCAGCTTCCTTGCACTATATGGCTAAAATAATGATAATCTGCTTCATGCTGGATACAATTATGTAGAATGTGGGCAGGGCAGCCCACTCCTATTAGCGATCGATCAAATAATCTTTGTAAATTTAAAAATACATTATTCCCATTGTATCTCCGCACTCCTTCAAACATGGTGTTACAATTATCTCCACCAAATGCAATACAATTCTTATCCAGGCCACTTTTACACAGGGTCTTATAAAATAGCCAGAAATAGTAGTCGCCGTCTCATCTGACTTGCTATTTAATTCTATTAACTTAACCTTTGAGCCACCATTTTTCCAGTCAAAATAATGCGCATGAACAGGGAAAATTTTCAGAAATCCATGATTAGTGGCGTCAGTGGAAACTCCAAAAACTATACATTCTGCAGGGACTTAACTTCAACTGAATGGACTGCTAAGACAGAGTTAATTAAAGCTTCAGTCTTGGTTTTTGCACAAGATAACCTCATAGCAATATCTGAATCATAGCATATCGACTTTAATAATTCTGCTGTACAAGACATCGATTTATAGCTGTGGTGATGTTCCACTGTATGAAAGGCAAGGGTTCTTCCTTCAGCAATAGAAACTCTTGCATCAAGCCGTTTAGGGGCATTTACCAAAAAATCCGTTACCTTGCTGCAAGATTTTTCAAATCTAATGTTCTTCTTATGTTTCTCTGAATTCATGTGGGTGTCCAAATCACCTGAACCCTTGTTAGCAACCGAGATGTAACTTTCTGGACCGCAAACTATTTATTCCGCCTCCTCATCTACTCTTCCCTTTCGAAAACCTGGATATTTCATTCTCAAGTCGTCCGTAAACTTGCACTTCCTTTTCGGCATAATGATTATTCCTGAATTTATGTAAATTAAATAATTATTTTAATTTAAATAGTAGAAATAAAAAAAATATATTTGAAGTGACTGATTACTTCATAAACTGATAATTAAGAAATATTACATACAAAAACTATGCTCGTAAATAAATACGACGAATTGAAGCTGGACGTATCAAATTGTTTATATGAACTGCTGAAATAAGAATAGAAAATGTGAGATCTCTTAAAAAAAAAAACGTGAAATCGTAATTTTAATTTAGAATAAATTCACTTAATTAGAATAAATTTCAGGTAAAATAAATTTATTTCGAATTGTCTACTCACCAAGAATGTAAAAGAGAACAAAAAAAAATGGAGTGAAAAAGTCAAACTGCACGAACAAAATGTCAATAAAGGCGGAAACACACTGCTCTCACCTCACGGGACTCACGTCATTTTATTATTATATCTCCCTGATTGAGGGTTCCACCTCGTGACGGATATTGCTACCAAGTACACAGGGTGGTTGTTGTTATGTCTGATGTTACTGTTGGTGGAGGAACTCTCTAACTGTCCTACAGGTGTTCAGGATTGCGACTTTCTGGAGTTCCTTATAGGTGTTCGCTGGGAGACCTATTACTGCTAGGCTGTTAAGTAGGGTCTTTGGCACCATACCTGTGGTCGACACGATGATCGGGATGGTCGTTACTTGTTGTATATGCCACATCTCTTCGATCTCCTGTCATAGATTCGTGTTCTTCCTGATTTTTTCCCCATGGGTTTTCTGCAGGTTGCCAGTGTTGGGTACCGCTATGTCAATCAGATAGGTAGCCTTTTCCTTCTTGTCCACAAGGGTTATTTCCTGTCTGCTTTGTAAGATTGTCCTATCCGTTATTATGCCGCGGTCCCAGTACAGCTTCTGCGTTGGGGTTTCTAGTATTGCCTGGGGTTCTTACTTGTAGTACGGTACACTTTCTTCGATTATTTATTATTATTATTATTTTTTTTTTTAGCCATATGGTGCAAGGAAGCCTGAGGCTTATGCTGCACCAGCCAAAAAAAAAAAAAAAAAAAAAAAAAAAAAAAAAATTCTGAGAGAGAGAGAGACCAAGAAAGAGAAGAATGATGGTATCCAGCTCAGGACCCTGGGCGTGCCAAGCCCATACTCACCAGATGTTGGCCCCTGGGGTAAACTTCACTGTTTAGTGTCAACTGTGAAGTCGGTCGTAGGAGACGCATTACTGTGTTATGTGTTGTTCTCTTTGGGGAAAGCTGAAGTGAAATGAATTGCCACAGTTCATCTTCTTCAGATTTCGAAGAAGATTTAGAAAATGCATGTGCTTTTCTTATAGAGAAAACAAAAGAGTAAGCAATGGATGCACGACATAAACTGGAAGAGAACAGAAAAAGGCAAATTACATCATTTATTTAGGACTTAGAAGATGAAAATCGATTTAAGATGTACTTACGGATGAATAGAGAAAAATTTCATTTCCTGTATAATCTAATTAAGGATGACATACAAGGGCAAAATACGCAATTTCGAAATTCAGTCAGCACTAAGGAAAAATTAGTTGTATGTTTAAGGAAAGTTTAAATACTGTAAGTTTAAGTTTGAATAAAGATTTATTCTTTCAAAATACAAAACAAGTTTTTAATTAAATTTAATAACAACTAAAAACTACTTCTCAGCGCTAAAAATTGAACTTGTAAGAAATTGTTATGAGTTGTACAAATTGAAATTATTATTATTATTCATATATTATTTCTCCCTGATTGGGGATTCCACCTCGTGACGGGTATTGCTACCAGGGTGGTTGTTATTATGTCTTATTATTATTATTAGCCATATGGTGCAAGGAAGCCTGAGACTTATGCTGCACCAGCCAAAAAAAAAAAAAAAAAAAAAATTCCCGCACCAAGAAAGAGAAGAATGATGATATCCAGCTCAGGACCCTGGGTTTTCCAAGCCCATACTCACCAGATGCGAGCCCCTGGGGTAAATGATCGACTTGGTCCTCTAAATTTGTTAATTGTAATACTGTCGATCTATTTTTGAGCGTTTATATGACTGGACATTTGCAGTATGCTGAATAGTTGGTCGAAGTGGAGGGTGCTTCGGAATGGGCACAGGAGCAACGTTCTTGTTGTTGTTGATTTTCGGATATTCTTACTTGCACTCAAAACAGCATTAATGGGTGTGCCAAGCCCATACTCACCAGATGTGAGCCCCCGGGGTTAGGTTTTTTCTGTTTTGAACAGAAAAATGTGAGCTCCTGAAAACGTGAGTCGGCCTTGTAGGCCGACGTATTATCTTGTGAATACAGCCAATGATAACAGTGCGTCTCCGAACAATAAACTGAATGGTAAATATAGCTTACCAGCCAGCTTACTTACCACTAGGAAACACACACTACTATCACCTCAAGCTCCCGTGAGATGATAGTAGTGTGTGTTTCCACCCTAACTCCGAACGCCCGATTAACTCCTCAATGTCTGATCTGCGTTGTTTACAGCCGGAACTGGAGATTCTTGGTATTACTTCCGCAAAGCTGATTGGCTTTACAAATTTTATAATGATAAGGATCAGGAGGATTTTCAAATTTTAAGAGCCAAAATTCCGGATATTTTCAAAATTTTAGAAATTTTTCTCGAACAGTCCATGATACGTAAAAAAAAAAAAAAACATGTCCGGGAAAATGAGGACGGATGGCAGCCCAACTTCCAAAGTTTACATTCTGCCCCATGGTGCAAACGCTCTGCATTCAACACTGATCTAAGGCCGTGCTGTGTAAAAGCGAGCTTTGAATTGATTTTATTTAGGCCAAGATATGAAGCTAAAGGATATTAAATAAATAAAAATATAAAAAAAAAAAAAAAAACGAAATAAGATAAAATATAAATAAAAGCATGAAATAAAACTAAATAAATAAATGCTAATTTACTGGCTATACATTGATAAGCATTCAACGGCGACCAACACATATCAATGTAACAGTAATTAGTAACGCTACTATTTCTACAGTAATTAGATATAAAAAAGGAAAGAAATACAGCTGTATATGTAAAAGAATAAAGGAACGAATGAAACCATGGTATACAAATAAAAAGTTACATATAAAAATATATAAATGAAAATAGATAAGGATATTGTTGTATAAGGATATTGTTGTATAATTGAGGTTGTGTATTTCTAAAATACACAACCTCATTGCTATTGTCAAAAGTGAACTACTAAAACTGCACGAAAAGATGACAATATAGTCTTTAAATAAATAAAAAATAATAGATCGTGGATATAGTTTAGCTTAATTAAATATCATCAATAAAAAATAATAATAACAAATATATAGGCAATATGAAAAAAAATAAATAAAAATAATTTTAGAATAAAGATAGTTTCAAGAAATTAATATATTATTTTTGATTTTATATACATTATTAAAACACAGTAAATACGTTTCCTTATGTTCACCGTTCGTGACTCACAATGTCTAATCGATATATTCCACTTTATGCCATTCATACTTTAGCATATCTGCTGTAACCTGCTGAGCGTTCTCTGTTCGCTTTTCTTTCAAATGAACCAGAACTAGAATTTTTGTTCTGGTTCATTTGAAAGAGAATTGAACCAGAACTACAATTCGTTAAAAACCGCCAAAATAAATAAATAAATAATAAAAAAAAAAATCAAGGGGTGTTTAATCAGTTTCTAGTAGGCGATCATTCAATTGGATCACTTCTGCCAGTCAATTTTGCATTAAGCACTTTCATAATTATCTTGAGAAATGTTGTGGTACTCCGTCTTACTGAAAAATTACCATGTGTCCGAGAACATTTTCTTTTAATTCAGGAGAGAGAGAGAAAAAAAAAATAATATGTTCAGGTATAAATTTGCCCGTTAATTCTGTTTTCAAAAAAGAAATATCGCCGGAAGGTACTATTACATTTAATCCGTTATTAACATGATTGTGTTAGTACACAATTATATATGGACTGTTGTTACTACGCAAATGTGTGGTGACACCTGGCGGCCACCGGTGAAACGATATGAGTTGGTAAGTGTAGGCATACTACATTTAATAAGAAGCGTTTTATATTTTTGAATTTCACAAAACACAAGCGTATATGCGCAAAGCGCTTCTCTTGCCGAGCCATCCCAAATTTCATTAAAATCGAACTATTAGGAATCTAGCAATTATTACTTTTTCCTCCGTCCATAGCAAATAACTCCGATGTACGTAATCACTCAAATCTCAGTGTATGGAATTGCATTCCCAAATTTCATTAAAATTGGACTAATAGCAATTGTTTATTTTTTCATACATATCACACACGGTATCCATATATCGTATTTTCTAGGTAAAGAATTGGATATATGTTTGTTATTGTGTTTGGAGGAATTATCTGATTGGAGGAACGAATGGGCAATATGGCTAATGCGCCGAAACGAATGCACTAGGACTAGGTTCATGCGCATAAAAGTCATTGCTTTTTTAGTTCCATTTTTATTATTATAAATTATGTATTATGTATTATTTTTACTATTTGCTATTGCGCCTATTATTTTTACTTTTACTATTTGTCATATGACCTACTGTTTACATGAACTAACCTGTTAAATATTAACCCATTTTGCTACGACTAGTTGTTATCGGGTCTTCCAGGAAGTGTCCCAGATTTTAGAAGCCCATACTGATATAAAAAAAAAAAAAAAAAATTTCTTACTTCCAAATGTTGTGGTTTTTTGGAGTTATATTGTTATGCAAAGTGTTTGAAAAATTATTAAAAAAAAAGTAAAAATAAATAAATAATTATCTTCATACAGATTATTTGAGGAAATTTTAAATACTTTTGCACTGTAAAAATAAAATATGTTCATAATAATGGCAGAAAAGTTATAATAGACTACCGATTATCCGGAGAAATTGGGAAATAAATTTGCCCAATAATCTGCAAAATGAAAGAAAACTAGTAGTCACACATACTATATATATATATACTTATAAGAGTATATAGCAGTATTAGAAAATTTGGCACGAAAATTAATACATATACTGTTGTATAATTTTTTGAAAAAGAAAAACAGTGAAGTTCGCTTTTCCCCTTGGTTGTGCCTTCCTGAGAAGGGTACTACGCGGATTCTCCTTGCTGCTTATCCATGCGGGACGTTAACATTTCATTATTTTTTAATTCTACTGAGCTGAAGTTTGTGTTCATGAAAGAACAACCCTTTTCTACTTAAACATTTTAAGTAAAAGTTAAAAATTACTGAAATATGATAGAATAGAGTGATCTAGTAGTAAAAATAAATAAAATAAAATCATAATAAAAAAAAAAAAAAGTGAGGTGCAGTTTCTGAGAAATTCAAAGGTCTTGTTTACAGGAACATAACAAAATGCTAAAAAAAACCACGTAGCAGATTCCATGTACTGTATTTTTTTTTCTGTAGAAAGTTGATCTGCGCGAGTTGTCACTTATTTTGATTACGTGGAACACGCGGTTACGCAACTTTTACTAAGAAGGGTACTAAAGCTAGAAAAATAATCTAGTCTTTATGCGTGAATTGAGGGGAATGTACACATACATGTTCCCAAATTACAATTCTACAGATGGGAAATCAATTCTAATGGATATTTTTTCATATATATATATATATATATATGTATGTGTATATTATATATGTATAATTAGAGAAATAATTACAAAAATGATAAAAATAATTACAAAACTAACAAAATAAGGATGTTGCCACACAACTTGCAAAACCGGTCTCTCGTCAGGTATCAAAGGCCAGGATTGCAAGCAAAATAGCAACACTTGTCTCCATTTCTGATGTAAACCTTAAGCCAAAGGGTAAAAAGCATAAACACAAATAAAAATGAGAATAAAATTTTATTGTTACCGAAATAAATGACAAAATTTTGTGAGCAAAAAAAATTTTTTTTTTTTTTTTACAAGGATTAAAAAGGTGGTGTTTGGAAAATGGCTTGTAAACTTTACGGTTGTGTTAACAACCGCAAAGTTCAGTTTAAATGCTGAGCGCACACTTCTTTTCATGTTTAACTTGTTAGGCTAATATACAGAAACTTGAAATTACTCAAGTACACATTCTCAAAACGGGTATTGCGAAATCCAGCACCTCCCACTCATAAAACTTTCTCCGTGTAAAATCTTTAGTATCTAATCCTACTAAACATGTAGACCGCCTTTCAAACATGTGGAACAGGAAGCTGTGTCAGCGATTAAATCTTTTATTTTATGGAAATAATGAACCCAGACAGTATTATAACCACAGATAAAGCAAAACTTTGCAGTGATGTTTCTAGCATGGATTTGATCTTTCAAAGCACAGTTTACTTTTAAAGTAGGGGCATATGGGAAGGGATAGGTTATTAACTTATGAGAGAAGATTTGTCGCTGGTTCTCACGTCTCCACATAAAGTAGATTTCCTTCCCTTCTTTCATTTCTTTTCACTTGCGAAAATTCTTCTCCCATCACAAACCACCTGGCTGCTCTGCAGCCAGAGCTTGTGATTTGAGAATAATTAAAAACAGCTTATTTTAGGCAAGGAGTTCTTTAGAGAGGCAGCCACATATATTGTTGCATTATATTGGTTTAATAAAGAAAAATAAAAAGGATTTGCAAAAACGATGCATTAGAGAAAGTATTTAAACTTGGTAATAAACGAAAACATGTGATCTACAAGAAAAAAAAAGTGGAATAGTGAGAAAATTTGCACCAAAGAGACAGGATAAGTTTGATACTAGAACTGAAGAGCCCACAAAAAACGTTAAAAACAAAATATCAGAAGAAATCTAATATGCATAGTTATGCAAAAAATTAAGCCAAAATAATTTTTCCTTTTGTAAATTTTCGTTCCCAAAAATCTTAATTCTTTTTACTGTTTTTTTTTTCTCCTCTCTTTTCAACAAACGTTATGTAACATTTGTGAAAAAGAGTGTCTCGGTGACTTATAATACAGTCGTTTGTTTTTCTTTTCTACGTCATTTGTTGTGCTCTTCACTTTCAGTATCAAACCTGTGTCCTCTCTTCCCAATGTTGTGGCTTCATTATATAGATGCAATCTATATTGCATCTACAGGGTGTCTCAAAAATATTGGTACAAACGTTTAGGGGAGGTAGGTAACATCTAAAGGAATGTGAATCGCATAGGAACCCATCACCGGAAACGTCACCGTAAGTCGGTACACGGCGCTGTTCATCAGTTCGCGAGAGGGAAAATTTCTGGTTTACTCATTCAAGCAGTAGTCGCCGCACGAAGAGTATACATCGATATACGAACTGTGAGCTGGCAGACATGCACCTAGTGTATCGATTAGCAGAGGGCCCACACGGTGTGCGCCCCCATGCAGCACAACATCGCTTCGCAATAAATGTGTGGGCAGGTATGGTCGGTGACTGCTTAGTCGGACCATACCTGTTACCATCCCGCATGAACTCCGCTAAATATCGGATCTTTCTTGAACAAGTTCTACCAGGGTTACTTGACGATGTTCCAGCAAATGTGCGACGCAACATTTGGTTTCAACATGATGGGGCACCTGCTCATTATGGAAGGCGTGTTCGTGACATTTGAACAGGCGTTTTGGGCGTCGATGGATTGGCCGTGGTGGACCCGTTGCCTGGCTCCCGCTCACCTGATTTATTGAGCCTTGATTTCTTTCTGTGGGGGACCCTCAAATCTATTGTGTATGAATCGCCTGTGGAGACGGAAATGGATCTCGTGGCGAGACTCGTCTGCGCTGCTGCTACTGTCAAAGAAACTCCAGGTGTGTTCGACCATGTCTGCCAATCCATGCTGCGTCGGTGTCACGCATGCATCGCGTCTCATGGTGGAACCTTCGAGCATCTGTTGTAACATCATGAAATGCATCCATCTCGTACTCCATTGTTAATATTATGTGAAATAAATGTTTGCCACTAATTACTGTCTTGTGTCATTTCTGCTTCTTGTGCCTCTGCTATTACTGTTCCGTGACGTTTCCGGTTATGGATTCCTATGCGATTCACATTCCTTTAGATGTTACCTACCTCCCTTAAACGTTTGTACCAATATTTTTGAGACACCCTGTATATCCGGAGCAATATGGCCTTAGTTGCAAATGCTCCTAAAAACCAAACAACAACAACAACCCTGTATATAACGAAGTATTATATAGATTAAGAAATTTCAAAATTATGATTAGAAACAATGGGACTGATATTACGATTATTTGGGCCAACCTTTTTAGTAAACTGTGATAGGAGGCGAATGGTCTCAGAAGAAGAAATCGCTAGTTAAAGCTCAGGGGACAAGCTGTTAAGCAGTATGACGTCACTCCTATTAATTTTTATATTTTTCGCTGTGTATATTGTTTCTGAGTAACTGTATCGGTGTTGATAAGTGTTATTTCCTGCTGACATTATAAAGAAACAAGCCGACCGGGCTAGCCGAGTGGGTAAAGTACCTGCCCGGCAACCCAAAGGTCGCGGGTTCGATTCCCGCCTCGGGCTTGGATCAAAGTACTGCAAAAACCTTGGGAGGTGCAATATGGCCACAGAAGCCGATGCGCCAACAACTACCAAATCAAAAAAAAAAAAAAAACAGAGATTGTTGAGTTCATACAGCGGGGGGAACAGCAATGCTTCCCCCCCTCCGTTGGTTGTTTCATTAGCAGTCCAATCACAGATTAGTCAACTTCTTGTATCGAGAAGAATCATAAAACTAACAGATAAAAGAAAGGTATATATCAGGCTTAGTGTCGAAATTTGCAGATGATACAAAGGTTGGCAGGGTTGTTAATGACAGTAATGGCAGTGTGCTGATCTAGATCTAGAATTATCTAGATCCTGCAACAGGATCTAGATAATTTGGGCAGATGGGCTAAGAAGTGGCAACTGAAGTTTAACCTTGACAAATGCAAAGTACTGCATATGGGTAGAAGTAACCCCAGAGAAACGTACCAACTGTGTGGTACTACACTTAAGGTGGTAGAAAATGAAAAAGACTTGGGAGTAATTGTGCAGGCAGGTATGAAGTTTTCTGAGCAATGCAGACAGGCTGCCAGGGCAGGTTATGGGGTTTTGTCAATGATATATAGGAATTTTGCTAGCAGGGAAAAGGAGGTGATTATCCCTCTGCATAAGGCAATGGTCAGGCCACGCCTTGAGTACTGCGTACAGGTCTGGAGGTTTCATTTTAGGAAGGATGTAGATTTACTTGAGCGTGTACAGAGAAGGGCAACAAGATTGGTGAGGGAATTAAGGGATCCTCTTATCAAGATAGGCTTAAGTTCTGCAAATTGCAGTGGCTGGCGACTAGGCACCTGCGGTGATCTGATTGAGGTGTATAAGGCCTTGAATGGGTTCAGCACGCTGAATTCTGATGGGATCCTTCCACTTGTTCAGATTATGAACCTAAGGGGGCATAAATTCAAATTAAGAAAAGACAGATGTAGATTAGATGTGCGGAAATTTGCCTTTAGCCAGCGGGTGGTTAATTGCTGGAACAAACTTCCATCTGTCGTTGTGGAAGTTGATAGGTTGAATAAATTTAAGGAGGAACTGGACAGGCATTTGGAGGGAATGGTGTGATTTTTTTTTTTTTTTTTTTTTTTTTTTTTTGGCTGATGCTGCATAAGCTCATACATTTGCTTTCTTGCATCACATGCCACTACTACTACATACAAAAATAAAGACGAAGTGAAATACAACGCAACACGTAAGCAAATACAAAAGGAGCAATAAAAGGAAAAGGAGCCTGGCTGGACACTGAATGCAATAAAATAGAACAACTAAGGAAAAGTCACAATACATAGAAACTGCATATAAAAATCAATGAACTTATCAGGAACTACCCATTCAGAGCAGGATGCATCGAGAATAGCAACCGATAGGGAAGAAATGAGAGACTCTGGGAATTACACATAAAGAATCTCTATGATGATCAATGAAATTTACAGGGGCCGAAGATTGAAGCGACCGGACTCAATGTGGAAGAGGCAGTGATGTTTCTGTAAACATCATTGAGAATGGCAAGGCAATCAAACCAGATGAAATTTCTTCGGAACTGTTCAAGACCATTGTACCAGTGTGCATCAAAGAACTAGCTACCATACCGAACAAGATCTGCATAGAGGGCAAGGCTTCAGAAGAGATGAATACACAAATAACTGGGCGCCTCCGTAGCCAGGTGGGAAGGAGCAGCAGTGCGTAGCACACACTTCTTGATTAGACCGGGGTTCGAGCCCGTCACCACCAAATACGGAAGATACGGAAAGGTCAGGGAATGACCACCGCATATCCCGGAGCAATATGGCCTTAGTTGCTAATGCTCCTAAAACACCAAATAACAACAACACAAATAACTGTTCTCATACCTAAACTTTCATGGGCTTTTTTCACTCTGCAGCTAAGTTGGTCGGTCTCAAGGGTGGACAAAAAGGCTTTCCCCGGAAACTCGGGTTTTTCGTTCACAAAACAGGCAAATCGACTAGAGACAAACGCAATTTATGGACATATTACACATGAGCAGATGGGTATGCCCTGATGGTGGCCCTAATATGACAGTTTTTAAATTAAAAACCTCTCTATATTTAAGAAACCCAAAACATACAAATATGCAGAGCATAGAACCACCACCCTACTGAATCATGTAAGCAAAATCCTGCTTAAATTAATACACGAGAATTTGCATAAAAGTGGATAGTTTAACTGGAAATACCCAATGTGGATCAAGAGCAGGAGTTGGAACAAGCGAAGCTATTATTGCATTCCAAAATTGCCGACGAGAGTGGAATGTTCATAAGAAATGAATATCCCACTCTTCTGTGCTTTGTAGATAAGGAGAAGGAATTTGACAAAATAAGTTATCAAAAACTGATTGCAATTTTAAACAACATAGAAATAAACTCTAAATAAGAGTCACAAAGATGTCTTCTGGAATCAGAAAGCCAAAGCAAGGACAGGAATCGTGGAAACGGACTAGATCGAGGTTAGAAGAGTGTGTCATGTCACCAATTCTATACAACTTATACGCAGAAAAAATAATACACGAAGTTCTGGATGAGAAGAATGAAGTCATCAAAATAAATGGAACAAAAGTAAACAGCCTGAGATACACTGTTGCCTAAAAGTTTGTAATTCTAGCGTATGACAACAGTTTTTGTAATTTCTTTTTGAAATTAGCTAAGACAATGTAAGGCTTAATGTAAAAAAAGAACACACTACGAAGTATTTTAAGATTTATTATTAAGCATCGAAAAATTTACAGCAAAAAATATTGAAATGATTAATATTAACAACTGTACTGATATTTCATCAAAATATCCTTCCCGATATCACTGCCTTAAACTGACGTTGAATTCTGGTGATTAATTTTGTAATAGTGTCTTCACTAACATTATTCCAAGCGAACTGCAAGGTTTCCCATAAATTTTGTGAAGATGGGCAGCCTTCACAGACATGACAGTCTGGATGATCCCCTAAAAGCTCTATTAGTCAGGCGATTTGGGTGAATGCTAGAAAATCGCTAAACAGGGTTAGAGCTGCGCTTTGGGTCATGTCATTGTCTTGTGATATCAAATTCCTTCCAGAAAGTCGAAGTCAGGAGGATAATAGGCTTCTTTTCTTAAAATTCTTTCAATTTTGGCGATGTCACGCACTCCAGAAAAACAGCAGCAACCAAGATCATGATGGAGCCGCCGCCACTACCGTGCTCGACGGTAGGCACTAAACAATGTGGCACCATTTTTTTTTTTTTTTTTTTTTTTTTTTTTCAGTTGATCTTTCTCATTAACTCTATACTTGAATCCAAAAATTTCAAATTTGGATTTATCCGTTCACAGTACTTTTTTTTTTTTTTTTTTTTTTTACTCTTTAATTGTCCAGTGTTGGTGTCTCTTAGCCAAAGCCAACCCTTTCTTTTGATTTTCCGGTTTTAATAAGGGTTTTCGGACCGCTACACGATCAAGAAGTCCTGTTTGTTTAAGAAGTTTTATAGTGGGTGTAGACATAGCAGATTCGATATTCCTATTGAATTCAGCTAGGATTTCAGTGAAGTAAGTCGTCGATTGCGTTAAGATGTCAGTATTATGGTCCCGTGCTTACGTTGTTACGCGCATCATTCTGATCGTGGTTTGTCTTTTAACTGCCAGTCTCTTTGAATGGTAGTTTGTACTCTTTTAAATGAAACATCTATTTTTTTTGCTTACACTTATCACAAGATAACTCGTTACACAGATTTATAATAGCACTTCTTTTTTTTAAAAACTCAGTTCCTTATTCCTTGCCATGTTTATCACCAAACAAAACTTATACCAAACACTTTTTGAATAATGGGTGTTCGATTTTATAAATTACAGCTCTTATTCCTCAATTTATGTTATTGCAAAACACTTTAGAATCATCTACAATCTTCTGTAATATTGAAACAATACTCCCACTTTCTAGAATATTTTAGAATAATCTGCAACGTTCTACAACATTCAGGAATCTTTTACAATGTTCTACCATATTCAGTAATCTTCTACACGCCTCTGGAATATTATTTCAGTTTATTTGATTTTTATACATAATAAAAATATTTTAATAAAACTTGGTAAACAAGTTGGTCCTGTTTTAATAAAAACTTTGAAAATTAAGAAAAATGAAACGTGATTCCAAACTTAAGGCAAGTAGATAAAAAAAGTAGATGACATTTTAAACTATTATATTTAGGCCACCGGAATAATTAAATTCATCTGCTGCCGTACTGTGTTTTATGTCTGTTAAGTGCGTGTGTTCTATGGTCGATTTGTCTGTTTACTAGACGAAAACCCCCAGTTTCTGGGGGGAAACCTTGCTATCTACGCCTGAGACCGACTAACTCAGCCACGGAGTAAAAAAAGCCCATTAAAGTTCTCCACGTCATCGACGGAATTCGAACCCGGGCCTTTTCCACTCGGTGTGGGGAGGACGGTGACGATACCAATGTGTTACACGCAGATGTGAGGAAAGTAGAAAGGGGAAATCTTTTATTTTTAACACGCAATAGCCACACAGCCCAGAAATGGTCTTTGAGATAACCGTTCATTGTATACAGGCGCCAAAAAAAAAAAAAAAAAAAAAACTTAAAAAGATCATACAGTATCCTTATTTTTCTTTCCTGTCCTCTCCTTATGGTAGACAGGTCATGTGCTTTTATCAGAATGTTCATGTTTTAAGGGCCTCAGAAACTATTTTAGTACTAGTTTTCACGAAACGTTTTTGCGTTCCTGCATCTCATTATGCCCTCGTAGATAGCACAGTTAGTAGAATCGCCGTCATCCTCACACCTGATTGTATAAAACCTGATTTCGAGTCTTGTCGATGACGTGAAGAATTTTTATGGGCCTTTTTCACAACGTCGCTGAGTTAGTCGGTCTCGGGCGAGGGTAGTATCATTTTCTCCCGGAAACTTGGAATTTTCGTCCAGCGAACAGAAAAGCGACCACATGGATATATGGAGCGATATAGCCTTAGTGGCTGATGCTCCTAAAAACCCTACAACAACAGCTACAGCATCTCATTATCCTAACGACAATAGATATAGTGGATTAACCAGTATGCCCTAATTGTTTTCGACAACAAAATCCCTTGACCGGACCTGAGATTAATCAAGGGAATTTGTGTAAATGTATTACCTAACACCAGGTGGCTTTTGGTGGAGATGGAGACGTAAATGGAAATTCTATATGTAGACATGCAGCTAGCCATGTGCTTTTGTTATTTTACTGGTTGTTATTTCTTACGTGGTAAAGAAATTTATGTGAAGTAATTTCCATGTGTCGCAGATTTTAGTCCCAAAAAGGAAGAAAACATAATCTTAGTTGGAGCTTATTCAGATTAATAAAGGTAAATATATTGCAAAGTTTTGCGGCTTTAATACTGTTATATGTGCGCTGAAATCATGTATAACTTCATATTAGAGCGTCATTAATTAAAAAAATATATAAATCAGTAAATAAATAAGGTTTTTAATCCAAAGGAAGTCCGCTCTTAGTAATAAGGATTTGATTATATTATAACTTGCGTGTTATAACTACCGGGAGACGATTTTTTAGGAGAGTAACAGTGGATGTACGCAAAAGGTGACTGCAGCATTGGTGAATACGAGTGTTGTGCATTATTTCTTGACGTCTTACACTACTCTCACAAGTAGGAATAATTGAACTTAATTGTTAATTAACTGTGTTAAAGTTAGAACTGGCCCGAAGGGCTTTGGCACCATGAACCAAACACTTCTGGAATTCCCAGCAATGATCTGTTAATGGGGAACATTTTGAAGAAAAATCATCTATTTTATGTCAGTGGGATTCTGTAAGGAATGATTGGAGAGATTAGTCCCCGCCTCCCCTCGGAGTTTAAGTAAATTGGAACAAATACTGTGTTTTGATATTAAGTAGGATGTTAATCATTCGGCAAAGGCTGATTAAATATTTGAGATAAATTCGAGCATTTTTAGTTCACGTCAAGGCTGAACTCTTATCACTGCGTTGCGGGCATGCCCAAATTCGGGACTTATCCAAGCAAAAGTGTGGGTTTTTAATAAATAGACTTTCACTTTTGGCTAGTGGAAAAAAGGTTAGTTAGTTTACGCCAGTAATTCGGGACGGATTCAAGCAAAAGAAGCCACTTCCTCTGGAGCATAACCCATGTCAATCACGTATATCATTATCGTTATATCCCCCCCTCCCCAAACAAGAGGCCTGAATTCGCCCTATTTTATTTTATACATGTTATTTTAAAATAATTCTTTTTATATTTCAAAAAAAAAAAGAAAAAAAAAAAAAGCCTGTTACATTTACTATTCAATGAAGTTTGCTTTTAATTTTGTAAAATGTAAACTAGCTTGAGTTATTATTACCCATGGTAATTTTATTAGAAGGGAAAAAAAAAAAAAAAACTGTATATTTGCTATCTAAATCTTGGGGGGAAAAAGTCCAAGGAAAAAATCTTGATTAGTATTATTTTACACTCGCTTCATTTAACCTGTAGAGAATCCCTCAGTTTTATACTCATTAATCCTAAAATAATCGTTCCAAAATACAATAAGTTAGTGCTTTCGGTGGCTAGGTAACTTACTCAGAATACTCTTTGTTAAGCCAGGTAGTAAGCAAAAGTCTCAGGTGATGTGTAAACTGATGGATGTAATTCAGGCAGTAGCAGATAAAAGTTAGAGGGAACTTACATTTTAGGGAAAACAAAATTTATTGAGTTTCCTGTATATTTAATTAATTATAAAAACTGATTTTGTCTAAATGCAGAATGGATTAAATATTCAATTTATAACTAAAAAAGGGTGACACAGTTTTGATGATCATATCTGTTTGTGATCTTCCAGATTTTTTCTTGGATCTATTTGGTGTCAAAATTCTGAATTTTTTCTGTATATCTAACATTGCAATTTAATTAAAACATTAATAAAAGATTATAAAGATAGATGGCTTGAGCAATGAAGCAGTGCCATTATTTGTATATCAAATACTCCTTTTAAGTCTGCCAAAGTGTTTCATGTGCAATTTGCTACCTGTGAGTCTAAAACGCTGATGGAACTGATATTCGGGTGACACTCAAGTCAAGTGGACCCAATTTCGGCGAAGTCCGGACGGTCTGTAACAGCCAAATCCTCTGCTTGCACCATCACGATGGTGGGACTGTTAGTAATCTTGGGTATAACCTCCGTGCACAAGTACATGGCGGGTGACCACCCAGGTGTGAACCAACAACGTAAGCAGGGGTCGAGATGTGGTGCCACACCACATTGAGGAACGCCGCCCCTCTATGTTACCAGGCAGTACTAGGTGGTAGATGACTCTCATCAACCGGTGAAATACCACCACTTTGCTTATTGGAGGCTTGAAGTGGTGGAACTCAAGTTTAGTCTCTAGAGCTAAGTTCCGGTCAACTCTATCTCTTCCATCATGCAGTATGATTGATGACTTTTGAGGTTATGATGAACGTCGTGGCGAGATCCAATATTCCTTACATTTCGAGGGTACAGCTCTAAAACGTATTCGCAGGCCGGCTGCTAGTTAGTACACCAGACCGAACCTATTGGTAACTCTCTAGGAGGCTTCCGGATCAGCTAGTGTATAATCTTGCTACCTCTACTCTGCCAGATAGTGACTGGAGGGAATCAGAGTAGTGTGTATGCGGGGAGCATTGTCGAGGCCACGTTATGTCAAGGATCTGGATATATTCTTACCACGTGTACGCCATATCCAAAAATTTCATTAATTCATACAGCATGTCCCACTCACTTTTTCTTACTATTGAATACACCATGAATTGTCAAACTAATAGAGCAAGCTTATCTTGCAAAAAGATCTAAACCTCCCAAGGACTTCCTAATTCATTTCACAAATATACGTGGTCTCAATTCTAATCTCAACGATGTCCATTTCCACTTGCAGTCTTCCAAACCCCATGTACTTTTTCTGACAGAATCTCAGTTATCGGTTGATTCAACCACTTCTCATCTCAGATGCCCAAATTATTTGCTCTATGATTCCTTTCGCCTCAAAGGTGGTACTTGTGCATATGTCCATTCTGATATTCCCTGTCAGAGACTTGGCAATTTGGAATCTCCTCTCTTTGATCTTCTCTGGCTTAAAATCTCTCTACCTCATTGTGTCAAATTCATCTGTTGTCTCTACCGTTCTCCCAACTCCACTAATCACTTGGAGTTCTTTGACTTTTCTCTCTTTGCAACTTGACTTTCTCCAGTCCAACTTTCCTAACAGTGAGGTAATTTTCCTTGGTGATTTTAATGTTCATAACTCCAGCTGGCTTCCATTTTTTAGTCACACCGACCCAGCAGGTCGAGATGCTGAGGCTTTTGCAATTACTAATGACCTAGCACAGATTTTTCATTTACATACAAGAATACCAGACAATCCTAATCATACAGCCAATACACTTGATCTTTTTCTCACAAACAACCCTTCTAAGTACACGGTCAAAGTGAGAGGTCCTTTACGCACTTCAGTCACAACTTGGTGATTGTCTCTTCTCCAATGGAACCTTTATCTCACGGCTATTCTCAACCTCATGTTGTTTGGCATTACAAGAATGCAAAATGGGATCCTGCGAGATTTCTTTTCTTCTTTTCCATGGTCGGATTACTGTTTCAAAACTTCTGATGTCAACGTTTGCTCAGATTGTGTCAGTGAAATTATTCTTGCAGGAATGGAATCCTTTATCCCACACTCCACTTTAAAATCTCGTCCTTTATCTAAACCTTGGTTTTCCAATAAATGTGCTAAGGCTGTTCAAGAGAAGAATGTTGCATATCGTAATTGGCTTGTTTCTAATTCTTCAGTTTCATTTTCTGCCTACACCAAAGCTCGCAACAATTGTAAAGCGGTTATTAATCAGTCCAAACTAGAGTTTGAACAGGCTAAGAGTAGAAAACTTGCTTCTTGCCCTAATGGTAGCCGGGCATTCTGGTCTCTTGCCAAAGCTATTGGCCAGATAGTTCTGTTGTCACTTCAGCCAAGGATAAAGCTGACCTGCTAGCATCCCATTTTACTTCCAGCTCATGTATTAATGATCTTGGTAAAACACCTCCCACCATTCCCAACACGCTCCATTCAATGCCTCCTGTGGTCTTCCATCAAAAGGATATCAGAAGGATTTTGATGAATCTTGATGCTAAGAAAGCTTCAGGTCCTGATGGTATTTCTCCACTTGTTCTCAAAACCTGTGCTCCTGAACTTACTCCTATTCTTTGCCGTCTTTTTTCACTTTCTTATTCCAAAGGTGTTTTTCCTTCTGCTTGGAAATTTGCTCATATCCAGCCAGTTCCTACAAAGGGTGACAAATCCCTCCCATCCAATTATCGTCCCATTGCAATTACTTCTACTCTTTCTAAAGTAATGGAGAAATCAATTAACCGCCAACTCTTAAACTACCTAGAAACCTTCCGTCTGATCAACGATCGCCAGTATGGATTCCGCCAGTGTCAATCCACTGGCGATATTCTGGCTTATGTTACCCATTTATGGACTAATTCAATGGAAAGGTTCAGTGAAACACAAGTAGTTGCTCTTGACATCTCAAAAGCTTTTGATCGTGTTTGGCATAAAGGTCTTCTAAACAAGCTTCCATCTTATGGTTTGCCAACTGTTTTTAATAATTGGTTATCCAGTTTTCTCTCTGATCGCTCACTGAGGGTGATGGTAGATGGCTCTCTGTCTTCTAACTTCTCCACTAATGCCGGTGTCCCCCCAAGATTCAGTTCTTTCCCCCACTATTTTCCTCTTGTATATTAATGACCTTCTTCCATTGACTGGAAATCCTATCCATAGTTTTGCCGATGATAGCACATAGCATTCCACTTTCCATTTTGAGAAACCTTGTCCTGCTCAATCAGCTTCAACTTCTCTAAAATCTGCTACCAATTCCTTAAATGCCGATCTTCAGGTAATTCTCCAGTGGGGCAAAGACAACTTAGTTGATTTTAACTCTTCTAAAACTCAGTCTTGTCTTATATCTCGCAAAAAGGATTCTTCTGCTCCTATGCTTATCTTTAGTGACACTCCTATTTCTAGGCAAAATGATATATCTCTTTTGGGGGTTACCCTGACTTCTAATCTCTCTTGGCACAAGCACATTATAAATATTGCCTCTTCTGCATCTAAAAAACTTGGTTTTCTCTTTCGCTCTCGGCATTACTTTTCTTCCAAACAGCTGCTTACTCTGTATAAATTGAAATCTGCCCTGCCATGGAATATTGTTCCCACATCTGGGGTGGTACCCCCAAAACCTCTCTCAGGCTTCTTGATTCCATTCAGAAGAGGGCAGTTAGGTTAATTAATGATTCATCTCTAACAGAGCCTCTCCACTCGCTTTCTCATAGACGTACTGTTTCTGCTGCATGCCTTTTCTACAGATACTTCCATGGGCACTGTTCTTCTGAATTGGCTTCTGTAATTCCTGCTCTCTCTTTCAAAACAGTCTTTCAAAACCCACACAACCAACTTTTCATCTTCCTTATTTATTCATTCAACTGCCGTTTTCTGTAACAACCTTCCTTCATACGTATTTCCTGAAAATTACAATCTACAGAAGTTCAAGTCCAATGTCATCAAATATCTTCTTTCGTCTTCTCAACCTCCAACCCAAACATGGTACTAAGTACTATAGGTTCTAATACCTCTCGTGTTTGGGGTTCACCTTAAAAAAAAGAAAAAAAATTTACAATATTCAGTATGTTTAAACATCCTTAAAATTACATTAAGCGGTCACATGATTTTATGTTTCATTTTCTTTTGGTCCTTTTTCCTGGACCTTTTTTTGTACACAAGTAAATTTATAGTTTTCTAAATAATGTAAATCCATTTATGTGTTTTGTGAAGATAGTAGATACTTATATTTTAAATATCAACAATTGTCAGTTTTTAAACCCTGTTAACAGTACACACACATCTGTTGAAGCACGTTTAATATTTCCCCATATTTGATATAATTATTTTTATATATCAAATATGGGGAATAATGAGCAATGCAAAAAAATCTCATGCTGAGAATATTCGAGCTTTTTCAGTTCTGTCAGTCATGTATATCAGTGTCATTATATTGCTCTCCCATCTAATAAGAGGTCTGGATTTTCCCCTGTTTTGTTATTAATGTCATTTGAAAATATTTCTTATTATATTTTTTAAAAAGTCATACATTTACTTTTAAAATCTCAGAAAAAGGTCCAAGTTAAAAATCTTGAATCAGTATTACTGGACACCTACTGTGTTAAACCTTTAGAGAATTGCAATATTAATTAAAAACCAACTGGAATGCTAGAAACCAGCACCTGAAACCCCCCCCCAAAAAAAAAAACACATAATTCAATTTGCAGCTATGGTGTTAAACTCATAGGTTAAACACCATAGTTGCAGCTTTGTGAAACTGTGATTTTTAGACTACTCCATTATTTTCTGGAAGACATCAGGAATTACTCCTAGATTAATTTCACATTGACCCTCTTGCTAAAGAGTGATATTGTGGATATCATTCCCAAGAGAGTATGAAAGTTAGTCTACTAAGAAATCAGATGTCGAGATTAATCCAGAAGTTTGCTTTACATTTTGTAAAATGTAAAGCAATTTGGGATATTATTTCCCCTGGTAATTTTATTAAAAGGAATATATAGCCATCACTCAAAATATGAAAATCATTCACTTTCTAAGTGATGCAATGCTAGTTCATCATTGCATTTTCAATCCAATGCAGGATGAAGGCCTCTCTAGCAAACTTTCCAGTTCCTTCTGTTTTGTGCAATAGCTATCCATTTACTACCAACAAACTTGTGAATTTCATCTGTTCATTTCTGTTGTTGTCTTCCAGGTTTTCTTTTACCTTGGGTACCATTTTGTTATTTTCTTAGTCCATCTATCATCATGTCTTTGAGCTATGTGTCCTGTCCAAGTCCATTTTAGTTCTTTAGTTTTGATAAGAATGTCCTTTAATTGGGTTCTGCCTAATCCATGTGTTTCTCTTCTTATATAACAGTCTGATTCCTAATATAATTTGTTCCATTCTTTGCTGTGTAGTTTTCAGCTTCTTTTCCATTCTTTTGGCGAGTCCCTAAGTTTCACTTCCATAAGTCGTCTCGTTGAGTATGCATTCGTTCATTATTTTACATTTCAAACAAATTGTAATATTGCTCCTCAGTATGACTGTATTTTCTGAATGCTATCCATACTAAATTTATTCTTCTCTTCACTTCCAGCCATTTATCATTGCTACGGCTAATGACTTGTCCCAGTTAAGTATATGAATCCACCTTTTCAATTACTGCTCCTTCAATAATTATATCCCTTTCTGTGGCATACTTTTTCATTATTACTTTTGTTTTAGCCTTATTCATCTTTAGTCCGAAATCCTTACTAATTCTGCATAACTGATTTAAGATTTTTCCTCCAATTTTTTGGGATTGTGGCTTATGATTACAATGTCATCTGCAAATTGTAAATGGTTTAGGTACTCTCCATTCATATTGACTCCTTTTTGCAACCAGTCCAATCTTCTGAAAGTTTCCTCAAGGGTAGCAGTAAACAACTTGGGAGATATTGTCTCCTTGTCAAACTCTTTTGTTAATTTTAAATTTGCTACTGGCTTTGTCTGGTCTAATAAAGGTGGTAGTGTTCTCATATATCTTCTTCAAAATCATAATGTATGGGGTGTCTGTGCCTTGCCTTTCCAGGCCCCAAACATTGCCTTTTGCTGTATGGAGTCAAATGCCTTTTCATAATCTACAAATGGCAGGCATTATAGAGTTTTATGTTAATTTGCTTTCTCCACTAGCTGTGATATTACATGAAGGTGATCCATAGTTGAAAATCCTGTCTCAAAGCTGGCTTGCTCTTTTGGTTGATTCTCATCAAGTATTCTTTCATAATCTCTTAGTATGACCCTTGTGAACAACTTGTAGATGTGGGACAACAAATTGGTCTGTAATTTCCAATTTCTGATTTATCTCCTTTATTATGCAGCAAAATTGATTGCATTATTCCACTCCTTAGGTGTAACACGTTATTCCACTATTCATTATTGCATTATTCCACTCCTTAGGTGTTTCCTGATGTATTTTGTGAACAGTCTTGCCAGTTTCTTTGTCATGTCTCTTCCGCTCAATTTTAATAACTCTACAGTAACTTCATCTTCACCTGGGGCTTCTGATTATATATTTTCTTCAATGCATGTTCTAACTCATCAGGAAGGATATCAGGTATGTCATATGTGTTGCTAATTTGTGATCCATCTTCCCTGCTGCCAGCATAATTCCTTTGCTCATATAATTCTTTATAGTAGTCTTCTGCTATTTGATTACACCTTCTCTGTTATTTATAAGTACATCATCACTGTTCTTCAGTTTCAGTATCATTTGTCTTTCTGTATTACTGCTCATGACTGCTGATTTAAGTCCTGTTTTTTCCCTTAATTCTAGTTCTACTTTTCTTATGTTAAATCTTCTTATGTTCTCTCTGAGTCTCCTTCTAATGGCTTTGCATAACTCAGTATACTCAATTTTGTCCTTGTTAGTTTTTATCTTGCACTTCATTTGTAATCTTCGGTTCATCACGACAAGTGTTCCTCGACTAATGTTTTCTTCTTTGAATTTCTTGTTACCTACAGGTTTCTCAGGCTTTATCACTTTCAGAAAAGTGTATTATTTTGGTCCTGAAATTCTGCAGAAGCTCAAACTTGTTAAGTTCCAGTACATACTGCTTTTTCTTCTCTTCTGTTATCTCAAAGACCTTCATATTATTTACTGAAGTCAGTTTTTTCTTTTCTTTTCTTACATCTTTATCAAGTGTGTATCTGACCATTCTGTGATCACTTCCAACATTTACCTTGTTCAGGATGGTAACTTCGTTTGCAGTATATCTTCTGTTAGTGAGGATACGTATTCCTGCTAGTGAGGTTAATACATATTACTGTACTTAATAGTACAATAATATGTATTTAGTTTCTAAAGTAGTCCAAGCTGCAAAAATCACATTGCACTATTTATGCCTCGTGTTAAAAAATAGTGGGCTGTCGCAGTACCCATACCAGAGTTTTTGTAAATCCCACAACTTTTATTTCTTAGGTAAGTATGTTTACCCACCAGACAGGTCTGGCAGTACAGGATAAGTTTGGCTTATTTGATGATGATCCTGCTCAGATAGCAAAGAAACTGAATGAGTATTTTGCATCTACATTCGCACATGAGGAGTTATTAAGGTTTGAAAATGGCAGAAGGTTATCAAATTGTAGCAGGGGGCTTAATGATTTTGTAATAACTGAGAGCAAAGTGGAGGAAAAATTGTTGAAATTAAACATAAGAAAAGCATCTGGGGTGGTGGGATCTATCCAGTTATATTAAAGGAGGCGGCAAAGCAACTAAGCAAACCTTTAGCCATAATTATGAGAGCATCCTTGGACTCAGGGGAGGTCCCCACAGACTGGAGATGTGCAAATGTATCCCCAATTTTTTTTTTTTTTTTTTTTTTTTGGTAGTTGTTGGCGCATAGGCTTCTGTGGCCATAATTCACCTCCCAAGGTTTTTGCAGTACATTGATCCAAGCCCGAGGGGGAATCGAACCCGCGACCTTTGGGTTGCCAGGCAGGCACTTTACCCACCCGGCTAGCCCGGTCGGCATCCCCAATTCACAAGGGGGGGGGGTCGAAGGGTGACAAGAGTAATTACAGACCAGTTAGTTTAACTTCTGTTCCGGGTAAAATAACGGAGTCACTGGTTAAAGATGCATTGCAGGATCATCTAGACAAGACTGCAGCAATAATTCAGACACAGCATGGGTTTGTTAAGGGAAAGTCTTGTCTGACAAATTTGATAGAATATTATGATGTGGTTACAAAGGAACTGGATGCAAAAAATAATTTTGATATCATATATTTGGATTTCAAGAAAGCTTTTGACACTTGTGCATGGAAGACTATTGTACAAATTGGAGCAGAATGGTATTAAGGGTAAGTTGCTACAATGGATAAAAGGATGGTTAAGTGGGAGAAGACAGGGGTGGTAATCAATGGGTGCTGCTCTTCGTGGACTAATGTTATTAGTGGAGTCCCACAGGGTTCAGTGTTGGGTCCTCTGTTGTTTTGTATATTTATCAATGATATTGATGAAGGTATATCACGCTTAGTGTCGAAGTTTGCAGATGATACAAAGGTTGGCAGGGTTGTTAATGACAGTAATAACAGTGTCTACTGCAACAGGATCTAGATAATTTGGGCAGATGGGCTAAGAAGTGGCAACTGAAGTTTAACCTTGACAAATGCAAAGTACTGCATATGGGTAGAAGTAATCCCAGAGAAACGTACTAACTGTGTGGTACTACACTTAAGGTGGTAGAAAATGAAAAAGACGTGGGAGTAATTGTGCAGTCAGATATGAAGTTTTCTGAGCAATGCAGACAGGTTGCCAGGGCAGGTCATGGGGTTTTGTCAATGATATACAGGAATTTTTCTAGCTGGGAAAAGGTAATTGTCCCTCAGTATAAGGCAATGGTCAGGCCGCGCGTTGAGTACTGCGTACATTTTAGGAAGGATGTAGATTTGCTTGAGCGTGCACAGAGAATGGCAACAAGATTGGTGAGGGGAATGAAGGGATCCTCTTACCAAGAGAGGCTTAAGTTCTGCAAATTGCAGTGGCTGGAGACTAGGCACCTGCGCGGTGATCTGATTGAGGTGTATAAGGCCTTGAATGGGTTCCGCACGCTGAATTCTGATGGGATCCTTCCACTTGTTCAGATTACGAACCTAAGGGGGCATAAATTCAAATTAAGAAAAGACAGATGTAGAATAGATGTGCAGAAATTTGCCTTTAGCCAGTGGGTGGTTAATTGCTGGAACAAACTTCCATCTTTCGTTGTGGAAGTTGATAGGCTCTTGATTTTTAAGGAGTCCTTATGTGCTGTAATGTAATAACTAGATCGTATGTATAGCTTAGCTTAATTTTCAGCACTCACCTCATGAGGTGAGTGCTGAAAATTAAGCTAAGCTATACATACGATCTAGGAAGTTGATAGGTTAAATAAATTTAAGGAGGAACTGGACAGGCATTTGGAGGGAATGATGTGTTTTTTTTTTTTTTTTTTTTTTTGGCTGATGCTGCATAAGCTCATACACTTGCTTTCTTACATCACATGCCACTACTACTACTATTTCTAATGACTATTATTCTGTAGGGATTATATGGATCAATGCTACTGCATTATCTAATAAAAATAACAAATTACCCTTCAATATTTAGGCTATGTGCATCACTTTTTTTTTTTTTTTTTTCTGCTGATGCTTGCATCATTAGATAAGCTTGCATCACATGCCTAGACCAGTGGTGTGCAAACTATGGGGTGTGATCCCCAGATGGGTCATGGGATAAATTAAAGGGATTATGGCAATTTTTAAATAAAATTAGTTATTGTGTGCATAAATGCTTTTTTTATGATGTTAAAATTACTTTTTCAGTACTGTAGTATAGAAACCTTACAACTCGAACGAAGTCTGAGTTACGAATGAACCCTATTGCCACTTTTTATTTTTTAGGGTGGTTTCACATGTGATGCTGGTGACTTTCTTACTTGTTGTCCTTGTGAGTAATACGCCTTAATTTGCTCACTAGCTAAGGACACACAGAAAGCAGCTGACTAGTGAGACTTCTCAGTACCACTCAATTGCTGAACCATAATACTTTTAGCTTTTAATTCGTGCTTCCTACAGCAAAAATTTCTGAAAATTGCCTAAAGGCCATTTGTTGGTGGCAGTAAATAGCAAGTCTGTTGCATACATGCTTTATTCTGCTTTGCAATTCAGTGCTTTCATGTCAACTTAGATGTGTTTTTCATTCTTTTGCTACTTTTTATATTATCCTTATTTTTAAGAAGAAAAAAAAAAAAATTTTACCATGGACAATTGGATAATTAGAACAAAACAGTTGAGGAGTGACAACAATAATGTTGCTACAGATACTTCAGAAGCTGAAAGGGTAAGAAATGTCATGTGAAAATTTGGACACTAGCGTTATTTCAAGTATAGGGCAACTGCCAGTTGCTGGTATACAGCCATTATATTCCAACTTGAAAAAGAATAGAAAATATCAAGAAGAATTTATGAAGTACGGCTTTACTTAGTGTTGTTGATAATGAGCAGTGCCCTATGTGCATAATATGTTGCGAAAAACTGGCTAATGAAAGCATGAAAACGACACTTACATACGCAACGTCCAGAGATAATGAAAAATACTGAATTCTTTTCAAAAGACACGCCGACTCTATACAAGGGCAGTTCCTTGGAAGTTTTATATTAAATATGAAAAAAATTGAAATCACATACTATTGCCGAATCTCTTGTTCTCCCTGTTGCTATAAAAACAATTTCAGTTATGCATGGAGAAAAGTACAGCAACAATTTAAATACCATTCCTCTATCCAGAGACAGTCGCAGCATATTACAGTTATTGTGGACAACATAAAATTCAGTTTATTAAATCGATTGAGAGAAAGTCCAATTTTTGCAATACAGTTAGATGAATTCACAGATATTTAAAACCTTGCTCAACTTATTATATATGTGAGATACTGCTACAATGGAGATATTTTAGAGAATTTTCTATTTTGCAAAGCTTTGGAAGGAAGAATGATGGGTGAGAAGATTTTTGATGTTATAAATATTTTCTTTCAAACACATAATCTAACGTGGAACAACTGCTTTGCGATTTGTACCAATGGTACGGCTGCATTAACAGGAGAAAATAAAGGTTTAAAAGGCAAAGTAAAGGGAATCATTGCATTACACATAGGAAAGCATTAGTAGCAAAAGAAATACAAACTGATTTGCACGAAGTTTTGAAAGATGCGATAAGTGTGATAAACTTTATTAAAAAAGTAGAAGCTTAAATAGCAGACTTTTCACCACCTCACTTTCGTATATAAAAGAAGCATTTCATTCCATTTCATAATGCTTTGTTATGAAATGGAATGAAATGCTTTTTTTATATATGAAAATGAGGTGGTTGTCCAGTTGTAAAAAAAGTGTTGCAACATCTTTTTGATCTTAAACGTGGTTTATTGCTTTTATCGGATAAAAACCAGAACCTTGCTCAATTGTTTACAAACCAAAATGGCTTGGAAAACATAGTTCTCTTGCTGATATATTTGAAAAACTTAATAATTTAAATTTAAGTCTTCAAGGACAGGAACAAATATATTAATACTCATTGATAACATAGAAACTTTCAAAGGGAAGCTTAATCTTTGGAAAACTGAATTTGAGCGTAATAATACTGAATGTTCCCATGCTTTTCTGATTTTGTTATAATATTAACATTTTACAATTTAGGGATATCATTGCCACTCACCTAACAATGCTAATTAAGAATTTTTCCAAATGATTTAATGTATCTAGAAAAAAAATTGTATTGGATTCATTGATCCCTTTGCTTTTGATATTCCTTCATGTCCTGAAATTACCATGCGACAAAAGGAAGATCTTATCGACTTGTTGTCCGACAAAGCATTACGTGCTCCTTTCAAGACTACTTGGGAAAAATTTGGCTTTCTCTTCGAGACGAGTATCCAGAATTATCGAAAATGGCAATACAACATTGCTACCTTTCAAGGTCTACACATTTACAAGAGGTTGATTTCTCAAAATTAACATCTATAAAAACAAAAGTGTTCCAGACTTGATCTGAAGATGACATGAGATTAGTAATTCCAAACATTGCACTAAATATATATCAATATTACTGGTTATCCAGGCTTGTCCTTCTTATTAATGGTTTTGTAATTGTTCATTTTTTATTGTTTTGTAATCTTAATTGAAGAATAAGAATTTGATTTGTTGTTTTTGCTCTATTCAATTAAAATACTAAACAATTATTTTAATGTGTAAATTAAAAAGGAAACAATTTTTTTATTCCTTTTTTCAGTACTCGAATAAAGTTTTTTTTTTTTTCTACTAAATAATTTACAAAATGCCATTTTTCTTCTCCTAAAAATCTGGTCATCCTACCTCAGGGTTTACATTGAGGGGTCGCGTCAATTTTATATTTAATAAAGGGGATTGCGAGCGAAATAAGTTTGCATGCCACTGGCCTAGACAACTACTACTACTTTCAAAAACCCAGAATTTTCAGTAATTCGGAACATTCTGGGTTCCATCGATGTTGGCTTTGAGGTTTTACTGTATTCAGTTATAATTAAAAAGGCTGCATACAAATGTATTAATTTGTTTGGAATTAGACTTTGGATAAAACCTCCTAGACTGGAGAAGTTCTAATATCATAGGTTCTTAAACTTTTTTTTATCCGTGACCCCCTTTCATAAGACAAAATTATTAGTGACCCCAGATTCTTTTTCGCGACCCCCGGAGCAGTCATGACCCACAGTTTAAGAACCGCTGGTGTATAATAATTTCAGTAGTTCTATAATAAATATTTAATTTAATCATGTTTATCAGTGTTTACTGTGATTCCCAGAATCTTTTTCTGGTGGTCACTGCGACCCACAGTTTAAGAACCCCTGCTAATATCACCCCAATCACAAAGGTAGCATTGAAGAGGAGTTGAGCAATGCACCAGTGAGTTTGACTTCTTTGGTAGCGAAGATCATAGTCTGTAGTTAAAGATGCAATTCAGGACCATTTCAACAACAATGATACGTTTAATAGATCTCACCATGGGTTGCCATGTTGGGATCTATTAAGGTAGATCGCACCATGCTTGACTAACCTGGGAAATTACTATGATGTAGCCATTTAAACAGATGGATGTAGATAATAATTCTGACGTTATATACACTGGTGTTCAAAGAAAGTGCATCACCTAGGAATTTCACATTTCTAATCCTTTTTTGCGATGGTATGTTACATTAATGACTAGCATCACAAATAGAAATATAAACAAAAGATATTTATTAATAGTTAAGGAAAAGCTAAGTAATATTTGACAGGTGCTCTCAAAATATTCCAAAATGAGCATTTCCAACCTTTATACAACAGTTTTGGTAAATACAACAATTACTGCTGAAATGTTAGCAGAAGCCCCCAATTTGCTTCAGTTTATCATTTTAAATGGAAAACAAAATGAAAAGTTCACCAGGTGCAAACTAATATTTAGTTAAACTGCCTCTGGCCCTGATGACAGCAGCACACCGTTGAGGCATTGACAAGATCAATTTCTGAAGATAATCAACTGATAGTTTGTGGTTCCAAACACGAATTATGAAGTTCACGAAGGGTCTTTGGTTTCTTTCTGGCAACTGCAGATTCCACACGATTGCCAACAGTTCTTTATATGATTCAGGTCCAGGCTGTTTCCTGGCTAGCTAACAGTTGTAATGGACCATTCTTCCAACCATTTTTTTCACCTGTAACAAATGTAAACACATTAATGTTGAACCTCTAATGCAGAAATGAAGCTAAAGTAATTACAAAAGTGCCTACTTACACTTTTTGCCCGATGACAAGGAGCAGAGTCGTTCTGAAAGATGCAGTTACTTGGCAGGTTGATTTGGTATCTAATGGTTGGCAGCAATTTTCCTTCCAATATAGCCAGGTATCCATTGGCATTTACAGAACCTTTTATAAACTGCAGGTGACCTACTCCGTGATACAAAATGCTCCCCCATATCATTTGGCTGGCAGGGAATTTTACTGTAGACACCATAGTCTGGGTGGTATTCTTCACCACGTCTACAGCAAATCATTTGTCTCCCATCAGAGCCATGCAGGTTGAATGGCGCCTCCGTAGCCAGGTGGGAAGGAGCAGCAGTGCGTAGCATGCGCTTCTTGATTAGACCGGGGTTCGAGCCCGTCACCACCAAATACGGAGGATGCGGAAAGGTCAGGGAATGACCACCGCATATCCCGGAGCAATATGGCCTTAGCTGCTAATGCTCCTAAAAAAAAAAAACCAAACAAACAGCAGGTTGAATTTCTTCTCATCCGAGAAAATAACTGACTTCCACTGCCCGTGGGTCCATTTGATATGCTCCTTACACCAAATTAATTGGGCCTTTTTCATTTTTTGTGTGAGGAGGGGCTTATTCTTAGCACAGTGGGCTATAAGTCCATTTTTGAAGAGGCGTCTTCTGACTGTTACTGCACTTGCTATCATTCTTGTATGTCCTTCCCATTCTCTTTTCAGCTCAGATGAAGAAGCTTTACGGTTTTTAAGGCATAAGCACTTTAAAATGCGGTCCTGTTTTGGCATAGAGACTCGTTTGCATCTGGTTCCTTTTTTGCTATTAGCAGAACCAGTATTGTTGAGTTTGGAAAGAAATCTACTCACTGTCAACTGATTACAAGACACTGTAAGCAATATGATGGGAGAAACATCCTCAGAAAAAGCAACAATAGCACTCTTTTTTTCATGGCGTCAACTGCATGTAACTCTCCATCCTTACACAAGCAAGGAATGACTGCAACTCTTGCAGTGTGCTTATATAGCAGAAAGTAACAGCTGATGCAATATTACATCATCACCTATGCATGTCAATCTTATCTGATGCAATCTGTAAGAAATATTGCCGTATACTTATGTTATTTGGATGACAATTACAATTTTAAGGGGTGATGCACTTTCTTTGAACACCAGTGTATTTAGTAAAGGCTATAGACTTTAGTAAAGCTTTTGGTGCCATCTCATATAGAAGGCTACAGCACGAACCGGAAGAAGGTGGAGTTATTGGTAAGATTCTATGCTGGATCACAGACTGGATAAAAAAAAAGGAGACAGTGGGTGGTCATAAATGATGTCTTCAGAGTAGAACAGTATAACAATTGGAGTCCCTCAAGGTTTGGTGTTGGGTCCCCTCCTATTTCTGATTTTCGTAAATGATACTGATTTGGTTATCCAGTGGAAGCTGTCAAAGTTTGTTGAAAGACTGAAATGTGGTTGAAGACTTAAATATTATAATTCAGTCTAACATAAACTTTCCCATGTTACTAGGGAGATCCTTCTCCCTACTAACATGGAAACATTTTCCAGGAAGAAAAGTGTATCTTATGATTCAGGGAAAATGTAGTAATTGGAAAAAAAAAAAAAAAAACAATGCAGGGACTGCGAAAATGATATTTCAGAATGTATATGGTATTATTAACCACTTTAAAAAGTGAATAAAAATATTTGTATGCAGTTACATTATAAGCTTTTAACATTTAAACATGTCAGACATCCTCTAGTTATTTCTTGAGATATCGCTACACTGAATAACCATATTCTAGTCATTTAGCATAGTGATACTTTGGTACCACTGCTACATTTAATAACCAAAGGCTACATTGTTATTTTCTCTGAATGTGTATTATTTTAACCAGCCAGTGTGCATATGCTGGAAAATTCTAAGAGCCAAAAATTCTGTTGATTTATCCTGTGCTATTTAACCTTCTATTACTCGTGCATCTCAATTTAATAAATACGCATGCTTGTGTGGTGTCTGCAAGACAGTCCATTTTCTTTTAATTATAAAATAATTTTTAGCTTTTTTACTGAATTTAAAACTGTAATCTATTAATTACGATCTGAAACTCAGTTAAAATATATATAATTATAAAAAAAAATGTTTTAACATATTTCTTATTTTAAAGGTCACTCATCACTTGGATTAAAACAAAAGCACTTGCCTGGAATGTGGTAGATGCAATGTGAGCATCTATATTTTTGTCAGCTGTTCACATTTAGCCGGTGAAATTAAAGCTCTCTTTCAGACTTCACATGGGAATGAGAGTTAACCTAGAAGAAAGGTAGATGGTTTTACTCACCTGGCATCCATTAAATGCAAACAAAAATTTAATGTTGTAATTCATAGTACTGTATATTGAAAAATGAAAGCAGAAAATATGTATAATCAGTTAGAGAACATTGGGAAAGGTACACAGGAGGATTTGATTTCATTTACAAATTTAAAAAAAGAACAGAAACATTTAAAGTGCACCTGTCAGACACTATACAAGCAGCAGAACATTAATAAACACAAATATTTAGAATCACAATGTTCATTCTAAAATATCTCTTATAAAAAATTAAAACAGGTGTTTATTTTTTAGATGGATCACAGATATTCTACCTCCGATAGTTTGAAGAAGACTGCTAGATCATACACTTCATTTATTCAGAGTCCAAAAATTATGCATCAGAAGAATAATAAAATAAATTGGAAATTTGAAGGAGACAAAGATGAAGAAAAGAATGATCCTTTTCCTGGCCCAGCTCCAATTCATTATGATATATTGAAGAAATACAAAAAAGGAAAGAAAATAGATATAGTAAACAGGATTGTTTTTACATAGAAGAATTCTCTTAGCTAATTATTTTTTATTTGATTTTAAACTGTTATAAAGTAGACATTAGAAAAATATGCATAATATATGGAGGTGTAGTGGGGTGGGGAGCAGAAGGGGATACTTATTCTGGAGCAGACTCTTCTCCCCAGTAAAGGGGCTAAATCAGATTTGGCCGCTTTTGAATCAGACATATAACACTGACACTTATGTGCTCCTGCTGTCTGCAGCACAGATCCAAAACAGCTTAGTTTAGTACAATACTGAATACAGGGGATTACAATACTGAATACAATACCGTATTCAGTATTGTAATCCCTTGTATCAGAAAGGCATGTTTGTGTCATTCCAATATAGCCAATGAACAAATGAGTAGCTTGAATTTGTGAAATTTATTTATTGTACTCTTGGCATTAGCACACAAATAAACAAGAGTTTCTTTCCACGATAGAAAAAGAATATATTGAAGCAATCATGGTATAGGGGTGAATTGCAGATGCAGTGTCCATTACAACTTGTATCAAAATGTGTGCTAAAATGCTGTTTTTTCCACATTCCTGTCTTTGATTTCTGTGATTTGCAAAAGTTTTATAAAATTTAATTTTTTTTGTTGATTTTTTTTTTCTATTTTTGCAGATGTCTGTAAGAAATTCATTTTATTTGAGATTATGTACATGTTAAGTAGCACATTCTGTTCTTAATTATACATTTGAAAATTGTCAATGAAATCAAAGAAAACATGTATTAAATAAAAATAAATAAGTACTAATTAAAATAAACATGATTAATTAGTAACTGAAACTTAAATAAATTTGGTTAGTTGGTTTGGCACTGGATTACATTAGAATTTACATTTTGCAGTTTTATTTTCTTTTGTTTGGCCATAAGAGGTTTTACTGTATTTAAGTTCATGCTTTTCATTCTTTGGTCCTTTGTAGTTAATATAGAGGCATCAGAAATGTTTGTCTCCATCTCAGCAGCAATTCACTGTTGAAATATGACATTTTGGGGACCTACAGGTTTAGATGTTCCCCAATGAAGCCAGGCTTATGGTTCCTGCATTTTTATTTTATTTTCATTATTTTCCTTATATGAAGCATCTGTGTTCACCAGTAAGGTATATATTGCATAGGCTTCCTGCTTGATTACAGGCTGCAGTAGTGCCATTATGATGGAATTCTGTGTTGGTCTTTTTGTGCTAAGTATAGGCACTTACTGTTTCATTTTAATTTTCATTTGCTAGTTAATTATGTTTATATTACTTTTTACTTATTTATTTTATTGTTGTTTGCATATAGGTAGCAGTAGTTAAGTGCAGTGCAAGCAATAACTTGCTGTAGTTTCAGCAGTGTTCACAGTGTTAATTTAATTTTATCATTTTTGTCACTGTTATCAATATGCTGATTTCCCAAATTTGAGGTACAACTTTTTTTTTTTTTAATTTATTTTTTTAACATTTAATTTCTGGCATTTTTGATGCACTTGATATAATTGAACATGGTAAATTTGAAAAATTTTATATCAGGTATATAATATTAAGTTCTGGAATATGCAGATCAGGTGGGCCACTACAGCAGCACAATTTATTTCTAATATCTTAGTTTTATCTCCGTTTGTAGGTAGCATCATTAGAATGTTAGAAGATTTGGAGTGGATGGTTATTGGCAGAGTGGTGGCAGAATAACCACAAGCTTAGATGGGTAGAGCCTTAAATGTATCAAGAATGGTTTGAGTTAGTGTTACAAGCTGTTTGCTATCATCTCCCTATGGCAGCATGGTTCCATAGTGTGACGATAGTAGACAACTCTTAAGCTTTCAATGTATCAAGAATGGTTTGAGTTACAAGCTGTTTGCTATCAACTCCCTATGGCAGCATGGTTCCATAGTGTGATGATAGCAGCCAACTCTTTAGCTTTCATTCATCAATATTCAAGGTAAACTATACAGAAGACTTCAAGAATGTGGACTCGTGTGAGATAGCTCATAGTTTGAGTTCTCCCTCACTGCTTCCAGAGGAGCGCTTCTCCAACTTGGTACAATCCCATCTCTGGGGATCTGAAAGAGACAGTTTGCCCTTGCTCCAGAGAATGTTGTTTGTGCTGATTGTCAGAATTGGATTACATACTGATGTCATAGACACTACTTTTAACTTGAGAACCACTGACCCTTAGCATCTAGGAATGGGATTTTGCTGACACAGTTGGTCTCCTCGCCTGTGTGAGATTTCTCTCTTCCTGCCAACATGTGATCCTTCTCACTACTTGTGGGATTAGATGATGCTGACATTTGCGGGGGAGGGTCTTCATTCCTCCAACATGGGATTCTCTGTTGGTTTCCTTTCTGGTTTCCAGGGTGGAATCTCTCCAGTGCTGGAGGGAACCTTTCCTCTGTGCAGTCTAGCTGGTGGTAGTGATGACACCTGATTTCTGTCATGGAACTTCACTACTGAATCCAGGTTCCTACAGTGGAATTCTATTCCCTCCATTTTACTCTTCCACACCATTTTGTTTCAGTGAGGATCATCTAATTGTTCTCTTACTTCTAAATATTATTTGTGCTGTAAATGTATAGGAGGAATGTCTCTTGTTGCCTTTAAACTTCTGCTCTTTTAACAAGCCCTTTTTCCCTTACTTCATCTAAACTGTTCTCTCTTCCTTTGACCCCAGAACCTTCAAGTATTAACCTCCTTACATAGGTTGATTTGAAAGAGCCCTGCCAGAGTATAGTTGTGATTGAGGTTGATACTAGGGTGGAATGCCTGCACATGCTAATATCAGCAGCCAGGAAGCCACCTTACAAGTTGTTATGGTTTGCTAAAAGGCCAGTCATACATATTCTATAAACATGTCTGCTTAGCATAGTATTGCCTTTCTGCAATGATTATTGCGTAGATGAGGGAAACCTTGGGATCTGCCTAGACAAAGGACGCATAAGGTGTTTACAAATGAGCTGAGATTCAGCTCATTTGTAAACACCTTATCATACCACCTTACCATATCATACCAAATAAACTTGTAAACAGCTCTGAAAAGTCTCATTTGAGACTTTTCAGAGCTGCTATAGGTCATGAATTCGTTATATTTGACAATAATGCTCTTCTGCATATGGCTGAGCTGTTTACAAGTTTATTTGGTATGAAGCTTTTTTTGGAATGAGAATATCCTAATTTTGGTCCAGAAAATTCTTAATCCAGCTGAGAATAGATACCATATACCGTATTTCCCCATGTATAAGATGCACCTTAATTTTGGGGCCCGAAATTTGAAAAAAAATGTATTACATAAAGTTATTGAAGTCAAGTTTTATTCATCATAAAATTCATACAACTCATCACTGTCAAAACTCCCATCCATTAGCTTGTCCTCATCTGTGTCTGATGACGAATCATTGTCTTCATATATTGCCTCATCCTCAGTTCCATCCATGGCATTTGAAATGCCACACTTCTTAAATGACTTGGCAACGATCTCAATCTTGATATTATCCCAGGATCTTTTCACCCAGGTACAAACTTCTCCTATAGTTGGTTTCTTCACTCTTCCTGCTGGTGTCAAATTGTCCCCAGAAGACTTCATCCATTGGTTCCATTCGTCTCTCATGGCAGCTTTGAAGGGTTTGTTAATGCTGACATCAAGTGGTTGGAGCTGGGATGTCAAGCCTCCAGATATGACGGCAAGTTTTGTTTTTTGTTCTGCAGCAGTCTTCATATTTTTTGTTATGTGTGCCCTGAACTGATCAAGCACCAATAGGGCAGGTTTGCGTAAGAGCCCACCTGTTCTCCTGCTTCAAACTTTCTCAACCAGATCTTCATCCCATCCTGATCCATCCAACCCTTGTCATGAATGTGGACAATCACTCCTCGAGGACTGTCTTCTTTTGGCATTGTTTTGCATTTGAAAATCAGCATAGGAGGCAGCTTGGTTCCGTCGGCACAACAAGCTAGAACAACTGTATAATGGCTCTTTTCATGTCCACTTGTCTTCACAGTTACAGTTTTCACCCCCTTGTTATCAACAGTTCTGTTACTTGGGACATCAAATTGAAGGGGGACTTCGTCCATATTTGCAATCTGTCCCAACTCAAACTGATGTGTCTTCCGACATTGAATGACAAAACGATGAAAAAAATGGACTTTAGGCATCTTTTGGGCAAGTCTGGTGCGTGTACATATGCTTAGTCCACTCCGTTTCATGAACCTGAAGCACCAATTGTGTCCTCCTTTGAAATCAGTAACTTCTTTTTCATCAGCAATTCTTCTTGCCTCATGCTGAACCATCTTTGTGGACACAGGAATTCCAATTGCCCTTTGCTCCTCAATCCATATCTTCAATTCCCTCTCTAAATCAGGCCATTTTGCTGACTTGCCTCTAATGGCCCTCTTCTGCCATGGCGTTTTCAGTAAGGTTTCTTCTTTCCGTAGCCAGTCTCGGATTGTTTTCTCAGTTGGAGGAGGACCAAACTTACGTTCAGCAGCATGATTTCCATTCACTTTTGCAAACTGGATCACTTTTAACTTGAATTCAGCACTGTACGAAAATCTTTTCTGAGCCATTTCTGGACAGAACGTGGAAAAACGTAACCTAATATACCAGTAACAAGTGCGAAACAATGAGCGCAAAGACAAGCACGAAAAAGCGGGAAATGCAAGTAAAAAAAAAAAAAAAAAAATCTATAACCACTGTATAAGACGCACCCAGTTTTTAGACCCCAAATTTTTCGAAAAAAGTGCGTCTTATACATGGGGAAATACAGTAGATACTTGTGCATTATAGCCATTGTTGCTGATGCACCAACAAACCCAACAACAACAACATATAGATACCATAGATCAGTGTTTCCTAACTTTTTTCACTATGTGACTTAACTGGCTTTTGGCCTGACATGTCATGGCCTAGTGGGGATCATAGCTGAACAACTTTTTGAGACCAAAGAAATGTCAATAACAACCACAGCTTAGTTCAGTATAAAAGTATTTAATGGAACAATGTTTCTCCTTTGAACAATTTCTATGTGCAAACAAAACATTACAGGCATCTGCCGAAATAAAAAAAAAAACTCAAACCAGTTTAAGCTGAAGCTACTTTAATGAGAGATGTTCCCCTGAATTTTCTGCACCAATTTCCCAATCCTAGGTTCTGTTGTAGAAAGCGCACATCTAAGATCTGCCTTACATTCAAGGCAGTTCTGAGCCTTTGTCTTCAGCTGCACCAATGTTGAGAAAGCCTGATTCACAAAGATAAGTCGTTGCAAAGGGTAGGAACTTCCGAAGGCATTCCTTTGCAATGTTTGGATAGCTTCCCATCATTTTTGGCCAAAACTCATTGGTAGAGGAAGCTTCAAAGACATCTCTGCATTAAGAATCATTTTGAAGTTCAATCTGTTCATCTTGCAGATCATCTTGGACGTCACTGACTTTAACAAGAAAAGGATTCCTTATGAGCATCAGTCCTTCTCTCCCAATTTCTGGAAAGTACTGCAAAAATTCTTCTCGGAGACAGCTGAGGTGTGTCACAACATCCTTTGCATAGCCAGGATCCAATGGATCATTAATAGTGACTGCTGAAAGAGATTCGAACGTGGCAAAGTTCCCTTCCTCAGCCTTTCATTTCTAGTTTTCAAGCTTCTGTATAAATGCAGTGAGAGTGTCAATGAACTGAATGATAGTTGTTCCCTTTCCTTGAAACTTTAGATTGCCTGTTCAGTTGATCAAAAATATCCACAAGGTATGCGCAGCGAAAGACCCACAGCTTTTCATGGAAGAAAGCTTCAAGTTTGTGCTTTTTTTGCATCTGTAGGAAACTCTACAACTCTTCCAGAGTTCAAACGCTTGTGCCACAACATTGCCTTTTGATAGCCAATGCACCTGCTGTAGTAGAGCAGGTTCTTTGCTTTGAATCCATTTCTGTGCACAATTGCTTGAACAGTCGGGAATTCAAAGCACTGCTTTTCACGTAGTTCACAATTTTGATGACTTGTTCAAGAACATCCTGAAGATGAGATGGCAGGTTTTTGAAGCAAGAGCTTGCCGATGAATCAGACAGTGAACACCATGATGCCTGGAGATCAATCTCGAACAAGCGTTGGAAGCCACTTTTTGCTCCTGGCATAGCTGGCGCCCCATTGGTGCACAGTCCACATAGATTGTGCCAGGTTCAGTCCCTCATAGTCAAAGAATTCTGATACTATTTCCATCACATCCACAGTGCTGGTATTTCTTTCAAGAGAACGGCAGAATAAGAATTCTTCCTTGATGGAATCGCCCTTCACATACCGAATGAAGACAAGAAGCTGGGAACATCTGTGTTGTTCCCAGGATAAAACATCTGTGGATTAATCCAACTGAATTGAGAACAATTCAAATGCAGCATCTTTGATTTCAGCAATCACCTGTACTTTTATGTTGCTAGACAAGTCAGCAATCCTCCTTTGAACCTATTATTCGATAAAGAAATTTTGTTCAACTTTTTTTCAGCTTCTTCTCCAAGCAGAATACGAGCTATCTTCAGAGCACATGGCTTGATCAGAGTCTCTCCGACTGTGTGAAGTTTCTTCTGTTGTGCAATGAGGAAGCTGATGGCATAAGAAGCCTCCGTAAGACACCTATCTTGCTGAAACAATGCTCCACTTTGATCCAGGTGCTGGTGCTTCATGTTCTCTTCCATTCGCTTGAAGTAGTTCACATCCTTATGTTCATGTTGTGGATGCATCTTCTCTAAACGGAGCTTCAACTTCAAAGATTGAAGACTCAGAGTGATTTCCGAGAACTCTCTGGCACAGGATGCATTATCACTTTAATTCTCCACGATCGTGGAAGGATGTGAATCCAAACTTTGTATTACTTATTCATCATATCCTTGTTTTGTCATTTCAGAAGGATTTCTGGAGTAAAACTTTGAAATACCTAGGAAACAGCAAATAAAAAATAATGTAAAAAAAAAAAAAAAAAAACAAGACTAAAAAAATGCAAGGAATAGAAAAAAGGGACATATGACCTTAGCCATTAGATTGCATTTCAGATCCAAGAATAGTTTGAGTAGCATGGTCCCTACATTTTTTATCAGCATGCAATGAGTCGTGCTACTTGAGGGATGACCCCTTTATGTATCTTTTCACCATATTATACCATATATATGTGTATTATGTTTGCTGCCATCTAAATTTGAGAGAACTCGTTCAATGTGCTGTAATTTTCAGAGTGTTAAAAAAAAATCAACATTCTGACATCCCCAACATTCTGAAAATTCATACATAATAGTTGAAGTTGAAAATAAAGTTTGGAATTTGTTGCTAAAGGCGAACACTTACTTTTGTGCTGAGCTGTTAACCAGAATAAATCTTAAGATTTTACAAAAAGTTTATTCATGTACCTTTATTAACATCAACACATACAAATAAAACTGTGCCAAATCTATAAACAAAATCCAATCATTACTTGGATTTTGTACTTGGATGTTATGATACGGTCAGACATGAAGTTCTCTGAGCATCGTAGACTTTATGTATTCAGCAAAGCATTTGACTTATAGTAAGTTGTGTCATTCAGATAAGTTGTCTTGTATTGAAAATACAGTGGACCCCCACTTTATGATTGGTTCAATGTATGATCAAGTCACTTTATGATGGACTCTCCACAATTAAATACCGTTCACTATATAGTATGTAGTAAGTGCTGGTCATTGCGATCACGTTTGCGAATTTAATTTTAATTCTATTAAATGGCGATTCTAATAAGTGAAAATAGGAGGAATATTATCTACAGGCTATAAAAGTAAAAATATAAAGCACAAATTTACACTTTTCTTACCAATTAACAAAATTAAATGATATATGAAAATCGGAAGAATATTTTTACAGGCTTAGCATAATAAAAATGAATTTACGTTTATGTACATAGCTTAATTAATACTGTAATATGTACACACTAACTAATTAATACTTCTGTTCACTGACCTTTTTTTTTTTTTTTTGGTTGTAAAATTTAACAGTAAAAAAGATAAGCAATCAATAACAAAGAATGCGGCATGCACAAATTGACACTAACATGATATGTGCAAGTGAGATACAGAGTACCAAGTTTAGGAAGCTTAAATAATAGGAATGAAGAGAAGATTCTGTAAAGTTATTTATATGATTAAAGATTTTATGAAAGGGAAAACACATTTCACTATAATAACTTAAAAACCCACAGAATTCCAGCTATCGGTATTATTGCACGTGCAATAAGATCAAGTTTACTATCTGTTTATAATAGGTTGCACTAACAGAAAAGCCAAATAAACTGGAAACTGCAAATTGTTTTTATTATTTTATAGTAATCGCCTCCGGAAATGCGCTTTAGAAAAATATCACAAAGATGTTCAAAATTGATTCTTATAACCGAACATATGATAGCGATCAAAGTGTATTTATAAAGTGTCTGTTCTATCGATCACATTAACCGATTTCTACTTATTTCACTTAACAATTGCCACCAACCGGACCACGTGGTCCTTCCTCTCAGCCAATTGCAGTGTTTGTAAACGTTAGCCACGTGTTTTGTTTTTTCATCCTTTAGTTGATCTTAAGTGATTTGTTGTGTTGTGCTTTAATTAATATATTAATTTTAATCAAATTTTTTATAATCAATATGTAATTTTCATTATAAAAATCACCTTTTAGAGAGATAAATAGCTTAATTATATAGCGAAAATTTCAACACTTGAGCAACGAATTACCAAAAAACAATGTGTTTTGGGGTCACATTACAATAATTTCATGATACGGTGGTGTCTCTGGAACAGATTAATATCGTAAAGCTGGGGTCCACTGTACTACATTATCAGAAATTAACCTAGTAGATTTCTGAAGAGAATAGATTAATGGTTGATTCTTTCTCATCTTTTCTTTGTGTCATTCTGGATTAATGATGGGGATGTATACTATTGGATTAGTATAAAGTGATAATTTCACAGTTTAGGTCTTTGCTTTTGCCATCTATATACGACCATCCCATGTGCATCACTAATCTGGTATTTCATCTCGAAATCCACCCTTCAGGCTGTCATGTCATTCAAATATTTTCTCATCAGATGGTTAAATGCAAAGTGTGGACATCCTATTGTCATCTGAACATCAGCTGTACTAACAAATTGAAATGGTGCCTGTTGCTGCTTGCTGACAATAAAAAGCTCATTCAGTGTTTTGTATCTCTAATCTCTGGCCAAAGTGACTTCCTTAACATCTGAGACTTTCTTCAGTGGAAAATTCCACCCATACCACCTTGAACTTTTTTTTTTTTTTCTTTCTTTCCTGTCTAAACTTTTCGGAATAAATAGATTAATTTTTCATTCACCAGCAACTGTCAAGCCGGCCACCTGCTTCTGTCTTGATCCTGGTATCTGGATTCATAACAAGGTGTACAGAAAAAATATTTTAGAATCACTTATATTAAACTTTATCTTAGTTTCGATGAGCTTGTTAAGCCACATTTACCCATTTTATATGTTATTATTATCATTTTATTTATGTAAACCCTTCTGTATTGCCCTTACTTTATTGAAAAACAATAAATGATTTTATGTATATGTAATCCTTGGATTCACTAGGCCTATTATTTTGTTTCAAATTTCAAAATTTTTTATATCCATGGATTTGCCATTGCCTTCCCCATATCTCTATTTCCTTTTAGTTCCCCCCCCCCCCCCCACAAACTTCTATTATAGCCTCTTCATCCCTCCCATCATTTATGTTCCTAATGTTTACTATTATGCTATATTCTTTCTACCATTTGCTTAGCTTTCTACAAAATTTAAATCTGCCTGGTTTACCATTGGACTTTTAGTGATATTTCATTTATTTTGAATAAAACTAGTCTCTTTAGTGGGTATCTGATATAATTCCTTTTTTGCATTATAATAAGTTTGGCTACATTGGGGCTTTTCATATAATTTTTATATAACTTTTATTTATTCAATAGTTTACTTTGCTGTTCTGCTGATATTCTTTGCATTAGTTAAAATTACAGTGGAAACCAAATATTGTTAGAATATATAAAAAAAAAAAAAAAAAAAGAAAAAAAAAGAAATTGGTTTCTGCTGCTTTGTAGAATCTCTAGTTCTGCCAAGTTTTTTTCTTTACAGTTTCCTAAATTCTGCTGTTGTATTTATTGTTTTATATATACAGTATATTTATTTATTTCTGATATTTTTTGCAGTCTAATATTAAATCCAGATTCCACAGGAAAAGATTATATAAAAAAGACAAGAAAATACGGCACTCAGTGCAGGATACTGCTAGGGCTGAATTGCTTTTACCTGAAGACGCAGGGTAAGTTACTTTGAGAACAAGCATTCCTACTTAAAAAATTGCTTTTCACATCATTTTGGGTATGCATTGCTAACTTTGTACTGCTACTTGCAAAGTGGCATATATAAGGCATATGATTTCCAGGTGATGATTTTGATAAAACTAATAAAATGAGAAATGGTGTCCTGCAAATTTTTCGAAGATCATGATTTAGAGTAAAGCATTGATTTCAAGATCTGCTAGAATTAGGTGATCTCAATACCAGTTAATCTATGAAATTTTTCTATGAATTGTGATAATTTTATAATCATTTTCTTTATTCTGAGAAGTGATATTTTTTCACCGAAAACTACAGTATAACTGTGTGGGAAGAGATCAAAATTCTGAAAATCGAAGTCTAGACTTGGCTAAAATGCCGAGTATTTTTACAGAGTAGAGTGCCAACCCTGCTCTGTAAAAGCACATTACATATGAGACACTCACAAGCCAAACTGATCAACTCCATGAAATAAAAAGGAAAGAAAATTTATGAAATTATAAATATTGTTGAAAATTAGCTTGAAATATATGCACCAACAAATATTATATAGTGTATTATTTAAGATCTAGATTTTATATTACAAGATATGAAATTCATAAAAATAAATATATGAAAATAATTTGTTACAAATTTTCTATAAACTTTATGGCAACTGAAAATACGGAAATTGCAGAAAAAATAAATACAACAAGTCATTATAACATTATTTATTATGGAACTTTCAACAGAAAATCGATATAGGAACTGTTTTATTATTATTTTTATTATATTATATTATTATTATCAACATAAATATCTTCAATGTCAGATGCATCTAATGTACCGTCACCTTGATTTGACTTTAAATTTTTGTAATAGTCATGTTTAATGTATTTCAGTAGGTCCATCATGTCTTTTCTCTTTTTTTTTTTGTTACAAGTCTACCAGAAGGATATAACAAGGGCTGGTCCATGTTTTTCAGTATTGATGGTCTACCTGCTTGGGATTTTATAATAGTTATAGAATCAAACTCTATATCTTTGTTAAACTTGCATTTGAATTGTATAATTTGTGGTTTCAACCTTTCTAATTTAATTCATTGCACATTGAGCCAGTTGACTGATAATCCCGTAATTGTTTTCATTCTGTTAGTGATGGAATCTGACGATGAATCCAAATAAATATGAAAACGTTTCCTTGAATTGTGGTTTCTGAGTATTGGAGGATCACTATCTGATTGATTACTCTGCATGTCACAGTAATAATTACTTGCCATCTTTATTTTACACCCATAAATTTCATTTCTTTTATAAAACAATGTACTTTTATGATTAATACGACGTTTCTTGTTTAACACTTCATAATAATCTCAATTATGGACATCTGTTGACATCAAACTGGAGTTAATCAGAATTTAGCAAGCGAAGTAACCATAACACGTCAGTAGGTGGGACTATTGACGTGTACAACCTTAGCTGTGCATGTCAGATAGAAGCTGTCAAATTCTGATTGTACACTTTTTAGTAGTGATGCATTGAAATTGCTCAGCATTGGCAACATAAAATTGGCAGTCATGTGAGATTGGGCAGAAGGAATAAGAGGTTGTTTATTTTTCAGTTCAACTGAATACTGCCTATTCATCCCTGCTGTGACCTCCACATCAGGGTAAGTGCTGATGCTCTTTGCCATCCAACTAGACACAGAGGTCTTAAACTCATGGGCCCATTCAATCTGCGAGGCAGTACTGATTTGCGAGCTGGATTTGGGATCTTGCTGTATTCTGGTTGTGCACTTAGGTCTGCATACATACTCACAACCTTGTCATTAAGCTTTAATGTTGTTCTTTTTTTCTTCTCTGTATGGAATTTATTAACTTTAGGAGTTAAAAACCCCATAGTGAGAGTTTTTAATTTAAAATAAATGTAAAACAGCGATATAATCCGTAATATCAGTACAGAATTCAATTTAAAAATGGTGAACATAAATAGATACAGTAATCACATAACTTGCCGTTTTCTTTTTTTGGCACTGCAAGACATCTGCGCTGTAAGTAAACATCTGATCTCAATGTGCTATTAGCTTGAATGTTCTGTTATTTGGGGTGCCGTTATTTCAGCAGTTTACTGTACTTAGTATGTATGGTTTTTATTCTCTTTATGCCAAAGTTTTGCATACATTTTAATGGGCACTCATTTATCAGAAATCCAAAGTGATAGAACTGACAAGATCTTCCATCATATTGTATCTGCATTCGTTCTTGTGTTGCTAGAGGTGCATCCACTAAATACAGTGAAATAAAATGTGGTCCAATAGATAGTTTAATGTTCCACACCACACGAGGTTGGTGTTGTTGCATGTTTAGTGATTTTGATCATGTGTTTACCACTCCAATGCTAGGAGTATAGTTAATAAATTTGATGAGCTTGAAGTATTAGTCATCAAAGGCAGATATTGTTGGGATATCAGATGTGGTGTCACACAGATATAAGCAGTGCAGAATTGGAATTTGGCGAGTACAACGTGTACAGAAAGGATAGACAGGACAGGAAGGGAAGAGGATTATGCTTTTAGTTAAGAAACACATAAAATCTAAGGAAGTGCATCCAATTGATGTTGGTGGACAATGCAATGTTGAGTCTATTTGGTGTGACACAAGCACTGGGAAAGGAAAAATGAGAGTAGGGGTGTGTTATAGGCCTAATGAATCTGATGAGTATAATGAGCAATTGTGCAGAGAAATAGAGTGGGCCAGTAAATTAGTGTGTCCTATAATGGGGGATTTTAATTTCCCGGATATTGACTGGAATTTGTGTGTTGGTCATTCGCACACTAGCAAGGCTTTTGTGGATTTATTGGATGATTGTTTTCTACAGCAGCATATTCGAGAGGCAACTAGAGGGAGTAATACTCTTGATCTGATTATCAGTAGTGATTCTTCATGCATCAAGAATTGCCGGCGCCTCCGTAGCCAGGTGGGAAGGAGCAGCAGTGCGTAGCACACGCTTCTTGATTAGACCGGGGTTCGAGCCCGTCACCACCAAATACGGAGGATGCGGAAAGGTCAAGGGAATGACCACCGCATATTCCCGGAGCAATATGGCCTTAGTTGCTAATGCTCCTAAAAACCAAAAAAACAACAACAACAAAACAGCATCAAGAATCTTGCAGATAAAGGAACCACTAGGTGGCAGTGATCACAGTGTGCTGAAGTGGGATTTATTCAAAAAGGTAACTACCATCAAGGGTAAAGGGAAGGGTTTTTGCTTTTGTAAAGGTGACTACGGTTGTCTGAGACAGTATTTAAATTCTATACGATGGAACCAACTGATGATGTTACCAACAGCAAATTCAAAATGGGAAGCATTCAAAGAATTAATCTTGGAAGCTACTAGACTTTTCATACCAACAAAGAAATATTGTTCAAGATTTAGGCCTAAATGGATGTCAGATGAACTACTTAGACATGTGACAGAGAAGAAAAATGCATGGGATAAATATAAATTAACATGTGACACAGAAGCCTATGATAGATATAAGCTGGTCTGTAACCAAGTTACAAAGGAGGTTAGGCAGGCGAAGGCAGATTACAAAAAATCTTTGCAAAGGATGCAAAGAAAAACAGCAAAGAGTTCTTTACTTATGTAAACTCTAGAAGGGGATGAATCGGATTGGTCCACTTGATATTGATGCTAGAGGTGTATTCAACTCTGGCAGTAAGCTAGATAATCTTGTAATAATTGAGAGTAAAGTGGAGGAGAAACTGTTGAAGATAAACAGAAGAAAGGCACCTGGGGTGGATGGAATCTATCTAGTTATATTAAAGGAGGCAGCAAAGGAAGTAAGCAAACCCTTAGCCATAATTACGAGAGCTTCCCTGGACTCAGGGATGTACCCATTAACTGGAGATGTGCAAATGTGACCCCAATCCATAAAGGAGGATCAAAGGGAGACACAGGTAAATACAGACCTGTTAGTTTAACTTCTGTTCCAGAGAAATTAATGGAGCCACTGGTTAAAGAAGCATTGCAAGATCATCTAGACAAGACTTCAATTATAGCTCGGACACAGCGTGGTTTGTTAAGGGGAAGTCTAGTCTGACTAATTTGATTGGATACTATGGTGGAGTCACAAAAGAACTGGATGCAAAGAATAACTTTGATATCATATATTTGGATCTTAGAAAAGCCTTTGATACTGTTGCACATGGAAGACTGCTGCACAAATTGGAGCAGTGTGGCATTGGAGGTAAATTGCTGCTATGGATAAAGGGATGGTTGAGTGGGAGAAGACAGAGTGGTAATCAATGGACACTGCTGTTCATGGACTAATGTTTTTAGTGGAGTCCCTCAGGGTTCAGTGTTGGGTCCATTGTTGTTTTCTGTATTTATAAATGATATTGATGATGGTATATCAGGCTTAATGTCCAAGTTTGCAGACGATACGAAGGTTGGCAGGGTTGTTAATGGCAGTACACTGCTGCAGCAGGATCTAGAAAAGTTGAGCAAATGGGCTGAGAGGTGGCAAATGAAGTTTAACATTGACAAATGTAAAATACTACATATGGGAAGCAGTAATCCCAGAGTAACGTATCAACTCTGTGGTACCACATTGACAGTGGTAAAGAATGAAAAGGACCTGGGGTAATTGTGCAGGCAGATATGAAGTTTTCTGAGCAGTGCAGACGGTTTGCAAGTGTAGCTAATGGTGTCTTTTCAATGATATACAGGAATTTTTTTGGAAGGGATAAGGTGGTGATTATCCCCTTGTATAAGGCAATGGTCTGGCCACACCTTGAGTACTGTATACAGGTCTGGAGGCCTCATTTTAAGAAGAATGTAGAGCTGTTGGAATGAGTACAGAGAAGGGCAACAAGATTAGCTCTTACGAAGAAAGGCTTAAGTTTTGGAAATTTCAGTGTCTAGGTTTTGGAAATTTCAGAGACTAGGCACCTGCGAGGTGATCTAATTGAGGTGTATAAAGCCTTGAATGGTTTGAGCATGCTCAATGCGGATGGGATTCTTCCTCTCACTCAGAATAATCGCCTGAGAGGGCATAAATTCAAATTGAGGAAAGACAGTTTTAGGATAGATGTGCGGAAGTTTGCCTTTAGCCAGCGGGTGGTTGATTGCTGGAACAAACTTCCATCTGTCGTAGAAGTTGATAGCTTAAATAGATTCAAGGCAGAACTTGACAAACATTTGGAGCGAGTGAATGGGTGAAATAAGGTTTTTTTTTTTTTTTTTTTTTTCCTGGCTGATGCAAGAAAGCTTGCTTTCTTGCATCATGTGCCTATGCTAATGGTGTTCTTTGTCTATCTTTAACATTAATGAGCCCACTTAATGTTCTTAATGGAAGTCACAGTCTTTCTCGTTGAATCCAGCATGATTCTCCAGCTTTGAATATTTTTTTCTTCTAATGCTGGAATTGATTTTCCTTGAGCCAACAACCTGGCTCAGGCCTGTGCTACAAATATGACGTTTGCACAATCTGTCAATGCTGCACGTATTCTTGGTGTGAATAAAGAAATTGCCTCACTCTTTAATTATTTTTCGATGGAAAACATTCTCAAGAAACCAAGTCGTCAAAATGAAACATCCCAATATCTTCTATAACTTCATGGGTAGCACAGTTGGTACAGTCACCTTCCACACACCAGGTGGAAAAGACCTGAGGTCAAATCCTATCAGTAAGAAATTGATTTCCAAGAAGAATTTCACTTTGCCTCGTGATTATGTTCTGGGTAATTGACAGTAATTGAAAGTTCAAAGCCATTTCTGCTCAAGCTTTCAACCATAGCTGAGGGTATTCAGAAGTACTTGAATAGCAATATGGCGTTACAGACCACCATTCATAGACTCACATTGCGATTCCTGTCTTATGCTTAATTTATGATTGTCAGTAGCATCCAAGAACAGAGCTTGGTTTTGAATACTGTGTTTGGCCACTGGGAACTCTCATCCCTTTACTTACCCCATTGCTTTATCTTGAGGTGCCTCCGTAGCCAGGTGGGCAGGAGCGGCAGTGCGTAGCACTTGCTTCTTGATTAGACCGGGGTTCGAGCCCGTGACCACCAAATATGGAGGATGCGGAAAGGTCAGGGAATGACCACCGCATATCCCCGGAGCAATATGTCCTTAGTTGCTAATGCTCCTAAAAACCAAAAAAAAAAACAAAAAAAAAAAAAACAAGCTTTATCTTGAAGAAGAGTGCCTCTTAATGCACCCTAGCTATCAAAGGTTTCTAGTTATGTTCTTAAATCATCTTTGTTGTTTATGTGCTATGTGAATTGTAGAAGTTTAGTTAAAGTATTAGTTCTTTTTACTCATTTGGTTTTACTCTGCTATTCTGGGCTCTGAATTGTCTGCCCCCATATCGTCTTCTGTGATTATAATTCTAGGGTTTTTAACACACAAAATGTAACAAATTAAAATATGCAACATGCACTAACAGACGGTAGTGAGAAAGAGTAATGTGACTTCATGTGGGTTTCATCTGCATACTTTCAAATTTTTGTGCTCATAAGGTGGACAAGGTGTAAAATAAATATGTACATAACTTGAAATGTGCATTGCAAGATGGTGTGTTATAACCGGATGAGCTGTATGTTGGGTGAAAGAACCCAGCTTAAACAGCTTTATTTTGGAGAAGTAGAACTCACAGGACATTATATCATTACCATACCTATCTAACAACACAGTAGCATCAATAAAAGATAACAACACGATAATGTGTTGAAAATGGTCACCTTTTTTTCCACAAATGGAGACGTATTCTTTTTCCTATGTTTGAAGCCACAAGGTGGTTTCAAACAAGGTGGCTTCAAACATAGGAAAAAGAATGACTAATGCTTTCACCTGGTGGGTAAAGTACCTGCTGTTGCAGTATTGATCTTCAGCTTATTCAGGGTGTGTGGTTATTCGTAGGCTGTTCCAAATCCAGAGGTGATCTTGGGAGCTACAGTCCTCTAGAAATTGGACAATCACCAAAGAATTCTTACAGAAAGGACTTGGACATAATGGTTTCTGAATATATATAACACATTATCTGTCTTGGCTAAAGCCAGAAATTTTATTCATCTACTTCAAGGAGTGAAATGAATCATATAGCAACATCTTGGTATATGGCACTATTCGCTGCAGTCTCAAAGTAAATGGAGTCCACCACACTGTAATGTGACACAGCATAACTGTGCATTCTATGATTGTGTAGTTTATTGCAAGTGCAGCCAACCGGGCTAGCCAGGTGGGTCAAGTACCTGCCTAGCAACCCAAAGGTCGCGGGTTCGAATCCTGCCTTGGGCTTGGATCAAAGTACTGCAAAAACCTTGGCAGGTGCATTATGGCCGCAGAAGCCGATGCGCCAACAACTACCAAAAAAAAAAAAAAAAATTACAAGTGCAGGGACTTTCCATGGAATGAATGTCAATTTTCAGTAGGCCAAATGTAGTGTTTTGGTTATTCACATATTTGCTGAGGTGGAACCAGCATCACCAGTGAAGAAAACTGTATAAAGCTTATCTATTCCATATTCATGAACAAATGCCCAAAGCCATCTATAACAGTAAAGTAGGTTTTTTTTTTTTTTTTTTGATTAGGCTTCTTCAGCTCCTGGACCAAGCAGACGTCATATGATTAGAGGTGTAACTGTTTCACTGTGTACAGAAGTGCTTTTGTGCACTTCTGTACAACAATCCTGATTGTACTGTAAACTATTTGGGACTTTTCCATCACTTTATTTATTTTAGCCTTTCAACCCGTTTCTTATCATGAATGGGTCCACTTTCGTGAATGGCCATCAGTCTTGCTATCATTGTCGTATGGGCATCTGTAACATCTGGATATTTCTTGTTTAATTGTACACCTGTACATTGAACATTGAAGATACTGTTCAATTACGAATGTATGCTACACCTGGAAAAATGACATCTTGATCCTGCCATAAACAAAGGTGCGAAACCTGCGTGATGCCTTCAGTGACTGTTATGCTTTAATAACATCTTTCTGGATGCTATCTACATGAACAACACATCACATTTAAAAGCTACTTAAGCAACAACGTATATTTAGGAAGGTAGCCAGTTCAACAATCATGAGTCTCAAACCAGCGATTAATACCCAATAGATTTTCACTGATTTCTCATTCAATCTTCCCCACCTCCAAAACCTGCTGCCACCACTGCATTAAAGTGCAGTGCTGCACTGCATGTGGATGTTATACTGGTGTTATTATATGAGAAATGTGATTATACAAATAAATAGTTAACAAATAAAGCTCAAAGAAATGTGGGTACTTTAGGTGATGAGCTTTATTTTGAGGAAAGACGGTTGTAGGATAGATGTGCGGAAGTTTGCCTTTAGCCAGCGGGTGGTTGATTGCTGGAACAAACTTCCATCTGTCGTAGAAGTTGATGGCTTAAATAGATTCAAGACAGAACTTGACAAACATTTGGAACGAGTGGATGGGTGAAATAAGGTCCCCCCCGGCTGATGCTATATAAGCTTGCTTTCTTGCATCATGTGCCAATGCTAATGGTGTTCTTTCTCTATCTTTAACATTAATGAGCCCACTTAATGTTCTTAATGGAAGTCAGTCTTTCTCGGTCAATCCAGCATGATTCTCCAGCTTTGAATATTTTTTTTTATAATGCTGGAATTGATTTTCCTTGAGCCAACAACCTGGCTCAGGCCTGTGCTACAAATATGGCTTTTCTGAGAAGGTTGCAATAAAGTTCATGCTTTTATTTTATTTTTTTTTTTAAATTTAATAGTTACATAATCAGAACAATCACCAAAAATTGAGAGTGAAACATGAAGATTTGCTGAGCTCACACCTTCTTCAGCCACATGATTGTATGTTCTACCGATTGTATGTTTTCCTGGTCATATCGATTAATCATCGTTTACGGGAAAGTGTTTCAAAAGTTGTTGCAATCAGACATGTTTCATTCTGTTGGTTAATTAAAAAGACATAAACTGGGGAACATATTCATACCAAGCTTCCTTGGTGTTATGCTTGTCTTGAATAATGGAATTGTACACTTCACTTTCAGTGGTATGCTGAAGCACTTTCACTGCTTCAGTGTATTTGTGGATAAAGATTTTTGATTTTCCTTAAAGTCCATCATGATTGCAATATTTTCTGTCATCCTGTTGAGGGGGGAGCATGCTAGGCTTATGCTGCACATTTTCTGCACTTGTCATCCAGTTTTAAAAATTTGCCAGCTTTTCTTTCTACAGTACCTGCTTCATTATATTGCTGCTTTATTCTTCTATAGATTTTTAAAAGTTTTTTTTTTTTTTTTATTTCTTCAACCTTTAAGAACCAAATTATTGTGTTCTGCTCTATCATGGTGAAATCTAGTAAGAAAGATGTTAAAATTATAAATAAACTACTTGTATATGTGTGGACACAACAGGGGGAGTAACTTTTATTTGTGCTTTGGGGGCTTCTCTGCTAGAAAATGGACAGTAAATTTGAGCCACAGTGAAATGGGCTCCAATTTTAAGTCTCACATGCTTCTGTTAATGTTTATTCACAATGAATAAGTTAAGTAATCTAAAATAAAATTTAAAAAAACCTGCTACTTTTATATGATGAAAAACTTGAAAAAAAAAAGATTTATGTAGACAGTTTTGTATTGGCAAAAGAAATAAATTTATTTTGGCACTACTACTTGAAACCACCAGTGGTCTCTTACTATTTTTATGCATGTTTTTTCACGTGACTAATTTGTCTTATGAGTGGGTTGCATGATTTTTTTACTCCTACCAGGATTTGGTTTTTTGTTTTGCAAAACAGGTAAACCAGTTATAGAATATGTGAGTTTACAGATAGTTATGTACACTGATACACCATGTCTTAGCCATCCAAGTGTTTATTAGAATAGGCACTAAAACTAAGGCCAGCTGTGGACAATTTTAAAATTGACTTTAAGAAATTGTTACTGGTTGTATAATTAGTAAAATTAACTAAAAGAAATATATATTAATGACTGTAAATATTGATTTTAAATAAATTGATTTTACTTGTTGTCTACCTTTTGGATATTTTTATAGATTTATTGAGCCAGATGAAGGTGAGGAAACATTCCGTATAAATCAGAAGCAAATAGTAAATGCTGTAGATATCACTAGTGCTGCAAAGGTAAGAAAGCAATGCATTATAAGTAGCAGTGTTAGCATTAATTGTTAAATTTAATTTAGAAAAAAATATTGGCAGTTTCAGTTTTAATTCAATTAATGGGAATGCTTTTAATTTCTTTGCTGCTATGGTCGTTGAATGCACATCCACGTGTTCACATGTACACACAGACAGAAACAGATATAGCTTAACATTAGAAACATTTACCTAGTGCCTCGTTGTGCCACTTTTAGTGTGCAGTTCAGCCTGGATACATTATGACAGACTCTGAAGTTGAGAGTGTCCACATATATGGCAACCCATGGTGATCACACTCAATTCCATAGTCGTCGGGTTTTCAGTGTTGCCAAATCCAAGTGTCGAAGAAATCGAACAGCCCATTTCCACCACATTCCATGTACATTCAGTTGGGCTGAGATTGGACAAGTTTGGTGGCTGTGCAAAGATGGAAAACTTCCAGGAATGCTCCTTGAACCAGCCCAACACTGCTAAACACACCGTTGTGCCATAAATGGGCACACATGGTCAGAAATGATGGCCTGTAGTAGTTTCTGGTGAGAGAGTCGCTGATCAGCAGCTATCAGTGGTCCCAACTGTTCTATCCAAATATGTCCCAAATCTTTATTCTGCCTTGCCATTTAGAATGCCACAATCACCCGCCTGCATGCACTATTGGAAATGTGATTCATCAGATCAGACAGCCTATTTCCAATTTTCCACTGTTCAGTGGCTCTACTCCTGTGCTTACTAAGTGCATTTGTTTGTGATGGGCCATTGACTGCAATAACCCAACCACGTTATTGCCTGACATATGATCCACATTGTAATTGGCTGTACCTCCCCTATGTTGTACAAATATGGTTACAAATATAAGCTAAAGATGAAAATTGAAATTTCATCCTACTAAATGTAAGGTCATGCATTTGGGAAAAAGAATGCAGGGGTGACTTTAAACTATAGCAGCAATAACAAACCATTTCCACCTTCATGCCAAAAACAAGCTGAAGTAGAAAACAATTTTTATGTGCCATAGAAAAAATATCATTTATTCAAGGGATAAGTTGACTTCTATTTTTTGTTTTGAAAATTTTGTGCTTAATCGTATATTCACATGTAAGCCAACCTTATGAGAATTATTGTCTACTTTTTAATTTGATTATTTCTGCCTTTTTCTATTTTAAAAATAGAGTATGGTATGTGACACTACTCTCATTGATGCATGCTGCACAGCTGTCAAATGTCTGGATTTATAACAGAGAATCCATTTATTTTACTTGATTTCCCATCTCTGTGTTGCCACTGTATCATAGTTGGTTACAAAGAATTTTTTTTTTTTTTCATTTTGCAAAAAAATAGTAAAAATTTTACTATTTTATTTCTACAATCCCTACAACAACAACAGCTATTTTATTACAAAATAGTAAAATCACAGAAATTTAGAGAATTTTTAAAAAATTCTGTGAATTTCTGCATATTTTTGTAAACAAATTGTGTTGTCAGGTGTGCTAGGCTAATTGCAAAATATAAATACAGGATAATAGTATTGTTCTCTGAAATGTGTGATCATGAAGTGCCAACTCAGCATTCTGATGGGCATCTATGAGAGCTTGAGGTGTAGGGTAAATGCCTTTCAAGAAATTAATATGAGGGCCCATCAAGCTCTCAACTGCCCAGCTCAACAGCAGAGCTGACTCCTGTGCATCAGGCAACACAGAGGCAATCTCCAAGGAAGAATGCACTGGTCACCAAAGGAACTATTTACGGTTGGTGACTCTATTGTCAGGGAGACTGGGAATATACTATGCAAGAAGGACAGGAGGAACAGAACCAGGGTATGTCTGCCAGGGGCAAAAGATGATGATGTAGAGCAGATATAATCTTTTAAGGGCATCAAAGGTGATATTGTTGTACACGTTGAAACTAATGACATTAAGAGTAAGAGATCTGCAGATTTACTCAACAAGTACAGGTCAATGTTGAGAAAAAGTCGCGAGTTAGGGTTGAATGTCAGTATCCGCAATTCTGCCCAGACACGGTAGGAGCGAGTATATGATGAGAGCCTTGTCAATCAATTTGGCCCTGGAGAGATTGTGCAAGGCTCAAGGGGTAGAATTTTTTTCAGCCTGGTCTGTGCTTGTTGACACTGCTTCTACAGGGATGGGGTACACTTAAATAGAAAGGGTACAAGAATATTTGCTGATGCTATTGAGGCAGTATTAGGTGGGTCAGAAAAATGCTAGCTTGGGGGGATACACAGACTAAAAGGTTAACAGTGGCCACAGGCAGAGGCAAAGGTGATTCTTGCACTGCTTCTATTGGAATGAGCAGCAACATGGAAAGCAAGGTAATAGAGATTTCCAGGAGTCATAGTGGAACAAATAAATACATGGGCTCTGTTAGGGTATAAAGAGTAGAAACAGGTGCATGTATGCTTGCATGTACACCAATGCTAGGAGTATAGTTAATAAATTTGATGAGCTTGAAGTATTAGTCATCAAAGGCAGATATTGTTGGGATATCAGAGATGTGGTGTCACACAGATATAAGCAGTGCAGAATTGGAATTTGGGGAGTACAATGTGTACAGAAAGGATGGACAGGACAGGAAGGGAAGAGGGATTCTGCTGTTAGTTAAGAAACACATACAATCTAAGGAAGTGCATCCAATGCAATGTTGAGTCTGTTTGGTGTGACATAAGCACTGGGAAAGGAAAAATGAGAGTAGGTGTGTGTTATAGGCTTAATGAATCTGATGAGTGTAATGAGCAATTGTGCAAAGGAATAGAGTGGGCAAGTAAATCAGAATGTCTTATAATGGGGGAAATTAACTTTCCAGATATTTACTGAAACTTGTGGATTGGTCACTGACACACTAGCAAGATTTATTGGATGACTGTTTTCTACAGCAGCATGTTCGAGAGGCAACGAAGGAGTAGTACTCTTGATCTGATTATCAGCAGTGATTATTCACACATTAAGAATTTGCAGGTAAAGGAACCACTGGGTGACAGTGATCACAATGTAGTGATATGGGAATTACTTAAAGATGTAACTACCATGAAGGCTAAAGGGAAAGGCTTTTGCTTTCATAAAGGTGACTACAGGGGTCTCAGACAGTTTTTAAATTCTGTACAGTGGGATCAACTGATGATGTTACCAACATTGAATTCTAAATGGGAAGCCTTCAGGGACCTAATTTTGGAGGCTACTAGGCTTTCATTCCAACTAAGAAATACTGTTCAAGGTTCAGGCCTAAACGGATGTCGGATGAATTAATGAGGCTCGTGACAGAGAAGAAAAATGTATGGAATGCATATAAATTATCAGGTGACACAGAAGCCTATGGCAGATATAAGCTTCTCTGTAATCAAGTCACAAAGGTGGTTAGGCAAGTGAAGGTAGATTAAAAGAAATCTTTGGAAAAGGATGCAAAGAAAAACAGCAAAGAGTTCTTTACTTATGTAAACTCTAGAAGGAAAGGGATGAATCAGATTGGACCACTTAACATTGATGGGTCGACTATTGATGATCATGCTCATGTAGGTGATAAACTGAATGAGTATTTTGCATCTGCATTCACACATCAGGAGTTATTTAATGAGGGATATGCCAAAAGTTTATCAAACTCTAACAGGGAGCTAAGTGATTTATTACAAAATAAATAACTGAGTGCAAAGTGGAGGAGAAATTGTTGAAGTTAAACATAAGGAAGGCACCTGCAGTGGGCAGGATCTATCCAGTTATATTAAAGGAATCAGCAAGGGAAGTAAGCAAACCCTTAATCATAATTATGAGAGCTTCCTTGTACTCAGGAGAGGTCTCCATGGGCTGGAGGTGTGCAAATGTATCAGGAATTGACAAAGGGGTTTCAAAAGGTGACACAAGTAACTATAGACCTGTTAGTTTAACTTGTGTTCCAGGGAAAATAATGGAGTCACTGGTTAAAGAAGCATTGCAGGATCATCTAGACAAGACTGCAGTAATATTTAAGACACAGCATGGATTTGTTAAAGGGAGGTCTTGTCTGACCAATTTGATTGGATACTATGTGGTCACAAAGGAACTGAATGTCAAAAATAATTTTGATATCATATACAATGGATTCCGTTTATTTGAGCCACTGGTTAATCGGGGCTACCGTTTATTTGGGGAAAATTTTAAAAAAACAGAACCCAATCGAAAAAATAGCCAGGGCTTTCTTTGCTTAATTGGGACAACATGCTGTTTAATCGGGACAGGAGACCGCACACTGGAGATTTCCCTACGACTGTCTGCGACCATACCACATGGTTCGGTCAGATTTTTGGAGGTCACAACCATAAAACTATAAAATCAATTAGCAGTCACCTGTTTATTGGGGTTTTCTATTAGTGCAATTTATCATAAACGGATAGTAAACTCGATCTTATTGAATTTGCGATAATACCGACAGCTTGAATTCTGTGGGTTATTATGGTTAAATGTGTTTACACTAGCTTGGAATCGTCAATCATATAAAAAAAATTAATCTCTTCATTCCTATTTTTAAAGCTTCGTAACTTGTTACTCCATTCTCACTTGCACGTATCGTGTTACTTGCAATTTGTGTGTGCAGTGTTCTTTGTTATTGATTGCTTATCTTTTTACTGTTTTAAATTTTACCTTCCACCCACAAATGTCAACTAGGTAGTATTTACATATTACAGTACATATTAATTATTCCGATTATCACGTATATTCTTACAATTTTACGTATCATTTAATTTTTTAATTGGTAAGGTAATAAAGGGTAAATTTGTGCTTAATATATCTTTACTTTTATAGCCTGTGGATAATATTCCTCCCATTTTTGCTAATTAGAATCGAATAAAAATTCAGTTTACAAATGTGATCACAGTGACTGGCGCTTACTACACATTGTGTAGTGAACGGTACTTTACTGTGGTGACTCCATCGCAACGTGATTTGATTGTACTGTGAACCAGTTGTAAAGCGGGGGGGGGGGGGTTCATTGTATTTTTAACTATTTACGTGAAACTTCAGATAATCGGGCCAAAATGCACTAGTCCCGATGTGTCCAAAATAACTGGAATCAACTGTACTTGTATTTCAGGAAAGCTTTTGATACTGTTGCACATGGAAGACTGCTGTACAAATTGGAGAGGTATGGTATTAAGGGTAAGTTGCTACATTGAATAAAGGGATAGTTGAGTGGGAGATGACAGAGAGTGGTAATCAATGGACACTGCCCTTCATGGACAAATGTTATTAGTGGAGTTCTCCAGGGTTTGGTGCTGGGCCCATTGTTGTTTTGTGTATTCATCAATGATATTGATTAAGGTATATCAGGATTAATGTCCAAGTTTGTGGATGATACAGAGATTGGCAGGGTTGTTAACAACAGTAAAGACAGTATGCTACTCCAACTGGATCTAGACAAGTTGGGCTGAGAAGTGGCAACCGAAGTTTAACATTGACAGTTGCAAAGTATATGGGTAGCAATAACCCAAGAGAAATGTACCAGCTGTGTGGTACTAGACTCAGGAAAGTGAAAAAGACCTGGGGGTAATTGTGCAGTCAAATATGAAATTTGCTGATCAGTGCAGATGGGCTGCCAGGGCAGGTAATGGAGTCTTATCAATGATATATAGGAATTTTGCTAGCAGGGACAGACAGTTGATTATCCCATTGTACAAGGCTATTGCCTTGTACAATGGGATAATCAACAAGCAATGCAGTGGTCACATCCACACCTAGAGTACAGGTCTGGAGGCCTCATTTTAGGATGGTTGCAGAGTTGCTAGAACGAGTACAAAGAAAGGCAACAAGATTGGTGAGGAGAAGAAAGGAGTGCTCTTGCCAAGAAAGGCTTACCAAGAAAGTACTGTAAATTGCAGCTCCTGGAGAATAGGCACCTGCGAGGTGATCTGATTGAGGTGTATAAGGCCTTGAATGGGTTGAGCAAGCTGAATGCTGATGGGATTCTTCCTCTTGCTCAGATTAAGAACCTGATGGGGCATAGATTCGAATTGAGGAAAGACAGTTTAAGAATAGATGTGTGGGTATTTGCCTTTAGCCAGCATGTGGTTGGTTGGTTGGTTGGTTGAACAGACTTCCATCTTTTGTTGTGGAAGTTGATAGCCTAAATAAATTTAAGGCTGAGCTGGACAGGCATTTGGAACGAATGGAGGGGTGAAATGAGAGGGTTTTTTTTTTTTTTTTTTTTGGCTGATGCTGCATAAGCTTGCTTTCTTGAATCATATGCCTCTACTAATGCTAATTTCATTATATTTATTTATGCAGTGCAGAGCAAATTAAAATGTCTTTCAGTAAGTTGCCAAACGAATAAGATCTAAAATTTTAGAAGATATACATATAAGATTTTCTATGTATTGTAAATTGCCTGCTGTGTACACAAGGCAATTTATAAAGCATGAAAAATGCACACACATTTGTCTTGTGTACTGTATGTTGATGTGATTTTTCATTTTCAAAGGGGTGGGAAATGAAGTGTAATCAGACGTTTGTAAATAAATAAGTCTTAGGGACAGCATGCTGTGCATAAGCAAATTCTGTCATAAAGCAAAAATAGATTAGCATTGCATAGTGATGATGATTATGTCGTATTTACGGAACGTTTATTTTGTCATACAGCATAATCTTCCTGAGTTGTGCTAATCAAGTAGGTGTTGTTCAGAAATATGGCGCCTCCGTAGCCAGGTGGGAAGGAGCAGCAGTGCATAGCATACGCTTCTTGATTAGACCGTGGTTCGAGCCCGTCACCACCAAATACGGAGGATGCGGAAAGGTCAAGGAATGACCACCGCATATCTCAGAGCAATATGTCCTTAGTTGCTAATGCTCCTAAAAAAAAAAAAAAAAAAACAAACCGTTGTTCAGAAATATGTTTTTTGATAGTTAAATAGCAAAAAAAAAAAAAAAAACCCATTTGTGGCATAACAAAAGCAACAGGCATTGTTAGTGACATTCTGTGGATAGGAAAAGAAGAGGCCATGATGGAGCTGAAAAATGGGCCATCTTCAGTTGTTAAAGATGACAGTAATCAAAGTGATTCCAAGTGATATCTCATTATGGTGACCTTTCATAATAATAATAATAAAAAAAAATCAAATCAAAAGCAGCTTACTGTTAATGCACATCTTTTTCTGAGCGATCTGTAAGCATGTGTTTTTTTTTTTTTTTTTTTTGGCTGATGCTGAATAAGCTTGCTTTCTTGCATCATATGCCTCTACTAATGCTAATGCTAATGTGGGATTTCTTTAAAAAAAAAAAAAAAAAAAAAAAAAAGTGGTTTTGTGTTGAAAATGTGCCTGTTATGGTTTGTCTGAAAACTAGAAACAAGGGTATTAAAAGAGGAGAATGAGCACTTGGTGCTAATAGGCTTTCCTTGTCACCTTATTAGTGTGCTGAAAAGGGAGCTGCATACCTTCCTATGAAAGTGGATGAATATTTGGTGGACATTTAGTACTATTTAGAAAGAGGTGCTAAAAGGAAAGATAGATTTAAACAATTTTAAATGATTCGTACTACTGAAGTAAAAAAAAGATTTTGAAGCATGTGTGTACACATTGGCTGTCACTGGTTAAATCTGTAATTAGATTGTTAGAACAGTTGCAACCTTTTACAAATCTATTTAAAAACGAGGTTAGAACTGGTGAGAAAATTTATATGAGCACTTTTCAGAGTTACCAAATTGAAAAGTACAAGTGATCACTAGTGAGTGGCAAGTTTGTTCAAATTCAGTTCATGATCCAAATATATCAAAAAAGAAATTGATGAACTCAAGAAAAAGAACTTCCAATCACAAACTTGTAGTGAAAGCAGTTCTAAACACTTCAAGCTGATAATTCTAAGCATGTTATGTCCTCACTCATGCAGAAAGACTGTTCACTTTCCTTTCTTCTGGCACGACTAAAGCAATTTGCTTGTTTCTTTTAAATGTTGTGCAAATGTTTGAAAATTCAAATAAAACTCTTCACTCCAGCATATGTCACATCCATGCACTGAGGTCATCACTCCTTAGGTGTAATGGTGCATGGAATAATGGGGCGCCTCCGTAGCCAGGTGGGCAGGAGCAGCAGTGCGTAGCACACGCTTCTTGATTAGACCGGGGTTCGGGCCCATGACCACCAAATACGGAGGATGCGGAAAGGTCAAGGAATGACCACCGCATATCCCACGAGCAATATGGCCTTAGTTGCTAATGCTCCTAAAAACCAAGTAACTAACTAACTAACTCCTTAGATGTGCTGAAGAATGTTATGTGAAAATTTATTATACAGTCAGTTCTGCTATAATGTGGAACATGTGCTCCTAAGCTGACCGGCCTAGCCAGGTGAGTAAAGTGCCTGCCTGGCAACCCAAAGGTTGTGGGTTCGAATCCCGCCTTGGGCTTGGATCAGAGTAAAATGCAAAAACTTTGGGAGGTGCATTATGGCCACAGAAGCCGATGCGCCAACAACTAACTAACAAAAAAAAAAAAAAAAAAAAAAAAATTTCCGCGTTATGGCATTTTGCGCATCGAAAACAACAGGGCTTATGGGAAAAATAGAGATGGGGTAGAGCACTCAAAAAAATTGTTCAATGTGATAAGTAAAACACTAAAAAAAGTTAGAAACCCAATAAAATTGCTAACACAGGTTTAAACATCATAAATTTTTAATAAATACATAAATATTACAGTAAATAAAGCACTGTAATATATACATACTAATTAATATTTCTATTCACTGACTGTTTTTTTTTTTTTTTTTTTTGATTGTAAAATTTAAAACTGAAAAAGATAAGCAATCAATAATCACAAATTGCACAAGTGAGATACGGAGTAACAAGTTTACGAAGCTTAAAAAATAGGAATGAAGAGAAGATTCTCAAATTTTATCTATGTTTTTTTATATAATTGAAGATTTCATGGAAGGGGGAACACATTTCATCATAATAACGTAAAAACTCAGAATTCCAGCTATCGGTATTATCGTAAATGCAATAAGATCAACTTCACTACCTGTTTATAATTAGATTGCACTAACAGAAAAGCCCAATAAACCAGGAACTGCAAATTGTTTTTATTGTTTTATGGTAGTGACCTCCAGAAATTAAATTCTTAGTCCCTTAAGTACACTTTAGGGAAGAGAAAATAGTCACAAGGGACTAGGTCAGATGAGTAGGGTTCATGTTCACATACAGGGATTTGTTTTTTGGCCAGAAATGTGTACTGGAACATCAAACCATCTTTCCACAATTCAGGTCTCTTCCTTCAAATTTTTTTTATGCAGCCTGGACAGAACTTCAACGTGGTATGTTTGATTGACAGTCTGATTTGGTGGGACATATTCAGCCATAATAATTCCTTTAATATTGAAGAAAACAAGGAGCATATTGTGTTCATTTTTGCTTTTTTTTGGTCTGGGGGATGTCTTCCATTGCATTGATTGTCTTTTAGTTTCTGGGCTGTACTGGAACAGCCAACTTTCATTAAGTAATTACAGTATTCAGAAAATGCGGATCTTCAATTTTTTTTTTTTCAAAACATCTTCACAAACTTGGTATCTCTCATTCTTTGATCTTCATTCAAAATTTTTGGCACCCTTGTAACATACACTTTTCTCACACCTAAATGTTCAGTTAAAATTTATTTAATTGTTTCTTTGTCCATATTGACTTCTGATGCAACCATTCTAATGCTTAAACAATGATCACTTCTAATCAATGTCCTTACCTGGTTCACATTTTCATCAGATTTCACACATACTGGTTGGCCCGGTTATTCTTAGCCTTCCACGTTCTCTCTTCCTTCTAAAAATCTTTTGTGCTATTCAAACACGCGAGCTGTTGACATAGTATCTTCTCCATAAACTTGACATAACTCATAACTTTCAGTTGTTTTTAGTTTTGTTAAAAATTTGAAGTTGATTTGTTGTCGATTCCCTTGTCTGTCATTTTTCTGAAAAACTGCAGACTCAAGGTAATGAAAACCTGTCTCACTGCAAAGCAAATGAGCATGTTGGAACATGGCTTGGCAGACAACTAGGAAAAGGTTCAAGGTCAACTGCTGTACCTTTGTTTCACAGTGCAGTCCGATTATTTAATATTGTATTGTTGCACCTGGTGCAACACGCCGACAGACTTTGTGTGTGGCAACACGAGTCCACGGACTCATTGTGCTTAGTGCCCACTATCCTAGGGTGCCTCTGTAGCCAGGTGGAAAGGAGCAGCAGTGCGTAGCACACACTTCTTGATTAGACCGGGGTTCGAGCCCATCACCACCAAATACGTAGGATGCGGAAAGGTCAGGGAATGACCACCGAATATCCCAGAGCAATATGGCCTTAGTTGCTAATGCTCCTAAAAACCAAAATAACAAACAGCCCACTATCCAGGCAGGTGGCAGTGGGTGCTTAATATGGGGCACCTTTTGCTAGCAAGAACTAGGGCCCCTGATGCATATGGAACAACGTTTCACTGATGGGGTCTACCAGCAGCTCTTAGGAGAGTATGTGCACCCTGTCATATTGCATTTTTTTTTTAAGATTTCATAGTCAAGTCAGATTAGACAGATTAACCATATTATTTTTCTGCTAATTAAGAAATAAACTGTTAGGAGTAATTTTTGTATTTTTATTTTAGAGATTTGATCTTGAACTAAATCAGTTGCATTTTAAAGTTGCATTTTATTTTGAAATAAATTTCATTAAATGGATATATTTCATTTCTTGACCTTATTCATGATCATCCCAGGAATGAATGCAGAGGGTATATTATCATAAGACAGATGCTCTTATTAAAATATAATTTTTCTATTCCATATGAAAAATTGATATAAACTTATTTAATGAGTTTCTGTTAATGAAAACAGTGACTTGTCAAAATAAGGCATTTTCCATAGTTTCATATTTCATAGTCAAGTCAAATTAGAACAGATTAACCATATTATTTTTACGCTAATTAAGAAATAAACTGTTAGGAGTAATTTTTGTATTTTTATTTTAGAGATTTGATCTTGAACTAAATCAGTTTGGACCATACATTATGAATTACTCCAAAGATGGAAGGTCTGTATTTTAAGAACTTATACACAGTTTCATGTAATTAAATATAATTTAATAATAGGTGTATATTTTATTTCTTTAATTAATGGAATACTTATTATATTTAAACAATGTCTTAAAATATATATGCAGAAACTTCCGTTAATTGTGTGTGTCACATTTCTTGTGCACAGAATGGAAGGGACAGAAGTAAAAAAAAAATCACATTATTGAGTTTTTGACAGGAATCAACTGGAAAAAGTGTTGTTTTTTGTAGAAAAGTGTCACAGGTGTAATTACAAAAATGCCCACTGGAAAGCATGCGTTGATATTTGAGATTTTGACCTGTGTCACTTTTCTTGTACATAGGTAAATTATAACTAACATATACACTCAGTGAACACTGAATTATGATCACCCCATTCATAATAGACAATGCCGCATAGCTCGCAGTATGAAAACCCAAATAGCTTCTTTTATCCTAGAGCAGTGGTAATTTGCATTTACTCAGGCAAGTTAAAGTGATAAAGTAGCAGTTATGAGACGTAGTAAAGATATCATGAGTTTCAAAAGGGCATTATTATGGAAGCTCATGTATCAGTGCTTCCATATTGGAAATAGCAAGTCTTGTCGGTTGCTCTTGGCCCACTGTAATTAAAATTACAAAGAATGGTGTCAAATGGGTCAAACCACCTCCCACTGACAGAACTGTAAATGATTATGTAAGATGGATCTTCATGGTAAGCAAAGGGTGCTATGTGTTCAATGGTGCTAAGGGTCCAATGGCAAGTCACTGTACAACAGTTGACATCACAGTACAATAAGGAGAATGAATGCAAAAACAATATTCCAAATGATGATTTGTCACACACTCAGATGTATGGAGTTCCAAAGCATACAACCCAAGAGACACCCTCTCCTCACTGCTGTTTATCATTGAAAGTGAATGCTGTGTCAACAACACACTGGTTGGACACTGGAGGACTGGAAATGAGTGTGCTGGTCAAATGAGTCCAAATACCTTGTGCAACATGCCGACAGACTTCTTTGTGTGTGGCAACACGAGTCCATGGACTCATCGTGCTTAGTGCCCACTATCTAGGCAGGTGGCAGTGGATGATTAATATGGGGCACCTTTTGCTGGCAAGAACTAGGGCCCCTGATGCATATGGACCAACGTTTCACTGATGGGGTCTACCAGCAACTCTTAGGAGACTATGTGCACCCTGTCATATTGCATTTTTCCTGAGACAGAAATGGGATCTTCCAAGATGATAATGCTCCATGTCATTGGGCCTGTGCTGTGTGCACAAGTGGTTCGAGGAACACTCAGAGGTATCGCCTATCTTGATGGGCCTCAAATCACCTGACCTCAATCCAATTGAACACCTATGGGATGTTTTAGAATGGGAAGTGGGTCATATGGACAGATAACCATTATCTATTCTAACACTGTGGAAAGCCTTGCAGACAGCATGCCTGCAGATCCCTGTGGTTATTGGAGTTAATGCCTATGTGAACAGCAGCTGTTATCCATCTGAACAGTGGCCCAACATGGTATTAAGTAAGTGGTCGTAATTCAGTGATTAGTCAGTGTATATGTCTAAATAAAAAACTAAACTTGAATGATATATAGTTAATTTGATTTGTATGATTTGAAACAATATTTGTGTGGATAAATTAAGACCATAATATACATTTCTTATAATAAATAAATCTAATAGAATAGATCAATAGTGTAAATTTATATTAACCTCTATAAATGTAGTAAAGCTTAGAAATTTGAATAATGTAACTGGTATATAAAAAAGTATACACAGGTTTATTATTTATAAAAGAATTAAGAGAAGTTTACCTCAATATGATACATAGAAGACTTCTATATGATACTCTCCAGAAATTAAAACGAAAACAATTAAAAAATCAAAAATATTACATTACAGTAAAAGTAATTAAAAATCAATTGAACACAATTAAAAACCAATTTAATGCAATTAAAAATTAATGTATAAGTTAATGCATTTGCATAATTTCTTTACATAGCCAATTACATAAGTAGTTATAAATTGGCATCATTATCCCATATTGAATATGGGATAATGATGTCCCATATTGTGAATCCCATATCCCATATTGTGAATCCCATATCCCATATTGTGAATACCTTCATCTATATATCCCATATTGTGAATACCTTCACGAATTGCCATGATATTGCACTACCTCAAATAAGTAATGCTTCACCATAGGAGAAGACTATTGTTACTTATTCTCAGCGGATAACATCACCCATACGGAACCGTTTCGAAGATTATTGGCTCCTCATCAGTGGGTGGGCAGGTACCCCGGTGTTGCAATGATGACAACCCAGTTGCGAAGACAGTTGCAATGATGACAACCCATTTGATGCCAATTTATAACTATTTATGTAGTTGGCTATGTACAGAAATGATGCAAATGCACTAACTTGTACATTAAACTATTTATGTAACCTGAGGCTTTAGCCCTAAACTATACCATAATCTAAATTACTCCACACCATGAGGCATCTCTCATATTGTAGATTTATACTTCGCAACTGGGTTATCATCATTGCAACACAAGGATATCTGCCCGCCCACTGATGAGGAGCCAATAAGCTCCGAAACGGTGCTGTATGGGTGATGGTATCCGCTGAGAATAAGTAACAATAGTCTTCTCCTATGGTGAAGCTTTACTTATTCAAGGTAGTACAATATCATGGCAACTCGTTGGGAAAGTATCCACAATACGAGATATACTTAATGATGCCAATTTATAACTACTTATGTAGTTGGCTATATACAGAAATGATGCAAATGCACTAACTTGTACATTAGTTAAACTATTTACTTAATCTGAGGCTTTAGCCCTAAACTATACCATAAAGTAAAAATTTAAAAGAATTTAACGAAAAAATTGCAAAACGATTTTCCTTCTTGAAGCTGACACGCTTTTCGACTGTATGTCATGATCACAGGAATGAAAATTACCAAATAGGGGTGAGCATGAATTGAAGATTAGATATGGCCGGTGAACATTAACAGACTCATGTAATTTAATTTCGACAGTTTCTGCAATTAATAGTCTTGTATAATTACGTTGGACACTAAGTATTTTGGCCTTGTTAAATAAACAAAGTATATTTTTCATTAACGGCATGAAAGGCTAATTCTGACGCTGCTGAATAAGAAGCACAAACTGAGGCCACATGTTGATTAAAATGAAAATTCAGAGGAAACTGCGTAGAACCTTGATAAGATGAGTCGCAATCACTGCAAGAAATGTTGTATACCAGGTCATTTATTTGTGTTGGAAATGAGGAAAGGACTGAGCAGTTGTTCAGTATACAGCAGGCCCCCGTTATAACGCGGTTCGCTTTACGCTGATTCGCTATAACGCTGTTCTTATATTATAACCCGTATCTGACTATAACGCTGTCACAGATCACTGTTATTTGTTATTTGTTATTTGGTTTTTAGGAGCATTAGCAGCTAAGGCCATATTGCTCCGGGAATATGCGGTGGTCATTCCCTGACCTTTCCGCATCCTCCGTATTTGGTGGTGACAGACTCGACACAGATCACTATAACGCTCTTTTACAGATTACATTTTTTGACATATTAACAAAATCGTTTCATTTGATGGAGTCGATAGCTTGAAAATGAATATCAAAACGGCATTAAAACGTTTCCCACGCCGACTTGAGAAATTTTCCCACGCTCAGTGAAATTTTCTCGCACGCTAATTTAGTTTCAGTACAGTGACTTGTTACGTAGTTCCGAGATCAACATTTTAAAAAATGATCAAGTATATTGCTTGTAATATTTGCGTTATATGCATTTATCCGAAGTCTAGTCATCACTCAGTAGAGTATTAGACATCGTGCGTAACGGAAAGTTGACTTGAACATTGTATCGTAATTAATTCAACCAACGCAGTTACATTTTCGAAGAGCTAATAATGACTGATAGGAATGAAAAAACAACAACGTCTGGGCGCAGTACGAAAACTATAAATGTAAGAAAAAGACTGAATTTGAAAATTAAATTAGACGTTTTGAAGCGAATCGATTCCGGTCAACGACAAACGGATGTGTGCCATAATTTAGGACTTTCAACTTTAACTGTAAGAACAATTATAAAAAAATAAAGAATTAATTTTTGCAGCGGGAAAGATAGCTGTTCCACTGCAAGCAACTAGGGCTAGGCCGGCTATTAGGATTGAAATGGAAAGACTTTAATTTTATTGAAGATAATATTCCAATGCAGAATTCAGTTAAGTTAAATATTAAAAAAAGAGAGAGAGATTAGCCAATATGATGATCTGAAGAAAACTCGCCTAAAAAAAAAAAAAAAAAATGTGGAACCATTTAAAACTGGTAAGGGCTGGTTGGATAGATTTAAAATCCAGGGAGAAGCCGCAAGTGCAGATCAAGGAGCCGAAACTTTCAAAAAAGAACTTGTTAAAATTATTGAAGAGGGTTATTGTGTGTTATCCTTCTCAACAAGTTTTTAACATAGCTGAAGCAGGACTTTTGTGGAAACGAATGCCTAAAAGAAGTTTCATATTGAAAGAAGAAAAAAACATGCCAGGTTTCAAAGCGGCGAAGGATCGGTTGACTTTATTGTTGGTTGTAACGCTGCGGGGGATTTAAAATTAATACCCCTTTTAGTTTATTTGGAAGAGGGCCAAAGTTCAACTCAAAATTTACACATTTTTCATGATTAAATTCATCAATTAAATTAAATTCATTATTTTAATTGGAATTTTAAATTTACTTTTGATACGCAAGTAGTTACCACATAATTATACGTATGCAATGCAGAATATTTTATATGTGCAAATATTTGAATATTAAATATTTTGACCGACATTTGTGCATCTTTTCATTACTGTTTATTATTCATTAGGAAATATCCTATGGCACCGACCGCAGCTCATAAATACATATGTTACCTTATGGGAAAGCGGGGCTCGCTTAGCGCGGATTCACTTAGCGCTCTGTTTTTCCGGAACGAATGATCAGCGTTAAGCGGGGGTCACCTGTAGTGTGTAATTTCCGTATTGGCCTGGCCACAATTTTAAATTCAGTATCTTTTAAGCTGTTTGTGTCACTGTTCAATGTATGGGACAGAAATAAGAGTATTTTTTTTTGATATTACTATTGTTGGTTGGTGTAGTTTTTTGTATCTTAACTTATACCCTAATTCAGTTTATTGTAGCAAAGGGGTGACCCCTGTTAAGAATCTGCTGGTTGATATTTGTATTTCTGAACCCAAAGCAGATTCCTTGCTTAAATAAACCGAATTAAGGTAGAAGCTAAGGATAGGTTACAAAGAATACACCAACCAACAATAGTAATATCAAAAAATACTTTATTTCTGTCCCATATGTTGTGAACAGTGGCACAAACAACTTAACAGATTCTTTAAAGATACCGAATTTAAAATTGTGACCAGGCCAATACGGAAATTACATACTATACTGAACAGTCGCTCAGTTCTTTACTCGTTTGTAACACAAATAAGTAACCCGGTATACAACATTTCTTGCAGTGATTGTGACTCGTCTTATCAAGGTTCTATGCTGTTTCCTCTGAATTTTCGTGTTAATCAACACACGGCCTCAGTTCATGCTTCTCGTTCAGCAGCGTCAGAATAATTAGCCTTTCATGCCCTTAATGAAAAACATACTTTTTTATTTAACGAGGCAAAAATACTTAGTGTCCAACATAATTATATGAGACTATTAATTGCAGAAACTGTCAAAATTAAATTATACAAGAATTCTGTTAACGTTCGCTGACCATATCCAATCTTCAATTCATGCTCACCCCTATTTGGTAATTTTCATTCCTGTGATCATGACATATGGTGGAAAAGCGTGTCAGCTTCAGGAAGGAAAACTGTTTTGCAATTTTTTCGTTAAATTCTTTTAATTAAGTTTTTACTTTATTTTTAATTGCGTTGAATTGATTTTTAATTGTTCAATTGATTTTTAATTATTTTTTTACTCTATTGTAAGATTTTCGATTTTTTAATTGTTTTCATTTTAATTTCTGGAGAGTATCATACGGAAGTTTTCTACATATATTGAAGTAAACTTCTCTTATTCTTTTACAAATATTGATATCAACATAGAATGCATTAAGCATTACAGCTCTGGTTCATACTAACAAGTTTATTATATACAATCAGTCCTCGTATAGCACGATAGTTGTGTTCCTAGAAACCCTCGTGCAATGCAAAATCTTGCAATACAAACAACAGGCCCTATGGGAAAAATAGGGTTAGGTGCTGACCACCCAAGATTGAACACACATTTGTAACCAAAACATTTCCAAACACAATAAATAATCGTAATAAAATACGTAAGTATTTTATTACGACTATTACGTAATAAAATATTGCTAATGCTTTTGCTTCTATTGTAAGCAAACTTGGTTTTTTTTTTTTTGATTTTCTATCCAAACAGGTGATAGCCGTTCCATCTCTTCCGATTCTTTGTGTATTAATCTAATGGATCTTAATTACACTTTGAGTTGCTCCTGCTATAAAAGTTGTTTTAATTTTCTCTGCATTCTTTGTAATTCTCGGCGTTGCCTCATTTAGGTCTGTAGCATGTGTAATATCACATAGGCTTTCATTTCGCTCAAAGCGTTTCACAATTTCATATTTTTCTCTATCGACAGAGGTGGATGGGCCATAAGGCTTACCGGGGAAACCCCGGTGGGCCAGAGGTCAGTGTGATTTTGGCCATAAACCATAATATGAGGCCACTATAAATTTTCCTGGGTAAGAATTTTTGACCCAGTCCGCCTCTGTTTATCGATATTGCTTTTCTTTTTCTCTCTGAATCTGCAGTGTCTTCACCAGGACACTTCCTTTTCAGACCTTTTAAGTATTTTACTCATTTTTAGGGAATAAAGCACAATTACAAAATGAGAAGGCATGCTTGATACACATAAACAAAGCCGCGCGCGTGTAGCAGCTGAATAAACAACACCGTAAAGGCAGAGATACACTATTAACACCTCATATTTTACTAAAGCACATTTCTAGGGGTTACTGCCATAAAACAATAAAAACAAAATCTGTTATAAACTGGTAGTAAACTTTATCTAATTGCATTTGCGATAATACCAATAGCTGGAATTGTGTGAGTTTACCTTATTATGGTGAAATGTGTTTCCCCTTCGCTGATATAGAAAGCATAAATACATTTTCAGAATCTTCTCTTCATTCCTATCATGTTGTATTCGGTTGGGGTGATTCTGCATTTGACTGCCATTTCTTGTAAACAAAGGCGAATCATGCATAAGCGAATTCGGTTCGTGTTATATAAGATATCGTTTCCCTATTTATAAATCGTATATGATGGAATTCGTGTAGTGTGAACACGTGTTATACGAGGACTGACTGTACCTATATTATAAATTGGAAACTAAAATGTGAGGGGGAAAAATCATGCAGTATGAAATAATTGCACACTTAACTGTGTGGAAACCTTATAAAAATTGAGGACATTTTAATTATAATTATTAATACTTACTAGAGGGCTTTGTCCCCTGCTCGCTTTGCTCGCCAGCCCTTGCACACACTTTATTACATAAAATGTAGAGGTATGTCAGAGTAAAATCTAAGTCAAATCTTTTCTACGTAAAAGACACACCTGTCGAAACGCACTGATCGATATCTAATCAGGAAATGACCTATGTAATTATTTATCTGTGCATTTGTAGTGATGTAATTGCCCCACCCACTTGTACCATGTGACCTGCATTTATCTTTTCCCATTGGCTACCCCACCACACAACATTCTCAAAGTGGAATAAATATCGCTATGTAATTATTTACCTGTGTTTACATAGGTCATGCATGAGGAATATTGTTGCATCCGAAAGAGCAGGACTAAAATATTTGGTAAAACTCCAGATCTTGGGTACTAGTCCATATTTCAACAGACAGGAATAAAGCTGTGATTGGCAGGTGCCACTCACTGCTTTCCCCACCCACTGTCCTCCTAGGTTGATATGTCTAGGGTGTTTATCTTCCCCACTTGCCTCTGTTTTAAAATCGGGAACTCGTTTTGCGATTTAAAAACAACGGGATGGGGGATAAACACCCTACCCAAGCTAAGAATCCCCTTCGACGACACAAAACACCTTCAAAGTAATCACCCAATCACAGAACGCGACCCTACAATCACTCCGTTCTACGCCCATGCCCACTGCGCGGGGACAAGTGATACCCAAATAATAGATTTTAGCCAAATATTTAACCAAAATATTTACAAAATACTAAATTACAGCATTTACAAATATACAAACTATATCGGGTCCCTTCATCAGCTGACATTACAATGGAACATCAAATGATGCCGGGCGTGGTCATGTATTAGACAATGAAGCACGTGCACGAGGTTGGTGAACATTACAGAGGCAGTTGTCTTTCATTGGAAGACAACAATGTAGTTATTTGTAGTGATGTAATTGCCCTGCCCTCTTCTCCCATTTGGCTAGAATGAATATCACTAGGGGGAAAACTTTTTTTTAATGTATAGAGAAATATTATTTTTAGTTTCTGAGAACTTTGGCCATAAGTTTTAGAGAACATTATCTTCCTCATCAGTAGCAAAACAGAAGAATTACTAGCAGAAAATAATTTGAACTTTACCTAATACATAGACAAAAATGTAATGGCTAAAAAACTGATCTGCAGTCCTCTAAATAAGAAGCACTGATATCATCCCAGGGACTGAATGTGAAGTTCTAACTTGGATCATGAGGTGAGAGGTTGCAGTTGTTGAAGGCAGAGGAATGGGTATAATTTCCTTGATGAAGATTAGGACAGTTTAAGGTGCTACATGGCCACTATCAACTGGACAGTTAGCAGAGTGAGGATGAATACGTTATAATTATGGAATACCTTTAAAGCAATTGTCACAGAAGCTGTGAATGCATAATACCATTCAGAAAATATAGTACAAGGTGGACATTGACATGATAAATATAGAGCTGACCAGTTTAAGAGAGCAGAAAAAGATGGCATGGGAAAGATAAAAAGCATTAAAAAAAGTACTGAAGCCTATAACAGCTATAAGTTGATCTGTAATACTCCCACAGAAAAAGTTAGGCTAGTTAAGACTGATTGTGAGAAATCAATGGCTAAGAGAATAAAAGAATGGGAACAAATTTTTCATGTGTGCAAATACAAAGAAGAAAATAACTAATCAGGTTGGATTAGTTACCCAGTTGACGTTTCTGATAAATTGAACACATGCTTTGTGTTGATCATTACAAACAAAAGCACTTCATAGTGAGGAGAAACTATGTGAGTGAAGCCAAGCAGTAAAAAACCAATTCATTATTGGGAAACATTGACCAGCATCCTTTTGGTTTGACCTGGTAGGGTGGGAGGGAGAATGAGAGATATCAACCTAAAAAAGCATGGTTAGTCCAAAAAGCTCTCTAGAACCAGTTAAAGTATGTTTACACAGTTTTCTCTTCATATGAATCAAAGATAGTGGTTTAATCAAATCAGCATTTCATATACAGCATATTATTAGATTGAAAACAAAAAAAGTAGCAGATCCATAAATTGAAAAATTCTAGATTTCCGCTTCCTAGACAGGTATTAACTAAGTGTGGTTTAATTCGTGAAGAATCCCTGAATTTTGGAACAGGTGACAACCCTTTACTATAGTTATCTCTCGACTTACTTATTTTTAAAGTGATCTTATTAAAAAACATGGTGTAAATTAAATGTTGCTGACTTTTTAAATCAAGACTTCAGGAGACTATGTCCCTTTCTGCTGATGATGAAGGGCATTTGAATAAACATGTGGGCTCTGGGATATAAAGGAATATGCAAGAAGCAATAAGCCTCTTTCCCACTGAGGAAAGAAGCCTGTTGCTACATGAATGGTGTCTCCCAATTTTTCCCACAATTCTTTTTAATCCATTGATGTCTGTTATGGCTACATATATTTAATTTAACTTGTTAACTGTCTGTTTAACTGTTAAATTGTATTGTAAAATATGATCTGTGGAAAACGATGTAGCCAGTTTCATGGCCTGGCTACAGCTGGTAAAATGTTTCAATTTACCAGCTGTAGCTAGGCCAGATAAAAAAAAACAACTTGGAGAAATAAATATGAAATCAAAATTTTAAAAGTTACTAGCAACTTAGGTAGACCCCTAGATAACAGTGTTTTTCTCTTGAACAAGAAACCTTAGCCCTCAGTCTAAGCAGAATATTTCTCCATGACTGAAATAAGACATAGGTACTGCTTATGAATTTTGATTTTATTTCAACTATTGTGTTAAAATATCCTTGCAATCCTACAGCATTGTACTGGGAAATGGATTGCTTTATTAATTATAGTTTAGGTATATTAAAATATTGTGTTTTCCTCTTTGTCCCTTTTAAATTATAGCCTATTTTGCCTCTCTTCCCCTTTCACATGCTCTGGCACTATTATTTTTCTTTATCTGGCATACTATGGCCACAGATGCCGATACTTCTATTAAATCCCAAAACAAACAAACAAACAAACCAACCATTCTTTATGGTTAGTTTATTTGACTTTGGTTTTTACCAAAATTTAACTAAATTTTAAAATTTTGATGATGCTAGTCTAAATGTATGAATATGACTATTTCACATTTTAGAGTATCAGTGCATGCTGGAGTGGGAGATGACATTTTACTAATTTTTAAAACTGAATATAAATAAAAGGATATCTTTATATTCAGATATATAATTGTACATTTTTATCCATTTCCAAAGTTTCATTGATGAATAACTTTTATCTTATTTTCTTATTTGTGTACTTAAGGAGTTAAATTTTTGCTTATAATATAAGGTATGAATTAAACTTTCATTATTTGTAATATTTTTATCTTTGTGTTATAGACATCTATTACTGGGTGGTAATAGAGGTCATGTGGCTGCATTAGACTGGGTTACTAAGAAATTGATGTGTGAGATAAATGTCATGGAGTCTGTTCATGATGTACAGTGGCTTCATATGCCAACAATGTTTGCTACAGCCCAAAAACAATGGGTATATATATATGATACCCAGGGTATGGAACTTCACTGCATCAAGAAACTAAATAGAATTCTAAAAATGGAGTTTCTTCCTTATCATTTTCTATTGGCTACCTCAGTGAGTAACATTTATATTGCTTGATTTTGAATTTAAACAATTTCTAATTTTTAGAATAAAATCATTTTAATATTTTGGAAGGCTTTAAAGCAAATATTCCATAGACCATGTGAGAAAAGAGGAAATACTTTTCATATAGTTTATTAATATTTCTGTGTTGAGAAATGTTCAGTTTTTGCCAACCCAGAAGTTAATTTATTAAAATATAAATTTCCTGTGAAAGTATTTCTTCTTTTCACATACTTTCATACGTCAATGCTTAATGTCCTTCTCTAACCACATTCCATTTATGATTTAGTTGGCCTGTGTGTTTAACCTAACTTCTCCTTTATAAACTGGGTACTATAAGATATGTTGCTTTTATTTTTCCTAATGCGTTAATGCTAAATGAAGCTATATGCTGCTGTTGTTGTTGTTATTTGGTTTTTAGGAGCATTTGCAACTAAGGCCATATTGCTCCAGGATATGCGGTGGTCATTTCCTGACCTTTCCGCTATATGCTGCATTGTAATATAATTTTGGCAGGTATCCCAGTATTATGTACTGGGATACCTTTGTGGATGGTTGTTGAATTACTTTAGGGACTGCCATGGTGGTTGTGTGCATATCATCTGGTTAGAATCCTATGTGTCAGTTTTCCTTTCTTTTTTTTGGGAAACAATGAATTTAAGATAACATACCAAAGTTGATAATTAGCTTGCCAAGATTGCCATTATGCTGTACACTGAGCAATGTATTTAGGCTATATATGTTTTAAAATGTACTTAAAAGTTTTAAATGTATTTTTCCTGCTGTAGAAACAAGTTGTATAAAACAGAACAGAAACGAATTTGCAAGAGTGTTTGTGAACCACCTACCTTGATCATGTAAAAATGTGGAATCGAAGCCAAAAAAAATGAATGGAACCAGTGTGTTATTTGGATTGTCAAATTTTTTTTTTTTTTTTTTTTTGTAGTGCAGGAAATTCTGAAACTTTGTATCTTGATGTAAGTTTAATTTCACATTTTAAATATCTTGGATTTTTTTTTCCCCCAGTGAAACAGCTAAAAAGTACATGGACATGGATTTTTCCCTTAAAAAGAAAAACTGCAAAAATTTTGACACGTTGGGTTTTGACCAACTTGGTTTATTTGATGTGGAATATTGGAATAAGTGCTATAAAGCTTGCTGAAATGTAAGGTTTTACACACACGTACACACTGGCGACTGAACCTATAAAAAACATAAGAGCTTATTGAAAGGGGTCCAAAGTTTGGCAACCTGCTTGATGAGATATGCAAAAGGAAAGACTTCAAATATGTGGGATACAGAGCCTGGTAACTAGGCAACTTAGAGGGGACCTGATTCAGGTCTGTAAGGCTCTGAGAAGGAACAATAAAATGAATGGAGCTGAAATTTTCACTGTTATAAATGATACCAGAACTAGGTTCCATAAATTGAAATTATGAGGAAAAGGTTGACTTTATGGGTGGTTGTGGTGACAGCTTGGGGAAATCCAAATACAGTGGATTCCGGTTATTTGGGCCACCAGTTAATCGGGGCAGCTGTTTATTTGGGGCAAATCTTAAAAAACAGAAAATAGCCAGGGTTTACTTCACTTAATTGGGACAGCATGCCGTTTAATCGGGGCAAGAGACCACAGCACTGGAGATTACCCTACGATTGTGTCCGACGGTACCACGTGGTTCGGTCGAAATTCTGGAGGTCACAACCATAAAACAATAAAAACAATTAGCAGTTACCTGTTTATTGGGCTTTTCTGTTAGTGAAATCTATCATAAACGGACAGTAAACTCGATCTTACTGAATTTGCAATAATGCCGACAACTGGAATTCTGTGGGTTATTATGGTGAAATGTGTTTACACTTCCATGAAATCTTCAATCATATAAAAAAATTAATTTTCAGAATCTTCTCTTCATTCCTATTTTTAAAGCTTTGTAACTTGTTACTCCGGTCTCACTTGCGCATATTGTGTTACTTGCAATTTGTGTGTGCCGTTTTCTTTGTTATTGATTGCTTATCTTTTTACTGTTTTAAATTTTAATCCCCACCCACAAATGTCAGTAAACAGAAATGTCAACTAGTTCGATGTACATATTAATTATTCCAATTATAACGTATATTCTTCCGATTTTCACGTATCATTTAAATTTTTAATTGATAAGGTAATAAAGGGTAAATTTGTGCTTAATATATCTTTGCTTTTATAGCCTGTGGATAATATTCCTCCTATTTTCGCTAATTAGAATCAGTATGACACAGGTCTTTGATTGCTCATGTTGCTCATTTATATTCCCTTTTGTGAATAGGAGGCACATTTGCACACCTCCAATCTGTAGGAACCTCCCTGAATCCAAGGATTATCTCATAATTATGGCCAAGGGTTTGCTTATTTACTTTTAGCTTCAGAAATTTCTCTTCCACTTTTATAACAAAATCATTTATTGCCCAGTTATAACTTAGTGTACATCCGGTGTTCCCATTCCTAAATGCTTCCTCACACGTGAATGTAGATGCAAAATATTTATTTAGTTTGTCAGTAATTTGAACAGGATCATTGATAGTTATGCCATTCATATTTAGTGGAGCAGTGTTTTACCTCCCTTTCCTTCTAGTGTTAACATAAACAAAGAATTTTTTGCTACTTCTTTGCATTCTTATCCAAGGACTTCTCATAGTTTTCCTTATCTTGCCTAATTCCTTTAGTGACCTGATTACAGACTAGTTTATACTTGCTGCAAATTTCATGTCCCCTGTTCATTTGTAATCATCCTATGCATTTTAATTCTCTACCAGTAGTGCCATTAGTTGATCTTACATACATTTAGTTTTAAGCCTTGAACGGTATCTCTTTGTTGGTATAAAAGATTAGTAGCGTTTATGATTACATCCCCAAATGCATCCCAGTCTGATTTCTGGACTGTAGCAGAGTTCAACAGTACATCAATTTCTGGATAGATTCCATCATCCCCAGGTGCTTTATTTACTTTTAGTTTCAACAGTTTCTCTTTTGTTTTCTTCTCAGTTATCCCAAGGTCATTTAGCTCCCAACATGGTACACTTTTGGAATCTTCATCCCTGAGGACTAATTTTGTGAAGTGCCACTAATTTATAATAATATTATAGATCTATTTTTTATCTATATATACCTTATCTTCCAACATGTATTGGTACACTAAATGAAAAAACATCGGTTGGGGGATGCTTTTCACAAGTGTGTAGATTGCATTTAGATCTGGGCTGCTGGAAATAACAGGGTTCACTATATTATTATCCTCAAACCACTAACCATGCTTTATGACATGGAGCATTTGTTATACTGATACAAATAGCACCTTATCTGTATTCTAGCAAAGAATTGCTAAGGTAGAATTGTTTAGAATGTCCAGTGGACAATTGCATTCATGGTTTTGTCAATGACATCCAGTGGACCAACTCCAAACCACATGAAACAGGTTCTTGCCATTGTATTATCTCGGAATGTCATTGTTAGTGCAATATAATTTGGTTGAAACATTCTTTTGCCACGTACTACACCCAGATACATCTATCTGATTCCTGGACAGTCTGCATCACTTTCTGGATAGATTCCATCCTTTTAGCTTCAACAATTTCTCTTTTGTTTTCTTCTCAGTTATCCCAAAGTCATTTAGTCCTCAATTATAACTTGGTATATTGCTGGAATCCTCATCCCTAAAAACTTTTTCATGCATGAATGTAGATGTAAAATATTTATTCAGTTTGTCAGCAATCTGAACAGGATTATCAATAGTTATGCCATTCTTATCTAGTGGGCCAATATAGTGTATCCATTTCCTTCTAGTGTTAACATGAGCAAAGAATTCTTTGCTACTTTTCTTTGCATTCTTAGCCAAAGACTTCTAAATTCTTTCTGAACACTTCCAGTTTAGTTCTGCCTTCTCACAATCTGCCCTATTCTCCCTAGTGACTTGATTTTAAACTAGCTTATACTTGCTGTAGCTTCCTGTGTCTCCTAATAATTTGTAATCATTTCATGCATTTTTCTTTTCTCTCAATAGTCTTGTTAGTTTGTTGTACATACATTTAGTTCTGAGCCTTGTATGGCATCTCATAATTGGTGTAAGAAGCATAGTAGCTTCTGTGATTACTCCCTGAAGTCTTCCAGCTTAGACTTTACAATTGTTATCATCATCAGTTGGTGATGAGGATGTTAACAACTGTAACGACCACTGTAGTTGCCTTTACAAAAGCAAAATCCCTTCTCTTTACCCTCGATAGTAATTATCTTTAAGTAGATCCCACATCAATATATTATGATTACTGATACCCTAGTAGTTCTTTTATCTGAATATCCTTACTACATGAAAGGTCACTGCTAATAATCAGACCAAGGTTATTGCTTTCTCTTGCTACCTCTCTAACATGCTGGTGTAGAAATAGTCATCCAGTAAAGACATTCTTGTGAAAATTAAAACCTTCCCTTTAACAGCATGTCTTTAGATATATTCTACATTCTTATTAGATATGTCTAATGTCTTATAAGAAGCAGTCATCCAATCATTCTAGAAAATTGCTACTGTGCAAAGTATTCACAAACAAGAAGCCACTATAGTCAGATTGTCATTTAAATTAAAATTAAAAATAAAGGGACTGGTTTATTTCAGTCATTATTTTATTTTTATCTATTATTTATGTATTTATTTAAAAAAATTACAATGTTTTCATTGACTATTAGTGAAACAAATGTTACTGACTTGATGATCAGTAATCTTTGTTTCAAGAGTAATATTGGATTAAAATAAGCATATGCCAACTTGATTGGATTTTTTTAATATATTTATTATATTTATAAAATATTTATCACAGTTAATTAAAATAATTGTGTTATTATCTGTTGAACAGCTATTTTCATATTTTTAATTTTTTCAGAGTGAGAAGGGATTTCTTTGTTGGTTAGACATTTCTATAGGTCAAATGGTCAAGGAGACATACACCAAAGCAGGCCGCCTGGATGTGCTTACACAAAATCCAAATAATGCACTTTTAATAACAGGACATCCAAATGGTATGGACAATTAAGTATTGCCATCCGGTGATGACTAGTACTTTTATTGTAAATATTTAGTCATTTCTTAATTTTAATGATCTTAATCAAAGCACATTAATTGTGCGACATTCACTTTCAAACCATCATTATTAGCATTTGTTTATGTTAGATTAAAATACATGAATTACTTTCAGTTTTTTAAATATTGTGGTGGTTCTGACATTTGCTGATTAGCATTATTTTTCTGCCCATTTTCTTCATGCCTATTAACATTAGTTACCTTAATAATAAGTGATGAGCATGAGTAAAAAAATTGAATTGCTTGGTTTTGCCAAAATATTATTTTATTTTTTTTTGCCAAGGAAATATAAATGTGAAATTCATATTTTATTTATTAAAATTAGTTATCTTTGTAATAAATAAGAGAAACTCTGAGGGGAGGGGGACAAAGAAAAAGGAAAATTAATTATCTTAGCTGTAGTTCCCAACTAAACATTTTGTACATTACTTATTGCGTGTGTTGTTTACATACAAGCATATTTCTGCATTTTTGCACTTTAGCATAGAGAGAAATACTTAATGTTACCTGTGCAGACATCCACCAGTTTTAAAGGTATATTTCATGTTTCCATATAGTGCACAGAATAAGCTCAAAGAAACAATATAAATGTAGATTATTTGGTACCAATACTACATCATATTGGGGAATGAATAAAGTCATCCAGGACATCTTAAAGGTACAGTTAGGTAAATAACTGTACTTAAAAATACAGTTATTTACCTAGATTCTAGTAACACCACAGGTTATTATCCAACATAGTTTGTATGGGAATGAAAATAAAAACTTATACTTATTGTTCCTTCATTCAACTTCATTCTTAAAAATTATATCAAAAGTATCTTTATGATTTTTTTCAAAAAAATTTACGTAAGTCCGAAGTTATGTAACCTGGGCTTACATAAGTCAGGAACAAGTTTTAAGTATAAGTTTTTATTTTCATTCCCATACAAACTATGTTGGATAATAACCTGTGGTGTTACTAGAATCTAGGTAAATAACTGGAGTTAACATTTCATTTTCTGCTTTAGAAAATTCTGAAGAAATATTCAACAACATGTGTTTGAGACAGGTGAACTATGTGGAAGCACTTTAGAGAAATCTCCACAATGTTCAAGCTACGTGGACTGTGTCCCGTTGGCTATTTCTTCAGAGAATTACACTCTAGCTCTTTGTCTCTACATCTTTTCTTACTGGATTGTAGAATCAGTTCAGTTTTGTTTGAGACCAAAGTGGGAGGTTTTGTTTGCATCTTGTATGTAATATTTGTTACACATGTCGGTTTATTGTGGTGAAGTTGAAATTCACGTTGTCCTACCATTTTCAACGACTTCGCATCAAACTATCATCGTGTAGTGCGAGCTTCATTTGCATATGGGGTGCTTGGGTCATGGAAGACAACAGTCGGTGGATTTTTGGCTGGCTGCTGTAAAGGGATAAGTATTTTTAATTTTTACTGTATTCTTCGTTAATTAACATACAGCAGGCCCTGCTGTTATAATGCGGTTTTCTCTACGCTGATTCGCTATAATGCTGTTCTTATATTATAACCCATATCTCACTCTAACGCTGTCACAACTCACTATAATGCTCTTTACCAGTGTACAGATTGAATTTTTGGCATGTTTTACGAAAACGTTTCATCTGATGTAGTTGATAGCTTGAAAATGAATAGAAAAGTTTCCCACGCTAATTTAGTTGGACTATGGTGACTTGTTATGCAGTTCCGAGATCAATATTTTAAAAAATTATCAAGTATATTGCTTGTAATATTTGCATTATATGCATTTATCCGAAGTCTAGTCATCACTCGGTACAGGTTTAGACATCGTCCGTAATGGACAGTTTACTCGAACACTGTATCATAATTAATGCAATGCAGTTACATTTTCGAAGATTAATAATGGCGGATAAGAATTAAAAAGGAACAATGTCTGGACGTGGTACGAAGCCTACTATGGTAAGAAAACATACTGAATTTGAAAATTAAATTATATGTTTTGAAGCGAATTGATTCCGTTCAACGACAAGTGGATGTGTGCAATAATTTAGGACTGGCAGGTTCAACTGTAAGAACAATTATAAAAAATAAAGAATTAATTTTAGCAGTGGGGAAGACAGCTGTTCCACTGCAAGCAACTAGGCCAGCTGTTATATTGAAATGGAGAGACTTCTAAACAATTTTATTGAAGATAATCATATCCAACCCACAATTTCGTTTGATAATCTATATGATGCTCTGAAGCCTATATGATGATCTGAAGAAAGCTCACCCTTAAAAAAAAAAAAAAAAAACCTTGCCATGCTTCAAAGCAGCGAAGAATCGGTTGACTTTATTGTTGGGTGGTAAGGCTGCGGGGATTTTAAAGTAAAACCCCTTTTAGTTTACTAAAAGGGGTTTTACTTTAAAAATTGACCAAAATGACAAAAACTCAACATCCCAGGGCCATTGGATTAATAAATTCATGATTTTAATTGGCATTTTAAGTTTAATTTTGAAAAATAGTTACTTACCACATAATTATATACATATGTAACGGAGAATATTTTATATGTACAGATTTTTAATATTAAATATTTTGACCGACGTTTGTGCATCTTTTCACTACCGTTTATTATTGATTAGGAAATTTCTAATTCCTAATCAATATTATTGATTAGGAATACATATCTATTACTGACTCACAAATACATATGTTACATTATGGGAATACGGTGCTCGCTTAGCACTCTGTTTTTTGGGAAAAAATTATCAGTGTTAAGGCGCCAACTATATTGGTGCCAACTCCTGGTGTTGGTGAAACGGAAATCATGAGCTGTGAAGCAAAGATCACAGACTAGCGAGAGTGCTGTGACTCGGGGGAGAAATGAAGGGAGCAATTCTCCAACGCATCAGTCTCAAAAAATATGTGAAATGTTTCCTATCTTTCTAAAACAGGACATGATCTAGCCAAGGAGGATGCCTTTGTGTGTGCTAGGTGTCTAGAGTGTCAAGAAATTAGGCGGCAACTCAGCATTCTGATGGGCGTCTATGTGAGCTTGAGGTGTAGGGTAAATGGCCATCAAGCTCTCAGCTGCCCAGCTCAACGACAGAGCTCACTCCTATGCATCAGGCAACATGGGGGCAATCTCCAAGGCAGAATGTGCTGGTCCCCAAGGGATTAGTTATTGTTAGTGACTATTGTCAGGGAGACAGGGAAATATACTATGCAAGAAGGATAGGTGGAACAGGACCAGGGTATGTCTTCCAGGGGCAAACGTTGATGACAGAGAGCAGATATCTTTTAAGAGCACAAAAGGTGATGTTGTGCACGTTGGAACTAATGACATTAAGAGTAAGAGATCTGCAAATTTATTCAACAAGTTCAGGTCAAGTACGATGTTGAAAAAAAGTCTCGAGTTAGGGTTCAATGTGAAAGTGTCTGCAATTCTGACCAGACACAATAGGGGGGAGTATATGATGAGAGCCTTGTTGATCAATTCGGCCCTGGAAAGATTGCGCAAGGCTCAAGGGGTAGAATTTTTTTCAGCCTGGTCTGTGCTTGTTGACAGGACAGACTGCTTCTACAGGGATGGGGTACACTTAAATAGAAATTCTGCAAGAATATTTGCTGATGCTATCGAGGCAGTGTTAGGTGGGTCGGGAAAACTGCTAGCTTGCAGCGGTTACACAGACTAAAAGGTTAACAGTGCTGCAGGCAGATTCAAAAGTGATTCTTGCGCTGGTTCTATTAGAATGAGAGGCAGCCTAGAAAGCAAGGTAATGGAGATTTCCAAGACTGCTGGTAGTCATAGTGGAACAAGTAAATACATGGGCTGTGTTAGGGTAACTAAGTGTAGGAACAGGTGCATGTTAGCATTAGCATTAGTAGAGGCTATGATGCAAGAAAGCAAGCTTATGCAGCATCAGCCAAAAAAAAAAAAAAAAAACCCACTTCCACTTCACCCCTCTGTTCGTTCAAAATACCTGTCCAGCTGAGCCTTAAACTTATTTAGGCTATCAACCTCCACCACAAGGGATGGCAGTCTGTTCCACCAACCAACCACCCGCTGGCTAAAGGCAAATTTCCGCACGTCTATCCTACATCTGTCTTTCCTCAATTTGAATTTATGCCCTCTCAGGTGATTTTTCTGAGCTAGAGGAAGAATCCCATCAGCATTGAGCATGCTTAAACCATTCAAGGCTTTATACACCTCTATCAGATCACCTCGCTGGTGCCTAGTCTCCAGACACTGTAATTTGCAAAACTTAAGCCTTTCTTCGTAAGAGCACCCCTTTGTTCCATTCACTAATCTTGTTGCCCTTCTCTGTACTCGTTCCAGCAGCTCTACATCCTTCTTGAAATGAGGCCTCCAGACCTGTATACAGTACTCTAGGTGTGGCCTGACCATTGCCTTATACAATGGAATAATCACCTCCTTATCCCTGCTGGAAAAATTCCTGTATATCATTGACAATACTCCATGAGCTACTCTTGCAGCCCGTCTGCACTGCTCAGAGAACTTCATATCTGCCTGCACAATCACCCCCAAGTCCCTTTCATTCTCTACCACTGTCAGTGTAGTACCACAGAGTTGATACGTTGCTCTGGGGTTGCTGTTTCCCATGTGTAGTACTTTACATTTGTCAATGTTAAACTTCATTTGCCACCTCTCAGCCCATCTGCTCAACCTTTCCAGATCCTGTTGCAGCAGCATAGTGTCAGTAGTGTCCTTGACAACCCTGCCAACCTTTGTATCATCTGCAAACTTGGACATTAAGCTTGATATACCATCATCAATATCATTTATAAATACAGAAAACAATAATGGACCCAACACTGAGCCCTGAGGGACTCCACTAATAACATTAGTCCACGATGAGCAGTGTCCATTGATTACCACTCTCTGTCTTCTCCCCCTCAACCACCCCTTTATCCATAGCAGCAATTTGCCTCCAATGTCACACTGCTCCAATTTGTGTAGCAGTCTTCCATGTGCAACAGTATCAAAAGCCTTTCTAAGATCCAAGTATATAATATCAAAGTTATTCCCTGCATCCAGTTCTTTTGTGACTGCATCATAGTATCCAATCAAGTTGGTCAGGCAAGACTTCCCCTTAACAAAACCATGCTGTGTCTGAGCTATAACTGAAGTCTTGTCTAAATGATCCTGCAGTGCTTCTTTAACCGGTGCCTCCATTAATTTTCCTGGAACAGAAATTAAGCTCACAGGTCTATAATTACTTGTGTCAGCCTTTGATCCTCCTTTGTGAATTGGGGTCACATTTGCACATTTCCAGTCTATGGGTACCTCCCCTGAGTCCAAGGAAGCTCTCATAATTATGGCTAAGGGTTTGCTTACTTCCTTTGCTGCCTCCTTTAATATAACTGGATAGATCCCATCCACCCCGGGTGCCTTTCTTGTGTTTATCTTCAACAGTTTCTCCTCCACTTTACTCCCAGTTATTTCAAGATTCTGTAGCTTACTGCTAGAGTTGAATACACCTCTGGCATTCCCCTTGCTGAATAACTCCTCATGTGTGAATGTCGATGCAAAATATTCATTTAGTTTGTTAGCTACCTGAGCAGGATCATCAACAGTTGACCCATCAATATCAAGTGGACCAATCTGATTCATCTCCTTCCTTCTAGAGTTTACATAAGTAAAGAACTCTTTGCTGTTTTTCTTTGCATCCCTTGCCAAGGATTTCTCGTAATCTGCCTTCGCCTGCCTAACCTCCTTTGTAACTTGGTTGCATATCAACTTGTATCTATCATAGGCTTCTGTGTCATGTGTTAATTTGTAAGTATCCCATGCATTTTTCTTCTCTGCCCTATGCCTCATTAGTTCATCTGACATCCATTTTGGCCTAAACCTTGAACAATATTTCTTAGTTGGTATGTAAAGCCTAGTAGCTTCCAAGATAAGTTCTTTGAATGCTTCCCATTTTGAATTTGCTGTTGGTAACATCATCAGTTGGTCCCACTGTATAGAATTTAAATACTGTCTCAGTCCATCGTAGTCGCCTTTACGGAAGCAATAACCCTTCCCTTTACCCCTAATGGTAGTTACCTCTTTCAGTAAATCCCACTTCAGCACACTGTGATCACTGCCACCTAGTGGTTCATTTATCTGCCGATTCTTAATGCATGAAGAATCACTGCTGATAATCAAATCAAGAGTATTACTCCCTCTAGTTGCCTCCCGAACATGCTGATGTAGAAAACAATCATCCAATAAATCCACAAAAGCCCTGCTAGTGTGTGAGTAACCAGCCCCCCAAATTCCAGTCAATATCTGGGAAATTAAAATCTCCCATTATAAGACTCTCTGATTTACTGGCCCACTCTATTTCCCTGTACAGTTCCTTATTATACTCATCAGAGTCATTAGGCCTATAGCACACTCCTACTCTCAATGCTTATGTCACACCAAACTGACTCAACACTGCACTGTCCAGCGATGTCGACTGGCTTCACTTCCTTGGTTTTTATGTGTTTCTTAACTAATAGCATAACCCCTCCCCCCTTCCTATCCTGTCTATCCTTTCTGTAGACGTTGTACTCCCCAAATTGCATTTCTGCATCCCTTATATCTGTGTGACACCACGTCTCTGATATCCCAACAATATCTGCCTTTGATGTTTTGAGCAATACCTCAAATTCATCAAATTTATTTACTAAACTCCTAGCATTGGTGTACACGCAAGTATACCTGCACCTGTTTCTATTCTTAGCTACCCTAACACAACCCATGTGTTTACTTGTACCGCAATGGCTCCTAGCAGTCTCTGAAATACCATGCATCTTGTTTTTCAGGCTTCTGCTCATTCTAATAGAAGCGGTGCAAGAATCTCTTTCACCTCTGCCAGTGGCTACTGTCAATCTATTGGTCTTTGTCTCCCCCCAAGCTAGCAGTTTTCCGACCCACCTAACACTGCCTCGATAGCATCAGCAAATATTCTTGCACCCTTTCTATTTAAGTGTATCCCATCCCTGTAGAAGCAATCTCTCCTGTTAACAAGTACAGTCCAGGCTGAAAAAAATTCTACCCCTTGAGCCTTGCACAATCTTTCCAGGGCCGAATTGATCGACAAGGCTCTCATCATATACTCCCTCCTATCGTGTCTGGGCAGAATTGCAGACACTTTCAAATTCAACCCTAATTCTCGGCTTTTGTTCAACAGTGACCTGTACTTGTTAAGTAATTCTGCCGGTCTCCTACTCTTAATATCGTTAGTGCCAACGTGTACAACTATATCACCTTTTGTGCCCTTAAAAGATGATATTCGCTCTACAACGTCATCAACCTTTGCCCCTGGCAGACATACCCTGGTCCTGTTCCACCTATCTTTTTTACAAAGCATGTTCCCCGTTTCCCTGACAATAGAGTCACCAACAACTACTAGTTCCTTCGGGACCAGCGCATTCTGCCTTGGGGGTTGTCTCTGTGTCACGCGATGCCCAAGTGCAAGCTCTGGCGTTGATGTGGGCAGCTGAGAGCTTGATGGGCCCCTCAATTTAGTTTCTTCGAGGGCATCCACCCTGTCCTTCAAGCTCTCATATAGGCCCACAAGAACGCCGAGTTGTTGCCTGATATTGATACACTCCTTGCATCGCGCACACACAAAGACATCCCCCCTTGGCAGTATCATGTCCCGTACCCGATTGCTCTGCAAACATCAAGCAAATAGTGCATTTTATAAGGCTGTGAGTCAGAGGACAACTGCCCCCCTCAGTTCTGCTCTGAGCCACAGCGCTTCCATTAGCTTGAGCCTTTTGCTTTGCTGCTCTGGTCTGAGTCATGATTCTATTAATTTATTAATTAATTATAATTAATTATGTTATGTTATTAATTATGTTAAATATAATTAATTATATTACGTTTGTAATCTAAGTCGTTATATGTATTTATTTAAACGTACAATTTAACTGCTAACGAAGTTCAACTAACGCTATCTAGTACGGCATACAACTATCGTATCACAATGGCGGGAAAATTACGAACGGTACCGGAGTTGAAACACGTGGAAACCTTTACCGATACTTTTATGCAATTACAAGGCCGAGTAAAGAATAATTACACCAATAATGTACACCAATGCTAGGAGTATAGTTAATAAATTTGATGAGCTTGAAGTGCTAGTCAAGACATCAAAGGCAGATATTGTTGGGATATCAGAAATGTGGTGTCACACGGATATAAGCAGTGCAGAATTGGAATTTGGGGAGTACAGTGTGTACAGGGAGGATAGACAGGATAGGAAGGGAGGAGGGGCTATGCTCTTAGTTAAGGAACACCTAAAATCTAAGGAAATGCATCCAATTGATTTTGATGGACAATACGGTGTTGAGTAGTCTGTTTGGTGTGACATAAGCACTGGGAAAGGAAAAATGAGAGTAGGTGTGTGTTACAGGCCTAATGAATATGATGAGCAATTGAGCAGAGAAATAGAGTGGGCCAGTAAATCGGAATATCTTATAATGGGGGATTTTAACTTTCCACATATTGACTGGAACTTGTGGGTCACTCGCACACTAGCAAGACTTTTGTGGATTTATTGGATGACTGTTTTCTAGAGCAACATGTTCGAGAGGCAACCAGAGTGAGTAATACTTTCGATCTGATTATCGGCAGTGATTATTCATGCATTAAGAATTTGCATATAAAGGAACCACTGGGTGACAGTGATAACAATGTACTGATGTGGGAATTATTTAAAGATGTAATTACCATCAAGACTAAAGGGAAGGGCTTTGCTTTCATAAAGGTGACTACAGAGGTCTCATAGTTTTTAAATTCTGTACAGTGGAATCAACTGAAGATGTTACCAACATTGAATTCTAAATAGGAAGCCTTCGGGGACTTAATTTTAGAGGCTACTAGGCTTTTCATTCCAGCTAAGAAATACTGTTAAAGGTTTAGGCCTAAATGGATGTCAGATGAATTAATGAGGCTCGTGGCAGAGAAGAAGAATGTATGGGATGCATATAAAGTATCAGGTGACACAAGCATATGGCAGGTAAACTAGTCTGTAATCAAGTCACAAAGGAGGTTAGGCAGGTGAAGGCAGATTACTAGAAATCTTTGGCAGAGGATGCAAAGAAAAACAGCAAAGAGTTCTTTACTTATGTAAATTCTTGAAGGAAAGGGATGAATCAGAGTGGACCACTTAACATAGATGAGTTTGCCATTGGTGATCATGCTCAGGTAGCTGATAAACTGAATGAGTATTTTGCACCTACATTCACAGGAGGAGTTATTTAATGAGGGATATGCCAGAAGTTTATCAAACACTAACAGCGAGCTAAGTGATTTTGTAATAACTGAGAACAAAGTGGAGGAGAAATTGTTGAAGTCAAACATAAGGAAGGCACCTGGGGTGGATGGGATCTATCCAGGTATATTAAAGGAGGCAGCAAAGGAAGTAAGCAAACCCTTAGCCATAATTATGAGAGCTTTCTTGGACTCAGGGGAGGTCCCTATGAACTGGAGGTGTGCAAACGCATCACCAATTCACAAAGGGGGTTCAAAAGGTGACACAACTAACTACAGAGCTGTTAGTTTAACATGTGTTCCGGGGAAAATAATGGAATCGCTGGTTAAAGAAGCATTGCAGAATCATCTGGACAAGACTGTAATAATAGTTAAGATACAGCATGGGTTTGTTAAAGGGAGGTCTTGTCTGACCAATTTGATTGGGTACTATGATGTGGTCACAAAGGAACTGAATGCCAAAAATAATTTTGATATCATATACAGATCGACCATCACTAATCCGGCCACTGGTAATCTTGTTCCACCGCTAATTCGGACATAATTTCTGCAAACGTAATTTCAAATTTTCCAGGTCGGCACACTGGCCTGCCGCTACTGTTTTGGTGGCGTTGGTTATAGCATCAGCTGTTGGTGTGAACTTGTAAACACTGGCAAGTCATTCTCACTTGTTTTTCTGCATTTATTATTATAACCTGCTTACATTTAGCCCCAGCCATGGTTCCAATGCATAAAGGAAGTGCCTATCGTGGTGTAAAGCACAACCATCGTACATGATAAAGTTGAACTTCTGAAAAAACTCAACAGCGGTGTGTCTGTGAGAAGTTTAACTCTGCTTAATTGTAAATTCCAGCAATTTCTCTCAGTTCCTCTTATTTTAGTAATTTTCTTTTAGCCATTCCTGTTTAGATTTTTTTTTTACAACACACTTGTACAAACTTGAGGAAGAACACAACACAATATGATGGATAATACAGCGCACTAACTAACTTGTTTTCACAAAATCTCTAATAATGCTGACAAACTTATTGTGACGTTTGAGAGTTTTTTTTTTTTTATTGCAATTAGTTTTATTGCAGTGCTCGCCGCGCGTGTAATAAACTAATCACAAACAACCTTCATATATATGCCGTAATAGCGTCACACGTATGTGGCCGACACGGCTTCTCAAGAAATAAAGAAACCTTCTGGGCCACATATATGCAACATAAAAAAAATTTTTTTTTTTTAATATTAAAACAACAACACTGACATTACAATATTTATTTTAGAATTACTAATCAAATCATTTGCTAAATATTTTTGGGTCCCTGGGAAATTTTTTTCTTAAACTAGCTTTGCAGTTAACCTGATAAAAGTAAGATGAGGTGGTTAGCTGTTGGTTAAACTGTATGTGCTAAAATAACCACCGGTGATCTGGCAAACTCACTAATTCAGCACCCCACAGGTCCCAACACTGCTGGATTAGTGATGGTTGACCTGTACTTGGATTTCAGGAAATCTTTTGATACTGTTGCGCATGGAAGGCTACTGTACAAATTGGAGAGGTATGGCATTAAGGGTAAGTTGCTACAATGGATAAAGGGATGGTTGAGTGGGAGACGACAGAGAGTGGAACTCAATGGACACTGCTCTTCATGGACAAATGTTATTAATGGACTTCCCCAAGGTTCGGCGTTGGGCCCATTGTTGTTTTCAGTATTTATTAATGATAGTGATGAAAGTATATCAGGTTTAATGTCCAAGTTTGCAGATGATACAAAGGTTGGCAGGGTTGTTAACAACAGTAAAGATGGTATGCTACTCCAACTGGATCTAGATAAGTTGGGAAAATGGACTAAGAAGTGGCAACTGAAGTTTAACATTGACAAATGCAAAGCACTGCATATGGGTAGCAATAACCGAAAAGAAACGTACCAACTGTGTGGTACTAGACTCAGGGAAGTGGAAAGTGAAAAAGACCTGGGGGTAATTGTGCAGTCAAATATTTCAGAAAAGCTTTTGATACTGTGGCACATAGAAGACTGCTGTATAAATTAGAGCAGTGTATCATTGAGGGCAAGTAACTGCTGTGGATAAAGGGATGGTTGAGTGGGAGAAGACAAAGTGGTTATCAATGAACATCACTCTTTTTGGACAATTTGTTATTAGTGGAGTCTACCTTGCCAGCCAGGGTTCAGTGCTAGGCCCATTGTTTTTCTATATTTATTAATGATAAAGATGAAGGTGTAATTAGACTTAATATCTAAATTTGCAGATGATACAAAGGTTGGCAGGATGGTTAATAATGGTAACCAAGGTAAAAAAAAAAAGTGAAGTGCAGCCATTATCAACCCACTGCAGGATGGAAGCCTCCTCAACAATTCGTGCTGAGGGTAATGGACCATAATCTGCCATGCTGGTCCAGTGCGGGTTGGCAGATCGACCGTATTCAGCAGTCAGGGGCTTGAACCCCGGTCTACTCAAAGAGCATGTGCTACTGCACTCCCGCTCCTGCCCATTCGGCTACGGTAACCAAGGTATGCTGCTGCAATAAGATCTATAAAAATTAGGCAGATGGACCTGAGAATGATAATTGAAGTTTTATGTATTTTATGTTTATAAAATAAAATTTAATATAGGTTAATGAATAAAATTTTTTTTCTTACAGAATTGATGTTGTGAGGCACATATACCTTATGTGTGTTAAGTTAATGCTAAAAAGCAGTAAACATGCTTTTTAGCATTAACGGGTTATAATTTTTGGCAATAAAAGTACAGTTTATACTGTATATTTATTTCTGCTTTGACAAATGTTAATTAATACATGTCAGTAATCCCACATTAACTACACACAGAGTGGTGGAAAATGAAAAAGACCGGGAATAATTGTGCATTTGGATATGAAGTCCTTTGAGCAGTGCAGATAGGTTGCCAGGACAGCTTATGGGGTTTTGTCAATGATATACAGAAATTTTGGCTCAGCAGGGATTAGTAGTAGTGTGGGTAGTGGTATGGCATGTGATGCAAGAAAGCAAGTGTATGAGCTTATGCAGCATCAGCCAAAAAAAAAAAAAAAAAAAAATCACACCATTCCCTCCAAATGCCTGTCCAGTTCCTCCTTAAATTTATTTAACCTATCATCTTCCACAACGACAGATGGAAGTTTGTTCAGCAATTAACCACCCGCTGGCTAAAGGCAAATTTCCACACATCCGTTCTACATCTATCTTTCCTCAATATTTGAATTTTTGCCCCCTTAGATTCGTAATCTGAACGTGGAAGAATCCCATCGGAATTCAGCGTACTCAACCCATTCAAGGCCTATACACCTCAATCAGATCACCATGCAGGTGCCTAGTCTCCAGCCACTGCAATTTGCAGAACTTAAGCCTCTCTTGGTAAGAGGATCTCCCTTCATTCCCTCACCAATCTTGTTGCCCTTCTCTGTATACGCTCAAGCCAATCTACATCCTTCCTAAAATGAGGCCTCCAGACCTGTACGCAGTACTCAAGACGTGGCCTGACCATTGCTTTATACAGAGGGACAATCACCTCCGTTTCCTTGCTAGCAAAATCTGTACATGACACATGATCGAGGCACCTGGCAGCCTGTCTGCATTGTTCAGAAAACTTCATATCTGACTGCACAATTACTCCCAGGTGCTTTTCATTTTCTACCACCTTAAGTGTAGTACCACACAGTTGGTACGTTTCTCTGGGTTACTTCTACCCATATGTAGTACTTTGCATTTGTCAAGGTTAAACTTCAGTTGCCACTTCTTAGCCAATCTGCCCAAATTTTCTAGATCCTGTTGCAGTAGCACACTGCCATTACTGTCATTAACAACCCTGCCAACCTTTGTATCATCTGCAAACTTCGACACTAAGCCTGATATACCTTCATCAATATCATTGATAAATATACAAAACAACAGAGGAACCAACACCGAACCCTGTGGACTCCACTAATAACATTAGTCCACAAAGAGCAGCACCCATTGATTACCACCCTCTGTCTTCTCCCACTCAACCATTCTTTTATCCATTGTAGCAACTTACCCTTAATACCATTCTACTCAATTTGTACAAGTAGTCTTCCATGCGCAACAGTGTCAAAAGCTTTCCTGAAATCCAAATATATGATACAAAATTATTTTTTGCATCCAGTTCCTTTGTAATCACATCATAATATCCTATCATTTGTTGAATAGGGGGTGGGATGACTTTTAAAATTCAGAATGATGCATTTATTGGTAGATTTCATATAGACAGTTTTAGAGATGTTTTCTCTTGTAAGCAAAATGTCTAGAGAGTGAGAACCTTCAGTTGATTTCTCTTTCCATTTTGAAATTTATCCATGTGTGTTGCTGGTTTGATAGTGTTGAAGAACAATTGCTAGGCTGTTTTGGTCAATGCTCCAAACTTCTTAAACATCGTCAACATATTTATCCTAGAATTTTGATGTGAGAGTGACAATATCAAAGACCTGATCTTCAGAGCTCTCCATAAAGACCTCTGCCAGAGTGGGGACAAAGGATTTGCCCTATCTCAGGGCTGTGTTTTGGATGTAGAAGTAATGCTGACAGATAATGTAGGCTTCACCTACCAAGAGGTCAATACATTTGGGAGATCATTGATGTGGAGTGGTCTGATGATGCCCAAATGGATCTGAGTGTCTATTACGTTTGTTTAGGTATGTTTTTGCATCCGGGAGAGGGATAGTGATAAACATTCAGTTCACATCACAGGCTGCAAGATTTTCTTGATGTTGAAAGGTGATTTGGTTCAGTTTTGAGAGAAAGGTCTTTGTTATTATTATTATTATTAATAGCCATATGGTGCAAGGAAGCCTGAGGCTTATGCTTGCACCAGGAAAAAAAAAAAAGTTCCCGAGTTACCCTGAGAGAGAGAGAGAGAGAGAGAGAGAGAGAGAGAGAGAGAGAGAGAGAGAGAGAGAGAGGAGAGGAGAGAGAGAGAGAGTCGAAAGTGAGAAGGGAATCACCAAGAAAGAGAAGAATGATAATATCCAGCTCAGGACCTGGGTGTGCCAAGCCCATACTCACCAGATGTGAACCCCCAGGGTTATTTTTTGGGTTGACTTTTTGGTGGGTAGATAATCTCTCCCCTCCCCCCCCCAGGTTTCTGCATGATCAGTGTTTTCTATAATTTTTAAATACTGGAAGCTACTATATATATTAAAAAAAAAAAAGTATTGCTGCCAATGCAAATATCATATTGATATTACCAATATTGTATATAGTATGTAAAGTGTAATTAAAGAAGGACATTGTCCAGTGACTTTTGGATACACTTAATTTTAGGAAGCGTTATCTTGTATACTTACAGTTCAGTGGCCACTTCTTAGATACACCTACCCATTTCATTAGGTATTAATACTATGCGATGCAAAGCAAGTTGACAGAGACCTGGACATGCTGTATATGTTCAGCTCATTATAAGAATGGGCAAGACAAAAGATTTAAGTGATTATGAATGTGATATGGTAGTTGACACTAGATGGAATGCTACAAGTATCTCAAGCACTGGCAACTGTGCTAGGGGTTTTCACGTGTCTTGGGTGTATCGAGATATTACTGTTCAATTATAATGGATAAATAATGCAAGAAGTAGGCATTTTCTGAATCTGCGAATGCCTAAGGGGGGGGGGGAAACCTATTTATTCATACATTCCCTGTTGCCAAAAAGTGCCAATCCAATTCTGCTTTGAACTTCACCACACTCTCTGCCTTGACACACCCTGACAGCATTTAAGAATGGTCTCAATTGACACCATGTGATAAGGGCAGTTTAGTTTATTGGTATTCTTATGTTAAAAATTATAGTTTCTACTAGCCAGAGCAAATACTAAACTGTTTGGCTATGTTTCTGCATTTGTTTCCTGTCATCCCCATTTTTTGAGAACTAATGATAGGAGTTCATAGGCAAATCCAGAATGTAAGGCATTATAGTTAATATTTGTATTATGTGTCTAGTAGAAGCTTATAGAAAGGAAAGCATGATTTCAGTGAGATTGAACATCTAAATATTATCCATGTTTTTGAAAAATACAGATAATATTTAACCAAAATGCTTAACAAATAGCTAAAGTAATATAGAACTAATATTCTTTTGTTGTGTCTTCTTAGCCATCTAATTAATGATCATTGATAATTTTTTATGCAGGTACTGTCAGCATGTGGTCCCCAAATACTGATGAACCTCTTATAAAAATGTTGTGCCATCAAAATCCTGTCAGAGCTGTTGCTGTTGATAATCAAGGATTGTAAGTATACTCCATTTTATATGATTCTGTGTATTTTCACTTGCCGTTTATTAAATAATGGAATTGTTGAATTAACAATAAAAATTAAAAATTATGTTGAAGCAGTTGTGTGGAATACATTTCAACATATGCCAAATGATGAGTACACATAAAGCACAAAAGAGTTTTAAAGAGGAATAATTGTTGCATGCCACATAGAGGAAACATCTGTATGTGCTATTGCTCAAGAATTAAACATTCCCAAGTCTGCACTATAGCCTTAGCTGCCGATGCACCAAAAAAAAAACAAACAAACAACGAACACTCCCAAGTCTGCAGTCAGTGACATACCAAAGAAAGTCTAAAGTGACATTAACCCACCAACTACCTGGTAAGAATAAAATACTGACTCACAGCAGCTGATGTATCTTATGATGGTTATTTACCTACCATTGCCATTATGATTTAGAGAATCTGAGATTGGAGCTCAAACACAACAAAAGCAAATACACGCTGTCATTTGGCACAGTATGCAAAGCACACTAAACCTAGATTGTGGACCAGTGGATGCTGGTTCTGTGTGGTGGGTCACACTATCATGTTCTACATGATGTTTGGATATGCCTGGAGAATGCATACTGTCTGGGCATGTTGTCTGAATTCTTTAATTCTTGGAAGAAGTAACAGTTTCTCCTTCCAGTTTCAAATTCTTGAAGTTGGGAGGAGGGTATGTCATAGTTCCAAGGGTGTTTCTTGTGGTATGGCCTAAGTCCACTGGTGGTTTCAGTTCATGGAACCATGAATGCTGTGTCATACATTGATGTCCTCAACAGAACTGTGTGCTCTGTGTTGTGGCAAACAGCCTTTACATCTGCCAACATGACATTTCATATTACAAATCAAGGATTGTGAGTGTGTTTGAAGAGAATAACATCAAAAACATCACAAGGCTCTTACAGACTCCAACCTCAACCCAGTTAAACATAATTTGTTGGAATGCATAATTAGGGCAAGGCCAAGATGGCCCCCTTATTATTAGTGGAGCACAGTACTTCCCAGCTTTCCACCTTTAATAGTGCTATTAATTTCTTTGAATGAATATATGTTCATAATTATAAGCATTTCAGGATAAGGTATGTTTATGTTCATATGAAATTTTGGTCATATCAGCTAACTCTGAGTTCAATTTGATGATGGAAAGTACCATCTCATGTGCTTTATTAATGCATGAGATGATACATGCTGTCTCTAGAATTGTGACAGAAATGCACTTCCTATCCTTCTTTTATTTTTAACTTTAACCCTCTCCCCACTTTTTGAGGCAGATTCTAATATTTTATATGAAAGTCAGTGTTCTTTTCCTTTTTTTATTTATTTTTTGTTTATTTCTTTTGCAGATAATTTTCTTCACAAAGAGGTGTCTTATGATAATTCTGCACGTACTTTCTTGTAGTTCGGGAATTGGTTATCAATAATCCACAGTTACCAGAAAACATGAAATAATCATTAATATGGCTAAAATATGAAATAGCAAGTGCTTAAAAAACGGTACTCACCTTTGAATAAATCTGCAATAATTTTTAAAAAGATTGGTAATTAAATCATTTTGGTGGGAAGGTAAAGTAAAGGAGTTAAGGAGGGTGTTAAGGGTGATTTGACAGAATTTAAAATGGGCCCAAGGAAGTAGAAGTGCACATCTCCAATCCTAGGTTGTTATTAGAGAAGGAAGAAATCATTAAGAGTGAATTAAAATTTAAAAACGGATAATATAGTATAACGGAGCCAATAGTCGTTACGAAGGACTTTCGATGGTTATAACGTCTTCAGTTGGCAAATTGGGCAGGAAGCGAACGTGTGCTGTATTTTAAAGGTTGTCTGAGCTTCCCATGATGCCTTTTTGGACATGTGGGAACGTCAGCTGCGAGAGGTTCCAAGCCGGGGAAAGGTTGAAGAGAAGTTTCATGTTTATGATGTTGAGGTTAGAATGGAATCGGCGTAGTGTGTATATAATTTTATTTCTGAAGGAAAGGGTTGCAAAATTTGAAAATCAAATTAAAAAATAGAAAATCAAATTATATACATGCTATGCCGATGACATCCTCATAATAGGTAATAGATCCTCTTAAAGTTCAATTCTATACATGACAGGCTCAAACTTACCCTTGTAATCGGAATGAACAACCAGATCAATTTTTTAATCTTACCATCTTCAAAACAGATACAAAATTAAGCACAAAAATTTTCAGAAAAAATACATATACCAGAAAATACCTTCATTTCACTTCGCACCACCCCCTCAGCACAAAAAAAAGCTGTCTTATACAACCAAATCCATAATGCCATCAAATTCAGTTCCTCACAAAATGATTTACAAAATGAACTTCAATATCTCATGGAGAAATTCATATCTAGAAACTACCTTCCCCAACTCGTCTCTTACACAATCTCCACTGTTAAAAATAAAATTAATAACCCATCCAAACATAATAATAAAAAAACAAACACACGCACAATTCTCCTCTACCATAACAAACTTGCAGGACAATTCCACTGCATATTTAAAGGTACAGACATTTCGCTCACCTTTTCCACGTACAATAAATTAGGTTCCTTTTTTAATTCCTATAAAGATATACATAAATACCCCACTAGTGACCTCAACGTTATTATATATCTTATTAAATGCCAGCCCAACTGCGACGCCTGCTACATTGGCAGCACCACCACAAAATTCGGTTCTACTAAAACCTCCAACACCCGCACATACTACCACCAAAACAGTTTTAGAACAGGCCAATCCAGTACAGAACTTACAATACATGCTAATAACTCCCTCCCCCCCCCCTTGTCGATTCTACTATCACCATTGTTAAACTCAAATCCAGCCACAAAATTCTTCACTATGAAGTACTTATTATTGAATGGTTCCGGCACCATTCTAACCTCAACATCATAAACATGAAACTTCTTTTCAACTTTTCCCCGGCTTGGAACCTCTCGCAGCTGACGTTCCCACATGTCCAAAAAAGCATCATGGGAAGCTGAGACAACCTTTAAAGTACAGCACGTGTTCACTTCCCACCCAATTTGCCAACTGAAGACGTTATAACCAACGAAAGTCCTTTGTAACGACTATTGGCTCCGTCATACTATATTATCCATTTTTAAATTTTAATTCACTCAATGATTTCTTCCTTCTCTAATGACAACCTAGGATTGGAGATGTGCACTTCTACTTCCTTGGGCCTATTTTAAATTCCGTCAAATTACCCTTAACACCCTTCTTAATTCTTTTACTTTACCTTCCTCCCACCAAAATGATTTAATTACCATTCTTTTTAAAAATTATTGCAAATTTACTCAAAGGTGAGTACCGTTTTTTAAGCACTTGCTATTTCATATTTTAGTCTAATACTCATGGTATTATAAGATTTCTATAATTTTTAGTAATTTGTCATTAATATGGCATAAAATTTGGCAAGTTCATGTAGGAAGCTTTCAATTTTAATGTTACAATCGGAACTTTTATAATAACCAGAAGTGGGGCAGTTGTAAAAACTTACCAGTATTCTCTCATAAAATATAGAAACAGTGTATATAAACCATTAAAAACTTCATTTATCACTATTAGAACATAAATAGACCACAATTTGTTAATTATAAAAAATTAAATCATGGATTGAAGGTTTGTTGCTAACGCTCTTTTCATTGGTGAACCTTCCATTATAAACTTACTCCTTAAATACCTTTAACTAATGTACCAGATTAAAATTTACTGTGGAAACTGAAGAGCTGCATTCATAAATTTTTTTTTTTTTAATTCTGCTATCATCAGACAAAAATAAATTTTTAAATGATTTATGATTAGCTTCAAAATTAGTAACAAATTATCCCACACCATTACAAATAACATGGTGCTGAGAAATCAGCAAGAGAATATTGTTTATCAAATAAATTTTGTGGAGCTCTATATTTTGATAAAACTAAAATAAAATTGATAAAGGAAATACTAATGATTAAAACTTCACTAATGGAAGAAATGGCCAAAAATGGGGGGGGGGGCGGACAAGGAAAGAATTAAAGGAAGAATTATATTAAGAAATTTAGAAATAAAATGATGAATAGAAATAATCAGACACAAAATATGACTGCATATGGCTTAATTTATTTGTTAATGATGTCTATCCAACACTGATTGGGAATTAAATGATTTGTGATAGCTGAATGGAAGCTGGAAGAGAAATTGTTACAGCTCAAAATGAACAAAGCATCTGGGACCGATGGACTGTATCCAGTTATATTAAAAGAAAACAAATGGTAGCCAAACTATAAGCTGTAATACTGAGAGCATCCTTGGATCCAAGGGAAGTCCCTACTTGATTGGAGATGTGCAAATGTTGCTTCTATTTAAAGGAGTGGTTCAAAGGGTCAGTGGGTAACTATAGACCTGTATGTTTGACTTCTGTGCCATGGAAGATAATGCAGTCAATAGTTAAAACCATAATGCGAGATCATCTTAATAGGAATGAAGTCATAAGGCAGTTACAGCATGGATTTGTTAAAGGGACATGGATCTCCTGCCATCAAACTACCACTTTTTCAGAATCATAAAATTTTGCTGAAGGGGCAGCATTTCAGTAACATAGACAAGGTGAAAAATGCAAAACCAGTTGCTATGAACAGCATTCTGGAAAATTTCCATTGCTGTTTCCAGCAACTGCACATCTGATAGCAAAAATGCATAGTTGTCCAATGACACTATTTTGAGGACAGTGTTGTGTAATTTTGAATTTGCATTATCAGTTGTTGATGACATGATGACAGCAAACTCTTTGTTAGAACTTTCTGAGTCATTGTATCATTTTTATGTTTCTGAGAAAGAATCTGTATTTGTTCTCATCGCTTTTTGTTACAGTCTCTTCATTGTAATTACACTTGTTGACTGGGATTTTGTGCTTGAAGCTTACCTAGGATTTTTTTAATGGTTTTAGATGCCAGATGCTATCAGGCATATGCAAATACTCATAAGAAGACTTGTCTAAAAGATATATATTATGAAAGTCACTCTAGGTGCAGATATTACAATATGTATTCATGTTTTTCTAGGCATGCACAATCCCATTTCATTGCCTTCTTTAACCTGTTTTGGTGGAGAGTCTTCCACATGTGAATTGGTTTCCTACAGTAAATTTTGATAGCAGCAGGCTCTGCAGAGTGAGTTTTTTCATGGAACTTTGAAATTTTGCAAAAAAAAAAATTGTTTTGAAAATTTAAAGCATTTATGTACAAAAACTTTGTACACAAATACTTAAATATTATTGTCTTAAAATATTAATAAAAATTAAAAAAAATCATAAAAAGTTCATAAACTTGTCATTTCTGTTTTGATGCAGTAATATTTTCTACATCTGTTAATCTCTTATGTGATTTGATTTATAAAATTCTCTATTTGAATTCCACTGAAATTCTTCAACTTCGTCTATTTGTAAAATAGATAACTGATGTCAACAGGTATCTCCCATTTTCAAAGCTATTTTCATGTTGCTATCTATTAAAAACTGTGTAAGAGATGGTAGCACATACTAGAAAAAAATTCAAGAAATTTTGCACATTGTGTCCATTAATGTATAAATTATATTGAAATTTTTAGGGCTCTGAGGAATATGAACTTAAAAACAGATCTATGTATATACTACTTGAAAGTTAATACAGTAGAGGAATATGTTGCTCATTGTGGTGGGCATAAACAAGAGGTCATAATTGATTGATTATACTTATATCATCTGAATAATTCATTCAGTTATATCATTCAAGTTATATAATTTGATTTTATCATTTGAGTTATATCATTCTGTTATTTTGATTATTAAAATCTTGAAAGGTGATGTAGTGAAATTCGAGCTCCAAGAAATATAAGTTTTGCCGGAGAAGGTAAAGAAGGCCAACATGAGAACGACGAGAAAAGTCGGATAACTTACGTGGAAAATTAGTTTCCAGATACAGTCAGTCCTCGTATAGCACGATAGTTGCGTTCCTAGAAACCCTCGTGCAATATAAACAACAGGCCCTATGGGAAAAATTGGGTTAGGTGCCCACCACCCAAGACTGAACACACATTTGTAACCAAAACATTACCAAACACAATAAATAATCGTAATAAAATACTTACGCATTTTATTACAACTATTACGTAATAAAATATTGCTAATGCTTTTACTTCTATCGTAAGCAAACTTGTTTTTTGTTTGATTTTCTATCCAAACAGATGACAGCCGTTCCATCTCTTCAAATTCTTTGTGTCTTAATCTAATGGATTTTAATTACACTTTGAGTTGTTCCTGCTATGAAAGTTGTTTTTATTTTCTCTGCATTCTTTCTAATTCTCGGCGTTGCCTCATTTAGGTCTGTACCACGTGGAATATCACATGGTCTTTCATTTCGCTCAAAGCGTTTCACAATTTCATATTTTTTCTCTATCGACAGAGGCGGACTGGCCATAAGCCTTACCAGGGAAACCCTGGGGCACGAAGGCCGGTGTGATTTTGGCCATTAACCATAGTATGAGGCCACTGTAAATTTTTCCGGGTAAGAATTTTTGACCCAGTCCGCCTCTGTTTATCGATATTGCTTTTCTTTTTCTCTCTGAATCTGTAGTGTCTTCACCAGGATGCTTCCTTTTCACACCTTTTAAGTATTTTACTCATTTTAGGGAATAAAGCAAAATTACAAAACGAGGAGGTATGCTTGATACACATAAACAAAGCTGCGCGCGCGTGTAGCAACTGAATAAACAACACCGTAAAGGCAGAGATGCGCTATTAACACCTCACATTTTACTAAAGCACATTTCTTGGGGTTACTACCATAAAACAATAAAAACAATTTCCAGTTGCGTTTCTGCTAGTGGAATCTGTTATAAACTGGTAGTAAACTCGATCTAATTACATTTTCGGTTCCCCTTCACTGATATAAGAAACATAAATACATTTTCAGAATCTCTTCTTCATTCCTATCGTGTTGCGTTCAGTTGGGGTGATTCTGCGTTCGACTGCCATTTCTTGTAAACACAAAGGCGAATCGTGCATAAGCGAATTTGGTTCGTGTTATATAAGATATCGTTCCCCTATTTATAAATCGTGTATGATCGAATTCGTGTAGTGTAAACACGTGTTATACGAGGACTGACTGTACAGCACTAGCGCTGCTCGCTCGGTAAACAGACAGTAGGTGTTATTGGTCTGGAGCAAAGTCAAGAACAATATATTGATTGACAGGTAGGCGTGGCAAACAATATGCTGATTGGTGCGGGAAGACAACACACGATAACATTGATTTAGTAGCACTCAGCACTAATGGTAACTTGCCCTAATGAATGCTTTCCATAGTGGTGAAAAAAGGTCAGGTTACCTCCACTTGAATCCCATGAGAGCTTGAACCTCTCCCGAAGTGGAGGGGGTAACCTAACCTTTTTTCTTTAGAATTGTGAGTGGACTAACACATAAATTATTTATTAACAAAATGTTAATTTTTTATTACTGTACTTTATTTTTAAAGATGCTCGTGCAGATACACATGTATCATAATGTCAATAGTTATTCACTATATATATATATATATATATATATATATATATAAAAAGAATTTTTCTTCCTTTTCCTATTATTTCCTAACCTAACGTTAAATATTAGGTCACGAAATATAAGGAAACTTTTTCTATTATTCCTAACCTACCATTTAAGGTCAGGTTACGAAATATAATGAAAAATAAAGAAATCTTTTTCTTTTTTCATAACCAAACCTTAAATCAACAATATAGTAAAAACACGAACTCCAAAAATCTGCTTTTAATAATAAGAAAAAAACATAATGAAGAACATAAAAATGAACAGAACGAAACTTTTATTAATTTAGTTTTCATCAGAAAATCAACCAACGTTTTATTTTCCTTCCAAATTTCTTCCATCTTTAAAAGATTCATTGCTACTATTACCTGTTTACCATTCATCACAAAACTATTATGCACCTTCTTTACTCATAAATACACATCATAATGCCAACCAATGACTACACAGTAGCTTGTCGTCTGTCGCACCCACCACCAATCATTTCATCGTTTGCCATGCCTACCCGTCAATCAATATATCATTCTTGATTTCGGCTCCAGACCGATAACACTTACCATCTGTTTACCGAGTGAGCAGCGCTAGAGTCTGGTGTTGGGAAACTAATTTTCCACCTAAGTTATCTGACGTTTCTCGTCGTTCTCGTGTTGGCTTTCTTTACCATGGGCAGGAGCAGCAGTGCGCAACACACACTTCTTGATTAGACTGGGGTTCGAGCCCATGACCACCAAATATAGAGGATGCGGAAAGGTCAGGGAATGACCACCGCATATCCCCGGAGCAATATGGCCTTAGTTGCTAATGCTCCTGAAAACCAAATAACAACTTAACCGTTTTGTCATTTTATTTACTTGATTATCTTATTAAATCGTACTTTATGAGTAGCTTTATAGATCTAGTTACACTTGTTATTTTTATTTTTAATTTAGATAGAGATTTTGTAGGTTACTACTTAATATCCGTTGTTTTGTTCGAATCTTGCTGCCATTGTTATAGAGTGAGTGGTAGGGAATTCAAATTTTTAATTGTCATAAATAGGTAGCTAACGTAAAACTAGATAGCATAGTACATATCACTGCATTTAGAAATCTATTAGATAGTGTAGTATTGATAATTGATTAATCTTATTAATTTTCATTGTATTCAATCAGATATCATGCCCCAGACCAGAGCACCAAAGCAACAAGCACAAAGTAGCAGGAGCACTGCACTGTGGCTTGGGGGAGAACTGAGGGGGGGGGCAGTTCATAGCCTCACAAAATGTGTGGATTGTGAAATGTTTGCAGATTGTTCTAAAACAGGACATGGTCTAGCCAAGGTGTGTGTGTGTGTGTGTGTGTGCGCGCGCGCGCATGCATGCATACATGCATGCGCGCACACTCTAGGTTAAGAGAGTGTCAAGAAATTAGGCTGCAGCTCAGTGTTCTGATGGGTGCCTAGTTTGAAGAGTCGGATGGATGCTCCTGTATTAAAGTGGGGGACCCATCAAGCCAGATGGGTTGATGGGTCCCCCATCAATGCCAGAGCTCCCTCTTCGGCATCAGGCTACACAGTGGCAATCTCCAAGGCAAAATGCACTGGTCCCTCAGGAGAGAGTTATTATCGGTGACACCATTGTCAGGGAGACGGGTAATAAATTGTGTAAAAAGGATAAAAAGGTGGAATAAGACCAGGGTATGCCTGCCAGGGGCAAAAGTTGATGACATTATAGAGCAGATATTACCTTTTAAAGGCACAAAGGGTAATATTGTTGTACACGTTGGCACTAATGACATTAAGATAGGAGATCTGCAGACTTACTTAACAATTATAGGTCAATGTTGAAAAAAATTGTGAGTTAGGGTTAATTTGAAAGTGCCTGCAATTCTGCCCAGACATGATAGCAGGAAGTACATGATGAGAGCCTTGTCAATCAATTCTGCCCTGGAGAGATTGTGCCAGGCTCATGGGGTAGAATTTTTCTCAGCACGGTCTGTGCTTGTTAACAGAAGAGACTGCTTCTACAGGGATGGGATACACTTAAATAAAACTGTAACCCGGTACATGTGTTCCTTAAAATCTCCTCATTATGGTATTTCGCGCATTAGAAAAAACAGGGCTTATGAAAAAAATAGGGATAGCGGTTGAGCACCCAAAAAAAAAAACGTTCAGTCTAGTAAGTAAAATACAAAAAAAAAAAGTTAGAAACCGTATAAAATTGCTAATTTCAGTTTAAACATCTTAGTCTAGTAAGTAAAATACTAAAAAAAAAGTTAGAAACCGTATAAAATTGCTAATGCAGTTTAAACATCTTTAATTTCTAATAAATAAATATAGCAATGTAATATATGCATACTATTGATATATCTGTTCTCTAACATTTTTTTTTTTTTTTATTGTAAAATTTAAAACAGTAAAAAAGATAAGCAATCAATAACGACGAACATGGCACGCATAAATTGCACAAGTGAGATACGGAACAACAAGTCTATGAAGTTTAAAAAATAGGAATGAACAGAAGATTCTGAAAATTTATTTGTTTTTTATATGATTGAAGATTCCATGGATGGAGAAACACATTTCACCATAATAACATAAAAACCCACAGAATTCCAGCTATCAGTATTACCGCAAATGCAATAAGATCAAGTTTACTACCCATTTATAATTTGATTGTACTAACAGTAAATGCAATAATTTTTATGGTTTTATGGTAGTGACCTCCAGAAATGTGCTCCTGTGCTCACGCTATATCAACTCACGAAATTTCTGTTTGACCAGAAAAATATGAGCTCCTGAAAACATGAGTCGGCTTACAATATCACGTGTTCTTTTGTGAATACAGCAAATGACAACAGTGTGTCTCCGACCAATACAACTACAGTAAATGGAAAATACAGCTCACACATTTATTTGAAATGTGTGAGAGCCATTAAACTAGTTTGTTTAAGCTTTGTAAACTTGTATATATTGCTGCGCAGATCGCTACGCAGATTGCTGCGCAGATCGGTTTTGCATTCACCTGGTTACTGGTAGACAAAATTGCACAAGAGCCAACACAAAAATTGCATTGTTCTATAATATATCAGTCACGTTGGAGCAAATTCGCGTTGCAAAAATGCACGTAATAGCAGAACTGACCGTATTTCAATTTCAAGAAAGCTTTTGACAGTGTACAAATTGGAGTAGTATGGTATTAATGATGGATAATGTATAAAAGGATGGTTGAGTGGGAGGAAGGCAGAGAGTGGTAATCAATGGATGCTGCTCTTCGTGGACAATGTTATTAATGGTATCCCCCAGCGTCCAGTGTTGGACCCACTGTTGTTTTGAATATTTATCAATGATATTGATGAAGGTATATCAAACTTAATGTTGAAGTTTTCAGTTGATACAAAAGTTGGCAGGGTTGTTAATGACAGTAGTGGCAGTGTGCTACAGCAACAGTGTCTAGAAAATTTGGGCAGAGTGGCTGAGAAGTGGCAACTGAAGTTTAACATTGACAAATGCAAAGTACTGCATATGGGTAGAAGTAACCCCAGAGAAATGTACCAAATGTGTGGTACTACACTTAGGCTGGTAGAAAATGAAAAAGACCTGGGAGTAATTGTGTAGTCAGATGTGAAACTTTCTGAGCAGTGAAGACAGGAGCAGGCCGGCCGCTAGTTAGTACACCGGACTGAACCTATTGGTAACTCTCTAGGAAGCTTCCGGATCAGCTAGTGTATAATCTTGCTACCTCTACTCTGCCAGATAGTGACTGGAGGGAGTCCGAGTAGTGTGTATGCGGGGAGCATTGTCGAGGCCACGTTATGTCAAGGATCTGGGTATATTCTTACCACATGTAGCCATATCCAAAAATTTTATTACTTCATACAGCATGTCCCACCCACTTTTTCTTACTATTGAATACACCATGAATTGTCAAAATAATAGAGCAAGCTTATCTGCGAAAAGATCTAAACCTCCCAAGGACTTCCTAATTCATTTCACAAATATACGTGGTCTCAATTCTAATCTCAACGATGTCCATTTCCACTTGCAGTCTTCCAAACTCCATGTACTTTTTCTGACTGAATCTCAGTTACCAGTTGATTCAACTATTGCTCATCTCAGATGTCCAAATTATTTGCTGTATGATTCCTTTCGCCTTAAAGGTGGTACTTGTGCATATGTCCATTCTGATATTCCCTGTCAAAGACTTGGCAATTTGGAATCTCCTCTCTTTGATCTTCTCTGGCTTAAAATCTCTCTACCTCATTGTGTAAAATTCATCTGTTGTCTCTACCGTTCTCCCAACTCCACTAATCACTTGGAGCTCTTTGACTTCCTCTCTTTGCAACTTGACTTTCTCCAGTCCAACTTTCCTAACAGTGAGGTAATTTTCCTTGGTGATTTTAACGTTCACAACTCCAGCTGGCTTCCGTTTTCTAGTCACACCGACTCAGCAGGTCGAGATGCTGAGGCTTTTGCAATTACTAATGACCTAGCACAAATTGTTCATTTACCTACAAGAATACCGGACAATCCTAATCATACAGCCAATACGCTTGATCTTTTTCTCACAAACACCCCTTCTAAGTACACGGTCGAAGTGAGAGGTCCTTTAGGCACTTCAGATCACAACTTGGTGATTGCCTCTTCTCCAATGGAACCTTTATCTCATGGCTATTCCCAACCTCGTATTGTTTGGCATTACAAGAATGCAAAATGGGATGACCTGCGAGACTTCTTTTCTTCTTTTCCTTGGTCTGATTACTGTTTCAAAACTTCTGATGTCAACGTTTGCTCAGATCGTGTCATTGAAATTATTCTTGCAGGAATGGAATCCTTTATCCCACACTCCACTTTAAAATCTCGTCCTTTATCTAAACCTTGGTTTTCCAATAAATGTGCTAAGGCTGTTCAAGAGAAGAACGTTGCATATCGTAATTGGCTTGTTTCTAATTCTTCAGTTTCATTTTCTGCCTACACCAAAGCTCGCAACAATTGTAAAGCAGTTATTAATCAGTCCAAACTAGAGTTTGAACAGGCTAAGAGTAGAAAACTTGCTTCTTGCCCTAATGGTAGCCGAGCATTCTGGTCTCTTGCCAAAGCTATTGGCCGCAACTTTTGCCCATCTCTGCTCCCACCTCTGTCCAAACCAGATGGTTCTGTTGTCACTTCTGCCAAGGATAAAGCTGACGTGCTAGCATCCCATTTTTCTTTGAGCTCATGTATTAATGATCTTGGTAAAACACCTCCCACCATTCCTAACACGCTCCATTCAATGCCTCCTGTGGTCTTCCGTCAAAAGGATATCAGAAGGATTTTGATGAATCTTGATGCTAAGAAAGCTCCAGGTCCTGATGGTATTTCTCCACTTGTTCTCAAAACCTGTGCTCCTGAACTTATTCCTATTCTTTGCCGCCTTTTTTCACTTTCTTATTCCAAAGGTGTTTTTCCTTCTGCTTGGAAATTTGCTCATATCCAGCCAGTTCCTAAAAAGGGTGACAAATCCCTCCCATCCAATTATCGTCCCATTGCAATTACTTCTACTCTTTCTAAAGTAATGGAGAAATCAATTAACCGCCAACTCTTAAACTACCTAGAAACCTTCCATCTGATCAACGATCGCCAGTATGGATTCCGTCAGTGTCAATCCACTGGTGATATTCTGGCTTATGTTACCCATTTATGGACTAATTCAATGGAAAGGTTCGGTGAAACACAAGTAGTTGCTCTTGACATCTCAAAGGCTTTTGATCGTGTTTGGCATAAAGATCTTCTAAACAAGCTTCCATCTTATGGTTTGCCAACTGTTTTTAGTAATTGGTTATCCAGTTTTCTCTCTGATCGCTCACTGAGGGTGATGGTAGATGGCTCTCTGTCTTCTAACTTCTCCACTAATGCCGGTGTCCCCCAAGGTTCAGTTCTTTCCCCCACTCTTTTCCTCTTGTATATCAATGACCTTCTTCCATTGACTGGAAATTCTATCCATAGTTTTGCCGATGATAGCACATTGCATTCAACTTTCCATTTTGAGAAACCTTGTCCTGCTCAATCAGCTTCAAGTTCTCGAAAATCTGCTGCCAATTCCTTAAATGCCGATCTTCAGGTAATTCTCCAGTTGGGCAAAGACAACTTAGTTGATTTCAACCCTTCTAAAACTCAATCTTGTCTTATATCTCGCAAAAAGGATTCTTCTGCTCCTATGCTTATCTTTAGTGACACTCCGATTTCTAGGCAAAATGATATATCTCTTTTGGGGATTACCCTGACTTCTAATCTCTCTCTTGGCACAAGCACATTACAAATATTGCTTCCTCTGCATCTAAAAAACTTGGTTTTCTCTTTCGCTCTCGGCGTTACTTTTCTCCCAATCAGCTGCTCGTATAAATCGCAAATCCGCCCTGCCATGGAATATTGTTCCCACATCTGGGGTGGTGCCCCCAAAACCTCTCTCAGGCTTCTTGATTCCATTCAGAAGAGGGCAGTTAGGTTAATTAATGATTCATCTCTAACAGAGTCTCTCCACTCGCTGTCTCATAGACGCACTGTTTCTGCTGCATGCCTCTTCTACAGATACTTCCATGGGCACTGTTCTTCTGAATTGGCTTCTATAATTCCTGCTCTCTCTTTCAAAACAGTCCGAACACGTGCCTCCACCAGCCAACATCCATTTACTGTCCAACTTCAAATGCACAGAACCAACTTTTCATCTTCCTCATTTATTCATTCAACTGCCGTTTTCTGGAACAACCTTCCTTCATACGTATTTCCTGAAAATTACAATCTTCAGAAGTTCAAGTCCAATGTCAACAAATATCTTCTTTCGTCTTCTCAATCTCCAACATCTCCAACCCAAGCACGGTACTAAGTACTATAGGTTATAATACCTCTCGTGTTTGGGGTTCTCATAAAAAAAAAAAAAAAAAAAAAAGGTCATGGGGTATTGTCAATGACATACAGGAATTTTAATAGTAGGCAAAGGGAGTGATTATCCCTTTGTATAAGGCAATAGTCGGGCCACACCTTGAGCACTGCACACAGGTCTGGAGGCCCTATTTTAGGAAGGATGTAAAGTTGCTCGAGCGAAGGGCATCTAAATTGGTGAGGGGAATGGGAATACAGAGAAGGGCATCTAAATTGGTGAGGGGAATGGGAATACAGAGAAGGGCATCTAAATTGGTGAGGGGAATGGGAATACTACAGAGAAGGGCATCTAAATTGGTGAGGGGAATGGGAATACAGAAAGGGGCATCTAAATTGGTGAGGGGAATGAAAGGGTGGTCCTTACCAAGAAAGGCTTAAGTTATGCAAATTGCAGCATCCGGAGACTAGGCATCTGAGGTGTATGAGGCCTTGAATGGGTTTAGCAGGCTCAATTCTGATGGGATTCTTCCTCTTGCTCAGATTACGAGCCCGAGGGGGCATACATTTAAATGAGGAAAGACAGTTATAGAATAGATGTGTGGAAATTTACCTTTGGCCACCGGGTAGTTGATTGCTGGAACAAACTTCATCTGTCGTTGTGGAAGTTGATAGCTTAAATAAATTTAAGGAGGAACTGGACAAACGTTTAGTGGGTATGGATGTGTGAAATGTTTTTTTTTTTTTTTTTTTTTTTTGGCTGATGCTATATAAGCTTGGGTTCTTGCATCACAAGCGTCTACTACTACTATTAGTGGCAAATGTAGAATTGTTAGTGATACACAGCAAATACATTACTGCGAAGCAGGCCTTAACAAATTTTCAAGATCTAGGTACCACTGCCAAAAGTTAGTGATCGGGGGAAGGAGGTGGCATATCATGGATAAAAAAAAAGCTTCTAAAAACCATTACGCAGTTAACTGGAGCTATGTCATGTTCTCAATCTTGTTAAAATGAACATTTAACTAGAAATACCAAGAAATACCAATTTCACTAGCAACTTCATAACAGATAGTTCAGCACTGATGACTCCCGATTAGATCACGAACATAAGCAATTAAATCATTGTATTTTAAAATTGAAGGGTTGCCAGACTGAGGACCATCTTCAATGGCCAAGCAATCCTCTATTAACTTTGTGAACCACTTAAAAGTCTTTGAATGATACATAGCATCTTCTCAGAAAGCTGTTTTTAATATTTTGTGGGTTTCTGTTGTACTTTTCTTTAATTTGAAACTAAATTTGATGCAGATTTGCTGCTCAGCAAATTCACATTACAGGTAGTTCTCGACTTTACGAGTTAATTCGTTCCTAGCATGTGCTCATAAAGCAAAAAGTCATAAAGTTGGAATTTATTTCCCATAGACATAAGGTTAAAAATAGGGTTACGTTTTCAACAATGAAATTAGTTAGCTAATTAGTTTGTTTAAACAATGATTGATTTATCAAAAGAAATGAAAACGTAGCCTGTAAAATCAAGCAAATTATAATAATAGAGAAATTATTTACGACAAATATTAAAGAATGTTTATTCTTCACCATTGACTTAATGCACACTCATTGATCTCATTATTGGCTCGGCACTTGTTGGTTTGTTGCACAAGGAGTCGTCTTCTTCAGAAATGTTTCAAGAGGCATTTGTTTCCAAGATAATCTTCTCTTTTAATTATAAATTTCATGATTGCATGCATAAGCATTTTTTAATAGCACATACAAATTGCAACTAACACGATTTGCACGGAGTAACAAGTTTACGAAGCTTAAAAAAAAAAAGGAACGAAGAGAAGATTCTGAAAATTTATTTATTTTTTTTATAAACTGAATATTTGAGTAAAGGGGAAAACACGTCCCACCATAATAACGCAAAATTATAAGTGTGAAATAACTGGAATTCCAAAAATGAATTCCAGTTATCGGTATTTTCGCAAATGCAAGAAGATCGAGTTTACTACCCGTTTATAATTGCTTGCAGTAACAGAAAAGCCCAATAAACTGGAAAGTGCAAATTCTTTTTATTGTTTTATGGTTGTGACCTCCAGAAAGGCACCTTCGTAGCCAGATGGTCAGGAGCAGCAGTGTGCAGCACATGCTACTTGATTAGACCGGGGTTTGAGCCCGTGACCACCAAATACGGAGGATGTAGAAAGGTCAGGGAATGACCACTGCATATCCCTGGAGCAATATGGCCTTAATTGCTAATGCTCCTAAAAACCAAATAATAACAACAACAACGACGACGACCTCCGGAAATGCGCTTTAGAAAAATATCACAAAGGCGTTTAAAATCGATTCTTGTAACGGAACATGATAACGATGAAAGTAGTGCATTTTAATGATTTGAATTGGTAACTAATACAATTTACAAACCATGCTCACGATCTCTTATATGGCCTTAAGGTCACGCTTGTGACCTTAAAAAATGACATTTTAGAGAGATAAATAGCTTAGTTATACAGCGAAAATTTCAACTTCCAAGATCTTGAAACAAATTACCAAAAAAACAATGTGTTATTGGGTTCACATTACGATATTTTAATGATACGATGGTGTCTCTGGAACTGATTAATATCGTAAATCAGGGTACACTGTATTGTATAGCTACGCACGTGGTTTGGTATGCGGTATTTATGAATGTTTAACATTTATTTTTTTTGCAATTAATGTTCATATTTTCGATCTTGTTGATACTTGATACTTGGGGAAAAAAACTCGTAAACCCGGGAACTCGTAAAGCAGGAATTGCCTGTGTTTCAAAGTGTGACAAAACACCTCTTCAGTTAATTCTAATTCAGACTTGCTGTGAATAAGTGAGCAATTCATGCTTTACTAGATAAGTCAACAAACCTGTTGCATTAAGTCATTCACTACAGCACTGAAATTTCTCAATCCCGTGAACTCTTTGATCATATCTCATACACTTCCGTGTTAAACCACCATCTTGAAATAAGGTGTCTATTATTGGAATTATAGATAATGTGTTTGGAACCATTCTGTTTACAGTTCAATAGAAACAAAATTTACAGGTCTTAATAAGTGTGTATGAGGGCACACTTGTGGGGTATTATTTTTATTTTGATCCACCATCTTGAAATAATATTGCAGACATTATTTACTAGAGCCACCTATTTAGAACTCATTTGATCCAGACCAAATTTACAATACTTTTTTTTGAAAGGAAGTAAGAGATGAAATACACTTTTCGGATACTCTTTCACCCACAGGAATTATAGATACAATCCATTTGCAGCTCTCCTGTTTGCAGTCTGATTGAAGGTACCAGATACAGGAAAGTGGTTAAAAGCTTTTAAATGCTTCTATCCAGTTATATTAAAGGAAGTAAGCAAACCCTTAGCCATAATTATGAGAGCTTCCTTGGACTCAGGGGAGGTACCCATAGACTGGAAATGTGCAAATGTGACCCCAATTCACAAAGGAGGATCAAAGGCTGACACAAGTAATTATAGACCTGTGAGCTTAACTTCTGTTCCAGGAAAATTAATGGAGGCACTGGTTAAAGAAGCACTGCAGGATCATTTAGACAAGACTTCAGTTATAGCTCAGACACAGCATGGTTTTGTTAAGGGGAAGTCTTGCCTGACCAACTTGATTGGATACTATGATGCAGTCACAAAAGAACTGGATGCAGGGAATAACTTTGATATTATATACTTGGATCTTAGAAAGGCTTTTGATACTGTTGCACATGGAAGACTGCTACACAAATTGGAGCAGTGTGACATTGGAGGCAAATTACTGCTATGGATAAAGGGGTGGTTGAGGGGGAGAAGACAGAGTGGTAATCAATGGACACTGCTCATCGTGGACTGATGTTATTAGTGGAGTCCCTCAGGGCTCAGTGTTGGGTCCATTATTGTTTTCTGTATTTATAAATGATATTGATGATGGTATATCGGGATTAATGTCCAAGTTTGCAGACGATACAAAGGTTGGCAGGGTTGTCAAGGACACTACTGACACTATGCTGCTGCAACAGGATGTGGAAAGGTTGAGCAGATGGGCTGAGAGGTGGCAAATGAAGTTTAACATTGACAAATGTAAAGTACTACACATGGGAAACAGCAACCCCAGAGCAACGTATCAACTCTGTGGTACAACACTGACAGTGGTAGAGAATGAAAGGGACTTGGGGGTGGTTGTGCAGGCAGATATGAAGTTCTCTGAGCAGTGCAGACGGGCTGCAAGAGTAGCTCATGGAGTATTGTCAATGATATACAGGAATTTTTCCAGCAGGGATAAGGAGGTGATTATTCCCTTGTATAAGGCGATGGTCAGGCCACACCTAGAGTACTGTATACAGGTCTGGAGGCCTCATTTCAAGAAGGATGTAGAGCTGCTGGAACGAGTACAGAGAAGGGCAACAAGATTAGTGAATGGAACAAAGGGGTGCTCTTACGAAGAACGGCTTAAGTTTTGCAAATTACAGTGTCTGGAGACTAGGCACCAGCGAGTTGATCTGATAGAGGTGTATAAAGCCTTGAATGGTTTAAGCATGCTCAATGCTGATGGGATTCTTCCTCTAGCTCAGAATAATCACCTGAGAGGGCATAAATTCAAATTGAGGAAAGACAGATGTAGGATAGACGTGCGGAAATTTGCCTTTAGCCAGCGGGTGGTTGGTTGGTGGAACAGACTTCCATCCCTTGTGGTGGAGGTTGATAGCCCAAATAAGTTTAAGGCTCAGCTGTACAGGTATTTTGAACGAACGGAGGGGTGAAGTGGAAGTGGTTTTTTTTTTTTTTTTGGCTGATGCTGCATAAGCTTGCTTTCTTGCATCAAATGCCTCTACTAATGCTAATGCTAAATGTCTTTACATAATTAATGTTTATGGAAGTGTGAAATTAATTATAAATGATATCTTAACTATCACTATTGTACCGAATTCACACAAATCAGAAAGGCACAGGTGATTATAAATTAACAATTATTACACTTCTTTGCTTAAAGTAAACTGTATATTTTCATGAATAAACAATCTCAGAATGTTTATTTTTTTCTTTATTAATTAACCCTTTCATGGGTATGTACACTGAAAGGACCAAATTTATGGGATACCTGGTTCCTGAGAAGCATGATGCTGTCACCCCTCTTGCTAGTGGACGAACCCACTGCTTGGAAGATATATAGGTACACTGCATTACTAGATTCATGTAGACAGTAATTTGAAGTCAGTATGGATAAATTTTTTGAGTTAACTGACTTTGAAAGAGGGATGATAGTGGGTGCCCGACACATGGGTCACTCTATCACAGAGGTAGTACAGAAATTGCACTATCCCCATTCGACAGTATCAAGAGTGTATCAGAAATATGCCATTTCTGGAATAATATCTCATCGTGGATAGCGCTGTGGGCAGAGAAAGATGGTGGACAAATGTGGCTGTCAACGTCTGTCTCACATTGTTTCAGCCAACTGGAGAGTGACAGTGGCACAAATCACTGCCAACTTCAACAAGGAGGTGCCAGAAACATCGCCACCAAGACCATCAGGTGATCGTTAGCAGCAATAGGTTATGGCTGCCGATCCACTAGAGTCCCATTGCTGACACCACAACATGGGACTCTATGCCTCAACTGGGCAAAAGAACATCGGCACTGGACCTTGGATGATTGGAGACTGGTCTCCTGATCCAAAGAGTCCCATTTCCAGTTATTTCGAGTGGACAGGCGGGTGCATATCTGGTGGAAACCACACGAAACTATGCAATAATCATGTCAACAAGTTCAGGCAGGTGGACCGTCAGTAATTGTCTGAGGCACGTTCAGCTGGCACACGTTGGGACCTCTGGTATGTCTAGATGCATCTCTGAATGGTCCAAGTTACATGTCCATCCTTGCAGACCATCTGCATCCCTTTCGTGGTCATCGTGCACCCACATGGCAATGGACTCTTCCAGCAGGACAATGCTAATCTCCACAAAGCCGTGGTGATTAGAACATGATTCAAAGACCAGTCCACAGATTTTAACCACCATGAAATGGCCTCCCCTTTCACTGTACACGAACCTTGTGGGGGGGCATCTTTGGGATGCTGTGGAAAGGTCCATTCGAGCTTTGGATCCTCCACCCAGGAATGCGATGGAATTATGGACAGTAGTGCAGCAAGCATGGATGGAAATACCTGTGGAATGCTTTTGTGAACTAGTGGACTGTATGCCCCTTCATGTGACTGCCCTTATACAGGCGAAAGTGGACCTACCTGCTACTAGGTAGGTATCCTATGATTTCTGTCCACTCAGTGTATATGTCTTTTTGTGTAAGGATTGAAAGGAGTATGACCAAACATATGTTCTGAAGGTTCTTTCAATGCAGTATCAAAAAATTACATCTTTGTATCTACACAGAGATGTGCTGCCATCTGTCAGCTATTTTTAATAAGTAATAGTAACCATTTTTATATTTACAACAGTTTCAAAAGTCGATGCAGGAGAGTGTGCATACCCTTTAAAAAAGATTTTAGACAGTAACACAAGCTGAAATTGAAGAAATTCTTTGGAATTTGTACTAGAAGTTGAAACTGAATCAGATAATACATACGTAGTAGTAATGGTATTGCCATATAGTGCAAAGAAGCCACAGGCTTTTGCTGCACTGGGAAAAAAAGAAAAAAAAAAAAAAAAAAAACACCAACTATATAAGAAAATACAAATTATATGCTTCCCTCTTCACACAAATTACAATCCAGTTGACCTTTGAATTTATTCAAACTGTCGGCCTCAACTACCTGAAAGGACAACTGGTTCCAGCAGTCAGTGACTTTCTGGCTAAAAGAAAACTTCCTACAATCTAATCTAAACCTCAACCTCTGTAATTTGAATTTATGGCCCCTAGTTCTGGAATTCTTTATAACAGTGAAAGTTCACCTTCATTCATTTTACCAATCTCTCTCGAGCTTTATAAACCTCAATCAGTTCATGTCTGAGGTGCTTGGTTGCCAAGCTCTGTAGCCTACACAATCGGAGTCTTTCCTCATACATTCGTTATTTTGCTGATCTCACCATTTGAGTTGCCCGTCTTTGGACCTTTTCAAGACGCTTAATGTCTTTTATTCAGATGAGGTCTCCATACTTGAGCACAGTATTCCAAATGTGGCCTTACAATCGCCTTATACAGTGGGATTATGACCTCCCTATCTCTACAGGATAACATTTGATAAATCATTCGTGGGACACCATGGGCTTTCCTGGCTGCCTGTATACACTGTTCAGAAAACTTCATATCTGCCTGTACTGTAATCCCCAGATCCCTTTTTTCCTCCACTGTTTTTAATTCGCCCCCACCATGTGTATAATTTATTAGGGGGTTGCTATTCCCTAAGACCTTGCATTTAGCAGTATTGAAACATAGTTGCCACTTCTCTGACCATCTTTGAAGTCTGTTCAAGTCATCCTGAAGGAGCATTGCTTGGCACTAATTATTAGCGACTCTACTAATCTTTACATTGTCTGCAAATTTGACATCACACTTTCTATCCCTTTGTCGATGTATTTAATGAAAATGAGAAACAACAGTGGTACTGATCCTTGAGGGACCCTATATATAACTATAGAGGATATTCCTGTGAAATAAATAAATAAAAAAAAAAGACATTTTTATTTTTTTGTGAATTTTTTTTATTTTTTGATTTTTCCTGATTTAAAAAAAAAAGGAAATTTTTATAATATTTTTTTAAAGTAATCCTGCTGAAATGTTTGTCTATGAAGTCAGAATAGAAGAAATTAATATTTTAAAGAATTTTTTTAAAATTTGAAAAAATTTGCTCGAGGTTGTGTGCATACTTTCCAGAAGGGAAAATTTGCAAAAGGGTTAAAAAGTGATATTTACTGTATCAGCTCTGAATAAGAAACTAATTATGAAGAATTGACATTGGTAGAGGAATATGATACAAGAAAGCAAGCTTATACACCATCTGCCAGAAAAAAAAAAAAAAAAAATTCCCATTTCACACACCTATTTGCTCTAAAAGTTTGTCTTTGGGTAATTTTAATTTAATTATTATATTATATTATATTATATTATGTTGGTGTAGATACACCATAGCTTACCCATAAATTTAATTACATACGTAGTGTAACAGCATCATTTAATTTTATCTCATATTGTGGCTGCCTTCACAGCAAGATACCAGGTATTGCACTACTTCGAATAAATAACGCTCCTTTATTAGCGGAGACTACTGTTATTTATTCTCAGTGGGCACCACCTCCCAGAAGGCCATTTTGAAGCTAGTTGACTTCATCATCAATTTGCATACAAGTACCCTGATAATTCAGACATGCCATCACAGTTGCGAAGTCTTTCCACAATATGAGATATGCCAAATGGTGTACAGGATGATACAGTATTTGAAGATTAAATGCAAAAGGCATAGCAGCAGTGCGTAGCACACGCTTCTTGATTAGACTGGGGTTCGAGCCCGTGACCACCAAATATGGAGGATGCGGAAAGGTCAGGGAATGGCCACCGCATATCCCTCGAGCAATATGGCATTAGTTGCTAATGCTCCTAAAAAAAAAAAAAAAAAAAAAAACAGCAGCACAAGGCATAATATGATATGGGTTTAAATTAACTATATAATATCAGTGTAGATACACCATTGTTTACCCATAAATTTAACTGCATACATACGTAGTGTAACACCATTCCATTCATAATCTTCAAATATATTATGTTATTTTAATTAGTTTATTCAGTTCTTTGGATAACTTAATTTTTGTGCTATCCTAATGATACTGGATGTAACTGGTTGGGATATTGTTCCACATCACATTCCTTCAATCACTAACATTCTGTAAAATAATGCTGTCAGTAGTTTAGCATTTTATGTAAGTTCATTGTACCGTAACTTTGTTTCTTGCAAAGCACACACACCATTCCATTCATAAAACAGAGCTGGCAGTTTAACTCCATAGTCACATAAAATATTAGTTGCCATGGTAACCGCATTTGTCAAGCCCTTCCGATAAGTACTGTTATTACAGCCTATCATTTGAGCCAATAATGCATTATTTACAATAGGCTGTATTTTGTATTGCAATCTGTTGGTGCATTATTACCATGCAACCAACAGATTGCAATACAAAACATTTATCATTGTTGACACAAAAACAGATAGATAAAAATATAGATTATATCTTTTAGTTTTATTGTTTTATTTGTTAGAGATTATTGCAGTTTATCATTAGCTGCAATCAGATTGAGCTGTAATGAGATATTAAGGCTTATAAGGGAGCATTGATAAGTTTTTAAATTTACTCTATTTGCAGTTATATTAACCTGGCACCAGGCACATGGGACCTGTCAGGTGCCTAGGGAGAAAAACTTTTGTCCATTAATTGTTGGTTCAAAATTAATGACCAAAATGTTTTATACCTTCCTAAATATAGATCTAGTTTTACTCGATTTGATTTTGAAATAATATTTTTATGTTTTTCACAGAGCAATAGCGTGAAAGAAACTGACAGATCTGTAGGTTGCAGCATCTCACAGGTCCACAGCGCATTTCATGTTGATATTTTGATTGTGCATCGAACAATTGCCATTCAAGTTCGTAGTTACCCACCAGTTACACTCTCTAACTGTAAATATAGCATCAGCCTTGGAAGGAATGTTTCAAGGCTTTAGAAGAGTAATTAGCTGAAAACACACATGATCTCTTGATAGGTTTTGTTTCCTGCAAATCTTGTAATTATTTCCATGTGCAGTTTTGTGAGGCTTGTGAAGTAAATAGGTATCCCACTTTTTTCATGTTATTATTATACAAATAATAAACATTATATAATACAAATACAGTGGAACTTGGTTATAATGAGCACGGAAATAATGAGATCATTGCTGTAAAGAGCAAAAAGCCATAATGATTTTAATTTATGCGTATTCCCATACAAGCGCTCACTGTTATAACGAGTGTACCACATGGATATACCTTACAAATTTTGGTAACTTTTTTTTTTTGGTAAAATTTTGCAAACATTCTTAATTGCTTGGGTAATCGTAAAAACCCAATTCTTGGAACAGACGAAAATGAATCGTCTGCATCGGATTAGCAGCTGGTTTACGACCTTGTCCTTCTGGGGACGGGGGCTATACAATAGTGCATTGGCGTTCCGCTTGTTGAATTACCGTATTTACAGATTGTCTTATATTCACTGAACCATAAATTTATTTCAGGACTTCTAAGAATTTTGGAAACGGGACTTCTAAGAACTTTGTTTGCATTTCTGGACTTTTAAGAATGTTGTATGCATTTCAGGACTTTTAAGAACATTGTATGCATTTCGGGATGTCTAAGAACTTTGTATGCAGATCACTTTATAATTCTTAAACTAAAATTAGTTAGAAACGAATCCTTTCTTTCTTCGGAAACATGTCTACTAACATAAAGTGTTTCTCGATTCGTGAAAAAGTGGAAATTATTCTTGAGTTAGAACATGGTGCAAAATTGTTGAAGTGTGTAAATGGTTTTCTTTGTCCTCTTCAAGTGTATTGACATTGTGGAAGAATAAAGATGTTTACTTATCGGCACTGGAAAAGAACATAACCAAAAAAAAAAAAAATTTTTAGAAAGTGCGAGTTTACAGACGTTGATGAAGCATTACTTCAATGGTTCACTACACAAAGAAGTGCTGGATTTTCAATAGATGGTCTGATCTTGAAGGTTCAAGCAGAAAAATTTGCTAAATAATTTGGCCACAATGGGCTGACCGGGCTAGCCAGGTGGGTGAAGTGCCTGCTTGGCATCCCAAAGGTCACTGGTTCGAATCCCACCTTGGGCTTGGATCAGAGTAGTGCAAAAACCTTGGGAGGTGCATTATGGTCACAGAAACTGATGCGCCAACAACTAACAAAAAAAAAAAAAGAAAAAAAATGTAACAACGGTTGGCTAGATTGATTTAAAAACTGACATAACATCATTTATGCAAAAATTAGTGGAGAATCTCGATCTGCAGATCCAATAATGGCAAATGGGTGGATTGATTATGTTTGGGCAGAAATCAGAAAAGATTTCAATGACGAAGACATCTACAACACCAATGAAACAGGACTTTTTTTTTTTTTTTTATAATTTGACACCTGACAATACACTTGAATTTAAATGGGAAAAATGTATTGTTTGAAAAAAATCAAAGGCTCGCTTGACAGTGCTCATATGCGCACAGGAACTGATTTAAAAAAAAAAAAAACTGTGCTATCGGAAAATCGTTAAAACTTCGGTGTTTCAAAAATGTAAGGAAACTTCCTGTAGATTACACTGCAAACAATAAAGCTTGGATGACTTCAGATATTTTTCAGCAATACGTAAATGTTTGGAATAAGGACCTGTTCGAAAAGAAGAAAAATATTTTATTGTTAGTTGGTAACTGTCCTGCACATCCCCAGATTCAAAATTTGTCCAACCATAAGCTAGTGTTTCTGCCTCCCAATGTGGCAATCAATTTTACAACCAGTGGACATGGTGTAATCAAGAGTTTGAAAGGATTTTATAAAAGGTTTCTAGTTCTACATCTCATCAGTCAAAGAGAACAAACTTACTGAGTCTATATTGATATTGGATGCTATGAATTTATTGAATGATGTGTGGAACAACGTTACTTCCACAATCATATCGAATTGTTTCAAGAAATCAAAATTAAATTCAAACGAAATTTCAATCATAGATGGAAATGAAGAAAATAACTTACCATTATCCGAATGGTTGCTACTTAATAACGTTGTAGGTTTTAATGCAGATAACATCGATGAATTTGTACGAGTTGATGACAACTTGTTAACTAGTGGTCTTCTTACAGAGAGTGACATTGTAGATGCTGTGCTCAACAAAGATGATGATTGGGATGATGACAAGTGAATCAAAATCAGTGCTGACAATCTCACAAGCTCAAGGTGCAATAGACACATTAGTCAATTTTTTTGAAGGAACTGAGGCAAGTAATGAGACTTTTAATGTGTCGAGTGTTTTAAGGGGAAACTTAAGAAATATTAAAGCGAAATCTTTAAAACAAACATCAGTTTTAAGATTTATAAATGAAGACTAATTGAAATCTTGTTTATTATTAAATAGTATTGCCTTTAATTATGAAGAAATAAATTGTTTAGTATTAAGTGTATGGTTTTAAAATTACATACAAATAAATTGTTTAATGTTAAGTGTATTGTAGTGTATACAAGCATCCTAGGGCTATTAGGCCCCAGGGGTTCCCCCCATCTTCGCTGTCACTAATATAGTGAGTAATGGTTATAACAAGGAAATTTTGTCAGTCCCATGATGCTCGTTATAACCAAATTTACAAAAACCATATTATATTTGTATTTACAAAAACTAAATTATTTACAATCATACCTCTACTATGTTGGGACAATGGGTCCCTTCTTCAGTTGACAATATACAAATGCTACAATGGAACATCAAATGATGCCGGGTGTGGTTACATATTAGACAGTGAAGCATGTACACAAGGTTGGTGAACGTTAAATGGATTACTGGGCAGAATCAGACACTTGCTGTTGACAATGTCGAGTGTTTACATGGGACACATGCCAGCATTTGCACATTGGAAAACAACTACCTCTATAACGTTTGTATATTTGTAAATATTTTAAATATTTATATAGTTTGTAAATATTTTAGTCCAGCTCTTTTGGATGCAACAATATTCCTCATGCATTATGGAACCCTGAAGCAAAAGGCCTTTCCCTAAGTGACTTATGTGAACGCAAGTAAATATTACATAGTGGGAGTGCTGCATGGTTGGGTAACCGATGGGATACGGGTCACGTGGTACAAGTGGGCGGAGCAATTATGTCACTACAAATGCATAGGTAAATAATTACATAGGTCATTTCCTGATTAGATATTGAACAGAGCGTTTCGACTGGTGTGTCTTATGTAAAAAAGATTTGACTTACTCTGTCATATCTCTACATTTTATGTAGAAAAGTGTGCGAGGGGGGTTGGCAAGCAAAGCGAGCAGGAGGCAGAGCCCCCTAGTTGTTATTATTATCATTATCTTATATTATTTCTCCGTGATTGGGGGTTCCACCTCGTGACAGGTATTTCTACCAAGTACATAGGGTCGTTATGTCTGGTGTACTGTTGGTCGAGGTTATTATTATTATCATCGTTATATACTTATTTATTTGAAAAACACATATCTTCAGTCATGTATGTGTATTGGGGAATGTAAGAACAAAGAAAATAAGTAATGCAAGAAGTTAGTTTTTCAATGCAAAAATAGTAGAGAGAATTCAAACTTCTTTTGATTTCAGGAAAACATTACTATTGTGTCATATGTGTCCCCCCGTCCCCCAAGTGTTATTCTCACATGCATCATGGTGAAATTGATGCTTCAAGAGGCAGCAAGCAGAGGTGTAAGGTCATATCTTTTTATAACAATACCAAAAGAGACATAGACATAGTAAATGTGTTATATGCAACGTATAATGACGCTGTGAACATCAGACGATGGTCAATGGTGATTTTTTACTCTATACTAAATTTAGTAGGAGTAAATGCTCAAATATTGCTTGTTCCAAACAATGAAAAGGAAAGCAGTGAATTAGTAAGGCAACTTTTTTTTGCAGAGGTTAATCTAGATTTGACAAATGAAGTGAAAAGGTGATTACTAATGACAAATGCTCCCCGTGATGATGAGGAGGGGAAAAGAGACAGCAAATAGCCAGAACAAGCAGAAAAATTACTGCAAAACCATGTGCAAGGAAAAGGTGCCATTTCTATGTTATGAAAAAAAAAAAAAAAAAAAAAAAAAAAGTGGTAACGTGTTACATGTTTTTATGCCTAGATCATATAAAAATGTGCTCTCAGTGCTTCCAAAAACCTCAGAGACAAAAATGATACATTTTTTAATATTTGTGTTTGTATTGCGAAATTTCTTTTTTTATATTTTTCAATACAATTAACAAACATTTTGTTCAAAAAATTGAGTGCTTTTTGTATTCAAACTCAACATTGTTTAATTTCTGTTGAGCCCTTTAGAGTCCATAGACTTCTTCTGCTAGTATACAAAAACAGAAATATAAGTGGGGAAAAAGTGTGCACATGTAATTTTTAAATTTTATGTACTCAATGGTTTTAATGATTTTATCAAGTTGAAGATGGAATGGCTAATATTATCTAATATATCTATTGTCTAATATAAATATATAAACATAGTCAAACCCAACATCGTGCACATATTTCTGCTTATATATATAAGCAGAAATATGTGAACATGCATAATTTTGAAATTTTGCTCATTTAACAATTTTACATGTTTATACTTTATATTTCTTCTAGTTTTCTCTTATTTCCAGCAGAATTAATAAAAGTATCTGCATATTTCTGTTTGCATACATCATATACAAGCAGAAGTAAGGGTGCAAAATTTAAAAGTTAAATTTGCATCCTTATCAATTTTATAAAATAATAAATGGAAGTAACTAAATTTTCATGCTTATATTTGATGTTTGACGTTTTTCTTATTTTGAGCAGAACTGATAAAAGTTTTCATTGAAAATGAAATGTGTAAAAAGACAAGATTTTTAAATTTAAAATTTTTTTGTTAAAAAAATAAAGTTATATATTGCTTTATATATGGTTATATATAAAGTTATAAATTAATGTAGTCTATTCACAAGAGGTCAGCCATTGCTATATACTGCAGGCAGAATTTTTAAAAATCAAAAAGGTTTTCCAAAAAAAAAAAAAAAAAAATGAAGTGGGTAGCCTGTCAGGTTCAGCTCACTTCTGTTATTGTTTGGGGCACACCTGCTGTCTGGTTAATTTTTGATCATGCTATATTAAAATATGATCCCTACTGTTTTTCAGATGACTTTGGTAACATCATGTTGGCCAAAATTCCAGAATCCCAAGAAAGTGAGTGCAGAGATATCTCTTTCTGAAAGGATTAATCTGCAAAACTAATATTTGAAAAAATGTCAACAACATTAAAGGAATGTTGTATTTCATATTCAATTATAAAATATTGGTGTGTCCATTTCAAAAGGGGAGATTTTGATGTTAAAGGCAGAGGGGCCTATTTCTGTTACAACTCCAGAAAACATTCAATAAAGTGCATGAGATGTTATTTAATCATCAAATTGCACTCAGAAAAATAGTTGCGGTGCTTAACATTTTTCATTATTTTCATTGTACAATAATGAACATATTTTCATTATTGTTCATTGTAATTTAGATGTCAGAAAAGTCTCATATCAAAATGGGTTCCCAAAAGTTGGAATCCACCAATCAAAATTATTCCATGGTGGAAGCTTCCAAAGCAATTCTTACTAATTTTTAAGAGCTGTAGTAAAGTATCTAGATAAAATTGTAACCTTGGAGAAACATGGCTCTATTTCTATAATCCTGAAATGAAACAAGCCCATTGGCAACATTCAGGGAGAGCAATACAGAAATTGTCCAAGCCCAAAGATTTTCAGAAAGCCTCTGATAATTTTTCTGAAAAATTAATGGAAATTTACTGGATTTTCCTGGAAAAAGGTAAATTTATTACTGTGGGTTATTATTGCTCTTCTCTGGATTGTTTGAAGGAAAAATTGAAAGGAGAAAACTCAGATGAATCAGAAGTGCCATGTTCTTTCAGAACACTCTGCTTACTCGCAAGACTTATGTAATGAAAAAAATTAAAGAAGAAAAAAAAACAATTGTCACTAGCTCCTTCAGACTTATCATTTTTCACAACTGAAAATATGTTTATAAGACACAAAATTTCATTCTGATAATGACACCATTGCAACAAAAAGAACTGGATTTGCTGGGCAAGATTTAAACTTCTTTTTGTGTAGCATAAAAAAATTTGGGCTATTTTGATTTCTACACATGGCAGTAATCAAAGTGATTCCAAGTTATATCCCATTTTTGTATTTTTGTGACCTTTTGTAATAATGATAATAAAAAAAAAATCATCAAATCAAAAGCACTTGCTTTGTACAAAATCGGGCATCTTCTGAAAAACCTAAAAGCAGTAGGATTCCTTTTATAAAACTGGCACTTAGTTGATTTGCCGGGTGGGTAAAATGTCTGCCTGGCAACCCAAAGGTCATGGGTTCGAATCCCGCCTCGGGCTTGGATCAAAGTACCGCAAAAACCTTGGGAGGTGCATTATGGCCACAGAAGCTGATGCGCCAACAACTACCAAAAAAAAAAAAAAACCCCTTAGTTGATAATGCACTTATTATGGTAGGCCTCAAAACTGGAGCAGCAGTGATATTAAAAGAGGAGATTGAGCATTTTGTGGTAATAAGCTGTCCTTGCTATCTTATTATGTTTACTGAAAAGGGAGCTGCATGCCTTCCTGTGAAGGTGGTTAAATACAGTGGACCTCCACTTTAAGATTGGTTCACTATACGATCAATTCACTTTACGATGGACTCTCTATAATAAAATACTGTTCACTATATGCTATTACAAACTATAAAAGGAAACCTCATACCTTTATGTAGGATCAGAATTCTCTCAACATTCATGTTGGAAGGATTATGTGATTATATAATTATACGAATACATTTCCTATATTTAATTAAATAAAATCAGTTATGAAAATTACATTAAAATTTATAAATAAATGCTTATTAAAAGATTGTCATGCATTCAATTCTCATCCCCAACATAATGCATCAGGAAAAGCCAGGAGAAGTTGATAGCCATCAACATCCCCAAAAAACCAAAACTGCATTTTAACATGAGAACTGAAAACAGTTGTCGGATTTATCCTTAAAAAAACACAGTTTAAAATATCTAAAATCATAAAATTGTCTAAACTTCTTATGAGGGACCAAACTTATTCGGGTACACTCTATACTCACAAGAAGTAAAGTGTGTTTTGCGAATGATACCCACCCTTTTTTATATTTAAACCTATCAACTACCTGATATGAGGTTATTTTCACTAAACCAGTGTGTGAATTACTGTTCACAAATGCGCATGAAAGTCCACGAGTCCGAGATAGTATACGGCCTATGAACATTTATGGAATTTGCATTTACCCTCATTTCAAGAGTTTCATCCATCAATAATTTAATATATTCATGTTGCGTATTTAAAACTTTCACTTCATTAAAAAGAAAAACATGGTTATCATTGATAGCATGGAAGGCAAGTTTCGAGGCACATGTCCTTCTGCTGTGACTGATGCTGCGTGTTGTTGTATCCTCATTGAAAGACATTTCTGTGTCGAACCAATATTGCTGTTTTTTTTTTTTTTTTTTTTTTTTTAAGGATAAATCCAGCAATTGTTTTCAGTTCTCATGTTAACATGTTTTGGTTTTTTTGGGGATGTTGATGACTGTCGACTTCTCCTGGCTTTTCCTTATACGTTATGTTGGGGATGAGAATTGGATGGATGACAATCTTTTAATAAGTATTTATTTTTATAATTTTAATTTAATTTTCATAATTGATTTTATTTAATATTAAATATGGGACATTTATTTGTATAATTATATAATCACATAAATCCTTCATCAAGGTATGAGGTTTCCTTTTATAGTTTATAATAATAACATTAGTAGGACATATTGGGCTTTATCGCTCTTACAATCTTAATTAACTATACAATATGTATTAAGCACAGGACATTGTGATCACGTTTGTGGATTGAATTTTAATTCTATTAGACTATTCTAATGAGCGAAAATAGGAGGAATATTATCCACAGGATATAAAAGTAAAGATATAAAGCACAAATTTACACTTTATTACCTTACCAATTAACAAAATTAAATGATACATGAAAATCATAAGAGTATTTCCACAGGTTAGCATAATAAAAATAAATTTATGCTTGCGTACCATAGCTTAATTAATACTGCAATATATACGGAGAAACAAGTTTACGAAGCTTAAAAAAATAGGAATGAAGAGAAGATTTTGAAAAGTTTATTTTTTATTGAAGATTTCATGGAAGGGGAAACACATTTCACCATAATAATGTAGAAACTCACAAAATTCCAGCTATGGTATTATCGTAAATGCAATAAGATTGAGTTTACTACCTGTTTATAATAGATTGCACTAACAGAAAAGTCCAATAAACTGGAAACTGCAAATTGTTTTTATTGTTTTGTTGTAGTAACATCCAGAAATGTGCTTTAGAAAAATATCACAGACATTCAAAATTGATTCTTATAACCAAACATAGCAACTGTAAACAGTGAAAGCATAGTGCATTTTAATGATTTGAATTGGTTTTTTGAAATTTGATTATGTAAAAAATTGTCTCCGACCGGACCACACGGTCCTTTCTGTCAACCAATAGCAAGCCAACATATTTGTAAATGTATTGGCTGCGTGTTTTGTTTTTGAATCCTTTAGTTTAAGTGATTTTTTCTTGAAAGTACAACATTGTGTAAACTGATAATATAGCCCCTGAAGAGTGCAGTAAGAAGGAATTTTCAATTAAAATCAGACAAGAAATAATGAAAAAACACAATACTGGTGTGTGAATATGGTTTTACCCAGTCAACCATTTCTACCATAGTGAAACAAAAAGAAAAACCTTAAAAATTAAAGTAGTGATGAATCTAACACAGTCCAAAAAGGCAGAGAACTAATTGTAGAAATGGAAAGGCTTTTGTTGCTGTGGATAAAAGAAAAACAAATTAAGGGTGATGCAATTCCTGGATAATACATTTGCAAATGTGTAAAACAAATTTTACACATTTGCAAATCACTAGAAGTGATACGCAATATGGGGATTATTATTTTAGAAAAGGTCCAATATTAAAAGTATTATAACGCATGGAGAGGCTTGCAGTGCTGATCAGGAAACAGTTGAAAACTTTAAGGTGGAGTTTCAAGAGCTTGTTGAGAAGGACGGTTACCTTCCTTAACAAGTCTTTAATACAGACGAAACGGGCCTCTTTTGGAAAAGAATGCCCAGGTGAACATATATCACAAAAGAAGGGGCCTCGTTGCCTGGGCATAAGCCTATGAAGGATAGGCTTACTCTGCTATTAGGGTCCAATGCCTGTGGTCATTTTAAACTTAAGCCAGTGTTGGTTTACCACTCAAACTCCAAGAGTGTTTAAACAGCAAAAGGTCATCAAAGACAGGTTGGGTGTCTTCTGATGGTGTAACAAGAAGGCCTAGGTGACAAGACACCTCTTGTCACCTAGGCCTAGGTGACAAGACACCTCTTCAATAAATAGGTATTTGAAGTGTTTTGTTCTTCAGTCAAAAGTTACTTAGAAAAGAATAAACTTCCTTTAAAGGCACTGTTAATTTTGGATAATGCTCCAGGCCATGATCCTGAACTTACCTGATCTCTGGAGGAGCAATTTGACTTTGTTACTGTCAAATTTCTTCCACCCAATACCACCCCTTTGCTTCAGTCAATGGATCAGCAAGTGATTGCCAACTTTAAAAAAAAAATTACATGAAGGAGATTCTTTTAAGAGACTTCAGGAGACAGCCATCACCTTAAACAATATTGGAAGACCAGGTTTAACATCTTACACTGTCTAAAAATCATTGTCAATTCTGGGAATGAAGTTTCAGCTCAGTGCCTCAATGCAGCCTGGAAGAACTTGTGGCTTTCGGTCATCCATTTGAAGGATTTGAAGCTGAAGGTGTTCTAGAGCAGGAAATTATCACTCTTGGCGAGTCCTTGGCTCTTGAGATTGACGCAGAGGATGTGGAGAAGTTAATTGAGGACCATGGAAGGGAGTTGACAACAGATGAACTCCAGGAATTACAGCAGATGGGTGAGCATGACAGTGGAGATGAGGAACACGAGGAGGGTGACCATGTAGCAACAACTCAAGAAATTAAGGACATGTTTGCTGTGTGGGACATAAGAAAAAACCAAATATTGAAACCACTAAATTGATGACCTGCAAATTTGAAGATCAGGTGTTAAGTTATTTCAAGAACCTTCAGAGAAAGTGCCAAAAGCAAACCACTTTGGACAGTTTTTATAGTAGCAAAAGGCAGTGATCGGAAAGAACACCAGATCCTAAAGGTTGTCCTGGTTGATGGTAGAAGATTTTCTTTCAACTCCATCACCATGCCACCATTGAAACACCTTTTCCAGTGTAAGTTAAATGAAAATTACCATTCTTGTTTTTTAATGTTATTATCAATTGTCATTTTAAACATTTTGGAGGAAGGGAAATATGTAAAAATACGGCAGCATCGGCATTTTTTAAAATCTTTTTTCTTCTTAAAATTTGTACAGTCAGTTCTGCTATAACGTGCATTTTTTCAATGTGAATTTGCTCCAACACGGCTGATATATTAGGGAACAATGAGAGTATAATGCGATTTTCGCATTAGCTCATTCGCATGATTTCATCTGTGAGTAACACCAGGTGAACGCATTGTATTGCTATATTGAATACTCATTCAATATAGCAATACAATTCTCATTATACCCATTTTTTTCAGGAGCTCACATTTTTCTGTTTGAACAGAAATTTTGTGAGGTGTGAGCAGAGAAGCACATTTCTGGAGGCCACTACCATAAAAAAATAAAAACAATTTGCAGTTCCTTTTTTATTCGGCTTTTCAGTTAGTGCAATCTAATTATAAACAGGTACTAAACTTGATCTTACTGCATTTGAGATAATACTGATTGCTGGAATTCTGGGTTTTTACATTATTATGGCAAAATATTTCCCCTTCCATGAAATCTTAAATCATATAAAAAACATAAATAAATTTTCATAATCTTCTCTTTGTAAACTTTTCTCACTTGTGCAATTTGTGCGTCCCATGTTCGTTGGTATTGACTGCTTATCTATTTTACTGTTTTAAATTTTACAGTTTACAATTTCCATTATAAAAATCCAAAATTTCATTTTTCCATTATGAAAAGCAATCATAATCAGTCAAACAGAAAATATATGCAGACAGAAAAATCATAGGTTAGTTACTGTGTGAATGCATACTAGTAAACAGTCCTTTGACTGCATTTTAATATAGAATGTGTATTTTGTCAGTGAAATTTAATTTATAGTGCAACATGGATTTTACAATAAACTCCTCTTCCCCAAGAAATTCCCCAATTTTGAATAAATTCAAAGGTCAACTGGATAAGTTACCTACATGAGGAGGGAAGCACATAATATTTATTTTCTCATTTTCTCTTTTTTTTTGACTGGTGCAAAGCCTGTGGCTTTCTTGCACTATGTGGATAATACTAATACTGTATTTTTCATTCCTTTATTTAGATACATGGCAACAGCTGCTTTAAATAGAAGTTTAAAAATCTGGGATCTTAGGACATATAAATGCCTTCAATCCTATATACTTGGTGGTTCAGCTCGCCATCTGTGTTTTAGCCAGAGAGGAATATTAGGCACAGGATATGGAAATATAGTAGAAGTAAGTATTTTTGTTTTGCACTTCTTCCTTGGAAACTGTAGATTATTTTCAATTTAGATATAGTTTAAGAAGATTTGAGTTTGTAAGTAGCTTCATAATATTTTTGATATAATATTTTCAAATTGATAAGTTTTTTTTTTTACACTGTAGGATATGTCAATTTTGAAAGGCAAAATTAAGGAAAACTATTTTAATTGCAAATGCATGTACTTCACACAATTTCTGTTACTTACAAAGAAAACATAGAAATGAAGCTTATAGTGACAGCATGACTGATAGTTTCATAGCAAATTTCAAAAAGTCCGAACACTTTTGATATACCCAGGTTGTGTCACTCTGAAATTTACTAGCTGTACTGGCTTTTGAAAGATAAAAAAAAAAATATATATATATATATCTAAATTAAATGTGGTATAATCAAATAATAATTTAGTTGATCATTATTTGTATGATGATAAGAACTGTTGAAAACTGCAAAAAACAATGTTGAAGAGGTGCTAACTGCTACCTGTGTACAAGCAAATATTAAAATCAGAAAATCAAACTACCTAATGAATAAATAAATGAATGTTAAACAAAATACCAGAATAAACACGAATGTGTCTAAACACACACGGAAGTTCCAAACTACACCATCTAATGGATGAATACAGACACCCACTAAGAAGAAATAACATGAAAAGAAAATTTAGGGAAACCACAGTGACCACTTTTTCAAGGAGGCATTGATCCTGTGGAAATTTCCAAATGCAAATATTAAGTTATTTATTAATATTTTAATTGAGGTGAGTTTTACTCTGTCTCTTTCTTATTTTTATGATTTTATTTTATTTTGGATGAAGTCTAGATTTCTTTAATGACAGCTCTTTATACCACATGAATATTAAAATAGTTTATTTAGCTTATACGTAATACTTGATTTATGGAAATTCGACTTTACAAAAGTTTTTGCTGGCTCGTGCAAACTTAAAAAAAAAATCTTGGAAACGTATTTTGCATCCCGTAGGAATAAATGGAGGTATCGTGAAAATATCGTAATGTGAACCCAATAACACATCAATGTAATTCGTTTGAAGTCTTTGGAAGTTGAAAATTTTGCTATATTACTAAGCTGTTTATCTCTTTAAAAGGTCATATTTATAATGGAAATTGCACCACCCTTATAACATATGTTCCTGTTATAAGAATCAATTTTGAACGCCTTTGTGATATTTTTCTAAAGCACATTTCTGAAGGTTACGACCATAAAACAATAAAAACAATCTGCACTCTCTGGTTTATTGGGCTTTTTTGTTAGTGCATCTAATTATAAACGGGTAGTAAACTCGATCTTATTGCATTTGCGATAATACCGATAACTGCAAAACTGTGTGGGTTTTCACACTATTATGGTGAAATGTGTTCCCCTTCACTTGAAATCTTCAATTTTATAAAAAACAAATTTTCAGAAACTTCTCTTCATTTCTATTAACGTATTACAATGATGAAAAGAAAGCGAGCAACGAAAAGTGAAAGTGGTGGTAGTGCCAGGAAACAAAACAAAATTGATTTAGAAATGAAGATGAAAATGATAACTATTTAAAGGACAGTGCACGTATAAAAGAACATGTCAAAGGATCAACACACTTAAGATCAACAGTGATCACAAAACAGCTTTGAGGTGCTATATCGAAGATGGAACAGCTGTTAATAATATGGATGGAAAATCAGATTCAGAAGCAAGTGCTCCCGAGTCTAATGACCATTCAGGCAAAAGCAACAAGCATTTATAAAGATATTAAGGATAAGTATGGCGAACCCCAAGCCAAGTTCGTGGCAAGCAACGGGTGGTTTAATAGGTTCAAGAATCGCGCTGATTTCCACAACGCTAAAGTATGCGGTGAAGTCGCCAGGGCCGATTTTGCAGCTGCAGAGAAATTTTGTGATGTGTTGGAAAAAATTATTGATTAAGGTGGCTGTTCAACGCAGCAAACTTTTAACGTTAACGAGACTGCTTTGTATTGAAAAAAAAAAATGCCGGATCAAACATACATTGCCAAAGAGAAAAATACAATGCCAGGTTTCAAGGCATCAAAAGATAGGGCCATGCTCTTGCTTGGGGCTAATGCAGCTGGAGATTACAGATTAAAACCACTGCTTGTGTCCCATTCTGGAAATCCTCTTGCATTTAAGGGCATGAATAAAGCCACCCTACCCATGCATTTCTGATCGAACCAGAGAGCATGGATAACAATATCTCCCTTTGAGGATTTGTTTAAATGCTGCTTCATTCCCGAGGTTGAAAAATATTGTAAATACAACGACATTCCTTTCAAGATTTTGCTTCTATTAGATAATGCTCCTGAACATCCTACACACATTATTTCAATTTGAATGTGAGAGTCATATTTCTGCTGCCAAACACGACTTCACTCATCCAACTATGGATCAGGGTGTTATTTCAAATTTAAAGGCATACTATTTCCACACAACATTTGCTCAGGCATATTCTGCAATAGACGAGACAAATTTTACGTTAAAAGACTTTTGAAAATCTTACAATATTTACCATGTCATCTTAAACATTAATAAGGCCTGGGTGGAAATTATTAAAAATTGTTTAAATAGCACATGGAAGAAAATATGCCTACAGCACATAAAAGGTTTCAAAGAATTTGAAAAGGATGAATCATATGAAGAGGTTACAGATAAGATTGTAAAGGTTGCAGAGCTACTTCAGTTGGAGGTTGATGTCAAAGACGTGGAGGAGTTAATAGAGGAAGAAGAGAAGGAATTATCTAATGAAGAACTTATTGACTTGCAAGCAACAATAGTGAAAGAAGAAAATGCTGATGGAGCTCAAGGTAAACCAAATGAGGAGCTGAGACGCTTCATTACCAGAGAGAGAGATGGGAATGGCATTTTGTGAAATTGTATCGGCAATGGCGAGGTTTGAGATGGATCCTGGCAGCGAAAGATTGTTAAAAGTTAAGAGGGGTGAATGATATGCTTGCTTGCTACAAAGAAATCTACAATTAAAAGAAAAAACCCACCATCCAGTCATCCATTATGTTCTTTCATAAGGTTGAGTGGCCGACCTCTTCTAAATCTCCACAGCTCTCAAACTCCGCAGTGGCATACTTATCAGCTGAAGATGTCGATTTTAATGATGCTCGAGAGGTAAAACTTACTGACGTTATGCCTCTGTCCTCTCTTTTTTTGTAATTTTATAATTTTGAAATTTTTTTGAAATTGTACACTTTGTAATTTTTACTGCGATGAGATAAAAAAATTGAATAAATACAATAAATAATTCTATTTACATGTTCGTTGAACATTTCTTTTTTGATTCAAGCACAGTTACGAGTGCTGCACTTGGGGGAAATTCCAACTTACGTAGTGTTCTGTGGAACGCAACCCTTATGTAAGTCGGGGAGTTTCTGTACACTAAGGTAACATTTTGGGAACCTTGCCAAAAACCCATCCTCAGACCATACATAGGTTGTGGCAGCTCTCTGCCTGCCATACGCAGTCAGACCTTGTCTCAGGTCTGACTGCATATTCTGCACATGGGATAAGAGTGTTTATTATACAAATCTAGATTTCATAGAAAACCACCATGTAATGGTGGTTTTCTATGAAACTGCAATTCGCAATTCGTCACTTTGAATGCCCATTTTTTTTTTTTTTTTTTTTTTTTTTTTTTTTATCCCAACCATATTTATTTTTCTTATGAACAGCCTTCTTTACATATTACCACCTGCATGTCACTTGCATGATGCTTTCTAAGGGAAGAAAAAATTACCATGGATCAGCATATAGTACTCAGACTGCTAGCTGTCTTCATTTCCTATTCAACAGTGGTGGTATGGCACCAATTATTGTCGGTTGGTAAAAAAGGCTTTCTCCCAAAGCTGAATACAAAGAAAAGGCGAAAAGGTCCCCTGTTTAATACAGGTATAGCTACATCTTACTGCCATATAAATAAAAAATACCTTGTATAAATATATTAAAAAAAAAAAAAAAAAAAAAAACTACTTTTTTCGAAAACAAGAGCCATTTTAAGCACTATTTCTGTGTTTAGCACTCCAAAATCTATAAAGTAAACTTACTTTCATGCCCATATCTTGTTAGTTAAAGTAAACTTACTTTCACTAACAAGATATGACCCAAAATTTGCTGTTCAATGTAATTCAATTTGTTTACACTACGGTGATGGGGATTGTGTGTGTGTGGGGGGGGGGTTGGAATACACCAATCGCTAACAATAAAAAACATGCAATTTCCCAATGCAAATACTGTGCAACTTCAAGGGTCCAAATGCACACACAATTTGAAAAGAAAGATAAATGTATTCCATAGATTAAAAAAAAAAAATTTTAAAAACCCTTTCCCACTGAAGGATTTAAAAAAAATTTAACAATTCTTCTTAACCCTCTAGCTGGCAAATCCCTAAAAGTCACACTAAGTGGTGCACGTGAGCCCTCCCATGATACCATGGAAATGTCTGGAATAAAAGCAATAAATAATTTAAAATTGTGTGCTCTTCTTAATATATTCATTATCTTGATAGTACAGTGGTCATAAGAAGAAATAATATATAATTTTTTAATTATTACTTTAATTCATTTATTTTTTTATAAATTAACATTAAACCTTAATTAAAAATCATTATAACAGCTAGCAGATACTTTCATAAGCATATAAATGCACATAGAGATATCCTGTGGAATATATTTTAAGCATATATGGCAAAAACATATTTTTTTAAAAGTTTTAAAATAAAATTAAGAATGAAACCTTCACCCTGAGTAGTAACCACTCCCTTTTGTAACAAGAGCGAAATTCAAAAAAATAAAATAAATTTCTATTCATTTTGCCTGTGCATGTGACAAATATTATAAACATGAAATCATTCATATCCATTTTTCCAAGGTTCTTGTAGTATTCTCTACACAAAAATTTTGCATGGCTGAAATAGAAAAACAACTGCAATTTGTCACTTTGAATGCCCATTTTTTTTTTATCCCAACCATATTAATTTTTCTTATGAACAACCTTCTTTACATATTACCACCTGCATGTCACTTGCAAATTGATGCTTTCTAAGGGAAGAAAAAATTACCATGGATCAGCATGGATCAGCTGTCTTCATTTCCTATTCAACAGTGGTGGTATGGCACTCAGTTAACTCCAAGGGAAAAAAAGCATAATTACTGCCTTTGATAGGGAGGGATTTTCTAGTCAACATATATCTGCAAAGTCTGGCTGTAACCATTCTACTGTGTCAAGGTTACTTAAAAAGAAACATAATAGCAGAGATATTAAAAGAAAATCTAAAACCTGACGGGAATGAAAAGCACTGCAGCAGAGGACAGAGTTTTGAAGAACATTTTAAGCTCAGTGCCAAAAATGTCCTCTCTTGGCTGTGCTTCTATGTGCTGCAGAAATTCAGTAAATTGTCAGAATTCTTCAAGCAGTTTCCTCCCTTGTTTATTTTATTCAATTTCACCTTTCTTTCTTTTTTTTTTTTTAATTTCTACCCAAAAAAAAGAGCCTTTATAGTAAAATCTTGTTAATTCGAAAAAAGGACCAAAATACATTTGTTTCAATTTAAGCAGGTCCAAAGTATACATACAAATTCAGAACATAGCAGTATTAATTAATCAAGAGAAATTTTTAGTCACTCTTATTAATATTGTGCAGAATTTTCATAATTCTCATTTGAGACACACATTCATGAATATATGGTTAATAAGTTAATTCAGTCAATATGAGAAAAGATGATTAATACATTAATTTAGTCAATAAGAGAAAGGGTAACAATTGTAACATGGAAAAATTCAGCCAATTTCTCACACGTAATAACATATGGATAAGTTTTGTTTTTGCCAAATCATTAATCATATAGTTCCAATATATACAAGTTGTGTATTAAAATAAGCAGTGTTCCATTTATTATGTATAACTGTACATATCTGCCACAGAGAGAAAGGGGAGAGATAATAGCAATTACTGTAACAGTTCCTGAGTGTGATCCATATTCATATTGTATCTATAGAAGTGTGTGTTCACAGGCTGATTTGCTCATAATGTGGACTGAAAAACCCAGAATAGCTCACAGGGTAGGAGCCCTACTGCTTCCATCTGAGATCAGCTACTCAAACCTAGACCTATCCAAACAAGTGTCGAAACCACTAAGATGTCAAATAGGACAGAGAGAGGAAGAATATTCTTGCAAATTACAGCTGCATAAGTATTAACATTATGCCATATAGTGCAAGGAAGTAACAGGCTTTGCTGCACTAGCCGAAAAAAATAAAAAATAACCATGTCATACAATGTTTGTACAAGCTAACATCCAGTTTGACAACACTTAAGAATAGCTGAGATAATGTATCTTCGACAAGAGTGTAAAATTCCACAATGATATATTGTGAAATTTTACACAACCAAGAGAGGACATTTTTGGCACTGAGCTTAAAATGTTCTTCAAAACTCTGTCCTCTGCTGCAGTGCTTTTCATTCCCGTCCGGTTTTAGATTTTCTTTTAATATCTCTGCTGTTATGTTTCTTTTTTAAGTAATCTTGACACAGTAGAATGGTTACAGCCAGATTTTGCAGATATATGTTGACTAGAAAATCCCTCCCTATCAAAGGCAGTAATTATGCTTTTTTTTCCCTTGGAGTTAACTGAGTGCCATACCACCACTGTTGAATAGGAAATGAAGACAGCTAGCAGTCGGAGTACTATATGCTGATCCATGGTAATTTTTTCTTCCCTTAGAAAGCATCAATTTGCAAGTGACATGCAGGTGGTAATATGTAAAGAAGGCTGTTCATAAGAAAAATAAATATGGTTGGGATAAAAAAAAAATGGGCATTCATAGTGACGAATTGCAGTTGTTTTTCTATTTCAGCCATGCAGAATTTTTGTGTAGAGAATATTACAAGAACCTTGGAAAAATGGATATGAATAATTTCATGTTTATAATATTTGTCACATGCACAGGCAAAATGAATAGAAATTTATTTATTATTTTTTTGAATTTCACTCTTGTTACAAAAGGGGGTGGTTACTACTCAGGGTGAAGGTTTCATTCTTAATTTTATTTTAAAACTTTTAAAAAAAAAATGTTTTTGCCATATATGCTTAAAATATATTCCACAGGATATCTCTATGTGCATTTATATGCTTATGAAAGTATCTGCTAGCTGTTATAATGATTTTTAATTAAGGTTTAATGTTAATTTATAAAAAAATAAATGAATTAAAGTAATAATTAAAAAATTATATATTATTTCTTCTTATGACCACTGTACTATCAAGATAATGAATATATTAAGAAGAGCACAATTTTAAATTATTTATTGCTTTTATTCCAGACATTTCCATGGTATCATGGGAGGGCTCAAGTGTACCACCTAGTGTGACTTTTAGGGATTTGCCAGCTAGAGGGTTAAGAAGAATTGTTAAATTTTTTTTAAATCCTTCAGTGGGAAAGGGTTTTTAAAATTTTTTTTTATTTAATCTATGGAATACATTTATCTTTCTTTTCAAATTGTGTGTGCATTTGGACCCTTGAAGTTGCACAGTATTTGCATTGGGAAATTGCATGTTTTTTATTGTTAGCGATTGGTGTATTCCAACCCCCGCCCACACAATCCCCATCACCGTGGTGTAAACAAATTGAATTACATTGAACAGCAAATTTTGGGTCATATCTTGTTAGTGAAAGTAAGTTTACTTTATAGATTTTGGGGTGCTAAACACAGAAATAGTGCTTAAAATGGCTCTTGTTTTCGAAAAAAGTATTTTTTTAATTTTTTTTTTATATATATATTTATACAAGGTATTTTTTATTTATATGGCAGTAAGATGTAGCTATACCTGTATTAAACAGGGGACCTTTTCGCCTTTTCTTTGTATTCAGCTTTGGAAGAAAGCCTTTTTTACTAACCAACAATAATTGGCTAATGTGGGCACACTCCATTTACTTTTGTATCTTTGTTCCATCGCTGCAATGTCTTGATGGAAGCAATCAAATATTCATCGCTGATGGTACCACAGTTTGGTGGGAAGAAATCCAGGTGTAAGAAATGCATCTTGAATGACATGTTGCACCCCAGTTTTTTTGTTAGAAGCAATGAGATCTTCCACAAGCTGCCTGTAGTTGCCGGCTTTAACATTTCCTAGAAAACCAGTCAACATTTCAAAACACTTTCCATGCTGATTTCTCGCTATCACTGAGGACACATTCAAACTGTTTGTCTTTGAAAAGTTGCCTTATTTGTGGGCCAATGAAAACGCCTGCCTTAATCTTCTCTGTACTAAGTCTTGAGAATTTCTCTTGCAAGTATGTGAATGCAGGACTGTTCACTACCAAAGCCTTCATGAAATTTTTTATTAGTTTTTTTTTTTTTTCATTTCAGTTTCATGTGGAGTTGTGGAAGCAAAACTTTATTTGGATCTACCAGAGGTTCAAATGCTTCATTCCAGGCGTTAATGATTTTTGTTGAGGCGAACTCATCTTCTCATAGTGCATATCCTTGGCATAACAATCCCACTCACAGAGAAAGTAATAATAACTTAGTGTAACCCTTTTGTAGTCATAATAAAATGGCAATTACCTTTAAATCACCACATACCTACCACTCATACTTCTGACAGTGTACACCTAAGAGGATTCTCCATGTTTGCATATGTTTCTTTTTTCTGGCTGGCATATGCAAGAGGTATAGAAGGCATCATATTTCCATTGTGTAATAACACAGCCTTAAGGCTAACCTTAGAAGCATCTGTAAATAGTCACCATTCTTTGGGAACATGCATCATGTTCATTGCTGCCATTAGATCATCAACATCTTACAAACATTGAGTTCACTTTCTGTTTGATAGAATTTATCTTAAGTCTTTATTTCGAGTACAAAATGTTGTCACTTTCACAGAATGATCTGGAAGGTTCCACTGTTGTAACCTCAAGGCCAAAAGCTCTGCCTTATTCTTCGGCAGTTCGAGATCCCCGGTGAGGTCATTAAGCTAATTTTCTATGATCTTATGTGGCTGAGAAGGATAAAGGTTTGGACAAAGTGGTGGATCCCTTGACGTAGACAGCTGCTGTACTTTGTGTATATCAAGTTGATATTCATCAGTATCTTCATCAGAGTGTACAGAAAAACAGTCTTGTGGTTCAGGAATAGGTAATACTTCACCATGAGTCACAGGACAAATTGCAGATGGTATATTTAGGTATGTCACTGTCCAATTTTTTTTTTATTGTCATCCCTTTTCTAATAGGAGGCACCATACAGAAGTAATAGTCTGTGACATGATTTGTTGGCTCCCTCCATATCATGGACACTGCGAAAGGCATAAAACGTCCGTTTCAATTCACCCACACATTGAGTTTTGATGAACAGCTAGTGAGCATATGTCTGGAGCCTAGTTCTTGTCCTGGTTGCCTACATTTCACCCAAACTACAAGTAGGCCTTTTTTTATGGCTCAAGTTAAGGGACCGTTTCTTGAAGCTAACATGACTTCTCCACATACGTAACAGAAGTCATCTGGACTATTCACACACAATTATGGAGCATATTAATCTTACACAACACATATAAAAGTAGGAATTTCACAGAGAACAAATGTTAACTGAGAATTGCCACGCGTTTTGCCGAGAGCCATAATTGATAATGTAGAACAACTCACTATTATGAGACCCTAACTCTAATTTGAAAACAAGAGCCAATCGACAAATTTTAATGTGATTTTCATGTTCAGCAGCATAAAATTAGTCCAGATTGGATGTTTTCATTTTTGTTACATTTTATGTGTTGACCAATGTTATGTGTACCCACAATGCAAGTTACCTTTACATGAATTTTCCATGATTTCACATTCATTTCTTAGTGAAATTAATAGAAATATAAAATTCAAAGGTGCAGTATGCTGTATAGCAATATTAAATTTTTCAAGACACTAGAAAATTTTTGTTATAACAGTGTTTACCTGTAGGGTTTAAATTTTTTTTTTTTTAATTATACAAGCTATTCGAAAGTTGCCAGATCCAATTCAGACTTCAAATATCATTGTAGACATATTTTGAATAATCTGTACTAATGCATATGAAGCCATGTATCGTTCGGAGAAAGGTAGCGACTTTGAAATACATGGCATTTTGAATAATCCAATATCGAATTAATGAAGACATACTATTATATAAAATTGCCAGTACATAAAAGCAGTTCTGAGTGAAGTTGGTAACTACAGACTGATTAGTCTGACTTCAGTGTTGGAAAAATCTGAAGCAATGATTAAGAGTGCAATCCAAGGACATTTAGATACATATGGCATTCTGAAGGACATGCAACATGGCTTTGTTAAGGGTAAATCATGCTTAACTAACTTAGTAGGCCATTTTGATGCAGTTACCCATGAGCTGGATTTAGGGAACAATTTTGACATAGTTTATTTGAATTTTAGCAAAATATTTGACTTGGTCCCTCATGAGAAGTTAGTGTGTATGCTTGAACAGGTTGGGGTTACTGGTAAGATTCTAAGATGGATTGCTGGGTGGCTGCAGGGCAGAATGCAGAGGGTTGTGATTAATGGATATTCTTCAGATTGGTGTAATGTCAGTAGTGGGGTTCCCTCAAGGATTGGTTCTTGGACCACTGTTGTTCTCATTTTCATAAACAACATCAGCGAGGGGATAGAAGGTGTGATGTCAGAATTTGCAGATGATGTAGAGAGTGGTAGAGTCATTAATGATTAGTGCCATGCAGCATTCTTTCAGGATGACTTGAACAGACTTCAAAGATTGTCAGAGAAGTAGCAGCTATGTTTTAATACTGCTGAATTTAAGGTCTCTTACATTTGGGGATTAGCAACCCACAAATAAATTATACACTTGGTGGGGTTGAATTAAAAACAGTGGAGGAGGAAAGGGATCTGGGAGTTACAATACAAGCAGATATGAAGTTTTCTGAATAGTGTAACAAGGCAGCCAGGAAAGGTGAAATTATTCTTGTAGGAATGAAATCCTTTATTCCTTATTACACTTTAAAACCCTGTCTGTTATCTAAAACTTGGTTTTCCGGTAAATCTGCTAAGGCTATCCAAGATAAGAATGTAGCATATGCAACTGGCTTGTATCCACATCTCGAGCTTCATTTTCTTCCTACACTAAAGCACAAAACAGTTGTAAAACAGCTATATTAATCAGTCCAAACTGGATATGGAACAGGCTGAGAATAGAAAACTTGCTCCTTGTCCAAATGGCAGTCGAGCACTTTGGCTTCTTGCCAGAGCTATTGGTCATGACTTCTGTCCATCAGTGCTTCTTCCACCTCTGTTAGAACCTGATAGTTATATTGCATTCTCAGCTAAAGACAAAGCTGACTTACTAGCATCCTGTTTTTTTTTTTTTTTTAACTCTTGTACCCAACAATCTTGGTAAACCACCACGCTTTTTTTTTTTTTTTTTATGAAAATCCAAAACACGAGAGGTATTAGAAGTACTTAGTACCGTGCTTGGGCTGGAGGTTGAGAAGACGACAGAAGATATTTGTTGACATTAGCCTTGAACTTCTGTAGACTGTAATTTTCAGGAAATACATATGAAGGAAGGTTGTTCCAGAAAACGGCAGTTTAATGAATAATGTGAGTTTGAAGTGGGAGAGTAAATGGATGTTGGCTGGTGGCAGCATGTGTTCGGACTGTTTTGAAAGAGAGAATGGGAATTATAGAAGCTAATTCAGAAGAACAGTACCCATGGAAGTATCCGTAGAAAAGGCATGCAGCAGAAACAGTACATATATGAGACACCGAGTGGAGAGACTCAGTTAGAAATGAGTCATTAATTAACCTATCTGCCCTCGTCTGAATGGAATTTAGAAGCTTGAGAGAGGTTTTGGGGGCACCACCCCAGATGTGGAAACAATATTCCATAGTAGGGCGGATTTGCGATTTGTACAGAGTGAACAGTTGTTTGGAAGAAAAGTAACGCTGAGAGCGAAAGAGAAAACAAAGTTTTTTAGATGTAGAGGAAGTAATATTTGTAATGTGCTTGTGCCAAGAGAGATAAGTCAGGGTAATCCCCAAAAGTGATATATCATTTTGCCTAGAAATCGGAGTGTCACCAAAGATAACCATAGGAGCAGAAGAATCCTTTTTGCAAGATAAGACAAGACTGAGTTTTAGAAGGATTGAAATCAACTAAGTTTTCTTTGCCCCACTGGAGAATTACTTGGAGAACCAAATAATAATGCATATATCTAGTGAAATATTTTAATTGACTTTGGAACTATCGAGGCAGAATGTGCCTCTTTATCAACAAATGGAAACTTTACAGATAAATTATTTTAACGGACACAGGTGTGCATGCAGTGAGCCGTGCGAGGGCACAAGATAGGCCATTCAATCATTAAACTGGTGATCATTGTTGCTGCATGGACATGCATAGTTTTGCCTCCAGCATTTATCTAGACTTAAAACAGTTGCCTCTAAGATGGGGTGTAGTCTCATGCCTTTGTTGCGGTTCATGGCTCCCGCATTACATAATATATTGAGTGACTAACCAGAGGCGGTGGCAAAAGTGTCAGGACCGGTCAATTACTTCGTAGTCCCGTTTGGGATTGAGATCATGGTGGGTTGACCAGTAGTGCTCTGCGATTGCGGACCGGTAGGTCTCAGCAAGGTGAATCGATCTGTCGTGTTCCATGAGGTGGTCTTGAAGACATCCTGAGGTCTCTCCTTTATAGCAGCTGTTACAGTCGCCGACCGGGCTAGCCGAGTGGGTAAAGTACCTGCCCAGCAACCCAAAGGTTGCGGGTTCGATTCCCGCCTCGGGCTTGGATCAAAGTACTGCAAAAACCTTGGGAGGTGCAATATGGCCACAGAAGCCGATGCGCAACAACTGTCAAATCAAATCAATCAAGCTGTTACAGTCTTTGCAGGCTGTGCGGTATACCACACTGCTGGATAAGAGAGGGGTGACCAGAGTCTTTATGTTGGAAACTAAAGAACGTAAGTTTCTACCAGGCAACTGCACGCATTTTACGTGGTATTCACAGAGGATTTTTGAGATCCTGCCTGACATGCCTGGATAGTAGAGAATGTAGGCAGCAGGCACGTCCTGAGTTGATGGCAGTCTCGGGTGGACTGTGTGCTCCTGCGCTTATAATAAGCACTTGTCCAATATGTGTGTTGGGCCGACCGGGCTAGCCGAGTGGGTAAAGTACTTGCCCAGCAACCCAAAGGTCGCGGGTTCGATTCCCGCCTCGGGCTTGGATCAAAGTACTGCAAAAAACCTTGGGAGGTGCAATATGGCCACAGAAGCCGATGCGCCAACAACTACCAAAAAAAAAAAAAAATGTGTGTTGGGTAGCCACAATTAATCAAGTCTATCCTCACTCTGGAAATCTCATTGTGCCTAGCTTCATCTGATGAAGCACAGATGAACTGCCCACACTCTATTCTCCAAGCCCTGGAGAATAGATTTTTTTTTATTTTTTTTATTTGGTAGTTGTTGGCGCATGCATCGGCTTCTGTGGCCATATTGCACCTCCCAAGGTTTTTGCAGCACTTTGATCCAAGCCCGAGGCGGGAATCGAACCGCGACCTTTGGGTTGCCGGGCAGGTACTTTACCCACTCGGCTAGCCCGGTCGGCTTGGAGAATAGAGTGTGGGCAGTGCTGTTGAGATGGCTAGGGGCATGGCCGGATCTGTAGTTTGTGAACTGTCTGCACCACATTGGCTTATGGTACACTGAGGTTTTTAGATGTGGGCCCATGCGTTTTACCATGACATCCAAGAATGGGAGAGATGTCTACTTCTAACTCTAGAGCGAACTGGATGAACGTTGACAAGGAATTGAGATATTCGAGCAACGTTGCTTCAGAGCCACATGGGATGATGGTGAAGATGTCATCCACGTATCTGCACCATGTTGTAATAGGTACTGGTGGGTTCAGGAATATCTGCTCTTCCAAGGCGATGTTGGCCACAATGGAACTAACAGGGGCACCCATGGTAGGGCCATGCACTTGCTGGTATAAGGAACTGTCCACTGACGACATCTGTACTGCCCTCAACCTGTGCTTGTCAGGCAGCATCTTTACCTTTGAGGATTCTTTATACCAGCAGGTACATGGTACTGCCATGGATGCCCCTGTTCCATTGTGGCCAACATCACCATGGAAGAATTGGAAGTGACTCTGAAGAAATATTGCTAGAATATCTTAATTCCTTGTCAACATTCATCCAGTTCAATCTAGAGTTAGAAGTAGACGGATCTCTCCCATTCTTGGATGTCATGGTAAAACACATGGATCCACATCTAAAAACCTCAGTGTACTGTAAGCCAATGTGGTGCAGACAGTTCACAAACTACAGATCTGGCTATGCCCCTAGCCATCTCAACAGCACTGCCCACACTATTCTCCAGGGCTTGGAGCCAATCCAGCACAGATGAAGCTAGGCGCAACAAGATTTCCAGAATGAGGACAAACTTGATCAATTGTGGCTACCCACCACACATATTGGACAAGTGCTTATTACAAGTGCAGGAGCTCACAGTCCACCCAAGACTGCCATCAATTCAGGACAATGTGCCTACCGCCTGCATTCCCTACTATCCAGGCACGTCAGGCTGGATCTCAAAATTCCTCCGTGAATACCACATAAAATGCGTGCAGTTGACTGATAGAAACTTACGTTCTCTAGTTTCCAACGTAAAGACTCTGGTCACCCCTCTCTTAGCCTGCAAAGATTGTAACAGCTGCTACACAGGAGAGACCTCAAGACGTCTTCAAGACCGCCTCGCAGAACATGACAGATTGATTTACCATTCTGAGACCGACCAGTCTGCAATCGCAGAGCACTACTGGTCACCCCACCATGATCTCAATCCCAAACGGGACTACGAAGTAATTGACCGGTCCTGACACTTTCGCCACCGCCTCTGGTTAGTCACTCAATATATTATGTAATGCGGGAGCCATGAACCGCAACAAAAGCACGAGACTACACCCCATCTTAGAGGCAACTGTTTTAAGTCTAGATAAATGCTGGAGGCAAAACTATGCATGTCCATGCAGCAACAATGATCACCAGTTTAATGATTGAATGGCCTACCTCATGTCCTTGCACGGCTCACTGCATGCACAACTGTGTCCATTAAAATAATTTATCTGTAAAGTTTCCATTTGTTGATAAAGCGGCACATTCAGCCTCGACAGCTCCAAAATCAATTAAAATATTTCACTGGTTATATGCATTATTATTTGTATCTTTATGGATTCCAGTACAACAGGCCCATTCATTCTTATACTTGGAGATCGGTATTTAAGGAATTGGTAGCGGATATTCGAGAAGTTGAAGCTGATTGAGCAGGGCAAGGTTTCTCAAAATGGAAAGTGGAATGCAATGTGCTATCATCGGCAAAACTATGTATAGGATTTCCAGTCAACGGAAGAAGGCCATTAATACACAAGAAGAAAAGAGTGGGGGGAATAACTGAACTTTGAGGACACCAGCATTAGTGGAGAAGTTAGAAGACAGAGCGTCATCTAACATCAACCTCAGTGAGCAATCAGAGAGAAAACTGGATAACTAACTACAAAAAAACAGTTGGCAAACCATAAGATGGAAGTTTGTTTAGAAGATCTTTATGCCAAACACGATCGAAAGTCTTTGAGATGTCAAGAGCAACTGCTTATGTTTCACTGAACTTTTCCATTGAATTTGTCTATAAATGGGTAACTTTAGCCAGAATATCACCAGTAGATCGACAATAATGCAATCCATCCTGGTGATCATTGATCAGATGGAAGGTTTCTAGATAGTTTAAGAGTTGGCGGTTAATTGATTTCTCCATTACTTTAGAAAGAGTTATTGTTTGTTATTTGATTTTTAGAAGCATTAGCAATCAAGGCCATATTGCTCCGAGGATATGCGGTGGTCATTCCCTGACCTTTCTGCATCCTCCGTATTTGGTGGTCACTGGCTCGAACCCTGGTTTAATCAAGAAGCGTGTGCTGCTCCTGCCTGCCTTGGCATGGAGGCGCCTTTAGAAAGAATAGGAGTAATTGCAATCGGATGATAATTGGATGGGAGGGATTTGTCGCCCTTTTTAGGTACTGGCTGGATATGAGCAAATTTCCAAGCAGCAGGAAAAAAAAACTTTTGGAATAAGAAAGTGAAAAAAAAAAGGCAGCAAAGAACAAGAGTAAGTTTAGGAGCACAGGTTTTAAAACCAAATTGAGAAATACCATCAGGGCCTGGAGCTTTCTTAGCATCAAGATTCGCCAAAATCCTTCTGACATTCTTTTGACAGAAGACCACTGGACGCATTGAATGGAGCAGGTTGGGAATGGTGGGAGGTGTTTTACCAAGATCATTAATATATGAGTTGGAAGAAAAATGAGATGCTAGCAGGTCGGCTTTATCTTTGGCTGAAGTGACAATAGAGCCATTTGGTTATGACAGAGGTGGGAGCAGAGATGGGCAAAAGTTGCGGCCAATAGCTTTGGTGAGAGACCAGAATGCTAGGCTTATATTAGGACAAGAAGCAAGTTTTATACTCCTAGACTGTTCAAAATCTAGTTTGGACTGATTAATAACTGCTTTACAATTGTTGTGAGCTTTGGTGTAGGCAGAAAATGAAACTGAAGAATTGGAAGCAAGCCAATTACGATATGCAATGTTCTTCTCTTGTACAAAATTTATTGGAAAACCAAGGTTTAGATAAAGAACAAGATTTTAAAGTGGAGTGTGGAATAAATGATTCCATTCCTACAAGAATAATTTCACTGACACAATCTGAGCAAATGTTGACATCAGAAGTTTTGAAACAGTAATCCGACCAAGGAAAGGAAGAAAAGAAATCTCTTAGGCCATCCCATTTTGCATTCTTGTAATGCCAAACAACACTAGGTTGGGAATAGCCATGAGATAAAGGCTCTATTGGAGAAGAGACAATCACCAAGTTGTGATCTGAGGTGCCTAAAGGACCACTCACTTCGACTGTGTACTTAGAAGGATTGTTTATGAGAAAAAGATCAAGCGTATTGGCTGTATGGTTAGGATTGTCAGGTATTCTTGTAGGTCAATGAACAATCTGTGCAAGGTCATTAGTAATTGCAAAAGCCTCAGCATCTCAACTAGCAGGGTTGGTGTGACTAGAAAACGGAAGCCAGCTGTAGTTGTGAACATTAAAATTACCAAGGAAAATTACCTCACTGTTAGGAAAGTTGGGCTGGAGAAAGTCAAGTTGCAAAGAGAGGAAGTCAAAGAGCTCCAAGTGATTAGTGGAGTTGGGAGAACGGCAGAGACAACAGATAAATTTGACAGAATGAGGTAGAGAGATTTTAAGCCAGAGAAGATCGAAAAGAAGAGATTCCAAATTACCAAGTCTCTGACAGGGAATATCGGATTCCTTTGTGGTGAAAGGAATAATAAAGCGAATATTTTGGGCAAGTGAGATGAGCAGTAGTTGAATCAACCGATAACTGAGATTCTGTCAGAAAATGTACATGCGATTTGGCAGACTGCAAGTGGAAATAGACGTCATTGAAATTAGAATTAAGACCACGTATATTTGTGAAATGAACTAGGAAGTGTTTGCGAGGTTTAGATCTTTTCGCAGATAAGCTTACTCTATTAGTTCAACAATTCATGGTGTATTCAGTGGTAAGAAAAAGTGTCGGGTGGGCATGCTGTATGAAGTAATGAAATTTTTGGATATGGCATACACATGGCAAGAATATACTCAGATCCTTGACATAACGTGACCTCGACAATACCCCCCCCCCCCCCCCCCGCATACACACGGACTCCCTCCAGTCACTGTCTGGCAGAGTAGAGGTAGCAAGATTATACACTAGCTGATCCATCCGGAAGCTTCCTAAAGAGTTGCCAATAGGTTCGGTCTGGTGTACTAACTAGCAGCTGGTCTGCAAACACCGTTTTAGAACTGTACCCTCAATGTAAGGATGATTGGATCTCACCATATTGTCCATCATAACCTCAAAAGTCATCAGTCATACTGCATGATTATTCCCAATATGCTCCATTCAGTGTCATACACTCTTCTGAATAAAACCTATGGTCCTGAGCTTGCACCTGTTCTGTTTTGTCTTTTTACACTTTCTTATTCCCGTGGTGCTTTTCCTTCTTCTTGAAAATTTGATTCAACCAATTCCTAAGAGGGGTGACAAATCCCTCTCTTCTCTCGTTTCCAATTATTGCCCAGTTGCACTTACCTCTACTCTTTCCAAAGTATGGAAAGTAGAAATCTATCAACTGCCGACTCTTAAATTATCTCAAAACCTTCTATTTGATTAAAGGTCACCAGTATGGATTCCATTAGTATTGATCTACTGGTGATATATTATGTTAGTCAGCTTTGGACAAATTTGATAGAAAAATTTCGGTGACACTCAAAATGCTCTCGTCATTTCTGAGGTTTTTGATCAGATTTGACATAAAGGTCTTCTGAACAAGCTCCTCCTCATATTATGGCTTGCTGACTGTTTTTGAAATTGAGTATACTGTTCTCTCTGACCATTCATTGCAGATGATGGTTGGTTGTGCCTTCTAACCTCTCACTATGGTGTTCTTTGAGATTCAGTTCTTTCTCTTACTCTTTTCCTTTTTGTGTTAATGACCTTCTTCCACTGATTAGAAATCCTATCCATAGTTTTGCTGATTATAGCACATTATATTACACCTTCCATTTTGAGAAACTTTGCCCTGCTGCACAAACAGCTTCAACTTTTCAAATATCTGCCACCTGTTCCTTAAATGTTGATCTCCGGGTAATTTTCTAAGGTATGTGAATTCAGTTCTGTGTTGTTTCTTGCAAAAAAAGAAGTCCATTGCTCCTATGGTCATTTTTGATTATACTCAAGTTTCTAGACTAAATCACGTATATCTATTAGGGATTATGGTGACGTCTACAATCTCTCTCTCTCTCTCTCTCTCTCTCTCCCTCCCTCCCTCTCTCTCTCTCTCTCTCTCTCTCTCTCTCCCTCCAGAAGCACATTGCAAATATTACTTCCTCTGCAAAAAAAAAACAATCCGGCCAACAGTGCCTGGGATTTCTTTTTCACACTCAGCATTACTTTTCTTCTAAACAGCTACTGATTTTATACAAAACTTGAATCTGCCCTACCATGGAATATTATTTCCACATCGAGGCAGTGCTCCCAAAACCTCTCTTAAACTTCTTGACAAAAGAGGTTAGTCAAGTTATTGACCTATTTCTCTCCCCTCTCTGTCTCATAGATGTTTAGTTTATGTCGCATGACTTTTCTATCTATATTGCACTGTTCTTCTGAATCAGCATCTGTAATTCCCCTACTCTTTTTCACACCAGTCCGTACACTTGCCACAAGCAATCAGCATTCATTCACTATCCAACTCCAAACTCACAGAACCAACTTTTTCTCCTCCTCATTTATCCCTTCTTTTTCTATTTCTGGAACAGCATTCCTTCACACGCATTTCCCAAAAATTACAATCTACAGAAATTCAAGTCTAATATCAGCAAATATCTTCTGTATTCTCAGCCTTCATCCCATACATGATATTAAGTGCTGTAGGTTCTAATAGCTTTGTGTGTGTGTTTTTCATAAAAAAAAAAAATAGTCATGTATCTATTTGAATAGAATATACAATTTTTCTTCTTCTCACCTAGGGGTCTCAGCATATCGATTATAGACCAAATAGACTATATATATCTTGAGTTTTTGTACTTTAGGCATGCATCATCATGCCTAAAATTTTCACTGATGGCTCTGGCATGAGAGTAATGCAGTTGGTAAAGAGGATAATGATTGCTTTCATTCATTTTATTGATAATATGCTAAGTGCTTATTTATATTAATGATTGACTTGTGTAATACCTATATTCATAATATTTTTGTCTTCAGATTTACAAAGACTGTTTTATGCAAACAGCTTCAGCTCCATATATCCGCCATAAAGTTCGAGGTACTGTAAGTGAAATTATGTTTTGCCCATATGAAGATGTTTTGGGCATAGCTCGCAATAATGGATTTTCAAGTATATTAGTTCCAGGTAAGTAAACAAATTTAATTTTTCTTTATTCTAAAGGATGAGTTTAACTTTGAATATTATATTTTACAGAATTCAATTTATAATTTTATTTCAATATTAAGTGCTGTATTTCTGTTGCTTCTTAAATTTTAGATATACAAAGGGTACTAGGAAAGTTTTGCAATATGACGCAACAATGAATCACAGGAAGCTGCTTGTTGCTGCATGTTGAGACATATTCATACGTGCATAGTAGCCGCCGCGCCAAGTCGATGGGCTCAGTTATTCATTAGTAGTGAGAGTGTAAAAAGTGCTTGCGGTGGCATCGTGGTCACGAAATGAGATAAGGACAGTTTTGCGGTATAATTTCGTGCGTAGTTTAACCATAGACCAGTGCTTAGAAGAAATGACTCTTGCACTAGATGATGATTGTCCACATCGTACAACAATATTCAGGTGGTATAGAGAATTCCAAAGGGGAAATTTCACTCTGGAGGATTCTGAGAGGCCGGGAAGGCCACGAACGTCAGTTACGGAGGAAAATGTTACTGCTGTGAGGAAAATGTTTGACGAAAACAGGCAAGTGACCTACCAACAGATAGAGGATACTTTGGGCCTAAATGCACCAGCAATTCGTTCGATTCTGCAAGATCATTTGCACGTGAAGAAACTTTGTTCTCTCTGGGTGCCGCATCAACTGACTGAAGAGCAGATGACACGACGTGAGACTTGGTGCCGGGAGATGTTAAAAAAGTTTGATAAGGGACAATCTCGGTACGTGAACAACATCGTGACAGGTGACGAGACTTGGCTGTACTATTACGATCTGCCGACCAAGGCTCAAAACAAAGTTTGGGTCTTTGATGATGACGACACACCCGTAATTGTCAGAAAATCCCGATCTGTAAAGAAGAAAATGATAGCTGTATTTTTCAAATCGAGTGGAATTGTGGAATGTGTCGTTTTGGACACGCAGAAGACAGTCACAGCTAAGTGGTATACTGAACAATGCCTGCCTAAAGTCATTGGATCTATGAAGAACCTGCGGCCAAAGTCAAGAATGGACACCTGGTACCTCCATCACGATAATGCTGCAGCTCACCGCGCCAAAGCCTGCACCGAATATTTGACCACGACAGGACTGAAACTTCTGGAGCACCCTCCCTACAGTCCAGACCTTGCTCCCTGCGACTTTGCACTGTTCCCGCATGTGAAAATGAAGCTAAAAGGGAGGCGGTTTTCCAGTGATGAGGACCTTCTACGGGCTTGGGACAACGAGTGTGCTTTACTCCCTAGTGAAACTTGGCAGAACTGGTTTAAAGATTGGTTTCGGAGGATGGAGAGGTGTATTGAATGTAGAGGAAATTACTTTGAAAAAATTAAATAAACAAAGCTGTATTGCAAAACTTTTCTAGTACCCTTTGTACTTCAGGATATTTAATATAGCAAAAACTATATGAACTATTTAATATATGAATAAGCACTCAGACTTCTGTGTGACTTCGGTGTTTTTTGTCACCAGCAGATATTAAACCATAGTGAATATTGCAATCATAATACTCACAACAGAAGAGAGTTCACAATGTCACGAGTTTTCTAGGTATTCCACTCTTCAAAAGATTGGTCTCCCATTTATTTAAAAGCTGAGGCATTCCAATGACAACTTCTTTCAGCATTTACTGGTTTCTTATCAAATAGTATGGTCTCAGTTAGCATTAGAATTAGTAGTGGCATATGATGCAAGAAAGCGAGCTTATACATGCCAAAAAATCCAAAAAAAAACCCTTCCCATTTCACCTATCCATTCACTCCAAAAGTTTGTCCAACTCTTCCTTGAATCTATTTAACCTATCAACTTCCACAATGACAGATAGAAGTTTGTTTCAGCAATCAAACCACTTGCTGGCTAAAGGCATTTCCACACATCTATTCTGCAGCAGCCTTTCCTCAATTTGAATTTATGCCCCCTCAAGTGCATAATCTGAGCAAGTGGAAAAATCCCTTAAGCTTGCCCAAACCATTCAAAGCCATATACACCTCAATCAGATCACCTCTCAGGTGCTCAGTCTGCAAACACTGCATTCAGAACTTCAACTTTTCTTGATAAGAACACCCCCCCCTTTGTTCCCGTGACCAATCTCGTTGCCCTTCTCTGTACTCCTTCCAGCAGTTCTACATCCTTCTTAAAATGAGTCTTCCCGACCTGTATGCAGGACTCAGGTGTGGCCTCACCATTGCCTTATACAAGGGGATAATCACCTCCTTATCTCTACTAGCAAAGTTTCTGTAAATTATTGACAGGACTCCACAAGCTGCTCTGGTAGCCTATCTGCATTGCTTTGAAAACTTCATATCTGACTGCACAATTACCCCCAGATCTTTTTTATTCTAAACCACCCTGAATGTAGTACCACACAGTTGGTATGCTACCTTGGGGTTACTGCTACCCATATGGAATACTTTGCATTTGTCAATGTTAAACTTTAGTTGCTACTTCTCAGCCCATCTGCCCAACTTTTCTAGATCCTGTTGCAGCAGTGTACTGTCATTAACAACCCTGCCAACCTTTGTATCACCTGCAAACTTCGACATTAAGCTGATATACCTTAATTGATATTATTGAAAAATATACAAAACAACAGTTGGCCCAACACCAAACAACCTGGTGACTCCACTAATAACACTAGTCCACGAAGAGCAGTGTGCATTGATTACCATTCTGTCTTCTCCCTTTTATCCATTGTAGCAACTTACCCTTAATACCGTACTGCTCCAAATTGTGCGGTAGTCCTCCATGTGTAACAGTATCAAAAGCTTTCCTGAAGTCCGAGTATATGATATCAAAATTATTTTTTGCATCCAGTTCCTTCGTGACCACATTGTAGTATTTTATCAAATTGGTTAGGCAACTTTCCCCTTAACAAACTCATGCTGTGTCTGAAATATAACTGCAATTTTGTCTAGATGATCTTGCATTGCTTCTTTAACTAGTGACTCCATTATTTTCCCTGCAACAGAAGTTAAACTAACAAGTCTGTAATTACTCGTGTCACCTTTTGATCCCCGTTTATGAATTTGGAATACATTTGCACATCTCCAGTCTGTGGGAACCTTCCCTGAATCTAAGGATGCTCTCAAATTATGGCTAAGGGTTTGCTTACTTCCTTTGTTGCCTCCTTTAATATAACAGGATAAATCCCATCCACCCCAGGTGCCTTATGTTTAACTTCAACAATTTCTCCTCCACTTTGCCCTAATTCATTATAAAATCATTTAGCTCCTTTTTAGAATTTGATAAACTTCTTGCCCTCCACTTCTCTACAGAATTCCTCATGTGTGAATGTAGATGCAAAATACATTCATTCAACATTCAGTTTGTCAGCTACCTGTGCTGACATTTCCAGTTAATGAACCCAAGACAATTTATTGAAAAAATAGGGAGTAGCAGAGGCGGACCGTTAACTTTGGGGGGGCCCCTGGACTAACCCAATGAACCCAAATTTGGGTTAGTTGTGGCGACTCATTTGCCATTTTGTCAAAAAAACTATTTTTTTACCCTTTTTTAAATAGGAAAAATTATAGGCAACAGACATTGAAGAACTTTTTTTTATTTTATTTGATGCACTTGGATATACAAACTTTTATATATAGTGATAATGAAAAAGGTTTTGTATACATAACAAACATCAAACATAAATAAAAAATAAAATGTATTAGATATTACTTTTAGTAACAAACAAAAAAAAAAAACAAAACAACAAATTCTCAGGTCAAGAATAAAGACTAAGAAAAAACAAAAACAATACTTATTCTTAAAAATAAAATAAATAAAACATTCTAGGGGTTATATAATGTAAGTATTTTTAATACATTAAAGACATTTAAAGAGTAACTCTTCTGCATTTTTTCGCTGCAAATTCTTTTATTTGATCATCACATTGTAATTCTTTGGTTAAATCACAGTTTATGGAAAGAATTGATAAATAATTTAATCTTTCATTCGTCATTGTTTTCCTATATTTGTTTTCTATATAGGACATCCTGGAGAAGGATCGCTCCGCCTCACAGCTGGTGATTGGAAACGCCAGAAAAATTTTTAAGATTGTATCGCAATTCGGAAAAATACTTTGACAAGTTTCTTTTCATAAATTAGCTTGAATATATCACCGAATGAGTCATATGAGTATGAATCTGGCTTAGTCTGTAAGTAGGATTTTAACTGAATGCATTCATTGACTAAATGTTCGTCTATGTCATCCAAATAATAATCAACATTATGTGCACTTTCCAAGTCAATATTTTCGATATTAATGTCTTGCAAATCCATTAAAAATTTGAATCTTTTGCTAAATTCCCCATGGACACGGCCTCTTCTGTATAAATCCATAATCAACTTATCTAATGTAACGTTTAGCGTATCCCGTTAAAATTTTTCTGCTTCATTTAGCGAATTTTTCTGTAGATTTATCCGAAAATTTTGAAGTAATACGTCTCATTTTTAAATCACTGTATTCTTTTTCCACACTAGTACTTAATTTTTTGGCTGTATCTTCGTATTCGTTTAGTTTCTGATCTGATTGTTCTCGTATGTTGCTCACGAACGCTTCTAATGACGTAATTAATTTCTCACCTTCACATATGTCTAAGCCTGGGGTCTGCACTTTTTTGTTAATTAAATTGAATCTCTCTAAAATTTCTTCCCAAAAAACGGTTAAAAATCGCAGTTTCAAGTTTCGCCAAATTATTATATAAATTCTGTGCCTCTCTTCAAAAATCAAGTTTCTCATCCATGTTGTCACTAAACGTTTTTAATATGTTCATGATATCACCGTAACTATTTTTTAAAGCTCTAACAGCATCATAGTGACAAGACCATCTAGTCTGGCTTAAACTTTTTATCGAAAATTTTAGTTTTGTTTCACGATTTAGAAGCTCCCACCTATGGGTAGTTGCAGAAAAGAAAATATATATTTGTTGCACTACTCCAAAAAAGTTCACAATTTCAGTTGCAACTTTAACCGCTTCCCCACCAACTAGATTTAGGGAATGCGTAGCACACGGCACATAATCAGCACATTTTTTTTTTTTGTTTGAGACGTGCTTGCACACCATTGTATCGGCCGGACATATTTGCAGCGTTGTCAAAAGACTGTCCTCTACAATTATCCAGTGGCAGTCCATTTTTTTCTAGAAATTCTTGTAAGGAATTGAATAAAGATAAGCCACTGTGACTACTAATTTTGATGAAAGATACACATCTTTCATACACTTTTCCTTCAAAACAATATTGTACTATAATAGCTAGTTGGTCATTGTGGGACAAATCTGGTGTCGAGTCCATCACAATTGAGTAGTACTTTGCATCATCGCTATTTATTTCATCTATAATTCTTTTTATTACTTGTTTTCCCATAATCTCTATTATTTGTTCATAAACTGTTTTTGATAAGTACGAAGTGAAAGGCTTTGGTCGCAGTTCTCGTTGTTGGATATGTTCGTGCATGAATGGATCGAACTCTGCTAGTAATTCCAGAACCCCCATAAAATTACCATTGTGCAGAGAGCCAAATATTTCCTCGTGACCTCTGAATGCTAAGCCCCTTACAAGCCCCTAAGCCCCTCCCTAGCATGCAAACCGACCCTTTTCTCGAACTTTCTTATTTTTTTCCCAAAGGCAGTATGACCCTTTCATGTCCACCGGCAACTTCCAAAAACACTCATTTTCGTTTCACACCTTTCTCTCTAAAAGTATCCCAACACCCAAAAATCAGTCAGCTTGACGCCGTTTTTAATTTGACGCGAACACTTGGACGTCCACTCATTTCCTGTTTTGTCTCCAACGGTATCATAGATCAAAGGAGGTGCCTCGCATAATTCCGCTTCACGTCTTATTGTTCTTCCTTAAGCAACCCCTTCACGCCTGTTCTCAAATGGCACCCCTATACTTAGCCCTTCTGTCCCTGTTTACTCTCTCATATTATTTGAATTACTTGTTTACCACTTTGCTACTATTCTCAATTCTCACACTTAAACTATCCCATCACTAAATCTAGCGTTCTTCAAACTTTAGCATTACTTCTAGCAGAACAATTATTTTTATTTTAAATTTGTAGGATTTTATATCTTATATTGTCATTGTCAAGTAGGCAAGCTTATAGCTTACGCCGCTTACTAGTGCCTACCGCTTACTTCAAATAAACGGTTATTTTCATTATGGCTCATTTCGAGGAAATGCAAAAAACGATTGAATTTACGTGCCGACAAAAGATTTCCGGAAAGTGATTTAACTTATATTTATTTAGTAAACTTTGCCGATACTTACCAGTGAAGAAACGAAGCACCTGAACAGTACACTTCACCGAACGAATGACTATTTAATATTCAACTATACTGTACTATACATAACTTCAAATGTCAAACGGTGAGAGTTACAGTAAGCTAACACGCTTTAGAGGGGCTAGACTTGCACTCCCATTCCGACGTTGCCACATTATTTGCATAATTGACAAAGTATATTTTGATTTTACCGACAGAGACGATAGAAGACAGCCGTTACTATTTACTGTCATTTAAAACATTGATATTTTATATTTTATTCAAATCCAATAGTGTTGCAAACCAACGATTTAGACTTTATCTAGGTATGAAAAAATTTTATAATTTATTTTTTCTTAAATTTTTAATTTAAATTGTTTTTATTTTTTTTTTTGACCGCGAAGGGGCCCTTTGATTGAACGGGACCCTGGGCTGCAGCCCAGGGTCCCGTTCAATCATAAAGACCATGCCTAAATCTGCCCCTGGGCAGTACAATGTGAGTTGCTATGCATTGTATGGATGGAACATACCATGATATATATTATACAACAATGGTTGAATGGTCTAGTTCAGTGGTTTTCAACCGGGGTGCCGCAACAGCATTCCAGGGGTGCCAATACCCTAACATTTTTGGACAATTCTATGCTCCCTGTGTGTGGCAGTTGTTTGGTATAAACTGGTATTTGTTTCAGCAGAATAGTGCCTCATGCCATACTACCTTTGCAAGAATGATTCATGGACATGAATGTATCGAAGTTGTATTGGCAGGTACAAAGCCCAATTTGAACCCTATGAAACTGACATGTGTCAATACTTTGTGGTTGGTAGTTTATAAAAAACTGAATTGTAGGTCTTGATGTATGTCATATCTCTTTGTAAAAACTCCAAACCTTGTGACTCTCCAGTTCATGTTATATTTGTTTATCATGTATTGTTATAAATGAATGAACTGTTCTTATTATTTTTATAATTACTAATTGATTTATAGGTGCTGGTGAACCTAACTTTGATGCTTTCGAAAGTAATCCTTTCATGACTAAGTCACAAAGAAAAGAAATGGAAGTAAAAGCTCTGTTGGATAAAGTAAGACTAAATTTGTATGTTTATGTGTGTGTGTGTGTGTGTGTGTGTGTTCTTATTGGCACATATAATTTCAATTTCTTCCGACTTAATCTAGGTAAATGCACCAACTGGCCAACATCCATTCACAATTCAGTTCCAAATTCGCCTAACTTTTCTTTTATTCATCAGGAAATCAAGTCCAGTGTCAATCTTCTGACTTCTCACCTCTCTTTCCATTCATATTAGTAGAGGAGTACCATAGTTACTAATAATCTTTTATGTTTGGGATTACAATTGAAAAATCTGTCATGTAAGTTCTTGGCACTTGTTTACAATGTAAATGAATACATTATCATATTGACCTCATACCAACTGGAACTGTTCAGACACTGGACAGATGTGGTTATTATACTGTTTAATGAAAAATGTTTATATTTAATGTTACTAATATATTTGTGTGCTGAATCCAACAGTTTCATTGGTTGGTTTTTTTTTTGCCCTAATTTCAATTTTGGTGGCAGTTTGAGGGTTTTATGTATTTGTGTTATTTATATGTATTAAATAAGTGGGTTCCAGTACTATGTTATATGAGAGCCTATAGTATTCATATAAGCCCCTCCCTCCCCAGTTTGCTACGGCTACTAAAAGAAGGTATCAGTTATCTCCAGACTCATTCTGCTATGTTTGTGAATATTATATAAATCTGAAGCAGGTGAAGTATAACATTGATAGTGGCACCAAGTTTTTGCAGTGCATGTGAAACCTACTTTGGATTGCCTATTGGTGATTGATAAGTTGCAGGCACATTTTAGCTGTGGTAATTGTAGATCATGTGGTATTTATTAGTGTATGCCTTTCCTATACTCTGAAAATGGAAATAGCCCACAAACTGTCACAACAACTGCTGCTTTTATATGATGGATATATTAAAACTTAAAAGGTCTGCAGATTGAAAAGCTGAAGTGTATCCCAACATGTTGTAACAAACTCTCATCTGGCATTGTAGAGATGAGTAATTTGAGTAAATTCAAGGAAGAACTATACAAACTGTTAGGCGGATGGACAGGTGTTACAGAAGTGTGTGTGTGTGTGTGTTTTTTTTTTTTTTTTTACTGATGCTGTAAAAACTTGTTTTCTTGCATCATTTGCGGCTACTAATACTAATGCCATCCACTATTCCTCCACAATACAGTGAACAAGACCTGTCAATTCTTAATGCACCTCCAGAGTCTGGAAGAATTAGATTCTCTTCAGAAATAGATGATGAACCTGGTGAACAAAATAATTGGGATTACATCTTAGAAGCTTGTTCAATTAAAGTGCCACATTTCTTTAATCAGCAAGAATTGGATCACTTAGGGAAGGGACTTGGATCTAGGCAAATCCACTGCAGAACTCATGGCATCTCCTTTTAAAGAATGAAATTTACTCAGTCTCAGCTGCAAGGCTTCCACACAGAAAAATACATATCACTTATGCATATTTTACTTGGAACATGTGGCTGATACCAATTTCACAAGAACTTGGTATTAGTCACAATCCAGAAGAGTGGCATCTTTTCATAGACAGTTCAAGTAAGAGTTTGAATGTTGCATTGCTGTATCCATTGATTCCTGTTGTGTACTCTGTTCATGTTAAAGAGTACTACAGAAATATAAAACATGTGTTAGAAAAGGTTAAGTATGACAGTATAAATGGGATGTCAGTGGGGACTTTTGAGATGAATGGTGCATGTATATATGTTACATGGAATAAAAATAAAATAAAAAAGAGTCACCAGGCAAGATCAGATGTCTGTTGTTGGTAATGTAAACCACGTACATTAGATGAGTGGTAGCGCTCATTGCACCGTAAAATGGCAGATTCCATAATTGGATGCATATATACTCCCTTATTACTATTCAAGACACTATTACAATTGGATGTGTGTAGCGCCTCAAGCCATGAGTGCTGGCAGTAGTCACATGAGTAGTTGATGATCTCAAGATCACATCGGGGATCTAGGTTGTATTGTTCAACCCAATAATGCTCAGATACAGCGGAGCGTTCAAAATTAATTCCGAAACACGATCTTTTAATCTCTTAGCGGTTTCGCTTACATAACAACCTCCCACAGTCCAGACAGGTAATGCAGTACACAGAACTGCTACGCAAGGAGGGATGGGTGTTTTCACCTTAGAAATAATCGAACATAATTTCCTACCAGGAAGTTGCATACACCATATGTGGTAAGAGCGTAAAATCCTGGTAATATGTTCCGACATGCCTGGATAGTAGGGAATGTAGGCAGTTGAGGTAAACTCATTTTCATGTGGTGGTTTAGGCCGTGCAACAAACTCACAAGCTTGTAATTTACATCTATCCAGAATATGAGTTTGATAACCACAGTTGGAAAGATCCACCCTTACTTTGGAAATCTATAGTTGCCTGTCACATATAGAGCTGGAATGGGTCCAAGTGCGGGTGAACAAGGTATGCACCATGCTGCGTGAATGACCAGGAGCATGTGAAGACCCATAGTTCGCAAATTGGCCTGCACATATAGGTTTTCTAAAAACCGAAGTTGTAAAACATTAACCCATGCGTTGGACCAAAACATCCAGAAAAGAAAGGGTATTATTAGCTTCAAGCTCAACAGTAAACTGGATAAACTGATTGTTCTGATGCTGAAGATGCATCAGAACAACCCATAGAAAAGCCAACTCATGAAGAAATGATTCATGCTTTTAAAATGGTTCATCTGGGACTACAATTTTGTAAAAATATTCCTGATAGTGTTTTTAATGCTCTAAATAAATGTGAGGTTTTCTTTGAGAATAAGAAATTTTTAATTGTACTATACAAAACAAAATTACAAACTTTTAATTTGTAAGACTTGCCCACAATAATTGTGTAAACATGTAATTTAAATAAGTATGTTTTTGAAATAAAATATATTAAAAATAAATGTACATTTGTTTTAATTTTTATTTTCTAATTAGGTGACAATTTCCATTAAAAAAGATATTCTCTGTATAATGAAATTTCTCACTGGATTTATAAAATTTGTTATAGGGGAAATTTGACTGTTTTGTAAATTTAATGTTTGTTGTTATTTTGAGAGGCTATTTTCAGTTATTAGGTTATTATTTTCAGAGGTTATCGTGACTTAGGTGGAAATGGCCATTGGTGATTCCTGTGTGAGTTACAACTTCATTGGTTGCATTGCCTGTATATATTAGCATTAGCATTAGTAGAGGCATATGATGCAAGAAAGCAAGCTTATTCAGCATCAGCCAAAAAAAAAACAAAAAAACACACCACTCCCATTTCACCCCTCTGTTCGCTCGAAATACCTGTCCAGTTGAGCCTTAAATTTGTTTAGGCTATCAACTTCAACAACAAGTGATGGAAGTCGGTTCCACCAACCAACTACCCTCTGGCCAAAGGCAAATTTCCGCACATCTATCCGACATCCGTCCTTCCTCAATTTGAATTTATGCCCTCTGAGCTGATTATTCTGAGCAAGATGAAGAATCCCATTGGCATTGAACATGCTCAAACCATTCAAAGCCTTATACACCTCTATCAGATCACCTCGCCGGTGCCTAGTCTCCAGACTCTGTAATTTGCAAAACTTAAGCCTTTCTTCGTAAGAGCAACCCTTTTTTTCATTCACTAATCTTGTTGCCCTTCTCTGTACCCGTTCCAGCAGCTCTACATCCTTCTTGAAATGAGGCCTCCAGACCTGTATACAGTATTCAAGATGTGGCCTAACCATTGCCTTATACAAGGGAATAATCACCTCCTTATACCTGCTAGAAAAATTCCTGTATATCATTGACAAGACACCATGAGCTACTCTTGCAGCTCATCTGCACTGCTCAGAGAACTTCATATCTGCCTGCACAATTACCCCTAGGTCCTTTTCATTCTCCACCACTGTCAGTGTAGTACCGCAGAGTTGATACGTTGCTCTGGGGTTACTGTTTCCCATATGTAGTACTTTACATTTGTCAATGTTAAACTTCATTTGCCACCTCTCAGCCCATCTGTTCATCCTTTCCAGATCCTGTCTGTTGCCGCAGCATAGCGTCAGTGGTGTCCTTAACAACCCTGCCAACCTTTGTATCATCTGCAAACTTGGACATTAAACTTGATATCCCATCATCAATATCATTCATAAACACCGAAAACAACAACGGACCCAACACTGAACCCTGAGGAACTCCACTAATAACATTAGTCCACGTTGAGCAATGTCCATTGATTACCACTCTCTGTCTTCTGCCACTCAACCATCCCTTTATCCATAGCAGCAATTTGCCTCCAATGCCACACTGCTCCAATTTGTGCAGCAGTCTTCCATGTGCAACAGTATCAAAAGCCTTTCTAAGATCCAAATATATAATATCAAAGTTATTCCCTGCATCCAGTTCTTTTGTGACTACATCATAGTATCCAATCAAATTGGTCAGGCAAGACCTGCCCTTAACAAAACCATGCTGCGTCTGAGCTATAACTGAATTCTTGTCTAGATGATCCTGCAGTGCTTCTTTAACCAGTGCCTCCATTAATTTTCCGGGAACAGAAGTTAAACTAACAGGTCTATAATTACTTGTGTCGCCCTTTGATCCTCCTTTGTGAATTGGGGTCACATTCGCACATCTCCAGTCCATGGGTACTTCCCCTGAGTCCAAGGAAGCTCTCATAATTATGGCTAAGGGTTTGCTTACTTCCTTTGCTGCTTCCTTTAATATAACTGGATAGATCCCTGGATATTCAAGATAACTGGATATTCAAGGGTTGATCTAGTTACTAATCATAGCTTAACTGATGATTCTTTTCTTTATTCCTATTGCAAGGAGTGTACCTATCTAAAATTAAAATTTGTTTCAATCCTAGAAGAATTTGAGTCACTGAAGAAACAGGCATTTGCCCTAGACAAAAATGTAACAGGGAACTCATAAGGGACTCAAGATTCTAGTAATCTGCCAAGTGATGCATCCCCGATCCCCCCCCCCCCAAGAACAGACTATTCAAGTGAAAACTGCTCTGGTTTGAAAGGATTTAGTTCTAATGGGAGGTTCCATTGTCAGGAGAAACAGGTAACTTTTTTGTATTAAGGAAAAGTAGACTAGAACCAGAGTCTGTCTGCCAGAAGCAACAATTAATGATATCACCACAGATTGTCAGATTTTAAAGGGGATAAAGATAGCATTATTTATTATTCTTTTGGAGAGTAATGATAATAAGCATACAGAGCTTTCAATTTGTTAGAAAAATATAAGACCATGCTGAAAAAATTCTGTAGTTGTGTCTGAAATTCTGTCCAGACATGATAGGAGGGCTATGTGCTGAAAGCCTTATGGATTAACTCAAGACCTGTGGGATTCTACAATGCTTTTGGGGGAAAATTTTTATCAGCATGGTTTGAACTTGTAGGTAGAAGGAATCTGTTTTGTAGAGATAGGGATATACTTGAACAAATGTGGTGCAAGGGTTTTGCTAGTAACATTTAGAGTACTTTAAGGGTTTAAGGAAACTGCTAGTTATGGGTAATATAGATACACATTTATTTGATAATATTGGTCAAATTAACATGTGTGCATGCATGTGCACACATACACATACTTCAAGAATTCTTATTTGTTGCCACAACAGCTATTATTGACAAGATGTTCAGAAGGTAGTGAAGTTTCAAAAAAAAAAAAAAAAAAAACCCAGGAAGCTAATGCTAGGGAAAGATGCTTAAATAACTTCAAGGAATGTGTCATGGTAGTAAACTATACAAGAACAAATAGCCTTAACTGTGTATATGTAATAGGGCTAATATAAATTTGCTTCCACCCAGAAATAGGGGATGATGAGTTTCACTATGGTATGTAGAGTGTATTAGTAGTAATGGCAAATGCTGCAAGTAAGCAAGCCTACATAGCATCAGCCAAAAAAAAAAAAAAACAACACACTACACAGTTCCACCATCCGTATCCTCCAAGAATTCGTCTAGTTCTTCCTTGAATTTATTCAACCAATCCACTTCCGCAACAACAGATGGAAGCCTGTTCCAACAAACAACCACCTGCTGGCTGATGGCAAACTTCTGCACATCTATCCTGCAACCATTCTTCTCAACTTGAATTTATGCCCACCTCATGTGTGTAGTCTTAGCAAGTGGAAGAATACCATTAACATTCAGCTTACTCAATCTATTCGAGGCTTTGAACACCTCAGTCAGATCTCCCTGCAGGTGCCTAGTCTCAAGACGCTACAATTTGCAGAAGTGAATCCTTTTTAGGTAAGAGCACCCTTTTGTTCCCTTCACCAGCCTGGTTGCTCTTCTTTGCACCCTTTCCAGCAGTTCTACATCCTTCCTAAAGTTGACGTTGTATTATGGCCTCAGCTCCCAATGCACCATTAAAGAACAAATCAATCAATCACTTCCTAAAGTGAGGCCTCCAGACCTGTATACAGTACTCAAGATGCAGGCTAACCATGGCCTTATACAAAGGCATAATTGCCTCCTTATCCCTGCTAGCAAAGTTTCTGTATATAATTGACAAAATCACTTGAGCTGTCCTGGCACCATGTCTCATTGCTCAGAGAATTTCATGTCTGATTGCACGATTACTCCAGATCTTTTTCATTCTCCACTCTTCTGAGTGTAGTACCACACAGTTGATAAGTTACTCTAGAGTTACTGCTACCCATATGCAGTACCTTGCATTTGTCAATGTTAAACTTCATCTGGCATTTCTCAGCCCATCGACCCAATTTTCCTAAGAGTAGAGGAAAAAAGATTTGGGAGTTACAATATGGTTGAAGAGTTGGATATGAAGTTCTCTGAGCAGTGTAGACAGGCAGTGAGAAGGGCCCATGCTGTCTTATCAATGATTTATCGAACATTTTCTTGTAGAGATAAAGAGGTCATAATACCACTGTATAAGGCAATTGTGAGACCACACTTAGAATACTGCCTAGGTGTGGAGACTACCTAACAAAAAAAAACAAAAAAAAAAACACAAGCTTCTTGAAAGGGTCCAGAGACAGATAATGTGCCTAATGATACCTACAAAAGGGCACTCATAGGAGAAAACACTTTGAATAGCTGTGATACAGAGCTTGGAAACTAGTAATCTTCGAGGAGACCTGATTGAGGTGTATAAGGTTCTGAGAGGTGAAAGTAAAATGAATGAGGGTGAAGTTTTTACTGTTATAAATGATTCCACAACTAGGAGATAAATTAAAATTATGGGAAGAGAGGTTTAGGCTGGATTGCAGGAAGTTTTCTTCCAGCCAGCAAGTTAATTATTGGAATACATTGCTTCCATGGGTGAAATTCATAGGGGAAATTCATAGCTCAGCTGGATAGATATGTACATGTGGCAGGAGTCAGATAGGTAGTTTATTATTGATGTTAAAAACGTTTTTACTGGTGTTATTTGGAAAAAAGCATTACGTTACCTAGAAATTGTCACAAAACCCAATGCACATGCATTGTACTTGTTGCATGCAGTGATGCAACAATTAAAATGCATGCTCCCAAGATAACTCAATTGTATGCAACAAGTGCAGTGATGCAACAAGTATAATTGAGCAGTGATGTGCTACATTATACCGTTATATCAGCATAATGATTAATACGTGAGTGACTGTGCCAAAATCTACAGCCCAGCATTTTGAAGGAATATTGTGAAAGAAAGAAAGGGAAGGTTGGACAGAAATGTGAATCCAGATGAAATTCAACAAGAGTGTTTCATTATGCCTGGGAGTTCTCAAACTGCACCCAAAAAAACTCGAGCTGAAATAATGAAGGAATAACATGAACAGAAGAAAAGGAAATTAGGAATTCAAACTATTCCAAATCATAATGAAATTCAACCACAGAGTTCTACTATGCCTGATACTTGTCAACTACAGAGTTCTACTATGCCTGATACTTGTCAACTACAGAGTTCTACTATGCTTGATACTTGTCAGGAATCTAAAACTCCAGCAGAACGAATGAAGGAATATCACGCATGAAAAAAAGCAAAATTAGAAATGGCTAATAATGAGATTCCTGATTACATCCCTTTAGTGTCTACATGAGCTGACAATGAGCTTGAAAAACTAGTGTACAAAAACCCATTTGGATTTAGTTGTAACGTTTGTGTTTGCTTCTTCCATCCCACCTTAGAAGAAAAAGAAGGTGGGATGGAATAAGCAATCCAAATGATAGATGCATTATGTTCTATAGAGAAAACTTCAGATTATTCAAATTTACAGCAATATAAACATACTTTTACCTGTTATAAAAATAATGAAAACTGACACGAATGTCAATTTGAAGTACTTTTTTGGCCAATATCGCAAACTCGTATATTGATACCGATGGCCACAGATGACAATTGAAGATTAGCTTATCACAAAAAATATCGTAAAATGCACGACTCATTAGAATTGGATAATCATGTTAATTTCGAAGAATTCCTTAAATCAAATCAGTGCCAATCAGAAGAAGAATATTTAAATATTTTGAGGGCTGGTATCAAATGACCACGTGTATTTCTTAAATGCAAGATAGAAGAGAAATTTATGAATAATTACAATCCTTGGATTTTAGGAGTGCTCAAGTCTAATTCGGTTTTACAATTTATCATAGAAGAATATTCATGTGCAGCATATGTAGTTGAATATGTGAATAAAACTAACAGAGGAATAAGCAACCCTCAAAGGAAAATTATAGAGCTACAAGAAGAATATTTTGATATGGATATAACTGATCTATCACGAGCATTAAGTGTAGATGTATTGAATCCTGTGGAGATGAGTTCACAAGAGGCAGCTTTGTATTTATTATGATACCCAATGTCCGTGTCTTCAAGAGCGATTGAATATGTGCTAACAGTATGGCCACATGAGCATCAAATTACATAAATCAAAAACTGAATTAGACTTGGGAATGATGAAAATCGACTGGCAGCGGAAAAAAATGAAGAATTTCTTAAATCAAAAGAAATTGATGATGATTCCTTTACTGACAAGAAAACTATTGATGAGGAGATGAGAATGGTGACGATGGATAAATTATCATCTGTCGTTAGGAAGTAAGAGAATATCTTACCATTTGAAGAATACTGTCATTTGATGAGTAGCACTAATAAAGAACAACTTCCATTATTACTTGAAACTATCTACCGTCAAATTGATAATCAGATACACAAACCGATACAGAGTGGTATATCTGTAGTATATCATCAATGAATGTACAAAGATGAACTTAAAATTATAGAATCGAGATTTGTTACCAAAGAAGATGCTACCAATTTATGTCCGCAAGGGATTCGACTATTTTTAAGAATTAGTGATGTAAATGCCTATAATACAAATGCTTTAGTTGCAGATGAAACCCATGAAGTGGTTACACAAGATTTATACCACGGATGTCATTCTGAAGAACAATTAGCAAGTATGTGAAATAAAATTCATAAAATGTCAGTGACTGAAACTGCAGGACTTCCATTCTACCATTATTGAAAGGAAAACTGTACATGATTACTACAAATATAGATGTGGTCGATGGATTGGTAAATGGTGCAATCGGTACTTTAGTATATTTTGAATTTGAGGACGATGAAACAGTTAAGAGTATGGATGAAATTTCCTGAGTCAAAAATAGGACAATCTTCAATCTCGTTATAAACAATATGTGAAAGATACATATTTACCTAGTCAATCCGTACCTATTATAAAATGATCAACTACGATTCCATTCAAGAACAACAGGAAATTAACATGTAGACGTACACAATTTTCTTTAGTTTGTGCTTGTGCTTTGACTATACATAAATCTCAAGGAGGGACCATCGACAAAGTTGTATATAATCATGAGAAAGATCATCAACAGCAACTTGTATGTGTGGCGTTATCTTGAGTGACCTCATTGCAAGGTTTATAAATTACAAATCCCCACGATGATTTCACATTTCACCATGGCAAAGCTACTAGTAATATAGAACTTCGTGCTGAACTAGATCGCTTAAAAAATAATAAGCTACCGTCTACAGGATGAACTGCAAGATTTCATACAAAGTGGTATACCTACAGTATATCGTCAATGAACATACAAAGTTTATGGGCCCATGTTCGAGATATTGAAACGGACTCAATCTTACAGCAATCCAAAATATTGATATTAAGTGAAACATGGTTGGATAATGATGTACATATATTATATAAACCATTCCATTTTGTGACTCAGTTTAAAAGGTTGGATGTTCGTAGTGGTGGTGTTGTGATATATCAAAGTAAAGGTTCAACTATCATCAGTAAACCACATATCTTTGCACAATATAATAGCAGCAATGCGACAGCAGAATCAGATGAAATTGGAGACATTTGTGGATCTTTGTGCAAATTCAATAGTGAATCTATTTTCATCGTTGCCATATACATCACTCCAGGGATGTCATTAGATATAATTCAAAAATTCATAAATAAGAATTTGATGCCGTTATTCCATTGAAGGTGCAAAATTATTGGAAGAGCCACTGGATCGCATAGTTCTGTAGTTCTCGCTAGTGATTTCAATCTAGAATTAAATTCTGAGGCTGGAAGGAAGTTTTGTAAATTTATGAAAGATGCCTTCAATTTAGATATTAAGTCAGATACTTTAGTAAATACAGTGGATTCCGGTTATTTGGGCCACCGGTTAATCGGGGCAGCTGTTTATTTGGGACAAATCTTAAAGAACAGAACCCAATCGAGAAAATAGCCAGGGTTTACTTCGCTTAATTGGTACAACATGCCGTTTAATCGGGGCAGGAGACTGCAGCACTCGAGATTACCCTATGATTGTCTCCGACCATACCATGTGGTCCGGTCGGATTTCTGGAGATCACAACTATAAACCAATTAGCAGTCCCCTGTTTATTGGGCTTTTCTGTTAGTACTTCAATCATATAAAAAAAATAATTTTCAGAATCTGCTCTTCATTCCTATTTTTTAAGCTTCGTACTTGTTACTCCATTCTCACATGCGCATATTGTGTTACTTGCAATTTGTGTGTGCCGTGTTCTTTGTTATTGATTGCTTATCTTTTTTACTGTTTTAAATTTTAAACCCCACCCACAAATGTCAGTGAACAGAAATGTCAGCTAGTTAGTATGTACATATTACAGTACGTATTAATTAAGCTATGCACGTAAGCGTAAATTTATTTTTATTTTGCTAACCTGTGGAAAATATTCTTCTGATTTTCACGTATCATTTAATTTTTTAATTGGTAACATAATAAAGTGTAAATTTGTACTTAATACAGTATATCTTTACTTTTATAGCCTGTGAATAATATTCCTCCTATTTTTGCTAATTAGAATTACTGTTTAATAGAATTAAACTTCAATTTCTGTAGTCAAAACGTGATCACAATGACCTGTGCTTACTACATATCATATAGTGAATAGTACTTTACTGTGGTGAATCCATTGTAACATTATTTGATTGTACAGAAAATCAATTGTAAAGCTGTATTTTTAACTATTTACGTGAAACTTCGCATAATTGGGGCAGCCACTTAATCGGGCCACAATGCACTAGTCCCAATATGTCCCAAATAACCGGAATCAACTGTACTACACATAATGGAACGACAATTGATGGAGTATTCACTCGAGAATTAAAATCATTTGAGTGTCAAAATTATATATCTTATTTCAGTTACCATAGACCAATAATTTTAGTGTTGAAATGTAATATATTTTATACGAATTATTTCATTGTACACTAGTAAAATGAAAAATTGTATTTCATTGTACTGAAATTATTTTTTCAATAAAAATAATGCAGCAATACTTTTTTTTTTATTTATTTTACTGTACCAGTTTCATAATGTTTTATTTTACTGTACCAGTTTCATAATGAGTTCCTGCAGTAAAGACGTTTTTAACAGCTGCCACTGTGACAATATCAGTGACGCTATCAGTCTCAGAGTAGAGCTGCAGCAACTCATTATGTACCTGGTACATAATTTTTTATTATTATTATTTTTTTTTTTTTCTAGGCTGGTGCAGAAAAATCCCAGTGAAATTAGCCTTGTACCATATGGCTAATACTTGTATTATTTGTATTATTTATGATTTAAGTTAATATGTTAATATGATATTTTTAATAAAATAGTTTAATATATTTTACTTAGATCCAACCTGAGATGATTGGCTTAAAACCTGATAATTTATCCAGGGTCAATGTAGATGTCTTGAAAGAGAAGATTGAAGCAAAGAAAACATTACTGGTGAGTATTTTTATAATTTGTTCATGAAGGTAAATTCTCAGATAAATAGTTAAAGCAGTGAGAATTCTGGAGTATGTCTAGATTAAAAAAAAAAAAAGAAAAAAAAAAAAAAAGACATTCCATGCTAACTGAAAATGCCTAATCTTTGTTCAAAAGTATTATTTTTGGATGGCATTAGCAGTTCTTAGATTTTCTTAAATGTTTCTTCTTTCCATTTAAAATTTTTTTCAATCATTGCTTCTTCATCACTGGATGCAGTGCTGGAAGTCTACTTCTATCAGGTCCTTCAGTTCATCACTTATGATGCTCCGGATGTTGTTGATCATCCCAAAATGATGTCCTTTCAGGTGATTATTGATCTTTGGAAAAAGAAAAAAGCTGAATGGCAACAGATTTGGGGAATACAATGACTATGGCATTGTATCCCCCCCAAAAAAAACAGCCATGGCAGTTTTTTTTTTTTTTTTTTTTTTCTTTATGTTCGAGTGGAGGAAAGAAAGGCTGCACGGCAAGATATTTTTTTGTAATTAATTTATTACAATAAATCCTTGAGTTTTAATGGAATTCGGATTTAACAGATAAGAAAAAAATTTGGCCAGCACCAAGTTATTTGGAGTGTGCTTATGTGATAGCAAAAACCAGGAACCTGTGAGTCACAGCAGCTTACAGGAAGTGTCCCAGTCTGTTTATGGATACTCGCACTATCATATATTGAAGTGCTCATCTGTGCCCTATTTCTTTATTATAACCTCATGTACAAGGTCTGTTGCAAAATTAATGAGACTGATTTTATAAAAAAAAATTTACCGTAAAATTTTTCTACAACTGAAAGTTTCCTCCTTCAAAGTAGCTTCCTTAGGGAGCTACACATTGCCTCCAGTGCTCCTTCCATCACTGGATGCAATGCTGGAAGTTTACTTTTATGGGGTCCTTCAGTTCATTAGTTATGGTGCTCTGGATGTTGTCGATCATCCCAAAATGATGTCCTTTCAGGTGATTCTTTTTCTTTGGAAAAAGAAAAAAAAGTTGCATGGCAACAGATTTGGGGAATACAATGACTGTGGCAACACTGGAATGTTTCTGGAGGTCAGAAACTGTAAAAGCACAGTGACATGATGCATTGTTGTGATGCAGTGTTTGGCCTTTTCAGGTCAAATGTGCAGAACCCTTTTCTGTAGTCATTTAAGGACTTCTTAGTGAAAGCACTCTTTATGCATAACTCCACACTGATCAAAAATACATAAACATCAGTTTGATTCTGGGTTTGCTCATTTGTGCTTTCTTTGAGTGTGGTGAATTTGTGGTGTGCTATTCTTCACCCTGTCTTTTTGTTTCTGGATTATACTCAAAAATCCGTGTTTCATCACCTATTATCACTTACTAAAGGAAGAACTGGCTTAGTTTCATTATGGTGGAGAAGGTCAAGGCAGATGTTCTGATTTTGTTTCTGTTCTTCAACAAGATTTTTTGGAGCCATTTCCTTACAAATTTTGTGCATGACCAAATGCTCTGTTAAAATGTTGTGGAGATAGCTCAGTGGCTTGTGTTCAGCTCACCTGCCATATCTCACAGTCAACTTTTGGTTAGACACAATCAGAGCCCTTAACCTCTCCACATTATCCTCTGTTGTTTGCTGAGACAGGTTTTATGCCATTGAAAACTTGATCTCCATAAGCTCTTTTTAACTTTTTGTACATTTCTGTAATGCTTTCGTTTGAGTTTAACACATTTGATAGCATAACATTGCTTGATATTTTTCCACTCCATTTTAGATGCACTGGACAAAGATGTGGTTGCTTACTTTGTGATGACTTGACATACACACACACTGAATGCAGTGAGATGCGATTGCTCTTGTTGTGTTGTGGCAAATGACGCAACCCATGCACCGATTTTTTGTGTGTGCGGTGCTGCCACGTCACATTTTATGAAATCATTCATTTTATGACATATTTTATATAGTATACCATTATGGTCCCTCAAAAAAAAGTGTGTGAATCTGAGTGTTGTGCAGAAATTAATACTGTTAGAGAATTTAGACTCTAGTGTATCTGTTTCCCACATCACCTGACACAGCTAGTTGTATTCAGTGCCCTGAAAGAAAATAACTGAACTAGATATGCAGAGGATTGACTGGACCCTTCCCCTCCCTCGGGTTACTCTGCCATGTGTAGAGACCCGGGAAGTCCCCACACTTACTAAGTAATTATGAAGGGGAGGGAGATGTACAGGCAGCCAGGGAAACAACTTTGCTAAATAATATTAATAAGCATGTTGCAAGGGAATGCAATGTAGAATGAATGAAAGAGTATGAAAGAACTGAGTCAGCGTGCTGGGCACTGAATGAATGTGACGGAGTGAAACTGAAATTGTGGTGAAAGACAAAGAATGAGAAGTTGTGGTGAAAGGGAGTGAATGAGAGTTTTGGTAATTGGGACTAAATAATGGTATGAATGTAACTGAAAGAATACAAATATAATGTTAAATATATAAACTTAAAATATATACTAACACATAGCTAATAATTACACCAGCATACCCACTGCTACCTCCCTGGCATGCACAATATGCAGCCAGGACAGCACCCCAACTGAACAGTAAAAGTAAGTTGAGGGGCCTAGGGTAGCAGAGAGAAATAAACTGAGAAATAAATGAATCCAATGCTTAAGGAATGAAAGGAAGCATGGGTGTGACTGAAAAAGAACCCAACTTTTAATTTTAGTAAATTATGTTAATACTAACCCTTGTATTTTATCTGTTTTCATAAATTTAAATTATTTATACTTAAGTTAACTTTAAGGTAGAATTTTACACCAAATCTTGCCATACACCATTGCATTCCTGGATGTGTGAAAAAAAAAAAAAAAAAAAAAAAACTTAACAGAAAATGTAAGAAAACAGTACAAAAACAGAAGGGAAGCAGAGTGTGACTGTGGATTATGAATGAATTAAATTGATTTCCCCCCACCCCACCAATAGGGTGATGGGCAGATGGCCCATTATGGCTCCCTGCCCATCCAAGCAGACACCACACTGTGGCTACTTAGCCAGCATGTTTACTCCTACCACCTGGGTTGGTTGTACTCTCACTTCCCAATCCCCTCCCCCAACCTAGGTGGCACCTAGGTTTTTAACACATTTAACACCCCCTTTGCCTGGTGGGTAACCCCACTGCCATCTGTCAACTCCCATCCCCAGGACAGGATGACCATCTGGTCCTGGAGGTCCCCTTGCTGTCCTCCCCTTCAACCAGGCAGGCATCTTCTCTATTGCCCCCTCTTTTTCTCTATCACTTAACCCCTTCCCACTTTCTATCCCCAACTACTACTACCTTCTAAATTGTTTTTTTTTTAACTGGGTTGTCCCCTGTAGCCTTGGCTACCACAGGGTTTGATCCGGCAGTGGCTAGATGAATAACACAATAAACATAACTCACACAAACACTCACTAACCTACAAAATCTGGCCCTAACAGAGTTTTTTGTATTCATCACATTGCTTGACAGAAAGTTGGGGAAAATCCCTGGATATGCATTTATTACAAATAACACTATGCCACCTGACACAGGAAACATACACACACCAAAATATAATATGGCACGTGGAAAAAAAGAAAGAGAGAAAAAAAAAAAAAACACTACCACCCTGTATCAGATGTAAAAAGCAAGACATAAGGAGTCAGATTTTGAAGATTCACCAGTATCAGGTTTTTAGCAGCAGCAATAGTAGTGGCAGATGATACAAGAAAACAAGCTTATATAGCGTCAGCAAAAAAAAAAAAAAAAAAAAAAGAAGCATTTCACCTATCCATACCCTCTGTCCAGTTATTCCTTAAATTTATTTAAAGCATCCTCTTCCACAACAACTTATGGAAGTCTGCTCCAACAACCAACCACCCTCTGGCTGAAGGCAAACTTCCTCAACTTAAATTTATGCCCCCTCATACGTGTAGTCTCAGCAAGATGAAGAATGCTATTCACATTCAGCTTACTCAATCCATTCAAAGCCTTAAACACCTCAATCAGGTCACCCCCACAGGTGCCTTGTCTCCAGAAGCTGCAATTTGCAGAGCTGAAGCCTTTCTAGATAAGAACATCCTTTTGTTCCCTTCACCAATCTGGTTGCCCTTCTCTGCAGTTGTTCCAGCAGATCTACATCCTACCTAAAGTGAGGCCTCCAGACCTTTAAACAGTACTCAAGATGCAGCCTAACCATGGGATTTATACGAAGGGATAATCACCTCCTTATCCCTGTTAGCAATGTTTCTGTATATCATTGACAAAACCCCATGAGCTGTCCTGGCAGCATATCTGCACTGCTCAGAATTTCATATTTCATTTCTTATCAATGAAGTACCACATGGTTGATAAGTTACTCTGATTACTGCCAACTGGCATTTCTCAGCCCATTGACTCAATTTTCATAGATCTTGTTGCAGCAGCTCACCCTGATTGCTCTCATTAACCATCCTTTGCAACTTTTGTATCATCTGCAAACTTTGACAAACTTTGCTCTGACTCTGAATAAAGTTTTTCTAGGCATCATTATTTGGCCACAGTAAATTTTACTAATTATGTACTATGGTACCCTTCATATCAACCAATAGAGTCAAGGTGAATAAAAGCATGTTTTTTTATTGTTTAATTTTATTTCAGTTTTTCTGATAAATACACTAAATTGGAATAAAAGTAACTAATTTTTCAGTTATGTGGGGTACAAATTGTCTATAAAAAAACGTTTGATAGCATACCATTGCTCTACATTTTTCCACTCCATGTTTCGTGGTGCACTCAACAAACATGTGGTTGCTTACTTTGTGATGAATTCACACAGTTGAATGTTGTGAGATGCAACAACTCTATAGGGGAGTTCAACCTACACACTGATATGTGATATGCAATCATTTGCCAATAACATGCCCTCTTCCTGTGTTCATCCATAAATCAAGGGTTTACTGTATTTATTTTACTATGGCCTGATGTAGCCGAGTGGTCAGGAGCATGAGTGCAGTAGCACACGCTCTTTGAGTGAACCAGGGTTTAACCCTGTGACAGCTGAATGAGATTAGCATTTGTATTGATTGATTTATTGTAAACCCTCCACTGACCTGGTGGTCATGCCAGAGTATAAACAAGAACATTTTTTATTAGTAGTATTAGTAGTGGTAAATGATGCAAGAAAGCAAGCTTATAAAGCATCAGACAAAAAAAAAAAAAAAAAAAAAACCTACACACTTCACTCATCCATATACCCTCTTGCCCTCTAAGAATTTGTATAGTTGTTCCTTGAATTTATTCAAACCACCCACATCCACAACAACACATGGAAATTTGTTCCAACCATCAACCACTCGCTAGCTGAAGGCAAAGCTCCACACATCTATCCTGCAACCATGCTTCTCAATTTGAATTTATGCCCCCTTGTGTCTAGTCTGAACAATAGGAAGAATTCAATCAGCATTGAGCTTGGTCCATTGAAAGCTTTAAACACCTTGATCAGATCACCTTGCAGATGCCTAGTCTTCAGATGATGTATTTTACAGAATTGAAACTTTCTTGTTAAGTCAACCCTTTCATTCCTTTCACCAATCTCATTGTCCTTCTCTGTACCCATTCCAGCAGATCTACATCCTTCATAAAATGAGGCCTCCAGAACTTTATGTAATACTCAAGATGCAGTGTAAACATTTCCTTGTACAATCTCCTTATCCCTGATAACAAAGTTCCTGTATATACTATTAACAAAACCCGATGAACTATCCTGGCAGCCTGTTTGCATTGCTCAGAGAATGTTATATCTAACTACACAATTCCCCAGATCTTTTTCATTTTCCACTACCCTGACAGTTGGTTTGCTAATCTGGGATTACTGCTACCCATATACAGTGCAGTGCCTTGCATTTGTTAATGTTATAAACTTCAATTGCCATTTCTGAGCCCATTGACCTAATTTTCCTGGATCTTGTTGCAGTAGCTCACCCTGATGTGACCTTTGTGACCACATCATAGTATCCAATCAGATTTTTCAATCAAGACCTCCCCTTAACCCCATGCATTGTCTGAACTATAACTGCAATCTTGTCTAGACAATCCTGCATTGCTTCTTTAACCTGTGACTCCATGGAACAGAAGTTAAACTAACAGGTCTGTAATTACTCAGGTCACCTTTCGATCCCCTTTTGTGAATTGGGAAAACATTTGCACTTCAGTTTGTGGGGACCTCCCCTGAGTCCACGGATACCCTCATAACTATGGCTAAGGGTTTGCTTACTTCCTTTGCTGCCTCCTTTAATATAACTGGATAGATCCCATCCATCCCAGGTGCCTTCCTTATGTTTAACTTCAGAAATTTCTCCTCCACTTTGCTCTCAGTTATTACAAAATCATTTAGCTTCCTGCCAGAGTTTGATAAACTTCTGCCATTCCTCATGTGTGAATCTAGATGCAAAATACTCATTCAGTTTTTCAGCTACCTGAGCAGAATCATCAACAATCGAACCATCGATATCAAGTGGACCAATCTGATTCATCCCATCCCTTTCCTTCTAGCGTTTACATAAGTAAAGAAATCTTTACTGTTTTTTTTTTTTGCATACTTTGCCAAAGATTTCTCATAATCTGTCCATGCTTGTCTAGCCTCCTTTGTGACTTGATTACAGACTAGCTTATATCTACCATAGACTTATATATCTCCTGATAATTTATATGTGCCCCATGCATTTTTCTTCTCTGCCACGAGTCTCATTAGTTCATCTGTCATCCATTTAGGCCTAAACCTTGAACAGTATTTCCTAGTTGGTATGAAAAGGCTAGTAGCTTCCAAGGTTAATTCCTAGAATGCTTCAGATTTATAATTTGCTGTTGATAACATCATTAGTTGGTCCCATTGTATAGAATTTCAAAGCTGTCTGAGACAACCTTTCCCTTTACCCCTTTGAGTAAATCTCACATCAGTACACTGTGATCACTGCTACCTAGTGGTGCCTTTATCTGAAGATTCTTAATGCCTGAATAATCAGTTCTAATAATCGGATCAAGTATATTACTCCCTCTGGTTGCCTCTTGAACATGCTGCTGTAGAAAACAATCATCCAATAAATCCACAAAAGTCTTGCTATTGTGTGAGTGACTGACCCACAAGTTCTTGTCTATATCTGGGAAGTTAAAATCCCCCATTATAAGACAATCTGATTTACTGGCCCACTCTATTTCTCTGTAGAGTTTATTGCACTCATCAGAGTCATTAGGCCTATAACACCCTCCTACTCTCAACTTTGCCTTCCCAGTGCTTATGTCACACCAAACTGGCTCAATGCTGCACTGTCCACCCGTGGCAACTGGATGCACTTCCTTAGATTTTGTGTTTCTTAACTAACAGCATGACCCCTTCTCTCTCTCTCTCTCTCTCTCTCTCTCTCTCTTCCCCCCCCCCCCCCCCGGGATGCAGTCTTCCTTCTCATCATCATGTTACTTTTTATGAGAAGTAAAACAATGAGTGAAAATATAAATTAAAGGTAGTATGTAAATAAGTATGTTGTCTTGAAATATCAAATGTAAACATTTAATTCTGAATTGCTTTTGCAGCATGTGAAACCACCCAAGATTGATTTTGAACCACATAAAAGAAAGAAATTGGGAACAGTTAGATTAACAAAGATAAAGCAGAAGATTCGTGAAGAAGGAAAAAGAGTATGTTTTATTGTTTGTTATTATAATTCCAAAATCTATTTATTTATTTTATTTTATTTTTTTTTTTTTTGGGTCCGTAATCTAACAAAAGCCCCTTATAATGTCACTCGGTTGTCTGTCTGTCTGTCACAGCATTATATCTCTGGAAACACTCAACCTATTGACTTGAAATTTTGCACGAGCTTGCACATCATGTGGGCCAACATTACCCCATATTTGTCGTTGACAAAAGTTTGTCTGAGAAATGGTTGTCGACAACCTATTTTTCATTATATACCAATGGAAAGAGCTCAACGAGTAAGTTTAAAATATAATTTTAAAATATTTTTTTAATTAAAAATGGCGGTGCCAGACAGGAAAATGTGAGTAATTTTTGTATTCCCCCCTCTATTTCCATTGCTAATGGAGCTAAAAATTTAAAAATCACATTAGCTATGCGTTATTTGATTCCTATCAAGGGAAAACTATTCCAATCGAAATCTATCATTTACTTTTTGCGTTAAAATTAAAAAAACAATTTTTTATTGCACTTCGATAGCACGCTTCTTTGTACTAAGTAACTCTCCTTTTGGTGACAAAACGGTTGCTAAATAGTTAGTTAATAATTCTATAAAGGTCATTTATAAATTTTGCGATGAAAAATTTTTTTAACAATTTTCAAAGCTGGAGTTGTCCCAATAAGGAGGTAGTAGTAGTAGTGGCATGTGATGCAAGAAAGCAAATGTATGAGCTTATGCAGCACCAGCCAAAAAAAAAAAAAAAAAAAAAAAATTACAAAACAATTCTCTCTAAATGTTTGTCCAGTTCCTCCTTAAATTTATTTAACCTATCAACTTCCACAATGACAGATGGAAGTTTGTTCAAGCAATTAACCACCCGCTGGCTAAAGGCAAATTTCCGCACATCTATTCTACATCTGTCTTTCCTCAATTTAAATTTATGCCCCCTTAGGTTTGTAATCTGAACAAGTGGAAGAATCCCATCAGAATTTAGCGTGCTCAACCCATTCAAGGCCTTATACACCTCAATCAGATCACCTCACAGGTGCCTAGTCTCCAGCTGCTGCAATTTGCAGAACTTAAGCCTCTCTTGGTAAGAGGATCCCTTCATTCCCCTCACCAGTCTTGTTGCCCTTCTGTGTACACGCTCAATCAAATCTACATCCTTCCTAAAATGAGGCCTCCAGGTACTCAAGAGAGCCAATGTTGAGGGACGGTGGTGCAAGACTCCACGCAGGTGCTTGCGTGGAGTCTTGCATGGCACTCACCTGCCAGTTGCTTTTCCCCCAAGACTTTAATCGTTTCTCCAGGAAGAAGTCGGAGTCCTTCCAATCTTGGAAGGACTTCTTAGCATCTTCTGCATTCGAGCTTGAAGCCTCTCCATGCCTAACTACACTATGAATGCCTGTTTGCATTTTAAATTTTTCGAACCAGCCCCTACTTGCCCCATGAAATCACCACTGGTTCCTGGGTTATTTTGCTGCAGGTCATCATATAAATACCTTGCTTTTTCGTCAATGATAGATTCTGAAATACTATCACCAGCCATTTGCTTTTCAGTAATCCATACTAATAAAAGATTTTCCATGTCTTCATACGTTTGTGATCTTTTAGCAGCAAGAATTTTTACACCTTTTGCCACATCAGCTGCTTTAATTGCTTCTTTATTTTTAATTATGCTGCTTACTATAGTTCTCAGGATGTTAAATTCTAACACTAAGTTGGAAACACTTGTTCCCCTTTCAAACTTACCAATGATTTCTTTTTTCAACTCAATTTGGTTCTCACAGCTGTCCTTTTTGGTTGTTTTTCTTCACTACACTTTTTTGGGGCCATGGTCACTTCTTTTTACTAAGATAACTGCAAAAAATTGCAAAATTAAAAAAAATTCAAAGAGAAAATAACAGGTGATCCGCACTGAACGATTGCACAAGGCAGACTGCTGGGCTATCACACAGGGGTGGGTGACTTTTTGAAGCATTTTTTTTGCCGAAAAAATGTGACGAATATAGAGGTTCCACTGTATTCTTAAAATAGAAAAAATGTTAACACCCTTTACACAGGTGATAACTAATTTTGCAGTCGAACTATATATCTGGGACAAAGTTACGTCACCCCTTTTAATTTGCAGAATACAAGAAAAGGTATTTATTTATATTGTTTCCCCTGTGTTTTTTTTTTTTTCCCCTTTTATCTTTGACTGATTCAGGTTACCCCCTTTTTATGGACACAAATCTAGTTTCCTTGGAAAACTGTAATGTAACTTTTCTGTTTGTGCTTTAACTAAACAAATAAATAAACTTCGCCTTTCTAAAAAAATAAAAGGAGCAATATATTCCTATATTAATAACTTAGTACAGTTGTACATTACAAATATAAACACTTGGAATACATTGTCTGAGATTTTTTTATGCATTAAAACTGTTTTAAATAACTCATATATAATCTGCCAGAACATGTCAAGTGCGACCTTTCGTTTCAGTTTTATTGCAACAAATGAATAGTAAATCTTTTATACTAAGTAACATTTTTATAAGAGAATTTGCTTTTTTTGCATGCAATAACTTAAATTTCTTTAAAACATTTATGTCCAGTGCTTGGCAACCATTATCCTCTGTAGTAGTTCTCATATGTATACAATTCTAAAAATTGTCTGGAGGTCACTTGTTAAAAAGAAGTAAAATTTCTCCTATCTCAGTGAAACTTGAGTAAGAATTCCTTTAAAAGCATTTTGAAAGTAAAATGTGGCAGCTGTGGAGATGATAGAAATAATTACACATAACTGAAATATATCACTGAATGTGTCCTTATTTTCATTGCTGGGAAAGTTAAAAGAGGTTCTACACAGGACATGTGCCTTGCTATTATTGGTACTTTCTGATATCTCAATGACAACAAAAAACCCTATTGAGAATGATGAACTTAAAAGTTATTCTCCTCCCCTTTTGTTTGTAATCTCTTAATTTCAAACCATTTGTAAGACCTGACATAGATTAAAGAAAGATTTTAACTTGAAATACAATTTTTCTTATTCCCAGTTGTGAAAGCTACAACAGCCAGTTCAAGGAAGAAATATTAATTTAAATTAAATAGTCAATATTTAAACAAACCTCTAATGTATATGTATATATACACAGTCCAGTCAAAGTTATGACCATCCCGATATTTTAGCAGTCAGCCATTTCTCATGCAGTTCATATGAAATATTTGATCGGCATGGGATGTGATCTGATGGTTTTGAAAAACAGATGATTGTCGGGTACAGTTGAAGGGTGTCAGTATTACAGAAACTGTAAATCTTGTGGTCCATTCACAGAATGCTGTAGTTAAGGTGTTCCAAGAGTTGATGGATAATGGAAAAAGCAGCAGTTGCTGGGCCAGTGGTGGGCTCCCACATTCCATCGATGGTCGTGCTGAATGTAGGCTGTCCCACCTTGTGTGAGCTGATGTGCAGAAAATGGTGGAACCGCCAACCATGGACTTTAATTTTTTTTTTTTTTATGTAAACCCCGAACACGAGAGGTCTTAGAACCGTGCTTGGGTTGGAGGTTGAGAAGACGAAAGAAGATATTTGTTGTGATTGGACTTGAATTTCTGTAGACTGTAATTTTCAGGAAATATGTACGAAGGAAAGTTGTTCCAGAAAACGGCAGTTGAATGAATAAACGAGGAAGATGAAAAGTTGGTTCTGTGAGTTTGAAGTTGGACAGTAAATGGATGTTGACTGGTGGCGGCACATGTTCGGACTGTTTTGAAAGAGAGAGCGGGAATTATAGAAGCCAATTCAGAAGAACAGTGCCCATGGAAGTATCTGTAGAACAGGCATCCAGCAGAAACAGTACGTCTATGAGACAGCGAGTGGAGAGACTCTGTTAGAGATGAATCATTAATTAACCTAACTGCCCTCTTCTGAATGGAATCAAGAAGCCTGAGAGAGGTTTTGAGGGCACCATGCCAGATGTGGAAACAATATTCCATGGCAGGGGGATTTGTGATTTATACAGAGTGAGAAGCTGTTTGGAAGAAAAGTAATGCTGAGAGCGAAAGAGAAAACCAAGTTTTTTAGATGCAGAGGAAGCAATATTTCTAATGTGCTTGTGTCAAGAGATATTAGAAGTCACGGTAATCCCCGAGAGATATCATTTTGTCTAGAAATCGGAGTGTCACTAAAGATAAGCATAGGAGCAGAAGAATCCTTTTTGTGAGATATAAGACAAGACCGAGTTTTAGAAGGGTTGAAATCAACTAAGTTGTCTTTGCCCCACTGGAGAATTACCTGAAGATCGGCATTTAAGGAATTGGTAGCAGATTTTAGAGAAGTTGAAGCTGATTGAACAGGGCAAGGTTTCTCAAAATGGAAAGTGGAATGCAATGTGCTATCATCGGCAAAACTATGGACAGGATTTCCAGTCAATGGAAGAAGGTCATTAATATACAAGAGGAAAAGAGTGGGGGAAAGAACTGAACCTTGGGGGACACCGGCATTAGTGGAGAAGTTAGAAGACAGAAAGCCATCTACCATCACCCTCAGTGTGCGATCAGAGAGAAAACTGGATAACCAATTACTAAAAACAGTTGGCAAACCATAAGATGGAAGCTTGTTTAGAAGACCTTTATGCCAAACATGATCGAAAGCCTTTGAGATGTCAAGAGCAACTACTTGTGTTTCACTGAACCTTTCCATTGAATTAGTCCATAAATGGGTAACATAAGCCAGAACATCACCAGTGGATCGACACTGACGGAATCCATACTGGCGATCGTTGATCAGACAGAAGGTTTCTAGGTTGTTTAAGAGTTGGCGGTTAATTGATTTCTCCATTACTTTAGAAAGAGTAGAAGTAATTGCAATAGGACGATAATTGGATGGGAGGGATTTGTCACCCTTTTTAGGAACTGGCTGGATATGAGCAAATTTCCAAGCAGAAGGAAAAACACCTTTGGAATAAGAAAGTGAAAAAAAGGTGGCAAAGAATAGGAGTAAGTTGAGGAGCACAGGTTTTGAGAACAAGGGGAGAAATACCATCGGGACCTGGAGCTTTCTTAGCATCAAGATTCGTCAAAATCCTTCTGACATCCTTTTGACGGAAGACCACAGGAGGCATTGAATGGAGCGCATTGGGAATGGTGGGAGGTGTTTTACCAAGATCATTAATACACGAGTTGGAAGAAAAATGGGATGCTAGCAGGGCAGCTTTATCCTTGGCTGAAGTGACAACAGAACCATCTGGTTTGGACAGAGATGGGCAAAAGTTGCAGCCAGTAGTTTTGGCAAGAGACCTGAATGCTCGGCTACCATTAGGGCAAGAAGCAAGTTTTTTACTCTTAGCCTGTTCAAACTCTAGTTTGGACTGATTAATAACTGCTTTACAATTGTTGCGAGCTTTGGTGTAGGCAGAAAATGAAACTGGTGAATTAGAAACAAGCCAATTACGATATGCAACATTCTTCTCTTGAACAGCCTTAGCACATTTATTGGAAAACCAAGGTTTAGATAAAGGACAAGATTTTAAAGTGGAGTGTATGATAAAGGATTCCATTCCTGCAAGAATAATTTCACTGACACAATCTGAGCAAACATTGACATCAGAAGTTTTGAAACGGTAATCTGACCAAGGAAAAGAAGAAAAGTCTTGCAGGTCATCTCATTTTGCATTCTTGTAATGCCAAACAACACGAGGTTGGGAATAGCATGAGGTAAAGATTCCATTGGAGAAGAGACAATTACCAAGTTGAGATCTGAAGTGCCTAAAGGACCTCTCACTTCGACCGTGTACTTAGAAGGGTTGTCTGTGAGAAAAAGATCAAGCGTATTGGCTGTATGATTACGATTGTCCGGTATTCTTGTAGGTAAATGAACAATCTGTGCAAGGTCATTAGTAATTGCAAAAGCCTCAGCATCTCGACCAGATGAGTCGGTGTGACTAGGAAACGGAAGCCGGCTGGAGTTGTGAATATTAAAATCACCAAGGAAAATTACCTCACTGTTAGGAAAGTTGGACTGGAGAAAGTCAAGTTGCAAAGAGAGGAAGTCAAAAAGCTCCAAGTGATTAGTGGAGTTGGGAGAACGGTAGAGACAACAGATTAATTTTACACAATGAGGTAGAGCGATTTTAAGCCAGAGAAGATCAAAGAAAGTAGATTCCAAATTGCCAAGTCTTTGACAGGGAATATCTGAACAGGCATATGAACAAGTACCACCTTTATACAGTGAATAATTTGGGCATCTGAGACTATTTTAGTTGAATCAACTGATAACTGAGATTCTGTCAGAAAAAGTACATGGGGTTTGGCAGACTGCAAATGGAAATGGACCTCGTTAAGATTAGAATTGAGACCACGTATATTTGTGAAATGAATTAGGAAGTGCTTGGGAGGTTTAGATCTTTTCGCAGATAAGCTTGCTCTATTTGTTTGACAATTCATGGTGTATGGGGAATGTGGCAACCTATCTATTATGGCTAATCAGATATATCCTCCTGATGGCGACTGTCTTCCTGGATGGCACATCCTGCTGTTCCAACAGGATAATGCTCCCTGCCATGTTATTGGTATTGTTTGAGAGATCAGGTATACCCCTAGACCTCACTCTCAATGCTAAAAACTGCCTGTCCATTGTGGCTGGTTAGGTTGATCCCATTCAAGTCTGTTCAAGCAGGATAATGTAGCCTGCCACATTGCTGGTATTGGTCAAGAGTAGTTCACCAAACATGAAGGTGACTTCCAGGTGCTACCTTGGCCACCAAATTAGCCAGATATGAATTTTCTCTGGGATTACATGGATTGGCAGATCCTGAACAACATAACCTCCTGCAATGTTCAGAGGTTTTAAGGAGTCCATGAGTTGTCATGTGGTGGTAGTACTCGAGTCAAGAGGAGGACATACCCACTATTAGGTGGATGCTCATAATATTTTGACTAGACATTGTATATTCACCCTATATGTATTTATTTTGTCTGGACAGGTTCTGCGCAATCACAGGCAATTGTATAACATTTTGCTAAATGAAATAGATAAAGAAGATAGAAAAATATGTGGTCACAGGCAATTGCCTGTGACCACATAGAACACTGTCCAGACAAAATAAATATGAATAAGGAGAATAGATATCTGCTCCAATCTCTCTCTATGATGCGCTGAATAGGATAAGTATGGTAATCTTATTCAACACTGAATCACATGATCACCAAATTACTCAAATGTTAGACTTGAGAAGCTAATATACCTTAAACAAAAGATGTGTGTGTGTATGTATATATATATATGTATGTATGTATGTATGTATATATATATATATGTATGTGTGTATATGTATATATATATATATATACACACACACACACACACACACACACACACACACACACACACATACAGTGGTGGCCACATTTTGTATCACACTTTTAAAGCTTAATATTTCTTTAATGACTCCCTCTACAGGTAAAATTACGTCATCTCAAGATATTTTTTTCATCATTTGTTTATAAAAGTATTTGACTGCTGCTGCTGTCGTTCTATCTTCATTCCCTCTTCAGCAGTAGTATGGCACGCTCAGTTAACTCCAAGAAAGAAAATCTTAATTATTGCTCTTGATAGGGAGGACTTTTATAGTTATGAAAGTTGGCTGTAACCAGTCTATTGTTTTAAGGTTACTTACAAAGAAACTCAAGACTGGAGGTGTCAAAATAAAGCAGCGCAGGACAGAGGCTTGAGGCATCTGTGCTTGTGTGATCATCGTGTAAGTTCTGCAGGCCTAAAATCCATATGGAAGGAAAACATACTGGAGTAAATGCAAGTAGTGTTTGAGGGGCTTGAGAAAGGCCCTTATTAACAAAATCCACAAGGAAAATATTACTAACTTGGGCTAAAGAACATGCTAATTAGACAGTTGAGCAATGAGAATCTGTAACATTCTTTGATGAATCAAAATTTAATCTCCATATCTCAGATGGTAAATGCTGCATTCGACATAGGTCTAATGAAGCCTATCACCCTGTGTTCAATCAACAGTAAAGTTTCCATTTGGCCAGATGGTTTGGCGATGCAAAAGGAGCAAAGGAATGGGTAGATTATATTGGGTAAATGGTGCTATTAATGATGATTACTGCACAAAAATTTTGTAGGAAACCCTTCTACCCATCATTAGAGACTTCTTTCAGGGAACATAGAATTGTTTTCCGACATGACCCTGCACCTCGACACACTGCACATAAGGTCAGTACAAGATTACACAATCATATAATACAATTTCTAGTATGCTTTTTTAATTTGTTTCAAACATTGACTATTTTATCAAATTTTTTTATCCTTTGGTGAAAACGTCCTTATAAGACTGCATTATCTGATCCTTGCGATGTACAGGAAATACAGCTACTCCCCGACTTATGTAAGGGCTGCATTCCGCTGAACTCTATGTAAGTTGGAATTTCCCTCGTGCTTGTGCAGCACTCGTAACTGTGCTCACTGAATTGATTGAATCAAAAAAGAAATGTTCGACAAACATGTAAATAGAATTATTTATTGTATTCAATTTTTTATCTCATGCACAGGAAAAATTACAAAAACATGCAATTTAAAAAATTATAAAATTACAAAAAAAGAAAGGAGACAGATGTCAGTAAGTTTTACACCTCGAGCATCGTTGCCAGAATCGGCATCTTCAGCTGATAAGTACGCCAGTGCAGAGGTTGAGGGCTGTAGAGATTTAGAAGGGATCGGCCGCTCACCCTTACGAAAGAACATATTAATGGATGACTGGGCGGTTGCTTTTTTCTTTTCATCGTAGATTTCTTTGTAGCAAGCAAACATATCATTCACCCCTCTGTTAACTTTTAAGAATCGTTCACTGTCAGGATCCATCTCCTCAAATGAGATTATGGCAATCAGTATAATATCTGTTATAGAAGACCTAATAGTATTACAACCATATTTTTTTGCTGCTGGCTTAATTTTTACCATCATTATTACATAACATTAATTTCAAACATTGGCTACAATGAAAAGGCATTTGTTTGGCCTGCATTGTGTTTCTGTGATTATTTGTAAATAAATATGCCTAAATAGTATTTTCTTTAATTTATTTTCTTATCAATCAAATGCATAGTCATTTTACACTACTATATAACAAATTTGAAGCTATAGGGACAATTATTTCAATTCTAATGCGTTTTTTGGGTGAAAATTTACAGTGATGCAGTTTGTGTACACATATATATTTTTTAAATACTTATTGAAATATTTTTATTTTCAGGCTTTTGTTAAAGAAATTATAAAGCAGAGAGACAATGTGAAGCCAAAGCAAAAAGACTTTCAAGGTGTATTAGACAGATTCAAATCCTGATTTCTTCTGGTTAAATGTTTTGTACAGAAAGAAATAATGAATAAATTATTTTCTATATTATGTATTCATGATTTTTTTTTATAATTTTTATTTAAATTTTATAGTATATGCAGTTCATCATGGCAAAATGAGATCTGTATACAAGGATTGCTTTCAAGAAATCAAACTTACTTGTGTTAATTTTTTATAAATATATCAGTTAAATTCAAATATTATTATAAGCTATTGTATATTTCTGCCAATTGATAAGAGCATAATATGATTTTAAACTGGTGATATCTCAATCCCACATTTATTTTAATTTTTTTACTGCATAAATAATTTTTTTTTTTTTAAATTTGAAATTATAAATTTCTTAAATAGGAAAAAAAATTTAAAGTCTTGAATATACAAGTATTTTTTTTCTGTATTGCTGTATTTTTCCTCCTAATTTTGGTTTCTGCAAGATACTGTACATTATGCACTTAAAATGACAGAATACAAATGTGATAACCTTGGACACTTTAAAATTTATAAAATAATATAAATATTGATTATAACCTAACAAAAATTTTTAATGTGTGTAGTTTAAAATACCATAAACAAATTCTGCTTTTCCTGACACACAGTTTCACCACTCTTCATTATTCCTCAAGTGTGATTAGAACAAAGTAGAAAATACAGAAAAAAGGAAAAAAAAAAAAAAAAAAAAACTGTTTTATTCATTACCAGCTGATCCAGAAAGCTTAAATTTTAATCTTAGTTAAAGCTGTAGAAATTTGTACTATACAAATATAAACTGCTTACTGACATTAAAGGTACAAACTCAATATAAAATTGGCTGTACTTATATTTTTCTTCTTCTTTTGCCATTCAAGAAAGAAAATTGATCTGAGAAACATAGGTAGATCACATGTTGCTAATTGGTTTGAAGGCTCTTCTTATAGATTTTAAATTGTGTTCTGGTTCCTAAATGCAGCTGAAGTTAGCAGTGTATAAAATGTGGTAAGGAAGGGATGCCATTTAAGGCTCAGCTTAGAGAGAGCTAAGACCTGTGGGAAACTGTTACACACCTGAAAACTTGTAAATTTTAATTATTAGATTTCCTATTAAAAACAGTTTTTAAAACCTAAATTTTGGTTTTGAAATGTATTTTATTTGGGGGAAGTTGGTTGCAGAACTGAGCAGAAGTTTATACATACAAAATATTAAGGTAATATAAATATATATATATATATATGCTAACACAATCTTTTTAACATTGTGGCTACTCTTTACTTAAGAGTACTTTAGAATTTAAAAAGTAAAGCGGGGGGGGTCTCTGGTTTATATCATGCAAAAATCAGCACAGATCATTTCATTGTATTGAAAGTTAATTACAATGAACATTGTCCAAGTTATTTTAAAATACCCATTATTTATTCAGATAAGTTCTACTGCATCTTTCTTGTGTATAAAAGTAGTAAGTTCCACTTTAAAATTAACAAGTAGAAACAAACAACCATGCTTCAAATGCTGGTAGTTGGAGACAATACAGCATGCTGACTGAACAGAAAGTTATTGATTTAAATTTTTCGAATAAGATTTTTACATAGCCTATGATATCGGAAGTTCATTGCTTCCTTTTTTGGAAGGGAAAAAAAAAATAAGCAATGAAGTGAAATGGAATATGCTCATCACTTGTTGGGGGCTAGAAATCAAACAGCTGATTACTGTCCTTATTGCTGATTTACAAAAGAATTCTTAAGTTTGTATGAAGATTAACTTTAAAAGCATATTTGATTTCTAAGATTTATAGTCCAGTAAATATAATTATCATAAATTTTCATGTGTTAATTTTAACATTTATTTTAAGTGCAAGTTTTTTTTTTTTTTTTTTTTTTTTTGGCACTGAGATGAGATGCAATTTGTTCCACTGAGCCAAACTGTTATTTTGCATTTCTACAAAGGGGGTTCTATAGTAGATATTTTTTAGCATTTCAACAATGAGAGTTCTACAGTAGTTACTAGAAGATTTGCCACAAAAATGTTTGAAAAAATGACATGCTGGGGATTGCTTACTGCTGGTGTTGAAGAACCCTTCTGAGGTTGAGAATTGAGAACGTATAACTTGTAAACACAGACCAGTTTAAAAAAAAAAATTATTATATAAATATTATTATTTTTATAATAAACTTTCTATTGAGTTGCTTACCACCTCATGCCAGTCTAAATGTGTGAAAATTTCTGACTAGGAGTAATATGGATGTAGTCTTTCTCTAGGTCAGTATTCCTCAAACTTTTTTAACCTCTCACACTCAAATGTTGCTATTAATGGCCACTGTCCACTCAGCCATTGCTGTTAATGGTGATTTTTTACTCTTGCGTACAAATTCATAAGGTAGGTGCAAGGGATGTCGCTTATTAAATATTAGCAGCAGTTTTCAAGTATCATTATATTAAAATGTCATTAAGTGAATTATTGCAAAATGAGGCTGACTTGTAATCTTGAGAAGAAAAGCTTAGATTTTCAGAAGCGGTGTCCCCCTTACACATTGGGAAACCAAGATTTTCATTTTTCACATAGCTTCTAAGAGCATTGCGTTTCAATTTCTGTTATGAATAAAAATATATATTACCACATTGCACCCCACAGTTTGAGAAGACTTATTATCTTCAATCTGAAATCTTCAATCATATAAAAACATAAATAAATTTTTGGAATCGTCATTCCTATTTACTTATTACAATGATGAAAGGAAAGCGCCCAACGGAAAGTGCAAGTGCTGGCAGTGCTAGGAAACCAAACTAAACAAAATTGATGTAGAAATGAAGATGATTAATTGAGTACGAAGCAGGACAAAATTTGTCATCTATTGCACGGAATTAGGTCGTGCTGCTTCAACAGTGAATACTATTTTAAGGACAGTGCGTGTATAAAAGAACATGTTTAAGGATCAATGTATTTCACACCAGGACCATTCCACCCCAACAGTGATCACAAAACAGCGTTCAGGTGCTGTATCAAAGATGGAAAAGCTATTAATAATATGGATGGAAAATCAGATTTAGAAGCAAGTGCCTCTGAATCTAATGGCCATTCAAGCAAGAAGTATTTATGAAGATAACGATAAGTACGGCAAACCCAAAGCCAAGTTCGTGGCAATAAACAGTTAGTTTAATAGTTCAAGCATCGTGCTGGTTTCGAAAACATTAAAGTATGCGGTGAAGTCGCCAGTGCCGATTCTGCAGCTGTAGAGAAATTTTGTGATGTGTTAGAAAAAACTCCTAAATCTCCACAGCGGCATGCTTATCAGCTGGAGAGTTAATTCTGGCAATGATGCTTGAAAAGTAAACTTGCTTACATTATACATGTCTCCTCTCTCTCTTTTTGTAATTTTTTAATTTTGAAATTTTTGTAATTTTGTACACTTTTATAATTTTTCCTGCACATGAGATAAAATTCTATCTCATTAATAGAATTAATTAATAATTCTATTTACATGTTTGTTGAACATTTCTTTTTTTTGCTTCTATCAAATTCAGCACGCATAGTTGCGAGTGCAGAATTTCCCTAAATGCTTATTTAGGGAAATTCTGATACGTAGCATTCCATGGAACGCAACCCTTACGTAAGTCGGAGAGTTCCTGTAGTAGTTTTTATAATGGCTGTATGATGTGTTTGAGCAAATGATGATTTTTTTTTTTTTTTTTTTTTCCCCGTTTCATTCAAGTAATACTTTTAAGGAAAAATGATAAAAGCTGATGTTTATTTAGAGGTTATATAAAAAGGTACATGAAGAAAATGACTGACTGGTGGCTAAAACTGCTGACTTGGTGTAGCAACTATAATGAAAATGATGTGTACATTCACCAAGTGTGGAAAAACAAAATCTGATAGGATGATTGTAGCAGAAAATTGAAGCTGATTGAAAGAGATTGCTGGACACCGAAAAGGATTGTAGCCCAAAAACATAAAACTGCTGCCTCAAATAACTGCAAAACTTATGATATGAGTTTCAGCAATCCAGTTTCTAGCAAAACAGTTTGGCAAGAATTTCATAAAGCTGAAATTTATGGTACAGCCACTATTGCCAAGTCACTCGTTACTACTGATGGTAATGTTAGAAAGAAGATGGAAAAGTGTAAGGAGCACAAAAACTGAACTTGATTTTTGGAAACATCATATTTTCAGAGGAATCATCATTCACACTTTTTCCAACATCAGGGAGAGTTTAAATTTGGCAAATGCCAAAGAAAGTGCATTATCCTGACTGTCTTGGTCAATTGTCAAACATGGAAAGGATCAACAATGGTTTGGGCAGCAATATCTTGGTATTCTTTAGGTCCTGTCATCACCCTGAATGGACAAATTACTACCACTAATCATGTTGATATTCTGAGTAACCAGGTTCATCTCATGGTGCAAACATTGTTTCCCAAAAAGGATGCCATGTTTAAAGATGATAATAATGCTCCAATATGCACATAGCCGGATATGTCCAATCTTGTTTGAGGAGCATGAAACTGAGGCTAAGCATCTCCCTTGGCCTGCATAATCACCAGACTTAATTAAAGGGGCATAATCAACTGACGATGTTTCTCAAAAGTCTTACGTTAAGACTCATGGTGTTTAGCCCATATTACAGTTTAATTATGTATGGTACAAAGACTGGTGCACTTCTTTTTATCTCGAGGCATTTTTTAACTTGAATTCCAATGTTTAATCCATTTTGCTTCACTTGTATTTGATATCTTCAGTGTCGTGGATTAGAGGTGAGTACTAAAAAGCATAAGCTCTAGCCCAAAATTTTAATGACAAAAACAATGGTACTATAAGTCCTTGCTAAAATTAATATATCACTAGACTTAAACGTTATTGAGCCATTGTGGACATATTTGGATAGGAAAATGAGAAACAGAGTTCTTTCACTTTCATCACTCAAGGAGCTTGAAACATTCCTCCTTAAAGAATAGTCCAGTGTCTTAAGACAGTGCAAGATTTATTTGAATCTATTCCACATAGAATATAAATTGTTTTAAAAGCAAAGGATGACCAACACCATATTAGTGTATACCTTTAACTCTTATTTCCAAGGCCAGAAATTCGTCCAGAAGAAAGGGCCAAAGATTGAACCCTGCAGGCAGCCTTTATTCACAGGGCATGTCGATGCCTGGAACCTTTTGTGTACTGATATGCTTCTGTCTGTAAGGTATCTGTTTATTACCTTGTAGAGGTTTTGTGGGGCATTTGCCTGGTGGAGTCTCCTAAGGACACTAGGCCACCAGAGAGTGAGTCAAATGCCCTAGCAAAGTCAATGGAGATTGCTAGCATATATTTCTCCTCTGTGTTTTTAACTGTTGTCAGTAGGTGGTGCATGGCATCCTCCGAGAATTGCCCGGCTTAAAACCATACTGATAGTTGGAATGTAAATCTGCTTCTGTGTAATATTGAGCTAATCTGCTATATATCAGTCTTTCATATATTATCCCTAGTACAGGGAGTAGGGCTATTGGTCTATATGATTTGGGATCAGTGGGAGTTTTTCACGGTTTTTGAGAATTAATCTTAACACTGCTTTTTTCCATATTTTTGGGAATATACCTTCTGTCATACAGTTATTATATAGTGTTATTAACTTGTCTGGTGCTATTTCTGCTAATTTTTTGATAATCTCAACCTCTAAGAGATCAAAACCTAGGCATTTATTGTTTTTGGTTTTAGATAGTGCTATTTCTAAGTCTTGTATAGTAAACAGAGGTTCAATATTGGCATTATCATATTCAGTTTTTTCTTTTATAATGTCTAGCTGGGTGGGAGATTGATTCCCAGTTTCAGTCTGAATGATACTGTCTAAGATGTTATTTACAGAATCCACCCAACCAGGGTTGGCGTTCCATCTGGTTTGACAGTAGTTTCTAAGACATCTCCTCTTGGCAGCTTGTTGGTCACTATTCTGTTGACAACTCCCCAAGGGTTATTGTTTCCAGTAGTTCCCACCAAGTGCCTCCAGCATTCCCTTTTCTTGTCTCTTATGAGGGCTGTGTACTGATTCTTGAGAGTTCTATAAGAATCTCTCAGTGCATCCACCTCATTTTGTGGTCAAGATATTCGGGCTCTTTGAAAATGTCTCCTCGCCTGGTGTACCCTACTTCTGAGTATAGTCAGTTCAGGGCACCACCAGGGAACTGCCTGCTTCCTCGGTTTTTTCCGTGGGATAGACAGGGTTGCTGTTTTTGTTAAAATATTTGTCATAGTCAGTGCTTGCTCGTCTGGGCTACAGTTGCCTGATCTGTACCACTCATTTTCCTGTTTTTGCAGCTCAGCTGCTATATGTTTTGTGAAAATCTTCCAGTTTGCCTTTTTAAGTATTATACCTTTTGATATCCAACAGGGAGTGTTGAGTTGTTTGTAATTGCCTGTTTAGTTTGAAGGAAATGGCTCTATGATCTGATGTGGTCCAGGCTGGCTGGACACACCAGGCTGTAATTTTATAAGCTATTGAATTGGTGGAAAGAGTAACATCAATATCACTCTCCCACATGGTACTGCTAAAAGTTGGGAGGTTATTTGGTTGGTTTAAAAGGGTGCTTGAAAAAGCACTTGAAAGGGTGAGGTGGCTATATAGTCTGAAAGTATCTGGCCGTTGTGTGTGCCTGCTCTGTCTTCCATACGGCTATGCCATAAGGCTGACTGGCAGTTGACTGCCAGTCAGCTATGATACTGCAAATATCATAGTGGCACTATGATACTGCAAATATCATAGTGGCACTATGATACTGCAAATATCATAGTGGCACACACTATGATATTTGCAGTAGGTAGCAAGTTTGTGACTACTTGTAGGTATTCAATAGTTGGATTTATAACTTCACTTGGTCTGGATTATAGTGAAATAATGTAAAACTGTCCTACAGCACTGGTGATATGGGCACACTCCCACTGGGGAGCAGAGGTGACCCATCTTTGTGACTGTAAGGTCAGTCAGTAAGGTACTACACTGATAGTGGTAGAAAATGAAAAGGACCTGGGGATAATTGTGCAGGCAGATATGAAGTTTTCTGATCAGTGCAGATGGTCTGCAAGAGTAGCTCATGGTATCTGGTCAATGATATACAGGAATTTTTCTAGCAGGTGATTATCCCCTTGTATGAGGCAATGGTCATACAAGGTACTGTATACAGGTCATAAATATTTCAGTACTGTATACAGGTCTTGAGGCTTCAGTTTAAGAAGGATGTAGAGCTGTTGGAACGAGTACAGAGAAGGGCAACAAAATTAGTCAATGGAACAAAGGGTTGCTCTTACGAAGAAAGGCTTAAGTTTTGCAAATTACAGTGTCTGGAGACTAGGCACCTGCGAGGTGATCTGATTGAGGTGTATAAAGCCTTGAATGGTTTGAGCATGCTCAATGCTGATGGGATTCTTCCTCTTGCTCAGAATAATCACCTGAGAGGGCATAATTTCAAATTGAGGAAAGACAGATGTAGGATAGATGTGCGGAAGTTTGCCTTTAGCCAGCAGGTGGTTGGTGGAACAGACTTCGATCTTTTGTTGTGGAAGTTGATAGCCTAAATAAATTTAAGGCTGAGCTGGACAGGTATTTGGAACGAACAGAGGGGTGAAAAGGGAGTGGGTTTTCTTTTTTTGGCTGATGATGCATAAGCTTGCTTTCTTGCATCATATGCTAATGCTATTACAGGGTGTTTCCATTATTTTGTCCACCTCTTTTATTTTATTTTCAGACATAAAAATAGATTTTTTGGTGCCTATGCATAATGTAAAATAATTGTGCTAATTTTCATTTATTATTTTCTGAAATATTCTTCCAAGGCAAGTCCTAGAAGATGGTTATTACAAGTTATCTATACTTTAATATATCAGATCCAGCAGAAGTAAACATGTGGATTCTTATTGCAAAATTCTTATCTTTTATTTTGCAAATGGCTGAATTTGAAGAGCTTGCAGAAAACTTTAATATGAGCTGAAAAATGAAGTTTTCTATCAACATCACAGTAGTTACAGCCAGGAACCAGTAGAAAAAACAATGAGTGTCAAATACAAGAACAAAACTAGTTACATTTGTAAGAAATTCCATAGACAAGTGCTCAGCAAATGTACTGGAGTTCATGCTGTTAAAATTAATTTTACTTCTCCAGTATTTCATAAAGTTTTGTGAAGTATTTTTGCATAAAGTTTTTACACAGAAGAACCAAGAATAGTGATATGAAAACTGTTATATTACATATGTGGTCAAGCTGAAACCTGCCATACTTATAGGTAGTTTAGAAATAATTGTAGTTCTAGTGTTAAAAGAAAGATTATTTCAGCCATTGTAACTATTATTCCAGGACATGCTGAACAGAATATTGACAGATAAATTGATGCAAAAAAGTCTGTGCTATTTAATATCAGCAGTGACAAAAAAAAAAAAAAACTGGTTTTATTCATATCTGTCCAAACCTTCCTGAAATTTATGTGAGCTCTAATTCCAGAAGATGAGTCAATAATTTATTCCAACAATTAATAAACCATTGGCTAAAAGATAGTTTTCTTATATGCAGTTTACAACTATCACTCCTTAATATAAATGTATATCCTCTAGTTTATTCCACCTGTGAAAGAAAATGATACCCCATTATTTAATTTTACTCCACCCTTTTGCAAAGCCTTATGTATCTCAAGTCCTCATGAAACCAACTGGTCTTAAGACTTTGCAATCCCCAAAACTGAAGTCTCTTTTATATCAATAACTAACTTGTTTCTCTTTGCTGCAGATCCATTGCCCTCAAATAGAGGTTTCAAACTGGCATACAATACTTAAGATTTTTTTTTTTTTTATAATTCTTTTAAGAGTTGAAGTAAATGTGCATAGTAGAACTGTGAAGATAATAACACTAAATTTATTAATACAGGTGAAATATATTAGAATGTAAAAAAAAGACTATCAGCATTTTCATATATTCATGTTGCAAGCCAACTGAAAAGATTATTAATTTTTTTTTTCTTGAATTAAATGGCACTTCAGTATTTATATATTTTCTTTATTGAAAAGACCTATTCATATACAGCATTAGTTACCACAGTGATAATAGACTTCCTTTGGTACATTTCAGTATGAAGGCAATTTAGTAATGGATATTACTGTATGACAACTATATAGCAAATTCTTTATATACAATTTGTTATTTATATTTCCTGAAAAAATACATCAACTCTATGATTCTTAAATTTTTAAAATTTAAATTGAATTTCCTTTAAAAATTACATACTTTGGAACAGTTTTAACTTTTATACAGATTAAATATTACAAATATTGTGGCAAAAATATTCTGACAATCATCAAAGTACAAATGCCAGAGTGCTGATTTGTTTTCAACTCTAGAAGCATCTTATATAAATATCTATTTATGTTTTATGTGATATTTTCTGTGCAAAATAGCTCACTGAGATTATTATTAAAGATGTACTAAAGTAAAGGCAGTGTCATTTCTAGTTATATGATATATCATCAAGCGAGTCATGTATTAAGCATAAATTTTTTTTTTTTTTTTTTATTTTGTTAATGATGTACTTTGCATAAGGTTTTTTTTTTTTTTTTTTTGCTTGTGATGAGGTTCACGCACAGCTTAACAGCAAGATTGTGAAAATCATATGATGTATGCAAAACAAGCTAAGCTAATATGATATGTTGTCTAATATCCAAAATACACATTCTATTGTAGATTCTCCCCTGTATTTTATTGATTTCAGTAATTCCAAAATTGTAGTACTTATACAACTTTTTGTATAATTCCTATTTCAAAAAGTTGTATAAGGATGATTATACAACTTTTTGAAATAGGAAATTTACCATTCTGAATAAGTAGAGGCTCCTAAATATCAGCTTTTATGAAAGTGACTGTGGATTTCATAATAAATTTAAATTAAACACTTGTCATTTACATTATATCTGCAACAATTTCTTCAGTGAATGAGGCAAGGTATTTATTATTATTTTATATCTAAAATAATCTGGTCAAGACATTGCCCAGTTCTTTATTTTTTTTTAAAGGAAGGTACAACCTAGATAGTTCAACATTTTGCCCCCCCTCATCTCGAAGGCAGTCTTTTTATTATTATTCAAATCTATTATAGTTAAAGTTTTAATATACACACACTGCCCTATGCATTATATTGTTTCTCTGTTGATGCTGACTGATGCCATTATTATTGTAGTTTTACCAGAGTAGTGAAACTATTACACTGCCAAATCAGGGGTTGGGAACAACAGTTGTGATAGTTATTAATGATGGGGAAGAGAAAAATATATAGTTATCTCTGTACATGGACCTGGCCAACATTGGGTTCTCTCAACTATCAATACAACATAAAACCCAGGACTTTTCTAGTGAGGAAGAAGGGTACAACAAATCCTAATGATATCCATTTCCAACTATATTCTACTAAGCTCCACTTACTTTTTCCTGACTGAATCTGTTATCGTTTGCCTAAGCCACCACTTATATGATTTTACCTAATTTGGATGGAATATCCTCTTTTTGATCTGAAGATATTACAAATATATATAAACCTCTAAATTTATTTCACAATATATATGTGATCTCTGCTTATGGAAATATAAATCACTGAAATTCAAACAATCTGCCATGTCCACATTTCCGATTCATTAGTTGCCTTAACCACCACCCATTTGATCTGAATTAATTATTAGCCAGTGATTCCTTCAGCTTTAAAGGTGGTACTTTGCATATGTATTGTTGCTGGAGGCTTCCTAATCTGGAATATCTTTTTTGATCTCCTCTGTCTTAAAATCTGTTTCTACATTCTTCCATATTCATTTTTTGCGATCTCTCATTCTCCAAACTGCACAAATCACTTAGAATTTTTCAGCTTTCTTTCTTTGAAGCTACACTCTCTAGTTCCCCCCCGCTTCAAATCATAGGAATATACAGTGGATGCTGCTTATTGTGATCACTTCAGGACCCAGCTTAGTTGATGGCAATAACTGATGAAATGAGAATGCAGCTGTTCAACATTGTTTATTGATGGAATGAAATACAATATGTGCATAAGAAGATGGAAGTGGACAAAAAGAAAACATGAAAATCAAGCAATATAAGATATTTTAATTTGACTGTCCGCTATTTCTGCAAGAAAGTCATCAATAAAAATTAAACTGTCATGTTTCTGGAAATCCACACAAACCATTAAAACAAATTAAGAAAATCTTAAAATCAATAATGGAAAAGGGTTAATGTGCTACTATAAAACTGAAATTTGTAGTACAGATACACTTTGGTGGAATGATGACAAGAGCAACCTTACGAACTATATTAATCAACAGCAATAATAAGACATGCAATGTGCGAGTCCAAGAACAAATCGGAATGTTATGTAATCACTTACACTTCACATGTGTAGACTGTGATAAGGCAAAAAAAGTGATACCATAAACCAAATCACCAATTACAGTCAACATAATTTTATCTGTTTATTCGTATCTGTCTGATCGGGGACCTCATAAAAGTGATAGCATTATTTATGATGATCACAATAAGTGGTGTGCACTGTATTTACATACCCCTCTCCAACAAATATGCACTACACTTGTTTATTTTAAGCAGAACCTTTGTTCAACCGTAGATTAACAAATAACAAATTTTAATGACCATTCACTGAGGGGTTTCATTAAAAAAATTCACTCTGCTAATTAACATTCATATTGTAAAAAAAAAAAAAAATTATTTTGTATTGAGTGTAATATATTATCAATTTTCCAGATGGCCATTTCTTTTCACTATTTAAATCTTAAACCTCTTATGTTTTTCAAACTCCAGACTGATCATAAACCTTGAATTCACAGACAATCCATTTCCCCCCCCCCCAAAAAAAAAAGACTAAAAATACATACAAGTGCAAGTCAAATGAAAAGACATCTGTTGTCTGAATTTAAATTAAGTGTTGCCATAGATGTAAATTAAGGGATTATTTTAAAATATATTCGACATAATTAATTGGAAATTAACATTGAAGAAGGAGGATAACAGTGTCACCTTATGAATAAATTCACTGACTGAAGATATACCGGTTACTTGTGCGAATAATAATATATATTATATATTATTGAATAATATGACTAATGAATAATATATATCCATTTATATACATAGATGACCTCAGGAAACGAGGTGAAAAAAGGTTGTAATTAGTGTTCTGCACTAAGTGGGTCTGTGCTGTAGTCACTTTTAGTCTTCACGAACATCTTGTGGGATGCATGATGACTCTTCCTATGATTAAATCTGGCCCCCTTTCAAAATAGGCATGTGGTAGGCAATGGCATACCACCACATTATCTGATGCCACAGAGACCATAACAAAACCGACTCCAACAACTGCTATTAAAGGAAGACCTGCAGCTAGGTGGAAGAATGGGATCAGTGAACTTTTGGGCATGACATTTTGCGATACCGCTCGTATAGCACATGATCGATGCAGTTGGTGGCCACAACAGCTCCTCAGGGGACTGTGTGACTGGAAGAAGAAGAGCATCTACTGAACAAAAAGATACATTGGCTATGTGGAGGATATACACCAACAAAAACAATATCGTATTCATAGTGATATATGCATCCATTCACAGCTCAACAGTGTTAGTAAATTTCTGGCAGTCAAGGGATTCTCACTAGCACATGGAGACTGTTTATGCGAACAACTTTTGTTATATCCTCAAGTTTACAAATTGACAAACTGTAACCATGAAGGAGAAAAACTTAACAGGAGGATGATCCTCACCCAGTTGTCATCTTATACAGTTGTCACCAAAGGAGATCATTATATAACGGTTGATGATGCAGCCATGACAGATTGTGTTTTAGGATGTGGTCTGTATGAAGTCTGTTCCCAAATGTCTCAACAATGAACAAAATGTTTGCAAATGAGATTATGTCCAAATCACTTAATGCAATATGAAGAGGAAGAAAATGACTTCTTGGATCACATTTTATTGCAGATGAGACATGGTGAGGCACTTTAAACCAGAGCATGGGGACAGCAAGATACACAGCATGGAGTAGAAACATCAGTAACTGTCATGGCTGAAGAAATTTGACTTTCAAAAGCACCAGAAAGATTATTGTCCATGCTATTCATTGACTCACAGGATTGCCATTTTGTGCATAGAAGCAAAATAGTTAACTAACAAAATTTGCGTGAATCCTCATATTTGATCTGTGACATATCAAAAACAAATGGCACAGATGCTTGATTGATAGTGTCGTTTTATTATACAACAATGTGGAACTACACATAACTTAATACACTGGAAAGTATTGAGAATTCTCTACAGTCTGGACTTACAATTATTCTCCTTACAGTTTTCTTGTTTTTAGTTGCTCAAAAGAATACAAGTCCAGTACACAAATTTGATTAAATCTGAGAATATTTTGAACAGCTAAAATCAACACAGTTTAAAAACGTATAAAAGCACGAATTTTAGCACTAAAAGAACTGCCAAAACCATTACTTCCTATGGATATCATTCAAATACATTCAAAAGGTTACTTTTTCCCATAAAGAGTTGCCAAATCAAATTCTATAATGTTAAAAATACACAAAAGTTACCTATACAAAAAAGAAATATTTCAAATTTCCTTCTGCCGTAATTTGAGTCGGAGAACAATCAGATTGAACTGCTGCAGGTGTAACAGTAGCAGGTTATGAACAAGTATGAATCTTGTGCAAACCTGGTATTTCATATGAACACCAGTTTGTTCCCAAACTTCTTAAAGCATTTCTAACTGTTTGTTGTTAACTCACTTTTACAAATCCCCTACAATTTGCAACTTGTTGCCATAGTTGCAAATACTGGCAACTATGGCAGTTTGTCCCATCCTGTACTTATGAGAGTGCTACTTCTTTAATGTAACTAAGGAGAAAGGAAGACTTTATTACCATGCTAATTTGTTTCTGTTAGGATACTCTTATTTCATGGCCGAGGCAGTTTGATTTGGCTGTGCTTCATTGCAAAAACAATTCCCTATTTTGTCGACATTTCATTTTGATACTTGTAATAATCATACGTATGTGCTGCTTATTTTCAGGATTGAAAATGAGCATCATCATCATAAGCACTGAAAGAAAAACACTTATCGGATTTTCTGAATCACATACTAAATTTTCTTCTGCAATTGATTATCAAGTGTGGCCCATGTTTTTCAGCCACAAATGAAACTTCCAGGGAGAATATCCACATATTTAAATTTTTTGGAGTTGTACCAAGGGATATCAGCAAGTGCCATTTTAAATGAAAGGCATTTAATATTAGATAAGCAGGATGGGAAACATATCTGTTAAATCAAAAATTTCAGATATTTAGTTATTCAATGGCTGCTGGCCTTTCTGTAGTCCTGTATTGGCAACTTACCCTGCAGATGCATTTACAGCAGACTGTGTTGGAGATGAACATTTTGTTTGACTCACTAAATAAAAGGGCTTTAAACACCAGTAAAGAATATGGTGTAGCTGTAACCACAAAAGCTGTGCACTAAACATATGAAAGAAAAAATTTGTTTCCTTAAGTCACAATGCACTGTCATTGAAAAATATAGGAAGGTATTAATTTTCCCATGATAGTCTTAACAATACCACCAAAAAAAAAAAAGAGAATACCATTTTATTTATTTATTTATTTTTAAATTCTCACATTTTCCATAAAATGCTGCATGTCATATAAGGAATATTTTTTCATTAATGAAAAAAGCATGCCTTTTGTCCTGTCACTTAAGGATCTCAAAATTTAAATAAGCTTTTTTTAAAATAAGTGTCTAATCACAAACTATCAATGCAACATTCAGCCTAGTTGCTTCGCAAGCTGATAATGCATGAAAAACAAGTTCTTTAAGCTTGAGGTAGAGCTAGAAAGGGTGGGAAATATATATATACTTCACTTTACAGTTGTGGTCCTGTCCATGAGCCAAAATCACAAGTACTTTAGCTGATAATTGTGATTTTTCAATGCATCTATAATTTAACTTATGAGATGTGGCAATAAAATTCCCAAAGGGGAAGAAAGTCAGTGCTGCCTTCTATGTATAAGTGCTTCAAAGACTATTGAAGGGCATTTCCCAGGTGAGGCCCCAATTTTGCAAGAGAGAGGCAGCTGGTCATTGTTGCATGAAAATGTCCCTGCCCATTCCACACTTGTTGTGAAGACATTTCAGAAGAAACATATCATTGTACAGAACAACCATCCATCATACTCTCCCGATCTAACACCAGCAGACTTCTTTCTCTTTCCCAAGTTGAAAACTGCCGTCAAAGAAAAGAGATTTCAGGACGTTGAGGATGTCAAGAAAAACATTACAACTCAACTCAACATCATCTCTATGGATACCTTTTACTGACTTTTCAGAAATTTTTAGAATAGTGTAATCAGGTGTTGATTACTTTGAATAAAAGTAAAACCATTTTTGAGCCCTTTCGCTTTGTGTTCCTTTGATTCACCAGTTCAGAACTTTATTGCCACACCTTGTATGCTTGAACTCTATAATAGTAGACTGTACCTTCTCATTTCAAAAAAAAAAAAACCATCAAATTGCTCAACCCTGTACTGTTTCCCCTCACCAACAATAATCTACAGCAGTTTTTAAAGACATCTCATTAAAACATAAAGTGCACAGTCTTTCTCTTTCACAGGGAAAAAATTGTTTGAACTTTTTGAACAATTTGAACAATTCAGCAATATAGGGCAGAATCCTGGCTAACAGCAGTGTTAAACATATAACACTTCAGGGTCTTTCTGCTTAGAAAATTGAGCTTTCATTTCAGTAACTGGTAGCAGCAACAGCTATTCAATATTTACCTCTTAAGCTACATGTTGATGATCAAATTTGGGATAAAAGGAATGCATATTGTGCTATTGTTAACCATGTTGAAGAAAGAATTGCTATCTTACTGAAATTTCATAACTTATCTTTGAAGTCTGTATGCAGTTAATATCAGCCTTGTTTTTAGGTGTTCTTTGTATTACTTCTAGACTCCTCTGAACCAACTGTGTGAAATAAGAAGCACATATTCTAGGGAAAATAATCCTGATTCTGCCAATTCATACCAATTGGTTGATTTTAACCAATCAGCAAAAAAAAAAAAAGAAGTGAAAACTAAAGGATGTTATTTAAGTTTGAAAAATTATTAATGCACACAAGAATGATTGGCATAATATAATATATTTAAATTTTAGGGGATTGCATAGCTGGGTTGGGGGTTAACCCAACTCAGCTATGCAATTAATATTAATATATTTGGATTAACAGTAATAATCCATCAAATTAAATTAATTAATTATTTCATTCTAATTAATGATATTACTAAATGTGATAATATTGATGTAATTAATTGGTCATAAATTATTTATTTTTAAGTAGTTATTACATTTAATTAATGCTTGCTTTTATTTTCAAATTGTATCACCTTATGATTTTCATCACCTTGAATGAACTATTGAAAATTGTACAGCCATATTTCATACCTGTCACTAAATGCATTGCAAACTACAGCATCTCCAAAAAATGTATATTCAGAAGAGAAACTATTGACATTGGGTATTATTACTCTTGTGTCTTTTGATGGTTTCATTAGTTCATGCTCTTTTATTGGTAGCATTGGGAGTAATTCCACAAGTTACCACTCTATACCTTATTACTCTGTGCAGTGGATGTTATGTAGCTGTATTCTGTGTTTCAGTTATTTATTGTACTCAGTTTAGTAAAGAAGTATAGTAAAGAGAAAGCTGTCTATTAATCCATCAGCCATGACAGAATTCTGAAACACTGGTGTTAACATGGGGGGATGGAAGATCCACCCCATTTTAAAATGTTTAGAGTATGGTAGATATTTTTTATTTTTATTTTTTTTGTTCTGGATAATACAGTACTGATTTCTGTAAGTTCAAAATATTGTGATCATAATGACATTAGCTGTTTTTTTTTTTTTTTTCTTATTCAATTTTGTAATCTAAGTGTTCAAAAAAATGGAAAATGATTTTTTTTTCTTAGCCTTCACACATCTGTAATGTTGCCATTATGAATATTTATTTATTAAAATTTTTCTTCTGGTAGTTTATGTTATTATTACCTCACATAAATTATATGCTCATAGTTACAATAGCATAATTTTTTTTATAAATACTGGATGTAAATAGTAACTTTTCAAATAAAATAAGCAGCACATTCAGACAACCTTCTCTTAGAGAAAGTGAAAGGAAAATTAAACTTTATTCAAATTTTTTACTTTTGTATATGAAAGGTACTGATGATAGCAGGATAATTTTTTGTTTTTTTTTATTAAATATATTTTGAGAGGGGAGAATTTCACCCCATTCCATCACTGATAGTTAAGAAATCATAAAAGGTTATTTCAAGATAAGCCAAAGCAAAATTATATCACACAGGGTGTTTCATGTTTACCAACTTATTAAATTTTTTAAATATATATATATATATATATATATATATATATATATATATATAAATTCTGATATGAGGATATTCAACTTTGTACCTAGCTACAGTACATAAGAAATTACTATTATTTATTCATTAATTAGCCATTCTAAAGGATCTGAGGGTATCTTACCAGGAACAAACTCCACATCTCCTAAGGTAGGTTTACAAAGGACTAACTGTGATTCAGATAAGAGTGGTGTAACCTGTTTAGAGGGAATGAGTTACCAAATGAACAAGAATAAATTGCCATTATAGGGAATAGGAATAACCAAATTGGATAAATTATAGGCCAAAATTACATTAGCATTAGTAGGGCTTATGATGCAAGAAAGCAAGCTTATATAGCACAGCCAAAAAAACAAACACCCTTCCCATTTCACCCATCCATTCACTCAAAATGTTTGTCTACGTCTGCCTTGAACTAATTTAAGTTGCTGACCTCCACTACAACAGATGGAAGTTTGTTTCAACTACCCATTGGCTAAAGGCAAATTTTTGCACATCTATTCTACAATTGTCTTTCCTCAATTTGAATTTTATTTTGCCCACTCAGGTGAGTAATTTAAGCAGGAGGAAGAATCCCATTAGCATTAAGCTTGGTCAATCCATTCAAGGCCTTATATACCTCAGTTAGATCACCTTGCAGGTGCCTAGTTTCTAGAAGCTGCAATTTGCAGAATTTAAGCCTTTCTTGGTAACACTAACCCTTTGTTCCACTCACCAATCTTGTTGTCCTTCTCTGTACTTGTTCCAGCAGCTCTACATCTTTCCTAAAATGAGACCTTCAGACCTGTATACAATACTCAAAGTGTGGCCTGACCATTGCCTTATACAAGGGAACAATACCCCCTTATCCCTGCTAGCAAAATTCCTGTATATCATTGACAAGACACCATGAGCTACCCTTACAGCCTTTTTGCACTGCTCATATCTGACTGCACAATTACCTCCAGGTCCTTTTCATTCTCCACTACCCTGAATGTAGCACTACCCATTTGATACATTACTCTTGGGTTACTACTACCAATATGCAGTACTTTACATTTATCAATGCTAAACTTCAGTTGCCACCTCTCAGCCCATCTGCTCAACTTTTCCAGATCCTGTTGGAGTAGTGTGCTATCATCACTGTCATTAACAACACTGCCAACCCTCGTATCGTCTGCAAACTTAGACATTAATCCTGATATACCTTCATCAGTATCACTGATAAATAACAAAAACACAATGGGAACAACACTGAACCCTGGGGAACTCTACTAATAACATTAATCCATGAATAGCAGTGTCCACTGATAACCACTCTCTGTCTTTTCCCACTCAACCATCCTTTTATTCATTGTAGCAACTTGCCCTTAATGCCATACTGCTCCAATTTGTACAGTAGTCTTCCATGTGCCGCAGTGTCAAAAGCTTTCCTAAAATCCAAGTATATGATGTCAAAATTATTCTTTGCAAACATTTCCTTTGTGACCACATCATAGTATCCAATCAAATTTGTCAGACAAGACTTCCCCTTAACAAACCCATGCTGTGTCTGAACTATAATTGCAGTCTTGTCTAAATGATCCTGCATCACTTCCTTAACCAGCGACTCCATTATTTTCCCTGGAACAGAAATTAGACTAACAGGTCTGTAATTACCCGTGTCACCTTTTGATCCCCTTTGTGAATTGGGGACACATTTGCATGTTTCCAGTCCATAGGGATATCCCCTGAGTCCACAGAAGCTGTCATAATTATGGCTAAGGGTTTGTTTACTTCCTTTACTGCCTCCTTTAATATAACTGGATAAACCCCATCCACTCTAGTGCCTTCCTTATGTTTAACTTGAACAATTTCTCCTCTAGTTTGCTCTTAGTTATTACAAAATCACTTAGCTCCCTGTTAGACTTTCATAAACTTCTGGCATTCCCCTCCTTGAATAACTCCTAATGTGTGAATGTAGATGCAAAATACTCATTCGGTTTATCAGCTACCTGAGCATGATCATCAATAGTCAAACCATCTATGCTAAGTGGACCAATCTGATTCATCCCTTTCCTTTTAGAGTTTACATAAGTAAAGAACTCTGCTGTTTTTCTTTGCATCCTTTGCCAAAGATTTCTCGTAATCTGCCTTCGCCTGCCTAACCTTTGTAACTTGATTACAGACTAGCTTATATCTGCCATAGGCTTCTGTGTCGCCTGATAATTTATATGCATCCCACACATTTTTCTTCTCTGCCCCGAGCCACATTAATTCATGTGATATCCATTTAGGCCTAAACCTTGAACAGTATTTCTTAGTTGGTATGAAAAGCCTAGTACCCTCCAAGATTAAATCCCCGAAGGCTTCCCATTTAGAATTTACCATTGGTAACATTATCAGTTGATCCCACTGTATAGAATTTAAAAACTCTCTGAGACCACTGTAGTCACCTTTACAAAAAAACAAAACCCTCCCCCTACCCCTGATGGTAGTTACATCTTTAAGTAAATCCCATATCAGTACACTGCGATCACTGCCACACAGTGGTTCCTTTATCTGAAGATTCTTAACGCATGAAGAATCACTGCTGATAATTAGATCAAGAGTATTACTCCCTCTGGTTGCCTCTCGAACATGTTGCTGTAGAAAACAGTCATCCAGTAAATCCACAAAAGGCTTGCTAGTGTGTGAGTGGCCAACTCACAAGTTCCACTCAATATCTGGAAAGTTAAAATCTCCCGTTATAAGAAATTCTGATTTACTGGCCCACTCTATTTCTCTGCACAATTGCTCATTATACTCTTCTGATTTATTAGGCCATGTTTCAAGTTTACCAACTTATTCAATTTTTTTAACATATATATATAAATTCTGATATGAGGACATTCAACTTTGTACGTAGCTACAGTGCATAAAAAATTACTATTAATTATTCATTAATTAGCCATTCTGAAGGATCTGAGTTTATCTTACCAGGAAGAGACTCCACATTTCCTAAGGTAGGCTTACAAAGGACTAACTTGGTTTCAGATCCGGTGTCTTCACCTTCTAGTGGTGTAACCTGTTTAGAGAGAATGAGCTACCAAATGAACAAGAATGAATTGCCATTACAGGGAATGGGAATAACCAAGTTGGATAAATTATAGGCCAAAGTCATATTGCCAGTCAAACAATATGATTTTTCATAACATGAAATGAGAGAAAAGGATTTATCTTTATAGACACCAATATTAATCAAGCTAGAACAAGCTATGTTATGTTATGAACTATGAATACCTGGCACTGCTGCTAGTCACAGTCAAACTTACAATATAAATCAGATAAATTTACCACCTTATGTATATTATTTCTGTCAATTTTTAGCTTTTCATAGAAGTGGTTGTGTGCCAACAACAATCCAATATAAAACCAGAAAAGAGTATTCTCAGTTTTCTGGAATTAACTATACAATAACTATTAAAAAGTTGGTGTAAATGTCTGATTTTGGTATGAGAATATATTAAATTCTCAGAGTTGAGAGTACCATCAACTGCCCCAGTATCACAAAAAAAATAAAAAAAAAATAAGGTTGATAAATGCATGGAACTTTTAGTTTTTCACATTTAAACATGTGAAACAAACAAAACTAACAGTTAGTTCATTTTTACTCCCTCTGGTTGCCTCTCGAACATGTTGCTGTAGAAAACAGTCATCCAGTAAATCCACAAAAGGCTTGCTAGTGTGTGAGTGGCCAACTCACACACTAGCAAGTGTGTTGGATTTTCTTTTATAAACTGTAACATCACACTTTTGATTTTTTGGAATATAATGACCCTACCTCAACAAAGAAGAGAGGATTTGGAAGAGGGGGGGGGGGGGTCGTAAATCACTCCTACTAGACTGTGCCTGCCTGACACATGCCAGGGAACCACGATTGTAGGAGGCCCCAAATTAGATAATCCAGTTGACAGTTAGCCCCAAGTTAAATATATACATTGGATCAATTAAACCTTGACAATATTTCAGGAATTTGTGCTTCATCTACTATGTTCACACGACCAAAACTAATAGTGGTATCTGAAAATGTTTTCTTTGAATTCTCCACTGAAAGTTCCAGAACTCTGTTAATTATCACAGTTAGGAAAAATTCATGGTTAAGTTAAACCTAATTACAGTAAGCATGAGTTAATATGATCCTGTTTGTAAACTGAATTCGATTCTATTAAATGACAATTCTAATAAGCAAAAATCGGAGGAATATTATCTACAGGCTAGAAAAATAAAGATATAAAGTAAAAATTCTGGATATTTTATTACACTTTATTTCCTTACCAATTAACAAAATTAAATGATATGTGAAAATTGAAATATTATCCACCACTTAGCAAAACAAATTTATGTTTATGTACATAGCCTAATTAATATACATACTAATGGAACATAACCTTTTGTAATGTGATTATAATTTAAAATAGTCACTTATTTTATATTGCTTTGAATTATCACTACAAACTCTATAAATTTTTCAATATTGTATAACAGTTTATATTAACAATCACTTGAACTATTTTCTGCCAACACTCTCCTCAGGGTGGCTATAGCTTCACTAGTTTGCCATTTTGTAACTGTCATATGTTCAGGTTTATCTTCATTTTCTTTATTTTCCTCCTTGGAAAAATTATCAGAGACTGGGCAATTTCTTCATCTGTTAAAGCTGTAGTAACTTGTAGATCCCCATCTATGTCCACCCAGTAATTAAACTCCTGTTTATTCATTTCTTCAGGCTTTTCAATGTGATCACTATCATGACTTAGTTGACCATTGTAAATAATTAATCCAGATTTTTTGAAACAATTGCTAATGCAGGTTTCAGAAACTTCATTCCAGGCACTCATTTTCATATGAAGTGCATCTAGAACAGTTATCTGCTTTATGATATTAGATGAAGTTCTCAAACCGTCATCTATAGACTGGATGATTCATTGCCTTATATCTTTAAGGTCTTAAAGCTTTTAATACTTCCCTGTTTGAGAGGTTGAATCAGTGATGTGGTATTCAAAGATAGAAAAACTAATTCAGTGTTTCTGAAAGTCAACTTTGGATGAGCTGGGAAATTGTTCAAAACCAGCACAATTTTTTTGTTTTTCTTACCCAATTGCAAATCCCATTTACAAAGACAATCTTCAAATAAAGAAGCTGTTGTCCAACCATTGATGTTATTGGCATATTCAGCAGGTAGCTATTTTACTCCTTTAAAATATCCAGGCAGTTTACTCTTGCCTATAACTAATGGCTTCATCTTGATTGTTCTCATAATGTTGCATGTTAAAGAACCATAATCCTGTCTTTGATCATCTTTCCTGCAAATGCAGAGGTATTTTTAAAAACCATGTAATGATCAGGGTAGTGCTTTAATACAACCCTATTTCATTTGTGTTAAAAATGCCTTCAGTGCTTAACACAGTTTGCCAAGAAGTTTTCGATGAGTTGTCTGCTGCAGACCCATCAGAACTCTGTTTTTCTCTGTGAAGAAGCTTTTTGAAAAAGAATGCTGTGATTGATCGGTGCATTAAATGAGCTGACCTGTTTGAACAAAACAAACAGAGCTTCATCTACTGTTTACCATTTCCCTCCATGCTTCCTTTTTCTGGTTTCACTAATCATATTAGTGTTTAATGTGATTTTAATTTTGATAAAGATGTGTGAGGCACTCGTAATTTTACTGCTTCTTCCCTTTTAGACTAGTTTAATTTGTCATATGTTTCTATAAATCATAACTTATCTTTTACACTCAGATCCACTCTCTTTCTGTTCACTGACTTTTTTGGGTTGTAAATTATAAAACTAAAAAAGATGAGCATCAATCAATAACAAAGAACACAACACACACAAGTGAGATACTGAACAGTAAAAAGTTTAGATATAGGAATGAAGAGAAGATTCTGAAAATTTCTTTACAGTTTAGGAACATGATTGAAGACTTTGTGGAAGGAGGAAACAACTTTCACCATAATAACATAAAAACCCACTGAATTCCAGTTACTGGTATTATTGTAAATGCAATAAAATTGAGTTTAATACCCATTCACAATAGATTTTACTAAAAAAAAAAACCAAGGAAACTGCAAATTGTTTTATTGTTTAAATTTATGACCTACAAAAATGTCCTTTAGAAAACCACAAAGCTGTTTAGATTGATTCTTATAATCGAACATGATTCTAATAAAAATTATGAAAATGTAGTGAATTTTAACAATTTGAAGTGGTTTTTTGTAATTCAATTCTATAAAGTGGCCGATTCTAATATAATAACTGGTGATCATATTAACTAGCACTTACTGTATATGCATATGTTGATTGACACCTATAATGTATATTTAATGATAGCAAGCTTGCTTTACTGTTCACTTTCCTCCAATCTGTAACACACTCTGGTTTTGTGACATTGATGCATCACCTGAAATCAAACTGTTGAGTGTGCTTCTCATTTCATGCAGCTGACAGGCTGGTGTCTAATTGCAGCATTCATAGAAAAACACAGTTTTTAAATTTGCATTCACTCACCGACAAATTTTAATTTCAAAAATTAATTAAATATGTACGTTTTTAATACAGAACATGGATTTTTCACAGCTGTGTTTAGAAAAGATTTAAAATAAACACAGCATCAAAAAAAAATTTTTTTTTTAAATTATATTTTGCTGATTTTCCAAATTTTCGCATGACTAGTGATGGATTAAACAACTAGCTAGTCTAGCAACCACTTGAAGAGTAGTGCTTTGAGGGCTGACAGCTAGAAGTTTTAGAGGTTAAATTATGACTCATGATTTATCCTATAAATTATTTGTTCATATTGCATCTAATTGAGTGATCAGGACACTGAAATCAGTAACCAGGATTTACCTACTTTTGTGGCCAGGGGCAAACATTTTATTCTCCACCCCCTATAATTTAAAATTTATTTCATTTTTGTGCTTTAGCAGAAATGCACTCTGCCCATGCCTTGGCATGGTTGTCAGTAATGCACTCAAGAAGTTGATCTAGGAGGGAAAGGCTCCAAAATAATTTTCCCTGAGGGATTCAAGATTATATGAAACTATAACCAAGGGGAAAAAAAGGGATATTTCTGTTAGTTTCCTTTTTTCAGGGGAAGAGATCTGGATCCCACCCCTTAATGTCTATTATTACCATTAGAAATAATAATAGTATACTTTACTGGAAATTAAAAATATGCATATGTGTGTAAAACAAGTAGACAATGTGCCTTAAAAGTTAAAAATATCAATTACAAAACAGGTCCTCCAAAGGTTCTAATCGTCAGAGGCTTCAGATGATATAAAAACAGCCCTAATGAGGAATGCATTGTTTCCTTCTTTATAAGATTGTTCCCATTAATTTTTATATTAATTTATTTGTTTTGTATTAATTTTCTTAATTATTAAATCATTCTTGTCAGATCATTAAAATTTTTAATCGAACATTAGCATCACATCATACATGTTCAACATAGCTGTTGAGAATTCTTGTGTCCCAGTTTCAAGATTTGAAAATATAGTAACCTTGATTGAATATGAAAGCTAGTTATAACCTACATTCAGGTAAATATAGAATATAAATAAATCACTTTGGAAACTTTATATTTTGCAATCTGGATAAAAAGTTTTATAGAGAAAGAGCATATAGTTATTTGAAAAAAATCATAATGTACAGAAAATGATCTTTTGATATAAAAATCATTGCACAACAGCTTTAGAAAATTGTTCTATTTTTAAAATCCTGAGGTATATAAAAGTGAAAGAAGTGCTCATAGTTATCAATAATATACTTATTCAAACAAAAATTAATATAAGTAAGGGCTTTGGAAATCCATTTATCTAAGACAAATTACAAAAACTGGTTAGTGCAATTTCTCATGTAGAAATTACTTTTATGGTAGAATCTAAGTGGGCTAGATAGTGGATGCAAAGTGGGGTGGGCAAGATTTATGATGGAAAATAAATAGCATGCCAATAAATATTTAAAAATTTGAGGCAATAAACAGATGATTGATGTGGGAGAGAGAGGAGAATGTATTTGTGCTGGTCATTTTTTGTTTGTTCAGTATTTTGGAATTACTGCATCAGATTGAAAAATAAAGAAAATACTATTATTGAAAATTGCAGCAATAAAATTCTTAAAGCGAAACAGATTGCTTTGGCATTAAGACATCTTTTGTATTGCTTTCTTAGTATTAAACTTCATCCTCTCTAGGAATATATTTTCATCTCATAAATAAGTATATTTTGGTGTTCAAGGAATTGTATAATTTTCATTAAAGAAAATATTTTTCAAAAAAGCATTCCCCCATTAAGCTTTTCAACTTAACTTATATATGCGCTATACTTCTGTGATGATCCTTTCTCTGTCTATGTGCACTTGCTGACAGGCCTCTACACTATTATTATATATTCCATATATTTATATTAAGAACTCATGAGCTTCCTGATAAAATCCTGTAATTAATGATATTATATCCATATTTGGTTGGAATGAACTGGCCTCCATCTGTTAAGTATGAATTGACTAAATGTATGTACAGCAATAATTATACAGTATAATATGCTATATAATTATTACTCATACTGTAAGATTTTAAATGACAATGACAAAGTGTCAGCAGTTTTAAAATTTTTAAAGACGATTAATATATACACATTCATATAAATTTTTTAACTTTATACTGAATTTTATCTAGTGTTATGTCTGTATATATACATATATATAAACTTTTGAAATTACCTTTTTAAAGGTTACCAAACTTATGTTTTTTGAATGTTAACATTTTCATGGTGCATTATAGCCTTGTTGTTTTTGCGCCACAAAAAATCAAATCAAATCAAACTCATACTACTGTATATATAGGACAATATAGAGAACTGAAAAATATAGGGAGCTCAAGATTGTAACAAATCATTTTGAGTAAGTTTTTTTGAAACTTGTCAAGAAGGTATTACCATCCACAAAATATGGAAATAAATAAAAATGTAAGTATCACCTGGTCAGAATATTAGAAACTTTGCCTTATTATCTTGCTGAACCTCCATATGCTTGAATTATATCTTGAATTCAATATGGCATGAATTCATAATAATTCTTCCAATTCCCCAATTCCTTGAGTGAAGTGAATAGCAGACAGTTAGCCCACAATTAATGCATCCTACAGATTTTCTGGAGACACTTTGTGAACAGATCTAATGTCACAAATAATCTAATAGTAATAATAATAATTTATTACATTATGGATAATGTTAAGGAAAATGATCTAATGTCATGGATAATCACATTATTTTATTGAAAGTGACCATTTTCTTTGGGTTATAAATGTATACATCACCTAATCAGAATATTAAAAACTGTGCCTCAGTATCTTGTTAAACTTCCACATGCTTGAATTTGAAGTCGCATGAATTCAGATGGTGGCTGAGAAGAATCTACTGTAACTTTAAGCTTGTGTTGCATTATAATCATTTCAGTTCCTTCAGTGAAAAGAACAGCAAACTGCATGCCCACATATCATATTCTAATGCATCCTACAGATTTTCAATGTTGACTTTTAACGAACAGACCTAACATGATTGATAATCACATTATTTTATTGAAATTGGCCATTTCCCTTGGGTTGAAAATTATGCATTAATAATTCAAAGGAAAAAGCCACTTTGGTTTATAAATGATAAATTTCTTTAAAATGGGGCAGTCTTCAGCACCCATTCAGACCTATATTACTGAACCCAGCCCATGCCACAAGAACATTCTCAACACAATTATTCTGTCTTTCATACCATGCATAATAGCAATGTCACACAATAGATCCATCAAGTTATGGTTGCTTTCACACTCTGGTCCCCAGTTGTAAAAGGGCATAATCTGAATTCATCAGACCATAATACCTGTTTTGAATCCTCTATGATACAATTGTGTTGGCTCAAACAATGTTGGAGTATTCTTATTTTTGGTTCAAATTAAGTTGTTTATGGATAGGAATGGATACAGATTTTGTAGTTTCCTATGTATTGTATGAAAAAAAATGCACAAATATCAACCTAGGTTGAAATTATCTATTACTTGCTTGAGAGCAGATTGGCAGTTCACTCTTTACAGTCCTGTGTAAATGAAGCTCTGCAGGCCCTCTCCTTCTTCCATAGAATTCTGTGCAGAACTGAATGCTTATCTTCTGCCTTTTGAATATTTTGAATTTTGACTTCCATAGTGCTTACTAATTAGTCCAGCTTCATGCGCACAAATTAAAAGTATACTTTTTGGAAGTATAGCTGAAATAATCATACCATACACTTTGCCCACAGAAATTAAAAGAGTTTTGGTAGATGACTGCTGATGACATTTGAAACAGCGGTATTGATACATGGTCATATTTTGAAATTACCTAATTTGTAAAAAATTATTTTGCACTATGTCAATGCCAATATGATCGAGTTTCTAAATATTTTGGCCTGCAGAAAAACTATTACAGTGAAAAGAAACTGCAGAATCTTTGAAAACTGAGGATTTTCAATTGTTCTTACATTAATTTCCCCTTTTAGCCATGCACATTAAAAAAATTTGTTATCCAAATTATCTCCAGTTACTTTTAAGTCTTTAACTCACTTACTCAGTTGCAATATTGTAATACTGAGTAGGATTAAATCTAAAAATTAAAACAAATACTTTTCTTTTGTATTTTTACTTACTATATGCATGAAAGAATCTTTTGCTATAAGGAAAACATAACATGTAATTATTATTATTAAATCTCTGTCATAGTGGTTATAAGTGAAATAATGTTTAATAATGGCAGACTTGAAGCAGAGCTGGGATGAAGGAGTAGCAACTGAGGCATCTGCCTTGAGTGCTGGAAGGAACAGAAGAGTGAAAAGATTTAATGATACAAGTTCATTATTAGGAAGACGAGAAAAAAGTGAACTTCAGGCAAGTTACCACAAAAGAGAAATAACTCGTCCCATTCTAACATGAAGTATCAGAACAGAAAACTGCTTTTTAAAGCTGTCAAGAGCAACAACAGTGCATTAGATGTAAATGATAATTACTGGAAGAATGTTATAAGTATTGCTTAATTGAACAAATTTAGAACTTGGCACATGACTGATGTTGGACAAATATGTTAAAGAAATATAAATCTTATATTAAAAAAGAATTGTGATAAAGAAAAAAGTTATCACTAAATGTGCCAAAGCCTCTTTTACCTCTCTTCTCCTTTTCTAGTTCAAAGGATAGGTTGAAAAAAATAACATAATTTCTGAATAAATTTCAAGTCACAAAATTGCACGTGAGAAAGTGGTGCACATACACAAAAGTGTTCACTTGGAAATGTGGACAATTCTGGCATTTTCCTCATTCCCCATTGGGGCATACTTTTTTTCATGTTCACATGATGGAGAACATCAGCATTACTAATTATTCTTTTTGGGGAGAAACTCATTGAGAAAATCAATGGGAAGAGGAAATATGATAGTAGAGTTTTTTTCTGCTGAGATGGTATTTAGTGTCTGTAGATAACGTAACTGGAGTGCAGCTGGAGACTGAGCAATAACTTCTGCTGCTTCTTTTAAAGCTCTAGATGCCTTCTGCTCTCCCTCAGCTGCAATGACCTAGAAATTAAAAAAATTATAATAATAAAAATAAATAATAAATTCCATAAGATAGTTAAGACAAAATTTAAACACATGGAAAATTCGCAGTGCTTACAAAAAAGCAACTAAAATGAATTTATGAAGATAGACACAGATAAGATATTAAAAAATATGTAATACAGTAATGTATTACATCACACAGTGCGGCAACTGGAAAATAAGACTGATCTTATAAAAAATAATGATCCCATGTATGAGTAAACTAACCTTGATTTTTTTCAAAGTAACTTCCTCGCATGTCCACACACTACATGCAATGATCGGAAGCAACTGGAATGACTGGTGGAAGGCTGTGACTGACATACAGAAGCGGACTGGGTCAAAAATTCTTACCAGGAAAAACTTGTAGCGGCATCATACTAGTGCTTATGGCCATATTGTGAGGAAGTGTGGGGGGAGGGTTATAAGTAACTTAGAGTAATTATTGATCATTCATTTTTTAATGAATTTTAAATATAAATTATTTTATTTTATAAAAATACAAAATATTTTTTCATTTATTCAACAATACTTAACATAAATAAATGGTATTAGCTTCACAATCATAAAGATAAAGCTTTATTGTGAATTGTGGAATGGTAATCCCTTTAACTCTAAATTCATGGGTGGTCCAATTAACACAAATTACGAGCTAAAGGGATTAACATTCTACAATTCAGTGGTGTCCTTAAAACCTATACACTGCCTCTCCCACATACTGTACCAAGAAGTTGTGCTTGTCATAACCATACCACAGTGCCCACTACTTTGTATCACTATGTATGGTAGCCACTAGCTGTAATGGCAACCTGGTAGTGCTGCTTTTATCAAACAAACTCTAACAGTGTTGATGCGACTACTATACAAGCAAACAAAACATTTCCAAACAACTTGACTCGTATATTACTGTGGATACGGAAGATCCATATTTTTGTTATTATGAATTTTGTGCATTTAGTTTTCATATACAGTCTGTCCCCAACATATGTAAGAGTTACATTCCAGGACTTCTTATGTAAGTCAATTTTTATGTAACTTGGAAATGACTAATAAAATATTGCAACTATATTCCTGATATGTCAAAATTACAAAAACCACATATCTTCAGAAGAATGAAGAAAAATACAGTCGGACCTCTCTTTAACGAACTTCCATATAGCGAAATTTTCTATGTAGCGAACATTTTTGATTTCCTCTTGGTCATTATATTGAAAATAGTTTCCGTATAATGAAGAAACTTTCCATATAACGAACTGATTTCGAGAGACCCAGGTATGCATTGTTCACACCTTTGCTCTTCGGGCAATACAGCTGATGCTGTAGAGCAAATTACACACAAAAGGATTAAGAATTAATCCCTTTAGCTTTTAAGAGCTAAAGGGATTAATTCCACGAATTAAGAGCTAAAACCTTTTACAATTTAGTGGTGCCCATAAAACCCTGCAGGAGGAAACTGGCTGACCAGGGCACGGGATAGAAAAAGATGGAAGGTTTTGGGAGGGCCTTTGCCCAGCAGTGGGTCAGAAATGGCAAAAAGAAGTAAAAACTATACACACTATAATAATTAATGATAAACACCAGCCAAGAAATTAAACTAAAAATTTACTATACAATGAAACAATATACAATGAAATGTGATGCAAATAAAATAAAAACACTGATTAAATTACAGTTACAATATAATTTAAAATATAGTTAAAAACAATAAAATTAATTAAAATAAACTAGGTTAAAAGCGATAAAACAATGAAACCTGGAGCTTTCGGAGAACTGCCGTCTCCTTCTTCAACATACTACTAGTGCTAAGACACATCCTTAAGTAGCCGGTCCATGGCACTCATGCACGTAATCATCAGACACATGATCGACATTCTCCATGCGCGTATCGGAAATGGAAGTGGCTCGGGAGCGTGTCAAACAGAAACGGTCATCCCTTCTGAGGACAACTGCCTCAAACAGGGGGTGTAAACGGATCCTCCTGTCCCTATTAATAGTATTGTGACTGGATGAACCGATTCGCAAGCTCTCGAGCCACTTGCATTCCCAAAATCCATGGGCGCGGTCAGTAATGACCGCATCTTCAGGGGAGATCCGATGCTGCTTTTCCCAGAAATGCTCTGCCACAGCAGACCTCGCATAGTTAGCAGTCTTGATAGCGGTCGTGTGTTCCCCCAGACGGTCCTTTAAACGTCGGCCCGTTTCCCCCACATAACACTCCTCACAATCCGGCCACTTAATCTCGTAGACCACATTGCTAGTATGGTCCTGGGCTAAGGGATCTTTAACTTGGGATATCACTGTGTGCAACCTCCAACCCGGAAGTTGCACACAGCGAGTCTGGCACTCCCACAATGCCCGTACAATACGTTCTGAAAGGCCCGGATAGTAAGGAATGTATGCAGTAGCCACAGGGGCAGGCCACTCCCTACGATTGGACTCAACCCTATGAATATATTTGTCCAAGACCCTCTGGGGGTATCCACATTTCCTGAGGTCTGCCGTGACTTTGCAAATTTCTATTTCCTTTTCTTCAGGGGTACTACAGTGGGTCCCCACCCTATTCAACAATGCCCTGGCTACACTGTTCTTATGATGACAAGCCTGTGCTGAGCTATAATGAACAAATTGGCTACGGCACATAGGCTTTCTATAGATCGTTGTTTTTAATCTAGATCCATCTCTGCTCACCAAGACATCCAGAAACGGGAGGGACCCAGCTTCTTCCACCTCCGAGGTAAATTGTATAAATGTGGAAAAGCTGTTGAGCAAATTGAGCACCTCATCTTCCTTTCCCTTTTTTAAAATAGTGAAGGTATCGTCCACATATCTCCTCCACTCGCGCATGGGGAAATTCAACTGATGAAACACCCTAGTTTCCAGTTCCTCCATTGCCAAATTGGCCACAATGGCATTGATGGGGGAACCCATGGCCGTGCCATGGACCTGCTTATACATAACTTTTTGAAACACCATGGTAGTGCTTGCGAGGCAAAATTCAACACCTTTACAAATATCATCAATGCTTAGTAAAGATCTAGCACTAAAGCAATCATCCCGTTCCAAGGCCGATCTTACACAATGCACCCCATGTTCAATGGGGATACATGTGAACAAGGATACCACATCAAACGAAATCATGAGTTCGTCTTCACCTATAGATTGACTTCTTATAAAGTTCACAAATTCCTTGCTGTTCCTGATTACTAAACTGGAGCGTCCCACTATAGGAGAGATGACTCCAGCTAAAAATCCAGATAAAGCATAAGTGGGACTACCCACAAATGATACTATAGGCCTCAATGGAATGCCCACCTTGTGCGTCTTTGGGAGGCCATAAAACCGAGGTAATCGACAACCTGAGGCATGAAGAGACCAATAAACTTCTTTGGTTATTTTACCAGCCTTATGCCATCCCTGTGTAATGTTGTTGACTTGTCTCTCCAAACCAGCTAACGGATTTCGATGGGTAACTTTATATATGTTGCTATCCTGTAAAAGATCCAGAGCTTTTGCACAATAATCATCCTTATTCAGTACCACTGTGGATCTGCCTTTGTCGGCAGGTAACATTATGATATCCTCATCTTTTCTGAGTTGTCTTAATGCTCTTTCATGTTTATGACTGAGATTATGGCCTATGGGGCTGGAAATTCCCAGCCCCATAGGCCTGTTTCAAGATAAAACTATACACTACTGTACTGAGAAGTCATGCTGGCCATCTGTTATCTATGTGTCCACAGCAATGGCTATGGACACAAAGATAACAGTGGACACATCAGTAACAACAATTAAGGCATATTCCCAACACGGACATTGGGTCTGATCAACCTGTTTTCTACTGTCAGGGGCAAGCCATCCCAAGGGTGCAAGGGGTGCCAACATTCAAGGAGTACCTGAAACTAATACACATATGAAGAAAATTTCTAGGGTATGTGGTGCCTGGGTGCCAAATTTCAATTGGCAGCCCATACCATAGAAATGCCCATCTACTGTAAGCACTCCATTAAAGAATTAGGAGAGAGTGATTTTCCTTTATTTCGGAAATTCATCTGTTGTTTCAAAGAAATGAGTCATCCACACTTCACCGGTCTCTGTTTACATGGTAGGTACAAGTGGTCCCTAAATCAGTTTTGTTTTAGCTGCTGTGAAAGTAACCTTACAATGTCCAAGAGGAAATCCTTGAGTGTAGTGTGAAAAAGTGGAAATGCTTAATAGTGCAGTTTGACGTGTAAAAAAAAAATAGTTTTAAAATTTGGTATTCCTGCCAGTAGTAAGTTAACCATTCTGAAAAACTTTCGATTTTTCAAACTGTTTGAGGAAACAACACCCAGTCGGAAGCGTGCCTGTATGAAGATGTAGATTAAGAAGTTTTTAAGTGGATGAAGTTGATTTCAGACCAAAATGTGCCAATATCAGAGTCATTAATAAAAGAAAAGGCTATGGATTACACATCTTTTCTGGGGCAAAAACCATTCCAAGCCAGTTCTGGTTGGCTGGACAAATTTAAAGAGTGCCATGGCTTACTCGAAAAATTTATTTCTGGTGAAGGTGGAGTTGTAATCGAAGACTATACCCATTGGAAAGAAACAGTTTTGGGAAAAAAAATAAAATTTTGAACAGTGGTTTTTTAAATTTTGATAGAAAGATGATGAGAGAACACAGAAAAATCGCATTGATTGTCGACAACCACCCTGTCCACCTTCACTCAGTAATTTTCTCCAAATATCTCATCTAAACTGCAGCCAATGGACCAAGGCATTATTAAGAATTAGAAAATGCACTACCGAAGGCGCATACTGAACAAAATTATACCGATAATAGAAACCAACCAACCTATAGGTTCTCTTATAGATTTGCGAATGTGCATATCAGAGTCAACTTAAGTATGGAGTCAAGTTGTGATGGAAACAACGATTAAGAATTGTTTTGCAAAAGCAGGTTTTGCTAAAATGCCAATTAGCAGCCACGAGAGGGATGAACTCTACAAGACATTGAGCAATCTTTGGAATAACTCCAAGTGAGAGGTTTGATCAGTGGAGAAATTGTTCTTGACGAATTTTTAGGAGTTGATAATGATGCCATAGTAGCTGAATGACTAAAACATTTTGGAGCATATTTAAAAAACTAGTAATAATATCGACAATGAGCTGGATGAAAATGAGGGCAATAGCAATAGTTAACCTTCCAATCAAGAAATGTTGGCAGCATTTAAAACTTGGTGTCAAAGCCTTCAGTGGGAATAAAATGAAACAAAATATATTTGAGTGTTTAAACAAATGGGAAAATTTTTATGACTAGTGTACAGTAGGACCCAGTGTACAACAAAAAATAACCAAATATTTCACGACATGATTCTTAAAAGTGTACTAATATATTGTGCGCATCACGTACGTAGTCATTTCTTAATATTATTATTATTTTTATTATTATTATTATTAATGGCCATATGGTACAAGGAAGCCTGAGGCTTATGCTGCACCAGCCAAAAAAAAAAAAAAAATTCCCAAGTTACCCCCTGAGAGAGAGAGAGAGAGAGAGAGAGAAGTAGAAAGGAATCACCAAGAAAGAGAAGAATGATGATATCCAGCTCAGGACCCTGGGTTTGCCAAGCCCATACTCACCAGATGTGAGCCCCCGGGGTTAATATGTATGCATTAATAGATTAATTGTTTTAAAATGTTAGGAAATTTATTCATTCCCACTTATTTGATTTATTTCCTATCTTTTACTATATTTCTGAATTTACAGTGTTTTTCACAGTTGAAAAGGTCATTTCTTAATAACGAAATTTATCTTTAATGAATTTTATAAAAAAAATGATCAATTTCGTTATATAAAGGTCCGACTGTAGTTATATACCATAACAATTAAAAACTTTATCTAGGGACAGCGGTGAATTAACTGCAGTAACACATTAGAAAAGAAGACATAAAAGGAAGAAAAAATTCATGTTATTGTACTGTAAAAACTGATATGTTTCATATGCCATATATGCTTTATAAGGGCTACTAAGGGAATCAAAACCAAAGTGTACATACAGTATTTAAGAAAATTGGTCTATACCACACAATGAATCAAAATTTATACACTTCAGGTGTGTCAAACTGAAGGTAACTTAAAACGAATCTGAAGCATTAATAAGACACATTAATCACATGGTGTTGTAGGCTGAGCAGAGATAGTATGTCATATGAACTCTTTAATCTTCATCTGTTTCGTATGCTTTTTTTTTTCCCTTCATAAATTTCGTGATAAGCAATCTTGAACTTTTTCTATTTTCAAGAAACGTTCGATGTTTTCATCCATTCCATCAAACATAGAGAACTTCCTGAATTTTACGAAACGCTTCTGCCTTTCCTTTTCCTTTAATTTGAACTGCTTCTTGGGTTGCTCCAGTTCCTCAACGGGTTTGCCTCTCTCTTGCTCCTCAACTATTTGCACATTCAACTGGGCTAGATCTTCTGTTTTTAAATCTTCACCTCGTCATCCACAAGCTTGTCTACATCTTCATTCTCCAGGACCAACTGGAACTTCTGGGGGCTAAGTTTACAATTTCTTTGGTAATAGAAGGCATCAGCTCATCTTTGTTGAGGCCTTCGTTGTTAAGCTCGGAATTTTTAGAAGATTTTTCCAAATTTTGCTCATACAATTTGTTGTCAAATCATTCCAGGCTCTTGAAATATTGCATATTTCATCAAGGATGTTAAAGGGCTAGAGTGTAATTCTCTAAAGAAATAGCCGATGGGACACAGTCCATGTAGCTTAAACGTTGGGGGGGGGGGGGTTTCTCTGCAGTGCTTCAACATAGTTCACCTGTTTCAAACACGTTGTTAAATATTTCTTCAGAATTTTTAAAGCAGAAAATAAAATTTATTTATCTTGATTCTAGTTACGCTGCAGGTTATTATCCAACATAATTTGTATGGGAATGAAAATAAAACATACTTATTGTTCCTTCATTCGACTTCACTCTTAAAAATTATACAGAAAGTATCTTTACGATTTTACCAAAAAAATTTACGCAAGTACAAATTTATGTAACTCGGAATTACGTAAGTCAGGAACTAACTGTATTAGTCAACAAATAGAATGTATCACAGGTCAGAGTGCAATATTGAAAATCGATTGGACTCCAGCCCACCGGGGTTTCCCCATAAGTCTTATGGCCAGTCCACCTCTGCTGGCATACTGTTCAATGTTCTTGTCACAAGTCTTTGAATAGTGTCAATGTCATCAAAATAACAGTCTTTTGGTGTTGCCTTGAGCTTCAGGAACAAAAAAGTTGCATGGGGCTAAGTCTGATCAAATACGGTAGGTGCAATATATGCAGACTTTTTTGCTTGCCAAAAACCACTGAATAATAAGAGCTTTGTGGCTTGGTGCATTGTTGTGCAAGAGGAACCACTGCAATCTCCTCCATACAGAGGCTGCACATGACAGATTCTCTGCAACAAATGTTTCAAAACATACGGATAGTAGCAACACTTTGGCCATTAGGCACAAACTCTTTGTGCACAATTCCTTTACTATTGTAGAAAGTGATGAGCATGGTTTTGATTTTTTACCTTTCTTGAAGAACTTTTTTAGATTTGAGAGAGTTTGCCAACTTCCACTCCACATTTTGTTGCTTCATTGCGGAGTCATACTGAAAACACCACATTGTGTCACCCGTAATAATCGAATTCAGGAAGTTGAGCTTGCTTTCGGTGGCCTCAACAAGTCCTCGTCAGTGTTTAACATGCTTGTCATTGACAGTTCTGTTAATGAATGTGGAACAAACCATGCACAAACCTTCGTTTCCTTCAAATCCTGGGTTATTATTTGTTGAATAGTTTCCTTATTAATGCACAGATCTGAAATCATTCAAAGTGTGCCACATCGGTCATTGATAATGATTTCCTGCATCTTTTTAATCAACTCTTGCATTCTAACTGTTTTTGCTAGACCTGAATGTTCGTTGTCTTCCAGTGATTCTCTTCCGTGGGTGAAATGTTTATACTACTTGAACACACATGCTCGAGACAGACAATTCTCTCGATACACCTGCCTCAACATTTGAAACATTTCCATGATATTTCTGCCCAATAAAACACAAAACTTGATGTCTACTCTTGGTTCCATTGTCCTCCACAATACAGACACAGGAGAGATGTGCAGTTCAGCTCACTTTATGTTCTGAAATGGCAGAAATTTCTGCTGAACTTGACTGCAGTGCTCAAAGAACAATCACTCTTTCATTTCATGTTTACTTATATTAGATGACAGCATGAGCACTTGTCTGATAACAATCAATCTTGTTTTCAAATTGCCGCACTATGTATAAGAAATTTGAAAATACAGGAAGTCTCCAAATATACACTTTTGATAAGCCACTGTTTTTAATTTTAAAATTTTAAATTCTGAATATAAAACTCTTCTTCTCTCCCTTTATCAAGAAGTATCGTAAGGAACAAAATGACAATAACAGATCCTTTCATATACAGGGTGTTTCAGTTAAACGTTTCAGAACTTCTAAGAGGGGTAGGGTACATCCTGACAACTCGAAATCATATAGCAATGTGGGGTCGGAAATGCTTTCCTGAAGCGGTGTTGTACACAGAAGCACCATAAAGAAAAGAGACCGTAAGTGAGAAATCGTTTTAATAATACATGAAAAGAAGCAAAAGGTACATGGATTAAAGTAAGTGTTCGAGGTTTCTTCCACGGGCTACAATGCACGCCTCACATCTCCGACGCATGGACATCCAAACATTCTGGAATACTCCAGGCAGAGTGTCCAGACACAGCAACCGGAGGATTATGCACCTCGTATTGCTTTCGCACAGTGGTACCTTGGAAAATGTGCTACAAATCCCCTTTTTCCTGCTGAAGTGTTGTTTTCCGATGAGGCATCCTTCACAAGGGAAGGAATTTTCAACACGCATAACGACCATATCTGGGCGGTCGAGAACCCGCATGCAATACGAGGTCGTGCAGCACAGATTCGATTTTCGGTCAATGTATGGGCCGGTATTATGGGAGATCGCCTCATCGGACCTTACTTGTTACCGTGTCGTCTAACCGGACCTATCTACTTGATCTTTCTGCAGCAAGTATTGCCACAACTTTTGAGAGATGAACAGATTTCTGCATCGACGCAACAGACAATGTGGTTCCAACACGATGGAGCCCCTGCCCATTATAGCGGAGATGTTCGTAACTACCTGGATGTCACATTTGGTCAACAGTGGATCGGACGTGGTGGTCCCGTGCGTTGGCCTGCTCGGTCACCCGACCTAGCATGTCTTGATTTTTATTTCTGGGGTCATATGAAATCGCTAGTTTATGACACCCCTGTTGACAATGCTGAGGAGCTGGTTGGAAGAATCGCAGTAGCTGCCGAAAAAATTCGAAATTCGCCTGGAGTGTTCCAGAATGTTCGGATGTCCATGCGTCGGAGATGTGAGGCGTGCACTGTAGCCCGTGGAAGAAACTTCGAACACTTACTTTAATCCATGTACCTTTTGCTTCTTTTCACTGCTGGTTAAAACAAGTAACGCAGACATAATAGGGCTTACGGAGACGTGGTGCCACCCGGAAATTGGGGATGATGAGTTTCAGTACGGCTTGTATAATGTATTTAGGAAGGATAGAGTAGATAGAAGGGGTGGTGGGGTAATGCTTCTTATCAGAAGCAGCCTGAGTGCGACGATAGCTTTCCCAGATTCAGACATTTCACATGCTAGTATAGAGTCTGTATGGTGTGAGATAGTTGGAAACAAAGGTACAATGCGAGTAGGCGTAATCTACAGACCAGGTGATTGTGAAGACTATGACAAAAGCCTCTACATGCAAATGGAATGGGCAAGTAAGCGTCAATGCCTTATTATGGGTGATTTCAATTTGCCTCTAATTGATTGGAGTAAATGGGAAGGAAACTCGACATGGGGAACAAAATTTTTAAATCAACTAGATGACTGTTATTTGTATCAACATGTCAGGGAAAGTACTAGAGAAAAGAATATCCTAGACCTCATCATCACACATGAATCAGATGACATAACAGGGCTGACAGTAGAGGAACCAGTAGCAGGAAGTGATCACGGAGTTCTACGGTGGATGATGACGAGAGAGGTAGCAGAAGTAAAAGGCAAAGGAATGGGTTTTAATTTCAGAAAAGGAAATTACGATGCCTTAAGGTACTACATGGCCTCTATTAACTGGGTAGATATCGCGCAGAGAATGAATACAATTGAACTGTGGTACGCTTTTAAAACATTAATCACAGATGCCTTGAATGCGTATATACCATTAAAAAAATACTCCACGAGAAGGGTTCCAAGTTGGATGAATAGTGAAGTTGCCACATTACTTGAGCAGAAAAAGGTGGCATGGAAACGTTACAGGGCAATAAAAAGTACTGAAGCCTATAACAGCTACAAGGTGGTGTGTAATAGAGCCACAGAAAAGGTTCGACAGGCAAAGGCAGTTTATGAGAAATCACTAGCAAACAGAGCAAAGAGGGGGGATAAAGAATTCTTCACATATATAAATGCCAAGAAGAGCAGGACAAACCAGATCGGACCTTTAGGTAAGGGAAAGGGGATAGTAATAAATACACCAGCTGCCGTTGCAGATGAACTCAACAGTTATTTTGCATCGATATTTACAAATGAAAAGCCTTTTGTGGCAATGGGAAATTGTGGGAGCGAAGTTAAAAAATATGTAATTAATGATATTGAAATTTCGCAAGATTATTTAATGAAAAATCTTTCAAGCCTACAGACTAGTAAGGCTCCTGGAGTTGATGGAATATACCCTATAATCTTGAGAGAGGCGGCAAGCGAGTGCATTGAACCACTGAGGCTGGTTATGCGAGCATCACTAGACTCTGGGGAGATTCCCTTGGATTGGAAAAGTGCAAATGTATCTCCCATACATAAGGGTGGCTCTAAAAGTGAAGTGGGAAATTATCGACCTGTCAGTCTGACTTCAGTAGTAGGGAAAATCATGGAGGCATTGATCAAGGGTGGAATTCAGGATCATTTGGATAGAATTGAAATTCTCAAGGATACTCAGCATGGTTTTGTAAAGGGAAAATCATGTTTAACAAATCTGGTTCGCTATTTCAAAAGGGTCACTCACGAGCTGGATTTAGGGAATAATTTCGACATTGTTTATTTAGATTTCAGCAAAGCTTTTGACTCAGTCCCACATGAGCGGTTGCTTTATAAGCTGGAACAGGTTGGAATCACTGGGAAAATCCTTAGATGGATAGAAGGATGGCTTCAGGGCAGGAGGCAGAGGGTTGTGATAAATGGCTATTCCTCAGATTGGGTTGATGTAAGAAGTGGGGTTCCCCAAGGATCAGTATTAGGACCACTGTTGTTTTTAATTTTCATAAACGACATTGATGAAGGAATAGAGGGCGTGATGTCTAAATTTGCAGATGATGTTAAAATTGGTAGAGTAGCTAATGATCACTGTCAAGCTGAGCTTCTTCAGAGAGACCTAGATAGACTTCAAGAATGGTCAGAAAAATGGCAGCTGTGCTTTAATCCAACAAAGTGTAAGGTATTACACCTGGGAAACAGTAATCCCAAAATAACTTATTCACTTGGTGGAGTTCAACTAAACCCAGTACTGGAGGAAAGGGACTTGGGTGTTACGATACGGTCAGACATGAAATTCTCTGAGCATTGTAAACAGGTTGCAAGGAAGGCCCATGGTGTCCTATCGATGATCTATCGAACTTTTGCAAGTAGAGATAGGGACGTGATAATCCCATTATATAAGGCCTATGTTAGACCACACTTGGAATACTGTGTTCAAGTATGGAGACCGCACCTAAAGAAAGACATCGAGCCTCTTGAAAGGGTGCAAAGAAGGGTAACTCGCCTGGTGAGATCGGCAAAAGGGCCTCCTTATGAAGAAAGACTTTGAATATGTGGGTTGCAGAGTTTGGAAACTAGACACCTTAGAGGAGATTTGATTGAGGTGTTTAAGGCTCTGAGAGGCATCAGTAAAATGAATGAGGACAAAATTTTCAAGATTATAAATGATGCTAGAACTAGGGGACATAAATTCAAGTTACGCGGGGAAATGTTTAGATTGGACTGCAGGAAGTTTTATTTTAGCCAGCGAGTTATAAATTACTGGAATAAGTTGCCTTCATGGGTGGTAGAGGCCGACAGTTTGGGGAAATTCAAAGGTCATCTGGATAGTACTTTCGGGTAAGGGAAGCGCATAGGATGATAGGATTAATTTCCTTTTTATTTAATTTTTAATTTCATTTTATTATTTTTATTTATTTATTAATTATTATTATTTATTTATTTAATTTTTGTTTTTATCATTGTTTTGTTCGGATTTTTTTTTTTTTTTTTTTGGCTGGTGCAGCATAAGCCATAGGCTTTCTTGCACCATACGGCCGTTACTAAAACTAATACTAATACTAATACTAATGTATTATTAAAACGATTTCTCACTTACGGTCTCTTTTCTTTATGGTGCTTCTGTGTACAACACCGCTTCAGGAAAGCATTTCCAACCCCACATTGCTATATGATTTCGAGTTGTCAGGATGTACCCTACCCCTCTTAGAAGTTCTGAAACGTTTAACTGAAACACCCTGTATGTTCACTTATGGGTGGTACTGGCATACAACCTCTTCATTGTAAATACCTCTCTTAGAAGTTCTGAAACGTTTAACTGAAACACCCTGTATGTTCACTTATGGGTGGTACTGGCATACAACCTCTTCATTGTAAATTGATTAACCAAGAGTTGATAACAACATTTAGAGGCTATTATGCAACAATCACCAAGATAATGGCAAAAGACCAATTAAGGAATTCTGGAAGAGATAATGCACTAAGAAATCCGCAGGCTGTAGTGCAGCGAGTGAATTCATTAAAGTCTCTTAGGCTTCAATGAATGGTAATAGAATATATGGTTAGAGTGCAATAACAGTGTTCAGGAACTTGCTGGCGCAACCAAAGTTCATTTACAGATTGTGGAATTTGCTAATGGGATTGACCTTGACGAAGTGGACATAAATAACATGGGTGCTGGCCAACAAATATCTGACCAAGTTGGAGCAACAAGGAGTAAAAATGCAGAAGGAAGAGGAAATGCAGCCAGCACCACAAGTATGACACACAACCAAAGGGATATGCGAAGCCTTCAATTTGAGAAAAGGTTAGCCATTCTAATTAAAGATGGTACAAATATGGAATAAGCAGCAAGTTCTATCAAGGATTGAGTGATTTTTTTTGCACTGCTATAATGAACTGTATCAGAAGACTTAATTTGAAAATTAAAAAAAGAGTTACCTCAATATTTCTTCATAGGATGACTTCTATGCTCAACTCTCCACGATTAAAATGATTTAAGAATGATTTAAAAATGCATAAAAACTTCTTTAAAATTATTAAATGTGTTCAACACGCTCAGAACATGAATGATCTGACGCCTCCTAGATCATAATCGGAAGCCCCAACCAGACCTCAGATTCATCAAAACCTCCATGAAGCCATGAGTGATTTATGTCAGATACTTAAAACTAGACGTTGATAAAATATATCATAAAATAAAATCTACTAAATAAAATTGCAATGATGACAATAAATTATGAAACTTTCCTTCCTTAAGGGGGGGAAGCTTTCCGACTTCCGTCGAGTTCACAGGGTGGAATACTAATGCACAATATGTGTGCGTTCTCACAATATTTATGGGAGTTTACTCGTTAATATGCATGCGTGTAAAAGCCCATGAATCCAATAAGAAATGAACTTCATATGTTAATCGAGTTATTTTGTATTCTCATTTCTAAAGTTTCCACAATTAATAATTTTGTATAATTATGTTGTATGTTTTAAAACCTTAGCCTCATTGAACAGGAAAGTGTGATTCTCATTTATGGCATGGAAAGACAGTTCTGATGCCATGGCTCGTAATGCTCTAACAGACGCAGCATGTTGTTTAAGGCGTGTGTCCAAAAGACACCTTGTCGATCCCACAATAAGAGGAATCACAATCTCCACATGAAATACTACATACTATGTCATGAATTTCTATGGGAGAAGAGTGAAGGACGAACCAATTTTTTTTTAGTATGGAGTGAAGTTTCTGTGTTGGAGTGAAGTAATAGCGAAACCAAAGAAATATACAAAAGTATCACTGAATTAAAAACAGTGATAAATGCTCTGTTAAATATTTGCCAATAGCTACTACAGAGAGACTTTTCGATCACCCCATAGAAATGAACAGTCTGATTTATGTAATTTCAATACATCACCATTCATGGGAACACTTATCTGATGTTAATCAGAGACTACCTGTACCCTGATCTAAGCTCAGCTTGAAATGGATGCCACCAGTGCAATTGCACCTGGCTCCACAGTAGTAAGGTTCTGCATTTACAATAAAATTTATATACAGGCACTCCTTGACTTAAGTAAATTCGATTTTACATAAGTTTTTGCTGGCCAGTGCAAACTGAAAAAAAAGTATGGAAACGTGTTTTGCATCCTGTAGGAATAAATGGAGGTATTTTGAAAATATCATAATGTGAATCCAATAACACATTGGTTTTTTTTTTTTTTTTTTTTTTTGGTAATTTGTTCCAAAACTTGAAATGTTGAAATTTTCATTATATAACTAAGCTATTTAACTCTCTAAAAGGTCATTTTTATAATGGAAATTGTATTAGTATTATATAAATTTATGTCAAATAAGCACAACACAAAAATCACTTTTAACTAAAGGATGTGAAAACAAAACACGCGGCCAACACGTTTACAAATCTACTATTGGCTGAAAGGAAGGGCTACGCGGTCCGGCCAGAAAATGCACTACGCTTATCTACTGTTATCATGTATTCCGTTATAAGAATCAATTTTGAATGCCTTTGTGATATTTTTCTAAAGCACATTTCTGGAGATCACAACCACAAAACAATAAAAACAATTTGCACTTTCCAGTTTATTGGGCTTTTCTGTTAGTGAAATCTATTATAAACAGGTAGTAAACTCGATCTTATTGTATTTCCGATAATACCGATAACTGGAATTGTGTGAGTTTTTACGTTATTTTGGTGAAATGTGTTTCTCCTTCACTGAAACCTTCAATCATATAAAAAACACAAATTTTCAGAATCTTCTCTTCATTCTTATTTACTTATTTCAATGATGAAGAGAAAGCGACCAACGGAAAGTGCAAGTGGTGGCAGTGCTAGGAAATGAAACAAAATTGATTTAGAAATGAGGATGAAAATGATTAAGAAGTAACAAGCAGGACAAAGTTTGTCATACGTTGCACAGAAATTAGGTCTCGCTGCTTCAACAGTGAATACTATTTTAAAGGACAGTGGGTATATAAAAGAACATGTTAAAGAATCAATGCTTTAAGAGTTCAGGTGCTATATATATCAAAGATGGAAAAGCATTTAGCATTAGCAAAGGCACATGATGAAAAAAAGCAAGCTTATATAGCATCAGCCAAAAAAAAAAAAAAAACACATACTCTTCTCATTTCACCCATGCACTTGCTCCAAATGTTTGTCTAGTTCTGCCTTGAATCTATTTAAGCAATGACAGATGGAAGTTTATTCCAGCAATCAACTACCCGCTGGCTAAAGGCAAACTTCCGCACATCTATCCTACAACTGTCTTTTCTCAATTTGAATTTAGTATTAGTAATATTAATGGCCGAATTGTGCAAGAAAGCCTATAGTTGATGCTACACCAGCCAAAAAAAAAAAAAAAACTGAATAAAACGATGATAAAAATAAAAAAAAAAAAACAAAAAAACTAACAATTAATAAAAGAAAAGGAAATTAAACCTATCATCCTAAGCATTTCCCTCGCCCGACGGTACTATCCAGATGACCTTTGAATTTCCCCAAACTGTCAGCCTCTACCACCCACGTAGGCAACTTATTCCAGTAATTTATAACTCGCTGGGAAGGAGCAGCAGTGCGTAGCACACGCTTCTTGATTAGACTAGGGTTCGAGCCCATGACCACCGCATATCCCCAGAGCAGTATGGCCTTAGTTGCTAATGCTCCTAAAAATCTAATAATAACATAACTCGCTGGCTAAAATAAAACTTCCTGCAGTCCAATCTAAACATCTTCCCCCGTAACTTGAATTTATGTCCCCTAGTTCTAGCATCATTTATAATCTTGAAAATTTCGTCCTCATTCATTTTACTGATGCCTCTCAGAGCCTTAAACACCTCAATCAAATCTCCTCTAAGGTGTCTAGTTTCCAAACTATGCAACTCACATATTCGAAGCCTTTCTTCTTAAGGATGCCCTTTTGCTGATCTCACCGTCTTTGCACCCTTTCAAGAAGCTTGATGTCTTTCTTTAGGTGCGGTCTCCATACTTGAACACAGTATTCCAAGTGTATTTCCTATCTCTACTTGCAAAAGTTTGATAGATCATCGATAGGACACCGTGGGCCTTCCTTGCAACCTGTTTACAATGCTCAGAGAATTTCATGTCTGACCCAAGTCCCACCCAAGTCCAAGTCCCTTTCCTCCAGAACTGGGTTTAGTTGAACTCCACCAAGTGAATAAGTTATTTTGGGATTACTGTTTCCCAGGTGTAATACCTTACACTTTGTTGGATTAAAGCATAGCTGCCATTTTTCTGATGATTCCTGAAGTCTATCTAGGTCTCTCTGAAGAAGCTCAGCTTGACAGTGATCATTTACTCTACCAATTTTAACATCATCTGCAAATTTAGACATCACACCCTCTATCCCTTCATCAATGTCGTTTATGAAAATTAAAAACAACAGTGGTCCTAATACTAATCCTTGGAGAACCCCACTTCTTACATCAAACCAATTTGAGGTATAGCCATTTATCACAACCCTCTGCCTCCTGCCCTGAAGCCATCCTGATATCCATAGGATTTTCCCCCCAGTGATTCCAACCTGTTCCAGCTTATAAAGCAACCATCCTGTGGGACTGAGTCAAAAGCTTTGCTGAAATCTAAATAAACAATGTCGAAATTATTCCCTAAATCCAGCTCATGAGTGACCCTTTCAAAATAGCAAACAAGATTTGTTAAACATGATATTCCCTTTACAAAACTATGCTGAGTATCCTTGAGAATTTCGATTCTATCCAAATGATCCTGAATTCCACCCTTGATTACTGCCTCCATTATTTTCCCTACCACTGAAGTCAGATTGACAGGTTGATAAATTCCCACTTCACTCTTAGAACCACCCTTATGTATGGGAGATACATTGGCACTTTTCCAATCCAACGGAATCTCCGCAGAGTCTAGTGATGCTTGCATAATTAGCCTCAATGGTTCAATGCACTCGCTTGCCGCCTCTCTTAAGATTATAGGGTATATTCCATCAACTCCAGGAGCCTTACTGGTCGGTAGGCTCGAAAGTTTTTTCATTAAATAATCTTGCGAAATTTCAATATCATTAATTACATATTTTTCAACTTCGCTCCTAGAATTTCCCATTGCCACAAAAGGTTTTTCTTTTGTAAATATCGATGGAAAATAACTGTTGAGTTCATCTGCAATGGCAGCTGGTGTATTTAATACTATCCCCTTTCACTTACGTAAAGGTCTGATCTGGTTTGTCCTGCTGTTATTGGCATTTATATATGTGAAGAATTCCTTATCCCCCCCCCCTCTTTGCTCTGTTTGCTAGCGATTTCTCATAAACTGCCTTTGCCTGTTGAACCTTTTCAGTGGCTCTATTACAGATTAGTATTAGCATTAGCATTAGTAGAGGCATATGATGCAAGAAAGCAAGCTTATTCAGCATCAGCCAAAAAAAAAAAAAAAAAAAGCACAACCACTACTCCCATTTCACCTCTCCGTTCGTTCGAAATACCTGTCCAGCTGAGCCTTAAATTTGTTTAGGCTATCAACTTCAACAACGAGTGATGGAAGTCTATTCCACAAACCAACTGCCCGCTGGCTAAAGGAAAATTTCCGCACATCTATCCGACATCCGTCCTTCCTCAATTTGAATTTATGCCCTCTCAGGTGATTATTCTGAGCAAGAGGAAGAATCCCGTCGGCATTGAGCATGCTCAAGCCATTCAAAGCCTTATCCACCTCTATCAGATCACCTGGCCGATGCCTAGTCTCCAGACTCTGTAATTTGCAAAACTTAAGCCTTTCTTCGTAAGAGCAACCCTTTGTTCCATTCACTAATCTTGTTGCCCTTCTCTGTACTCGTTCCAGCAGCTCTACATCCTTCTTGAAATGAGGCCTCCAGACCTGTATACAGTACTCAAGGTGTGGCCTGATCAATGCCTTATACAAGGGAATAATCACATCCCTATCCCTGCTAGAAAAATTCCTGTATATCATTGACAAGACACCATGAGCTACTCTTGCAGCTCGTCTGCACTGCTCAGAGAACTTCATATCTGCCTGCACAATTACCCCCAGGTCCTTTTCATTCTCTACCACTGTCAGCGTAGTACCACAGAGTTGATACGTTGATCTGGGGTTACTATTTCCCATATGTAGTACTTTACATTTGTCAATGTTAAACTTCATTTGCCACCTCTCACCCCATCTGCTCAACCTTTCCAGATCCTGTTGCAGCAGCATAGCATCAGTAGTGTCCTTAACAACCCTGCCAACCTTTGTATCGTCTGCAAACTTGGACATTAAGCTTGATATACCATCATCTATATCATTTATAAATACAGAAAACAACAATGGACCCAACACTGAACCCTTGGTGACTCCACTAATAACATTAGTCCACGTTGAGCAGTGTCCATTGATTACCACTCTCTGTCTTCTGTCACTCAACCACCCCTTTATCCATAGCAGCAATTTGCCTCCAATGCCACACTGCTCCAATTTGTGCAGCAGTCTTCCATGCGCAACAGTATCAGAAGCCTTTCTAAGATCCAAATATATAATATCAAAGTTATTCCCTGCATCCAGTTCTTTTGTGACTACATCATAGTATCCAATCAAATTGGTCAGACAAGACCTGCCCTTAACAAAACCATGCTGTGTCTGAGCTATAAATGAATTCTTGTCCAGATGATCCTGCAGTGCTTCTTTAACCAGTGCCTCCATTAATTTTCCTGGAACCGAAGTTAAACTAACAGGTCTATAATTACTTGTGTCAGCCTTTGATCCTCCTTCCAAAGGAGCTCTCATAATTATGGCCAGGGGTTTGCTTACTTCCTTTGCTGCCTCCTTTAATATAACTGGATAGATCCCATCCACCCTGGGTGCCTTTTTTATGTTTATCCTCAACAATTTCTCCTCCACTTTCCTCTCAGTTATTAGAAAATCATCTAGCTCACTGCCAATATTTACTTCACCTACGACATTCCCCTTTCTGAATAACTCCTCATGTGTGAATGTAGATGCAAAATACTCGTTTAGATTGTTAGCCACCTGAGCAGGATCCTCAACTGTTGAACCATCAACATCCAGTGGACCAATCTGATTCATCCCTTTCCTTCTTGAGTTTAAATAGGTAAAGAACTCTTTTCTGTTTTTCTTTGCATCCTTTGCCAAGGCTTTCTCATAATCTGCCTTTGCTTGCCTAATCTCCTTTGTGACTTGGTTACAGACCAACTTATATCTATCATAGGCTTCCATGTCACCCATTAATTTGTATGTATCCCATGCATTTTTCTTCTCTGCCATATGTCTCATTAGTTCATCTGACAACCATTTAGGCCTGAACCTTGAACAATATTTCTTGGTTGGTATGTAAAGCCTGGTAGCTTCCAAGATTAGTTCCTTGAATGCTTCCCATTTTGAATTTTCTGTTGGTAACATCATCAGTTGGTCCCACTGTATAGAATTTAAATACTGTCTCAGCCCATTATAGCCACCTTTACGAAAGCAAAAACCCTTCCCTTTACCTCTGATGGTAGTTACCTCCTTGAGTAAATCCCACTTCAGCACACTGTGATCACTGCCACCTAGTGGTTCCTTTATCTGCAAATTCTTAATACACGAATGATCACTGCTGATAACCAGATCAAGAGTATTACTTTCTCTGGTTGCCACTCGAACATGCTGCTGCAGAAAACAATCATCCAATAAATCCACAAAAGTCTGACTAGTGTGTGAGTGACCAACCCACAAGTTCCAGTCAATATCTGGTAAGTTAAAATCCCCCATTATAAGACATTCTGATTTACTGACCCACTCTATTTCTCTGTACAATTGTTCATTGTACTCATTCGAGTCATTAGGCCTATAACACACTCCTACTCTTATTTTTGCTTTCGCAGTGCTTATGTCACACCAAACTGACTCAACAGTGCACTGTCCATCGATGTCGACTGGCTTCACTTCCTTAGATTTTATGTGTTTTTTAACTAATAGTATAACCCCTCCTCCATTCCTATCCTGTCTATCCTTTCTGTAGACGTACTCCCCAAATTCCAGTTCTGCATTCCTTATATCTGTGTGACACCATGTCTCTGATATCCCAACAATATCTGCCTTTGATGTTTTGAGCAAAACCTCAAATTCATCAAATTTATTTACTAAACTCCTAGCATTGGTGTACACGCAAGTATACATGCACCTGTTTCTATTCTTAGCTACCCTAACACAACCCATGTGTTTACTTGTACTGCAATGACTTCCAGCAGTCTCTGAAATATCCTGCGTATTGTTTTTCAGGCTTCTGCTCATTCCAATAGAAGCAGTGCAAGAATCTCTTTCACCTCTGCCAGTGGCTACTGTTAATCTATTTGTCTTTGTCTCCCCCCAAGCTAGCAGTTTTCCGACACACCTAACACTGCCTCGATAGCATCAGCAAATATTCTTGCACCCTTTCTATTTAAGTGTATCCCATCCCTGTAGAAGCAATCTCTCCTGTTAACAAGTACAGTCCAGGCTGAAAAAAATTCTACCCCTTGAGCCTTGCACAATCTTTCCAGGGCCGAATTGATCGACAAGGCTCTCATCATATACTCCCTCCTATCGTGTCTGGGCAGAATTGCAGACACTTTCAAATTCAACCCTACTTCACGGTTTTTTTTCAACAGTGACCTGTACTTGTTAAGTAATTCCGCTGGTCTCCTACTCTTAATATCATATTTGGTGTCAGATCATCTTGTAGCTGTTATAGGCTTCAGTACTTTTTATTGCTCTGTAACTTTTCCATGCCACCTTTTTCTGCTCAAGTAATGTGGCAACTTCACTATTCATCCAACTTGGAATCATCCTTGTGGAGTATTTTTTTTAATGGTAAATACGCATTCGAGGCATCTGTGATTAATGTTTTAAAAGCACAGTTCAATTGTATTCGTTCTCTGTGCGATATCTACCCAGTTAATAGAGGCCATACGGCACCTCCGTAGCCAGGTGGGCAGGAGCAGCAGTGCATAGTACACGCTTCTTGATTAGACCAGGGTTCGAGCCTGTGCTCACCAAATACGGAGGATGCGGAAAGGTCAGGGAATGACCACTGCACATCCCCGAAGCAATATGACCTTAGTTGCTAATGCTCCTAAAAACCAAATGACAACAAATAGAGGCCATGTAGCACCTTAAGGCATCGTAATTTCCTTTTCTGAAATTATAACCCATTCCTTTGCCTTTTAATACTGCAACCTCTCTCTTCATCATCCATCGTAGAACTCCGTGATCACTTCCTGCTACTGGTTCCTCTGTCAGCCCTGTTATGTCATCTGATTCATGGGTGATGATGAGGTCTGGGATATTATTTTCTCTAGTACTTTCCCTGACATGTTGATACAAGTAACAGTCATCTAGTTAATTTAAAAATTTTGTTCCCCATGTCAAGTTTCCTTCCCATTTTCTCCAATCAATTAGAGGCAAATTGAAATCACCCATAATAAGACATTGACGCCTACTTGCCCATTCCATTTGCATGTAGAGGCTTTCGTCATAATCTTCACAATCACCTGGTCTGTAGATTACTCCTACTTGCATTATACCTTTGTTTCCAACTATCTCACACCATACAGACTCTATACTAGCATGTGAAATGTCTGAATCTGGGAAAGCTATCGTCGCACTCAGGCTGCTTCTGATAAGAAGCATTACCCCACCACCCCTTCTATCTACTCTATCCTTCCTAAATACATTATACAAGCCATACTGAAACTTATCATCCCCTATTTCCAGGTGGCACCACGTTTCCGTAAGCCCTATTATGTCTGCGTTACTTGTTTTAACCAGCAGTTCGAATTTGCTCATTTTATTCACGACAGTTCTAACATTACTATATAAACAATTAAGACTTACTGTTCTTGTATATTTAACAACCCTAACACAACCCTTGAAGTTTTTTAGGCTCTATTCCCTGGCATTAGCTACCCACTCACTTGATAATAATATTCTATTTACCCCCCTTAAAATCTGACAATCTGTTGGTGACATCATTAATAGTTGCTCCCGGCAGACATACCCTGGTTCTACTCCACCTATCCTTATTACAAAAAATATTCCCCATTTCCCTGACAATAGAGTCTCCAAATAAAACAGTCGTTTTGAACCAGAGTAGTTTGCACTTTGTTTTTTCTGTTTCGAGGCCCGAATCGGGAGTGCATCACTTGGTAGATTGCTGGAGTCTTGTGTCCCTGATGAGCTCCCAGATACATTATTCTTGAGGGCAAGCACCCGTTTTTTCAGTGACTCAAATTATTCCATCAGTGCACCAAATTGTAATTTAAGATTGGTGCACTCCTTACATCGATCACAAAGAAAAGAATCCCCAGGTGAGCTATGATTAGTCACCAGGTCAACTTGGAAAACATTCCACAGGTTCCGCAAAGGATTAAATCATGACTCACACGTAAATCGCCATTGCTATTTCCATGTGAGTCACAATATCCTGTGACGAGTTTAAGGCAGATCTCGTAATTACCATTATAAAATTAGCTAAATATCAATGAAAATTAACTTTAAAAAATTATATCTATAATATTATAAAAATCAAACTGTTACAGGAAAACCTATAATAAAATAATCCAACAATATACTAAATAAATCAAATATTTAAAAGCAATAATCAACAGTAATCCAATCCACTAAACTGAAGAGCCCTGACGAAGCGTGTCTGCTCACCTCGAATGCCAACACTCGAGCGATTTATGCCCTCTGGTGCAATTATTCTGAGCAAGAGGAAGAATCCCATCAGAATTGAACATGCTCAAACCATTCAAGGCTTTATACACCTCAATCAGATCATCTCGCAGGTGCCTAGTTTCCACTGTAATTCACAAACCTTAAGCCTTTCTTCGTAAGAGAAACCCTTTGTTCCATTGACTAATCTTATTGCCCTTATCTGTACTCGTTCCAATAGCTCTACATCCTTCTTAAAATGAGGCCTCTAGACCTTTACACAGTACTCAAGGTGTGGCCTGATCATTGCCTTATACAGGGGGATAATCACCTCCTTATCCCTGCTAGAAAAATTCCTGTATGTCATTGACAAGACACCATAAGCTACTCTTGCAGGCCATCTGCACTGCTCAGAAAACTTCATATCTGCCTGCACAATTACCCCCAGGTCCTTTTCACTCTCTACCACCGTTAGTGTAGTACCACTCAGTTGATACGTACAGTAAACCCTTGATTTAACGGACCCCGGTTTAACGGCTTTCGGATTTAATGGACCAGACAAATAATAATACAGTAATGTACATATTAATCTTGACCATATTATTATTTTTAGGTTATACAAAATTTCAGTGTTATTATTAATTAAAAATTAATAATAATTACCTATTTCCATTATTGTTTTGATAATTACTTACTTTTATTTTTATAATCAAATTCAGGAAATTGTTTTTTATTCTTTCTGAAACTGTGTTCAAATAACTATTTTCCCAGATAATAGATATGAGTAGGCAGTAAACATGACTTGCAAGCTGAACATGACCCTGGACACTAAACAGCAGATCTACCAACTCGCTTTGTTTCGGTCTCAGTCTGCCTCAAGCTATCACGAGGTCAGGTTGTATACAGAGTGTTTCTGTGATTTCTGACTTGTGACTTTATTAATTAAATAATTTTGCAACCCTTACAATTTAAAATGGCATCAAGTGATAGAGGAGTTAAAAGAAAGCACGTGAACTTAAATGTGGCACAGAAATTAGAGCTAAATGAGAAATTAGAACAAGGCGTCTCAGTAGCACATGTTTGTGAAATTTATGGCATAAAAAAACAAACTGTTTCTGATATCTGTAAATCAAAGGCCAAATTTTGCAACATTTTATATTTACAACAGAATATTACATATTCTTTATTATAATTTAATAATTTTATATTGTACAGTACTGTATATTGTATTAAAGATTTTTTTTTCATTAAGAACAATAAAAAAATGCCTCCCCAGGTTACATTCGAGTTAAAGGACTTTCGGCATTAACGGACACCCCTTCTCCCCTATTAGTCCGTTAAATCGAGAGTTTACTGTACTTAACATTTGTCAATGTTAAACTTCAGTTGCCACCTCTCAGCCCACCTGCTCAACTTTTCTAGATCCTGTTGCAGCAGTGTACTGTCATTAGTATCAATAACAACCCTGCCAACTTTCGTATCACCTACAAACTTGGACATTAAGCCTGATATACCATCATCAATATCCTTACTAAATACAGAAAACAACAATGGACTCAACACCGAACCCTTGGTGACTCCACTAATAACATTAGTCCACGAAGAGCAGTGTCCATTGATTACCACTCTCTGTCTTCTCCCACTCAACCATCCCTTCATCCATAGCAGCAATTTGCCTCCTATGCCACACTACTCCAATTTTTGCAGCAGTCTTCAATTTGCAACAGTATCAAAAGCCTTTCTAAGATCCAAATATATGATATCAAAATTATTCTTTGCATCCAGTTCCTTTGTGAACACATCATAGTATCCAATCAAATTGGTAAGACAAGACTTCCCCTTAACAAACCCATGCTGTGTCCGAGCTATAACTGAAGTCTTGTCTAGATGATCATGCAATGCTTCTTTAACCAGTGTCTCCATTAATTTCCCTGAAACAGAAGTTAAACTAACAGGTCTGTAATTACCTGTGTCTCCCTTTGATCCTCCTTTGTGGATTGAGGTCACATTTGCACATCTCCATCCATAAGTACTTCCCTTGAGTCTAAGGAAACTCTCATAATTATGGCTAAGAGTTTGCTTACTTCCTTTGCTGCCACCTTTAATAAAATTGGATAGATTCCATCCATCTCAGGTGCCTTTCTTATGTTTACCTTCAACAATTTTTTCTTGATGATTCTCTTCTACTTTTGTCTGTCTCTCTCTCTCTTGGGATAATTCAGAAAAAAATTTTTTTGGCTGGCACAGCATAAGCCTCAGGCTTCCTTGCACCATATGGCTAATAATAATAATTCTCCTCCACTTTACTCTCAGTTATTACAAGATTATCTAGCTTACTGTTGAGTTTAATACACCTCTGGCATTCCCCTCCCTGAATAACTCCTCATGTGTGAATGTAGATGCAAAATATTCATTTAGTTTGTTAGCTACCTGAGCAGGATCATCAACAGTTGGTCTATTGATATGAAGTGGAACAATCTGATTAATCCCCCTTCCTTCTAGGGTTTACATAAGTAAAGAACTCTCTGCTGTTTTTCTTTGCATCCTTTGCCAAAGATTTCTCGTAATCTGCCTTTGCCTGCCTAACCTCCTTTGTGACTTGGTTACAGACCAGCTTATATCTATCATAGGCTTCCGTGTCGCCTGTTAATTTATATGTATCCCATGCATTTTTCTTCTCTGTCACATGTTTAATTAGTTCATCTGACATCCATTTAGGCCTAATTTTCAACAATATTTCTTAGCTGGTATGAAAAGCCTAGTAGCTTCCAAGATTAATTCTTTGAATGCTTCCCATTTTGAATTTTCTTTTGGTAACATCATCAGTTGGTTCCACCATATAGAATTTAAATACTGTCTCAGACCACCGTAGTCACCTTTATGAAAGCAAAACCCTTCCCTTTAACCCTGATGGTAGTTACCTTTGTGAGTAAATCCCACTTCAGTACATTATGATCACTGCCACTTAGTGGTTCCTTTATCTGCAGATTCTTAATGCATGAAGAATCGCTACTGATAATCAGTTCAAAAGTATTACTCCCTCTAGTTGCCTCCCAAACATGCTACTGTAGAAAACAATCATCCAATAAATCCACAAAAGCCTTGCTAGTGTATGTGAGTGACCAACCCACAAATTCCAGTCAATATCTGGGAAATTAAAATCCCTCATTATAAGGGAGTGGGCCATTAAATCAGAGTGTCTTAAATTGTTTATTATAGTCATCAGAGTCATTAGGCCTATAACACACTCCTACTCTCAATTTTGCTTTCCCAGTGCTTATGTCACACCAAACTGACTCGACACTGCACTGTCCAGCCATGTCGATTGGCTGTATTTCCTTGGATTTTAAGTGTTTCTTAACTAATAGCATAACCCCTCCTCCCTTCCTATCCTTCCTGTACACATTGTACTCCCCCAAAAAAATTCCAGTTCTGCATTGCTTACATCTGTGTGACACCACGTCTCTGTTATCCCAACAATACTGCCTTTGAAGTTTTGACCAACACCTCAAATTCATCAAATTTATTTACCAAACTCCTAGCCTTGGTGTACACACAAGTATACATGCACTTGTTTCTATTCTTGGCTACCCTAACACAGCCCATGTATTTACTTGTTCTGCAATGACTCAGAGCAGTCTCTGGAATCCCCTGCACCTTGTTTTCCAGGCTGCTGCTCATTTCAATTGAAGCAGTACAAGAATTACTTTCACCTCTGCCAGCGGCTACTGTTAATCTATTAGTCCAGGTATCTCCCCCCCAAGCTAGTAGTTTTCCGACCCGCCTAGTACTGCCTCAATAGCATCAACAAATATTCTTGCACCCTTTCTATTTAAGTGTGTCCCATCCCTGTAGAAGCAGTCTCTCCTGTTAACAAGCACAGACCAGGTTGAGAAAAATTCTACCCCTTGAGCCTTGCACAATCTCTCCAGTGCCGAATTGAACGACAAGGCTCTCATCATATACTCTCTCCTATCGTGTCTAGGTAGAATTGCAGACACTTTCAAATTTAACCTTAACTCACAGCTTTTTTTCAACATTGACCTGTACTTGTTAAGTAATTCTGCCGGTCTCCTACTCTTAATATCATTAGTGCCAACGTGTACAACAATAAGTGACGTGTACACTTATTAATAATATGGATGGAAAATCAGATTCAGAAGCAAGTTCACCTGAGTCTAATGGCCATTCAAGCAAAAGCATGAAGTATTTATGAAGATATTAAGAATAAGTACGGCAAATCCCAAGCCAAGTTTGTGGCAAGCAATGGGTGGTTTAATAGGTTCAAGTGTTGTGCTGGTTTCCACAACATTAAAGTAAAATTTTGTAATTTCACACTTTTGAAATTTTTCAGCAGATGAGATAAAAAAAATTGAATAAATAATTCTATTTACACGTTTGTCGAACATTTCTTTTTTGCTTCAACCAAATTTAGTGCCCATAGTTGTGAGGGCTGCATAAGCCTTTAGGGAAATTCCGACTTATGTACAGTTCCATTGAATGCAACCCTTACATAAGTCGGGGAGTGGCTGTATATTTTTTAAAATAACATTTATATATAAGAAAATATTTTTTGTGATTAGCTAAGTAATACTTTGTGATTTAGAAAACTTTATGATAGATTTAGAAAACAGAGGTATGATAATGTTAAGACATTCTGGTGTTAAATTGATGCGTAGGAGTGATGCAATGGGGATCATGGAAAGAAGATTGGTAACATGAATAAAAAATTTTTATCAACAACATACATATATATATATTGACTTATCCAAAGAGAAAGATTCGAGCTTACAGGAAGATGTTCGGAAGGAGTTGGTGATGGACAAAATTGGGAATGTTAAGGATTTTCCTGCTAGCACAAATGTAAAAGTGACTGAATCATATCCTACTGAATTTATATTGATGACGGTGGATAGAGCCCAAAACAGATTTTCAGTGTTGAAGAAACCAGGCTATTTTGGAAGTGAATGCCATCAAAAATGTACATTTCAAAGAAAAATTTCAAAGAAACTATCCTGGTTTTAAGTCATCAAAAGATCAACTCACTCTGCTTGTTGATGGAAATACAAATGGTGACAAAAAAAAAATTGAAGCCTTTGTTAGTCTACAGGAGGGAAAATCCTAGATCTGAAGAACCAACTTAACACTTCACTGCCAGTAATACTGAAATCATAGTGTGGATAATAGTTTACACTATGATTACATAAACCAGTCATGTAAGATGACAAATCTGTCATGACTAGTTTATGGAGTTTTTTTTACCTGAAGTAAAGATATAAAAATGAAATCTGGATTTCAAGATTCTTATTATTTTAGAGAATGCCGCTGCTATGTTCTTGACTCCGGTAGCTTGTGTCCTAATGTTAAAATAGTGTTATTACTACCACCACATGTGACATCATCCATAGTGCAACCCATTGGAGCAGGGAATTACAAGTGTTTTGAAAGCATATTATTTATGCCTCACTTTCAGGAAATTAATTTCCAAAACCGACATGATAAATGAAAACAATGTGGAAGATTTTTGGAGCAGATTAAATTTGCTCCAAATTTAATTTGAAAATATTAAGCAAACTTGGAAGCAAGTTTCTATTCAAATGATGAATAGCTGCTGGAAAAACTTACTTTCATACTGTTGGTGCCTTTGAAGAATTCAATGGGATGCAAACTGAAATCGCAAATCTTAAAAAGGATGCAAGGTTCCATGAAGTTGAAGAAAATGATGTTGGAGAGTGCATCCAGTGCCATTAACAAATGAGTATCTGGCAAAGTTACAGTGGTTAACTGTTGAAGAGAAAACTGGCGGGGTTGGCAATATGATAAAAATCTCCAAAGAAAAGAATTCAGATTATAAAAAATGCCCATAAAAATTATTGCAAAATTATTGAAAAATATTTTTGCAGTAATGACCTTCTCTATGGTCATGCTTCCAAGGTTAAATGTGAGGTGAAAAATGTGTTGTCAAGCTTTTATACAATTTTATCTTAATATTATGATAAAGAAAACATACAGCTCTAGGTCCATTCTTCAAACTCAAGCAGTTCTTTCTAGAATAGAACCCCCCCCACCCAGTAACTCTGTCTCTCCCTCCTCTTCCTCCACCAAATGGTCTTACAGCATCCATCTGCATTCATATTCAAATATTTTTAGTAAGGTATGTAAATGTTCAAAAACAGTACATACATTTTTTTATCATTATTTTTGGAATAATTTATTATCTTAAGATCCCAATTAGACTTTAACACAATAAATGATAATACATCTCTGCAGCATAATGACATCAAAACTAGCATATGGAGGAACTCCCCGACTTATGTGATACTCGACTTTACGTAAGTTTTTGCTGGCCAATGCAAACTTTAAAAAATCATGGAATAAATGGATTTATCGTGAAAATATCGTCATGTCAACCCAATAACAGATTTTTTTTTTTTGTAATTCATTCCAAGTCCTTGGAAGTTGAAAACTTCGCTATATTACTAAGATGTGTATCCCTGTAAAAGGTCATTTTATAATGGAAATTGCACTACCGTCATCATTATCATATGTTTCTGTTATAAGAATCAATTCTGAATGTCTTTGTGATATTTTTCTAAAGCACGTTTCTGGAGGTCATGACCAATAAACAATAAAAACAATTTGCACTTTCCGGTTTATTGAGCTTTTCTGTTAGTGCATATAATTATAAATGGATAGTAAACTCGATCTTCTTGCATTTGTGATAATACTGATAACTACAATTTGTGTGGGTTTTTAAGTTATTATGGTGAAATGTGTAACCCTTCACTGAAATTTCAATCATATAAAAAACAAATGTTCAGAAACTTCTCTTCGTTCCTATTTATGACCAACGAAATAAAGTGCCCAACAAAAAGTGAAAGTGGTGGTAGTGCCAGGAAACAAAACAAAATTGATTTAAAAATGAAGATGATTAATTAAGAAGCAGGACAAAGTTTGTCATCTATTGCAAGGGAATTAGGTCTCGCTGCTTCAACAGCGAATACTATTTTACAGGACAGTGCATGTATAAAAGAACATGTCAAAATATCAACAGTGATCACAAAACAGCGTTCAGGTGCTATATCGAAGATTGAACCAGCTGTTAATAATATGGATGGAAAATCAGATTCAGAAGCAAGTGCCCCTGAGTCTAATGACCATTCAAGCAAAAGCAACAAGTATTTATAAAGATATTAAGGATAAGTACAGGGAACCCCAACCAAAGTTTGTGGTAAGCAAAGGGTAGTTTAATAGGTTCAGAATTGCGCTGGTTTCCACAATGTTAAAGTATGTGGTGAAGTTACTTACTGTGCTGATTCTGTAGCTGCAGAGAAATTTTGTGATGTGTTGGAAAAAATTATTGACGAAGGCGGCTATTCAATGCAGCAAATTTTTAACATTGACGAGACTGCTCTGTATTGGAAAAAAATGCCGGATCGAACATACATTACCAAAGAGGAAAATACAATGCATCAAAAGCATCAAAAGGTAGGGCCACGCACTTGCCTGGGGCTAATGAAGCAGGAGATTATACATTAAAACCACTGCTTGTGTACCATTCTGGAAATCCTCGTGCATTTAAGGGCATCAATAAAGCCACTCTACCCATGCATTTCCGACTGAACCAGAGAGCATGGATAACAATATCTCTCTTTGAGGATTGGTTTAAATGCTGCTTCTTTCCCAAGGTTGAAAAATATTGTAAAGACAACGATGTTACTTTCAAGATTTTGCTTCTATTAGATAATGCTCCTGGACATCCTACACATCTAGATGATTTCAATTCAAACATGAGGGTCATATTTCTACTGCCAAACATGACTTCACTCATCCAACCTACGGATCAGGGCATTATTTCGAATTTAAAAGCATACGATTTATGCACAACATTTACTCAGGCATTGTCTGCAGTAGACGATGAGAAAAATTTTACGTTAAAAAACTTGGAAATCTTACAATATTTACCACGCCATCTTAAACATTAATAAGGCCTGGGCAGGCACATGGCACATAAATGGCACATGGAAGAAAATGGCATATAAATGGCACATGGAAGAAAATATGCCCACAGCACGTAAAAGGCTTTGAAGGATTTGAAAAAGACGAATCACACGAAGAGGTTACAGATAAGATTGTACAGGTTACAGAGCTACTTCAGTTGGAGGTTGATGCCAAAGACGTGGAGGAGTTAATAGAGGAAGAAGAGAAGGAATTATCTAAAGAAGAACTTATTGACTTGCAGGCAGCGATAGTGAAAGAAGAAAATGCTGACGAAACTCAAGATGAACCAAACAAGGAGCCGAGATGCTTCGTCACCAGAGAGATGGCAATGGCAAGGTTTGAGAAGACGGATCCTGACAGCGAATGATTCTTAAAAGTTAACAGAGGGGTGAATGATATGCTTGCTTGCTACAAAGAAATCTATGACGAAAAGAAAAAAAGCCACTGTCCAGTCATGCATTAATAGTTAACCCGTAACCAGTGCACCAGTGATTTTTCTTTCCCTCACACACATTCACTAAACGGGGTAAAAGTTATCCCATTTTATAACCTTAAAATCAACAAACACTAATTCAAAATTGTTCACTTTTTTGATGACACCTTTATTTTCAATCTTTTTTTAACACAACTGTGAACAATTCTCCATTTTTTCTATTAAAAACAAATATTTTAAATTAATTTTTGAAAATAAAGCATGTCTGCAGTGCTTTAGACCTCTTTTTATCCTCTCTTATTATATGAATAAATCTTTTGACTTATGAGTGAAATATCAATGAAAAAATTCACTTCAACAATTGGACATGAAGGAAAACAGCAAAATAACAACATATGTTGCCATAAAGTGTTAAGAGTGTATGCTTCAATCATTGGAGGTGAGAGATGTATGCTAATTTTAAATACATGATTTTAGCATGTTCACACAATTACTAAGACTAGGCTTAAATATGGACCTGTATTTTTACTCTTTTACATGATAACCAACAATTATTTCTGGAATTTTCTATAGAAAATCAAAGAAATAATTTTCATTAAAAGGTTTTGAGAGTTTCAGTACCCAGACATCACTATATTGAAGCTATTTGGCTTCTCATCAGCGAGTGGGTAGGTATCCAGAGGTTATGAGGGTTGATGACCCAGTTGCAACTTATTTACAAAAATACGAGAGAAGGTGTGCTTTTTGGAATACATTATTGTAACATCTCATATTGTGAAATTCTTCACAATGAGTTTCCCTCCTTATGCTTCAAATAAGTAACATTTCCCTGTTAGAGAAGACTACTGTTACTTATTTTCATTGGGTATCATCATCCAGACAGCACTGTTTTTGGGTTGTCAACCCTTATACCTCTGGGTACCTACCCACTCAATGACAAGAAGCCAAACAACTTTGAAAACAGTGCTGTGTGGGTACTCAACTGAAAATAAGTAACAGTAATCTTCTCCAACAGGAAAGTGTTACTTATATAAAGTATAAGGAGGGCAACTTGTGAAGGATTTCACAATATGAGATGTTACGATAATGATGCCACTGTACAAACTTTGGTTTGTCTAAAAAATTCAACTATGTAGAAATAATGCAAATGCATAATGCTGTAGACTAAGACACACACAAGTAAGTCTTAGGACTCATTGTAGATGTTATTCCAACAATGATAGTTAAATATCTATTTAGATCTTTTGATGAGATAGAATATTTAACATATAATGAGATAAAATTTAACATATCTATTAGAATAAAATTGGTATGGATTTTGGTATTCCTCCAGTATGCCTTTAACTTTCAATCTGCCTTATTAATTGCATTAGAATTGTAGAAATCTGGCCATATAAAAAATCATATATCTCACTATTAGGCAGAGAGCACCAATATGCTCTCTACTCTTAGCATGCTTGTAGAAAAGCAATGTTTGCTAGAGATGCAACAAGCATGCTCTAGTATTCACATCTTTTTGGGTTTTGATTTTGTGTTTTTATCATTCTGTGTGTTGGGTGTGAGGTTAAATAATTGACCATGAAAGTCAAATTCCTATTCCAGATTTTGTTTACTTTTCTGAATTTTTATTTTTTTCTTACATCTTAGGTTAATCGATTTCAGTTGTGTTGCAGTTTGTATAGGAACATACACAAGTTTTGTGTAATTAGCAGGGGTAGTACTGCTTTTAATGTGGCACTTTAAATAGTCTTCTGGAGTCTATTAACTTTTCTTATCTTTTAAGGATCTGATAGCAATTTTTTTAGAAACAAAAAAATTCTTACTTGTCATAAAGCGAGTTATCACTTACCTTTGCCCGAGCTTCCCTAGCTGCTTCTGCTTCAGCAGCCATGGCCCTTTGCAGCTGGACAGGCAGCCTAGCATCTTTTCTGTATAAAAATAAGTAAATAAATAGATTGTATAATACATATATACTGTAATATAAGCAATAGTGATAATATTTCACCAGGTAGCCTCTAGTGAAACTGGTTTTCATTCACATACACCACTTCTTTAGAACGCAAAAGCATTTCTTAGGTTTTTTCCAAATTTTTTAATGATATTTGACCAAAGTTGTATGTCATAAACTTAAGAGCATCCTATGGATAGATGGTGACATTATTTTTACTGTCATTCATTAATCGGGTATAAAATTTGGAAACAACATGAAAGTTGAAAATGGATTTTTCTATTATTTTAGAAAAACATTAAAAGGCAATAGGGTGATATGGGATGTAGTAAAGATATCACGGAATTTCAAAAGGACATTATTGTGGGAGCTTGTTCGTCTAGCGCTCCCATATCAGAAACGGCATGTCTTTTTGGTTGCTCACAGCCCAATGTGGTTAAGGTGTACAGCGAATGGTGTCGAATGGGTCAAACAACCTCTGCCAACAAAACTGTAAAGGATTACACAAGGCAGATATTCATGGTAAGTGAAAGGTGCAGCACATTGTATGGGCTAAACAGCAGGTCACTGTGTGACAGTTGACACTGCAGTACAATATGGGGAATGCAAAAAAAATATCCCAAATGAGGATGCACCACACAATTGGACATATGGGGGTTCCACAGCAAACAACCCAAGAGACACCTTCTTCTCATCGCTGATCACTGACTTTGAATGCTGCAGTATCAACAACATGCTGGTTGGATACTGGAGAATGAGTCCAAATACCTGGTGCAACATGCCAACGGATGCCTTTGTTTATGGTGCAAGCAACCATGTTGCTTGCACCATAAATATCTAGCTGAATATTATATATTCAGATATAATGTTCAGATATAATTCAGATATTATATTCAGATATAACATTATATTCAGATATAATTCAGATATAATATTATATTCAGATATAATTCAGATATAACATTATATTCAGATATAATTCAGATATATTATTATATTCAGATATAATTCAGATATAACATTATATCTGAATGCATCAGGAGCTAAAAATGGAGTTTCTAGGAAATTCAAACAACCCTTCCCCCCCCCCCCCATACTGAATATATATATTTTTTTATCCAAACACCAAAGGTATTAGTACCTATAGTACTTAGTACCGTGTGTAGCTTGAATGTTGAGAAGATGAAAGAAGATACTTGTTGACATTAGACTTGAATTTCTGTAGATTGTAATTTTCAGGAAATGCATGTGAAGGGAAATTGTTCCAGAAAACAGAAGTTGAAGGAACAAATGAGGAAGAAAAGTTGGTTCTGTGAGTTTGAAGTTAGACAGGCAAAGGATGCTGACTGGTTGCAGCACATTTTGAAGACTGGTTTGGAAAAAAAAGGGAAATCATAGAAGCCAATTCAGAAGAACAGTGCCCGTGGAAGTATCTATATAAGAAACATGCAACAGAAACAGAACATCTGTGAGACAAAGAGTGAAGAGACTCTGTAAGAGATGGGTCATTAATTAACCTAACTGTCTTCTTTTAAATGGAGTCTAGAAGCCTGAGAGAGGTTATGGTGGCACTTTGCCCAGATGTGTGAACAATATTCTATAGTAGGGCAGATTTGAGATTTGCACAGAGTGAATAACTGTTTAGAAGAAAAGTAATGCTGAGAGCAAAAGAGAAAACCCAGTTTTTTAGATGCAGGGGAAGCAGTATTTATGATGTGCTCATGATTTGTAATAGGGAAGTGGGTACGCAGAATCAGATTAGCAAGGGAAGGAAGAGATTTCTGAACGTTAAAACAAGATTTAAAATAGGACCCCAATCCTTACAGACACTAGGATTGGAAAGTTTAGATATAGGAAAATGTGATATGTATACCAAGATAGAGGAATATATGTTTTTTTTAGACAGCAGTTATAGATAGAGGAAAGGAGCCAATAACATAAATGCTAAACAAAATTTAGTACATTGTCTGAATGAGGAAAATTAGTTGGGGGGCTTATAATTTCAATTTTAGGTAAGTGCTGTAACATTGAAAGAGAATAGAGGGAAAAAATTATGGATTATTGGGCCACCATAAGCATTCATTACTCTGCAGATTATCATCTTTAAAGCAAGAAATATACTCAAACCATATGACAGGATCAAAAGGAAACAGAAAGAGGAGGAAACATTTTTAAACAATTAGAGAGAGCATATTTAAGGGAAATTAATTTTACCTTTTTGAGGCTGTTAAACTCTGCTGTGGCCAAACAAAACTGATGAACATTACATTGAGATGGATCCTTTTGTCGTTTTTTCTCAGTAATTTTTGTTTTAGTTTAAAGGCCTGATTAATTTCAGTCCCACCAGGAATTAGAGCTAGAGGAAATATAAGAAATTCTCAAAAGCCACACAGATGGCTCTTGAAAACAGGGTAATTTTTTTGGAAAGTTGGCTATTTTACTTAATTAACATGCTGAATTGTGTTTAATAAATAGTTTCATCTATTGGCTTATTTTTGACGTTAGCTAAGGATTTAATAAGTTAAAACTTAATATTCATAGAGTATTTGTTATTGGTAAAAAAAAAAGAAAAAAAAAAGTAAACTGCAGCCATTATCAACCCACTGCAAGATGGAAAGCTCCTCAACAATTCGTGTTGAGGGAAATGGACCATAATCTGCCACGCTCTCCAGTGCGGGTTGGCAGATCGACCGTATTTAGCAGTCAGGGGCTTGAACTCTGGTCTACTCAAGGAGTGTGTGCTACTGCACTCCCACTCCTGACCACTTGGCTATGGAGGCCTCCGTAGGTATTGGTAATTGTTATTGGTAATTTTGGCATATCTCACAACTGGTAGGAAGGCAAAAAAATTTCAGATTTTTTACCATTGGTTAATGTGTGCACGTGTTAACCAATGGTCAAAGGAAACACACAAATTCAAATTGAGGAAGGATGATTGCAGGAATAGATGTGTGGAGTTTTGCCTTCAGCCAGCAGGTGGTTGATTGTCGGAACAATTTTCATCTGTTAATGTGGAAGTGGGGAGTTTGAATAAATTCAAGGAAGAACTACACAAATTATTGGTGAAGACGAACAAGAGATGTGAGAGTTGTTGTTTTTTTTTTTTGCTGATGCTTTATAAGGTTCCTTTCTTGCATTATATGTCACTATTGCTACTACTACTACTACTAATAATAATCCAGTTGATCTGCAAAATGGCAGTCAAAGATAAAATTTGGAAAATTAAAGATTCTATATTTGCATAATAGTAATCATGGTTTTTTTAATGTTATTACTTGAAAAGCAACAAACTTACCACAGATGATAATGAAAATGATTCTGCAATCAAACAGTGGATTGCACAGTTACTGCTGACTATTCCTTAACAGTCCTTAGGACACCAGACAACTCATAATCTTTTATCTACAGTGTACGGGTATTTTGCTATCAGGAAAAAAGAGGTAACGATTTCATTATATAAAGTAAATATAAATAAAATCCTACTGTGTAAGGCAATTGTAAGGCTGCACTTGGAATACTGTGTCCAAGTATGGAGACTTAATCTAAAAAGATATTGAGCTTCTTGAAAGGGTCCAAAGACAGGAAACTCGTGTGGTAAGATCAACGAAAGGGCAACCATATAAGGAAAGACTTTGAATGTGTAGGCTACAGAGCTTGGTAACTAAGTACCTTAGAGGAGCCCTAACAAGTGTAATAAGGCTCTGAGAGGAGAAAGTAATTGAATGAGACCTGAATTTTCTCTGTTATGATTCCAGATCTAGGGGATAAATTAAAAAATATCATAAATTCAAATTACAGTGGAAGAGATTTAGACTGGATGTTTTCTTTAACCAGTGAGTTTTTGATTACTGCAATAAGTTGCCTCCATAGTTGGTTGAGCGAGTCTGCCTGCTTGAGAAGATTCAGTGGTCAGCTGGATAGGTACCTGTTTTGTTAGTTTTATCATAGGGTAAAGAAATTTACTGAATTCGTTCACAATTTACAAGTTGTGTTAGTGAGATGGTAGTTTTTTTATTTATGATATCAGATTAGTTTAAGATATTACCAAACAATCCTGGGAGCGATTTTAATGAATAAAATCATGCATCATTCATGATTGAATGACTGGCAAATTATATGAAAGTAGCCAGTGAGTTATCATCAGAATAGCAGTTTGCCACTCACCAAGAGAAAAATTAAATTATGTATAAGCAAATTGTCTGTGTAGAAGAAGACTGGGTTTGCTAGCGATCATAATATTGGGACAAAAAAAAAAAAAAAAAAAAAAGTGCAGCCATTATCAACCCACTGCAGGATGGAAGCCTCCTCAACAATTCATGCTGAGGGAAATGGACCATAATCTGCCATGCTGGTCCAGTGTGGGTTGGCAAATCGACCGTATTCAGCAGTCAGGGGCTTGAACCCCCGGTCTACTCAAAGAGAGTGTGCTACTGCACTCCCCCTCCTGACCACTCGGCTACGGAGGCCGTTGAACAAATTGTCACCTAATCTTGAATAGGAACTAGAGAGCTTATGTAGATGTTCTTTTAGCAGCATGGTTGCACAGTTAAATCAAAAGATGGAAACTGGTGAGAAAAAAAGCACTTCAACCTATGTAGAGTTTAATCTGTCTTTAACTTCTTAAAGGGTAAAAGATTATTCTCTGGTGTTTCGTGGTACTTTCTGTACCACTTCTTCAGTGAATGCCTGAAATGTTGTCCTTATTACACCATGTTACATTACTTCCTGTACCATTTATTTGAATGCTTGAAATGTTGTTATTGCAATCTTACTCTCAATAGAGTGTAATCTGTCTTTAAGAAATTAAAGACAGATTACACTCTATGCAGGTTGAAGTCATAAATGCCTTGGATGAAACCAAGTGACTGATTTTTTTTTTTTTTTTTTTTTTTGTTTTCACAAAGCTGAATAATCTTGGCTTCCTTGCTTCAATTTGCCTTTAGTAATGTAAATAATATCTGAACTTCAATATGCTTCAATTCCAAGCTGAAGTATACCAGAATCTTTTTGCTTTTGAGGTAAATGAATAACTGAAATATTTATGCTTCCTTAGAGCTGGCCTAGAACTCCACATGAGGAGTCTTGGGGTGTTTCACAAATGAATATGAACACCCAAAAATAGAACCATCATGCAGTTGTGCTCCAAATCATTGTGTATTTTGCATTCATTTAATACCACTTACCCATCCTGATTGCTAAAACTGCAGTGTGCCGTTAGGTAACTACTTGGTGTATCAATAACAAAATATTACTTAATAAAAAATACAGCTCTTTAAACTTTTGTGTTGGTTGCTGATGAAAGCTATATTATGCTTTCATAGAAGTATTTAGTATTTTAACCATTTTTGCTATTTACTCTTCCAAAAAGGAGAACATTTTGCCTTACTTGGATTATTCTGTCACAGAATATTCTAGTCCTGTTTGGAGCATATCCAAATAGGGAAGTGGGCAACCATTCTTATTCACAGGTAAAAATCAGTACAGTAGTAAAGCATTTCAGAGGTGAATGCATGATCCAAGGTTGAGTTGCTTACCTTTTGGGAAACACAAATAGGGATCAAAATAGAAAATTTTAAGAACCAGAATGCTCATTAATAAAATAATGTAATGAAGTATGAACATGACATTGCCAATGTGTATGACAAACTAGAATAGCATTCCAGTGCACTCCAGCTAAACATGAATAACTCGGCCACTTGTTGAAATTTAATGTATCACATTTGTACAATTCACCTCTTGGTGTAGTGCAAGTAGCAGTTAAATTTTAAAGATTTTTGGCTAAGTTTTAATAGAATTTTGATCAGTAACCAGTATGACACTTTTGATACACTCCCAAACAAAAAAATACAAACTTACATTTCAACACGCTCAACTTTGATACCCCAAGCATCAGTACAGCCATCTAGAGAACTCTGTAAAAATTGAAAGTTTTTAGTTAGCAATGAAATATTTTCAAGGGTATCAGTAAATAAGCTATACAACTTAAAAAAAAAAACTTAATGCTGGAATGTGCTGTATAACAGAATGTTTACAAAATTTTATGTGCTTTATGTGTATGTAAATTTTTCACAAATTTTGCTTTGTGTGCATTGTCAGTCTTTGTAAATGACAAAGCCAAATTACACTTTCATACTTCAACCCTCAAATTCATGTGAGAATCAAGGCTACCCTTCAGTAAACTACATAGCAATTTAACTTAGCTTTGTTTTCCTAGTTTCAAGTTTCAAGTTGAATAAAGAATTTTCCTGTGATTTTATACAGAGTGATTCACACTGCCCACGCACTTAAATTGTAGAACCACAAGATGGACCTACATATAAGTATTTCTATACATTGTTATAGAATGCATAGATTTCAATCTAATCATTTCAATCTAATCTCTTCAGCATTTGTAGATATATTATTATAATAAAAAAGGTTTTGGTTTTGTGAAGTAATTAAATTAAAAGCAAATCATTAACCTTCCACTGCTAGTGTGGCATCTGACAGACCCCCACATTTTTTTAAATGTTTGTTTTTTGTTTTTAAATTTGTAAATGAAATCAAATCATCTTGCGTACCAGGTGAGCAAATGCATCTGTCTTTCTTCTAGGCAACTCCCATTCCCAAGTGGTGTCTGTGAGATGCCAACGACAGGTGTCTAATCTTGTTGTAGAGCTTTGGTTTTGCTGACTAAACATGAACACCGGACAAAGATCATAATTAATAGTCATATCCAATTCACTAAAAAAAAAAGCTAAAAATTATTTTTTTAAAATTAAAACAAAAAGGGGTGTCTCACAGATACTGTGCAAGTATCTTTGTAAACTGAGGGTGAAAGTGATGAAAAGTTAAGTCTAAATTAGCAGTTTTCATTTTTGTGTCTAGCATTTTTTGAAGGTTCTTAGCATCGTACCCCATTGTTTGCAATGGATAATCCAGCCCTGCATTATGGGATCAAACAATAAATAATAAAGTTCTTATGAACATATCCAAAAATGCCTTCTAGCTGAACTTAATTTAGCTAGAAGGCATTTTTGCTTCTTGAAATTTTACTAGTCAAATAAGCACTTGGTTTATTTCCTTTGTTTTACACAAAAAAATCATTAGTTTCAGAAATACTCACTTTCATCTCAGATGCATGCCTAACATGCATGATCAAGGATTCCCAGGTGGTGCTGAATTGCTGTGGGTGCTGCATACCTAATCAGCAGAATGCTGGATTATACTAAAATAACTAATCCTGAGTCAACATCTCAATCCTGTATACCTGTTGTTTTAGGTGTGCTCACAACCAAAAAGCTAATGGATATACGAGGTGTGGTATTAAAGTTCCAAAACTGATGCTTTTGTGGTCTTGTTCAATGAGCTTGAAAATAAATGGAAGTGGTATGTTGTAGTTTAAACTTCCTCCAACACATGGTGGTACAGATTGTCCAGTAGGCTGACATACTGCAAGTAACAGCTTTCATTAGTAGTGTTAACTTTCTGTGTCACAATTTTGAAGTGGAACAACAAATGAATATCAAATTTTGCTTTAAACTGGGAAACTCTGCAACAGAAATGTACGAAATATTAAAAACTGCTTATGGTAATGAAACATTAAGTCATACCAGTGCGGGTGAATGATATAAGCAGTTCAAAGATGGACATGAGGATGTTTGCGATGACCCAAGAAGTGGGTGTCTGTCAACCTCTCGAAATGATAATAAAGTTGCAAAAGTTTGTGTTGTGGCAACAGATTGTCATTTGACCCTCGGAAATGATGGCTGATGAGTTGGATATAATTAAGGAGTTGATTTGTAAAATTCTGCAAGATTTGGAGAAAAGGAAGGTCTATGCAAAATATGTGCTGCACAGCCTCACAGATGAGCAGAAGCAACAAAGGGTGTCATCATGCAAAGACTTCTGCTATATTTACAACCCTAATTTCCTTGAATGTATTGTCACTGGAGATGAATGTTGTAGTACAACCCAGAGACAAAGCATCGGAGCATGTTTCAAAGTCATCACCAAGGCCCAAAAAGTTTTATTTACAGAAGTCCAGGATCAAGATGATGCTGATCATGTTTTTTGACAAACAGGCTATGATTCACAAGGAATTTGTACCTGAAGGTGGCGGGGGGAAAAGAATAAATGCTGCATTCTATGCATAAAAGTGGTTCTAAGACTATTTAAGTGACTATTTATGGCAACATGGTGGCTTCATATATCAGCAGTATAGTCACAAACAGTAGCACATCATGGATTTTTCTGTGAGGGAGGTTGAAGATTAAAGCTGCTTCTCTGACCTAGAGAAAATTTACTCAGTTTTATTATTATTTTTTTTTAATCCAGTCTCTTTGAGAGGGTCCAAATTGCCTCCCCCCATTGAACCCCTTAACCAAAATACCAAGATGGGGAGAAACAAATGATATTACTAACTTCCAGAATGTTTCTGTTGCTTGATAAGAAGGTGGAATTACATTATATATATATATATATATTTTTTTTTTTTTTTTTTTTCTCAGTTAACTGCCTCTCAATTATTTGGATGTAAAGATATTTTCTCTGAAATTGATAAATGCTCTGCAGTAAAATTTAAATCATAAAGTTGTAGATTATTATTTTGAGTAGAGTTTCAGTTTTGTTCCATTGTATTTCTTACTATAATTTCTGTCTCTTCATACGAGAACTTTCTTTTGTGAGAAACTTTCCTTGTGTGTCTGGTATTTTTATGGAACCATCCAATAGCCTATCTCCTCTGAAGCAACTGTCGCAAAACCGGAAGCTGCGGATTTGTGAAACTGGTAGTCTTTTGGGTTTTCTGAGAAGTTTACTTGGTAACTCTATGTTAAAGTGACCAGACATCTCGGATTATGCAGGACAGTCGCGCATTATAGCCTTAGTAGCTAATGCGCCGATAAAATCAAAACCAAATCAAACCAAGCAGGACAGTCCTGGATTTAAGTTGTTTGAATTATTAAGAAAATTTCACTGGGCGAAAAAATATATTTAATTTCTATTGTTTTTTTATTGTTAAAAGAAGTATGTATTTTTATTATTATTACTATTTCACAGAAATACCTATAGGCATTTCTATGAAATAAAACAAATATACGTGAAAAAAAAAAAAAATGTAAAATTGATGTCCCGCATTGGAATACTAAGAATCTGGTCGCTCATTATAATCATGTGTAAGTAAAGCGTAAGTATAAGTGCAAGCAGTCAGGGCCGGAACTAGGGTGGGGCGAGCAGGTGCAGCATTTTAAGGGTGCATCCTACCAGTTATATATTTTAAACTTGCTTCATTTTTGATTTAATTACAGTTGGACCTGTGTTTAACGAACTTCTTTATAGTGAATTTTTTAAATTCTTTTTGGTAATTATATTTAAAAGTTTCTGTAGAATGAAGAAAATTTCCATACTTAACTTCATATGCTTTGTTTCCACCTCTGGCCTTCAGGCTATTTAAGCAATTAGAAAGTGCAAATTAAAGGTTCAAGGGATTACCATTCCACAATATAAGTGGAACGTAAGATGTATGCAGCTACCTATCCAACATACTGAGAAGTCATGCTAGTCAACTGCTTTCTATAGCCAGTGAAAAGATTAAGGTGTATTCCTGACATGGATAATAGCTTCTGGTCAATTTGTCTTCTTTGTTCAAAATAAAAACAAAAATTTTATTAAAAGAAATACTGCATTATCTTTGTACATGCTACTTATGGTTCTAGAAATTTTGTGAGAGCGAAAAAAATTATAAATTTGGGATTCATAATCTGCTTAAGGAAAAAATATTAGGAAGGAACAGTGTTTTACAAATTTTGAAAATAACAGAGAAATCCAATTAAAAAACTTCTATAAAGTATGGCCGGTTTTGTGACATCCCACCTCTGAGCTTTTTGGTTTGTCCTCCAGTGGTCATCACTGGAGGTCCTCCAGTGGTCATCACTGGAGGACAAACCAAAATTTTTTAATTAAACCAAAATTAATTATTTAAATTATTTTATTAATTGTCCTCCAGTGGTTAGCACTGTAGGACAATTAAAACTTTTCAAATAACTGTTGATATTTTAACAGATATTTGAAAAATCAGGATATAAAATCTGTAACCCCTTTACAACTTCTCCAATTGGTTCAAGGGTACTGTCTAATAGAATCTTATCTAAATATAGAAATAGCGCTTGTAACAGTAGCTTCTTGTGAAAGGTCCTTCAAAGCAAGAAAAATTCAATTAAAATAACACACAATCATCGCATATTTTTCGTTTATATTATAATGTTAAAAGTACTATTTTTCGCAATATTTTGTTTCTATGATTTTATACCAGATATATAAACAAACTATCTGGTTTTCTGATTTCTTTGTAGTTTATATAGAATTAAATTCTCTGTAGATATAGATTTTTTTTCTCTGATATTTTTGCTTTGTTATATTCATAGTATTATTTAAATTATTTTATTAACAAATATATGCAAATCGTAGACTGTTGAAATTGTAATTTTTATAAATTTATAAAGATTGCAGAGGTGTAGCATGGGGGGGGGGTGCAGGGAGGTGGAATTATTCCCAGGCACCGAGCTTCAGGGGCGCCAGGAAGACATGTTTCCCCCGGGGTGTCGACGACCCTGCGCTATTGAAAGATTGACTACCTGCATATAATGGGAGCGTACTTATAACACTTTTGTTCCAGGCGTTGGATTGCCTAGTTCCGGTTCTGAAAGTAGTGCACATTACACGTAGACCTACCATATTCCTCTCCAAAAAAAAAAAAAAAAAAAAAAGTCATGGAGTGTTATAATACCCTACGTATTTACGTTACATCAGTGATATGAAGCTTTTTGTACAGAAAAGACAATAAAGCAGCAGTCATCGTTCCCATTAAGTAAATTTACAATTTGTTTTACCTTACTGGAAAGAAAAGTTTTCAGTACTGACCCCTAAATGCATTCTCTTTTATGAGCGGCTGGCATAAAACGAGAAAAGAAATCATCAAACGTAAAGAGAAATGCCGTGAAGGACGCAGATGTATAGTGAATGACCTACATTTCTTGATGCAGGTATTATTGTGAGAAATTTACGAAGAAGTGAAAGAGAATTTGCAATGGATTCTCCTGTTCGATAAATGGATTTTACTTGACACCTACACTGCCATCATTCCCTCTGGGCCGCTTGGAAGCGAGTAAGATGTTTTACCTTCACCGTTGATGTTAGTGGCAAATATTGATAAACTACCGTGCAACTTCACGCACGCAAAGCCTCTTGCTGAACATACAATCGTACGAGTTGTGATGTGCAGGGGAAATTAATTTATAAATGCAAAGATGAAGTGGAATAGCTACAACTAAAATGACCTGAAAAGTTTGATATTATTGCGTTTATTGACAATCCACTGGTAACCGCAGACCAGTGATATTCAAACTGGCTTCTGCGAGACATTTTCGACGGTTTCGTGAGGCATTTTCTGAAGTTTCGCAAAAATTATAATTTTCGTTTTTTTTTTCATAATTATATTATTTAAAAATTTATGCATTCAGTGAAGCAATCGGTGTATATAATTAATATTTCATAATAACTTTATGAATGGGTAATCTTTAAATTAGTACTGTATTTCTACTTATTTATTCAGTAGGCTCAGCTGTTGTCGCCATACAAACCCTTTCCAGCACTCTTTCTACTTCTTCTCCTCCCCATTATAATAATAATTAATGTTGTTGTAAAGTACATACAGTATTATGATTCTAAAATTTTAAGTCATTTATGTACCTAAAAACGTGTATTAACTGAGTAGGATTCCACAGAAATAATATTTAGACAAGGGTTCCGTAGATGTTGAAAGTTTGAAGCCCACTGACGTAGACTAAAGCGGTAGCGGCTTCTTAAAAAAACTTGTATATGTGAAGCAATTGTTGCACTGACGTCATGTTTAAAAATCATAAAAGTGAATGAATCGTTAATGTGGATCGTTTTTGAAATTATTACACAGGCAGTTCTCGACTTTACGAGTTAATTCGTTCCTAGCGCGCCATCGCAAAGCGAAAACTAGTAAAGCGGGAATTTATTTCCCATAGACATAAGGTTAAAAATGGGGGTTACGTTCTCAACAATGAAATTAGTTTATGTTTAAACAATGATTGATTTATCGAAAGAAATGAAAATGTAGCTTGTAAATTCAAGCTAATTATAATAATAGAGAAATTATTTACGACTTACAAATGTTAAAGAATGTTTATTCTTCATCATCATCGACTAAATGCACACTCGTTGATCACTCATTATTGGCTTGGCACTCGTTGGTTTGTTGCCCAAGGAGTTGTCTTCTTCAGAAATGTTTCAAGAGGCGTTTATTTCCAAGGTAATCTCCTCTTTTAATTATAAAATTCACAATTGCATGCATAAGCATTTTTTAACAGCACACACAAATTGCAACTAACACGATTCGCGTGGAGTAACAAGTTTACGAAGCTTAAAAAAAAGAAATGAAGAGAAGATTCTGAATATTTATTTATATTTTTTATACGATTAAAGATTTCAGTAAGGGGGAAACACATTTTACCATAATAACGTAAAAAACAATTCCAGCTATCGGTATTTTCGCAAATGCAAGAAGATCGAGTTTACTACCAGTTTATAATTGCTCGCACTAACAAAAAAGCCCAATAAACCGGAAAGTGCAAATTATTTTTATTGTTTTATGGTCGTGACCTCCAGAAATGTGCTTTAGAAAAATATCACAAAGGTGTTTAAAATTAATTCTTATAACGGAACATATGATAACGATGAAAGTGTAATGCATTTTAATGATTTAAATTGGTAGCTAATACAATTTACAAACCACGCTCACGACCATTTATATGGCCTTAAAGTCACGCTCGTGACCTTAAAAATGACATTTTAGAGTGATAAAGAGACAGCTTAGTTGAAATTTTCAACCTCCGAGATCTTGAAATCAATTACCAAAAAACTGTGTTATTGGGTTCAACATTACGATATTTTAACGATACGATGGTGTCTCTGGAACTGATTAATATCGTAAAGCGGAATACACTGTATTGTATAGCTACGCACGTGGTGTGGAATGCAGTATTTATGAATGTTTAACATTTATTTTTTTTGTAATTGGCTTCCGTAGCCGAGTGGTCAGGAGCGGGAGTGCAGTAGTACACGTTCTTTGAGTAGACCGGGGTTCAAGCCCTGACTGCTGAATACGGTCGATTTGCCGACCAGCGTGGCAGATTAGGGTCTATTTCCCTCAGCATGAATTGTTGAGGAGGATTTGCAGTGGGTTGATAATCGCTCTGCACTTTATTTTCGATTTTGTTGATACTTGGGGGAAAAAACTCGTAAAGCGAGAACTGCCTGTATTATCATTGATTGATTTTTTTTTTTTTTTTTTTTTTACAATCTTGTTTTTATATCCACTTCACTAAACTGTATGTATCATATATATATTGTATACAAATTCCTCACCTTTTTTGCTTGTACGCAGTCCTCACAATCGAATAAAATATGTTGAACAATGCTCTAGTTTTCCATGCCATGCTAAGCATGGACTAAACAATGTTCATTTTATTATTAGCCATATGGCGCAAGGAAGCCTGAGGCTTATGCTGAATCAGCCAAAAAAAAAAAAAATTCCGAGTTACCCCGAGAGAGAAGTAGAAAGGAATTGCCAAGAAAGAGAAGAAAGATGATATCCAGCTCAAGACCTTGGGTGTGCCAAACCCATACTCACCAGTTGTGAGCCCCTGTTGTGCTAACAATTAACTCTTCCCTAAACTGCTAACAATAGCAGGTGTGGATTTTACACATATATATAAGTCTGCATGGACATCGTTTTAGTTTATGTTAAGCTTACATGAGATGGAAAACCAGTTAATAGTTTCAATATATTTTATTCATTTGTAAAGGGGCTCACATCTTGTGAGTATGGGCTTGACACACCCAGAGTCCTGAGCTGGATATCATGTCACCATTCTTCTTTTTCTTGGTGATTCTCTCTCTCTCTCTCTCTCTCTCTCTCTCTCTCTCTCTCTATTCGGTTTAAAAGCTTTTTGTTCGGTTTAAAAACTTCGAGAATAATGAAAAAAAAAAGTTCTTTTTTCTTCATTCTTTTTTGGTTAAGTCTAGGGCAAAAGCCTCAAGCTGTAAAATTACATTTATTTTAGTACATGGTAATACAGTATTACATTTATTTTAGTACATGGTAATATTACATTTATTTTAGTACATGGTAATATTACATTTAGTTTAGTACATGTATAGTTGGGCCCGCCTCTTCGTGCCATATATGGGTACTGGGAGGCAGTCTTCCTGGTGATCGCTGCTTCCTGGTAGCTAAGTGGCCAGAAACAACTAAACAACACGCCACGCAAACATACCAACTACACTCATTTCTGGCCATTGTACAGAGTTTTGTATATCATCACAGAGAACCATGGCGGAGATGAACTAACGTTTAGGGGCTGCCTTACATAAGACACAACACATGTCCACATATACAACTTCTTTTTCAGAACAAAATAAAATGCGTCGTAAATTGAGTAGAAGCCATAATTTTTTTAATTAAAAAAAATATAGTATTAGTAGTGGCAAATGATTCAAGAAAGCAAGTTTACACAGCATCAGGCAAAAAAAAAAAATAAAAATAAAAAAAAAAATAAATAAATATATCCCATTTCGCCTATCCATTCTCTTCAATAGTTTGTCTAGTTCTTCCTTGAATTTATTTTAGCTACCACTTCTACAAATTGTACAACAGATGGAAGTTTGTTCCAGCAACGAACTACTCGCTGACTAAAGACAAACTTCCGCACATCTATTCTGCAACCATCCTTCCTCAATTTGAATTTATGCTCCCTCACATTATATCGCCGGCAACTTCGCTATTTACACTGTCTACGTTGTGCACTTCTCATTTACAAATTTGATTGCTGCCTGTTTTGAATATTTCCATAAAACACCGAACATACAGCGGGGGACAAAAAAACTACATCACTTGCGAATTTTGCAAATAATGTCTTTTGCTCTATATTGTGGGTTGCAGAAATGTTCGAAATGCATTTATTGCTGTGAATGAAATCCAATAAAAAGACTCCACCTGATATACCTAATTGCCATAAATATCTTCCCAAACGGAAAAATGCATAATTAATGGAAATATGAGAAATCATGCAAATGGCAATCATGACAACCAAACATACATTTTATTGCATTTACGTGTACAAACTGAAATGATAAGTTAACGTAATAGTATTATGTACTGTAAATTAGCAAAACAAGTCCTCAATATTTTGTTGTTCCTCTTCGAGATGCATTACAGCCTTGCAACGATCTGGCATAGAGATATTCAACTTCTGGATATAAAGGTAAAGTGCAGCCGTTAACCCACTGCAGGATGGAAGCCTCCTCAACAATTCATGCTGAGGGAAATGGACCATAATCTGCTACGCTGGTCCAGTGCGGGTTGGCAGATCGACCGTATTCAGCAGTCAGGGGCTTGAATCCCGGTCTACTCAAAGAGCGTGTGCTACTGCACTCCCGCTCCTGACCACTCGGCCACGGATATACGGCTGCCCAATTTCGTGGTACTACACCCTTCCAATGCTCTCCTGCAGCTGAATTTTACTTGTTGGCTTTTTCTGAGCAATTTTAGACGACATTATGTACCAGCAATTTTCAATAGGGTTCAAATGTGGACTGTTGCCGGGCCAGTCGAACACTGTAATGTCAGCATTTCTGAGGTATGACTGCACCTTAAGGGAGAAAAACGAGGGAAAACATTGGTGTAAGTATGTTTTAAGCCTTGTGAGACAAGAAGACAAACTCATTATTAAATCTAAATAGCATAAAACTTACAAATTTTGCTGTGTGGCAAGATGCTGAGTCCTGTTGAAAAATGCAGTTTTTCAACAGGACTCAGGACGTCTGTGTGGTGATCCCTAATAACGGATTTCAGGCACTCCTCCAAGATAGCAGTGTAGGTTTCTGCATTCGCCGTTCCGTTAACAAACTTAATTTCCCCCACCCCTTTGCTTGTTATGCATCACCAGATCATCTGTCCGGTGGAGAACTTTACAGTTGGTGTTATGCAGTCAGGATGGTATACCTCCGATTTTCGTCTTCTGAATTATCGCTTCCCACCCGAGCCATGCAGGTTGAATTTCGATTCGTTAAAAAAGAAGACGGTGTCCCATTGCTCTTTTGTCCACGAAACGAGTTTTAGCCCAAGCAAGTCGCATCTTCCTCATTTGTTGGGTTAGCAAAGGCTTCTTCTTCTTGGGCCGATAGGCATGTAGACCACATTCTGTAAGCCGTCTTTGGATAGTTCGTGAATCATTTCAACACTAGAGGCCATCTCTAAGTCCAGTTTTAGATCAGGAGCACTAGCATGGTGATTACGAAGGCATAGCGCGATAGCCGTTTCAAATATCGATCTTGGGAAGGCATAGTCACCCTCTTACGGCCTGATCCAGGTCTTCTCGTCATATCACTGGTTTAACGCTTTAAATTCAGCACCCGGGGTACTGTTGACTGGTGGCAGCCTATTTTATCAGCGATAGCACGCATAGAAGGCCCTTCCTCGGAGAGAGCAACAGCTACACTTTTTTTCTTGGAGTCAACTGAACATATGGAGCCATGCTTACACATCGATAAAACCGGATACTAATGATCGTGTATGCCCTTCCAATGCCGTATTTGTAGAAACAGCTGATGCAATACCTTGCAATTACTGTCTGGTGCAATAGAAGCGTTATCTGACGCAATACCTTTGCTTTGCGACAAACAAAGTGACTGTACCTTATACGTTTCACTACACATGTTACTTTTTTTTAAGGTGATGCAGTTTTTTTTTTTTTTTTTTGTCCGCCAATAATAAAATAATTGTATGTGGCTAGATTAGCAAAATTGACTTATTAAAGTATTGAATAAGATTAAATTAGCCCACAATGAGGAAAGACGTTCAACGCAGACCGCAAGATAGGTCAGCCTGTTAATAGCCGTTTGTCAAAATTTGGTAGCTCTAAGAATTAATAAAATTGGTGTCAACCTTTTTTTGAATAAAATGCATTGTAAATTTACTAGAAGCATCATTGTTTCTTTAATTAAAAAATAAATAAATCACTCTTGCTTCTTTTACAATTAACTATTTCGTGAATTTCTGAGTGTTGTTTAAGACGAAAGTGAGTGAAATTAGAAAGTCACATGATCGAGTCAAATACAGTAGTTTCGTTAATTGCTGAATATCAAAGTATATGCCTCACTGCAGACTGAGACTGCTAATTCGTACAGAATGTTCTATGTACTGTTGCGAGATTGCACTATCGATGCTACTGACGAGTTGTCCATTTTTCTCCGCTTGTATTTTGTGCCTCGATTAATTACTAATGTACTCACACTTGTTCTCGACAGGCAACATCTTAGCATTTCAGCAACGTTTATGGAATTATTTTAGCAGTTGGAGCACTTTGAACTTAATTCTGCAACAATTGGAACAGCATTTTGAACTTAATTCTGCAACAATTGGAACAGCATTTTGACGCAGTCATTGATATTTTGACATTTTGATATTTTGACTCTGCACTGATAAGTAGCAAAAAATGAGATGATTAGGTGTTGCAGAAAAAAAAAATAATAAACATATAAGGAACAGCTTCTTAATCATTAACTGAAATATATCGACTCTCTCTCATATTACATTAAAAAAATCAAATTGCTTTGCATATGAATTTGTAATTAAACAGGAAAAGCGACAACCTGAAGTGGCGATCGTATCATTGGTATTGGCAATTTACTGCATTCCAAAATTTAATTTGATACCTGCATTGAATTGGAGATGGCTTCTCGCTCAGACAAAATCTCGTGCAGGTGGTGAGTTCCCAACATGTTGCGGAGAGTAGTCTGTGCCAGTAGACGAGTGCTGTGATGGGCGTTTTCCACATTCGCAACTGAAACTGTAGCGTTATGGACGCGATAGTAGACAACTGCATCCACCGATACTGTGACGGAATCTTTAGTCAGTACCTGTGGAGAAATGGGTGTATAAACTAACTCATGAAGTTATATAAACAAGATAAGAACAGCGAAATTCTCATAGAAATGTGTATATCTACTTGATTCGTTTTTCTTACCTCCTGAGGAGGGATATCAAAAGTGAGGGTTCTCAGATCAACTTTGGTGTAGCTTTCTATGCAGGGTAAAACTATGAAAATACCTGAAACAGAAAAGTGTATTAATTGTTTTTAGATATTAAATTTGAATGTTAATGACATAAAATAACCACTTCTTAAGTAGGGTTATTTTGCATAGATTAATTCTGCCAAGAGTAAACATATTCATACTTTTGACAAATTTCTTGTCCAAGAGAAATTGCATGAATGCGAATGATATTGGATATAGTTTGAGAACCGAAAAAGAGTATACTTATTTGCAGGCCTTCGTAACCAATTGGTTGCGACGATGGCATTCACTGGAATAATACTTTTCGCTGGTTATCCTTTTATGTAGACATAGAACACTGTGTAAATCGGAATGATAAAGTAATACAACAAAAAGTTTTTTCCATTAATAATATTCTTAAGGTTATATAGGTGAAGCAAGGGTTTTACACATTTAGACATGTATAGTATCTTATACACTGAGTGATCACTGAATTATGATCACCCCTATGAAAACTGAATGCGACCCGTTGACCACGTGAGGTACGAGGGTGCGCAGTTAGTCGACCTACGTAGCATAGATAAGGCGTCAGTGGTTCAGTAGGCAGTAAAATTTCGAGCGTGATGGGTAAAAGGAAATTTTTTATCGGACTTTGATAAAGGACAGATTCTGGGAGCTCGACGAGCTGGTGCCTCGATTTCCTAAACGGCTGAATTGGTGGGGTGTTCGAGAGTCGCCGTTGTTAAAGTGTACCAGGACTAGCTTAAAATGGTCAAACAATGACCCGACCGCAAAACTGCAAAGGTCAGCTAAAGGTTGATGTTAGAGGTGAGCGCCGGGTCCGACGACTCGTACAGGCGAATAGGCGCAGCACTGTTGAAGAGTTGACTACCCAATACAACATGGGCCAATCCGGAACAATATCTGGCATGACCATGCGTTGCACTCTCGCACGTATGAGCTATACCAGCAGCCCACCCCTAAGGCATCCTCTCCTAACCAAGGTTTATCGGCGAAAAAGACTCGCCTGGTGCAAAGAACATGCAAATTGGACGTTAGAAGACTGGAAGAAGGTGTACTGGTCGGATGAGTCACGTTATTTATTGCACACCGTGGATGGTCGTGTACGGATTTGGCGTCAACAACATGAGGCTCTTGATCCATCATGCATGGTATCAAAAGTGCAGGCTGGTGGAGGCGGTTGTATGGTGTGGGGCATGTTTCACTAGCAGGAACTTGGACCCCTGGTGCATGTGGAACAACGTATCACTGGTCTCCGCTATCGTCAACTGCTTGCTGACTGTGTACACCCCGCTATATTACACTTTTTCCCGAATGGCGATGGTGTCTTCCAAGATGAAAATGCGCCCAGCCATCGGGCACTTGTTGTGCAGGAATGGTTTGAGGAACACAGTTCTGACTTCCAGCATATCGATTGGCCTCCGAACTCCCGTGATATTAATCCCATAGAGCAATTGTGGGACTCTATGGAAAGGCATATCAGGCCTCTGGATACACCAATCACCCTCATGCCTGCATTGCTGACCGCATTACACCTCCCAAACGCTTCCGACATCTTGTTGAATCACTGCCACATCGTACAGCTACTGTACTGAGGGCAAAAGGAGGACCTACGAAGTATTAGTTAGATGGTCATAATTCAGTGATCACTCAGTGTATACGGTGGCTTCCAAACGCTAGTTCAACTGTACCGTGGTGCAATGCTTGTGCTGTGTGTATCATTTAATTGTGTCTACCACTTTGCTACCAGGAAGATGTGTCCTGGTACTACCCGTTTACGCCACAAAGAAGCACGAACCACGACTAATCTTGGCTTGGACGTTCATGTACTGAATGTTCAAATCAAGTTTAAAACCAAATTTAAAATAATAATAAAATAAATGATCGTTATTATTTTAAATAATAATAAAATAATAGTAAAATAGTAAAACTAATAACAAATCCCGTACAAGTACAAGACCGATGCTAGGAAGGACAAACACAATAGAGGAAAGGATAGCATAAAAAGAAGGGGGAAGAATAAAAAGTAAACATCTGATAGAGCAGACTAAAATAAAAGAAAATAATTAAAAGAAAGTAAAGGAGAAAGAGATATAGATCTCTCACAGGATAGCCTGTGCAAACAGCTGAAATTGCCTTAGACGTGATCATCGTGGGTGGTTCCGCGATAACACGTAGACCCTGATAATGGGCAGTCCGCTCCGCATATCCACAAGGATTTAGAAACGTCATCAAAATTGGCCTCTAAATGGTTGGATTGTGGGAAATGTTCTGTAAAATTCACTCCAGCTTGTTTCCACAAACTCGGTAATGTTTTCCGGAGTGAAGTGTTGTTTAGTCCCTTATTGAAATTAAAATAACAAAATATTTATCCCTAATGATAGCATCATCCGTTGTGGGCAAAACCCCTCATATTGAGAGTGTCAATAATTACCACCTGTGCGGAACGCAGGCCAATATGGATGCACTAAACTGGGACAAAGCAACCCCCGGTTCCGACTCACGTTGCTGTAGGACTGGAACCTTACACTGAATAATTGCCTTCTGTAACTGTTCTGGCCTTTTTCCAACAATATTTTTCAATACTGTTGGAAAAAGGCCCGAAAAGTTACAAAAGATCTTTTCCAACAATATTTTTCAAAATTGTTGGAAAAAGGTGGCTTTTATTCAACTTTTAATTTTAGTGTGTTGTACAAACTGTAAAATGTGCTTTATTCCCTGAGCTAACGTAATCCCTTCTTTGGAGGCTTCTCCGTAGCCAGGTTGGCGGGAGCAGGAGCACACGCTGCTTGATTAGACCCGGGTTCGAGCCCGTAAGTACCAAATACGGAGGATGTGGAAAGGTCAGGGAATGACTACCGCATATCTCCGGAGCAATATGGCCTTAGTTGCTAATGCTCCTAAAAACTAAATAACAACAACCCTTCTTTGGTGTTAAGAGTATTCGCTTCCACCCCTCAAGCGATACCTTTTGAGAAAACTCAAATTCTTTCCTTACCTCCAAGCCTACTACTGTTTTAAATAAATATATATATATATTGCTTGGGTTGCTTAATGAGAGACATATGGGAATTTTAGGCACATTCATTCCACTCGTCATCTGCTACTCTATTGGTGTAATTTGTGTTTCTGCTATCATCACTATAATCGGTGAATCCACTATACAACAGTTGTTCCGGCTGTTGTATTGCAGATTCGCCTATTCTGGAAATGTAGAGCGCATCTGTTCTAATGCTATATAATTTAATAATGATATTAGGTAAGTTAGGCAGAATCACAGATAATGGTACTTTCTCTAAAATGAACATAAGTAGTAGTAGTAGTAGTAGTGGTATGTGATGCAAGAAAGCAAATGTATGAGCTTATGCAGCATCAGCCAAAAAAAAAAAAAAAAAAAATTTACAAAACAATTCTCTCTAAATGTTTGTCCAGTTCCTCCTTAAATTTATTTAACCTATCAACTTCCACAATGACAGATGGAAGTTTGTTCAAGCAATTAACCACCCGCTGGCTAAAGGCAAATTTCCGCACATCTATTCTACATCTGTCTTTCCTCAATTTAAATTTATGCCCCCTAAGGTTCGTAATCTGAACAAGTGGAAGAATCCCATCAGAATTTAGCGTGCTCAACCCATTCAAGGCCTTATACACCTCAATCAGATCACCTCACAGGTGCCTAGTCTCCAGCCACTGCAATTTGCAGAACTTAAGCCTCTCTTGATAAGAGGATCCCTTCATTCCCCTCACCAATCTTGTTGCCCTTCTCTGTACACGCTCAAGTAAATCTACATCCTTCCTAAAATGAGGCCTCCAGACCTGTACGCAGTACTCAAGGCGTGGCCTGACCATTGCTTTATACAGAGGGATAATCACCTCCTTTTCCCTGCTAGCAAAATTCCTATATATCATTGACAAAACCCCATGACCTGCCCTGGCAGCCTGTCTGCATTGCTCAGAAAACTTCATATCTGACTGCACAATTACTCCCAGGTCTTTTTCATTTTCTACCACCTTAAGTGTAGTACCACACAGTTGGTACATTTCTCTGGGGTTACTTCTACCCATATGCAGTACTTTGCATTTGTCAAGGTTAAACTTCTGTTGCCACTTCTTAGCCCATCTGCCCAAATTATCTAGATCCTGTTGCAGTAGCACACTGCCATTACTGTCATTAACAACCCTGCCAACCTTTGTATCATCTGCAAACTTCGACATTAAGCCTGATATACCTTCATCAATATCATAGATAAATATACAAAACAACAGTGGACCTAACACCGAACCCTGAGGGACTCCACTAATAACATTAGTCCAAGAAGAGCAGCACCCAATGATTACCACCCTCTGTCTTCTCGCACTTAACCATCCTTTTATCCATTGTAGCAACTTACCGTTAATACCATTCTGCTCCAATTTGTGCAATAGTCTTCCATGCGCAACAGTGTCAAAAGCTTTCCTTAAATCCAAATATATGATATCAAAATTATTTTTTGCATCCAGTTCCTTTGTAACCACATCATAATATCCTATCAAATTTGTCAGACAAGACTTTCCCTTAAGACAAGACAAACCCATAAGCGAAAACTTAGCGCCGGGTACTCAGCGCTCGGTCTTCATGAGAGCAAAAACTCTGTCCATGATCGAAATCGAACGCAGGCAATTAAAATAATTTGATTATATTACTTTTAATTAGATTTTAATTTGATTACATTACTTTAAATTAGATTTTAATTTGATTATATTGCTTTTAATTAGATTTTAATTTGATTATATTACTTTATTTCAGATTTCCTTAGAAGTAGGCCATACACCAAGTGCTTAGTTTCAAATATTTTCACACAATGAAATTTGTTGACAATTTTCTAAAACTTACCTGGGCCTTTGGAACCTCCATGAAGTAAACGTCCTAAACGAAAGATAACGGCTCTTTCATATTCTTGAACTACCTGCAATGATAAAAAAATAATTATTGTTATTATTAAGGAGTAATAAATTCAAGGGTTTATATGAATTCATGCGTAAAGATGCGTCCTTTTGATTTTCATAAAACTAATAAATTATGCCGGTAATTGAACTTTTGTCCCTTGAGCTTTGCTAGTGAATTTTGCTGATAACCATGCTTACAATGGTTTTAGGCTCTGGCTAATTATATGCACCCTGGTTCGAATTCTGTCAATGACGCAAGGAACTTTCATCGGCTTTTTTCACTTCATGGCAGAGTTAGTCTGTCTTAGGAGTAGATAGAAACCCAGATTTTTTTGTCTTGCAAAACAAGCAAATCGAAGTGGATGCAAAATAAAATTTTGATATCATGTTCTTGGATGTTAGAAAAGCTTTTGATATTATTGCACTTGAAAGACTACTGTGCAAATTAAGGCAGTATGGCATTAAGTGCAAATTGCTGCTGTGGATAGAGGGATGGTTGAGTGGGAGAAGGCAGATGTTGGGTTTGAGGAGCATCGGCAATTTAGGCCATGTTACTCCGTGTACATTTTCTGTAAATTTCGTGTATTCTGAGGTCAATTTTCTGTTTTTCGGAGAAAAATCCATACTACCCACGCCTGCGTCCCACTAACTCAGCCACATTGTGAAAAAGACCAATAAACATTTCACCCAATATTGACGAGATTCTAATTCAGGTCTTTTCCACCGGTTGTTGGGAGGACAGCACTCCTACCATCTATGCTACTCACGAGGACAGGAGAAGACAGATAGTGGTTATCAATGGACACTGCTCTTCGTGGACTAACGTTCTTAGTGGAGTGCCCCTGGTTTCAGTGTTGTGCCCAATATTGTTTCCTGTATTGATCAATTATATTGATGAATGCATATCACGCTTAATGTCCAAATTTGCAGATGATACGAAGGTTGGCAGTTTTACTAATGACAGTACGCTACTGAAACAGGATCTTGGAAAGTTGAGCAGATGGGCGGAGAGGTCACAACTGAAGTTTAACGTTGACAAATGCAAAGTATTTCATATGGATAGCAGTAACCCCAGAGTAACTGGGCAGTATTACATTCAGGGCAGTGGAGAATGAAAAAGAACTGGGGTGGTTATGCAGTAAAATATGAAGTTTTCTGAGCAGTGCAGCCAGGCTGCAAGAGCAGCTCATTGTGTGATGTCAATGATGTACAGCGATTTTACTGGGACGGATAAGGAGGTGATTATTCCCTTGTATAAGGCAATGGTCAAACCACATCTTGAGTGCTGCGTACAGGGCTGGAGACCTCATTTTAGAAAGAATGTAGAACTGCAGGAACGAGTGCAGAGGGAGACAACGAGAGTGGAACAAAGGTTTTTTTTTTTTTTTTACCAGAAAGTCTTAATTTCTGAAATTTTCAGTGTCTGAAGATTAAGCACATGCGCGGTGATCTGATTGATGTGAATAAGTCCTTGAATAGTTTGAGAAAGCTCAATGCTGATGGGATTCTTCCTGTTGCTCAGATTACGCACTTGAGGGGGTATAATTTAAAATTGAGGAAAGGCAGTTGTAGAACAGATATGAGGAAATTTGCCTTTAGCCAGCGGGTAGTTGATTGCTGGAAAAGTTTTAATCTGTCGTTGTGCAAGTTGACAGCTTAAATAAATTCAAGGCAGAACCAGAGAAACCTTTGGAGTGAATGGGTGGGTGAAATGGGAATTTGTTTTTTTCTAGCTGATGCTGCATTCAACTAAGCTTGCTTTCTTGCCTCATATTCCTCTGGTAATTCTAATGCTATTATGTCTGTAAATTGCGTGTGTTCTGTGGTCGATTTGTTTATTAGCTGGATGAATTGAACCCCTGATTCCAAGAGAAAAAAAAACCATGCTATCCTCGCTCGAATCAACTAACTTCGCCACGTTGTGAAAAAGGTAAAAAAAAAAAGTAAAGTAGTCACGTTATTAACGGGATTTGAACTCAAGTCGTTTCCACCTGGTGTGGGGAGAATGGCTATTATATCAACTGTACACGCAAGGGCTTCACTTTGGAAGGGTGTCAATCTGGAGAAGACACCATACAACCCGCGCTCTCAGACTGACTGACTAGGTTACATTGAATAATTGAAGCAATGGCACTTGATGAAGTGTGGAATTTCTGAGTAATTTCTAGATTATTATTTATATTTCTTTATTTATTTTTAGTAAAACATTTCCAAAGTGCCGCCCAAATTTTGAGAATTTAGTATATTTTTGAATGCTGGCTTTATACTTTGTAAACTTTAAAATTTTATTTGTAGGGAGATTTATTATTATTATTTTTGACAATTTTCTTCTCAAAAATCATTTGAAATAGTTGCCTTCATTCCTTATAATTTTGGTTATTATTGGCTGAGTTTTGATATTCTCAATCTTGGGGACGAATTAGTAATACCAAAAATTTCCGTTATTGAAAAGTGGCACTGATCTACACTACTGTGTATTACGTAGGAAGACTTGACATAGAACGAATCATCTTTCAACGAGGATACCAAACGATTGGAAAGCGCGTCTTTTGAGTGTAAGGAGCTGTAATGGAAGTAAGGAAGAGAGAAAGCAAAATGGTGAGATAATTTAACTTAAATGAATAAAATTGATTAGTTTCTCCGGCTTGGAGGACAAATATATCTTTTATGGATCACGCATTTGTGTTTAGTTTTAGTGATTTCACTCGAGAATACTGTAGTCAGATTTATACAATTGTTTCTAGCAGTAATGTAAGGAATTTGATCTATGGATATCTGCAAATATTGCTTTTTAACGTGAGAAAAGAAGCAAGCTTATCGGAAATAGTACTTGTCTGGAAACTATAAAATGCTGTTGGTTGTTTACCGAAACGCTTATACAAGTAGTGGAAAAAGCTCGTTCAGATCTCAAGCATATAAAAAAATGTCGGAACAACAGAAAAGCCATTGGTTGCATTAATTTCTGATGCTTTTCTTCCGTTTAACTTCAGAAAGAACTATGGTTAATTCCTTTCGTGCACATGTTACTTAGGCAATTATCAAGACGCTAAGCTGCTTCATTTGTGAGAAAACATAGACTGGTGTTTCGATATGGAATTGTACTGTTGAGGAATTGTACACCTTCAGATATCAGGTAGGATGATTTTATTTATTCTGTTATGTATATGTGGAAGCCCCATGTTCGTCACAAGAGGCGGACAGAAGTGTAAATTAGTTTAATCTCTCATGATATACTTTACAGTTAGGTAGTTTTAAATGATAGATTATACGTAATTGTCTCGTTAATTATTTCATTGATTCTCGCACTCCCTTGTTTGTGGTAAATTTTTTAGTTCCTCATCTCATTTCGGGATTTCACTGTACCTTTTATTTGCTTGTTTTTCTCAACAATTATTCTTCCAGCCCTTTAATTTATTCAGTGAAATTAATTTAAAAATATTGACATTTTTACTGCTAAATACGATTTTAGGTTTGAGAATCTAGCTGTATTTAAATAGTGAATTGTTCATTGTTAATACTTTTTAAAGCATTTTCGATATATTTTAATTCTGTATATTTTTATTTATATATCTTTCTTCAGTGTATTCTTATTTTCTTCAACGTTTTATACATAAGTAATCGTTCAGTTGATTTATTTGGAATGCTGGCTAAAATCTGTTATTTGGGTACCACTTGTCTCCGCGCAGTGGGCGTGAAGACAAGTGGTATTCTCAAGGAGTGGGGATTGATTAGCTTAGATAGGGTGTTTACCCCCCCCATCCCGCTGTTTTAAAATAGGCAAACGAGGTCCCGATTTTAAAACTTCTTCTTCCGGACTTTTAATCGAAGTATGGAGTGGTACCCAAGATCTGAATTCTAACTGGAATGCCTTTTATCACTTCATATTATGTACATATGTGAGAACTAGCGACATAGCAATTTATTATTAAATAAATTAAATAAAATTATTAAATAAATTAAATAAAATTATTAAATAAATTAAATAAAATTATTAAATAAATAAATAAAAGCGAAATTATCCCATTTGAGTATTTTTTTATATTTGATATTTATTACTTAAAGCCGTCCCAGCCAACCAATGGCAACCCCGCTGTCAGTTACACATAATTTAGCAGTACTGTACTCTTATATACTTCCTCTCCTGTTTGCCCAAGTACAGGGAGGGAAAAAACCTGCCATGACCAAAAAAGATTAATATGAACAAATGGAAAAATAATCAAATTACATAAAAAATAAATATACATATAATTAAATTTCAGACAAAGTCCAAACTTCATTGGAAAGATCTGCATCTGTTCACAGTCTTTGGAAAGCCAGCAGAGCTAGGAGCAGAAATTCCAGCACAAGGAGCTGGAGTTGCAGTGGATATGGCAGACTCAAGCTTCCACGATTTCACAGAATTCTAGGTAATTCGGCATAAACCATACCGCATTACAAATCCAAGGCTTCCAGATGCAGAAGAGTCTTCCGCCTAAGAAATATTGCAGTTGTATAGGCTTGGAAAGCCAAGAAGTTCTGTTTATCAACTGGAATTGTCTCGCAGAGATTACTAACCCGAGATACCAATTCAATTCGTACATCGCAGTACTCCTCACAGTTGTACTTTTTTTTTTTTTTTTTTATGAAAACCCCAAACACGAAAGGTATCAAAACCTATAGTACTTAGTACCGTGCATGGGTTGAAGGAGAAGTATGGGGGGAGGGGAGGGGGATGCCGGAAACTTAATATGTTCCCATGATTGTCTTTCGTCACAATGGCAACTAGATCTTTCATTAATTCCTAAATCATGCAACTTGCATTAATCGAACCATGACCAGTTAATAAGAACATAGCTTGTAAGTTTGGGGCAAACCATTTGAATTTTATCGAGGCTGCATTTCTTAAATCTGGGAAAAAATTTTGTGTAATCTGCCCTTTATCACAAACACTCCAACGCTCTTGCCAGACTTTTACCAAAGCATCCCAGATTCTTGTCCTTTCCTTCCTGGTATCTGCTAAAATGTCCACCTGTATATTCAGAAAAGAACAGGGAATGCCACGGCGGATGAAGTAAGCCAATGCATAATACAATAAATGCAGATCAATAGGTAATTTTCCAGTCACAATCTGCAAAGCTGGGGTCGACACAGTTCTGCATGCCTTGCACATCCTAAGGAGCATTACTCTTTGAATGGAACTGAGCTTTCTAGTTAACTTTTCCACTTACACGTTCAAACCAAATTGGTGCACCATACGTTACCATGGGGATAAATATACATTCATATAGCAAGTTCTGCGCCTTACCTTTTATTCCCCAGCCAACTCTAGTGATTCGAGTAATCATTCCAATAAATTTCCTCACCTTTTCTGATAGATAAGTAACATGTGAGTTGAAAGTCAAAGATCCGTCAAACATAATACCTAGATATTTTAATTGACTTGACGATTTTAGGCTCGACCCATTCATTCTAACACCCGGGGGTCTTCTTCTCGAAAATTGATCCTTAAAGACCATTGTCCTTGTTTTCGTTTCTGATACAGTCAGTTTATGTAACCTACACCAGATATTAAGTTTAAACAAAATCTGCTGTGACCTGGTTTCTAGTTGCATCCGTGTATTTCCTTCAATAAGCAACACAAGATCATCGGCATATACCACCATCTCGGTATGCTCGAAGTCCCTACGCAACCAGTCCTCCAAAACGAGGTTCCACATTAGTGGTCCAAAAAACGATCCTTGTGGGCATCCCCTGGTCACCTCTCATACAGTAGAATCAACCGATGACTTAACAGTCACTGTACGGTGCGTGAAGTAGTCCTTTACTACCCTAAAGATCTTAGTTGAACAGCCTGCAAGTCTCAACGTCATAAGAACGCTGCTCCATTGAATGGAGTCAAAAGCTCCCTCAAAGTCAATAAAGATTCCAAGGACATACTTACTGTTCGAGCCTAATATATACTTTCGTAATACCCGAAGCGCATCTTCTGTTCCACGACCTGGAGTAAAACCATATTGTCTGCCAGACCAGCCTAAGTTTTTTTCAGTATAGTCAGTAATCCGTCTCGCTAGCATCCTTTCAAACACCTTTCCTAATCCAGGGAGGAGGGCAATAGGTCGATAAGATCGTGGATCATTCTTTGTCCTAGATGGTCCCTTCAGTATCAGCTTTAATAGGATATCCTTCCATGGTGATGGAAAGGCCCCGTCACGCAGGCAGTTATTAAAAGCTTCAAGAAGGATTCCTGGTATCAGTCGATGAGCCCGTTTAATGACCTTTCAAATATGAGATAAGCCGATAGACATCGATCGTTGAGGGGACTCCCTGCTCAGTTAACATGGTGGCAGAAAAATAATTTCAGCCACTTGCTGGTTGTAATTATATTTTTCATACTGCATTTTGTCTCGCCTATAAAAATTTAAAGCTGGTGCCCACGATGTACGAATAAACCAGCGGTTTTCAGCCGAGGGGTGGATTGGATTTCAATAAAATCCAATAAAATTTGTTGGATTGGATTTCAACATTATCCAGTTCACCGAATTTTAACCAAACAACAGAAATAATTTTAGGCTCGACCCATTCAAAACCATTAGAATTTTAGAATATGCCAATTAATTAAAATTTAGCAGCGTCTACCTGAAGTAGTACCAGGTCCAAATTATGTGAAATATCACTAAAAACGGAGACAAAAACTAACTACAATACTGGACCAACAAAACTAAAAATGAAAGTAAAATAAAATAGACATAGACAATAAAAAAACATTGTGCCCCATCTCGACAGAGGACCATAAGGCCAATAATGATCAGGGAATCGCTGCATTTCGAACATTAGACAAATCCATACAAAGACGAATCGATATACAGATCGATCCGCAAATGCAATAAATTTGAATATTGGCCCTTATATTCTATTATATAATTAAAATAGAACAGAACCTAGCACTCACATGACAAGACCATACAACTGGCATAGTCACTGTTGAATCAGAATACATACAGAAAAATTAGGCTATAGATGGCAGTATTGAGCTCTGCGTTAGTATTGAACACTTTAATTATAGTAGAAATTTCTATTATAATTAATTAACGTTTTCAATATATATATATACATAATATATACTTGTAGAGTGAATTAATTAGTCATGTCTGTAAACCTGAATCTCTTTAAAAGTTACAGCTGTCAGTTACAGGCTCCACAAAAACGATAAATGTTTGCCTTTTATTTACATGATTGTTATTTTATATTGTACTTAATACATAGTCATATAGTTATAGTTACGCTGGTTATTTTTTATTTTAATTTAGATAAAGAGTTTTTGTGGATTTTACTTACGATAGGTAAAACCGTTATTTCGTTCCATTTTTGTAGCCATTGTTTTTGGATATAGTGGTAGGGAATTCAAATTTTTTAATTGAGGTAGCTAGGTAGCTCTAACGCATAATTATATAGTAATACGCTACACTGTTTCTATTTAATAGTTTTTATTCAAATACTATTGACATTTAATTTATTGATTTTATTAATTTAAACTACCATGCCCCAAACTAGAGCAGCAAAGCAACGGGCACAAAGTGGCAGGAGTGCTGTGACTCGGGGGAGAACTGAGGGGGGCAATTCTCCAACGCATCACAGCCTAAAAAAATGTGCAGCTTGTGAAATGTTTGCCGAACTCTCTGGAACGGAACATGATATTGCCATGGGGGATGTCTTTGTGTGTGCGCGATGTAAGGAGTGTAAGGAAATCAGGCGACAATTTAGCGTTGTTATGGGCCTATATGAGAGTTTGAAGGACAGGGTGGATGCCCTCGAAAGATCTAAATTGAGGGGCCCATCAGGCTCTCAGCATCCCACATCAACGCCAGAGCTTGCACTTGGTCATCACGCAACACAGTGCATCCAGTTGATATAGATGGACAGTGCACTGTTGAGTCAGTTTGGTGTGACATAAGCACTGCGAAAGCAAAAATAAGAGTAGGAGTGTGTTATAGGCCTAATGACTCGAATGAGTACAATGTCTTATAATGGGGGATTTTAACTTCCCAGATATTGACTGGAACTTGTGGGTTGGTCACTCACGCACTAGTCAGACTTTTGTGGATTTATTGGATGATTGTTTTCTGCAGCAGCATGTTCGAGAGGCAACCAGAGAAAGTAATACTCTTGATCTGGTTATCAGCAGTGATCATTCGTGTATTAAGAATTTGCAGATAAAGGAACCACTAGGTGGCAGTGATCACAGTGTGCTGAAGTGGGATTTACTCAAAGAGGTAACTACCGTCAGGGGTAAATGAAAGGGTTTTTGCTTCCGTAAAGGGGAGTACAGTGGTCTCAGACGGTTTTTAAATTCTGTACAGTGGGATCAACTGACGATGTTACAAACAGTAAATTCTAAGTGGGAAGCATTCAAGGAATTAATCGTGGAAGCTACTAGACTTTTCATACCGATGAAGAAATATTGTTCAAGGTTTAGGCCTAAATGGTTATCAAATGATCTAATGAGACTCGTGTCAGAGAAGAAAAATGCATGGGTGCATATAAATTATCAGGCGACGCAGAAGCCTGTAGCAGATATAAGCTAGTCTGTAATCAGGTCACAAAGGAGGTTCGGCAGGCAAAGGCGGATTATGAGAAATCTTTGGCAAAAGATGCTAAGAAAAACAGCAAGGATTTCTTTACTTATATAAACTCTAAAAGGAAGAGGATGAATATGATTGGTCCACTTGACATCGATGGTTCGACTGTTGATGATCCTGCTCAGATAGCAAACAAACTGAATGAGTATTTTGCATCTACATTCACACGTGAGGAATTATTACAGTTTGAAAATGGAAGAAGGTTATCAAATTGTAGCAGTGTGCTTAATGATTTTGTAATAACTGAGAGCAAAGTGGAGGAGAAATTGTTGAAGTTAAACATAAGAGAGGCACCTGGGGTGGATGGAATCATCCAGTTATATTAAAGGAGGCGGCAAAGCAACTAAGCAAACCCTTAGCCATAATTATGAGAGCATCCTTGGATTCAGGGGAGGTTCCCACGGACTGGAGATGTGCAAATGTATCCCCAATTCACAAAGGAGGTTCGAAGGGTGACACGAGTAATTACAGACCAGTTAGTTTAACTTCTGTTCCGGGTAAAATAATGGAGTCACTGGTTAAAGATGCATTGCAGGATCATCTAGACAAGACTGCAGCAATAATTCAGACACAGCATGGGTTTGTTAAGGGAAAGTCTTGTCTGACAAATTTGATTGGTTATTATGATGTGGTCACAAAGGAACTGGATGCAAAAAATAATTTTGATATCATATACTTGGATTTCAGGAAAGCTTTTGACACTGTTGCGCATGGAAGACTACTGTACAAATTGGAGCAGAATGGTATTAAGGGTAAGTTGCTACAATGGATAAAAGGATGGTTAAGTGGGAGAAGACAGAGGGTGGTAATCAATGGGTGCTGCTCTTCGTGGACTAATGTTATTAGTGGAGTCCCACAGGGTTCGGTGTTGGGTCCACTGTTGTTTTGTATATTTATCAATGATATTGATGAAGGTATATCAGGCTTAATGTCGAAGTTTGCAGATGACACGAAGGTTGGCAGGGTTGTTAATGACAGTAATGGCAGTGTGCTACTGCAACAGGATCTAGATAATTTGGGCAGATGGGCTAAGAAGTGGCAACTGAAGTTTAACCTTGACAAATGCAAAGTACTGCATATGGGTAGAAGTAACCCCAGGGAAACGTACCAACTGTGTGGTACTACACTTAAGGTGGTAGAAAATGAGAAAGACCTGGGAGTAATTGTGCAGTCAGATATGAAGTTTTCTGAGCAATGTAGATTGCTCAGAAAACTTCAGCACACTGTGATCAGTGTGCTGAAGTGGGATTTACTCAAAGAGGTAACTACCGTCAGGGGTAAATGAAAGGGTTTTTGCTTCCGTAAAGGGGAGTACAGTGGTCTCAGACGGTTTTTAAATTCTGTACAGTGGGATCAACTGACGATGTTACAAACAGTAAATTCTAAGTGGGAAGCATTCAAGGAATTAATCGTGGAAGCTACTAGACTTTTCATACCGATGAAGAAATATTGTTCAAGGTTTAGGCCTAAATGGTTATCAAATGATCTAATGAGACTCGTGTCAGAGAAGAAAAATGCATGGGTGCATATAAATTATCAGGCGACGCAGAAGCCTGTAGCAGATATAAGCTAGTCTGTAATCAGGTCACAAAGGAGGTTCGGCAGGCAAAGGCGGATTATGAGAAATCTTTGGCAAAAGATGCTAAGAAAAACAGCAAGGATTTCTTTACTTATATAAACTCTAAAAGGAAGAGGATGAATATGATTGGTCCACTTGACATCGATGGTTCGACTGTTGATGATCCTGCTCAGATAGCAAACAAACTGAATGAGTATTTTGCATCTACATTCACACGTGAGGAATTATTACAGTTTGAAAATGGAAGAAGGTTATCAAATTGTAGCAGTGTGCTTAATGATTTTGTAATAACTGAGAGCAAAGTGGAGGAGAAATTGTTGAAGTTAAACATAAGAGAGGCACCTGGGGTGGATGGAATCATCCAGTTATATTAAAGGAGGCGGCAAAGCAACTAAGCAAACCCTTAGCCATAATTATGAGAGCATCCTTGGATTCAGGGGAGGTTCCCACGGACTGGAGATGTGCAAATGTATCCCCAATTCACAAAGGAGGTTCGAAGGGTGACACGAGTAATTACAGACCAGTTAGTTTAACTTCTGTTCCGGGTAAAATAATGGAGTCACTGGTTAAAGATGCATTGCAGGATCATCTAGACAAGACTGCAGCAATAATTCAGACACAGCATGGGTTTGTTAAGGGAAAGTCTTGTCTGACAAATTTGATTGGTTATTATGATGTGGTCACAAAGGAACTGGATGCAAAAAATAATTTTGATATCATATACTTGGATTTCAGGAAAGCTTTTGACACTGTTGCGCATGGAAGACTACTGTACAAATTGGAGCAGAATGGTATTAAGGGTAAGTTGCTACAATGGATAAAAGGATGGTTAAGTGGGAGAAGACAGAGGGTGGTAATCAATGGGTGCTGCTCTTCGTGGACTAATGTTATTAGTGGAGTCCCACAGGGTTCGGTGTTGGGTCCACTGTTGTTTTGTATATTTATCAATGATATTGATGAAGGTATATCAGGCTTAATGTCGAAGTTTGCAGATGACACGAAGGTTGGCAGGGTTGTTAATGACAGTAATGGCAGTGTGCTACTGCAACAGGATCTAGATAATTTGGGCAGATGGGCTAAGAAGTGGCAACTGAAGTTTAACCTTGACAAATGCAAAGTACTGCATATGGGTAGAAGTAACCCCAGGGAAACGTACCAACTGTGTGGTACTACACTTAAGGTGGTAGAAAATGAGAAAGACCTGGGAGTAATTGTGCAGTCAGATATGAAGTTTTCTGAGCAATGTAGACAGGCTGCTAGGGCAGGTCATGGGGTTTTGTCAATGATATATAGGAATTTTGCTAGCAGGGAAAAGGAGGTGATTGTCCCTCTGTATAAGGCAATGGTCAGGCCACGCCTTGAGTACTGCGTACAGGTCTGGAGGCCTCATTTTAGGAAGGATGTAGATTTGCTTGAGCGTGTACAGAGAAGAGCAACACGATTGGTGAGGGGAATGAAGGGATCCTCTTACCAAGAGAGGCTTAAGTTCTGCAAATTGCAGTGGCTGGAGACTAGGCACCTGCGCGGTGATCTGATTGAGGTCTATAAGGCCTTGAATGGGTTGAGCACGCTGAATTCTGATGGGATCCTCCCACTTGTTCAGAATACGAACCTACGGGGACATAAGTTCAAATTAAGAAAGGATAGATGTAGAATAGATGTGCGGAAATTTGCCTTTAGCCAGCGGGTGGTTAATTGCTGGTGTCGTTGTGGAAGTTGATAGGTTAAATAAATTTAAGGAGGAACTGGACAGGCATTTGGAGGGTATGGTGTGATTTTTTTTTTTTTTTTTTTTTTGGCTGATGCTGCATAAGCTCCTACACTTGCTTTCTTGCATCAAGTGCCACTACTACTGCTACTACTGCTACTACTACTACTACTACTACTACTACAGCGGCAACCCCTAAGGCAGAATGCGCTGGTCCCACAGGAACTAGTAGTTGTTGGTGACTCTATTGTCAGGGAAACGGGGAACATGGTATGTAAAAAGGATAGGTGGAACAGGACCAGGGTATGGCTGCCAGGGGCAAATGTTGATGACGTTGTAGAGCGGATATCATCTTTCAAGGGCACAAAAGGTGATATAGTTGTACACGTTGGCACTAATGATATTAAGAGTAGGAGACCGGCGGAATTACTCAACAAGTACAGGTCACTGTTGAAAAAAAGCCGTGAAATAGGGTTGAATTTGAAAGTGTCTGCAATTCTGCCCAGACACGATAGGAGGGAGTACATGATGAGAGCCTTGACGATCAATTCGGCCCTGGAAAGATTGTGCAAGGCTCAAGGGGTAGGATTTTTTTCAGCCTGGACTGTACTTGTTAACAGGAGAGATTGCTTCTACAGGGATGGGATACACTTAAATAGAAAGGGTGCAAGAATATTTGCTGATGCTATCGAGGCAGTGTTAGGTGGGTCGGAAAACTGCTAGTTTGGGGGGATACAAAGACTAATAGTTTAACGGTAACCGCAGGCAGAGGTGAAGGTGATTCTTGCACAACTTCTATTAGAATAAGAAGCGACCTGGAGCGAGGGGTGTTGGGGGTTTCAGGGACGGATGGCAGTCATCATGGAATAGTTGGGTATATGGCATGTGTTAGGGTAACAAGGAATAGGCATAGGAGCATGTTTGCTTGCATGTATACCAATGCTAGAAGTATAGTAAATAAATTTGATGAATTTGAAGTGTTGGTCAAGACATCAAAGGCGGATATTGTTGGGATAGCAGAGACGTGGTGTCACAAAGATATAAGGAATGCAGAACTGGAATTTGGGGAGTACAATGTGTACAGAAAGGATAGACAGGACAGAAAGGGAGGGGGTGTTATGCTGTTAATTAAGAAAAACATAAAATCAAAGGAAGTGCACCCACTTAATATAGATGAACAGTGCTCTGTTGAGTCAGTTTGGTGTGAGATAAGCACTGCGAAAGGAAAAATAAGGGTAGGACTGTGTTATAGGCCTAATGACTTGAATGAGTACAATGAACAATTGTACAGAGAAATAGAGTGGGCCAGTAAATCAGAATGTCTTATAATGGGGGATTTTAACTTCCCAGATATTGACTGGAACTTGTGGGTTGGTCACTCACACACTAGTCAGACCTTTGTGGATTTATTGGATGATTGTTTTCTGCAGCAGCATGTTCGAGGAGGCAACCAGAGAAAGTAACACTCTTGATCTGGTTATCAGCAGTGATCATTCGTGTATTAAGAATTTGCAGATAAAGGAACCACTAGGTGGCAGTGATCACAGTGTGCTGAAGTGGGATTTACTCAAAGAGGTAACTACCGTCATTGGTAAAGGAAAGGGTTTTTGCTTCCTTAAAGGGGAGTACAGTGGTCTCAGACAGTTTTTAAATTCTGTACAGTGGGATCAACTGACGATGTTACAAACAGTAAATTCTAAGTTGGAAGCATTCAAGGAATTAATCGTGGAAGCTACTAGACTTTATATACCGATTAAGAAATATCGTTCAAGGTTTAGGCCTAAATGGTTATCAAATGAACTAATGAGACTCGTGACAGAGAAGAAAAATGCATGGGATGCATATAAATTATCAGGTGACGCAGAAGCCTGTGGCAGATATAAGCTAGTCTGTAATCAGGTCACAAAGGAGGTTCGGCAGGCGAAGGCGGATTACGAGAAATCTTTGGCAAGGGATGCTAAGAAAAACAGCAAGGATTTCTTTACTTATATAAACTCTAAAAGGAAGGGGTGAATATGATTGGTCCACTTGACATCGATGGTTCGACTGTTGATGATCCTGCTCAGATAGCAAACAAACTGAATGAGTATTTTGCATCTACATTCACACGTGAGGAATTATTACAGTTTGAAAATGGAAGAAGGTTATCAAATTGTAGCAGTGTGCTTAATGATTTTGTAATAACTGAGAGCAAAGTGGAGGAGAAATTGTTGAGGATAAACATAAAAAAAGGCACCCGGGGTGGATAGGATCTATCCAGTTATTTTAAAGGAGGCGGCAAAGCAACTAAGCAAATCCTTAGCCATAATTATGAGAGCATCCTTGGACTCAAGGGGAGGTTCCCACGGACTGGAGATGTGCAAATGTGTCCCCAATTCACAAAGGTGGATCGAAGGGTGACACGAGTAATTACAGACCAGTTAGTTTAACTTCTGTTCCGGGTAAAATAATGGAGTCACTGGTTAAAGATGCATTGCAGGATCATCTAGACAAGACTGCAGCAATAATTCAGACACAGCATGGGTTTGTTAAGGGAAAGTCTTGTCTGACAAATTTGATTGGTTATTATGATGTGGTCACAAAGGAACTGGATGCAAAAAATAATTTTGATATCATATACTTGGATTTCAGGAAAGCTTTTGACACTGTTGCGCATGGAAGACTACTGTACAAATTGGAGCAAAATGGTATTAAGGGTAAGTTGCTACAATGGATAAAAGGATGGTTAAGTGGGAGAAGACAGAGGGTGGTAATCAATGGGTGCTGCTCTTCGTGGACTAATGTTATTAGTGGAGTCCAACAGGGTTCGGTGTTGGGTCCACTGTTGTTTTGTGTATTTATCAATGATATTGATGAAGGTATATCAGGCTTAATGTCGAAGTTTGCAGATGATACAAAGGTTGGCAGGGTTGTTAATGACAGTAATGGCAGTGTGCTACTGCAACAGGATCTAGATAATTTGGGCAGATGGGCTAAGAAGTGGCAACTGAAGTTCAACCTTGACAAATGCAAAGTACTGCATATGGGTAGAAGTAACCCCAGAGAAACGTACCAACTGTGTGGTACTACACGTAAGGTGGTAGAAAATGAAAAAGACCTGGGAGTAATTGTGCAGTCAGATATGAAGTTTTCTGAGCAATGCAGACAGGCTGCTAGGGCAGGTCATGGGGTTTTGTCAATGATATATAGGAATTTTGCTAGCAGGGAAAAGGAGGTGATTGTCCCTCTGTATAAGGCAATGGTCAGGCCACGCCTTGAGTACTGCGTACAGGTCTGGAGGCCTCATTTTAGGAAGGATGTAGATTTGCTTGAGCGTGTACAGAGAAGAGCAACACGATTGGTGAGGGCAATGAAGGGATTCTCTTACCAAGAGAGGCTTAAGTTCTGCAAATTGCAGTGGCTGGAGACTAGGCACCAGCGAGGTGATCTGATTGAGGTCTATAAGGCCTTGAATGGGTTGAGCACGCTGAATTCTGATGGGATCCTTCCACTTGTTCAGATTACGTACCTACGGGGACATAAGTTCAAAGTAAGAAAGGACAGATGTAGAATAGATGTGCGGAAATTTGCCTTTAGCCAGCGGGTGGTTAATTGCTGGAACAAACTTCCATCTGTCGTTGTGGAATTGATAGGTTAAATAAATTTAAGGAGGAACTGGACAGGCGTTTGGAGGGAATGGTGTGTTTTTTTTTTTTTTTTGGCTAATGCTGCATAAGCTCCTACACTTGCTTTCTTGCATCATGTGCCACTACTACTACTACCTTGCGGTAACCAAAAGAGCGCTGTATGACTTTTTAATATTAAAAAAAAGAAAAAAATGTGATGTCACATATTCAGGGTGCTGTTGTTTAGTCCTTGTGCAAGATTGTAGCTCTTTGCGTTGAGTTCATTGAAACCGGACTCTGATATTTAATTATATTTATTTTTGTGTAATTTGATTATTTTCAGTTTTTTCATTTGTATCCGTTTTGTTCGTAGCAGTCTTTCCCTCCCTGTAATTGGGCAAACAGGAGGGAGTATATTAGAGTACTGCTAAATTATCTGTAAATGAAGGCGGGGTTACCATAGATTGGCTGGGACAAACGGAGGGGCGCCTCTGTGGCCAGGTGGGCAGGAGCAGCAGTGCATAGCACCCGCTTCTTGATTAGACCGGGGTTCGAGCCCGTGCCCACCAAATACGGAGGATGTGGAAAGGTCAGGGAATGACCATCGCATATCCCCAGAGCAATATGGCCTTAGTTGCTAATGCTCCTAAAAACCAAATAATAATAAAAAATGGAGAAATGAATGCTGAGTGTGTCTTTTGTGTACCCTGTGAATATATAACAAAAAAAAAAAAAAAAAAAATCTTAAAACGCCCAGTCTGCATGTAGTATGATAGGTGTTTGACTGTGTGTGATGTACTAGACAGGAGTCCCTCCTCCGGATATGACTGCATTCGGATGGGAGTAACCTATCCAGGAAGCCCTCCTACTGCCTTCTGCTGATGCCATGCAGATTTCCTATTAAGGTGGCATGCTGATACTGGTCTGGCTGGTGTGGAACATCAGAGAACTGATAAAAAATTCTTAGATGGCGACCAAAACCCCCATATAGGGCTCCTCTAGCCCTATGACTATTATTCTCCCATTCTCTCACCCAAGGGCCCTCCCCATTTTTTCCTCACTTTTTCCTCTACCACCATAAAAGCTATTACTACTCTTAATTCGCCACCTCGCAGATGGTGAGTTGCCTCTGCAGGGGTGTCCCTCTCTATCCTCTATTATCTTATTTCCTGGTGCAAGCCGCCTCCCTATTATTTCTCTACCTGCCCTCTTTTTCTACAGGACTCAAACTCTCACCCCCGTGCTCATTTCCAATAAATTTTTTGACCCTCCTTGGAAAACTTAGGCTATTAGTATTAGTATTAGTAACGGCCGTATGGTGCAAGAAAGCCTATGGCTTATGCTGCACCAGCCAAAAAAAAAAAAAAAAAAATCCGAACAAAACAATGATAAAAACAAAAATTAAATAAATAAATAAATAATAATATTTAATAAATAAATAAAAATAATAAAATGAAATTAAAAATTAAATAAAAAGGAAATTAATCCTATCATCCTATGCGCTTCCCTTACCCGAAAGTACTATCCAGATGACCTTTGAATTTCCCCAAACTGTCGGCCTCTACCACCCATGAAGGCAACTTATTCCAGTAATTTATAACTCGCTGGCTAAAATAAAACTTCCTGCAGTCCAATCTAAACATTTCCCCGCGTAACTTGAATTTATGTCCCCTAGTTCTAGCATCATTTATAATCTTGAAAATTTTGTCCTCATTCATTTTACTGATGCCTCTCAGAGCCTTAAACACCTCAATCAAATCTCCCCTAAGGTGTCTAGTTTCCAAACTCTGCAACCCACATATTCGAAGTCTTTCTTCATACGGACGCCCTTTTGCCGATCTCACCAGGCGAGTTACCCTTCTTTGCACCCTTTCAAGAAGCTCGATGTCTTTCTTTAGGTGCGGTCTCCATACTTGAACACAGTATTCCAAGTGTGGTCTAACATAGGCCTTATATAATGGGATTATCACGTCCCTATCTCTACTTGCAAAAGTTCGATAGATCATCGATAGGACACCATGGGCCTTCCTTGCAACCTGTTTACAATGCTCAGAGAATTTCATGTCTGACCGTATCGTAACACCCAAGTCCCTTTCCTCCAGTACTGGGTTTAGTTGAACTCCACCAAGTGAATAAGTTATTTTGGGATTACTGTTTCCCAGGTGTAATACCTTACACTTTGTTGGATTAAAGCACAGCTGCCATTTTTCTGACCATTCTTGAAGTCTATCTAGGTCTCTCTGAAGAAGCTCAGCTTGACAGTGATCATTAACTACTCTACCAATTTTAACATCATCTGCAAATTTAGACATCACGCCCTCTATCCCTTCATCAATGTCGTTTATGAAAATTAAAAACAACAGTGGTCCTAATACTGATCCTTGGGGAACCCCACTTCTTACATCAACCCAATCTGAGGAATAGCCATTTATCACAACCCTCTGCCTCCTGCCCTGAAGCCATCCTTCTATCCATCTAAGGATTTTTCCAGTGATTCCAACCTGTTCCAGCTTATAAAGCAACCGCTCATGTGGGACTGAGTCAAAAGCTTTGCTGAAATCTAAATAAACAATGTCGAAATTATTCCCTAAATCCAGCTCGTGAGTGACCCTTTCGAAATAGCGAACCAGATTTGTTAAACATGATTTTCCCTTTACAAAACCATGCTGAGTATCCTTGAGAATTTCAATTCGATCCAAATGATCCTGAATTCCACCCTTGATCAATGCCTCCATGATTTTCCCTACTACTGAAGTCAGACTGACAGGTCGATAATTTCCCACTTCACTTTTAGAGCCACCCTTATGTATGGGAGATACATTTGCACTTTTCCAATCCAAGGGAATCTCCCCAGAGTCTAGTGATGCTCGCATAACCAGCCTCAGTGGTTCAATGCACTCGCTTGCCGCCTCTCTCAAGATTATAGGGTATATTCCATCAACTCCAGGAGCCTTACTAGTCTGTAGGCTTGAAAGTTTTTTCATTAAATAATCTTGCGAAATTTCAATATCATTAATTACATATTTTTTAACTTCGCTCCCACAATTTCCCATTGCCACAAAAGGCTTTTCATTTGTAAATATCGATGCAAAATAACTGTTGAGTTCATCTGCAACGGCAGCTGGTGTATTTATTACTATCCCCTTTCCCTTACGTAAAGGTCCGATCTGGTTTGTCCTGCTCTTCTTGGCATTTATATATGTGAAGAATTCTTTATCCCCCCTCTTTGCTCTGTTTGCTAGTGATTTCTCATAAACTGCCTTTGCCTGTCGAACCTTTTCTGTGGCTCTATTACACATCACCTTGTAGCTGTTATAGGCTTCAGTACTTTTTATTGCTCTGTAACGTTTCCATGCCACCTTTTTCTGCTCAAGTAATGTGGCAACTTCACTATTCATCCAACTTGGAACCCTTCTCGTGGAGTATTTTTTTAATGGTATATACGCATTCAAGGCATCGGTGATTAATGTTTTAAAAGCGTACCACAGTTCAAATGTAGTCATTCTCTGCGCGATATCTACCCAGTTAATAGAGGCCATGTAGTACCTTAAGGCATCGTAATTTCCTTTTCTGAAATTAAAACCCATTCCTTTGCCTTTTACTTCTGCTACCTCTCTCGTCATCATCCACCGTAGAACTCCGTGATCACTTCCTGCTACTGGTTCCTCTACTGTCAGCCCTGTTATGTCATCTGATTCATGTGTGATGATGAGGTCTAAGGATATTCTTTTCTCTAGTACTTTCCCTGACATGTTGATACAAATAACAGTCATCTAGTTGATTTAAAAATTTTGTTCCCCATGTCGAGTTTCCTTCCCATTTACTCCAATCAATTAGAGGCAAATTGAAATCACCCATAATAAGGCATTGACGCTTACTTGCCCATTCCATTTGCATGTAGAGGCTTTTGTCATAGTCTTCACAATCACCTGGTCTGTAGATTACGCCTACTCGCATTGTACCTTTGTTTCCAACTATCTCACACCATACAGACTCTATACTAGCATGTGAAATGTCTGAATCTGGGAAAGCTATCGTCGCACTCAGGCTGCTTCTGATAAGAAGCATTACCCCACCACCCCTTCTATCTACTCTATCCTTCCTAAATACATTATACAAGCCGTACTGAAACTCATCATCCCCAATTTCCGGGTGGCACCACGTCTCCGTAAGCCCTATTATGTCCGCGTTACTTGTTTTAACCAGCAGTTCGAATTCGCTCATTTTATTGACGACACTTCTAACGTTACTGTATAAACAATTAAGATTTACTGTTCTTGTATATTTAACAACCCTAACACAACCCTTGAAGTTTTTTAGGCTCTCTTCCCTGATATTAGCTACCTGCTCACGTGAAACGTCTTTGCCCCCAGAACATCTAGATAATACGTCCAGTTGGGGTAACAGATAAGAACTCTTAAGGTATGTGCAAGAGTTACATTGACCAATATTATCAGATAAACGCGTGTCAGTATTACCCACATCTCCCCTAACTAGCAGTTTCCCTGAGCCTTTAAGGTATCCTCAATAATACTGGCAAAAACCTTTGCACCACCTTTGTTTAAGTGTATCCCGTCTCTACAAAACAAATTCCTTCTACCTACAAGTGTGGGCCATGCTGATAGAAATTTACCCCCTAAAGCCTTGCAGATTCCTTCAAGTCTTGAGTTAATCCACAAGGCTCTTAACATATAATCCCTCCTATCGTGTCTGGGCAGAATTGCAGACACATAGACATTATGGCCTAGCTCGCGACATTTCCTCAGCATGGTCCTGTATTTTTCCAACAAATCGTCAGATTGTGTACGTTTAATATCGTTTGTCCCCACATGAATAATAATATTTTCTTTACCCCCTTTAAAATCTGACAGTCTGTTGGTGACATCATCAATAGTTGCTCCCGGCAGACATACCCTGGTTCTGCTCCACCTATCTTTATTACAAAAAATATTCCCCGTTTCCCTGACAATGGAGTCTCCTAATAAAACAATGTCCTTTCTAACCAGGGTAGTTTGCACTTGGTTTTTCTGTTTTGAGGCTCGAATCGGGTGTGCATCACTTGGTAGATTGCTGGAGTTTTGAGTCCCTGACGAGCTCCCAGAAGCATTATTTTCGAGGGCAAGCACTCGTTTTTTCAGGGACTCAAATTGTTCCATCAGTGCACCAAATTGTAATTTAAGATCGGTGCACTCCTTACATCGATCACAAAGAAAAGAATCCCCAGGTGAGGTAGGATTAGTCACCAGGTCGACCTTGGAAAACATTCCACAGGTTCCACAACGGATTAAATCATGACTCACCCGTAAATCGCCATCTGCTATTTCCGTGTGACTCACGATACCCTGTGACGTGTTTAAGGCAGATCTCGTAACAACCATTATAAAATTAAATAAATATCAATGAAAGTAACTTTAAAAAATTATATCTATAATATTATTAAAATCAAACAGTTACAGGAAAACCTATAACAAAATAATCCAACAATATTTAAATAAATCAAATATTTAAAAGCACTATCCAAAAGTAAACCACTTAACTGAGGAGCCCTGTCTAAGCGCGTCCGCTCACCTCGAATGCCAACGTACTAATGATGCCAGGGTTCGCCCCGTCAGAGACTTAAGCGAACCTACTGCCTAGCCCAGCTCCATTTGGTGAAGGCCGGCCAACGATGGACCTTGGTCTTCCAAGGGCCCAACAGCAAAGAAGCCAGATGAACAACAGACCAACACACATCCCAACACTACTCTACTCAGATTACACTATAATCTACACTTTTCTGGCCTTTACAAAGTCGGTACTGCGTCACGTCACAAAAGATCAACGCGGAGTTAGTTGGGGCCACAGGGCCACAAGACCTGTAACATTATGCACTGTGTACTATGGCGGAGTTGAAATAACGTTCCAGAGCAGCCCTACATAAGATACTATGTATACATATTTTAGTGCTTACGTATCTGCCCACTGACGCTGTTACTGAGGGAATACTACATTTAATGAAAAGGGTGAGTGTATTTAATAAAACAGCCAATCAGCGTATACTGTATTCTTGAAGTAATTCCACAAAAACATTTGTTGCCCCTAAATGTGGGGATTGCCGAAACCAGTTTGTGTTCACCCCGATCAGTTGCTGTGCAATTCAGTGTCATTGTTTTTGACGTATAATAGGTGACTTCACCTTATCTAAACCACAATTAAACCTGTATACTGTATTGTTTCATGAAATGGTGGCCCAAATAAGTTTTGAATCTTGTTAAGTATCTTTCGGTATTCAATTTTTTTTTTTTTTTTTTTTACGGAAACCCCAAACATGAAAGGTATCAAAACCTATAGTACTGTACTTAGTACCGTGCATGGGTTGAAGGGGATGCCGGAAACTTTGCTCTAGTGACTGAACATTGGTTTCACCACTTCAAGCCTCCAATAAGCAAAGTGGCGGTATTGCACTGGTTGATGACAGTCATCTACCACCTATTGTTAGTATTAGAATATATTAGTATTATATTACAGTATTGTATTATTAGTGCTATTTTATATTAGTATTAATAGTGGTACTAGTTAGTAGTACCGTGCATAGGTTCAGGAAGAAGGAGGGATGCCGGAAACTTTGCCCTAGTCATTGAACATGGGTTTCACCATTTCAAGCTTCCAATAAGCAAAGTATCGGTATTGCACCGGTTGATGACAGTCATCTTACACCTAGTATTATTAGTGTTATTTTATATTAGTAAGAGTCACCGCACATATATAAAGTTTTTTCTAAACATGTAATTCTCCGAGTTGATGATAACTGTTCCTTGCAGAAAAACTGATAAAACTTTCTGAAGTTTTCTCTTGAAATTATAAATATTGCATTTAATATTATTTATATATTTCGCTAAGTTTTCAGGGTTTCACAGTTAATTTTCATACAGGAATATTATCTTGCTAGGCTGTTCTGAAATGTAGTCAATAACTTTCTTTAATACTTGAATAATATCCAACTGTGCAACCAGACTAAACAGTTGACCGGCGGCGATGGTATCATGACTTGGGAGATGTTCTCATGGACATCACTGGACTCCTTCATCTCCACTGAACACACCCTCACCTCCAGATCTTACCTTTGCATCGTTTCGGACCACGTTTTGTCTGAAATTTAATTATATGTATTTTTAATTTTTATGTAATTTGATTATTTTCAGTTTGTTCATATCAATCTTTTTTGGTCATGGCAGGTTCTTTCCCTCCCTGTACTTGGGCAAACAGGAGCGGGAGTATATAAGAGTACTGCTAAATTATGTGTAACTGACAGCGAGTTTGCCATTGGTTGGCTGGGATCGCTTTAAATAATAATTAATAATCAATAATAATAAAATTCCCTGGGGTCAAAGTTAACAATGTTCGACTCCCAATTATCACGGAAACCAAATGTTTGGGTGTGATTGTGGACTGTAGACTAAATTTTTTTCTCACTTCTTAATCATGTAACTGCTAAAATTAGAAACTTTACTGGTGTCATCGTGACGGTCTTTAGACCTGACTGGGGTCTCTCGCGTCGGACCATGCAGGTTTATTACAACGCCGTCTTCCCCCCTATGGCAACTTATGCCGCTGGCGCATGGTTCCACAGGGCAAAAATAGTTAAATTTCAAGCAAAACTAGCTAGTATACAGAGAACTATGCTCCTTAGTATGCTAAAAGTATGCAGAACCGTATCTACACCGGCATTACAAGTTTATCGCTGGCACGTTGCCCTTGGACCTACACCTAATATACAGAGGCCTCTGCTTTCGCATTAAGAGACAGATTCCAAGTGAATTTTTGAATATCACCATATATCTTCAAGCAGACGTTAAGCGTGAAAGAGCTAGGTGTTGGAACGAACTTTTAAATACATGGCAAACGCGTTGGGACACCACATCTCTGAGTACTGTCACTAAAGATTTTTTTCCTGAAGTCAAGCAAGAAAATTAATACCTGGTTCTCTATGGATTTGCGCATTTCTTATTTATTAACAGGACACAGATCACTAAATGAGAAATTATATAAATTTAGGTTATCCCAAACTGATCTCTGTGCTTGTGGCAGAATTGAAAATTGGAAACACGTCCTCTAAGAGAGTCAACTGTACAACGACATAAGAGATGGCTTATCTAAGTCAGTTGAAAATTTCTCTCCCGGTCAAGAGTCTCTCTCTTAGTTCAAAACGTTAACGCTTTTCATGCTCTCCAACTGTTTGCACATGATTTCTTTTCTAGAAGACTGTCTCTAACTTCTGACTTAAATAGTGCAACTTCTGTTCTCATGGACACTTCAACAACAACTGCAGCTTCAACTGTACCTACAACAACTACGGTTTCATCGACCATTGCTGCATCTACTTTATCATCAGAAATCAGTGCAAAACCCGAAACAGTGTAAAGTCGGGCTGCAACAACACTATACTTGGAATGAATTCTTATGTATCACCCTCTCTATCTTCTATCTGCTGAGGAGGGACAATCTCCTACCATAAAATGCACTGTCAAGACACCCAGCTTGGCTCCATGGCTACAGAAAAAAAATTATGTATCTATATAGACAGTGATCTGTTTAATGTATAGTGCACAAACTATCCTGTGGTCCCTACTCACAGGATGTTCCCCTCTCTTGTATATATTTACATGTACGACTGTGTATATACTTAGTCTTGTATATGTATTATATGTGATATACGTGTGTGTTTAGTTCAATAATGGTTTTCATAATACGCCCTCCACAATTCTGAGGACTTTTATGAGATGTAAGCCCGTGGAACATGTTTTGTTCCACTGGTACAAGGTTAATATTTATGTAGCTGTATAGATTTAGAGTAGCTGTCTATTAAGAGTTTAGTGTATAAACTGCACTGAGGCCAACTAATCTTATAATGCCTTTCCGGGATGATACTGAAACTTGTTAACGTTTATGATAATTGGCCCTTTTGCTGTCTATGTTATCTTGCATTGGTGTATGTAATTAGTCGAATGTTCTTGCTCAGTTACTATGTATGTAAGCAAGTTTTTTTTTTTTTTTTTTTTTTTTCCTGGCCTTTGACAAAGCTCTGTATCTGTAGAGTGAAACGAGGCGGAGATGAATTAACGTTCCAGGTGCCGCCGAAACAATATAGACATACATAGATACCTTCCCTGGGATCACCGTCCATATTTACCCCATATTTCTGTCTTTTCTCCCCATTAAACCTCCCTCGTCCTACTCTGTCTGTATACTAGCGTACGTCCGACTAGGTCCAAATTTAATTATGACAAAATTCAACTGCCATATTTGGCCCCTTTCAAACTCTAGCTTATCTCCCTTTTTTTTACATAGACCCTAGCCACTGAAATCTCAGAAAACTAGGGAGCAGGGCCTGCCAGAGTAAAAAAAAATTCAAACTTCTGGGTAGCTATTCTGTCTCTGCGGGGCCAGGGCAAAATGTGGGTAACGTTGGGCCTAAGCAGGGGTCCAGCGGCTAAATGGCCAGATGAACAACGATACACAATACTACACATACAAAATCCACATACTTTTAAATCTCTGGCCTTCCCAGCGAACTGGTATACCTACAATGAAAACAACGCGGAGATGGGGTAACCCCTGGTGCCGTTTGACACTAAACACACTACACCTTTTATACCTTTGCTTGCAACTAACTCCCACCACACAAATTCTATGCTGGCATGATACCATCACCCCTTCTAAGTTCCCTGTCTTTCTTAAATACATTATAAATACCGTAGTGGAACGCATCATTCGCAGTTTCCGGTGGCACCACGTTTCTGTTAGCCCTATTACGTCAGCATTAGTTGTCCTAACCTGGAGTTCAAATTCAGCCATTTTATTGACAACACTACTGATATTACTGTAGACACAGTTAAGATTAACTATTCTTCTATAGTTTACTGCCCTGACATACTCGTTGAAGTTATTCAGACTTGTTTCCCTAGCTTTATTTCCCCTCTCATTTGAAATGTTGCTATCCTTAGCAGTAGCGGATTAAGGTCGGTTGAGGCCCCGGGCGCAGAAGAAAATATTGGGCAGGGAAAATAAAAATACATGTTAACCATTTTTTTAAATAAATAAAAAATATTATGTACTATTAATGTTTTATTTCCAATAAAATTTGAATATAATATATGTATAACATAATTAATCATAGCATAATGATAATCACAAAGTTTTGAACTAATAGTTGAACATATTAGTTCAACTAATTTGTTGGGGTTTTGCGTATAAAGTTGGGGTTTTGCGTGGGCCCTTCAGAAGTCGGGGCCCAGGGCACGCGCCCGGTGCGCCCGCCGTTAAATCCGCCTCTGATCCTTAGAACATATTGCCAACATTTGCAGTTTCAGTAACAAAGAACAATTCTCGAGACGAGTTCAAGCATTACCTCGATCCATATCATTAGATAAACGCGGATCAGTATTACCCTCCTCCCTATCTAGTAGTTTCCCTGAACTCTTAAGGTCCAGGAAACTGCTAGAATCCAAGAAAGGAGCGGAATTAATTGATTTTCTAAAGATTAGACAACCGATTCGATTCATAGTAAGGCATTAATTTCTTTGCTCATTTGGAAAATACATAAAAGAATACGAAATTATATTTTAGAGAAAGTTAAAAAAAAATAGCTAAGCAGAGTCCAGAATTATTAATATTCTTACATCAAAATAAGGCTAAAAGAACGCGCAAGATAAGATTGATTAAAAAGAAATGGAAAACCATTGACTTTCAATTGGCAATATTAGTTGGTATTAATATTTTCAACATGATCCAAGGAAGCGAAGCATATACACCAGCCAATAAAAAAAATAAAGAAAGTCCATTTTATCTGCATGTTCTCTCCAATAATTTTTCAAGGAAAAATTATTTTTCTCCCCTTTACGTTTATTCATACTACCCAATTCCAGCACTTGGAGGAAGTTCCAACAATTAATTACCATTTGACTGATTGCTAATTACGTCTGTTTTGGAATCACTTTTTTTTTTTTTTTTCAAATTTAAATTTACGTCCTCTTGTGTCCCGTCTGAGAAAGAGTAAGGATCTGCCAATCGCATTTGCCCAACTCTTCTGCAATTTACAAATCTCCGCTCCCCCAAGGCTTAATTGCTAAGAATATCCTTTTTTAACTCTGACTATTCTTTTTTGCACGTCTGTACTCCCTTCCCAACAGATCTGTCTTTCCTAAAACGAAGTTTCCAAACCTGTATGAAATATTTCAGGTGTGGCCTAATCACTGCCCTGTATTAGTAACCTTTGTCCATGTTGGAAAAATGCCTGTGTCATTGACAGAAATGAGCTCTTCTGGCAACCAGTCTGCACTTTGAGAATTTTTCATGTCGGACTGCACAATTACCTCAAGATCTTTTTTCATATTCCACTACCATCCAAATCGTATATTATTCTGGAATTACTGCAACTCAAATACAGTAATTTGCTTTTCCAGCCCATATGGTCTTAGTTTATCTTCTTGAACTAGTATACTCTGATTGTCTCCTCACCTCTGTATCATCAGTAAACTTAGACATCAAGCTTATTAACATACATTAATAAATATTAAAAACAGTAAGGGCCTAACACCAACTCTGAGGCACCCCACTCATCGCCTTAGCCGTGAAGAGCAGTGACCATTTATAACCACTCTCTGCCTTCTACCAATTAACCATGCCGTTATTGTAGTAAATCTCCCCTAATTTATTTGAACAGATTACATCTTATGAGTTTTAAATTCTTCCATCTATATTTTTATTATCATTAACCCAGAAAATAGTGAGGTGAATTATTAAAAAAGAAGCTTTTGCCATTTTTAATATTAGACTAGGGGGGGCTTCGTTCCCTGCTCGCCCACCCCAGCACACATTTCTACGTAAAATGTAGAGGTATACGGAGTGAGTCAAATCTTTTCTACGTAAAAGACACACCTGTCGACACGCACTGATCGATATCTAATCAGGAAATGACCTATGTAATTATTTACCTGTGCGTTTCTAGTGCTGGGAGTTCTCAAGGTCGATTAAATACCAATATGTAATTATCTACTTGCGTTTACATAGGTCACTTAGGAAAAGGCCTTTTGCTTCGGGTTCCATAATGCATGAGGATTATTGTTGCATCCCAAAGAGCAGGACTAAAGTATTTAATTGAACTATTTACAAACTATACAAATATTTACAAAATACTAAACTGTTTACAAATACTGTATACAATATTCATTAATATAAAAAAAGTTACAATGGAACATCAAATGTTAGACAGGGAATCACGAGGTTGGTAAACGTTATGGAGGCAGTTGTCAATAATTAATTGCATTTAGTGACGTAATTGCATCACCCTCTTCTCCCATTGGTTCGAATAAATATCAATAGGTGGCACTAGAGTAAAATTGATTGGTAACGAAATTTTCTAGTAACGGAAATGACGTTTTGATTAACGAAGAAAGCTGACCGTTTAGATTTTAAATGACGCAAATAACGTCACGTCCTAAATGGCGCTAATGATGCTAACTCAGTCACTAACGTTGATTCAGTAGGGTAATTGATTCAGTAGAGTAAGTTCATACTAAGATCGGAAATTATGTAGTAGTAGTAGTGGTGGCATGTGATGCAAGAAAGCAAATGTATGAGCTTATGCAGCATCAGCCAAAAAAAAAAAAAAAAAAAAATCACACCATTCCCTCCAAATGCCTGTCCAGTTCCTCCTTAAATTTATTCAACCTATCAACTTCCACAACGACAGATGGAAGTTTGTTCCAGCATTTAACCACCCGCTGGCTAAAGGCAAATTTCTGCACATCTATTCTACATCTGTCTTTTCTTAATTTGAATTTATGCCCCCCTTCGGTTCGTAATCTGAACAAGTGGAAGGATCCCATCTGAATTCAGCGTGCTCAACCCATTCAAGGCCTTATACACCTCAATCAGATCACTGCGCAGGTGCCTAGTCTACAGCCACTGCAATTTGCAGAATTTAAGCCTCTCTTGGTAAGAGGATCCCTTCATTCCCTTCACCAATCTTGTTGCCCTTCATTCCCCTCACTAATCTTGGTGACCTTCTCTGTACACGCTCAAGCTACATCCTTCCTAAAATGAGGCCTCCAGACCTATACGCAGTACTCAAGGCGTGGCCTGACCATTGCCTTATACAGAGGGATAATCACCTCCTTTTCCCTGCTAGCAAAATTCCTATATATCATTGACAAAACCCCATGACCTGCCCTGGCAACCTGTCTGCATTGCTCAGAAAACTTCATATCTGCCTGCGCAATTACTCCCAGGTCTTTTTCATTTTCTACCATCTTAAGTGTAGTACCACACAGTTGGTACGTTTCTCTGGGGTTACTTCTACCCATATTCAGTACTTTGCATTTGTCAAGGGTAAACTTCTGTTGCCACTTCTTAGCCCATCTGCTCAAATTATCTAGATCCTGTTGCAGTAGCACACTGCCATTACTGTTATTAACAACCCTGCCAACCTTTGTATCATCTGCAAACTTCGACATTAAGCCTGATATACCTTCATCAATATCATTGATAAATATACAAAACAACAGTGGACCCAACACCGAACCCTGTGGGACTCCACTAATAACATTAGTCCACGTCACTTCCTAAAGGCTGCTAACTTAGTTACTAATGTTGATTCAGTAGAGTAAGCAGCAGGTAGTAATATTATGCAAGAAGAAAAGCTTCAAAGCCACCGAAGAAGCCTCTTGTGTCGAAAAGGAACGAAAAAAAATGCAGACTTTAATAAAATCTCTGCAGATTTTATTAAAGAATATTCTACCAAGATTATTCTTTCACACGTGACCATTTCATTGTTTAAAATTTAAACAGCTTTCATTCAAGAACGCAATAATAAAACAATCACTTCAACAAGCGAGAGAGAGCCAGAGTAGCCCTGTGAAAGCGAAGTTTTTACTGCTCCTGGAATAGACAAGTTTTTTTCTGTTTTATTAGCTTAAATTGGCATATTAACTTATTTGCTAGAGTAGCTTTATATTCGTAGTTAATACTTAGTTTAAAGTTTAACTTAGATAGAGATTTTGTAGGTATTACTTAGTATCCGTAAGGGTATTAAATCCACGTGTTACAAGTTGAGCTCCGCTGTACGAGAAATTTTTTAGCCACATTTAGCCGCTTTATTAACCACTTGTTATATTAAATTATTTTCTATAAGTAGCTTATAGACGTGTCAGGATCCTTAGTTTATTCTGAATTGAGACAGCGAGATTTGGAAGTTAATTAATACTTAAGTGTCTGTAGTTTACCGTTCGTAACTTGCCGCCATTGTTATACGATACGTTATTGTCACTGGTGTGGGTATTATTGCATCAGGCAATCATGTAACCAATTACTGCCTGCAATAAAGATATTCCGAACTAGACAGCGTTAGCTTAGTATAGTATAGTATACAGGGTGTCTCAAAAATATTGGTACAAACGTTTAGGGGAGGTAGGTAACATCTAAAGGAATGTGAATCGCATAGGAACCCGGCACGGGAAAGTAGTAGCACAGGCACAAGAAGCAGAAATGACACAAGACAGTAATTAGTGGCAAACATTTATTTTACATAATATTATCAATGGAGTACGACATGGATGCATTTCATGATGTTACAACAGATGCCGGAAGGTTCCACCATGAGACGCGATGCATGCGTGACACCGACGCATAGTGGATAGGCAGACACGGTCGAACACATCTGGAGTTTCTTTGACAGTAGCAGCAGCGCAGACGAATCTCGCCACGAGATCCATTTCCGTCTCCATAGGCGATTCATGCCCGATAGATTTGACGGCTCCCCACCGAAAGAAATCAAGACTTGATAAATCAGGTGAGCGTGGGGGCCAGGCAACGGGTCCACCATGGCCAATCCATCGACCCCCAAAACGCCTGTTCAAATAGTCACGAACACACCTTCCATAATGGGCAAGTGCCCCGTCATGTTGAAACCAAATGTTGCCTCTCACATTTGCTGGAACATCGTCAAGTAACCCTGGTAGAACTTGTTCAAGAAAGATCCGATATTTAGCGGAGTTCATGCGGGATGGTAACAGGTATGGGCCCATTAAGCAGTCACCGACCATACCTGCCCACATATTTATTGCGAAGCGATGTTGTGCCGCATGGGGGCGCACACCGTGTGGGTTGTCGTGAGCCCACACATGAGCATTGTGCTGATTGAACAAGTCTTCCCGAGTGAAATAAGCCTCATCCGTGAACAAAACATAGGCCGGAAAATTCAAGTTTTGAATACTTTCTTGGGGAAACCACTGCGCAAAAGCCACACGTGCAGGATGATCTTGGGGGAGCAGTAACTGAACCCTTTGGAGATGAAAGGGGTGTAAGGAATCGTCGTGCCAGACACGCTGTACACTGCAGCGAGACACTCCTAAGGCTGAGGCAACGGCACGCGTGCTGCTAGTAGGATTATTCAGGACAGCATTCAACTTTTTTTCTTACATGACGGGAGTTCACATCGAACGCGGTCTGCCCACACTACTCCTGTTACCTCTAAATGACCCATAATCCCACAAATTTTGATGCACACGCGCGCAAACAAACTGTGGTCCGGTACATGTCTGTCTGGGAAGCGTTCTCCATGAATTCGTTGAGCGGCTCGTCCATTGCCCTCTGACAATCCATACACAAGGTGCATGTCTGCCAGCTCACAGTTCGTATATCGATGCATGCTCTTCGTGCGGCGACTACTGCTTGAATGAGTAAACCAGAAAATTTCTCTCTCGCGAACTGATGAACAGCGCCATGTACCGACTTACGGTGACGTTTCCGGTTATGGGTTCCTATGCGATTCACATTCCTTTAGATGTTACCTATCTCCCCTAAACGTTTGTACCAATATTTTTGAGATACCCTGTATAATATTGTCAATTAATGAGTAAAATTTATTAATCTTGTTAAACTTCATTGTCAATTAAACTGTACTTTTTAACTAAATACATATAACGACTTAGATTTTACAAACGTAACATAATTCATTAATACATAACTTGATACGGAAGTTATATAAACGGAACTCGTAGATAATACTCGATACTGAATATATTTATAGCGTTATAACTGTGTTGGGATACAAGTTTAGGGTTTTAATTTATTTTGTACTGAAATTGAAATTTTACTGAAATTAAATTGAAATCATGACTCAGAATTAGCAGCAAAGCAAAAGGCTCAAGCTAATGGGAGTGCTGTAGCTCAGGGGAGAACTGAGGGGTGGGGGAGTTGCCCTCTGAATCACAGCCTTTTAAAATGCACTGCTTGCTTGTTGTTTGTGGAGCAATCGGGATGGGACATGATATTGGCTTGGGGGATGTCTTTGTGTGTGCACGATGTAAGGAGTGTAAGAAAATCAGGCGACAACTCAGCGTTGTTATGAGCCTATATGAGAGCTTGAAGGACAGGGTGGATGCCCTCGAAGGATCTAAATTGAGGGGTCCATCAAGCTCTCAGCTGCCCACATCAACGCCAGAGCTTGCACTTGGTCATCACGCAACCCAGCGGCAAAACCCTAGGCAGAATGCGGTAGTCCCACAGGAACTTGTAGTTGTTGGTGACTATTGTCAGGGAAACGGGGAACATGGTATGTAAAAAGGATAGGTGGAACAGGACCACGGTATATCTACCAGGGGCAAAGGTTGATGACGTTGTAGATCGGATAACATCCTTTAAGGGCACAAAAGGTGATATAGTTGTACACGTTGGCACTAATGATATTACGAGTAGGAGACCGGCGGAATTACTTAACAAGTACAGGTCACTGTTGAAAAAAAGCCGTGAATTAGGGTTGGATTTGAAACTGTCTGCAATTCTGCCCAAACACGATAGGAGGGAGTATATGATGAGAGCCTTGTCGATCAATTCGGCCCTGGAAAGATTGTGCAAGGCTCAAGGGGTAGAATTTTTTTCTACCTGGTCTGTACTTGTTAACAGGGGAGACTGCTTCTACAGGGATGGGATACACTTAAATAGAAAAGGTAGTTAAGAATAGGAACAGGTGCATGTATACTTGTGTGTACACCAATGTTAGGAGTTTGGTAAATAAATTTGATGAATTTGAGGTATTGCTCAAAACATCAAAGGCTAATATTGTTGGGATATCAGAGACGTGGTGTCACACAGATATAAGGAATGCAGAACTGGCATTACTGGCATTTAGGGAGTACAGTGTGTACAGAAAGGATAGGAAGGGAGGAGGGATTATGCTATTAGTTAAAAAACACATCAAATCCAAGGAAGTGAAGCCAGTCGACATCGCTGGACAGTGCAGTATCGAGTCAGTTTGGTGTGACATAACCATTGGGAGATCAAAACTGAGAGTAGGAGTGTGCTATAGGCCTAATGATTGTGATGAAGTATAATAAGAAACTGTACAGGGAAATAGAGTTGGCCAGTAAATCAGAGAGTCTTATAATGGGGGATTTTAATTTTCCAGATATTGACTGGAATTTGTGGGTTGGTCACTCACACACCAGCAAGGCTTTTGTGGATTTATTGGATGATTGTTTTCTACATCAGCATGTTCGGGAGGGAACTAGAGGGAGTAATACTCTTGATCTGATTATCAGTAGTGATTCGTCATGCATTAAGAATCTGCAGATAAAAGAACCACTAGGTGGCAGTGATCACAGTGTGCTGAAGAGGGATTTACTCAAAGAGGTAACAAACATCAGGGGTAAAGGGAAGGGTTATTGCCTTCGTAAAGGCGACTACGATGGACTGAGACAGTATTTAAATTCTATACAGTGGGACCAACTGATGGTGTTACCAACAGAAAATTCAAAATGGGAAGCATTCTAAGAACTTATCTTGGAAGCTACTAGACTTTACATGCCAACTAAGAAATATTTTTCAAGGTTTAGGCCTAAATGGATGTTAGATGAACTAATGAGACATATGGCAGAGAAGAAAAATGCATGGGATACATATAAATTAATGGGTGACATGGAAGCCTATGATAGATATAAGCTGGTCTGTAACCAAGTCACAAAGGAGATTAGGCAGATTATGAGAAATCCTTGGCAAAGGATGCAAAGAAAAACAGAAAAGAGTTCTTTACCTATTTAAACTCTAGAAGGAAAGGATGAATCAGATTGGTCCACTGGATATTGATGGTTCAACAGTTGAGGATCCTGCACAGGTGGCTAACAAACTAAACGAGTATTTTGCATCTACATTCACACATGAGGAGTTATTCAGGAAGGGGAATGTCGTAGGTGAAGTAAACATTGGCAGTGAGCTAGATGGTTTTGTAATAACTGAGAGGAAAGTGGAGGAGAAATTGTTGAGGATAAACATAAAAAAGGCACCCGGGGTGGATGGGATCTATCCAATTATATTAAAGGAGGCCACAAAGGAAGTAAGCAAACTCTTAGCCATAATTATGAGAGCTTCTTTGGACTCAGGGGAAGTACCCATAGACTGGAGATGTCAAAATGTGACCCCAATTCACAAAGGAGGACAAAGGCTGACACAAGTAATTATGGACTTGTGAGTTTAACTTCTGTTCCAGGAAAATTAATGGAGGTACTGGTTAAAGAAACACTGCAGGATCATCTAGACAAGACTTCAGTTATAGCTCGGACATAGCATGGTTTTGTTAAGGGAAAGTCTTGCCTGACCAATTTGATTGGATACTATGATGCAGTCAAAAAAGAACTGGATACAGGGAATAACTTTAATATTATATATTTGGATCTTAGAAAGGCTTTTGATACTGTTGCACATGGAAAACTGCTGCACAAATTGGAGCAGTGTGGCATTGGAGGCAAATTGCTGCTATGGATAAAGGGATGGTTTAGGGGAAAAAGACAGAGAGTGGTAATCAATGGACACTGCCCTTCGTGGACTAATATTATTAGTGGAGTCCCTCAGGGTTCAGTGTTGGGTCCATTGTTGTTCTCTGTATTTATAAACGATATTGATGATGGTATATCAAGCTTAATGTCCAAGTTTGCAGACGATACAAAGGTTGGCAGGGTTGTTAAGGACACTCCTGCCGCTATGCTGCTACAACAGGATCTGATAAGTTTGAGCAGATGGGCTTAGAGGTGGCAAATGAAGTTTAACATTGACAAATGTAAAGTACCAGATATGGGAAACAGTAATCCCAGAGCAACGTATCAACTCTGTGGTACTACACTGACAGTGGTAGAGAATGAAAAGGACTTGGGGGTAATTGTGCAGGCAGATATGAAGTTTTCTGAGCAGTGCAGACGGGCTGCATGAGTAGCTCATGGTGTCTTGTCAATGATACACAGGAATTTTTCTAGCAGGGATAAGGATGTGATTATTCCTTTGTATACGGCAATGGTCAGGCCACACCTTGCGTACTGTATACTGGTCTGGAGGTCTAATTTTAAGAAGGATGTAGAGCTGCTGGAGCGAGTACAGAGAAGGGCCACAAGATTAGTGAATGGAACAAAGGGTTGCTCTTACGAAGAAAGGCTTAAGTCTAGTCTCCAGTCAGTGTCTGGAGACTAGGCACCGGCGAGGTGATTTGATAGAGGTGTATAAAGCCTTGAATGGTTTGAGTATGCTCAATGCCGATGGGATTCTTCCTCTTGCTCAGAATAATCACCTGAGAGGGCATAAATTCGAATTCAGGAAAGACAGATGTAGGATAGATGTGCGGAAATTTTCCTTTAGCCAGCGGGTAGTTGGTTGGTGGAACAGACGTCCATCCCTTGTTGTGGAAGTTGATAGCCTAAATAAATTTAAGGCTCAGCTGGACAGGTATTTCGAACGGAGGGGTGAAATTGGAGGGTATTTTTTTAGTTTTATTTTTGACTGATGCTGCATAAGCTTGCTTTCATGCATCATATGCCTCTACTAATGCTAATGCTAACAAACAATAACTTCTTGCAGTAGTTTTTGGTTATGACGTCATACTAGTCTACAAATGGATTTTGCTAACTATTGAATTGTAAAAATACTTATAAAAGTTTTTCGAAGATGGCTAAAACTCCAGCTGAGGGAAATACAGAGAAGTATGCAAGAATAAAAGCTTCAAAGCCACCGAAGAAGCTTCCCATGTCGACAATAGAACGAATTGAAAAATATATCGAACGAAAAAAAATGCAGAATTTAGTAAAATCTGCTTCTCAAGATTTTGATCAACATCAACCTTCTACATTGACTTCTGATCAAGAAACTGGATAGTCGACATCACGAAATTATATTCAAGAATTTCCTGAAGATTTCTATCCAGAAGATTTGAGTTCAAATGAATTACCTGAGGATTTTCAATTGATTCCTGAACCGTCTAGACAGAGTATACTGCAACAATCAACGTCGACTTTGAGGGTCCTGCTAGAACGAAGGCTCGTCGGTTTGCTATGCCAGGGGAAATCGATTTAGAACCCGTACCGATCGCAAGAAGTACAGTGTTTCGTAGAATAACAACAGAACAATCTCTGCTAAACGAAATCATTTTCCACTAATATCGGCTTGTGCTATTACAATCCATAAATCTCAGTGAGGTACTTTCGATTCCGTAGTTTGTGAATACTAGAAATATCACGAACAACAACTACGTAGTTTATGTTGCATTATTTCAAGTTACCGATATCATCGATCTTTACATTATTGCTGCAAATGGAGACAAGAAATTATATCATGGACTGAGAAACGCTACATCCACTCTTGCACTTAAAGCTGAAATGACCAAGTTGTCGAATAATCCTCTATTTAGCATGGAAGATGCTTTATACGAGTTCATCAGTAAACGACAAGGTCTTTCCATTCTAACGTTAAATTGTCACAGTTTACATGCTCACAGTGACGATCTCACTGATGCAGTCACATAACAATCCAATTTGCTTCTACTTTCTGAAACGTGTCTAAATAAAGAAGTAAGCATAACTAACTTCGATTGCGTGGTTCATTTCAAACGAAAAGATCAACAACCTGGTGGTGTAGCAGTTTATCATAATAGAGAAAATCGTACTCATGTTGTTACTTCTCATATGTTACTTCTCATACTCTTGATCTGATTATCAGTAGTGATTCTTCATGCATTAGGAATCTGCAGATAAAGGAACCACTGGGTGGCAGTGATCACAGTGTGCTGAAGTGGGATTTACTCAAGGAGGTAACTACCATCAGAAGTAAAGGGAAGGGTTTTTGCTTTCGTAAAGGCGACTATGATGGTCTGAGACAGTATTTAAATTCTATACAGTGGGACCAACTGATGATGTTACCAACAGCAAATTCAAAATGGGAAGCATTCAAGGAACTAATCTTGGAAGCTACCAGGCTTTACATACCAACCAAGAAATATTGTTCAAGGTTCAGGCCTAAATGGTTGTCAGATGAACTAATGAGACATATGGCAGAGAAGAAAAATGCATGGGATACATACAAATTAATGGGTGACATGGAAGCCTATGATAGATATAAGTTGGTCTGTAACCAAGTCACAAAGGAGATTAGGCAGGCAAAGGCAGATTATGAGAAATCCTTGGCAAAGGACGCAAAGAAAAACAGAAAAGAGTTCTTTACTTATTTAAACTCAAGAAGGAAAGGGATGAATCAGATTGGTCCACTGGATGTTGATGGTTCAACAGTTGAGGATCCAGCTCAGGTGGCTAACAATCTAAACGAGTATTTTGCATCTACATTCACACATGAGGAGTTATTCAGGAAGGGGAATGTCGTAGGTGAAGTAAACATTGGCAGTGAGCTAGATTATTTTCTAATAACTGAGAGGAAAGTGGAGGAGAAATTGTTGAGGATAAACATAAAAAAGGCACCCGGGGTGGATGGGATCTATCCAGTTATATTAAAGGAGGTAGCAAAGGAAGTAAGCAAACCCCTAGCCATAATTATGAGAGCTTCTTTGGACTCAGGGGAGGTACCCATGGATTGGAGATGTGCAAATGTAACCCCAATTCACAAAGGAGGATCAAAGGCTGACACAAGTAATTATAGACCTGTTAGTTTAACTTCGGTTCCAGGAAAATTAATGGAGGCACTGGTTAAAGAAGCACTGCAGGCTCATCTGGACAAGAATTCAGTTATAGCTCAGACACAGCATGGTTTTGTTAAGGGCAGGTCTTGTCTGACCAATTTGATTGGATACTATGATGTAGTCACAAAAGAACTGGATGCAGGGAATAACTTTGATATTATATATTTGGATCTTAGAAAGGCTTTTGATACTGTTGCGCATGGAAGACTGCTGCACAAATTGGAGAAGTGTGGCATTGGAGGCAAATTGCTGCAATGGATAAAGGGACGGTTGAGTGGCAGAAGACAGAGAGTGGTAATCAATGGACACTGCTTAACGTGGACTAATGTTATTAGTGGAGTTCCTCAGGGTTCAGTGTTGGGTCCATTGTTGTTTTCTGTATTTATAAATGATATTGATGATGGTGTATCAGGCTTAATGTCCAAGTTTGCAGACGATACCAAGGTTGGCAAGATTGTTAAGGACACTACTGATACTATGCTGCTGGAACAGGATCTGGAAAGGTTGAGCAGATGGGCTGAGAGGTGGCAAATGAAGTTTAACATTGACAAATGTAAAGTACTACATATGGGAAACAGTAACCCCAGATCAACGTATCAACTCTGTGGTACTACGCTGACAGTGGTAGAGAATGAAAAGGACCTGGGGGTAATTGTGCAGGCAGATATGAAGTTCTCTGAGCAGTGCAGACGAGCTGCAAGAGTAGCTCATGGTGTCTTGTCAATGATATACAGGAATTTTTCTAGCAAGGGCAGGGATGTGATTATTCCCTTGTATAAGGCATTGGTCAGGCCACACCTTGAGTACTGTATACAGGTCTGGAGGCCTCATTTCAAGAAGGATGTAGAGCTGCTGGAACGAGTACAGAGAAGGGCAACAAGATTAGTGAATGGAACAAAGGGTTGCTCTTACGAAGAAAGGCTTAAGTTTTGCAAATTACAGAGCCTGGAGACTAGGCATCGGCGAGGTGATCTGATAGAGGTGTATAAGGCTTTGAATGGCTTGAGCATGCTCAATGCCGATGGAATTCTTCCTCTTGCTGAGAATAATCACCTGAGAGGGCATAAATTCATATTGAGGAAGGACGGATGTCGGATAAATGTGCGGAAATTTGCCTTTAGCCAGCGGGCAGTTGGTTTGTGGAATAGACTCCCATCGCTTGTTGTTGAAGTTGATAGCCTAAACAAATTTAAGGCTCAGCTGGACAGGTATTTCGAACGAACGGAGGGGTGAAATGGGAGTAGTGGTTGTTTTTTTTTTTTTTTTTTTTTTTTTTGGCTGATGCTGAATAAGCTTGCTTTCTTGCATCATATGCCTCTACTAATGCTAATGCTAATGAAAGTGGTTTATCGACAAACTGTTGCAAATCCGTGAGGGATAGACCTGTTGGAGTCATTTGAATGCCTTCTTCCTGATGTTCAAACGATATTGCCGGTAGTCATTTACATTTCACCTAACCGAAAGATCGAACACATCAATTGAATTCATCCATTTCGTTTTATTTCCTTACACGATTGAAGGTGCTGCATTGCTACAACAATTTTATCGCCAACAAATGCGACCGAATACCAATGATACATAGTGGAGATTTCAACGTTAATTTTGCAGATTCGCAATTCAAACCTTTGACTGATTTCTTAGAAAATAAATTTCAACTAATGTTAAATACTTCTAGATCTGTATCGACTGCTAATCATGGAACTATAATTGATGCTGTGTTTCAAAGACATTTACACCCTTTACAATCTCAAGTGTATGTGTCTTATTTTAGCTATCACAAACTCATTGTAAGTCAACTGCCTATTGAACAACATGTATTGCAACCTCAAATTCATGAAACTGCCGAAAAGAAAAAAAATAAATAAAATAAATGCTTTAAAATGTTAAACGTGGTCGGATTCTTTCATATTGAACCCCTTTAACCTCGTCCAAGCCAAGGATGTTTTTACATCAAATAAAGCATCTTTCGTGTGTACAGGGTACACACGGTGTTTTTTTTTTTTTTTTTTTTTTTTATGTATAAAGAGATTAGTAAGACTAGCAGCCATTGCGTTATAATTAACGCCATTGCCTGAAAGACTCCGAATCGGCTGAAAATTGTGCACTTTGTTCCAGCAGCTTCTTTATTGTATAAAATTGATCGGTAGTACTTCTGTGAAATATAGTTTCACCACGACGTCTAACTCTGGAGCATACTACTACAAAGCAAATTTTATATGCTTTAATTGGCGTACCTGCAGACTTTTTTTTTTTTTTTTTTTGCAGACACGGCAATTTCAAGCATATAAAATTTCCTATTTCGTACATTACATAGGTGCATCTTGGAATCTAACCTTTTGAATAGCTCTCTCTCTCATTCCCACCCGACATTGGACCAATCGATGACTTACGAAAGTCCATTGTTTCTTATTTTTCTTGGTTCTTCACGTTTTAAGTGCTTTAATTTTATTTTATCAACATTGACAATTCACTTTGAAGAAAAGTGCATTTTGTTGTCAGGGTATTCGGAGGTACTGTACTTTTAAGATCCCTTTAATTTTCTTGCTTTTAATTTTACTTTAATTTTATCTTTCTAATATGTCAAGCCTTTTGTTTGAGAGAACTTTCGTACACATATACAGAAAGGTTTTGCGAATTCCCTTATTGATTTATAGATTTTTTGAAATTTCCGCTTTTTCTTTTAAAATTTACACCCTATTCAAAAGTACTTTTAAGTTTGCTTCAAGGAAAACATCAATATTTTCGTCGACGATATTTTACATATAAAAATAACCATTAAATATGAAAGGGAGGTTATTTACCCTGATACAGAACATCAAAGAAAATGGAAACGTCACGACGATCACCAGCATTGAGAGTATAGTGAGAATCCATCCACAAAACCCGATGTCGTTGTCCGAAGTGTCAGCTTTAGAAAAGAAAAGTCAATATTAGAACATTCATTTTATAATTAAATAGCATAGAAGTAGTTGTGGCATATGATTTAATTTCGAATCGAATTTGTTCCTAATCCTTCAATTAGGAATCAGAGGATTCAGAAGGAGCTAGACTAATATACTAATTAATTACTAGAAAATGTGCATGTTGATATCTGTTCGTCCACGTCATTTGTCTTCATAAATTGCTAATCGTCTTACGTCTTACTCTGTCAAACATTGATTCCCTGAGGAACATGTTTCCAGCCAATTGTCTTCGGATCTTCAATAAATTTAGGATCCACCCTGATAGGTTCTGTGAAGACAAGCCCTACAGGAAGGAAATCCTCAAGAACTGTTACCAGATTATGAACTTATAATACTCCCCTTCTCCTGGACAGACTTTTATTTATTTTTTTTTTATTTTTAACTTGCCTATTTGTATATGGCAAAGACTTGCTGTTTTCATGTAATCATGTATATTACTGTATATTTTGTACATTATTGTTTATTTAACCCTGTAAAAGTCTCGGGTCGAGCACGAATGTACCCTTGTTTATTGTACATTGTGTTCCTCGCACCTTAGTCTGTATTCACACCCTTCTGGCACAGAGCCGTCCCTGGGTGACCCAAGGTTTCTTGGGAAATAAACTGATTTTAATAATAATAATAATAATCACTCTCGTGCATCTGTTTTGTAGCATTTCCAGTCTCATTTTTGCTTTCCATTCCTTATACAACGCCACTCTGACTCAGTACTTTGGCAAATATTAGAAGATCTGCAAAAGTCTTCACATTACAAAGGTAGTTGCAATGGTGAAATTAGAAATTAAGATCTGTAAAATTACTTCTGTGACGGTAAAAATTTATGCAATCCATAATTAAGGACAGTACAACCCTAGATGTTTTTATCGCCCTCGGCGAGAGGGTTTCAGTTCCAAGGGGAAGCAGAACCACTCCATTAGGACGATACTCTCATCTTTCAACATATTGTTCAGCAGCTATGCCCTATGGGGTTGAGCAATGTCGTCTATCAGAACAAATTCTTTGCACACAGCACCATAATAGGAATAGACTGAGTCGCAGATCTCGTCTCTATGTGTGTAGTCAGGGTACCACACTTAATGATATTGAAAGCTATATTATTATATTATATCTCCCTGATGGGGATTCCATCCCGTAACGGTTACTGGAACGAAGTGCACAGAGTGGTTGTTATGTCTGGCGTTAATGTTGGTTGAGAAATTCTCTGACTGTCCCACAGGCGGCCAGGATTGCGATTTTCTGGAGTTCCTTGTAGGTGTTCTCTGAGAGACCTATTGCTGTTAAGCTGTTATGTAGGGTCTTTGGCACCATACCGGTGGTTTACACGATGATCGGGATGGTCGTTACTTGTTGCATATGCCACATTTCTTTGTCCCGTCTTAGGTCCGTGTACTCCCTAATATTTTCCTCGTGGGTTTTCTGGAGGTTGGAGTGTTGGGCACCGCTATGTCGATTAGATAGGAAGCCTTTTTCATTCTTGCCGATAAGGGCTATGTCTAGCCTGTTGTGCGGAATTGTCTAGTCCTTAATTATGGCGCCGTCCCAGTCAGCTTGTGGCTTGGGATCTCTAGTATTGCCTGGGGTTCGTACTCGTAATAAGGTACACTTTCTTTGATCATCTAGAAATATATATAGGAATATATATATTTCTATAGTCAATGATATATAGGAATTTTGCTAGCAGGGAAAAGGAGGTGATTGTCCCTCTGTATAAGGCAATGGTCAGGCCACGCCTTGAGTACTGCGTACAGGTCTGGAGGCCTCATTTTAGGAAGGATGTAGATTTGCTTGAGCGTGTACAGAGAAGAGCAACACGATTGGTGAGGGGAATGAAGGGATCCTCTTACCAAGAGAGGCTTAAGTTCTGCAAATTGCAGTGGCTGGAGACTAGGCACCTGCGTGGTGATCTGATTGAGGTCTATAAGGCCTTGAATGGGTTGAGCACGCTGAATTCTGATGGGATCCTCCCACTTGTTCAGAATACGAACCTACGGGGACATAAGTTCAAATTAAGAAAGGATAGATGTAGAATAGATGTGCGGAAATTTGCCTTTAGCCAGCGGGTGGTTAATTGCTGGAACAAACTTCCATCTGTCGTTGTGGAAGTTGATAGGTTAAATAAATTTAAGGAAGAACTGGACAGGCAATTGGAGGGTATGGTGTGATTTTTTTTTTTTTTTTTTTGGCTGATGCTGCATAAGCTCCTACACCGCTTTCTTGCATCAAGTGCCACTACTACTACTACTACTACTACTACTACTATCTGGTATTTCCTCACTAGCTTCTGATGTATTATCCTGGCTGCCAGGTCGTGTCCATTCTCCGTCTGGTTGTACTCAGAAATGATCCAACACGTCATTAGCATTAGCAAAGGCACATGATGCAAGAAAGAAAGCTTATATAGCATCAGCCAAAAAAAAAAAAAAAACCCTTATTTCACCCATCCACTCACTCCAAATGTTTGTCAAGTTCTGCCTTGAATCTATTTAAGCTATCAACTTCTACAACGACAGATGGAAGTTTGTTCCAGCAATCAACCACCCGCTGGCTAAAGGCAAACTTCTGCATATCTATCCTACAACCGTCTTCCTCAATTTCAATTTATGCCCTCTCAGGTGATTATTCTGAGCAAGAGGAAGAATCCCATCAGCATTGAGCATGCTCAAACCATTCAAGGCTTTATACACCTCAATCAGATCACCTCCCAGGTGCCTAGTCTCCAGACACTGTAATTAGCAAAACTTAAGCTCTTCTTTGTAAGAGCAACCCTTTGTTCCATTCACTAATCTTGTTGCCCCTCTCTGTACTCGTTCCAACAGCGCTACATCTTTCTTAAAATGAGGCCTCCAGACCTGTATACAGTACTCAAGGTGTGGCCTGACCATTGCCTTATACAAGGGGACAATCACCTCCTTATCCCTGCTAGAAATATTCCTGTTTATCATTGACAAGACACCATGAGCTACACTTGCAGACCGTCTGCACTGATCAGAAAACTTAATATCTGCCTGCAAAATTACCCCCAGGTCCTTTTCATTCTCTACCACTGTCAGTGTGGTACCACAGAGTTGATACGTTACTCTGGGATTACTGCTTCCCATATGTAGTATTTTACATTTGTCAATGTTAAACTTCATTTGCCACCTCTCAGCTCATATTCTCAACTTTTCTAGAACCTGTTGCAGCAGTCTACTGTCATTAGTGTCATTAACAACCTTGCCAACCTTCGTATCGTCTGCAAACTTGGACATTAAGCTTTGATATACCGTCATCAATATCATTTATAAATACAGAAAGCAACAATGGACCGAACGCTGAATCCTGAGGGACTCCACTAATAACATTAGTCCACGAAGAGCAGTGTCCATTGATTACCACTCTGTCTTCTCCCACTCAACCATCCCTTTATCCATAGCAGCAATTTGCCTCCAATGCCGCACTGCTCCAATTTGTGCAGCAGTCTTCCAGGTGCAACAGTATCAAAGGCTTTTATAAGATCAAAATATATGATATCAAAGTTATTCTTTGCATCCAGGTCCTTTGTGACTACATCATAGTATCCAATCATATTATTCAGACAAGGCTTCCCCTTAACAAACACATGCTGTGTCTCAGCTATAACGGAAGTCTTGTCTAGATAATCCTGCAATGCTTCTTTAACTAGTGCCTCCATTAATTTCCCTGGAACAGAAGTTAAACTAACAGGTCTGTAATTACCTGTGTCTCCCTTTGATCCTCCTTTGTGGATTGGGGTCACATTTGCACATCTCCAGTCTATGGGTACCTCCCCTGAGTCCAAGGAAGCTCTCATAATTATGACTAAGGGTTTGCTTTCTTCCTTTGCCGCCTCCTTTAATATAACGAGAGATTCCATCCACCCCAGGTGCCTTTCTTGTGTTTATCTTCAACAATTTCTCCTCCACTTTACTCTCAGTTATTACACGATTATCTAGCTTACTGCCAGAGTTGAATACACCTCTGGCATTCCCCTCCCTGAATAACACCTCATGTGTGAATGTTGATGCGAAATATTAATTCAGTTTGTTAGCTACCTGAGCAGGATCATCAACGGTCGAACTATCGCTATCAAGTGGACCAATCTGATTCATCCCCTTCCTCTTAGAGTTTACATAAGTAAAGAACTCTTTGCTGTTTTTCTTTGCATCCTTTTCCAAAGATTTCTCGTAATCTGCCTTCGCCTGCCTAACCTCCTTTGTAACTTGGTTACAGACCAGCTTATATCTATCATAGGCTTCTGTGTCACATGTTAATTTATATGTATCCTATGCATTTTTCTTCTCTGTCACATGTCTCAAAACATCAAAGGCAGATATTGTTGGGATATCAGAGACGTGGTGTCACACAGATATAAGGGATGCAGAACTGCAGTTTGGGGAGTACAACGTCTACAGAAAGGATAGACAGGATAGGAAGGGGGGAGGGGTTATGCTATTAGTTAAGAAACACATAAAAACCAAGGAAGTGAAGCCAGTCGACATCGCTGGACAGTGCAGTGTTGAGTCAGTTTGGTGTGACATAAGCATTGGGAGATCAAAATTGAGAGTAGGAGTGTGCTATAGGCCTAATGACTCTGATGAGTATAATAAGGAACTGTACAGGGAAATAGAGTGGGCCAGTAAATCAGAGAGTCTTATAATGGGAGATTTTAATTTCCCAGATATTGACTGGAATTTGGGGGCTGGTTACTCACGCACTAGCAGAGCTTTTGTGGATTTATTGGATGATTGTTTTCTACATCAGCATGTTCGGGAGGCAACTAGAGGGAGTAATACTCTTGATTTGATTATCAGCAGTGATTCTTCATGCATTAAGAATCTGCAGATAAATGAACCACTAGGTGGCAGTGATCACAGTGTGCTGAAGTGGGATTTACTCAAAGAGGTAACTACCATTAGGGGAAAAGGGAAGGGTTATTGCTTCCGTAAAGGCGACTACGATGGACTGAGACAGTATTTAAATTCTATACAGTGGGACCAACTGATGATGTTACCAACAGCAAATTCAAAATGGGAAGCATTCAAAGAACTTATCTTGGAAGCTACTAGGCTTTACATACCAACTAAGAAATATTGTTCAAGGTTTAGGCCAAAATGGATGTCAGATGAACTAATGAGGCATATGGCAGAGAAGAAAAATGCATGGGATACTTACAAATTAACACAAGACACAGAAGCCTATGATAGATACAAGTTGATATGCAACCAAGTTACAAAGGAGGTTAGGCAGGCGAAGGCAGATTACGAGAAATCCTTGGCAAGGGATGCAAAGAAAAACAGCAAAGAGTTCTTTACTTATGTAAACTCTAGAAGGAAGGGGATGAATCAGATTGGTCCACTTGATATTGATGGGTCAACTGTTGATGATCCTGCTCAGGTAGCTAACAAACTAAATGAATATTTTGCATCGACATTCACACATGAGGAGTTATTCAGCAAAGGGAATACCAGAGGTGTATTCAACTCTAGCAGTAAGCTACAGAATCTTGAAATAACTGGGAGTAAAGTGGAGGAGAAACTGTTGAAGATAAACACCAGAAAGGCAGCCGGGGTGGATGGGATCTATCCAGTTATATTAAAGGAGGCAGCAAAGGAAGTAAGCAAACCCTTAGCCATAATTATGAGAGCTTCCTTGGACTCAGGGGAGGTACCCATAGACTGGAAATGTGCAAATGTGACCCCAATTCACAAAGGAGGATCAAAGGCTGACACAAGTAATTATAGACCTGTGAGCTTAACTTCTGTTCCTGGAAAATTAATGGAGGCACTGGTTAAAGAAGCACTGCAGGATCATTTAGACAAGACTTCAGTTATAGCTCAGACACAGCATGGTTTTGTTAAGGGGAAGTCTTGCCTGACCAACTTGATTGGATACTATGATGCAGTCACAAAAGAACTGGATGCAGGTAATAACTTTGATATTATATACTTGGATCTTAGAAAGGCTTTTGATACTGTTGCACATGGAAGACTGCTACACAAATTGGAGCAGTGTGACATTGGAGGCAAATTGCTGCTATGGATAAAGGGGTGGTTGAGGGGGAGAAGACAGAGAGTGGTAATCAATGGACACTGCTCATCGTGGATTAATGTTATTAGTGGAGTCCCTCAGGGCTCAGTGTTGGGTCCATTGTTGTTTTCTGTATTTATAAATGATATTGATGATGGTATATCAAGCTTAATGTCCAAGTTTGCAGATGATACAAAGGTTGGCAGGGTTGTCAAGGACACTACTGACACTATGCTGCTGCAACAGGATCTGGAAAGGTTGAGCAGATGGGCTGAGAGGTGGCAAATGAAGTTTAACATTGACAAATGTAAAGTACTACACATGGGAAACAGCAACCCCAGAGCAACGTATCAACTCTGTGGTACTACACTGACAGTGGTAGAGAATGAAAGGGACTTGGGGGTGATTGTGCAGGCAGATATGAAGTTCTCTGAGCAGTGCAGACGGGCTGCAAGAGTAGCTCATGGAGTATTGTCAATGATATACAGGAATTTTTCCAGCAGGGATAAGGAGGTGATTATTCCATTGTATAAGGCAATGGTCAGGCCACACCTAGAGTACTGTATACAGGTCTGGAGGCCTCATTTCAAGAAGGATGTAGAGCTGCTGGAACGAGTACAGAGAAGGGCAACAAGATTAGTGAATGGAACAAAGGGGTGCTCTTACGAAGAAAGGCTTAAGTTTTGCAAATTACAGTGTCTGGAGACTAGGCACCAGCGAGGTGATCTGATAGAGGTGTATAAAGCCTTGAATGGTTTAAGCATGCTCAATGCTGATGGGATTCTTCCTCTAGCTCAGAAAAATCACCTGAGAGGGCATAAATTCAAATTGAGGAAAGACAGATGTAGGATAGACGTGCGGAAATTTGCCTTTAGCCAGCGGGTGGTTGGTAGGTGGAACAGACTTCCATTCTTTGTCGTGGAAGTTGATAGCATAAATAAGTTTAAGGCTCAGCTGGACAGGTATTTCGAACGAACAGAGGGGTGAAGAGGAAGTGGTTATTTTTATTTATTTATGTTACTTTTTTTTTTTTTTTTGGCTGATGCTGCATAAGCTTGCTTTCTTGCATCAAATGCCTCTACTAATGCTAATGCTAATGCTAATGTCTAATTAGTTCATCAGACATCCATCTAGGCCTAAATCTTGAACAATATTTCTTTGTTGGTATGAAAAGCCTAGTGGCTTCCAAGATTAATTCTTTGAATGCTTCCCATTTTGAATTTGCTGTTGGTAACATCATCAGTTGATTCCACTGTATAGAATTTAAATACTGTCTCAAACCACCGTAGTCACATTTACGGAAGCAAAAACCCTTCCCTTTATCCTTGATGTTAGTTACCGCTTTGAGTAAATCCGACTTCAGCATACTGTGATCACTACCACCTAGTTGTTCCTTTATCTGCATTCTTGATGCATGAAGAATCACTACTGATAATCAGATCAAGAGAAATACTCCCTCTAGTTGCCTCCCGAACATGCTGCTGTAGAAAACAATCATCCAATAAATCCACAAAAGCCTTGCTAGTGTGTGAGTGACCAACCCACAAATTCCAGTCAATATCTGGGAAATTAAAATCCCCCATTATAAGGCACTCTAATTTACTGGCCAAGTCTATTTCTCTGCTCAATTGCTCATTATACTCATCAGAGTCATTAGGTCTATAACACACACCTACTCATTTTTCCTTTCCCAGTGCTGATGTCACATCAAACAGACTCAACATTGTTATGTCCACCAACATCAATCGGATGCACCTCCTTAGATTTTATGTGTTTCTTAACTAACAGCATAACCCCTCCTCCCCTCCTGTCCTGTCGTGTCTATCCTTTCTGTACACATTGTATTCCCCAAATTGCAGTTCTGCACTTCTTATATCTGTGTGACACCATGTCTCCGATAACCAACAATATCTGCCTTTGATGTCTTGACTAGCACTTCAAGCTCATCGAATTTATTACCTATACTCCTAGCATTGATGTATATACAAGTATACATGTACCTGTTTCTACTCTTAGTTACCCGAACACAGCCAATGTATTTACTTGTTCCACTATGACTCCCAGCAGTCCTGGAAATTCCCATTGCCTTGCTTTCCAGGCTGCTGCCCAATTGCATTTCAATATAAGTCAATCCTGTATTTCAATAGAGTTCATCCTGTGGTGATGTGTTGGATCATTTCTGAGGCCAGGTGGCATCGTCGGCGTGAGTCATCTGTCACTTAAGGCTCCTTGGCGATGTATTTTCTATAGTTCCTGGTCTTGGATGGCGAATATGAATCCTTCAGTCTCGGGTAGAGCGTACCGCTCTTGAGCCATGCATTGGAAGCCATTTTATCTATGTGGTTTTGATGAAGGTCATTGTAGTGTCTGCCATGGGCTGCCTTCTTTGCCCATATTTCTAGCTTCGTTTGTTCCATCTGGGTTGGATGGGTTTCCTTTCATAGGTTGAGTGGTGTATGCTGCTTGTATATCTTCCTTACGGCCTGGTAGAGTGGCGCTATGTTTTTCTGGGAGTAATTTTTCAGGTTAGCCATTGCTATCTTCTGTTGCTCTATGGCTACAAGCCTCTTCCTCCTGCGTTTCGGGCTATTGTCAGTCTCTCCAAGGCTGACTTCGGATGGGGCTGGCGGCTCTTGGTCATCATTGTACTTGTCTTTCTTATGATATTCTCTAGCTCGGTGTTAATCCAATCTATGAGCCCGAAGAAGTATGTTAACACTGGGGCTGCATAGGTATTTATGGCTTTAACTGTGTTCCTTCTGTTCACCTTTGCTTTCTCAAATAATCGGCATGAGAAGAACTGTGACCACAATCAAAATGCTGTTTGGCAAAATCAACTCCCCTGACTTCTGGGATATATGTCAGTGGCATGTTCCACTTCCTTCCCTAAGAGCCACCCCTCTTCTTCAGCTAGAACGGAACAGGCTGAAGATCAGTGACAGATTCCTACCTGGCCAAGTACTCACTACAATACAAGCCCAGCTAATGATCGGAGTTGACCTCCAGAAATTCGCTTCCGATCGCAATTACAGGCGCTCGTTGGCCGAACTTGTTCCGCTTTTGTTTGGCCCCTGATGTCGACTCATACTGATATCTCCATCTGCTATCTGCTATAAGGTGCAGAACGACACTTCGCAGGCACATCGACGAACTGTTTCACAAGAAAATGCGATACCGAACATCAATTTGGCACTGAAATATTCTGACGTGTGAATATCCTGAAATACCGGTATGTGCTTTGTACATATGAACGTGTACATACCTTGGTGTACTGTCTGATTTATATTCATAGCTATTGAATGGTTCATGGTACGTTTTTAAGTTAATTTCATGTTATGTTATCTATATTGTACATATTTTTATATTACCCTATATCATTGTCAAGCCCCTGGCCTCCTGGCTGTGGCGGGCACATTATTGTATCTTTAGTGTACAATAAAGATTTTTTTCTTCTTTCAGCAGGTTTGTGAGTCTCTGATGTAATTTTTGGTCAGGCAGGTCTTGATTTCCTTGTGGTCTAACCGCTGAGACTGCATCATCCCCAGGTATTTGTAAGTCTCTCCTCCCGTCATGGCTTCGATCTCTTTACCAGTCTGCATCTGGTAAAGAGATATAAGAATGGAATTTGGTCTGGACAAATGCAATCCGTGGGTCTTGCATTTGTCCAGACCAAATTCCATTCAGATATCATTGCTGAATTCTTCGGTGATCCGCAATAGCTGCTGGAGTTGCTTCTAGTTTGCTGCGTAGAGTTTCATGCCATCCATGTATATCAGGTGGGAGATGGTGTACCGGTTTTTCCTTCCTTCCTTCTTTGAGGTTATATCCTTATTTGCTCTTGTTGAACACAGTTCGTAGTGAGGCGAGTGCTAGACAGAACCACAATGGGCTCAGGGCATTTCTCTGAAAGATTCCTCTCCTGATGGGATCTGTATGGTTGTGATGTTCTCGACCCTGATGGTGGTACTCCGTTTTGCCATGGTTGCTTCTAGGAAATTTATCGCTGTTTGATTAATTTTGTAGATCGACAGCGTATCTGTTAGCTAGCTATGAGGCACGGAGTCGAAGTGCCTTGCAGTAATTGATTTCGGCCATGTACAGGTGCGATGCTGTTTGTAGTCTCGCTCTATAATTGTGGCATCAATGGTTAATTGCTTCTTGCATTCTTTGTTCATCTGCTTGCATCCCTTCTGCTGTTCGCCCATGGTGATCTGGCTCTCCAAATGGTCTGATATCTTCTTGGCTATGCAGCTGGTCAGGATCTTCTACAAGAATATTCTTGTGCTGCTTATGTCATCGAATACGTAAATAAGTCCAATCGCAGGATTATCAATTTACAATGTAAATTATTGAAATTATGAACGAGTATCCTGAGTTTGGCATCATTGAAATTGCAAGAAAATTAAGCATTGACATGCTCAACTCTGTCGAAATTACTAGTCAAGAGGCTGTTTGGTATTTGCTTTGTCAACCGATGTCTGAGAGTTCAGTTGTTGTTACTTATATACCTACCGTGTGACCTATCGAGCGACAGCGTAATAGAAAATCAAACGAAGAAATGGAACGAGAAAACATGGGTGAAGATTCTACCGACATTTGGAAAAATTGGTTTGACAACTACGAGAAAAGGATGATGAGGAACAAGTTCAAACGGGCCGGAAATGGTAACGACATCTGTGACCTTCCACCGGTAAGTAGCGAACTCGCGCCCTCTACTTACTCTACCGAATCAATGTTAGTGACGGCATTGACGTCATTTAGGAAGTGACGTAATTTACCTCATTTGCCTTTCATTTTTTTGTTGTCAAAGATGTTTTCGCATAAAATATCTTTCGTGGTACACACAGCTTTTTTTTTTTTTCTTCTTCCAAGCTTGCAGGAGCTATCATGTTCTTCGTGTGATGGTCTTGTGGTCTGCTATTTTGACCTGAACATCTGGGAATCATTCCAACCGCTTGGTATGTAGCCTTGGCCTGTACATTGTCATACCCGTCTCTAGCTTGGTTATTTCGTAGTATGTTCGCATGATGAACGTATTCATTTCGATGCTCCACTTCATGCTTTGGAATTTTCTTCCTTTCTGGGTAGTCACTAACTAAGTTATGCAGAAAGCACTTCAGTTGTTTGGGCTGGATGATCTTGTCCTTCCCTTGTGGGAGCAATACGGGGACTTCACGATTTTCCTTGGGAGGCTGTCTCCGACTTTTCAAACCGAACCCTACGGCTTGAACGGGAGTGACACTGCGCCCTAATCAATGCAGTATAATCATTACTTGTCTTCAACATCATCCTGTGGAGATGGACCTGTTTAGCTTCAGTTTATGTCCAGTGACGGTGTTAGTTTTTGGGAGTGACACCACATGGCGCCAGTATCTGCCTGAGCCGTCGTTTTGTAGCCGTCGGAGGTAGATCTGGTGAAACGACTTTCGCTATTTTTTATTATTATTATTATATTATTTCTCCCGAGATATAGGAAGTCCCGAAGATGTTACCACCAAGAGATCTACAAACATAAAAGAACTTCGTGGGAACGCCTTGTAAACTCTAAGGGAAATACTAACCCGTTGGGCTTAGTTTATAAATTGGTCAACAATAATTTATCCCCTGGTGAGGTTTTTACATTAATATGCTGTGATGATGGTTCTGAAGCACTCTTGGGTTGAATCGATAAATAAAATATTGGATGTCATCATATCGTACATCAAGATGATGGCTTAATCGTTAATACAGAACAGTCTACTATTATAGAGGAAAACTTGAATTATTCTGGCCCCTCTACTGAACTGCCTTTTTCCAAGGATGAGGTGGATTGTGCTATTATGAGTTGTAAATCTGGGAAACGTCCCGGATTTGACAGACTGGAAGTAGAAGTCCTTAAAAGAGCTTGGAGAATTATACCTGATGTATTAATCTTTCTCTTTAACTCCTGTCTAGAGGCTGGTCTTTTCCGAAAGGTTTTGAAGACAGCCATTTTGAAAATTCTCGTTAAGGGTCCCCAAAAACTGGCTAACGATCCTATCTCCTACAGGCCGATAGCCTTGTTGACTGTTATGGGGAAAGCCTTCGAAAAATCAATTGTCAGAAGACTTATTGCTGCTTATTCGTCTAGAGGACTTTCTTCTCCTTGTCAGTATGGGTTTGTGAAGGGACGTGGAAACGAAGATGCCATACATAAATTGCTTGAATACTGTGACCAGACATCCTCTAAATACCTGCTGGGTCTCTTCATGGACTTCAAGGGGGCCTTTGACACTCTTTGGTGGCAATGTGCCCTCGAGAGGTTCTGAGAGGCCCAGGTTTCTATGCCCTTTTTCTGTACTCTCAGGAGTTACTTTTCTGATCGTCTCATCAAAGTAAGTTGTGGCTCAAATGAGACCTCGAGAGTTGTTACCAGAGGCTGCCCACATGGGATCCATTCTTGGGCCCCTGTTTTGGAACATCGTTTTTGATAAATGGCAGAGTAAAACTTTCTCTAATGTTTGAATGGTGGCGTATGCTAACGACCTAACCACTCGGTATTAGTGGATTTATTCAATTGGACCTTAACTCATAAACTTCAAATTTCATCTGCCAGATGCTTTTGAAAGGAAGGTTAGCTCCTAATCGTCACCCTGCAATCAAATTAATGGAAACGTGATACTTTATAGTTCTACTGTTAAATATTTGGGCATACTGCTGGATGACAATCGAAGTTTGCTACCGCATGTGAAGTATGTCAAAGATAAATTTAAGGTTCTGATGGTAAAAGTAAGGCAGATTGCGAAAAGAAATTGGGGATTAAAGGATATACGTTGCGTCTCTTCTATAACTGCATCTTCTTGGCAATTATTTCCTATGGTGCTGGAACTTGGGGGTTTCGCGCTAACAACGTTGCGATTATTAATCAACTGTAGCAGGCTCAAAGATCTGCTCTTCTTTTGATGTCACGGGTTTGTAAAACTATGTCCACTGCTGCCTTACAGACCCTACTTGGCAAACTCCCAATTCAGTACGAGATACAAAAATAGATACCTTCTTTTTCATTTGAGAAGGGATATCCCTCGATTGTTTGGTGGTGTTCAGTTAAACTTAGAGGAAAGTTTAAATAGTGAAAAGAAGAGACTGCGTACTCATTTTGTCTTCTTGTTGCAACAGGACTGGTTTTCTTCTTCGGTTGGCTCTGTAAGGAGAAAATTTTTTTCCTGAGGTGAAAGAGTTTCTCAAAAAGGATCTACTCTGGATGTCACCGAGTCTGTATGGAATGTTTCTTCTAACAGAAAAAAAAGGTAAAGTGCAGCCATTATCAACCCACTGCAGGATGGAAGCCTCCTCAACAATTCATGCTGAGGGAACCACCATGTTTGAACATGGTGGTTCCCCATGGTGGTTTAAATAAGAATTTGTAAATACGTTGGGTTTTAAATTGGGTCTTTGACACTCCCTTTTGTCTTTGTGGGGCTGTTGAATCTTCTGACCAGGTTCTCTTTGTCCATCTTATTGTGATCTTAAGACTGAACTGGAGTGATCAGTTCCAAACTTTTCTCCAGTTGTGAAAAGGGCCTTGGTGCAAACGGAAAATGTTTTTATCATCTTAAACTCTTTTGCTGGCAGCTTTCAAAAGAAGAGAGTTTCTGCGTCAATCAGTGTCTCTTTAATTGAATGAGAACTTCACCGTTATACTGAACTCTGATAACACAAGTTGTTCCTAACATGCATCTTCATGATATACTTTACTGATTAGTGTTTCTCTGCTTACAATCTAGTAGATAGTGTCTTTTGTCCTGTTTACGCTGTGCACTTTGATCCGCTATGCACTTTTGATGTCGGTACAGCAGATTGTTATTATTGAAATGATGTGCTTGTGAACTTTCACCTTGTTTGGAAGCTACAGGTGCGTGGCTTATGAACTTTCACCTAGTCTGGAAGTCACAAGAAAGTCTGTTGTTTAATTGGTAATTGTTGCAATATTGCAAATATTCTGTCATATCAGTTAGAAATGATGTACTGTAATTGTTATAGTGTAAATATTGTATTGTTGTTGATCGTTTTGGTTTTAACTTACTGCTTGGGAAACTCGTGCTTGCGAACTTTCACCTTGTTGGAAGCAGCAGGAATATAGTGTATTTGTAATTGTTATTGGTTCCTGAAAGCTTAACTTAATGCATAGTGTATATATTGTTTAGTTGGTCTAGTTTATGCCCTGACAGGGTTAAGCGTCAAATATGTGTAATCATTAGTCTGCTTTCTTATGACCTTTTATTATGGAAGACATATGTGAGCCTTTTATTTGCGAACTTTGACTTCTGGGAGTTACAAGTCGAGTGTGAAGATAAAATTTTAAATTCCTGGGTATTAGTTGGATGTTGATGTAGTTCCTCTGTTGTCGCTTAATCATAAGGTTAATCATTCTTTGGTGTAGTAACTTATTCTGCTGGTAATGCCACTGTTATTATTACTGTAGCCTTATGTCTTTTTGTGTAGGGTTTGAGTGTGGTATATGCATATTTAAACTAATTAATTGTGCAGTATATGCTTTGCTAATGTATTTGACGGTTATGTTTAATTAGCTTTGGTGTTCTGATGTCTAATCACACTGACATTGTTATGATAAATTTGTTATTGAGATTTGAGTAATATACTCTATTTTTGCCATCTTGCTCTACCTTGTGTTCGACCTGAAGATGTATTTAAATAATTTAGCCATTCTACTGGCCATCTGGCTAGTTAAGTTGTTTACTTAAGATGATCCTTCTTTTATTTTATGAGTGTTAACCTGTTAGAAATTGTATATAGAACTACAGATATTGTTGATTGTTCAGTAGATAATTTTGTGTACGTAGTTACATAGTTGGTCCTTGAGGTCGTCACAGACATTCTCTCAGATATGCCAGATAAGCTGTACTTGCTACCTGGGAGTCTAAAACGCTGATGGAACTGATATTCGGGTGACATTCAAGTCAAGTGGACCCAATTTCGGTGACGTCCGGACGGTCTGTGACAGCCAAATCCTCTGCTTGCAACTTCCCGATGGCGGGACTGTTAGTAATCCTGGGTATAACCTCCATGCACAAGCACTGTGGGTGACCACCCAGGTGCGAACCAACGTAAGCAGAGGTCGAGGTGTGGCGCCCACACCACATGGAGGAATGCCGCCCCTCTGTGTTACGAGGTGGTAGATGACTCATCACCCTGTGCATTACCACCACTTTGCTTATTGGAGGCTTGAAGTGGTAGAACCCATGTTTAGTCTCCAGAGCTGAGTTCTGGTCAACCCTTCCCCATCTCTTCCATCATGCAGTATGACTGATGACTTTTGAGGTTATGATGAACATCATGGCGAGATTCAGTCTTCCTTATATTTCGAGGGTACAGCTCTAAAACGGTGTTCGCAGGCCGACCGCTAGTTAGTACATCGGACTGAACCTATTGGTAATTCTTTAGGAGGCTTCCGGATCAGCTAGTGTATAACCTTGCTACTTCTACTCTGCCAGATAGTGACTGGAGGGAGTCCGAGTAGTGTGTATGCGGGGAGCATTGTCAAGGATCTGGGTATATTCTTACCATGTGTACGCCGTATCCAAAAATTTCATTACTTCATACGGGATATTTTTTCTTACTATTGAATACACCATGAATACCCCCCCCCCACTTTTTCTTACTATTGAATACACCATGAATTTTCAAACTAATAGAGCAAGCTTATCTGCAAAAAGATCTAAACCTCCCAAACACTTCCTAGTTAGTTTCACAAATATACGTGGTCTCAATTCTAATCAATTCTAATCTTAACGATGTCCATTTCCACTTGCAGTCTGCCAAGCCCCACGTACTTTTTCTGACAGAATCTCAGTTATCGGTTGATTCAACTACTGTTCATCTCAGTTGCCCAAACTATTCGCCGTATGATTTCTTTCGCTTAAAGGGTGGTACTTGTGCATACTTCCGTACCGATATTCCCTGTCAGAGACTTGGTAATTTGGAGTCTCCTCTCTTTGATCTTCGCTGGCTGAAAATCTCTCTACCTCATTGTGTCAAATTCATCTGTTGTCTCTACCGTTCTCCCAACTCCACTAATCACTTGGAGCTTTTTGACTTCATCTCTTTGCAACTTGACTTTCTCCAGTCCAACTTTCCTAACAGTGAGGTAATTTTCCTTGGTGATTTTAATATTCACAACTCCAGCCGGCTTCCGTTTCCTAGTCACACCGACTCATCTGGTCGAGATGCTGAGGCTTTTGCAATTACTAATGACCTTGCACAGATTGTTCATTTACCTACAAGAATACCGGACAATCCTAATCATACAGCCAATGCGCTTGATCTTTTTCTCACAGACAACCCTTCTAAGTACACGGTCGAAGTGAGAGGTCCTTTAGGCACTTCAGATCTCAACTTGGTAATTGTCTCTTCTCCAATGGAACCTTTATCTTATGGTTATTCCCAAACTCGTGTTGTTTGGCATTACAAGAATGCAAAATGGAATGACCTGCGAGACTTTTTTTTCTTCTTTTCTTTGTCAGGTTACTGTTTCAAAACTTCTGATGTCAACGTTTGCTCAGATCGTGTCAGTGAAATTATTCTTATTTTTTATTTTATTTTTTTTATTTTTTTATTTATTTATTTATTTTTTTTTATTTTTTTTTTTCGGCTTCTTTCTTCTGTTTCCTGCCATCCGTTCTTTTACTCCCCCCCCCCCTATTTTACTCTTACAGAATGATTTTTTTTTTTTTTTTTTTTTTTTGTGGGGTGGTGGTTTTCGTCCACCCGCCACCCCACTCCTCTCTCTGGTGAGGCACTGGGCATGCCACACTGTCATCAGGGGCCATCTTTCCTTTTGGCCCCTTTCTTCTGTTTCCTACCCTCCAGTCTTCTGCCTTCCTCCCTTACTTTTCTCTTGCACAACGTTTTTTTTTTTTTTTTTTTTATTTAGTTTATATATATATATATATATGTATGCGTGTGTGTGTATATACATATATTTATATATACACACACACGCATTCCCCACAGGTCTAAATCTAAAAACATCAAAATTACTGCCCGACCTATTTGGCCCTAGAACAAGTTATCAGCGAACAACCCTACGCTCTGTTAAAATTACAACCGTTGCTCAAGAAACAGCGATCATCTCATTCTCAAATCTGGTCCTAGCCACTGAAATCCCAGGAAAGTAGGTGGCAGGACCCGCCAGAGTACTCTAGCTACAGTGGTACACCCGGTCAGCCTCCCCGTGGCATGGTGTGGTAACGTCGGGTCCCACTAGGGGCTCGGCGGCTAATAGACCGGAGGAACAAAGGGCACAACACAATATACAGCACATGACCCCCACACACTTCAAATCTCTGGCCCCGATACAATGTACACCCGCGGAGATGGGAGAAATCCCAGGAGCCGTTAGACACTAACATACCTTATACCTTATACCTTATATTCTTGTAGGAATGGAATCTTTTATTCCACACTCCACTTTAAAATCTCGTCCTTTATCTAAACCTTGATTTTCCAATAAATGTGCTAAGGCTGTTCAAGAGAAGAACGTTGCATATCGTAATTGGCTTGTTTCCAATTCTTCAGTTTCATTATCTGCCTACACCAAAGCTCGCAACAATTGTAAAGCAGTTATTGATCAGTCCAAACTAGATTTTGAACAGGCTTAGAGTAGGAAACTTGCTTCTTTCCCTAATGGTAGCCGAGCATTCTGGTCTCTTGCCAAAGCTATTGGCCGCAACTTTTTCCCATCTTTGCTCCCACCTCTGTCAAAACCAGATGGTTCTGTTGTCACTTCAGCCAAGGATAAGGCTGCCCTGCTAGCATCCCATTTTCTTCCAACTCATGTATTAATGATCTTGGTAAAACACCTCCCACCATTCCCAACACACTCCATTCAATGCCTCCTGTGGTCTTCCGTCAAAAGGATGCCAGAAGGATTTTGACGAATCTTGATGCTAAGAAACTCCAGGTCCTGATGGTATTTCTCCACTTGTTCTCAAAACCTGTACTCCTGAACTTACTCCTATTCTTTGCCGCCTTTTTTTCACTTTCTTATTCCAAAGGTGTTTTTCCTTCTGCTTGGAAATTTGCTCATGTTCAGTCAGTTCCTAAAATGGGTGACAAATCGCTCCCATCCAATTATCGTCCCATTGCAATTACTTCTAATTTTTCTAAAGTAATGGAGTAAATAATTAACTGCCAACTTTTAAAGTACCTAGAAACCTTCCGTCTGATCAACGATCGCCAGTATGGATTCCGTCAGTGTCGATCCACTGGTGATATTCTGGCTTATGTTAATATTTTTGGACAAATTCAATGGAAAATTTGGGTGAAACACAAGCAGTTGCTCCTGACATCTGAAAGGCTTTCGGTCCTGTTTGGCATAAAGGTCTTCTAAACAAGCTTCCATCTTATGGTTTGCCAACTGTTTTTAGTAATTGGTTATCCAGTTTTCTCTCTGATCGCTCACTGAGGGTGATGGTAGATGGCTCTCTGTCTTCTAACTTCTCCACTAATGCTGGTGTTCCCCAAAGTTCAGTTCTTTCCCCCACTCTTTTCCTCTTGTATATTTATGACCTTCTTCCATAGACTGGAAATCCTAACCATAGTTTTGCCGATGATAGCACATTGCATTCCACTTTCCATTTTGAGAAACCTTGCCCTGCTCAATCAGCTTCAATTTCTCGAATGTCCGCTACCAATTCCTTAAATGCCGATCTCCAGGTAATTTTCTAGTGGGACAAAGAAAACTTAGTTGATTTCGATCCTTCTAAAACCCAGTCATGTCATATCTCGCAAAAAGGATTCTTCTGCTCCTATGCTTATCTTTGATGACACCCCAATTTCTAGGCAAAATGATATATCTCTTTTGGGGATATATCATTCTCTCTTGGCACAAGCACATTACAAATATTGCTTCCTCTGCATCTAAAAAACTTGGTTTTCTCTTTTGCTCTCGGCGTTACTCCTCTTCCAAACAGCTGTTCACTGTATAAATCGCAAATCCCATTGCCATGGTATATTGTTCCCACAACTGGGGGTTCAAAGTACTGCAAAAACCTTGGAAGGTGCAATATGGCCACAGAAGCCGATGCGCCAACAACTACCAAATCAAAAAAAAAAAAACCACAACTGGGGGCGGTTTCCCCAAAACTTCTTTCAGGCTTCTAGATTCCATTCAGAAGAGGGCAGTTAGGTTAATTAATGACTCCTCTCTAACAGAGTCTCTCCACTCGCTCTCTCATAGACGTACTGTTTCTGCTGCATGCCTTTTCTATAGATACTTCCATGGGCACTGTTCTTCTGAATTTGCTTCTATTATTCCCATCTTCTCTTTCAAAACAAGCCGAACACGTGCCGCCACCAGCCAAGGTCTGTTTACTGTCCAACTTCAAACTCATAGAACCAACTCTTCATCGTCTTCGTTTATTCATTCAACTGCTGTTTTCCGGAAGAATCTTCCTTTGTACGTATTTCCTGAAAATTACAGTCTACAGAAGTTCAAATATAATGTCAAGAAATATCGTCTTTCGTCTTCACAACCTCCAACCCAAGCACGGTAAAAAAAAAAAGTTACTGTATTAGTTGTCTGACGGCACCAGGGGTTTCCTCCATCTCCGCAAACATAGTTACTCTGCTCTCTCCACATACACTGGTGTTCAAAGAAAATGCATCACCCAGGAATTTCACATTTCTAACCCTTTTTTACGATGGTATGTTACATTAATGATTAGCATTACAAATAGAAATATAAACAAAAGATATTTATTAATAGTTGTTAATAGAAATATAAACAAAAGATATTTATTAATAGTTAAGGCAAAGCTAAGTAATGTTTGACAGGTGCTTTCAAAATGAGCATTTGCAACCTTTATACAACAGTTTTGGTAAACACAACAATTATGACTGAAATGTTATCAGAAGCCTTCAATTTACTTCAGTTTACCATTTTAAATGGAAAACAAAATGAAAAGTTCACCAGGTGCAAACTAATATTTAATTGAACCGCCTGATGATAACAGCACACCGTCGAGGCATTGACAAGATCAATTTCTGAAGATAATCAACTGATAGTTCGTGGTTCCAAACACGAATTATGGCTTCCTGAAGTTCCCGAAGGGTCTTTGATTTCTTTCTAGCAACTGTAGATTCCACACGATGCCAACAGTTCACTGTAGGATTCAGGTCTGGATGGGCTGTTTCCTGGCCAGCTAACAGTTGTAATGGTCCGTTCTTCCAACCTGTTTTTCACCTGTAGCAAATGTAAACACATTACTGTCGAACCTCTAATGCAGAAACAAAGCTAAAGTAACTACAAAAGTGCCTTACACTTTTCGCCTGATGACAAGGAGCAGAGTCGTCCTGAAAGACGCAGTTACTTGGCAGGTTGAAATGGTCTCTAATGGTTGGCAGCAATTTGCCTTCCAATATAGCCAGGTATCCATTGGCATTTACGGAACCTTTTATAAACTGCAATTGACCTACTCCGTGATACGAAATGCATCCCCATATCATTGGCTGGTAGGGAATTTCACTGTAGACACCATACAGTCTGAATGGTATTCTTCACCACATCTACGGCAAATCGTTTGTCTCCCATCAGAGCCATGCAGGTTGAATTTCTTCTCATCCTAGAAAATGACTGACTTCCACTGCTCGGGGGTCCATTTGACATACTCCTTACACCAAATTAATCAGGCCTTTTTCATTTTTTGTGCGAGGAGGGCTTCTTCTTGGGACGAGGAGTACAAGTCCATTTTTGAAGGGGCGTCTTCTGACTGTTACTGCACTTGCTACCACTTCTGTATGTTCTTCCCATTCTGTTTTCAGCTCAGACGAAGAAGTTTTATGGTTTTTAAGGCATAAGCGCCTCAAAACGTGGTCCTGTTTTGACGTTGAGACTCGTTTGCGTCCGGTTCCTTTTTTCCTATCAGCAGCACCAGTATTCTTGAGTTTGGAAAGAAATCTACTCACTGTCGACTGATTACAAGGCACTCTACAATATGACGGGAAGAACATCCTTCCTCATGTAAAGCAACAATAGCAGTCTTTCTTCGTGGCGTCAACTGCACCTAACTCGCCATCCTGACACAAGCAAGGAATGGCTGCAACTCTTGTAGAGCGTGCTTATATAGCTGAAAGTAGCAGCTGATATAATATTACGTCATCACCTACGCGTGTCAATGTTATCTGATGCAATCTGTAAGAAACATTGCCATATACTTAGGTTATTCGGACGACAATTACCATTTTAAGGGGTGATGGACTTTCTTTGAACACCAGTATATAAGTAATAAACAGCTACCTTACAAAGTGTCTCAGTGCGCACAAGGTTCCAAGAATTGACACGCCCTGTGAATAAAGGCTGGCCGTAGGGTTCAATCCTTGGCTCTTTCTTCTGGAACATTGTTTTGGACGAATTTTTGGCCTTGGCCCTGTGGAAAGCCTGGCCTTTGTAGTTGACTTGATTTTCCTTGTAAAAGGTAACATGCGAGTGGTTGTAGAGCAAAGATCAAATTCTGCCCTCTTGCAGTTGCAGGAGTGGGCACAAATGCACATGCTCAAAATATCGCCTGTAAAAACAAACAAAAAAAAAAAACTTCTAAAAGGCAATTTGGACATAAGAAGACGTCCACAAATTAAAATTAACACAACTACTATAAAAATAGTTACAGAACTAAAATATATTGGAGTTGTCTTTGATTCTAAATTAACTTTTTTTTAATATACATTTTACCTACTTGGCAAAGAAAGTGAGAAATTATGCAGGTATGGTTGCCAGGACCAGTCGATCAGACTGGGGGCTCAAAAGAAAGACCCTGACAATCTTATACCGTGCAATGTTCCTACCTGTTATCACCTATGGAGCCAGTGCGTGGTTCACCCGCTCGGCCATAGTAAGAAACAGGAATAAATTAGAATCGATACAAAGGACAATACTTCTCACTATTACCAGAGTATGTCGCACAGTGAGCACACCTGCGCTACAGCTGCTGGCCTCTCCCACTTTACCTGGAAGTAGCCAAAAGAGGCTTGTATAATAGACTTAAAAAGGGCATACCCATAGAATTTCTGGGGATAGCCCTTGATACAGCCAGCACCTTCAACGTTGAAAGAAAAAGAATAGCCACAAAGCTCCATGAGCTATGGCAAACAAAATGGGAGTAGAAAACCAGAGGTCTAGTTACCAAAAGGTTTTTGCCAAGGGTGGCAATGGTCAGCCCGAAGCCGCCTAAGTGGTATGCCCCTGGACTTGTTACAACATTCATACAAATTTATATTTTGTAGCCGTGACCACTAAATACAAATTTTGTATTTAGTGGTCACGGCTCCCTAAAGGCAAAACTAATCTCCTTAGGGCTGACTGATGACCCAAATTGCACCTGTGGCGAGAGTGAAGACTGGGTACACATTCTATCTAATGTTAATTTATGACATCCCCAGAACACAGCTAATAGCACAGATTGGTCCCCTTCCAAGGGGAGAAGAGGAACATCTATTCATTATAGAAAAGGAAAATTATAAAGCCTTTACAACCTTCACACAGAAAGTATTCGAAATACACAGAACTATCCAAAGAATGGAAATTCAGCCCCCAGCAATTAAATAATAATCGATAGTTAAAATTGCCCACGTCTCCTACCATACCCAGACGATGACCTAATAACTGTCAGGACAGCAGTATTTTTTGCCCTGACATGACAAAAACCGGATTGACCTGGGTACCCCCCAGGACTACCCTGCCATGTGTAGGAACCTGGGTCTCCACACCAAATAAGTAACCATGTGGGGGAGGGAGATGTATAGACAGCCAAGGAAGCAGATTAGCTGAAAAATATCAGTAAGCTGGTAGCAAAGGGATGCAGTGTAGAATGGAAGAAGAATGAATAGGCTGGTCACTGAATGAAAGAGTGAATTAGGAATTATGGTAAAAGAGAATAAATGTCGGTTTTGGTGAAAGAAAGACGGACCCAGCACGAGGGAAAGAGAGTGAATGAGTGTTATGGTGAATTGGAAGAGAAAATGTAATTGGCTGAAAAATACAAAGTTAATAATAACTTACACTACTTTATATATACTGTACTAACAAACATTTACTAACAACACTATGACTGCATTCTTCCCTGGCCTGCAAAAAACTTGCAGCTAGGCTTGCACCACAACTGAAGAATAATAGTAAGTTGAGGTACCCAGAGAGTGCAGTGCAGAAAGCAAGAGTCGAGCAAATGAAATGAAAGCCAGAAGAATGAATGAGAGTGTGAGTGTGTGAGAAAAAAAAGAACACAAACCATAAATGTTAAAAGTTAAGTTCACACTAACCCTAGTTTTAATCTTTTATATTCTCTCTTATTTAGCTAAATTATTAAGCATTAGTATTTAAATTACATTACACACCATTGCATCCCCCCTGGTGTGTGAGAAAGAGATGAATGAGTCAGTGAAAAAAAAAATGTATACAGGGTGTTTCAGTTAAACGTTTCAGAACTTCTACGAGGGGTAGGGTACATCTTGACAACTCGAAATCATATAGCAATGTGGGGTCGGAAATGCTTTCCTGAAGCGGTGTTGTACACAGAAGCACCATAAAGAAAAGAGACCATAAGTGAGAAATCGTTTTAATAATACATGAAAAGAAGCAAAAGGTACATGGATTAAAGTAAGTGTTCGAAGTTTCTTCAACCTCGTATTGCTTTCGCACAGTGGTACCTTGGAAAATGTGCTACGAATCCCCTTTTTCCTGCTGAAGTGTTGTTTTCCGATGAGGCATCCTTCACAAGGGAAGGAATTTTCAACACGCATAACGACCATATCTGGGCGGTCGAGAACCCGCATGCAATACGACGTCGTGCAGCACAGATTCGATTTTCGGTCAATGTATGGGCCGGAATTATGGGAGATCACCTCATCGGACCTTACCTGTTACCGGGTCGTCTAACCAGACCTATCTACTTGATCTTTCTGCAGCAAGTATTGCCACAACTTTTGAGAGATGAACAGATTTCTGCATCGACGCAACAGACAATGTGGTTCCAACACGATGGAGCCCCTGCCCATTATAGCGGAGATGTTCGTAACTACCTGGATGTCACATTTGGTCAACAGTGGATCGGACGTGGTGGTCCCGTGCGTTGGCCTGCTCGGTCACCCGACCTATCATGTCTTGATTTTTATATCTGGGGTCATATGAAATCGCTAGTTTATGACACCCCTGTTGACAATGCTGAGGAGCTGGTTGCAAGAATCGCAGTAGCTGCCGAAGAAATTCGAAATTCGCCTGGAGTATTCCAGAATGTTCGGATGTCCATGCGTCGGAGATGTGGGGCGTGCATTGTAGCCCGTGGAAGAAACTTCGAACACTTACTTTAATCCATGTACCTTTTTGCTTCTTTTCATGTATTATTAAAACGATTTCTCACTTACGGTCTCTTTTCTTTATGGTGCTTCTGTGTACAACACCGCTTCAGGAAAGCATTTCCGACCCCACATTGCTATATGATTTCGAGTTGTCAGGATGTACCCTACCCCTCTTAGAAGTTCTGAAACGTTTAACTGAAACACCCTGTATTATCTAACAGGAAAAAAAATTAACTATAAGAAAAAAAGTATAAAAATAGAATGCAAGTAGAGTGAGAATGCGGATTATGAATGAAGTAAATGTGTGTCTCTCCCTGCCTGGTGGGTTCCACTGCCAGCTAACATATCCCAAAGCCAGAGCGGGATGGGCAGTTTGACCTTCCTACCAGATTCAACAAGACATGGACCTGACAACCATCACCGACAAAGACATACTGTAACTTTGCTGCCAACACGCCATTTGGTGATCTGAACTGGGTACTCTAACCCAGTTCCCTTTAAAACCCCATCCCCAGGCAGGGGAGGGAGGAGATGGGTCTCTGTCACCTCCTATCCCTGCTTTCCTATTAGTTCGTCTGGTGGGGCTCATCCCCACTGACCTCTCTGGGGATGCCTACTCTATCGTCCCCATCCTTCTACCTGTTTGCCCCCAGTCTCCCCTCCATTTTAACTAAACCGACTGAGTACGCCCCTAATAATGCAGCCAAATTCTAATCAGCTTAAAAAATTCAACCGCTTTCTCATAAACCTCTTTCGACCTTTCCAAATTCTATTGTTCGCCCCCCCCTATATATATATATATATATATATGCCTTGCCACTGAAATCCTCTGAAAATAGGTGGCGGGACCGCCAGAATACTTAATCTACTGGGTGCCTGACCTGCCTCCTCGGGGCAAATTGTGGGCAACGGTGGGTCCCAATAGGGGCCCAACAGCCAAAATGGTCAGAGTGACAACAGAACATAACACTACACAACAAGCCACTCCCCAGACACTTTAAATCTCTGGCCTCCACAGAGTTCTGTGTCACTTATAAAGAATACAACGCGAAGATGGGGACCCCCCCCAGTGCTGTCAAACAAATAACACACTTTACACTTTACACTTGCTCTCTCCACACGATGTTAAACAGCGGCTAATGGGGGAACCCTGGGGTCCGCCAAACAACAAATGTATAAATGAAATGAATTATTTCTCCGTGATTGGGGATTCCACTTCGTGACGGGTAATGCTACCAAGTACCCAGGGGTGTTGTTGTTATGTGTGGTGTTACTGTTGGTTGAGGAACTCTCTGACTATCATATAGCTATATGAACCTGGTATTTAAGGATGTGTCGCTTAAGTCTCACTATTACTGAGGAAGGAGGCAGACACCTCCGAAAGCTCTAATAGTGTCTTTTTATCGCTTTTATATTTATATTTTAATGCATTTTAACTTATTTACTTATTTTATTTTTGTTATAGTTTAGTTTTTGTAAATAATTAAAATTTTTTGTTAATATTATTTTACAGTCTTTTCTATCATTTTATTTTATTTTATTTTATTTCATTATTCAATCAGTCATAAACGGTTGGTGTGTGTGTTTAAAATTGGTGGTATGAATAATCCCAACCTCAGAGGCCTTATTGCAGATATCATATAGGTGTTCATGACTGCGACTTTCTGGAGTTCCTTGTAGATGTTTGCTGGGAGATCTATAGTGCCAGGCTGTTATGTAGGGTCTTTGGCACCATACCGGTGGTTGGCACAATGATCGGGATGGTCGTTACTTGTTTCATATGCCACGTCTATTTGATCTCCTGTCTTAGGTTCGTACACTCCCTGATTTTTTCCTCATTGGTTTTCGGGAGGTTGTCAGTGTTGGGTACCGCTATGTCAATCAGATAGGTAGCCTTTTCCTTCTAGTCTACAAGGGTTATGTCCGTTCTGTTGTGCGGGGTTGTCTTATCCGTTATTATGCCGCGGTCCCAGTACAGCTTGTGGGCTGGGGTCTCTAGTACTGCCTGGGGTTTATACTTGTAGTATGATACACTTCCTTTGATCAACTGGTATTTCCTCGGTAGCGTCTGATGTATTATCCTGGCTACCTAGTCGTGTCTAGAGTGTACTCAGTCTGGGTGATACCTTGCATCCTGCAGTGATGTGTTGGATCGTTTTTGAGGCCAGGTGGCATTGTTGACATGTGTCATCTGTCACTCCAGGCTTGGCGATGTATTTTCTATAGTTTCCGGTGTTGATTACCTGGTCTTGGATGGCGAGCATGAACCCTTCAGTCTCGGAGAAGACAATCACGCTCGTGAGCCATGCATTGGAAGCAATTTTATCTATGTGATCTTGATGGAGGTCATTGTGGTGTCTGCAATGGAGTGCCTTCTCTGCCCATATTTCTAGCTTCGTTTGTGCCCTCTGAATGGGAGTTTTTTTTTTTTTGGTAGTTGTTGGCGCATCGGCTTCTGTGGTCATAATGCACCTCCCAAGGTTTTTGCAGTACTTTGATCCAAGCCCGAGGCGGGATCCGAACCCGCGACCTTTGGTTGCCAGGCAGGTGCTTTACCCACCTGGCTAGCCCGGTCGGTCCGAATGGGAGGAGTTATGCTATTTGGTTTTTAGGAGAATTAGCAACTAAGGCCACATTGCTCCGGGATATGCGGTGGTCATTCCCTGACCTTTCTGCATCCTCCGTATTTGGTGGTCACTGGCTCGAACCCTTGTCTAATCAAGAAGCGTGTGCTATGCACTGCTGCTCCTGCCTACCTGGCTACGGAGACGCCTCTGGATGGGAGGGGACTCTTCGCTTAGGTTGAGTGAGGTATACCGTTTGTCTGTCTTCCATATGGCCTGGTAGAGTGCTGTTGTGCGTTTCTGGAAGTAATCTTTCAGTTTTTTTTAATCAATCACTGTTTTCTGTTGCTCATGAGGTTTACTAGGCCCCTTCCTCCTTTTCAATCTATTGTCAGTATCTCCATGGCTGACTTTAGGTGGTGTTGGCGGCTGTTGTTCATCATTGTCCTTGTCTTTCTCATGATATCCTCAGCTCGGTGTTAGTCCAATCTATGACACCGTAGGAATACGTTAACACTGGGACTGCATTAGGTGTTTATGGTTTTAACTGTTTCCTCCGTTCAGCTTTGCTTTCAGCAGACTTATGAGTCTCTAATGGTATTTTTCGGTCAAGCAGACCTTGATTTCTTTTGTGCTCTAACTACTTAGCCTGCCTCATCCCCATGTATTTGTAGGTCTCTCCCTATGTCATAGCTTCGATTTCTTTACTAGTCTGCAGCTGGTAGTTTTGGCCGACTAATTTTCCCTGGTGCAATCCGTGGGTCTTGCATTTGTCTAGCCCAAATTCCATCCTGATATCATTGCTGAATTCTTCGGTTATCCGGAGTAGTAGGCTTGACGGAGTCGAGTGGTCAGGAGCGCGAGTGCAGTAGCACATGCTCTTTGAGTAGACCGGGGTTCAAGCCCGTGATTGCTAAATACGATTAACAATTTGTATTGATTGATTGATTTATTGTAAACTCCACTAACCTGATGGTCGTACCGGAGTATAAACAAGAACATTATTTTTGACGGAGCTGCTTCTCGGTTTCCGCGTAGAGCTTGATGTCATCCATGTAAATCAGGTGGGTGAGAGTGTACAGCTTTTTCCTTCCTTCTTTGAGGTTATATCCATACTTGCTGATGTTGAGCATGGTGGATAGCAGGTTGAGTGCTGGACAGAACCACAGTGGGCTCAGGGCGTCTCGCTAAAAGATTTCACTCCTGAAAGGGAGAGGGGCTGTTTGTGATGTTCTCGACCTTAATAGTGATACTCCCTTTCTGTTAGCCCTATTATATCAGCATTAGTTGTCCTAACCAGGAGTTTAAATTCAGCCATTTTATTGTCAACGCTCCTGACATTACTGTAGATACAGTTGAGACTAAGTAATCTTCTATAGTTTACTACCCTGACACACCCCTCGAAGTTACTTAGGTTTGTATCCGAAGGTATATCTTCCTTCTCATTTGAAACATTACTACCCTCAGAACATCCTATCAATTTCGGCTGAAGTGGCAACAAACAAGAGTTCATGAGATTACAGCAAGCATTACTTTGACCCATAGATCCGCATTTATCATCAGATAAATGCGGATCTAAATTACCTTTCTACCCTACTAGCAGTTTCCCTGAACCCTTAGAGTATCCTCAATGATACCGGCAAAAATCCTTGCGTCACCTTTTTTTCAAATGAATACCATCTCTACAAAATAGATTCCTAATACTTACAAATGTGGGCTACGCTGGTAAAAATTTCTCTCTAGACCTTGCAGATTCCCTCGTCTCGAGTTAATCCACAAGCTTTTCGGTATATAGGCCCTACTATCGTGTCTGGGCAGAACTGTAGACTCGCGGCATTTTCTCAGCATAGTCTGATATTTCTCCAACAGAGTCATGTGAACATTTAATATCGTTAGTCCCTACATGAATAATAATTCTCTTTATCTCCCTTAAAATCTGACAATGTGTTGGTAACATCAATTGTAGCTCCTAGCAAACACACTCTGGTTCTGGACCACTTATCTTATTCATGGCGGATCCATGGCCAATAAATGTTGCATGACACTTGTCTGCTGCATAACATTGTTTGGCTCGTCCAGCTACAGATTATAACAAGCGATATTTGTTTCTAGCTAAAGAATAATGAAAGTACTGTAAATGCTTTGTATAGCATTCTTAGAAGAGCAGACAGTAATGCGCTTTAGTAATGAAAGCGCAAAAATAATTACAGCAACTCTTTCCCAGTTAAGCGAGATCAGAAGTCAGTTTCGTATTCGAAACACATAACCTCATAAAGATCTTTTCATCATTAGCGCAGTAATAAAATTTAATGCACTGCATCCCCTGAAGATTTCAGTTTCCGTACATCTGAAACCTTGGTTAAGAATCTTATTAAAAGTGTAATTAGAGAACAGTGAGAGATTTATCTCTCAGTAGGTCGATTTCCAGATGAGGAAATGAATAGAAGTTTTTGGGCAAAAGAGTATCTCTGTACCCGACATGATTTCTAACAATCCAGACGAAGGAAAATGGACGAAAGCCTAGTTTTGAAATATGTAAAATAATAATAAGTAAATAAATAATAAAATAAATAAAAGCAGAAATGCTAAATTTTATTTAAGGAAGCGTGTGTTTAATGATGAAAGCTACTGTATTTAATTCTTTATAATTTTGGATTCGATAACCAAAATTGTAAAGAATTAAATCACGTGATTAACGAAGATTGACCAGAATTTCAGTGCAGTTATTCTAATAAATGATGCACTGAAAGTATATAAATAAAGTATTTATTTATTTTAATAAATAAATACAACTTTCGTGGTTTGGTATGGCCTTTCTGAAAACTTGATATCGAAACACGAAAAGCATACAATCCTTCAATATATATACAAAGGGTACTAGGAAAGTTTTGCAATATGACGCAACAATGAATCACAGGAAGCTGCTTGTTGCTGCATGTTGAGACATGTTCATACGTGCATAGTAGCCGCCGCGCCAAGTCGATGGGCTCAGTTATTCATTAGTAGTGAGAGTGTAAAGTGCTTGCGATGGCATCGTGGTCACGAAATGAGATAAGGACAGTTTTGCGGTATAATTTCGTGCGTGGTTTAACCATAGACCAGTGCTTAGAAGAAATGACTCTTGCACTAGATGATGATTGTCCACATCGTACAACGATATTCAGGTGGTATAGAGAATTCCAAAGGGGAAATTTCACGCTGGAGGATTCTGAGAGGCCGGGAAGGCCACGAACGTCAGTTACGGAGGAAAACGTTACTACTGTGAGGAAAATGCTTGACGAAAACAGGCGAGTGACCTACCAACAGATAGAGGATACTTTGGGCCTAAATGCACCAGCAATTCGTTCGATTCTGCAAGATCATTTGCATCTGAAGAAACTTTGTTCTCTCTGGGTGCCGCATCAACTGACTGAAGAGCAGATGACACGACGTGTGACTTGGTGCCGGGAGATGTTAAAAAAGTTTGATAAGGGACAATCTCGGTATGTGAACAACATCGTGACAGGTGACGAGACTTGGCTGTACTATTACGATCTGCCGACCAAGGCTCAAAACAAAGTTTGGGTCTTTGATGATGACGACACACCCGTAATTGTCAGAAAATCCCGATCTGTAAAGAAGAAAATGATAGCTGTATTTTTCAAATCGAGTGGAATTGTGGAACGTGTCGTTTTGGACACGCAGAAGACAGTCACAGCTAAGTGGTATACTGAACAATGCCTGCCTAAAGTCATTGGATCTATGAAGAACCTGCGGCCAAAGTCAAGAATGGACACCTGGTACCTCCATCACGAAAATGCTCCAGCTCACCGCGCCAAAGCCTGCACCGAATATTTGACCACGACAGGACTGAAACTTCTCGAGCACCCTCCCTACAGTCCAGACCTTGCTCCCTGCGACTTTGCACTGTTCCCGCATGTGAAAATGAAGCTAAAAGGGAGGCGGTTTTCCAGTGATGAGGACTTTCTACGGGCTTGGGACAACGAGTGTGCTTTACTCCCTAGTGAAACTCGGCAGAACTGGTTTAAAGATTGGTTTCGGAGGATGGAGAGGTGTATTGAATGTAGAGGAAATTACTTTGAAAAAATTAAATAAACAAAGCTGTATTGCAAAACTTTCCTAGTACCCTTTGTATATATATATATTTTTTTTTTTGATATTTCAAGTGTCATGGATGTAGCACTAGTCCTCAAAAGCTAAGGAACTAGAGTTAGTCGGTCTCAGGGCTAGGGTTGCTGAGTTTTATTTCCCGGAAACTCGAGTTTTTCGTCCAGCAAACAGCAAACTGACCGAACACTGTACGTAATTATAGACACCAGTACTATCTACATTATATACAGTCTTATTCATTGTGACACTACACATCGTTACACTCATTCTGGGTGTTGGTCAACAGTCTATTTGTTGAAGACCCTAATGGCAATAAATAGTTGTTAATTTTATGTTTCCACAGTTTGGTGGTTGGTTTCTCTTTAGTTGGAGTCAGAGTTCGAGGTCTGGATCAGTTTGAAGCGTGCTTAAGGTTACAGAAACATTATCTGTGAACCGATCAGTCACTTCAGGCTTTAACAGTGCTGGTGAACTTCAGAGGTCTCTGGCTTTGCAAAACAGTGCTCTAGATATTCCAGTGCATAAAAATAATAAAATAAAATAAATAAATAAAAACGTTTTTATTTTCATGACGGGAGTTCTAGTGACTATAGTTGAGGTTGTATACAATGTGGCTTGAGGTGGTGTAAGTCAGGTGATCCCATATATTTGCCCATTCAAGGGCCCAGAGCACTAGATCCAAAGTTTTCCTTAGAGTGCTCTGTGGAACAGCAGACCATATCTCCAAGGAACCTTTTGGAACTTTTGGCTGAAGGCATTTTGGAAAATCAAACTGATCCATGTAAATTGCTGAGAAAAACATTAGAAAGTACTGGGTGGTTATAAAATAAGTTTCCCTATTCAGGAGACCCTAGTGTCAAAACGGTTAGAGGTAGCGCTGTGAAAATCGGTGAATATGTAATTTAGGGTATGGGGAAGCGATTTGTAGAAGAAAAAAAAAGTTTAAATTTCCGCCACCAGGGGAGAAATGGCACTGTAAACATGAGATGGGATACTTAACTTAGGATTAGATTTTAATATCAGAATTTAGAAATCTACAGATATTGTTCTATGTGCTTTCTTTCACTTGAGATGACATTCTGAAAACGGAGGATGGTGTGCGGTACAGTTTTGCATAGCATCTCATTGCAGACGTTAGCTACATGCTGTTTAATGCTTGCTTTCAAATTGACAAGCATCTGTATGCCGCCACGGTAAACTAATAAAAAAAAAAAAAAAAAAAAAAAAAAGTTTATACTCCGGGACCACCAAACGGTCAGAGGAATTCACAAGATAGACAGAATACAAGAAACAGCACCGTATTTAGCAGTCACGGGCTTGAACCCCGGTCACTCAAGGCACGTGTACTTTTTCACCCACGCGCCTGACCACTGGGCTACGGCGGTTTTCCTTCAGGTATCCTCATAGCCAGAAATCACAGGAATTGAGATATGCTGATCAGGCTGGCCAGAACTGCGTAAAGTCTTCAGAAATGATGCGATCATTTCTGAATGTTGAATCTGAATGTCATTTACGGAGCAGTTCCTTCACTTGTCGACCAAGGTGGGGAGGGCACCGTCTTGCATGAACACTACGGTTTTCAATTGACTTTCTTGCAGAGCAAAAATAATGTGATCTTTTAGAAGCGCGCAGTACCGTTCACTAGTTATCGTTGACCTTACGGGGCCATGAGGTGTAGACCCTTCAAAGAAAAGTCCGATTATTAACTGCTGTGAATCCACACCATACTGTAACGTATGGACTTTGTTGTGGTCTTTCCTGCACAGCAAATGGAAGAGAAGTTCCCAATATTCGGCAGTTTTCTGCATTTACAACCCCATGAAGAGTGAAATGTGCCTCATCAGCCCACAAGATCATTCGAGCCCATGTAACGTCAAGTTCCATACGAATCAGAAATCGTAGAGCAAAGTCTATTCGTTGTTGCTGATCGCAAGACTTTAGTTCTTGCACTATGTGAATCTTGTACAGGAACCAGCGTAAAATTATTTGAAGCACTTTATGTACAGTAGACCAAGGAAGGTTCAAGTCTCTTGACACACCTCTGGCACTATTGACTGGTAGTGTTTCGCACTCTGACTCGGAGGCTTTTGCATCTGCTACTTCATCCAATACCTCCGTTCCGATACATGGTCGTTCCCTGTGTGGAATTACAGTTAACTCCCCGGTCGCTTCAAATTTCTTTATTAGTTTTCGAAGCCCCACTGCAAACCTTTAAGTTTCCGATATTAGCTGCATTAGCGTTACTATTATTCTGATAGAACAGTTTTACTAAAAGAGCATGTTCCTTTTTTGTAAGAGCCATAATGATTATTGACAGTGGCGTTGGCTTTCTGCTTTTATCTAACAGGACATCATTTGTATAAGCAGTGTGTCTTGAAGTAAATGACAACTATTACATATATGCAGCGCCGTTTTTCCCCTAGTGGCGGAAATTTGAACAAATTTTTTTCTTCTACAAATCGCTTCCCCATACCCTAAGTGACATACCCACCGATTTTCACAGCGCTAACTCAGTCTTGGGACCTCTCTTCTGGAATGCAGTGCTAGACCAGTGGCTCACAAAGGATAGCGAAGGGTTCATCAAAGTTGCATATGCAGATAACCTGGTGGTGGCTGTGCAAGGAGGATCAAGACAAATTCTCGAACAAAAAAAGTCAGTCAGTCAGTTTTGAATGATTTATTGGCATGGTCCGGTTTAAATAAACTAAAGATTTCTGTCACCAAGACCAATTTCATGGTGTTTAAACACCGCTTCGATAATGGAAGGCCGCTAAAGGTAACCCTATATGATACTCAAATTCCATATGTACAGAACACCAAGTATTTGAGTTTAACTTTAGTTGATCGTCTCAGGTTTCATGTACATGCCACTAAAATCAATGAAAAAATCAAAAAGGTTGTAGCTGCAGTTGTTAGAATTTCCTGTAAGGAATGGGGTTTATCCAAAAAAACTCTGGTATTGTACTACAAGACGATTTTTCTTCCCATTGTGCTTTATGGTGCTGGTATTTGGTTTGCGGCTGCTACCAAGGTTACAACTAAAGCTAAGCTTCTGTCCCTGCAACGTACAGTGCTGCTTACAGTTATACGCGCTCCCAGGACAGTGTCGACAAATGCCTTGCAGGTTATTTCAGGTACCATCCCCTTGGATTTACACATTATTTCCCGAGATATTGTATATTACTTAAAGAAGAGAAGGCCGTTACAAATATTGAATATCACCTCTACCCCAAATAACAACATAAAGGAGGAAAAACGTAGAATTTGGGGTGAGCTTGTGAATTGCTGGCAGCAACGTTGGGATATCAGTGTGTTTGGAACCATTACAAGAAGGTTCATTCCAGGCTTTGCAATGAACAAGGGGTTGTCTTTGTTTGTTCCCACTATGACAACGAGTTACTTAATCACTGGACATAGCCTAAGGGCCAAAATATTTGAAAGAAGATTAGAATCTGACCCCAACTGTTCGTGTGGTGAGATTGAATCTTGGATACATGTCATCCTTGAATGCGGACTGTATGCTTCAGACAGGTAGGAATTGCTAAATAGGTTACCAAACCTCACGGAGAATAATTTACCTCTCTTGGTTCAGAGCTGGGACATCTTTGCTTTGCTTCAGGAATTCTCGGCCAAAGTTTTTAAAAGAAGACAGGAGTTAAGAACTCTATTGAAGGATACCAATTAACGGAAGTGCTGTACATTTGACGACAGAATGCTTGCTGTACAGTCATCTTCATTGAATGTTTCTGGATTATAGTGGGAATTGATCTTCCGCTCCTGGATACTCAAATGCAGGCTTGCATTTGTGGATGGACTCTAAGTGGAAATAATGTTAATCTAAGTGTTACTGTTAATGTCATCCTAAGTGTATGTATGTATTTGCTATTTACATGTAAATAATTGTATAATATTCTTTTGTTTCAACAAGTGTACATTGTTCCTAGTTGGATTTTTTTTTTTTTGCTGGCTTCCAAGTCTGGCATTGCCTGCACCTACCGGTATGCATAAGTACTTCATCCAGTGGGTGCGGGATTTGTGCATTATAGCACATACAGAGAATGGGTGATCCAGGTGTTGGTTGATCCCTGGTGGCGAAATGGCCTGACACAACACTTTTTCAGGCCTGTTTTGAAGAGGTTCTGAGCTATCACAGGAGTAATAGGTGGAGATGGGCTTATGTCTAGGAGCCACCCTTCATACCAGGACACGTACATGCATGCACATAAGCGCCTCCGTAGCCAGGTGGGAAGGAGCAGCAATGCGTAGCACACGCTTCTTGATTAGACCGGGGTTCGAGCCCGTCACCACCAAATACGGAGGATGCGGAAAGGTCAGGGAATGACCACCGCATATCCCCGGAGCAACATGGCCTTAGTTGCTAATGCTCCAAAAACCAAATAACAAACAACAACAGCATGCACATAACCGTTAGGGTCTCCTGAATAGGGAAACTTATTTTATAACCGCCCGGTACATCATCTCTTACTTTACTCATCGATGTTTCTCTGAGAAATTTACATGGATCTAGTTTGATTTCCCAAAATACCTTCAACCCTTCCTAATATACTGTGGCGGACAAAAAAACTGCATCACCTTAAAAAAAGCAACATCTGTAGTGAAATGCATAAGATTGTTTGATTATAGTCATTTTGTTTGTCGCAAAGCAAAGGTATTGCATCAGATAACGCTTCAATTGCATCAAACAGTTATTGCAATTACTGTCTGATCCAATAGATGGTCTTTGGTGTTGAAACAAGTGCACGAACTATCCGAAATCAGCCGTTCCTATAAATAAATACGGCGTTGGAAGGGTATACACGTTCCTTAGTATCCTGTTTTGTAGAGGTGTAAGCATGACTCCATATGTTCAGTTTACACCAAGAAAAAAAAATGTAGCTGTTGCTCTGTCCCAGGAAGGACTTTCTATGCATGATATCGCTGATAAAATAGGCTTCCACCAGTCAACAGTATCCTGGCTGCTGAAATTAAAGCGTGAAACTGGTGATGTGAAGAGAAGACCTGGATCTGACCGTAAGAGAGTGACTAAATTCCCAAGATAGATATTTGAAACGGCTATGCCACTACTATTTGAAACAGCTATGCCTTCGTAATCGCCATGCTAGTGCTCATGATCTAAATCTGGACTTTGAGATGGCCTCTGGTGTTGAAACAAGTGCACGACCTATCCAAAGATGGCTTTCAGAATGTGGTCTGCATACCTATTGGCCCAAGAAGAAGCCTTTGTTGACCCAACAAATGAGGAAGAAGCAGACTTGCTTGGGCTAACACTCATGTTTCATGGACAAAAAAAAAAAAAAAAACAATGGGACACCGTCATATTTTCTGACGAATCGAAATTCAGCCTGCCTGCATTTTATTACTTTATTAACAAAACAACAAGCTGCCCCTAGCCAGAAACTGGCAAATTCGCTATATACATACATACATATTATATTATATACGTAGTCAGAGTGATGTTAATTACAATGTCATAAGTGAAATGAACATGTAACATGTCCACACAGCAAATCACATCACGCAACTAATCAGAAGTATAAATTGTGGAACAAGAAACCACAAGACCGCAGTCTTTGTCTGTCCTAGGAAGGACGAAAACCAAACCCACTGGAGGTAGTGCTATACCAGAGGGTGCTAGCTAATCTCGTACCCACAGCTGCCCAAACGAGGATACCAGCCAAGGAAAAAAAAAAAGAAGATGGCAGGTGATATCAGTTTTTAGCGCTATCGATAGACATTGCAGGTGTTGGGTTGGTTCCTTGTTGAGATGATGATAGACTCGAGAAGAGTTGCTTTCTTTTGGTGAAAACAGCAGAGGAGAATTGTTGTAGAGCTGAGAACGATTGAGAATTTTCAGTCAGTGCTATTTCATTTCCTTTAGAAAAGTTGCTGCCATCAGTTTGTAGTGTAGATCTGTCGTCGTGATACAGGTTGCAGCGATACAGAATGTGCAGATCTGATTTATTCAACCATCCATATATTCAACTGTAGAACATTTATTGCTGCTAATGAACTTTCACAAGATGAGCAGAATTTAAATCGTTTTATCGCACATCTGAAAAAGCCTCTTGGAATCAGTTCGGAAAGTTAGTCCAAAAACCAATTATCGACCTTTAATTTTACTTCCAATATTTGTTTTCCTCCCCTCCTACAACTAATCACTGCCCCTGAGGTTCCCTGGTCTGTCATCCTCTTTGTTCCGAGGGCCTGTTGAACTGGGATACCTCTATACTTGTCTTCAGAACCTATTCAATTCTCAAACGCACACTCTCGAAACAATAATGAATCATGCATTTTTTTTCTTTTTGTTTTCCACCAGAGATTGACCACTACTGTATGTAACACACACAACAACTTATCTTTTACATCTGAGGTTGCAAGGTTGCTAAATTTTGTGCTCAGTTGCCTATGGCTACATAAATCATTTGGCGTTTCCTCCCCAGCTAACTGACAAATCGATCATAGAATGCACTCAATTTACACATGTGGGAGACAATATACTGTCATCTCATAGACTTAGTTGCTCTGGCGCTTAACACACATACTGATATTTAAAAAAAAAAAAAAAAAGTATTTGTTGGAAAAATTGATTAACATCAAAAATGCCCTCAGGACATTTTTTGATGCTAATCTTCTTAAGAATTACTTCCAGTTCCTGTTTGGGAGATTTTTCGTAACAAATAATGAAATGAGTAATCCAGGCTAATTCCAAGCGCTTTCGACTTTTCTGAAGAAATGTATAGAGATTGCGCGGCTCTATGTAGGAGTGCCTTACATTTACGATTTTCACTGTTAGAAATGAGAGACAGAACAAATATTTCAACAAATACATGTACGAAAACGAAGTGGCCCTGTTCATTGACTTTGAGGGGGGCCTTTGACAACGTGTGCTGGGAAAGCGCCCTGGAACTCCTCAGATCTGCAGAATGCTCTCGCAATCTCTCTCTCTTGGTTGAACCGAAGCTACTTTTAAAAGCGATGGATCATAGTAAAATCTAAATACCAACAGATCCACAGGCCTATTTACCGGGGGTATCCAGGGCTCGGTTCTGGGACCCCTGGTCTGGAATATGGCAAAACTGGCTATACAAATCATTTGAGCATACTAAAGTCATTGCATTTTCCGACGATTTGACTGTCATCATCTCAGGTCATCATCTCAGGTCAAGATCTGTCCTTGAACTGAGAGCGCAGAAAGTCCTTGATAGGGTGGCAACCAACAAACTTCAGATAATTCACACAAAAACAAAGATGATGATTTTTAAAACCAAACTTGATGTAAGAAGGCCCCCCAGGTCAAAATTAATATTAATGGTATCCAGCTCCCCCTGGTTGTGCAGGCCAGGGCCTTGGCGTGATCATAGACCACAGGTTATTATTTATACCTCACCTACAACACCTTCGTGAAAAACCAGGAAGTTTACAGCCTCCATCATTAGAATTTCAATAAGTGAGTGGGGCCTGTCCAGGCGAACCGTGCTCCTCTACGATAAAGGTATTCCTTCCCATAGTCTCATTCGCGGCCGGAGCTTTATTCCTCAAAGTGGTAAGCGTCAAAATGAAGGAAAACTCAACTCGATCTAGAGGGCAATGCTAATAGCAACACATCGCATCTGCCGCATCGGTCTCCACTGCAGCAACCAAAGTTATTGCAGGGACTCTCCCGTTAGACGTATTTGTAATATTTAGAGGACTATGCGTCAGGCTCAAAAAAAGCAATATCTACCTCCATCATGGATATACAGGGTGATTCACTACCAGTGCGACAAACTTGCAGGAGGTGTAGGGGACACAAAGACGAATCGGAATCACATAGCATTGCAGGGTCTAAAATGCCTTCGTCATGCGGTAGAAGACGTTGAACGGGAGGTCGCGTGAACAGCGATCCCGCTGGAAGTCAGCATTTGCGAACCGTTTCTGTTGAAGCAACCAAGTAGCAAAAGCCCTCCGGAGTGGATAATCCGCAGGCTCCAATGATTGGACGCGTTGCAGATGGTATGAACTCATTTGGTTTGTTGACAGTATCCTCCATACAGTTGATTGGGAAATACCCAATCGTTGGCATATCGCTCGAGTACTCGTACTTGGATTGCCTTCTGCAAGACGTAGGACATTCTCCTCATTGTCTGGCGTCCTCGTCGTTCGCTCTCGATTCATGGTACCTCTCGTGAAACAACCAGTCTCACGTAACCTTCTGTGCACACATGCGAAAATCGTATGATGAGGAGCACGCCTGTGCGGGAAACGTTCCTGGTACAAGCACAGAGCGGCGCGCCCGTTACAGTCTGCAGCTACATACGCGAGGTACATGGCCAGTTCAACGTTTGAATACTCGTCCATCCTACTGCCTCGGGAACCGGTTCGCAAATGCTGACTTCCAGCGGGATCGCTGTTCACGCGACCTCCCGTTCAATGTCCTCTACCGCATGACGAAGGCATTTCGGACCCTGCAATGCTATGTGATTCCGATTCGTCTTTGTGTCCCCTACACCTCCTGCAAGTTGGTCGCACTGGTAGTGAATCACCCTGTATACCTATCGCTGAATGCTTATAATAAAAGGGAAAAAACTGAATGCTTTAACGAGCTGATAAATATCTGGAAATAAGGTGGGACCAACTGTTGGTACTGTAACTAGAAATTTCCTACCGGATGTCTCCTTTGTGATGTCAAAGAAGGTTAGCTCATGGTTTACGATTAGTCTGGAAACATCATATCTTATTACTGGGCATGGGTCCCTTAACGAAAAACTTGCCAACTAAGCCTGTTACACACTGACCTCTGTTTCTGTGGAGCAAAAGAAAATTGGTGACATCTTTTCCACGAATGTGCCTGCTATGAAGACATTAGGAATTAGCTGCGAAATCCTTCAGCGTAAATCAAGTTGACCAACTTGTTCTGACCCCACATCACCTGTCTGCACTCGAGGCTTTTGCGGCTGCTGTCTTTGCTAGAAGGAAAGATATGCTTATAACTAATGCGGCAGCCCCATAACTTCAAGCACCATACAAAGATCAACGTATATACCTTTTCATTTATATTAATTTATAATTATTTTTTTTTCACAGATGAAAATCCCGACGTTTTCTTTTTTATTTATTTTATTTTTTTACTTTACTTTTTTCTCTTTCCTTTTTTTTTTTTTCTCATAACCTGCACCACGGGTGTTTTTTTTTTTTTTTGTTGTTGTTGTCCCGCTGGAATGGGCCCCCAGAGAATCCTGGCCCACATCACCAGGTGGGTCATAGTTTATTTTGATACGGGTACGTGCTTTACTGGGACTGGCCTACCTTCCCATGATGTGGACGAGTACCCAGAATCATCTCTCCAGGAAACTGATGCTTCTGAGTAACTAAGCGGCCAAAACAACAGAACACGCACAAACTTCCACCAGTCATATTTCTGGACCTTTTACAGCTGACTCTGTTCTTCACAGCGACACGAGGCTGAATTGAATAGACGTTCCAAGTACCGCCCTTTACATATACTAAAAACTAACAAATTATTATTTTTAGATTACCCGAATAATTAAATTCATCTGCCGTGCTGTGTCTTATGTCTGTTAATTGCGTGTGTTCTATGGTCGATAATTGTCTGTTTTGCTGGACGAAAACCTTGGGGAAAAACCTTGCTATCTACGCCTGAGACCGACTAACTCAGCCACGAAGTGAAAAAAGCCCATTAAAATTCCCCGCGTCATCGACGGTATTCGAACTCGGGCCTTTTCCACCCGGTGTGGGGTGACGATACCACTGTACTACATGCGCAGATGCCTTTACATATACTGTACACATGTCCCAATCAATCAGCGTTGAGCTAACTGAAACATTGCCTGCAGACAACTGGACGCTGATGACTTGACTTGCCAGTCGCCGAAGCATTCAAGTGAAATGCTGTTATGAGGGGGAAAATGAGAGATTCTGCTGCTTACGTTAAATTAGTAGGATTAGAGTTCTGCAGATTTCCAGGTTCATCTACCATATGTGGTTTTAGGGAGAATATCTTTAGTGCGGATTTTTCTCAATTGAGGCAACACTTTTAAGAGTGTAAGAAGATGCTTTTAATCTAGTGTGCTTCCTTGCACACCTGCAGGAGCGCATAGACTTCGATGTATTAAAATGCGGATTGTACAATCGGATAAACTACAGCTAACTCTTGAATTGACTCCAGAATTGTTTTGGTGATTGCTAGCAAGTTTGTTATGGCGAACCTCCATTTCAATGTATAATAGATATAAGGAGAATCACATGGAAGAATTTTGTTGATTAAGATGGGAAGTAGGCGCTTCAAGTTGTTTCCTCTATTAGCGTTATTAATAGTTAAAACTCGCACGCTGTCTGATGTTTGGTTTGTTCTACATACCTGGACACTAACTTTCTGAACTGATTCCAAGAAGCTTTTTCAGACATGCGATAAAACGATTTAAATTCTGCTCATCTTGTGAAAGTTCATTAGCAGCTATAAATGTTCTACAGTTGAATATATGCATGGAATCACCATTTTCTTTTTAAATTGTGTTTTATTTCAAATACATAAACACAGCAATGACATAGTCCAAATTTTACAAATTTTATACACGACTAATTGAAACTAGTCACCAAGTGCGTAGAACTTTAGTCATGTGGTCGCAAGCAATGTCGCTTCGAAATCGAGTTGCTCTAGTGTGAGAGCAGCTTAAATGTGCAAAATTATGCAACAACAACAACATTCTCACTAGAAACATTGAAGTATTGGTGTTATTTTATAAAGTCAATAAAAAACTATTTACAAATTTTAGCCAGCTTTCTTTACCTTGCACAGTTGGTAATTGAGAGGGGGGGGTCTCCAGGCCTTTCAAATACCGGGTTGATGAAGCATAATGTACAGCCTGTCTCGATCAAATGGCAACCCTACCTACATCTGGTATGTCCTGTTTCAACAGAAGGGGAAATGACGACTGGCATTGCTACTACATTAATGATGATATGCTTAGCATATTATCATTAATTGGAAGAAATGCCAACCCGCTTTGCGGTAGGCATAAAATGCTGGGAAGAAGGCAATGGCAGACCAATTCCATATGGTTGCTAAGAAAACTGAATGGGTAGATGCCCAATATTTGGAAGAGATTTGGTGCTGGAGATTAAGCGTTAGATCTGAACCGGATACTGTGGAAGAGCAGCAAACTCCACTGAATAGAATTGGTCAGTTCAGTGCCGTATCCAGGTATCATCTTAAGGGGAGCACGATGACCAGGTTTTTGAGTGTTTTTATTTAGATAGACCTAGGAACACTTATATGCATACAATTATGCGCATGGTTAAGGGAGACATATCCCCCCCCCCCGGAATACGCCCTTGCTTGATGATGTGACTGGATCAAAGCTGTAAGGAAGCCCAATCACTAGGTTTGCCAGCATTGAAAGAAGAGTTCAGTTTGTAGCTTCTTAAAGACGCAGATTATTATAACGGAAATGAACAATGGAAAGCTAGACATTGTAAAAGCAAAAATTGAATGAACAAAACTGGAATTCCAAGGTTATAAGTGAGTTTTAAGTTATAAGTCAGATGATTACAGAGTATTTTATTTTGGTTAATAAGTTCATTAGCAGGAATGAAGCGGCAGTATTTCTCAAGGGGAATGTTGTTGTTTCAGTGCTCGGATATAATCCGTTTAATGACAGGATTATCTTTTTTTGAGAATTCAGGTCCATCCAGTCAACCGTATTCTCATACATTATACTTACACGAACGTAATAACATGAATTCACCAACTGAAGAGCCAAAATTGATAATGTCACCAGTTATTGAACTGATGACATTATCAGTAACAACAAACTGTAACATCAGTTATTGAACTGATGTTACAGATATCGTGGTGTACTAAAATTATGTGAATGAAGAACCCCCCCCCCCGGGCTATGGCTTATTAACTATAGCACGAGAAGAAATACGGTAAGGAGACGATTTAAAAGTGTTAATGATCGAAAGGCTGTTATCTGTTCAAGCTCATGGGGGACTGATTTTTATAAAATTGAAGTCATCATACTGAAAGTGAACTGCCCTTCTTTGAAATGCGTACCTTTGAAATCTTACATTGCACTCAGTGACTTAAATTACTTCAGCTACCTATAACTGGAACTGCCTATTTATCTGCGTGCAAAGTCACGCACGCGCGGGCTCATACAACCATTAGGATAACATATCAAAAATTACAAATTCTTACCTTTGGCAAGTGCGCCTCGATCCCCCTTCATCTCTGGCCGATTCACCAATTTGTTTTGTTTGGTCTTAGCACAAGAAAGTCAATGTAGACAAGTTTTCCTCAAGAAGAGGGCGCTAGTAACAATCTTATGGTCTCTGTGGCAGAAGTATTAAGAAACCTTAATGTTTATATGGATACAGAAAATCTAACTGCTGCTTACGTTTCAAGAAAAAAACCCTCCTTTTAAGGAATTTTCTATAAGAGTTGACCAGATAAGTGCAAACAGTCACTTCCCCTTGGATAAGGTTCCCTGTATAATGCCACCTGTCTCCAGTGCATTAGATGTTTACGGGCGAGACTCTATTATCGATCTGGGCTTTAGAACGTCAACTTGACGCATATTGCGGTTGCCATAGCAATTGGAGCAGTTACTAGAGAAGACTATGATATGCAACCTCTTTCTCACCCATCTTTCATTTCCTTCTCTTTTCCTTAGTGGGCCTTACTTTCTTGATCCAACACTTAATTTTTGTGATCTGGTCTCCCATCTCTTTCTCCGCTCGAGTTTTGTCTTCTTTATTCTTTCCTGTTTTTTAATATTGCAAGCATCCTTAGATTTTCTCCTTAATATTTTTTGTTTCTATATGGAAAATCAGCGGGACTTTAGTATTCAGAGGGCTTGTATAGTACATTCACAATTTTAAAAGCCTCTTCCACATCCTTCCCTAACGTTAAAGAAAATCGATATTGTAATTAAGTGATTTCTTCGTATAGCAGAGGAAATTGCTATGAAGGCCCTTTTTACTCATAGGTGTAAAAAGCAGTCCTGGGGTGGACACGTACGGTTACTTCATTCTAGAAAATGAAGTTCTTCATGTTACATACAAATCGATTTAGAGGACACACGCGAAATTTAAAGTCACAGTACACTGACGTTTCATGGACCTGAATTGACCTACCCCAAAACAATCCAACCAACCCAACGAGGATCACTGAAATCGTTATGTAATTCGTATTAGAATTTAGTGAGAAAAACTGACTGGTTCCAGCGCGGGTCTTAAATGGTGGGGGGGATACCCCCCGGTAAACAAACCTCAGGAATAACTCTGTCCGAAGAAATCGTATATAAAACAGAATAGGCATTCAATTATTTTGTTCAATTAAAATTTAAATGTATAATTTCTATAACACCGCTGATTAATATTCGTGTTAAATTAACATTACCCTTCTTTGGATATAGTTATCCACACATTAAATACATTTGTGCATAATCTGGTATCCCTTCCGACTGATGGTTGTGAGTAGCAGTGATTGACATTCTTAGTTAGTCTTAGTTAGGGTGTTTACTCCCCACTTGCTGCTATTTTAAAATAGGGAACTCATTTTCCGATTTTAAAACAGCGGCCAGGGGAGGATAAACACCCCATAGCGGGCTAGGCATGTCAGTCACTGCTATTAGCAAAAGGGGTACCAGAGTGGAAAGACTAACCTCACTGTAACATCAGTCCTTTGATTAAAAACAATAATGCAAGATTTTGGATTAATCGATACTTGTTGAATTTCTCTTGATTTTAGGGGGAAAAAAAAACGAAAAAAAAACTTATTTTAGATAGCCCATTACTTACTTTAAGAATACAGTTCTTGTATTTCTGCATATATCAATAGAATTCGCCTCATCACACACTCTTATCTCATCTGATACAACCCTCGAACGTTGGCCATTTATCTGTAAAATTTTTAGTTGTAAAAATATATATGATTGATTATTTTCTTTGTTAATTTCAGTCTTTATAGATTCAATCATCAGAAATTCTTTGTCGTGCCATTTTTCTAAAGCTCTTCTGTATTCGTAGCAGCTGGGCTCTCTGATAGAATGCTGAAAGTTTCTCTTGCACCTTTTTATAACTCATACAACAAGGGGATTCCTCTTTATTCGGGCACTCCCCATAGACATGACCACTCCCGGCACAGTGCTCACAAGATGGAGATGTGCTAGTACAATACTGAATCGTATTCCCTTATTCCAAAAATAAAAAAAAAAAACACTTGGTAACAATCGTAAATGGCCGATGTTTATGAGAGCTAAAGGGCAAGAAAATCCTGCTCATAGTTGAGATACATTTATAAATTCGAGCGACCTAATGAACATTCGATAAAGATCTTTAAATCTGAAAGTAGTATCCTTTTCTAACTCCCTTCTAGTGAGAATCCATAGTCACTAAGATTTTTATTGTATAACTTCTCAATGATGTCTTCTTTACTTAAATCCTTAGGTATGTCGTACATCAAGACTGCAGGGTTACCTTTCTTGAGAACACCTGTAGATATGCCCCAAGAGGACAAGGAATCTGACGTAGCTTACTAGTCAGATTTAGAAGTTTCTAGCACTACTTCTTTATTACGCGCTAATCTTAAGGATTTTATTTTTACAGTGTTAAGCTCTATATTTAAAGTATTACGTACTAAATTTTTTACATCAACACTTGTTTTCAGGTTACTATTTTCCGCAGAAAATATTAAAACATTTTCACTTAAAATAAATATTCTGTTTATACTCCGGGACGAACAAGGATAGACAGAATACAAGAAACAGCATCGTATTTAGCAGTCACGGGCATGAACCCCGGTCACTCAAGGCACGTGTATTTATGCACCGCGCGCTTGACCACTCGGCTACGGCGGCCTTCTTAATTTTATTGATTTTCCCCCCCCCTTCATCAAAGGTGCCCCACAGGCAACATCAGCATGTGAGCTGTTTGTTTGTTATTTGGTTTTTAGGAGCATTAGCAACTAAGGCCATATTGCTCCGGGATATGCGGTGGTCATTCCCTGACCTTTCCGCATCCTTCGTATTTGGTGGTGACGGGCTCGAACCCCGGTCTAATCAAGAAGCGTGTGCTACGCACTGTTGCTCCTTCCCACCTGGCTACGGAGGCGCCAGCACGTGAGCTTACAGAGGAAGCAACCTGAAACTATGATCTGTCATAATTTGCTGTGTTGTTTCAGCAGCTTGATTAACTGATTCCTGGATATGATCGATTTTATTAGTATTCCTTACTGAAAATGTTTGCACAACTTTATCTCATAAATTTGACCGGATTTGGATTTATTTATTAATAGTTCTTAATCTCTCATTATCAATTAAGAGAGCTGTAGAACAGTCTCGAGATTTGACTATTTTTCTATAATTGGAAATAACACTATTTTCAATATATATATATTTTAATTAATGCTAGCACAATAGAAAGGGTTTACTTAACAACAAAAGTTACATCTGTTTAATATGGCCGCCATTTTGGTCTTTACAATATTGTAACCTTTAGGCACAGAGCAATAGGCAGAGAGACACAATTGTTCAGAAATGGTCTCTAATTCTTTTAACTATTGGCTGCTGAAGTTCCAGCAGAGATCTGGGCTTATTATTAAATACTTTATCCTTTAAGAATCACCACAAAAAGTAATCACAGAGAGTTAAAACCGCGGACCGTAGTGGCCATTTGATGGACCGCACCGTCTGATCCATCGACCTGAGAACTTTGTCTAAGAATTCGCGGACTGCTTTTGCATAGCGTGCTGGTGCTCCATCCTGCATAAAAAACAAAGTTGAAAATTGATTTTGAACTGTATTAATGGAATTATTTTATCTCTCGTAGCAGTCGTAGGTAGCCCTCTCCTGTCACGGTTCCATCAAAATAAAAAAGTTCGAGAATATACGCCCAAATTTCAGCCTAAACTGTCATGTAAGGAGAGTTAAAATCTTTGTTAAAGCATAAATGGGGATTTATGCTATAAAAAAGGGAATTGTTAAGAGAATAATAAATAAACTTATGGCGATTAATAGTTCAATTTAGTTTAAATGTGGCTTCATCACTCCACAGAACATAGTCAACGATATCTAGGTTTGTGCCACTCATGGCCAAAAAAAAAGGTCGCTAGATTGCGATCTTCTATCTCGGACGTCCACATTCAAACTTTGTAGCAAATGGGATAATAAACGTTGTATTTAAGTTCTTTATAATTCTATTTAAGCTTATTTTAGGTATTTTAATTTCTGAATTTCGCCTTCTTTTAGATTTTTCGGCTTTCTTTCAATATTCTCTTTTACAAGTTTCAAATTGCAGATATCGTTCAGAAAACATGGTCTTCCAGGCTTTGGTAGATTGTGCACTGTTCCAACTTCAAACTTCTTCGCAATTTGCTTTGTGGTCTTTATTGTGAGTGGTTTATGTATAAAAAAACTTGAATTGTAGTGCAACTTCTGCTGCATTTCATATTTTGCACGCCACTTTACAATTTCAATCCTATTTTATTGTAAGGCTCTTGGTACTTTTTCTATGTTCACATTATTTTGAAACAATAAAAAAGAAAATATTATAACCTATTTATACATATTTACATCGACAGTAACTCAAAATAGTTTCCATACTTATGGACCACCCTGTACATACCTGGAAATAATTAGTAGAACAATTAGCAAAGTCGTTCGGTCCTTGGACATAACATACAAAGTCAACCACAAATTAATTGTCAACTTGATTAGAGTTCAGAAATGAAATGCGAGATAAAATTACATTCATTTTACTACACCTGATTTCAAATTTTTGTATTCAGAAACTTCTAATTCCTGGATTTTTCAGAACAAAATGTTGGGTTTGTGCCAAAAGCAAATGACAAACATTGTGTATAACCATCTTAAAATCAAACTCTGGATTGCGCCCTAAATACTAAACCAAAACACTTTTGAACGGACCTGAACTTAATGGACGGGATCATGTGATATAACTACTTCAGTCCGATGATATTTACCATAAAGTAAAAATATTTTCACAGTAAAGCAGAGTTCCAGGGAACCACGCTTTTCCACGACATATCTTTCATCAGCCTGCCAAACGTGTCAGTAGGAAGTCATGTGAACCTCCAGAAAGGGTAGTAGTAGTAGTAGTAGTGGCATGTGATGCAAGAAAGCAAGTGTATAAGCTTATGCAGCATCAGCCAAAATAAAAAAAATAAAAAAAAAATCACACCATTCCCTCCAAATGCCTGTCCAGTTCTTCCTTAAATTTATTTAACCTATCAACTTCCACAACGACAGATGGAAGTTTGTTCCAACAATTAACCACCCGCTGGCTAAAGGCAAATTTCCGCACAATCTATTCTACATCTGTCTTTTCTTAATTTGAATTTATGTCCCCTTAGGTTCGTAATCTGAACAAGTGGAAGGATCCCATCAGAATTCAGCTGCTCAACCCATTCAAGGCCTTATACACCTCAATCAGATCACTGCGCAGGTGCCTAGTCTCCAGCCACTGCAATTTGCAGAACTTAAGCCTCTCTTGGTAAGAGGATCCCTTCATTCCCTTCACCAATCTTGTTGCCCTTCATTCCCCTCACCAATCTTGGTGACCTTCTCTGTACACGCTCAAGCTACATCCTTCCTAAAATGAGGCCTCCAGACCTGTACGCAGTACTCAAGGCGTGGCCTGACCATTGCCTTATACAGAGGGACAATCACCTCCTTTTCCTGCTAGCAAAATTCCTATAAATCATTGACAAAACCCCATGCCAGCCCTGGCAGCCTGTCTGCATTGTTCAGAAAACCTTGTGTAGTACCACACAGTTGGTACGTTTCTCTGGGGTTACTTCTACCCATATGCAGTACTTTGCATTCGTCAAGGTTAAACTTCAGTTGTCACTTCTTAGCCAATCTGCCCAAATTATCTAGATCCTGTTGCAGTAGCACACTGCCATTACTGTCATTAATAACCCTGCCAACCTTTGTACAAACCTTTGTATCATCTGCAAACTTCGACACTAAGCCTGATATACCTTCATCAATATCAGGGTACTTGAAAGATCTTCAGATTCTGAATAAGTTTGTCGGAATTTCTATATTGCTGTGTCCTATAGTCACCACTATGGTGACTTGAAGATCTTGAAACTGCTGTGTCGTATAGTGGTGACTATACGACACAGCAGTTCCCAGCTCTTCTACCACGCACAGTAAATGCAATAGAATACAGTATTAAAGCATGTAATATATTTTTTTGTTCTTTTATTTGTATTATTATTATCATGGTTTTTAGCAACTTCAGCGACTATATGTATTTCTTTCTAGTTTAACAGACAACTGGATTTAGCGAACAGTACTTACCCCATATAATCCTTAAAGCGAGATTTTACAATATAAAAATCTTTTTCATTTTATCTGTATTAGCATATATTGTATATTTTCAAGGTAAAATAGTTCATATAGTGATGCTAATATTTACAATTATTCCAGTAATTTAAACCAACTAATTTATGACACAAAATGATTTCATTGGGGCGGAAACGAATTTTATTTTTCTTATAAAATTCCTTATTTTTTTAATTTAGTAGAGTAAAATTGTACTTGGTGCTAATTTTGAGTATTGCATTAATTCTTTAGTCGTAAAGCGGCATGATGATTTCCTAATTTAATACTATTTTATTTTACACGAAAAATTGATATGTAAGATTTTACACCTTGTGCAATTTGTATATTTTTATATTTTTTGATATATTTTTATATAATTTGTATATTTTTTGTTGTTTACGAGAAAGAATTTGACAGAAATTCTCATTGTGCAAAAGCAAAAAAAGAGAAACTGTTTTTTAAAATTACATTGAAACATCGACGCTAAATATGACAGTCTTGTTGCATCTGTGTGTTACATAAATTCAGGGATCGAAGTGGAAAATTTTATGAAACAGACTGCACTTTGATGAACTTTTTAATCAAGTATGCAAATGTTAATCGAGTTTCTTTCTAATTTCATTTCTAATGTTTCGGCAATCAATAACTTAGTATAACATTCACATTCGTCGTCCTTTTCTTATTTTTGATTCGTGGTCATTCGAACGCATGCGTACCAAAGACTAATCTCTTATAAGATTCTGAACACACACAAATTTCGTTAGTTTCATTCCTACCCTGTGAACATGACGCTTGTCAAAAAGTTTCGGTCCACTTAAGGGAGGAAATTTTAGTGGATTTTAAATCATTATTTTTATAGTATTTTTATCGTATTTTAATAGTATTTCACCCGTATTTTAAATTCGCGTCCATGACAAAATGTTTTCCATCACTAAAGTTTGCTTGGGGGTTTGATATTTCTGGGGTCGGGTTAGGGCTCACCACTACGATCCTGGGATGTTAGACTACCCGTGCGTTGATAGTGAGGAACACATTATGAGTTTTAAATTATTTTAATATTATTTTAAAGTATCATTTATAATTTATTCGCATAAGGAGAGTTCGTTAAGAAGAAATCGTACTGACTGAATAAAAGGTAACGCCTTGTTTATTCCTCCAGTATTAATAGAACGTATGAAGAATTGAGCATTTGTAAACTCTCATTTATTTAAATTATAAAAATGATAAGAGGATATATACTAATGCAATATGTAATAGTAAGGTTAAGTCTTGGCAGAATTTTATACATACAACTGGAAACCAAGATCCAGGGGTCTTATATATAAAATCAGTAGAAATAAATTAACTCCTGATGATATCTTTAATACAGTAATCTCAAATAATATTGAAACTCTTATTATTTGGAAGTCTGCTCTCATTAAAACAACCCCTAAACCATGTCCTAAATCATACAGGCCTATCGCTTTATTATCCCACTTAGGCAAGTTATTAGAAAAACTCATGGCATACAGATGTAATCAACTTCTTTTTGGAAAATAATCTATCTTCCTCTCTTCAGTATGGATTTAAGCCTGATTGTAGTTGTGAAGATGCGCTTTTTGAATTGAAAAAGTTAATCGATAGCTCTATTTACAAATATACAGTGGCAGTTTTTATTGATTTCGAAGGCACCCTCGACAATGTTTGGTGGGAGAGTGACCTACGGCGCCTTAGAATCACTCGTTGTTCTAGACATCTCTTCCTTCTGGCGCGCTTCCGTAGCCAGGTGGGCAGGAGCAGCAGTGCGTAGCACACGTTTCTTGATTAGACCGGGGTTCGAGCCCGTGACCACCAAATACGGAGGACGCGGAAAGGTCAGGGAATGACCACCGCATATCCTCGGACCAATATGCCCTTAGTTGCTAATGCTCCTAAAAACCCAATAACAAACAACAATCTTCCTTCTGTTCAAGAGTTACTTTGCTGAATGTATTGTCTACATCCAAACCAAACATCAGTCTGTATCTAAAGCTGTTTCTCAAGTTGGGGGGGGGGGTCCCCGTAGTTCAATTCTTGTACTCCTTGTGTGGAACCTTGTCCTCGTTGATTGACGGTCTTATACCTCTGACGCGGCGGATGTACAAATGATTGCCTTTGCCGATGATCTCTCCATCTTAGTATATGATATCTGTAGGTCCCAATTGGAACACCAGGCTAAATCTGTACTTGATAATTTGCTGAACTGGGCTATGAAAAATAAATTAAGGATATTACCATCTAAAACCAAGATGATGATGATGATGATATTTCAAGGAAAACTAGACAATAATAGACCTCCGGTTGTCAAGTTTGATGGAGTATCTTTGCCACTTGTTACCATTCATAAGCATCTTGGTATCATTTTTGATGAAAATTTGTTATTCTTACCACACATCCAGAATCTTTCCAAAAAAGTTAAAACTTTTACGGCCATGTTATTCAAAATCTCTCAGTAGGATTGTAGTTCAAAAAAGGAAACTTTCAGAATTCTATACTATACAGTGTTTGTTCCATTCGTTACATATGCAGCCAGCATATGGTTTCATAGAACCAAACTTATTACAGTTCAAATCAAACTAGATAGTGTCCAACGGACCTTTTTGCTAGTTCTCCTGAGAACTTGTAGAACAGTTTCCACTGCATCTTTGCAAGCTATTGCAGGCTTATTACCTCTGGATCTGTATATTACGTACAAAGGCTTTGCTTACTATATTCGTAAAGGTTATCCTCTAACTTTTTTCGGATTTGACCTATGATCCCATTGCCGATCCAAAGAATAAAAAAGCGAAATGTTGGGCTGAGCTACATAAAAGATAGCAAATGAGATGGAATTCCTCGACCAAAGGAGGAGTGACCAAATGTTTTATACCTGATATTAAATTCACTATCTCAAATAATTAATCAGCTTTAGTTCTACCCAAGCCTTCTTAAATCATACATTTTAACTGGCCATGGTTCTTTGAAGGCTCGTCTTCTTCAATTCTGTCAAGTTACGTCAGATACCTGTTTCTGCGGCGCCTTTGAAGACTAGAGTTATGTCTTATTCTTCTGCCCGGTTTACCAAGATTTAAGACAAATATTATCTAGTAAAGTACATAATTTTTCTCCTGGAAATGAAAGATATCTTATTGCAAATCAAAATGCCTTCTCAGCTCTACAGGAGTTTGCTACACAGGCTTTTCACAGACGACGCGGATTACTGAATTGACTTCTATACTCAACAAAACTACTTTTACTACACTCCTGTGTTGAAATTCAGCTTTATTTACTTCGGTTTCATTATTTCCTTAGGGTAGTGTTAACCTTTATTATGTTCCTCTAGTTTTATATATATTTTTCGTAATTATTTTAGTTTTCTTTAATAAAAATTATTATTTTAACATTTTTTTATATTTAATTTTTTTATTATTATTTTTTTTATCTCTTTGAAATTTAAATATTATTTTGTCCATTTAAATATTTTTATTCTCCATAAAGGGTTAGGAAAAGCTTAAGAAGCTTAATAAAGAGACTGCACCACCTCAATAATCCGTTGTGGTTATATGAATCATAAAACAGTAGTGTGAGAAATCATTGGTTAAACTAAAAACGGTGTTTAAAAAATCGCGATAAGGAAAGCGTGGTTTAAAAAGAGTAATTGAAAAACTTAGCCTAGAGGAGGAAGGGTACACCATATCGTCTCCTAGTTGTGTGAAATTATCTGAAATTAAAATCATTAAAATCTGAAATTAAAAAAAAAAAAATCAACAATTTTAGAATATTTTTATTCTAAAATTGTTAATTATGCTAGACCCTTTGGGACAGTTTTTTTTTTTTTTTTTTTTGTTAGCCCCTTCGGAGGCAGGATTCGCTGGTCTCCAGTTTATTAGAGACGGGATTTTCACGTTTCCAGTTTATTAGAGACGGGACCTGCTCGTACCCAGATTTGGGCTTCCTGGGTGCAGGATGTTTGTTATTTGTTTGTTATTTAGTTTTTTAGGAGCATTAGCAACTAAGGCCATATTGCTCCGGGGTTATGTGCGGTGATCATTCCCTGACCTTTCCACATCCTCCGTATTTGGTGGTCACGGGCTCAAACCCGGTCTAATCAAGAAGCGTGTGCTACGCACTGCTGCTCCTGCCCACCTGGCTACTGAGGCGCCCTGGGTGCAGGAACTGCTGGCATACACTGGTATTACATTTTCCTCAGTGGATGCGGGATTCTTTGTGGTCTTCACCACTGTAAATGATTATAGGAGACTGCTGCACCCATACGACTTGCGCTTCTTCCTATGGGTTCTGGTAATAATACATTTAGTTTAGAAGGATATAGTTGGGCCAGTCTCCTCGTGGCGTGGATGGGTACTGGGAAGAAGCCTTCCTGGTGATCGTTGCTTCCTGGTAGCTAAGTAGCCAGAAACAACTAAACAACACACACTACGCAAACATAGCACTACCTCATTTATGGCCATTGTACAGAGAACAATGGCCACAAATGAAGTAGTGCTGTGTATATCATCATAGAGAACCATGGCGTAGTTGAACTAACGTTTTGGGGTCGCCTTACATAAGACACAACATGTCCACATTGCCGGATCAAGGTAGTACACTGCCACAAAAAAAAAAAAAAAAAAGCAAAAAAAAAAGCATTGTGGTTTCTGTGATTACTTCCCATTTAGGATTTGCAGCTGTTAACATAATCAGTTGGTCCCACTGAAAAGAATTTAAACTGCCCAAGACCGTTGTGGTCCTTTTTACCTTTGACAGTATATAACCACAAAGACAAATCTTTAGGTAATTCTCACATCAATACACCGTGATCACTGGAATCTTGTGGTTCCTTTGTCTGGAGATTCTTAATGAATAAAGAGTCACTGCTGATAACACCGGTCTGCACTTTAAGAAATGTTCTTTGATATTTTACTGTTAATAAGAAATCTGAACCACATTTTTAATGGAAAATTCGAAAGTTACTTAATTTGTTTTATCACGTCAGCATTATTTTACAATAAAAAATATTGGTGTAGGTGCTTCTGGTTTATTTTGTGCTTTTACATATATTATAAATAGGTTATTTTTTTAATAAAAACTCCTAAAAATAGAAACATCAAAGGCAACATCTTCTTGCCAAGCATAGATGACAACAAATTGGATTTACTGTACACTAGACCCGATTATAAACTGGTGCCTTTTTAGGCACCAGTTTATAATCTCAGTTTCAGTGTAATTTCAGTCACTGAAATTAGTTTCAGTCTAATTTCAGTGACTGTTCCACTTTTTAGCATCCAACAGAGTAGTAGTCTGCCATCATATTGACATTCTGTCCTCCATGATATCTTTTTTCCCCCCATTTCTTTTATATCCTGATGGAATCTTCTCTCATACTCACTTTGGTCCTTGAGGTTGTCACAGACATTCTCTCAGATATGCCAGACAAGCTGTACTTGCTACCTGGGAGTCTAAAACGCTGATGGAACTGATATTCGGGTGACACTCAAGTCAAGTGGACCCAATTTCGGCGAAGTCCGGACGGTCGGTAACAGCCAAATCCTCTGCTCGCACCTTCACGATGGTGGGACTATTAGTAATCCTGGGTATAACCTTCATGCACAAGTACATGGTGGGTGACCACCCAGGTGTGAACCAACGTAAGCAGGGGTCGAGGTGTGGCACGAACACCACATGGAGGAATGCCGCCACTCTATGTTACCAGGCAGTACTAGGTGGTAGATGATTCTCATCATCTCACCACTTTGCTTATTGGAGGCTTGAAGTGGTGGAACCCATGTTTAGTCTCTAGAGCTAATTTCCGGTCAACACTTCCCTGTCTCTTCCCTCATGCAGTATGATTGATGACTTTTGAGGTTATGATGAACATCGTGGCGAGATCCAATATTCCTTACATTTCGAGGGTACAGCTCTAAAACGGTGTTCGCAGGCCGGCCACTAGATAGTACATCGGACCGAACCTATTGATAACTCTCTAGGAGGCTTCCCGATCAGCTAGTGTATAATCTTGCTACCTCTACTCTGCCAGATAGTGACTGGAGAGAGTCCGAGTAGTGTGCATACGGGGACCATTGTCGAGGCCACGTCATGTCAAGGATCTGGGTATATTCTTACCATATGTACGCCATATCCAAAAATTTCATTACTTCATACAGCATGTCCCACTCACTTTTTCTTACTATTTAATACACCATGAATTGTCAAACTAATAGAGCAAGCTTATCTGCGAAAAGATCTAAACCTCCCAAGCACTTCCTAATTCATTTCACAAATATACGTGGTCTCAATTCTAATCTCAACAATGTCCATTTCCACTTGCAGTCTGCCAAACCCTATTTACCTTTTCTGACAGAATCTCAGTTATCGGTTGATTCAGCTACTGCTCATCTCAGATGCCCAAATTATTCGCTGTATGATTCCTTTCTCCTCAAAGGTGGTACTTGTGCATATATCCGTTCTGATATTCCCTGTCAGAGACTTGGCAATTTGGAATCTCCTCTCTTTGATCTTCTCTGGCTTAAAATCTCTCTACCTCATTGTGTCAAATTCATCTGTTGTCTCTATCGGTCTCCCACTAATCACTTGGAGCTCTTTGACTTCCTCTCTTTTCAACTTGACTTTCTCCAGTCCAACTTTCCTAACACTGAGGTAATTTTCCTTGGTGATTTTAATATTCACAAGTCCAGCTGGCTTCCGTTTTCTAGTCACACTGACCCAGCTGGTCAAGATGCTGAGGCTTTTGCAATTACTAATGACCTTTCACAGATTGTTCATTTACCTACAAGAATACCGGACAATCCTAATCATACAGCCAATACGCTTTCTCACAAACAACCCTTCTAAGTACACGGTTGAAGTGAGATGTCATTTAGGTACTTCAGACCACAACTTGGCCACAACTTCAGACCACAACAAGGTGATTGTCTCTTCTCCAAGGGAACCTTTATCTCATGGGTATTCCCAACCTCGTGTTGTTTGGCATTACAAGAATGCAAAATGGGATGACCTGCGAGACTTCTTTTCCTTGGTCGGATTACTGTTTCAAAACGTCTGATGTCAACGTTTGCTCAGATCGTGTCAGTGAAATTATTCTTGCAGGAATGGAATCCTTTATCCCACACTCCACTTTAAAATCTCGTCCTTTATCTAAATCTTGGTTTTCCAATAAATGTGCTAAGGCTGTTCAAGAGAAGAATGTTGCATATTGTAATTGGCTTGTTTCTAATTCTCCAGTTTCATTTTCTGCCTACACCAAAGCTCGCAACAATTGTAAAGCAGTTATTAATCAGTCCAAACTAGAGTTTGAACAGGCTGAGAATAGAAAACTGCTTCTTGCCCTAATGGTAGCCGAGCATTCTGGTCTCTTGCCAAAGCTATTGGCCGCAACTTTTGCCCATCTCTACTCCCACCTCTGTCCAAACCAGATGGTTCTGTTGTCACTTCAGCCAAGGATAAAGCTGACCTGCTAGCATCCCATTTTTCTTCCAACTCATGTATTAATAATCTTGGTAAAACACCTCCCACCATTCCCAGCACGCTCCATTCAATGACTCCTGTGGTCTTCCGTAAAAAGGATGTCAGAAGGATTTTGAAGAATCTTGATGCTAAGAAAGCTGCAGGTCCCGATGGTATTTCTCCATTTGTTCTCACAACTTGTGCTCCTGAACTTACTCCTATTATTTGCCGCCTTTTATCACTTTCTTATTCCAAAGGTGTTTTTCCTTCTTCTTGGAAATTTCCTCATATCCAGCCAGTTACTAAAAAGGGTGACAAATCCCTCATATCCAATTATCGTCCCATTGCAATTACTTTTACTGTTTCTAAAGTAATGGAGAAATCAATTAACCGCCAACTCTTAAACTACCTAGAAACCTTCCGTCTGATAAACGATCGCCAGTATGGATTCCGTCAGTGTCGATCCACTGGTGATATTCTGGCTTACGTTACCCATTTATGGACTGATTCAATGGAAAGTTTCGGGGAAACATAAGTAGTTGCTCTTGACATCTGAAAGGCTTTCGATCGTGTTTGGCATAAAGGTCTTCTAAACAAGCTTGCATCTTATGGTTTGCCAACTGTTTTTAGTAATTGGTTATCCAGTTTTCTCTCTGATCGCTCACTGAGGGTCATGGTAGATGGCTCTCTGTCTTCTAACTTCTCCACTAATGCCGGTTCCCCCCAAGGTTCAGTTCTTTCCCCCACTCTTTTCCTCTTGTATGAATGACCTTCTTCCATTGACTGGAAATACTATCCATAATTTTGCTGATGATAGCACATTGCATTCCACTTTCCATTTTGAGAAACCTTGTCCTGCTCAATCAGCATAAATTTCTCGAAAATCTGCTACCAATTCCTTAAATGCCGATCTTCAGGTAATTCTCCAGTGGGGCAAAGACAACTTTGTTGATTTCAACCCTTCTAAAACTCAGTCTTGTCTTATATCTCGCAAAAAGGATTCTTCTGCTCCTATGCTTATCTTTAGTGACACTCCGATTTCTAGGCAAAATGATATATCTCTTTTGGGGATTAACCTGACTTCTGATATCTCTCTCTCTCTCTCTTGGCTCAAGCACATTACAAATATTGCTTCCTCTGCATCTAAAAAACTTGGTTTTCTCTTTCGCTCTCGGCGTTACTTTTCTTCCGAACAGCTGCTCACTCTGTATAAATCGCAAATCCGCCCTGCCATGGAATATTGTTCCCACATCTGGGGTGGTGCCCCCAAAACCTCTCTCAGGCTTGTTGAGAAACGTTCTGTTTCTGCTGCATGCCTCTTCTACAGATACTTCCATGGGCACTGTTCTTCTGAATTGTCTTCATAATTCCCGCTCTCTCTTTCAAAACAGTTCGAACACGTGCCGCCACCAGCCAACATCCATTTACTGTCCCACTTCGAACTGACAGAACCAACTTTTCATCTTCCTTGTTTATTCATTCAACTGCCGTTTTCTGGAACAACCTTCCTTCATACGTATTTCCTGAAAATTACAGTCTACAGAAGTTCGAGTCCAATGTCACGAATATCTTCTTTCGTCTTCTCAACCTCCCAAGCACGGTACTAAGTACTATAGGTTCTAATACCTCTCGTGTTTGGGGTTTACATAAAAAAAAAAAAAAAAAAAAAACTTAAATTACCTAAATTTTCTGGGAAATAATTGAGAGAAAGTGCAAGGAGTGTACTCTCAATTTTGATTTTTTTTTTTCGTACGTAACCCATGTGAATTTAGCGCAAGCATTCTTGAAACAGTTTCCTTCTTTAGTCAGGGCTTGTACGAACTGTTTCTTAATGAAACGTAACTTTATACGCAGAGGAGGTAACAGTTCCTTTTTTCTATCTACTGGTATCTTTGTACTGATTTTTATTTTCCCCAAAAGAAGCATAAAGCATAACATTTTCTTAGTTTTCTTTTAAGTGTACTGAATATGCTACAGGAATGGATGCATGCATATTGCCATTATGAAGTAAAACTCCTTTGGAGCTTTGCTTCCATGAGTCAATAAATAGCTTCCTGTTGGTTGGTAGAAAACGAAAAAAGTTAACTCCAGGAATGCACTGCCACTAAGAGCAGAACCCCTTCCCTTCTATGCTGTCTTGTTCTCTCTGTACTACTGGTTAATCTTGAAGTCTCCTACCATCTCCTAAAATACCATCTTAGAGATATCTTCCGTGCACCATTGGGGGCATATCACTCGACCTATCTAATCAGATCTCAGCGAAGAACAGAATTAGAATGGAACTAATAACACTAGCAAAAATCATGAAACAACAATATCCTCGGAAGAACAGCCTTTGTGTTCATTCCCACTCAGGGCCGTGCAAATGGCGGTCGCATTGGATGCGCCGCACCATGGCCCCCGATCTAGGGGATCCCAATCGAGGGAGCCACCAAAGTCTCAACATAAATAAACGAGGCCCTTTAACCCGTTTTGAATACGAGCCCTCAAGTACCTTTGCACGGCCCTGTTCCCACTGTTAAGAAATAAAAAAAAAAAAAAAAAAAAAAAAAACAGCTCAGATGGCTCATCCCAGTATTATTCGCTTCTTTCCTGCTCAATGGACATGGTCGTTTTAATAGAAAGTGGTAGTCATGAAACTGCGCATTATATAATCTTTGATTGGCCACATTACCTGGATATCCGGAATGATATACAACTCCTGACCTTCCATCTACTTTTCCTGGAATCTGAAGAAAACTCTCTGGCATATTCTCCTCCTTTGCAGATAAGGTCATCAGAAGAAGACCTCTTGTGCTACTCTATCTCTGTCTTAAAAGCTGTACTATATCTACTCCGTAGCCTCCTGAAGACCAAGAATGAACTTTACTCATGGACTTGACATCTACCTGCTGGACTCAACACACCACATGTGACCAAACCTGGACGTGGACATCACACTGCTTGTTTCTAACTGTTGTTTCCACATAGACTCTTCGCCCTCGTGGGTAACATAATTTGTAGAAACGCCGTCCTTCCCACACCGGGTGGAGTAAACCTGAGTTTGAGTCCCGTCGATGACGTGAGGAATTTTTATGGGCCTTTTTCACAAAGTGGCTGAGTTAGTCGGTCTCAGGCGAGGATAGCATGGTTTTTTATTCCGGAAACTCAGGTTTTTCACCCAGCAAACAGAAAATCGACCACAAAACACAATTCACAGACAGTATATATATGGCAATATGGCCTTAGTTGCCGATGCTCTCAAAACCATATTACAGTGACTATGATATTGCATGAACTCTTCATGTCCAAATCAGGACCATCACTTGACAACTTACCAATCAATAGCGACCAAATTGGGATATGGTATTTGTCCATTTCCAACTGCTTCTTGGAGTAACAACCTAACATCTATTGCTGATTCCCTCTGGGGGTAGGTCTTCTCTGAATTTAACTATCCATTGCGCGATTCTACTTTACTGAGTGACTTCTTGGATTGCTTTGACTCTGTGACTCATGGTGACTCCCAGCTTGGGCTGCCGACCCCTTTTGGGGTGGGATTTGCTTTATGATCTGTTTATTTATTTATTTATTTATTTATTGGTACTATTGAATAGGATCCTTCTTAGCTACTGCATGCTGGCTCCTTCCGGAGCGGGATTTCTAAAACCAACCCTTCCTAGGGGTAAGAATTTAGCTGAACTTGTTTCTCAAGGCGGGATTATCATTTCTGTTTGCAGTAACCCTGATGGGTTACTGCAAACAGAAATGATAATCCCCATCAGGGGTGGGATCTGGACGCCACTGACCATCTACATCTATCCCTTAACTCTACCTTATATCTTCTGACATCTATGGGATGCCTCTTGCTTTCATCCCCCATATATCTATCTCTGTTCCCTCCCCTAACCTACTTCTCACACTTCTCCCACTGTCCCCTTCCTCAATTCTCATCCGGTTCTTACTGGGAAACCCAGCAAGAGCTCCCTGATAGCAGGACTTGGCGTGCCCCTACGCGGCTAAGGCCGCAGTCAGGAGGGAATCGACCAGGTGTCTGTCGCCCCCCCCTGACTGCGAAACGCCAGTTGCCAGCAAACAACACGTTTGCAGTTCATTTAGGTTTGACTTAGTCTATTGATGGTTGTGCTTGAAATCGTCAAATTCCATGACCTACTTGGACGTTTTGAACAATAATGCTCTACTTGCATTATGGCACCGCTGCTGAAATGGGCCCTGTTATTAGTATGGCACTGTTCAATGTTATACTGATGACAAGGTCCCTCAAAAAGTGTGGGTAGGGTAGGCAGGCTGTGAAGATAGTTTAAGAGTTCTATCAATGATGTACAGCAACTTTGCAATCATGGAAGTGATTATTCCATTGTATTAGGAAATGCTTAAGCTACACGTGGAATAACGCATTTAGGTTTGAAAACTTCATTTTAGAAAGGACACAGTTCTGCTCAAAATGGTGCCTAAAAGAGCAAGGAGATTGGTCGATGATACAAAAGTGTATTGTTACCTAGAAAGACTCGAGTTCTTTCTTAATGCCTTAAATTTCAATGCCTGGAAAACACAGGCACCTGCATGAAGACCGAGCTGAATTGTTTAAGGCTAAAGGTTTGAGTAATTTAAATCAGATGACATCTTTACTGTTTCTCAGGCAACACGCATACAAGGGGAAATTGAAATAAAAGGACGCTTGCAGAATATATGTAAGGGAATTCAGCCTGAGAGTAAGTACTTGTAGGTATGTATGTATGTTCCCTGTTTATGGCGGCCCCTAGGCATATGCCTATCTCCACCTATTGTCTCTGTGAGGAAATAATCCCTGTTCAATGGGCCTGACATAGTATTAACACACACTACATCAAAAAGAAGAGATTCACACCTGGTGCTGTCCCCACATGGCCTCCAGAAGAAACAGAGGCTTTACTGCAGCAATATCGAGTGACCAGGAACCAGTATACCACAACAATAAAACAGCGCAAAAGGCGCTCATGGGAAGCCCTGGTAAGCACTGAAGGGAACGCCGATCCCTTGGGGGATTGTGTACAAAGTGACCACTAACAAGCTCCCCAGAGGCGAGGTCGTATCAACCACAAAATTACCGAACGGACTGTACACCAGATCGTGGCAAGATACTATCAATAATATTCTAGACGCTACATTCCAGCAGCCTGCTGACCCACACATACCGAAACTGCTACAGCTCTGCACGGAAAATGTTTGTTTGTTGTTTGGTTTTTAGGAGCATTAACAACTAAGGCCATATTGCTCCGTACGGAAAATGAAACATATCACACAACTGCAATTGAAGAACCCTTCACCACAACCGAGCTCAACTTAGCTGCATCTAGAATCAGAAACAAGAAGGCTCTGGGCAGAGACATGCTCGATCCAGAAATCGTCCAGAAGGCCATTGAACTTATTCCCACTACAATACTCAACCTGTTAAACCACTGTCTCCACCAAGGATTCTTCCCCACACAATGGAGGACTGCAATCCTTAGACTTATATTGAAGAATGCAACCAAACCACATGATCTGCCACAATCTTACCGGCCCATTGCACTGCTGCCAGTCTTCAGCAAACTTCTCGAACGGATGATCTCCCATAGAATAGAAGCCCACTACAATGACGCTGGTCTCTCCTCACCTAAGCAGTACGGTTTCCGGAAAGGACGCTCCACGATTGATGCACTGGAAACAATCATTAAAGCTGCTACCAACTGCAACTCCAAATACTTTCTACTAATCTCCTTTGACTTTGCTGGTGCCTTCGATTCCCTCTGGTGGCCCAGCGTCGTGGGCAGGCTCCGAAGAGCGCATGTCCCAGAAAACTTATATAGATGCATCAAGACCTATCTCCAGGACCGGCGAGTTTTCGTGTCTGCTCCCCACTGCAGTGTCTCCAGACCAGTCTTCAGGGGATGACCTCAGGGATCTGTCCTGGGGCCTCTCCTCTGGAATCTGGTGCTGGATGATTTCCTGAACACCAAACTCAACAATGTACAAACCCAGGCCTATGCAGATGACCTGCTCATGCTCTTTTCTGCCAACAACAGAACCCAACTAGAAGCAACTGCCAACCAGGCCATCTCCACCCTTCAAGCTTGGGCAGAGCATAACAACCTAAAGATCTCCCCAGAGAAAACCAATTCGATCATACTAAAAGGCACCCTTGATTTGAGAAGACCACCCCAAATCAAGGTCAATGGTGTTACAGTAAAACTAAAAACAGAGCTTAAATATCTAGGTTTGATCTCAGACAAAAACCTTTCCTTCACTCCTCATCTAGACCAACTCAGGATTAAGATCAGGAAGTATGCTGCCCAAGTCTCAAGAGTTGCCCGGAAGGACTGGGGCTTAAAGAAGAGAACGCTGTCATTCTTCTATAAGGCAGTTTTCATCCCGGTTATCATCTATGCTTCTGGAGTCTGGTACAAGAAGGCCAATACCGTAGTAAACAGATCGCGCCTAGGAACTATCCAGCGCTCTCTTCTCCTTCTGTCCTCGCGTGCCTGTCGCACTGTCAGCACCCATGCGCTCCAGGTCCTCACTGGATCTCTTCCACTGGACCTGGAGATTGTTCGTCATGGGTTGCTCTACCAAATAGCCAAAGGAAGAGCAGTTACTTGTGCAGGTTTCACCACTGACCCAGCAAATAATAGAAACGCTGAAAAGAAGAGACTTAATGAACATCTAACAGACACCTGGCAAGAAAGATGGCAGACATCAACTAAAGGCGCTGTCACCAAAAGATTCCTCCCTGATGTCAGGGCCTCCTACCCCCTCACACCTGTCTGGTTTTCACCAGGACTCTATGCTACCTACCTCCTCACTGGACATGGCTTCTTCCAGAAAAAACTACATGACTTCAGAATTTCAGACTCACCCCGCTGCCACTGTGGAGAGGATCAGACGTGGGAGCACCTTGCCCACAGCTGTGAAATCTACGAGGACTTCAGGAGGATCCTAATAACAAAACTACGCTTCAACTACCAAAATCAAGAACACCTCACCCTACAGAATGAAGAAACTTACCGAGCTCTGACTCAATTTGCAATGGACTTATTTACCAGGCAGAAAGCGCTACCACCACCTTAGTATCCGAATCAATAGGTCATAACAACCATGACTGCCAATTGTTGCTACGCATCATTGAGCCATGGATGCTAACGCCTTGGACCAACTTGCACAAGACTTGACCAGCAGTGCAATAAAAGACAGGGTCCGCACATACCTTGACAAATTCCTCATCATTGATTTCTGGACAAACTTCTCTCGACCAGATGTGACACATCTCATCAAGAAGAGGCCTAGCATCGATCCCTGGATTTGACCATCAATCTTGGACTCCCGGTTTTGACCACCCCCACTGTTCGTTCTGATGGACTACTGGACCAGCCTTCAGTCTGGATGCGACACAGACTCATCAAATGGAGTCCCAATGACGGCACCTGAACTAGACCTTACTGAACATGACCCATCCACCATAGCAGCACTCACACTGCTGGATTTCCAGCAAGTTGTCGGCTCCAACTGACTGGCCGTGCTAGCTGTACCTACCCTGAACTTGCGGGGTATATCTCTCTCTCTCATTTTTTTTTTTCCCGGTTTCTTTCTTCTGTTTCCTGCCATCCGTTCTTTTACTCCCCCCCCCTATTTTTCTCTTACAGAATGATTTTTTTTTTTTTTTTTTTTGTGGGGTGGTGGTTTTCGTCCACCCGCCACCCCACTCCTCTCTCTGGTGGCATGCCACACTGTCATCAGGGGCCATCTTCCCTATTGGCCGCTTTCTTCTGTTTCCTACCCTCCAGTCTTCTGCCTTCCTCCCTTACTTTTCGCTTGCACAACGTTGTTTTTTTATTTAGTTTATATATATATATATGTGTGTGTGTGTGTATATATATATATATATATATATTATATATACACACACACACACACACGCATGCTCCACAGGTCTAAATCTAAAAACATCAAAATTACTGCCCGACCTATTTGGCCCTAGACCAAGTTATCAGCGAACAACCCTATGCTCTGTTAAAATTACAACTGTTGCTCAAGAAACAGCGATCATCTCATTCTCAAATCCGGTCCTAGCCACTGAAATCCCAGGAAAGTAGGTGGCAGGACCCGCCAGAGTACGCTAGCTACAGTGGTACACCCGGTCAGTCTCCCCGTGGCATGGTGTGGTAACGTCGGGTTCCACTAGGGGCTCGGCGGCTAATAGACCGGAGGAACAAAGGGCACAACACAATATACAGCACATGACCCCCACACACTTCAAATCTCTGGCCCCGATACAATGTACACCCGCGGAGATGGGAGAAATCCCAGGAGCCGTTAGACACTAACATACCTTATACCTTATACATTACAATACTTTTTAACCCACAGCTGGGGCGTTGTCCAATCTATAAATACTAACGACCAAGCAGCTGTCGCGCTGCACAGAAAACAAATGGACATGATTGGACCTTCAACCGTGATGAAAATCCTTCTCAACTGACACACGGACGGGACTCAGTCCCATGAGCGACTCTCACCAAAAGTTGAAGAAGAACCTGCACAGTCGTTGTACGGACCTGACAAGAAAGCCTGAGAGAAAGCCATTAGCCCTGGATGGTAGGCCACTGATGATAGACGACCACTTCGCAGCCACAAGCCTTCACGCCCTATTGGCGATCTGGGTCAGCTCCCTTGTCTGGCCCACTATTACTCCCCTTCCCCAGTGGGGGAGGGAGACGGCTTGCCATCTCCTTAATCCCCACCACCCTTCTCTTCTTTCTGGTGGGGCCTGGGCATGCCCCACTGCAAGCTGGAGCTACCTTCCCTATCGGCTCCTTCTCTGACTATATCCCCCCAATCTTCAGCCTCCCTTCCCGCACTCTAACTATACGCAAGCGACAGTCCTACACAATACAAATTTAACCATCAAAATAAATTTCGCCCAAAACTCTCGGCTTCTCATTCTAGCGCCTTCACCACGCGAACTAACCTATACCAATTGATGTGTATGCATATGCATTTTTGTATGTTGTATATGTGCATTTTTTTTTTTTTTTTTTTTAGGGCCTAGCCACTGAAATCTATGGAAATTAGGTGGCTGGACCTGCCAGAGTAAATAATTATAATACTGGTGTACCTGGTCTGCCTCCACGGGACTAAAGTGGGGCAACGTTGGGCCTCAGTAGGGGTACAGCCGCTAAATGACGAGATGAACAACGGTACACGACACTACACATGTACAATATCCATACACTTTTAAATCTCTGGCATTTCCAGCAAACTGGCGCACACACATCACAATGCAAACAACGCAGAGATGGGGGAAACCCCTGGTGCCGTATGACCCTAAATACACTTTACACTTGACTACAATACTGCAGTATGTGTTATCCATGTCAGGCCGTTTTGCCACCAGGAAGCAGCTGTCCCTGGACCTCCTGGACAGCCAATTCCCGGTGCACGTTCGACGTCATGTAAAGCCGGGCCTGTTCCAATAGTCTGTGCTATAGCACAAATTCCCGCATCCATCGGCGGGTGTGCCATACCAGTGGATGCCAGCAAATCTCGCACTCAGGGTGCCCAATCCAGAGTACAAGAAAAAAAAAAAAAAAAAGGTTAATATCAAAAATAACTAAAAAAAAAAGGGTTAATATCAAAAATAACTAAAAAAATAATAATAAATAAATAAAAAAATAATAATAAAATAATAATAAATTAATTAATTAAAAAAAACCCCGAACTATGGGTACAAAAAAAAAAAAAAAACCCAAACTATGGGTACAGTACTTGTAGGAATGCACTTTTATTCAGTGTTGCGAGGCCGGTTGGTTGGTTATTGTAGGGTTTTAGGAGCAACAGCGAATCGGACCATATCGCGCCGTTTATTCTATGCCTGTAAATTGAGTGAGTTCTGTGGTCTATTTACTGCATGAAAAACTCGTTTCTCGGATCAAAAACCATGCTACTTCCGTGTGAGACCGACTAACTCAGTCACATTGTGAAAAATACATATAAAAATTCTTCGCGTCATCGGATAGAACTCGGGTCTTTCCACCCGGTGTGGGGAGTAGGTCGATTATACCAACTGTGTTACCCACGAGGGTGTGGACGCAGGAAGTTTGGCTAAATGAACAAATAAAGTGGATGCATTTGTTTTTATTTTTTGGCTGATATTGTATAAGCGTGTCCCCCCCCCCCCAGAATTTTGCCAGTACTAATACTAGCTTTCTAATTGAAGCGTGTTTATTTTTCTTCGCTTAATCATAGTGCTCGCTTACACTTTCTACAGTGATAGGGTTTTGTATAGTGTGTATGTGTTCTCTCTTCTAAAAATTTCAACTAAAGATATAACTTCAAGACTGGAAGAGAACCAGAAATTTTAGTCTAGTAAATTTACGTATCGGCTAAGGTATTTTAATACTAGAACAAAGGTTTAATAGGCAGAACACCTACATGGTCATCAGCAATGGAAAGGAGCTTGATTGTTTTTTCCGGTAATACTGTTGTTGCCTAGGCAATCATTACTTTACGCATTCATTTCAAATATTGTACTTTTGTATGACGAACATCGTTGTATTGTAAGGCCTTTGCGTTTATTCTCGCAAACTTTCATATTAAGAAGGGAAAAAATATATTCAGTTCATGATTTTCTATTAAACAAATGGTTTACCCTGCACTTTTCATAATTTCTCCGATTCACTACATATGTTTAACACGTCTTGTCTTGCACAATAAGCTTCTTTTAGAATTATTTTTATATTGTGTTCTATTGATAGAAAAACATTTGGGCGTGTTCGTAATCGTCATTTTTATGGCAGTTCGGCAAACTGCATGTTGCCATTGCGTGTGTGCCTTAATGTTGCTGGCCGTTTATTGATTGAACGGGTGTTGTAAAGTGATCGATTGAAACAATAATTTCGCGTTTCTTAGAACCATTCGCACGACACAAAGATGAAACCACTTTACCCTTTTTCTTACTATGTTTATTTTTTTTACTTTTGTAGATTATTTGGCTGCGTTTATTGTTCTTTGCAACAGAAAACTTTGGGAAGGAGGGTTGCACTTACAACGGAGAGGGAAAAAAGCTGCACTTTTCCATCTTCGTTAAGGAAAAAGGCATTTAGAATCTGTCCATGAGAAAAAGACCCATAAAAATTCCTCCCGTCGATGACGTGAGGAATTTTTATGGATATTTTTCAAAACGTGTGAGTTAGTCGGTCTCAGACGAGGGTAGCATGGTTTTTTTTTTTTTTTTTTTTTTTTTCTCCCGGAAACTCGGGTTTTTCGTTCAGCAAACAGAAAATCGACATAGAACACACACAATTTACGGACAGTATATACGGAGCAATATGGCATTAGTGGCTGATGCTCCTAAAACTCAAGGGGTCGATCCATAAATAATGTCTTTAGCCATAAAAGTAAACGTTGTTGTTTTTAGACAACAAACAACGAGGGAAGCGTATAAATCTATTTGTTTATCTACTTTTTCATATATTTTCTTTTATATTTTTATTATTTTATTCTTTCGTTATTGTGTGTATTATTTATTTTTATTATTATTACTTCTTGTCTAGCGTAGCAAAAGTTTGTGGCTTCGTTGCACAAATGGCTACTACTGATACAAAGTTAATTTATATCATCTGTTAAACAAATAGATAGGAAGCATATATCCATTATGCTATGTAATACTTCTACATAGAATAATGTAGAGTACATTGTTTATCAATACATTTTTTGCCATCGTTCTTTCCAACTCATCTATACGCCGTGGTAAAAGGATAGATGCTTCTGTTGAAGCCAGCTTATCACTCAGTGTTTTTTCCACCAGATATCAGGTATCTCCGCATATGTTCAAACAGAAAGAAATCAGACGGAGCCAAGTTCAAACTAAATGCAGGATGAAGCAAAACTCTCCATTTCAGGTCTTCAATTTTCACCTGAGTCGTATGGGCAGTGTGTCTCAGGCATTATCATGGTGTAATGTGATTTGGTGTCCTTTTAGAGCTTTTTTTATTTATAGCCTGTTTGGCAACATCTTTTCTTTTTTTTATAAAAAAAAGTCATATTAGGGCCACCACATGGAACTAATTATGCCCTTATATCCTTGTGTCCATAAATTGCGCGTGTTCTCTGGTCGATTTGCCTGCTTTTCTGGACGAAAAACCAAAGTTTCTCTGGGGGAGGGACGTGCTGTCCACACCTGAGACCGACGAACTCAGCCACGGAGTGAAAAAAGGCCCATAAAAGTTTCTAGCGTCATTGACGGGATTCGAACACTGGCCTTTTCCACTCGGTATGTGGAAGACGGTGATTATAACCACTATGCTATCTATGCAGAATTTTCCTTTTTTATAGTCTGACGTTTCTCTAAAAAATCAACCAAAATTGGACTGTCTCCTAACACAATATGGTCTGTGATTCGAGGTTTTATCTTCACTGGAGATGGCGGATGTGTCCATCCCATAGACTTGAGTTCAGAATTAAGGGTCATAATGGAAGGTCCAGGTCTCATCACCTGCTATCAAACCTTTAAAAACCCTTTGAAAGTTATTGCGCTGTGCAATAGGTCTTGTCGGATTTCCTGCGTGGAAAATTTCATTTATTTTGTTAACAGCTTGAGCAGTGGCGTAGCTACCATGTAGGCAGGCAAGGCAATTGCCTCCGGATCCGAACATGTTCTTTGCCTCCGGGCCCGAAAAAGGATAGCTACGCTACTGAGCTTGGGCACCCATTCGAAGCATATGTTCCTATAATCTGATGTGTCTAAAATGGTTAATACACTTCTCCTTGTGCCATTGTATATGTGGTTATTTTCTTTATTATTATTTTTTTAAATTGTTTTGTGCAAAATCTTAGTGTTTTCTTCAATGCACTCAGACTTTGGTCTGCCGCTCCTTAGCTGATCACAAATGTCAGTGATCCCTCCTTTAAAACGTCAAGTGATCAAAGAACATTACTTATAGAAATAGTTTTGTTGGTATATTTCCCTCTATTTTTCATGAATCCGGACAGCTTGAGTTTTTTCCTGACTTGAAAAGTCACTCTTATTACCGACTGTGGTAGGAGGTCCACGTAGCAAAATACGTCAGTGTCACTGTTCATAACTTAGGACACATAATAGACAAACTTTTATTGTAGCACGTTTATTTTCTAATATCTGTACTAGCAATATATTGTGGGGACTAATTATATTAAGCATACACGATCTGACGATTTGTTAGACAAATCAGGCCTGACGTAGCCGAGTAGTCAAGAGCGCGAGTGCAGTAGCACACGCTCTTTGAGTGGACTGGGGTTCAAGCCCGTGACTGCTAAATCCGATTAACATTTATATTGATTGATTTATTGTAAACTCCACTCACCTGGTGGTTGTGCCGGAGTATAAACAAGAATATTTAATATAGGACCATGCTGAAGAAATGCCCCGAGCTAGGTCACAATGTTTGTGTCTGCAATTCTGCTCAGGCACGATAGGAGGGATTATATGCTGAAAGCCTTGTGGATTAACTCAAGACTTGAAGGACTCTGCAAGGCTTTTAGGGAGAAATTTATATCACCTTGGCCAGCACTTGTAAGTAGAAGGAATCTGTTTTGTAAAGACGGGATACATTTAAACAAAGGTGGTGCAAGAGTTTTTCCCAGTATTATTGACGATACCTTAAAGGTTCAGGGAAACTGCTAGTTTGGGGGGACAACTGTAATACAGATTCGCGTTTATCTGATAATATTGGTCAAAGTAACGCTTGCACATACCTCAAGGGTTCTTGTTTGTTACCGTAACAGAACATAGCCAGATGTTTTGAGAGCAGAAACGTTTCAAATGAGCAGGTAGCTAATGCCAGGGAAGCGAGCTTAAATAAATTTAAGGAGTACGTCAGGGTAGTTAACTATACAAGAACACTAAGTCTTAATTGTTTATACAGTAATGTCAGAAGTGCCGTCAATAAAATGAGTGAATTCGAACTGCTGGTTAGGACAGGTAACGCTGACATAACAGGGCGTACAGAAACGTGGTGCCACCCGGAGATAGGGGATGGTGAGTTTCAGTACGGTATATATAATGTATTTAGGAACGAGACGGCAGATAGAAGGGGTGGTAGGGTCATGCTTCTTATCAAAAGCAGCCTGAGCGCGAAGAAAGCTTTCTCTGATTCAGATGTTTCGTATGCTAGTGCAGAATCTGTATGGTGTGAGATAGTTGAAAGCAAAGGTATGAGAGTGGGAGTAATCTACAGACCAGGTGATTCTGAAGATTATGATGAGAGCCTCTACATGCAGATGGAAAGGGCAAGTAAGCATCAATGTCTTATTATGGGTGATTTTAATTTTCCTCTAATTGATTGGAGAAACTGGCAAGGAGACTCGAGATGGGGAACAAAATTTTTAAATCAACTAGATTGCTATTTATATCAGAATATCAGGGAAAGTACTAAAAAATTCTAGACCTCATCATCACCCATGAACCAGATGATATAATAGGGCTGACAGTACAGAAACTGATCACAGAGTTGTATGGTGGACGATGACGAGAGAGGTAGCAGTAGTTAAAGTCAAAGGAATGGCTTATAATTTCAGGAAAGGAAATTACGATGCCTTAAGGTGCTACATTGCCTCTATTAATTGGGTAAATATTGCACAGAGAGCGAATATAATTGAAGGCATGACGTAGCCGAGTGGTCAGGAGCTCGAGTGCAGTAGTACACGCTCTTTGAGTGGACCCGAGTTCAAGCCCGTGACTGCTAAATACGATTAACATTTGTATTGATATTGATTGATTTATTGTAAACTCCACTGACCTGGTGATCGTGCCTGAATTTGTATAAACAAGAACATTATTATGGTATACCTTTATAACGTTAATAACATATGCCTTGAATGCGTATATATCATTAAAAAAATACTCCACGAGGAGGATTCCAAGTTGGATCCTCCATGGAAAAGTAATAGACCAATAAAAAGTACTGAAGCTTATAACAGCTACAAAGTGATCTGTAATAGTGCCACAGAAAAGGTTAGGCTGGCAAAGGCAGATTATGAGAAATCGCTGGCAAAAAGTGGGATAAGGAATTCTTCACATATATAAATGCAAACCAGATAGGATCCTTATGTAATGGACGTGGAATAGTATTAGATATCCCAGCTGAAGTTGCAGATGAACTGAACAGTTACTTTGCATCGATATTTACGGAAGAAAAAACCCTTTGTCAAAGAGAAATTATGGGAGTGAAGTCGAAAAATAACTAAGTAATGATAATGAAATTTCACATGATTATTTAATGAAAAAACTTTCGAGCCTACAGGTCAGTAAGGCTCCTGGGGTTGATGACATATACCCTATAATCTTAAGGGAGGCGGCAAGTGAGTACATTGAACCACTGAGGCTAATTATGAGAGCATCGCTGGACTCGGGAGTGATTCCGTTGGATTTGAAAAGTGCCAGTATATCTCCAATACATATGGGCGGTTTTAAGAGTGAAGTGGGAAATTACCGACCGGCCAGTCTAACTTCAGTAGTAGGGAAAACCATGAGGCAATGATCAAGGGTGAAATTCAGAATCGTTGTGATAGAAATGGAATTCTGAAGGATACACAGCATGGTTTTGTAGAAGTTTTACAGCAGTGGTAAGATGATTAGATATACAGTACTAATGAAGTGGCACTAGAGCAGATTGAGAAGATCACGTGGTCGGTATGATGCCATCTGCTTTCCCTCTGGGTTATTACCTTCAAAAACGGGATTGATGCGTAAGCCCAAGTCACGGTTAAAGCAAGTGGGAATAGTGGAAATGTAAAGTGATTTTCAATTAACGACGATGGTACCGCTGACGGGCACGATCCATCATGTGAACTCGATTGTGATTAATCTCATGGCCGAATTCCAAAAATGTTGCACATTCCCCTACACTCTCCCTCTCTCCAAAAGAAGTCATATGTTCGTCTGTACGGTTTGTAGATGCTCTTGGTTGACATTACATTTTTATCTATTTCTTGTTTTTTATTTTGTCTTGGTACATTGCAATTGGAGAACGTCATGTAATGTGTAATTAAATTTAAAAAAAAATTGTGTACATCTTTGTCAGAAGCGGAATCTTCCTCATGAAGCAAACTAAACGCCGTTCCAGCAGCACCTAATACAGAATTTCTGGGACTTATATTTGATATAAATGCTGACATTTTCCCAGTACATCCGTCAATTACGTATAAAACACACGAAGCAGATAAACGTTACGTTCCATTTCGTCTAACTACGGGGGACATAGATCGTTGCACCTTACTTTCAGTCGAATTTGGGTACCGGTACAACATAATTATTTTTTATGTATTTTTCTTAATTTAGTTTTGGGCCTTGAGCTCAGAGCCCTGGTGCAGCTCCATCATTTCAATGAAGATACGCCATTTCTTCAAGGTGGAACAATTTTTCTAAAACTGGATATTTAAATGTAAGGGTAATTAGCTTTTTAAATGTTATTTCTAAAAATAGTCTGTTGGTATATCTGAGGACGGAGAAATACTCATTTTAGCATTGACAAGACAGGTCTTAATATGGAATTTTGGGTTATTTCTGAAATATGCATTTCAGAAACTAACCCAGATCAAAGATCGCATATCATTTTCAGTTTTATAGATACTGTATTATTATCTACTAAAATATATCAGCTGCGCTTAAAGTGACCCGCTCTTTTTTATGGTTTAAAAAGAAAAAGTTTGGTGGGGGATTAGTGCCGTATTTACTCTTCCTAGGTACTCTTCATTCTGAGGCATCACTACATTATATCAAACCTATTAAAATTCTCTTGCGTTAAATCTGATTTTTTGTTTTTTAAGAAATTCGAAAGCGTTGCTAAAATTTTGGTTATTTTCACAACACTCAAGAACTAAATTACTCGAAATACGAACTTTGATGACCTTGTTAAATCTGCTAACAGGGATAAAAAAAAAAAAAAAAAAAAAAAAGCCGAAGAAAGAATTTAACACAGAACAAAGTGTTTCCGAATTACTTGGTAGAATTTTATTGTTAGAATAAAATTGTTGAATTTATATTTTTTTGGGTTCCTATTTTCCATAGTGCTTGCTGGAAAAGAAGACCATGGAGGTGCTCCTCCCCAGAAAATTTCCCCTGCCTCCTTGTGTTATCAAGCTGCGTCTGTTCACGGTACCAAAAACAGAAATAGTCTGATCAATTCTCCTTAGCTTTAGCTTCTAATGCTTAAAATATGTGTGCTTAAATTAGTGTAATCTCCTTTTTTAAACCTTTATATAAATATTTTTTGGTATCTCATACTAGCCACAAATAAAATTCTTTCAAAATGACAAGTGATTATCCCGTTTCGTAAGGTTATTTTTTTTGGTTATTTGGTTTTTTTTTTTTAGGAGCATTAGCAACTAAGGCCATATTGCTCCGGGGATATGCGGTGGTCATCCCTGACCTTTCCGCATCCTCCGTATTTGGTGGTGACGGGTTCGAACCTCGGTCTAATCAAGAAGCGTGTGCTACGCACTGCTGCTCCTTCCCACCTGGCTACGGAGGCGCCGTTTCGTAAGGAAATGGTTAGGCTACACTTTGAAGTACTGCGTAAAGGTCTGGAAATACTGTATCATTTTAAGAAGGACGTGGACTTGTTGGAAGGAAGAGCAGCAAGATTAGTCAAGGACACAAAAGGATGCTCTTAACATTAAAAGCACTTCAGTTCTACAAGTTTCAGCACTTGAAGTTGTATAAGGCTTTAGATTGGGTAAACTAAATCCTCGTGGCATCCTTTATTCTTTCTCGGACAACACACTTATAAAGGGACATTATTTTGAATTGAAAAAGGATGGCTGTAGAATAGATGTGCGAAGATTTGCTTTCCACCAGAGTGTAATTTATTGTTGGAGTTAAACTACCAATTTTCGTTGTGGAAGTGAGAAGTTTAAAGAAGAATTACACAAATTATTAGAAGGGTTGGAAAAGATGAGGTTGGGATGCTTTTTTGGCTAATACTGTGTATGCTTCCTTGCATCATTTGCTACGACTGGTACTACAACTTTATTTCAAAGTTGTTCATTAAAAATTTTACCTATTTCATTTCCTTCAAACGTCTTGCAACCAAGCAGCATCATACCCAAAATCTGTACATCTAAAGAAATGATTAATGACGTAGTACTAGATGATCTGCGATACTAAACAGCTGTTATTCATTTTCGTCTTGTAAAAGAAAATATTTTGCACTTTGTGGTGTCATAATAGTGTTTATATTATTCACACCGCTACAGTAAAGAATGCTATTGGTGAGTACATTTTCAGCAAAGTTCACTTGATGAGGGTTCTGGTGATTTATAGTAAAGTTGAAAGCGAGTTTTACGACAATAAGGAGACGCGCTATCAACTTCCAGGAAAATTAGCAGCGAGCTGAGCTGGTTGCTATGGCAACTGTGTCAACAAGCTGTGGCTTCATATCACTTCAAGGGCATAAGAAGAACAAACGTTATTTTTTGTAGTTGATCTAAGGCAGTGTTTCTCAACCTTTTTTTTTTAATTACCGCCCCCCAAAAGGGCTTTTTTTAGACAATTTTTTTCCTAATTGTTCCCCATGAAATTTTAAACAGCAAAATACTTTATACTTACTCTTTTTATTCAATGGGATCCCTGAGCCTGATGCTTCTTAGCTAAAAGTTCAATGTTCGGGATGATGTTAGTAAGTTTAATTCTAATGTCTCCTCTTGAACATATATCAATTCTGGTTCTTTCTTTTGTTAATATTTTATTTACTGAACTAAAACCACAGTCAACCAATTAAAACGTTGGAAAACAAAGAAGTACTTTGGCCATTTCAGACCACATTGTTCGGTAAAGAAGTTTAGTTGTTTTTGATTCCCACAACTCAGCCATTCCACCTTTTTAGAATTCATATTTCCATTCTTCTTTACATTTTAATTCAATGAGTTCTTGAATTTCTTCACTAGCAGACCCGGCATCGCTTTCCAATTGAATCTAACATCCATGGCTTCACTTCAAAAGAAAATAAATCTGATAATCTATTTTTCATTTCACCTTTTAAAGAACACAAATGATCTCAATAATCTTTAAGATGATTCTCGATGAGAGATTCATTGATTTTAGCTAACTCTTGCATACCATGAAATTGTTTTCTCATTAAATTGCTTTCAAATATTTCCAGTTTTTCAGTGAAGGCTTTTAATACTCGTTTGCAGTCTATCACCGTAATTAATTTTTTAAAAGCATGGCAATGCTTTTAAAATTCTTCCCCAAAGGGAAGAATTTTGATGCATCACTGTTGAAATTACAGTCTCTAATGCAGGTCGTGTAACAGTCTCAGCAACTGTATGAGCACTACAAGTTTTCGCAACTATTTCTGCAATTTTATAAGACGCAATCATCCCATCGTCATTTGTTTGTGCGTAGTTCTTAAATAAGGAAGTAACAGTGATTACTCAAAATTCTGTTTTAACCTTTTAAAATATTCGATATGTTTGCCAACTTTATCGGGATGTTTCCTTTTTAAGTGATTTAAAAGTCTTGATGGTTTCATAGCCTCATTTGAAAAAGAACTATTACACATAAGACACATGGGCTGTCTTGAGTCGAATGGAATGGGTTTTCAATGAAACCATAAGTTGGATGTTCATCCAGATACTGTCGACACTGCTTTTCGATACTTAACATGATTGGTGATGGGTTGAATAACTACAAAGAATTAAATAATAAAATATTGTGCGCGCGCGCACACACACACACACAATACTAATTGTCACTTAGAGAGTGTAGTGTTTAGTTTCAAACGGCACCAGGGGTTTCCCCACATCTCCGCGTAGTATACTTTGTGGGTGTGAAACAGAACACTGAGAAGCTACAGGTGAAAACCTGACTGGTCCTTAAGTTTTGCCCACCGGTATATTACCAGTAGGTATGAACCGATTTTGCGGGGACGGGTACCCAGGACGATGCGGGTCCTAACAATATGAACCAATTTTGCTGGGACGGAGGCGGCTCCCGATTGGCGGGAAATGGTATTTGGAAATAAAAATGTTTGTTTTTCTCTCGATAGATGGCGTAATTTCAGAATTTAATTTTCAATTTATTTTTACCTTTGGGCTGGGACGCAAACTAGGATCGTTGTGTACAGCGGGCGTTGACGTTTCCTCATGACTGTGCGGGTCCCCCGTTAGCTTCGGGTTAGATGTAGCCTTTGAATTTATCGGTTGTGACATAGTGATTATTTTTAACATTAATTATGTGGCAATGCATTGTGCGCGTTAATTGGGAAGGTCTATTTTGGAGTGGTTATGTTGTGGGGAGGGCCGTCATTCTGCATCGCAGACGCAGCACCTTGTTTGTGCGATGAAAAGCCTTGCAGGATGAATATTTTTTTAATTTTTTTTTTAACTTGAAAGTTAAAAATTCCTTGCTGTTTCCTTCTGTTGTTGAGGCCTGAAAATAAAAAATTATCTGTATCTTAAAGTTGTTTCTTCCGAAGTTCCACTTGTTCTTGAAAAGCTGAAAAATTAAACCTGTATGTTTCCTTGAAGTCTTATCAAGTTTATCTGCAATGATTGTTATTTTCTCAAACCTCTGTATATACTTGATGTGTAAAATCTATTCCAAAGTAAAAATTTCAGCTTTAAAATTCAGCAGTTGTTAAAAAGGTTATTTTATGGTATGGCACTTCCATCATTTCTACTACCGAAGTAGTATGAATGCATCATTTATTCATATCGTGAACACCTTCACACGAGTTGCCTAAGTATTGCACTACTTCGAATAAGTAACACTTCTCTGGTAGAGAAGACTACTGTTACTTATTCTCAGATGGGCACTACCACCCAGACGGCACCGTTTGAAATATGGTATGGGATAAAGATTTCTCTTATCTTCATACTATCCTTATTAGACTTAGAAAAGCAAAAAAGATGTAGGAAGGTGATAGTAGGAGAGGAAGAATTGCCGTCGAAGGAAGAAAGGGACAGTTACTCCTTCAACTCACACCACTCAAAACTCATCGAAGAGGCAACGTTTTCCCTGCAGAGAAGATTGTTGTTATCTATTCTCGGAAACTCTGTAGCCATCAGAGTTTCCGAGAATGGATAACAACAATCTTCTCTGCAGGGGAAACGTCACTATTGCAATAGGATACCCTCCCACCCTAGTGACAACTCAGTTATGAAGTATAACTCCACCATATGAGAGATGCTTGATGGTGTGCGTGGTTTAATTGAAAAATATTTCTTGACTGGATGTCTAAGAGTATGAAAGAGGTTGTTTATGCATGGGTATAGTACTTCTATCATTTCTACTACCTAGGTAGAGTGAATGCATCGTTTATTCATATCTCATATTGTAAACAACTTCACAACAAGTTGCCTAGGTATTGTACTACTTCGAATAAGTAACACTTCTCTCATACTACCGGGGTAGTAGAAATTAGGGCAGTGCCATACCCATGCATAAACAACCTCTTTCATACTCATAGACATCCAGTTAAGAAATATTTTTCAAGGTTATTACCTGTTCTTGAGAAGCTGAAAAATTAAACCTGTGTGTTTGTTTGAATGCTTATCAAGTTTATCTGCAATGATTATGTTATTTTCTCAAACCTCTGTATATACTTGATGGTGAAATCTATTCCAAAGTAAAATTTAAGATTAAGCAGTTGTTAAACACTTAAAGATTATTTTTTCTCCATAACACTAAAGAATCACAGACACAGATAATATTTCCAAAAATGAATAATTTTTATTGGGTGAAAATAAAAATTACAATGAGGGAATAATGCTCGTTGACATATTTTTACACCTGTAAATTCTTTTGTTTCGTTCACACTTCTCTGTAATCTCTCCATCAGTGGCAGGTCGTAGAAAGCTGCGCAATTAATATAAGTACCACCAGCACTCCTGCGAGTCTTCTTTGTATGTCTCCTCTATCTGGAAAACGACAAGAAGATGTTAGACGATTACAAAGATCCTCGCGTTGGGGATAGCATCAGTGGTGTTAAGGCATTGCAAAGACACACAAAGTTACCCAGTCGTATCGTGAAAGAGTACTTGACAAGCCAGCCGAGTTATGTGTGACATAGACCGCAAAGACTTAATTTTCCCAGGAACAAGATAGTAGTTCAGGGACTTCACGTACATTTCAGTGCGATTTAGACGGTTCCAGTCTGTAAAGATAATGGAGGTATATCCGATCTTGTTGTTTGTATCGACGCCTCTTCAAGATACGTTTGGGTGAAATCACTTAAAAATAAAACTTCACAACAAATGGTTAAGTCATTCAAATCTATTTTCAAAGAAAAAACACCTTTTAATCTCAACACAGACCAAAGAAAGGAGTTTACAAATAAAGAGGTAAAGGCCTTATTTCAGTCTCTTAACATTAATTTCTGTACGACTAGATCGGAAAAAAAGGCAGCAATAGAAGAGCGTTTCGTCCAAACCCTGAAAAAAAAAAAAATATTCAAATGGATAACTTATTCTAAAAGTAAGAAATATGTTCATGTGCTTCCAAACATTGTCGATACTTATAATTGAACAACGCATCGCACCATCGGGATGCCACCTGCAGTCGTTACATTGTTTAATGAAGAAGACGTTTATCGGAAATTGTATTTGAAAAAGACCAAAGACCCGATTCTTAAATTTAAAATCGGCGATCGTGTCGTGCTTAGCAGTGATTCTCATTCCTTTTGTAGAGGATTCTAGGGCACTGGAGCAGAGAAGTGTTTACAATTTCACAAGTTCTGAAACTGAACCTTTTCCGTTCAGCCTATTGTGTACAGAGTGAAAGATCGAACCGGTGAAGCGATCGAAGGCACATTTTATGAGAGCAGTTGCAAAAGTTTAATCTCAAAGACGAGCTGCCTACAGACGTTTTCCTCATCGAAAAGGTACTTAAGGAGAGAAAAAGACGTGGTCAGCGTGAATTACTGGTTAAGTGGCTCAGACATCCTTCCTCCTATAACTCCTGGGTTAATGCCAAAGATGTTCTTCTTAACCATGCCAAGTAACTTTTGAATGGACCTATATCCAGAGAACACCCAGTCAAATTTGACGGTTGTTTTGCCAAATACAGTGACGCTCACAGGCAAGTGGGAATTGGCACTAGCAGAAATCCACATTCCTAATTCTTGGAGCAATATTTCCGAAAGCGGGGTGGAGTTTACAGTTTTCCAGAAAAGTTTATCGTCCCGACGAACAGAATTTTACGTTTTGGAAGCAGATTACGAAAATTCTACCAAGCTGGTCAAACATATGTGTAGTCTTAACAACAGCAACATAGAATTGAAAGTTGTTCAGACCGAGTTAAGAGAGAGATTTACACTCTACATCAAGAATGAAAGTGAATTGATGATTCCCTACCGAATGGCCGAAGTTATGGGTTTAGGTCGGAAATCAAAACCAAGGACCGAGATCTATACCAAACATAGAATTTTCAAAAGTATACGTTGGAAAATGGATACCTAAAGATAAAATTGTGCTTTCCCTGAAACCAGATGAAAGGAGAACAGCATTCGGTGGACCGTCGAGTGGCGCCCGATGCGAGTGTAAAATTTCCCACAGTAATTACAGCAGTATTTCCGAAATTCTACAGGCTATGATGAAAATTGTTCCCGAAATTAAGGCAATTGTAAATACCCATGGTTTTGTGTCTCTCTCGAAAGCGGCGTGTATCTTCACTTCCCAAAGTGAGGTCTAGGGAAGCTGTTAGGCTCTGACAGCACAGGAACAGCACAGTGATATTAGTAGGAGAAGCACAGGAACCAATGTAAGAGAGAGTGATATCATCGTTAGTAACATTCATAAGCAAAAATATAGACTGGGAGATGTAAATTCAATATATGAGTTAATTACTAAGCTTAAAAAATTATTAGTGGATTATAAAAGTGAGAGTAACAAGGTAACAAAGGCAGTTTCAAATTTTGTGTTGGATAAGTGGATAGACTTAGAAGTAATTACCACAGCATTGCTAATAGATAATGAAAGACTAAAAGTAAGGGTAGAGGAATTGCAGACAATAGCTGCTTTATTTGATGATTTAGTTAGAGGTCCATCATTTCTGCCTGGGATCCTGGAGAATCAACAGCATCAAACTTATGCAGATATGGTGAAACATCAAGGTTACAGGTTTTTATCCAACCAGGGTAATACTAAAGTATTAAAAGACTCAAATTGAAGAAAGTGGTTTGAAAAGTAAGAAACCACATCAAAATAACATTGTTATATTGAGAGCTCAGGATGATACTAAATTTGCAACAAGTCAGGATATAAAGGATGTTGTGATTACAACTCTAAAACAGCATTTAAAGGAAGTAAGATAAGGAATTTGAGAACAATTAGGAATAAAGGTTTATTGATTGAAACAGACAACAGGGAGGATTTAAGTAAAATTATTGAGTCAGAAGCACTGACTGAAAAGGGAATTAAACAAGATAAAATTAAATTGACTAATCCAAGTATGTTAATTTATGATGTACCGAAGGAGATAACACAAGAAGAAATTGTAAATGACTTGTATTGTAAGAACCTGAGAGATTATGGACATACTGAGGAGGAAGTGAAGGAGGGAAATATCATAGGTTTAAAACTGGTAATAAAAGCAAGTTGATAAATTGGGTAATTGGAGTTGATCCTCAATGTATAAGAGTATTTTTCAGGAGGATAGGTTATTTTACGAGAAACTATTGTTCCCGTAAAACTGTTTCATGTGGACATTGTGCCCAAGGAGGGCATGTGATTTCTGACTGTATTAATAAAGATAAGAGTCCTACATGTGTCAATTGCAAAAGTTGTGATCATTCAGTTTGGGACAATAATTGTCCAGAGTATATTAGAGCTTTGGAAATAGCAAGTATGAAGGTTAATAATGGATAGTGAGTTTTTATTTGAGCAATATGGAGTCTTTAAATATCATAGTAAGGATGATTATATAAATATTATGCAATTAAATGCACAAAGGAGTAGGTCAGTAATGGATGAGACAAGGGTTATGGCCTATGAGATAAATTTAGATATTGTGTGTTTCCAAGAGCCATATATTTGTTGCTTTGGAGGGGTATACAAGGTGACTGGTCTTCCTATTACAGCAAGGGCAGTGTATGTAGATAATGATAAACCTAAATCAGCAATTGTTATTTTTAACAAGAACATTAATGTCACTGCACACAGCATGTTATCTGTGTGCACATATCAACTCGAGTGATATCATTCTATCTAGCTTCAATTTACTGTCCCCCTCTCATGATACTGAGAATACATTGCAGTGTCTGGAATCAATTATGGAAATTGTGGGTACTGGAAACCTTTTGGTTGCTGTTGATGCAAATGCCAAGTCAAAACTGTGGCACAGTTCCATAGTTGACCACAGAGGTAGGATACTGGAAGAATTTATTCTAAACCATAATTTAAGTGTTCTCAATGTGGAGGGGAAACCCTCCACATTTGATAACTTACATGGAATTATTGATGTTACCATTGCAAATCAGCAACTTAGCAGGAGAGTTTGTCATTGAGATGTGGTGCTTGGTGGCATCAACAGTGACCACAGGGCCATATTGTTTCATATATTACTGACTGATCTCCATTTAGATAGTATGGCATTTGATCATGTAAGATTTGGGTATAAAAGAATTAACTGGAATAAATTTAAGTATTCTTTAGAAATATCTTTTGATGATAATATTTGAGTCAGTTAAACAATTCGAATGCTGTTGAATATACATTTTATGTGCAAAATGCTCTGTATAGAGCTTTACTGTTAGTTGCTAAAAGGAAAAGAGATGTGTGCCTTGGTGGTTCAATAGTTTGATGGTTTTACGAAGGGAAGTTTACCCTTAGGAAGAAATATCAAAGATGTAGAAGTAGAGATTCTGTTGATGCATTAGTGTTTAAAGAACAGTACAGAATTAAAAGGAAACAATATCACAAAGAAATATATGAGCATAAGTTAGCTGCATGGAGGAATTTTGTACTAACAACAGGGAATACAGATTCCTGGGGACTTTTGTTTAAAATGTCAAGAGACAAACTGCATATTATTAATGTTATTAATACGGTTAACTCAAATAATATAGAAACTTGTGATTGACTTTAAACCATTAAAACTATTACCGATGCGCGGTTTGTGTATGATACTATGGATGATGATAATGAGGAACAAAGGAAAATTAGGGTTGATAATTTTGTTATGTAGGAAATAATGACATACAATTGTTCACTACTCAGGAGTTATTAATGATATGTTCTAAATTAAATGAAAATAAAACTCCAGGCATGGATATGATAGAAAATAATTGTATAACTAAGATGAATGAATATTATCCTGAGATATTAGTAGTTATGTATAATAAGTGTTTGTTGGAGGGTAGTTTTCCAGGGTTCTGGAAAATTGCCCTTCTAAAGCTTATACATAAACCTGGTGAACCTGTTAGTGATTCTAGAGGATATAGACCTATTTCGCTGTTGGAAAATTTGGGAAAAATATTTGAGAAGTTGTTACTTTTAAGATTAGAACATGTGTTTATTAAGTCTAAAATGGAGTTTATAGGTCAGTTTGGATTTAGAAAAGGTCTTTCAACTGAAGATGCTATAAATACATTAGTGAGTTATGGTTCACAATCAACAAGTAAATATGTTTTGGCATTATTTGTAGATTTTGAAGGTGCTTTTGATGAGGTGTGGTACGAGAGCATTTTATGCTCGTTAAGAAAAATAAATTGTCCTCAAATATTGTATCAAACATTAAGAAGTTATTTAAGTGGTAGGAGAGTTCAAGTATATTCCCAACATTTGAAATTTGGTAGATCTATTAATAGAGGTTGTCCGCAAGGATCGGTGCTCGGTCCAGTGTTTTGGAATTTGGTGTTAAATCAGTGGCTGGAGAAAGAAATTCTACATTGTAAGTTGGTTGCATATGCAGCTGATTTAGTAGTATGTACTGAGGGTAAATCCAGGTTAGTATTAGAGCAGACGATGGGAGTTGTAGTAAATGATCTGAGTATGTGGGCAGGTGTAAATAAACTTAAGATCTCAGATAGTAAGACAGTAATGATGTTGCTGAAAGGCAAGTTAGATTATGGAAGGCCACCGAAATTAATAATTAATGGAAAGCAAATACCTCCGAGATCTCAAGTTAAACACTTAGGAATTTTACTAGATGACAAATTGTCATTTTTTCCGCATCTTGATTATATAAGTAATAAGATCAAAAAATTTACATCAGCAATTATTAGTAACAAAAACTGATTGGGGACTTGGGAAAAGGGGGTTTTGAGTTTATATTATAAGGCGGTATATATGCTTTAAGCTTGTAAATATTGTTAAGTTTAGACAAAAGTTATTATCCCTAGAGAGAGTAATAATGTTGGCTTTTATAGGAGCATGCAAGACCATTTCAACAAATGCTTTACAGGTAATTTGAGGGGTATTGCCTTTAGATTTATATGCTATTTATAGAGCGTTTTGTTATTTCTTGAGAAAAAAGGGTAAGAACAAGCTTTTGGGGGATAAATGTTACTTGTATGGATAATGTTAAAAAAGAAAAGGAAGTGATTAGAAGTAGATTAGTAGAGATGTGGCAATATCTTTGGGAGCAGAGCTTCATTGGAGAAGTTACCAGATTATTTATTTCCAATGTGTGGTTTAATCACAATGTAAACAATAAGAAATGGTTTTATCCAAATATGGAAACATCATATTTAATTACGGGGCATGGGTTTTTGAACCAAAAGTTGTTTTATTTTGGGTTAGAAACGCATCCTAATTGTACATGCACACTGCCGGAATCGTGGGATCATAATTTATTTGATTGCCCCATATATGAGGACTACAGGAGGGAGTTAATGCTTGTTGTGCCACACCTTGTCAGAGGATAAGAGTACGTATGTTTAGAGGATAAAGAAGTCTTTCAGGCCTTGCAAAAGTTTGCAAGATTAGTTTTTAAGAAGAGGAGAACTCTCTTTTCTGTTGCTTACAGTTCATAAATGCCTATACTTGTTTTTTCTTGGCTTAATTTAGCCTTGTGGAGGGGAGGATTTTTATTTTAATTATTTATTTATTTATTTTTATTTTGTTATTATTATATATATTTTTTAAATTGTTATTTACTTATTTTATATATTTGTATATATTTATTTTTATTTTTATTTTTTATTTATTTTTTGTTTTTCTGGCAAACTAGTGAGTTACTAGAATGCGGAATGCTGGCACCAGGATAATTAGTATTGACTACTTGGTGCGGGATTGATGTGTTTTTTCCATAAATGGAATGGCAGGTGGTTTATTTTTTATTATTATTCTTTTTTCCCTGGCTTACTTTGGCTATGTGGGGAGAAATTTAATTGAAAAATTTTTTTTTTCTGTTTGTTTGTTTAATTATTATTTTTATTTTATTTTAATTTGTTATATTTATTTATTTATTTTATTATTATTTTATTTATTTATTTTATTATTATTTTATTTATTTATTTTATTTTATTATTATTTTATTTATTTATTTATTTTATTATTATTTTATTTATTTATTTTATTATTATTTTATTTATTTATTTATTTTATTATTATTTTATTTATTTATTGTATTATTATTTTATTTATTTATTTTATTTTATTATATTATATTTATTTCTTTTTTTAAATTTATTTATTTATTTGTTATTTATTTTATTATTTTTTTTGGCTGGCACTCGGGATTGGGCAGCCTGGGTGCGGGGTGTTGGCATCCACCTGTATAGTACTACCTCAGGTGGGTGCGGGATTGGTGCCAATTTGCACAGTGAGAGTTTCAGTAGACCCAAGGTGGAAAACGTGCCTGGGACGGGTGCCATGAAGTAGCTGCCCAGGGGTGACTGCTTCCTGGATGTGAGGTGGCTTGAATATAATGTTCAGGCCACCTGTAATATTCAGAGAGTACATGTTTGATTATAATTCTAGGTGGATTTGGACGAGAGTCTTGGGGCCGCCATAGAACAGAAATGAAGATGATGGGTCGTGTCAGACTAGATTTGTGCCACCAAGCCAGATATATCGTGAACAACCTGTCACTTCACTTGAGAATGGTTCGCAGTTGCCCGGAATTTTGTCTGTTATCTCTAGATGCCACGGCGAAAATACACATTAGCATTAGTAGAGGCACATGATGAAAGAAATCAAGCTTATGCAGCATCAGCCAAAAAAAGCTCCGACTTCATCCCTCCATTCGTTCCAAATACCTGTCCAACTCAGCCTAAAATTTATTTAAGCTATCAACTCCCACAACAAAAGATGGAAGTCTGTTCCACCAATCAACTACCCGCTGGCTATAGCCAAACTTCTGCACATCTATCCTACAACTGTCTTTCCTCAATTTGAATTTATGCCCTCTCAGGTGATTATTCTGAGCAAGGGGCCGCCATAGAACAGAAATGAAGATGATGGGTCGTGTCAGACTAGATTTGTGCCACCAAGCCAGATATATCGTGAACAACCTGTCACTTCACTTGAGAATGGTTCGCAGTTGCCCGGAATTTTGTCTGTTATCTCTAGATGCCACGGCGAAAATCTCAATGCTGACGAGAAGTATCCCGTCAGCATTGAGCCTGCTCAAACCATTCAAGGCCTTGTACACCTCAATCAGATAACCTCGCAGGTTATCTGATTGAGCCTAGTCTGAAGATGCTGCAACTTACAGAATTTAAGTTTCTCCTGGTAAGAGAGCCCCTTTGGTCCTCTCACCAGTCTTGTTGCCCTTCTCTGTACTCGTTCTAGCAATTCTACATTCTTCCTAAAATGAGGCCTCCAGACCTGTACGCAGTACTCAAGGTGTGGCCTGACCATTGCCTTATACAAGGCGATAATCACCTCCTTATCCCTGCTAGAAAAATTCCTGTTTATCATTGACAAGACACCATGAACTACTCTTACAGACCGTCTGCACTGCTGAGAAAACTTCATATCTGCCTGCACAATTACCCCCAGGTCCTTTTCATTCTCTACCACTGTCAGTGTAGTACCACAGAGTTCATACATTACTCTGGGGTTACTGCTTCCCATATGTAGTACTTTACATTTATCAATGTTAAACTTCATTTGCCACCTCTCACCCCATCTGCTCAACTTTACTAGATCCTGTTGCAGCAGCATACTGTCATTAGTGTCATTGACAACTCTGCCAACCTTCGTATCGTCTGCAAACTTGGACATTAAGCCTGATATACCATCATCAATATCATTTATAAATACAGAAAACAAGAATGGACTCAACACTGAACCCTGGGGGACTCCAAGAAGCGTGTCTTTTTATCCGCAAAGTTAGGTTCAACTCACAGAGTCAGCTTGCTCACATGACTGTTTTAGAAGAGAACCCGCTTGTTTACCCGATTAACAGAGTCAGCGTTACTTATTTTTCTGTTCCGAAAGGGATGAGCGACTCAACCCGAGACAATATATATCTTGGCCAGGTTCCATCCCGTCTAATCATAGGTATTGTGGCGAGTGAAAGGTTCAACGGATCATTTAAAAGCAACCCTTTTAATTTTTCACATTGCAACTTGTGTTACTTGCTTTTGACTGCAGACGGTGTTCAGTATCCATCCATATCTGTTACACCTGATTACAAGAATGGGCATTATACGAGGTCCTACCTGTCGCTTTTTGCAGCTCTAAACAAGTGGAACTTAGACTCTGGTAACGACATGTACAGTATTTGGAATACTCAGAAGGCAACGTTCTTTATGCTTTCGACTTAACGCCAGATCAGAACGCAGTTGGGGAACATGAGCTCTACACGTCGCGGAAGTGTGCGCATTGAAAATAAATTTGCATCCCCTCTTCCTGAGAACAACGGTGATTCTGTATGCAGAATTTGAAAATGTGCTCTCTATAACTAAAGACAGGTCCGTCCTCATCGATTATGAACACTGAACAGATTGTATGTCTTAGAAGCCGACAGCACATCGGGGAAACTTCCAATCAGTGTTTGTGCACGTGACTAGTTACCTTCAAGAATAACTCGAATAATTCGTCAATACGAATTTTTCTCATCAGGAACACACTGGGTGTAATAAAGTGGCGATTACATCGTTCACCCGCAAATCTTTACAATGATATTGGTTTACAATCTTTGGCATACAAATGCCCCTACATCTATGAGTTAAGAAAAATATACAATGAAGCCACAGATTCTGGGTGTTGAATTTGCACTTTGTTATAAGTCATTTCTTCTTCTGTTTGTTTAGAAAGAGAGCAATATCCACTGGCGGGTGTCTTGCGAAGCAATCAAAATATTCGCTTTTTTTTTTCCTAGGAATATAGACAACTGTAAACTCCGCCCAGCCTTCGGAAATATTACTCCAAGAATTGAGAACGTGGATTTCTACTAGTGCCTCTTGCCTGTGAGCATCCTGTATTTAGCAAAACAACGGTCAAATTTGACTGGATGTTCTCTGGATATAGGCCCATATAAGAGTTACTTGGCATGGTTAAGAAGAACATCTTTGGCATTAACCCAGGAGTTATGGGAGGCAGGGTATCCGAGCCACTTAACCAGTTATTGACGCTGACCACATCTTTTTCTCCCCTTAAGTACCTTTTCGATGATGAAAACGTCAGTAGGCAGCTCTTCTTTGAGATTAACCTTTTGCAACTTCTGCTCATTTCACTCTGTACACAACGGATGTCTTAGTTTTAAAACCTGTGAAATTGTGAACAGTTCACTCCTCCAGTTGCCCCAGAATCCTTTGCGAAAGGGATGAGAATCATGCTAAGCATGACAGGATCGTAGAAATTAAATTTAGGAATCTGCACTTTGGTCTTTTTCAAATACAATTTCCGATAAACGTCTTCTTCATTAAACAATGTGATGTTTGCAGAGGGTATCCCAATGGTGCGATGTGTTGTTCGATTATAAGTATCCACAATGTCTGGAAGCACATGAACATATTTATTACTTTTAGAATAAGTTATCCATTTTAATATTCTTTCTCTCAGGGTTCGGATAAAACAGCCTTTTTTTTCCCGATCTAGTCATATCGAAATTAATGTTAAGAGACTTAAATAAAGCCTTTACCTCTTTATTTAGAAACTCCTTTCGTTGGTCTGTGTTGAGATTGAAACGTGTTTCTTTGAAAATTGATTTGAATGCCTTAACCATTTGTTGTGAAGTTTTATTTTTATGTGATCTCACCCAAACGTATCTTGAAAAGCCGTCGCTAAAAACGAGAAGATAGGATATACCTCCATTTTTTTTTTCACAGATTGGAAACATCTGTTAAATCGCACTGAAATGTATGGTGAAGTCCTGGAACTACTGTTTTGTTCCTGTGAAAATTAAGTCTTTGCCGTCTCTATCGCACATAACTCGGCTGGCTTGCCAAGTACTCTTTCACGATACGACTGGGTAACTGTGTATGTCTTTGCAATGCCTTAACACCACTGATGATACCAACAATACGAGGGTTATTGTAATCGTCTAACATCTTGTTCTTTTCGATAGAGGAAACATACGAAGAAGACTCGCAGGAGTACTGGTGGTACTTATATTAATTGCACTGGGCGCTTTTTAAAACAAGGCGCCTCCGTAGCCAGGTGGGAAGAAACAGCAGTGCGTAGTATACGCTTTTTGATTAGACCGGGGTTCGAGCCCGTCACCACCAAATACGAAGGATGCGGAAAGGTCAGGGAATGACCACCGCATATCCCCGAGCAATATGGCCTTAGTCGCTAATGCTCCTAAAAACCAAATAACAAACAACCTTCTAAGACCTGCCAATGATGGAGGGGTTACAGAGAAGTGTGAACATAAAAAAAAAAAAAAAATTACAGTTGTAAAAAATATGTCAATGACTAATAAAAGTTATTCTTTTTGCAAATATTATCTGTCTGTGTGCTTCTTTAGTATAATAGAAAAAACATAATCTTTTAAGTGTTTAACAACTGCTTAATATTAAATTTTGATTTGGAATAGATTTCACACATCAAGTATATACAGAGGTTTGAGAAATTAACATAATCATTGCAGATAAACTTGATAAGAATTCAAACAAACACACAAGTTTAATTATTCAGCATTTCAAGAACAGGTAATAACCTTTTTAACAACTGCTTAATTTTAAAGATTAAATTTTTACTTTGGAATAGATTTTGCACATCAAGTATATACAGAGTTTTGAGAAAATAACAATCATTGCAGATAAACTTGATAAGACTTCAAGGAAACACAGGTTTAATTTTTCAGCTTTTCAAGAACAGGTGGAACTTTGGAAGAAAAAACTTTAAGAATACAGATAATTTTTATTTTCAGGTCTCAAACAGATGACAACAGCAAGGAATTTTTATCTCTCAGGTAAAAAAAAAAAAAAAATCCCGCAAGGTTTTTCATCCCTCAAACAAACAAGGTGCTGCGTCTGCGATGCAGACGCGAGGGTGGTTGGTGGCGGCGGACATCTACAACCCTAACCACTCCAAAATAGACCTTCCCAATAACACCCACAATGCATTGCCACAATGTTAAAAATACTCACAAAAATTCAGTATGGCGTCACAACCGATACATTCAAATACTACATATAATACGAAGCTAATGGGGGACCCGCACAGTTGTGAGGAAACGTCAACGTCAACGTCAACGTCGCTGTCGCTGTACACAATGATCCCAGTTTGCGCCCCAGCTCAAAGGTAAAAATAAATTGAAAATTAAATTCTGAAATTAAACCAACGCCATCTACCGAGAGAAAAACAAACCTTTTTATTTCAAATACCATTTCCTGCGAAATCAGAATCCGCCTCCGCCCCCGCAAAATCGGTTCATATTGTTGGGACCTGCATGGTTCATATTGTTCTGACTCGGCTGGGTTGCCAAGTACCCTTTCACGATACGACTGGGTAACTGTGTCTTTGCAATGCTTTAACACCACTGATGATACCTACAATACGAGGGTTATTGTAATCGTCTAATATCTTCTTGTTCTTTTCGATAGAGGAAACATACGAAGAAGACTCGCAAGAGTGCTGGTGGTACTTATATTATAAGGACGGGTACCAAGTACATCCTTGGTACCCGTCCCCGCAAAATCGGTTCATACCTACTGGTATTACTACTGGCATTGCAAGGATAATATTTGTTTTCTGTAGGGTTTTTCAACTGCAAACTTGAAAAGGTGAGCATCGAGTTTGTAGACCTGAGACGTTGAAAAGGAAGGAAACGGACCGTCCAAAATAGTCTAATATTCTGGGGGACCAGTTTTGATAAGTTCGCAGGACGGGGAGAGGACTTCTCCAGCAGCATTGAATCCTATATGGATGGTTCAGATATTAACCCCGCAACCATTATCACTGTGATGACAGTGACAGTCTCTGCGAATCAATAAGCTCGGAGAGTCATGGAGCTCCCATTGCATTCGCTAATGCTGTCCTGTGTTGAGGCGACAGATTGGATTTTCAATTGGCCAAAATTCAGATGTCAGAAGAGGCTTTTTGGTCACTACTTCAGAAGTGATAATAATGATGGATAGACAATGGGTTTGCTGTATTTCTTGATGATTCCTCCAGTGTCTTTAACATGAGATAATTTAATATTCCTGGATAATTAATATAATAGAGCATCCTACATGGGTTGGACGATAATTTCCAGCTGGTAATCTTAAGGAGCCATGTTTCCTCAATGCTAATAATATAATAATATCGAGCCCATCTTGATGAATCTAGATCAGAAGTTTCCAACTGATGGTTCGCGAAAGTGTTCCGGGGGGTTCACACTAAACATTCTGAAATGGCGTCTGCTTAGATTTACTTAGGTACATTATTGTAAACTACAAAATATAACTATTAATAAACAATAAAATTAAATAAAAAGTAAAGCATTGACAAAGAATGAAACCACATCTCCACACAGTTCCTAATAATTACTTTACTATCTTACAATATATCATGTTAAATAAATATATAAAATTATTTCTTGACTTAGAGTATGAAAAAGGTTGTTTATGTATGGGTAATGCGAGATATAATCAAACGATGCATGCATACTACCTGAGTAGTAGAAATGATGGAAGTGCATTACCCATGCCTAAACAACCTTTTCATACTCTTAGACAATTAGTCAAGAAATTGTTTTAGATTAAACCATGCACACCATCGCGCATCTCTCATATTGTAGAGTTATACTTCATAACCGGGTTGTCACTATTGCAATACCAGGGTACCTGCCTACCTACTGATGAGGAGCCAATAAGCTCCGAAACTGTGCCGTATGGGGGACCTGATGGCCACGGAGTTTGCGAGAATAGATAACAACAATCTTCTCTACTGGGGAAGCGTTGCCTATTTGAGGAATTTATGAGCTTTTGAATAGTGTGAGTTAAAGGAGTAACTGTCCCTTTCTTCCTTCGACGGAATTTCTTCCTTTTTCTCTCCTACTATCCCCTTCCTACATCTTTTTTTGCTTTCCTAAGTCTAATAAGGATAGTATGAGGATAACAGAGATCTTTATCCCATACCATATTTCAAACTGCGCCATCTGGGTGGTGGTGGTGGTGGTATCCGCCGAAAATAAGTAACAGTCTTCTCCACTGGTAAAGTTACTTATTCAGAGCAGTGCAATACCTTGGCAACTCATTGTGAAAGTATTCACAATATAAGATATAATCAAGCGATGTATGCATACTACCTTCTCTACTGTACCTGGGTAGTAGAAAATGATGTAAGTGCATTACCATGGAAGTGCATTACCAATGCTTAAACAACCTTTTTTAAATAAATATGTTTTCCGTGCTATTTTTTTTTTTTTTTGATTCTCAAGGATCATTGTTATGTGTAGGTACTTCTTTGTTCAGAACCTATAGTACCGTGCATGGGTTGAATTCAGGTTGAAAAGATGAAAGAAGATACTTGTTGACATTAGACTTGAACTTCTGTAGATTGTAATTTTCGGGAAATACGTATGAAGGAAGGTTGTTCCAGAAAACAGAAGTTGAATGAATAAACGAGGAAGAAGAAAAGTTGGTTCTGTGAGTTTGAAATTGGAAAGTAAAAGGATGTTGACTGGTTGTGGCACGTGTTCGGACTGCTTTGAAAGAGAGAGTGAGAATTATAGAAGCCAATTCAGAAGCACATAGAAGAACATAAATATAGAAAAGGCATGCAACAGAAACAGAACGTCTATGAGCCAGAGAGCGGAGAGACTGTTTGAGATGAGGCAATAATTAACCTAACTGCCCTCTTTTTAATGGAATCTAGAAGCCTGGCAGAAGTTTTGGGGACAACACCCCAGATGTGGGAACAATGTTCCATGGTAGGTAGGGCGGATTTCCGATTTCTACAGAGGAAACAACTGTTTGGATGAAAAGTAACACCGAGAGCGAAAGAGAGAACCCGGTTTTTTAGATGCAGAGGAAGCAATATTTTTAATGTGGTTTAGGCCAAGAGAGATTAAAAGTCAGGATAATCCCCAAGATCTTGCCTAGAAATCGGAGTGTCACCAAAGATAAGCATAGGAGCAGAAGAATCCTTTTGAGAGATATAAGACAGGACTGAGTTTTAGAAGGATTGAAATTAAGTTTTCTTTGCCCTACTGGAGAATTGCCTGGAGATCAGCATTTAAGGATTTGGCAGTGGATACTCGAGAAATTGAAGCTGTTTGAGTAGGACAGGTTTCTCAAATTGGAAGGCGGAAAGCAATGTGCTATCATCAGCAAAACTTTGGATAGGATTTCCGGTCAATGGAAGAAGGCTATTAATATACAAGAGGAAACGAGTGGGAGAGGGAACTGAACCTTGGGAACACCAGCATTAGGTGGAGAAGTTAGAAGACAGAGAGCCGTCTACCATCACCTGCAACGAGCGGTCAGAGAGAAAACTGGATACCCAAATACAAAGAAATAGAACCTGATAAACCATAGGATGGGAGCTTATTTAGAAGACCTTTATGCCAAACACGATCAAAAGCCATTGAAATGTCAAAAAAAAAAAAAAAAAAAAAAATGGCTTGAATTTCACCAAACTTTTCCATTGAATTTGTCCATAGATGGGTAACATAAGCCAGATATCACCAGTGGAATGGCACTGATGGAATCCATACTAGCGATCGTTGACCAGATGAAAGATTTCCAGATAGTTTAAGAGTTGTCAGTTAATTGATTTCTCGATTACTTTGGAAAGAATAGAAGCAATTGCGATGCGACGATAATAGTAGCAATTGCGATGCGACGATAATAGTAGCAATTGCGATGCGACGGTGATGGAAGGGATTTGTCACCCTTTTTAGGAACTGGCTGGATATGAGCAAATTTCCAAGCAGAAGCAGAAACACCTTTCAAATAAGAAAGCGAAACAAGACGACACAAAACAGTAGTAAGTTCAGGGGCACAGGTTTTGAGAAATGGAAAAATACCATCAGGACCTGGAGCATTCGTAGCAGCAGATTCATCAAAATCTTTCTGACATCCTTATGACGGAAAACCACAGGATTCATTGAATGAAGGTACTGGGAACGGTTTCAGGTGATTTACCAAGATCATCAATACATGAATTGGAAGAAAAATAGGATGCTAGCAGGGTTAGCTTTATCTTTGGCTGATGTGGCAACAGAACTATCTGGTTTTGACAGAGGTGGGCAAAAATTGCGGTCAATAGCTTTGGAAAGAGATCAGAATGCTCGGCTACTATTAGGCAAGAAGCAAGTCTTCTACTCTTAGCCTATTCGAAATCTAGTTTGGACTGATTAATAACTGCTTTACAAAGTATAAATAATATTTAATAATAATTTTTATTATTACGCAATGTCGCTTATAAAAACGTAGTACAGTACTGGAAATATTTTATAATAAAAATTCAGTACTTTTATATGATTTCAGAGAATATAGACTTAAGGGTTCGCGATAAAAATATTACGTTGAAAGGGGTTCGCGAGTCAAAAAAAGTTGGGAACCGCTGACATAGATTATTATGTAGTCTGACGAGTGTCGATTTACACTTTTTTTTTTGCTCTATTTGTGAGGTGAAAGTGAGTTGTAACTAGGGTGACCAACTCTTAATCACCCAATTTTGGGACATCGGCTTAAAAAATCGGGATTTTTTTATTGGTACATCAGATTACAAAATACCTTGAAATATTAACGTATGTCCATGTCTCTTCTTGGTTATTATGCATATATAGGTATATCGTGACATATTCATTTTTTTAAAATAGGTAGGTTGCATAAAAAAATTAGATACACGTAGATAGGTAAGTAAAATGTTTATTCATTATTAGGTCAATAGAACATAGCCGTCTATTATTTTTTAATATAAATATGAGATAAATCGGGACAAATGGCGTCCCGCCTAGGGTTCTTTCGGGACGCCTCTATAGAGAGCTGAAAATCGGGGTGTCCCGTAAAATTCGGGACGGTTGGTTACCCTAGTTGTAACCCTTATGAAGCTTTGCATATACACGTTCTCATTCCCATTACTCAAGCGGCTGGGGTTGGTAACGGGGATATGTTGTGTGGATACGGACTGGGTGTGCTGATACCGTTAGAAGGTAAAAAAAAAAAAAAAAAGAAACCAACTAGGGTCACAAGGAAAGTTATTTCATCTACCCATGTGTATTGTCTGTAAATCGCTTGTTTTCAGATCGATTTGCTAGACGAAAAACCCCGAGTTCCGAGGAAAACACCTTGTTACCTACGCCTCAGACCGACTAACTCAGCTGCGGAGTGAAAAAAGCCCATAAAATTCCTCGCGTCATCGATGGGATTCGCACTCGGTGCAGGGAGGACGGTGACTATCCACGCGCACACCGTTAGAAAGTCAGCGAATCTTTCCGTCTTACTAAACAACTTCACCTTGTAATGCTTCATTTTTACCCGGACTGATAAGTCTTTCAAGATGATAATGCGACTGTCTATCGTGCAAAAATTGTACCTGAATACTTCCAGAAACATTCCCAACATTTACCCTGGCCTCCTAATTCTGCAGATCTGAATGCAATTGAGAATGTCTGGGATATGTTGGAAAGAGCAGTTCTGTATGTGTGTGTGTGGTATGGTTGTTTATTGGCGCATTAGCTGCTATGGCTATAGTGCAATTTCGCAGTTCTCTACCGACAACAATACAGCAGCTGACAAATATTCTGATGGAGGAGTCAAATATGGAACTAGCTCCTTCAGACACCTAGTACAATCCATGCCATGATGTGTACGAAATTCAGGCAAAAGTTGATGATACTAAATGTTAACTAAAGATTTTTAATATTTTTGTCCAGTGAGTGTATTTTTCAAGCTTTTATGAGAGTTCTGTTTCGATTTCTAATACTTTTTTTTTCTTGCTTCTTTTCATTTCAAATGGTTTGTGTAGTGCATGTACTATAGTTAAATAAAAAGTATGTTCTTATATATGGTTTGTAAAGCTTTACTTCCAGTTTCAGCTTTTTTTTTTTTTTTTTTCCGGGATTCTTTTAATATATCATATGCATTTCGAAAGGTGTTAACGAGCAATAAAATTTTTGATATTAAAACAAACGTTAAACACAATAAACCCTTAAACCGCAGATTTGTAAGCCGTTGTGCGATAACGCGGTTTTACATTTATATACTAAAATTCTACGATTTGCGATTTTTTTCTTTTTTACATTTACGCGGTTCAGACAGTCTTTTATTATTAATTTTTGTATTTCAGTTACAAAACAGCAAATACCTTAGGGCTATGCTACACGAGCGTATACACAACCTACTAAAACTAGATGAATGTTTTTGTCAGTCTCAAAATGGATTTCATTCCGGTTGTGTCAGAACTCTATACCCATTTTAAAATAAAATTACAAAAGAGAAATGATTAGTCCACTAATCATTTCTCGTAAATGATTAGGTACTGATAAAGTCATAAAATGCAGACTACTCATCTGACCACTCAGTCAGATGAGTAGTCTGCATTTTATGAGAAATTATGACATTATGAGAAAATCAGGCAAGAACTCTGCGTTCTGATGAGCGTTTATGAGAGCTTGAAGAATAGGGTGGATACCCTCAAAGGAATTAAATGGGGTGGCCCATCAAGCTCTCAGCTGCCGAACTCAATGCCAGAGCATACCCTTCTGCATTACATAACACAGCGACAACTCACAAGGCAGAACTTTGCTGGTCCCACAGGAGTTAGTTAATGTCAGTTACTCTGTCAGGAAAACTGGAAATATACTGCGTAAAAAGGATAGGTGGAATAGGACCAGGATACGTCTGCCAGGGACAAAAGTTGATAATGTACAGCAGATATCATCTCTTAAGGGCACAAAGTGTGATATTGTTGTGCACGTTGGCACTAATGACATTAAGAATAGATTTGCGGACTTAGTCAACAATACAGGGCAATGTTGGAAAAATGTCACGAGTTAGGATTAAATTTCAAAGTGTCTGCAATTCTGTCCAGACATGATGGGAGGGAGTATACGAATAAAGCCTTGTCAGTCAGTTCTGCCCTGGAGAGATTGCTCAAGGCTCGTGAGGGTAAAATTTTTCTCGCGTAGTCTGTGCTTGTTAACAGGAGACTCTTTTTATAGGGATGGGATACACTTAAATAGAAGCGGGGATAATGATATTTGCTGCTGCTACAGGCAGTGTTAGGTGTGTCCGAACACTACTAGGTTTGGGGTGATATACAGAGTAATATATTAACTAGAGCTGCAGTTACAAATGAAAGTGCTTCTTGCGCTGTTTCTATTGGAACATGAAGCAGCCTGGAAAGCAAGGTGTCGGAGATTTCAAGTGCTACCGTGTGCCATCATGAAACAAGTAAATACGTGAACTGTTAAGGTAACTAAGAGTTGGAACAGGCTGGTATACCTGCCTATACACTAATGGTAGAAGCTGTTGTTGTTGTTTTAGGAGTACCAGCGACTAAGGCTGTATTGCTCCGTATATATTGTCTGTAAATTGCGTGTGTTCTGTGGTCGATTGTCTGTTGAAAAACCCGAGTTGCCGAGAGAAAAAAACATTCTCTCCTTGCCTGAGACCGACTAACTCAGTCACGTTGTGAAAAAAGCCCATAAAAATTTCACACGTTAATTGACGAAACTCGAACTCTGGTCTCTTCTACCCTGTGTGGGGGAGGACGGCTATTCTACGAACTGTGCTACTCACGAGGGCGTGATAGAAGCATTGCAAATAAATGCGATGAATTTGAAGTACTGATAAAGTCATAAAATGCAGACATTGTAGGTATATCGGAGACATGGTGTAACTCACACATGAGGAATGCAGAGTTTGAATGTAGGGAGTACAATGCGTAAAGAAAGGATAGACAGGATAGAAGGGATGAGTTATTTGTTAGGAAGCATATTGAATTTAATGCAGTGAATACAGTCGACATGGCTGCTCATTTCAATGTTCAATTAGGCATGTTTTATTGCTTTTAATCTTCTGACTGAGCCTCATAAACTCAGTCAGATTTTATCCAGCAATGACAACTTGTCAGCTGTTTTTTAAATTTTTACGATACCGCTTTTTAAACATAATAACGTTTTGACCAGGTAACCTCTTTTAAAGGTTACCAGAATCTATTGTTAAATGCTGTAACTTCGTTTTAAGCACTGGGAAGGGGAACATGAGAGTAGGAGTTTGTTATAGGCCCAATGAGTATGAACAGTATAACAAACATTATACAGAGAAATAGTGGGCCAGTAAATCAGAGCCTTATATGGAACATTTTAACTTTGCAGATATTGACTGGAACTTGTGAGCTGATCACTTACACACTAGCGAGATTTTGGGAATTTATTGGATGGCTGTTGCTACAGCGGAATTTTAGAGAGGAGACAAGAGGAAGCAATATTCTTGACCAGATTATCAGTAGCAATTCTTCATGCATTAAGAATCTGTAGGTAAAAGATCCACTGTGATCTTTTATCTGTAGTGATCACGGTGTATTGATGTGAGGTTTACTTAAAGATATAATTACTGTCAAGGGTAAAGGGAAGGTCTTTTGCTTTAAGGGTTTTTGCTTTCTTAAAAGCCTGTCAAATTAAGGGTAACTACAGTGGTCTCAGGCAATTTTTAAATTCTATGGGTGGGACCAACTGATTATTATATCAGTTGGTCTCACCCATAGAATCAACAGCCAATTCTAAATGGAATGGTCAGAGAAGTAATCATAGAACCTATGATTACTTCTGATTGTGATTACATAGAATCATAAAACCTTGGCTTTTCATAACAACTAAGAAATATCGTTCAAGGCTTATACCTAAATGGATGTCATACGAACTGATGAGACTTTGTGGGGTAGAAAAATGCGTAGGATGCATTTAACATATCAGGTGATACAGAAGCCTATGGTTACAAAAAACTAGTCTGCAGTGAAGTCAGAAATTAGGTTAAGCAACCTAAAGAAGATTACGGGAAGTCTTTTGCAAAGAAAATCAGCAGAGAAAGCAAAGAAAATATGCAGAGACATCTTTGTTTATATTAACGGGCAGCGCCGCCACAAGCATATTCAACCGATTCTGTCGAACAGGGCCCCGCGCTTAAATGGTCTAAATAATAATATCATCCGCGTCTTTTCCGCATTGCTGTCAAGGAGCCTACTGCCATCTTAATGTCTAGTTGTCTACATTATCGTCACTCCAAGAGCACTTGCGCGAGTCGACTTGAAAAATTGCTAGAAGTAGAGCGTATACTTCATTCTCAATGTGTATGTTTCGTTTGATATCGAACATAGGACGTTATTTAAAAATAATTTTTGCACAGAATCCCAGGGTCCACAAGTAATTCTTGATCAGGATTCCAAATATGTTTGTGCCGAATCTGTTAACAGTGGAAGGAAAAGGTTGAATTACATTGGTCCACTTGATTTCGATGGTCTAACTGTTGATTTCGATGGTCTAACTGTTGATTGTCCTGCTCGGATTGCTGACAAAATGAACAGGTATTCTGCATCTACATTCACACATGAAGAATTCTTTAGGGAAGAGGATGCCAGAAGTTTATCAATAACTGGGAGCTAACTGATTTTGTGATAACTGAGAGGAAAGTGTAAGAGATTGTTCAAGTTAAACATAAAAAAAAAAGTCGGCTGGGGTGGATAGGATCTATCCAATTATATTAAAGGAGGTAAGCAAACCCTTAGCCATAATAATAAGAGCATCTTTGGGTTCAGAGGAGTACCCTACGGACTGGAAATGTGCGAATGTATTCCCAAAAAGAGGTAATGCAGGACCATCTATACAGGAATGCAATTATACTGCAATCACAACACGATTTCTTAAGCAGAAATCTTGTCTGACCAATCTGGTTGTATACTATAATGCTGTACAAAGGGACTGGATGCAAAAAATTATTTTGATATCATATACTTGGATTTCAGGAAAGTTTTAGATACTGTTGCAAGGAGGAGGTGAAAGTTTGCTCTTATTAAGAGAAAGGCTTCAGTTCTACAAATTGCAGCGTCTATAGACTAGTCAATTTCGAGGCTATCTGATTGAGGGGTTTAGGGCTTTGAATGGATTGCGCAAGCTCAATGATGACAGCATTCTTCTTACTCAGGCTATACAAATTTAAATTGAAAATCGTACAGTGAAATCAAAGAAGAACTAGGCAGTCTATTGGAGCGGATTACAGGTGATGCGTGTGTTTTTTTTTTTTTTTTTTTTTTTGCCTTATAAGCTTGCTTTCTTGCCACCACTAATAATAAAACTATACTTTTCAACCTAAAATCCTCTTTAGCCTTATCTGCCATCTCAAACTTTAATAATAATCCCACCTTCAACCTGAAACTGGATTCATCTAAAACTCAATACACCAACTTTTTACTAGAGCTGAGACTCTCTCTACTGCCAATTCTTGTCAAAGACCAAACGTTTAGTACAGCATTTAAGTTTCGAACCAGACGTTAAGTTTCGGTATTTAAATTTCGTAGAATCTTTTTAGACTCCAGACTCAACTTCATTATCTAAATTCGAAAGAGCTTCTGGCTAGTGAAGTTAGATCTAGTGAGGATTAAGGATATGAAGATTATATTAAAATATCTAAATATTTAGATTTTCTGGAATCGTGTATGCTTTCCTGGTTTGTATCGGCTGTCTGTAAACTGATACGCATCTTCGCTATAGAAACCTAGATCCTTAAGTGAGCATTCAGACATGCTCGTTTTCCCCACCTCTCCCTCTACCACGGCTTCTTCATGATTTAAATTTTTCTTCTCTTGTACACCATTTTGCAGTAAGCAAGGTTAACTTCATGGTGAAACAAATGACAGAACAATTAGATCACGTGAACATCTGGGATTTTGTTGGGAGTAGGATTCCATCAGCCTGTCCTCCGAAACACACCGAAGTTATCTTCAGACGTGAACAGAATGGTAAAATTTGATCGCCACGCACCTTATTCTACAAAAATACAGCTAATGAACAATCTTGATCTTAATACAGACCAGTGTCACAAAAGAAGTATTATAGACAGATTCATATAAGAAAAATGTGTTCATGTAAAAATGTGAATTGTGCTTTCTGTTAACCTTATAACTAACCATTTCAGCCTCTAATTTCAACGTTTATTTGTCACCTTTCTCTGTATGCACAAGCCGGCTGGTCTCTGTTCTGGGTCTCCCGGTTGATCTTATATACTCAATTTGGGATTATTATTATTATTGTTCATTTCTCTATAATAGAGAAACGGCATAATTTCTCTACACAAATGACGCAGGTAACTGTTTTAAGTGATATAGTAAAATATGCGTCGATGTAACGCTTTTTATAAAGCAGTAGACTTCGCTTAGCAACAAGTTTTATAAAGTAACTCATTCAAAATGCACTATTATTTGTTTGTATGGATCTGTCTAGAAGAACAGGATTTCTACGTACTCTACAGTTGTCCGTAATAGAATGGCACGGAAGAAAAACCCTTCAGTCACTTTAAATTTCCCATTTTTCATTAAATTAGTAAACCAGTTCAGAGCAAGTACTTCATATCTGAAATATAATTTTTATTCATTATCCTGAGAGTGAATTATTATATTATTGCATTACAGCGAAACAGAAAGCTACAAGTAGACTATTATTATAAGTAGAAAAATTTTATCATTCGCCAAAGTATATTTATGACAGCAATTTCTTTCATGTTCTTCGAGACATAAATAAAATAAAATGTAGACATCAACATCATCAATATATAAAATTCATATTTATTAGAAACCTACTTCCGATTAACCTACCTCCAAATTTCTGGACCTCAATGCTGTTTCTCCCCTTACCATCATATGCCATCGTCATTTAAAAATCCCGGAGGCCTGGTTATGAGCTGAAACAGTTGCAGAAAATCGGCTGCTGAAACTGAATCCAATATTGTTGCTTGTAACCTGGCAGTCGACACTGGATAGCGAGTTTGCGCTGCGCCGATATTTCTGAGCGGCGTTAGAACGGAATGTGTTTATCGATTGCTTCTCTTTCACAGAAGCGTTAAAGAGATTGTTCGCCGACTATGTTTGTGCTGTTTTATTCAAGATATTTGCTGAATCTTCCTGCATTCTAATGACCTTTTTGAATGATTAGGAACCAGCTAACTCTATAAATTATTTGCCAGTAATTATATTTGTATGTACTTTCTAAATGTACAGGAAGAATGCTTGATTTTTGACAGTATTCTTACAGTAGTTTGATTTGGCTATCAGTGAATTCTCCTATATAAACTGCTATTATAAATAAGGTAAGAATGACATAAATGATGATTTTCCAAACTGTACACATGAATGACATTAAGAAAAATGACAGTTAATCAGAAGCCCACCAATTCACAGACAATCGTTCAGAATTCTGCTAATGAGAATATTAGATATGAATTGCGCTCCACTCAATTCAATCAACAACAAAGATTGCATCATCAGATGAGCCGAAACAAATTATCATGGTAAAATATCGCCATCCAAATGTCATTTCAGGAAGCGTTTATGAATGAGAAAAAATGCCGCAATAAACAAAGGGCATTTGAATAATAAACAAGAAGATGGCACAGACCAAAGTATGCAAATATTCGAGCATCCTGAAAACAACAATAAATAACAGGGCATATTTAAGAACTCTAACGGTTCGTGGTAGGGTACCATTTTGTGGTCGTAGATCAGAGGCATCCAACGTGCTGGCCTGATGAGGCCCACGTGACCTCCCTGAGATCTTTTTTTTTTTTTTTTGTTTGTTTTTGTGTATGTAGCTAATGCACATGAACAATTGTAGTGAACCAGTAGTTATTATTATTTTGCTTTGAGCTTAACTACACAAGGGCAGCTAAGGCCTAAATGTGTCTCTACGATTCACGTATACATCGGATTATGAGCAGCATGTCAGTGTTAATTAAATACAGTTCTAAAGTTTGATATTATTATTATTATTATTATTAGCCTATGGTGCAAGGAAGCCTAAGGCTTATGCCTTAGGCTTCCTTGCACCTAATCAGCCAAAAAAAACATACATTGATTCATTATTTTACGTTTCAGACAAACTGGGATATTGCTCTTCAGTATGTGACTATATTTCCTGAATGCTATCCATCCAAAATTTATTCTTCTCTTGACTTCCAGCCATTTATCATTATTACAGCTAATAACTTGTCCCAGATAAGTATATGACTCCACCTTTTCAATTACTGCTCCTTCAATCATTATTTCCCTTTCCGTGGCATACTTGTTCATCATTACTTTTGTTTTTAGCCATATTCATCTTTAGTCCAAAATCCTTACTAACTGTGCATAACTGATTAAGATTTTCCTCTAATTCTTTGGGATCGTGGCTTATGACCACAATGTCATCTGCAAATCGTAAATGGTTTAGGTACTCTCCGTTCACATTGACTCCTTTCTGCGACCAGTCTAATCTTCTGAAAGCTTCCTCAAGGGCAGCAGTAAACAGCTTCGGAGATATTGTGTCTCCTTGTCGAACTCCTTTCTCGATTTTAAATTTGCTACTGTCTTTGTCTAGTCAAATAAAGGATGTAGCACTCTCATATATTTTCTTCAAAATCATAATATATGGAGTATCTATGCCTTGTCTTTCCAGTGCCCGAAACATTGCCTTATGCTGTAGGGAGTCAAATGCCTTTTCATAATCCACAAATGCCAGGCATAATGGTGTTTTGTATTCATTTGCTTTCTCCATTAGCTGTGATATTACGTGAAGGTGATCCATAGTTGAGAATCCTGTCCTAAAGCCAGCTTGCTCTTTCGGTTGATTCTCATCAAGTATTCTTTCTAATCTGTTAGTAATGACCCTTGTGAACAACTTGTAGATGTGAGATAACAAGCTAATTGGTCTATAATTTCCAATTTCTGATTTATCTCCTTTCTTATGCAGCAAAACTATGATTGCATTATTCCACTGCTTAGGCACCACACCTTTTCTAATGCACTTTGTGAAGAGCCTTGCCAGTTTTTGTGTTATGTCTCTTCCTCCCAATTTTAACAACTCTACAGTAACTTCATCTTCCCCCGGGGCTTTCCGATTCTTCATTTTCTTCAATGCATGTTCTACCTCATCAGGAAGAATATCGGGTATGTCGTATGTGTTGCTACTTTGCAATCCATCTTCCCCACTGCTGGTATTATTCCCTCGCTCCTTGTATAATTCTCTATAGTAGTCTTCTGCTATTTGAATTATGCCTTCTCTGCTGTTTATAAGTACACCATCGCTATTCTTCAGTTTCAGTATGATTTGTCTTTCTGTATTACTGCTCATGGCTGCTGATTTAAATCCTTTGTTTTCCCTTAATGCTTGTTCTACTTTTCTTGTGTTAAATCTTCTTATGTCCTCTCTTAGTCTCTTTCTAATGGCTTTGCATAACTCAGTATACTCAATTTTCTCCCTGTCAGTGTTTTTCTTGCTCTTCATTTGTCGTCTTTGGTTCATCATGACAAGTGTTTCTTGACTAATTTTTTCTTCTTTGGATTTCTGTTTCCCTATAGGTTTCTTGGGCTTTATCACTTTCAGAAAGTTGTAATATTCCTCGTCGATATCTTGGTCCTCAGCAGTCTGCAGAAGCTCAAACTTGTTCTTAAGTTCCAGTACATACTGCTTTTTCTCCTCTGTTATTTCAAAGACCTTTGTATTATTTACTCGAGTCAGGTTTTTCCTTTCCTTTCCTACATCTATATCAAGTGTACATCTTACCATTCTGTGATCACTTCCAACAATTACCTTATTCAGGACGGTAACGTCATTCACAATATATCTTCTGTTAGTGAGGATGAATTCGATTTCATTAGTTGTTAATAGTAGTAGTAGTAGTAGTGGCACATGATGCAAGAAAGCAAGTGTAGGAGCTTATGCAGCATCAGCCAAAAAAAAAAAAAAAAAAAAATCACACCATTCCCTCCAAATGCCTGTCCAGTTCCTCCTTAAATTTATTTAACCTATCAACTTCCACAATGACAGATGGAAGTTTGTTCCAGCAATTAACCACCCGCTGGATAAAGGCAAATTTCCGCACATCTATTCTACATCTGTCCTTTCTTAATTTGAACTTATGTCCCCGTAGGTTGGTAATCTGAACAAGTGGAAGGATCCCATCAGAATTCAGCGTGCTCAACCCATTCAAGGCCTTATAGACCTCAATCAGATCACCGCGCAGGTGCCTAGTCTCCAGCCACTGCAATTTGCAGAACTTAAGCCTCTCTTGGTAAGAGAATCCCTTCATTCCCCTCACCAATCGTGTTGCTCTTCTCTGTACACGCTCAAGCAAATCTACATCCTTCCTAAAATGAGGCCTCCAGACCTGTACGCAGTACTCAAGGCGTGGCCTGACCATTGCCTTATACAGACGGACAATCACCTCCTTTTCCCTGCTAGCAAAATTCCTATATATCATTGACAAAACCCCATGACCCGCCCTAGCAGCCTGTCTGCACTGCTCAGAAAACTTCATATCTGACTGCACAATTACTCCCAGGTCTTTTTCATTTTCTAACACCTTAAGTGTAGTACCACACAGTTGGTACGTTTCTCTGGGGTTACTTCTACCCATATGCAGTACTTTGCGTTTGTCAAGGTTGAACTTCAGTTGCCACTTCTTAGCCCATCTGCCCAAATTATCTAGATCCTGTTGCAGTAGCACACTGCCATTACTGTCATTAACAACCCTGCCAACCTTTGTGTCATCTGCATTAAGCCTGATATACCTTCATCAATATCATTGATAAATACACAAAACAACAGTGGACCCAACACCGAACCCTGTGGGACTCCACTAATAACATTAGTCCACGAAGAGCAGCACCCATTGATTACCACCCTCTGTCTTCGCCCACTTAACCATCCTTTTATCCATTGTAGCAACTTACCCTTAATACCATTCTGCTCCAATTTGTACAGTAGTCTTCCATGCGCAACAGTGTCAAAAGCTTTCCTGAAATCCAAGTATATGATATCAAAATTATTTTTTGCATCCAGTTCCTTTGTGACCACATCATAATAACCAATCAAATTTGTCAGACAAGACTTTCCCTTAACAAACCCATGCTGTGTTTGAATTATTGCTGCAGTCTTGTCTAGATGATTCTGCAATGCATCTTTAACCAGCGACTCCATTATTTTACCCGGAACAGAAGTTAAACTAACTGGTCTGTAATTACTCGTGTCACCCTTCGATCCACCTTTGTGAATTGGGGACACATTTGCACATCTCCAGTCCGTGGGAACCTCCCCTGAGTCCAAGGATGCTCTCATAATTATGGCTAAGGGTTTGCTTAGTTGCATTGCCGCCTCCTTTAAAATAACTGGATAGATCCCATCCACCCCAGGTGCCTTTCTTATGTTTAACTTCAACAATTTCTCCTCCACTTTGCTTTCAGTTATTACAAAATCATTAAGCACACTGCTACAATTTGATAACCTTCTTCCATTTTCAAATTGTAATAATTCCTCACGTGTGAATGTAGATGCAAAATACTCATTCAGTTTGTTTGCTATCTGAGCAGGATCATCAACAGTCGAACCATCGGTGTCAAGTGGACCAATCATATTCATCCCCTTCCTTTTAGAGTTTATATAAGTAAAGAAATCCTTGCTGTTTTTCTTAGCATCTTTTGCCAAAGATTTCTCGTAATCCGCCTTCGCCTGCCGAACCTCCTTTGTGACCTGATTACAGACTAGCTTATATCTGCCACAGGCTTCTGCGTCACCTGATAATTTATATGCATCCCATGCATTTTTCTTCTCTGTCATGAGTCTCATTACTTCATTTGATAACCATTTAGGCCTAAACCTTGAACGATATTTCTTAATCGGTATATAAAGTCTAGTAGCTTCCACGATTAATTCCTTGAATGCTTCCCACTTAGAATTTACTGTTTGTAACATCGTCAGTTGATCCCACTGTACAGAATTTAAAAACTGTCTGAGACCATTGTACTCCCCTTTACGGAAGCAAAAACCCTTTCCTTTACCCCTGACAGTAGTTACCTCTTTGAGTAAATCCCACTTCAGCACACTGTGATCACTGCCACCTAGTGGTTCCTTTATCTGCAAATTCTTAATACACGAATGATCACTGCTGATAACCAGATCAAGAGTGTTACTTTCTCTGGTTGCCTCTGGAACATGCTGCTGCAGAAAACAATCATCCAATAAATCCACAAAAGTCTGACTAGTGTGTGAGTGACCAACCCACAAGTTCCAGTCAATATCTGGGAAGTTAAAATCCCCCATTATAAGACATTCTGATTTACTGGCCCACTCTATTTCTCTGTACAATTGTTCATTGTACTCATTCAAGTCATTAGGCCTATAACACACTCCTACTCTTATTTTTCCTTTCGCAGTGCTTATCTCACACCAAACTGACTCAACAGAGCACTGTTCATCTATATTAACTGGGTGCACTTCCTTTGATTTTATGTTTTCCTTAATTAACAGCATAACACCCCCTCCCTTTCTGTCCTGTCTATCCTTTCTGTACACATTGTACTCCCCAAATTCCAGTTCTGCATTCCTTATATCTTTGTGACACCACGTCTCTGCTATCCCAACAATATCCGCCTTTAATGTCTTGACCAACACTTCAAATTCATCAAATTTATTTACTATACTTCTAGCATTGGTATACATGCAAGCATACATGCTCCTATGCCTATTCCTTCTTACCCTAACACATCCCATATACCCAACTATTCCATGATGACTGCCATCCGTCCCTGAAACCCCCAACACCCCTCGCTCCAGGTCACTTCTTATTCTAATAGAAGTTGTGCAAGAATCACCTTCACCTCTGCCTGCGGTTACTGTGAAACTATTAGTCTTTGTATCCCCCCAAACTAGCAGTTTTCCGACCCACCTAACACTGCCTCGATAGCATCAGCAAATATTCTTGCACCCTTTCTATTTAAGTGTATCCCATCCCTGTAGAAGCAATCTCTCCTGTTAACAAGTACAGTCCAGGCTGAAAAAAATTCTACCCCTTGAGCCTTGCACAATCTTTCCAGGGCCGAATTGATCGACAAGGCTCTCATCATGTACTCCCTCCTATCGTGTCTGGGCAGAATTGCAGACACTTTCAATTTCAACCCTATTTCACGGCTTTTTTTCAACAGTGACCTGTACTTGTTGAGTAATTCCGCCGGTCTCCTACTCTTAATATCATTAGTGCCAACGTGTACAACTATATCACCTTTTGTGCCCTTGAAAGATGATATCCGCTCTACAACGTCATCAACCTTTGCCCCTGGCAGACATACCCTGGTCCTGTTCCACCTATCCTTTTTACAAAGCATGTTCCCCGTTTGGACTCTTCCATGTCCACTTTCTGTTCACCCTTTTCTTGAAAAAGTGTTCATTACTGACAGTCCTTGAGATTCTGCAAATTCCACAAGTCTTTCACCTCTTTTATTTCTTTCACCAATTCCAAAATTTCCTATAGTTCTCCTTTCTGCGCTGTTTTGTCTTTTTCCAACCTTAGCATTGAAGTCTCCCATAATAATAGTGTAGTGGGTTTTCTGCTCATCTAGAAGACTCTCAATTTCAGTGTACATTTTTTCAACCTCTTCATCATCATGGCTCGATGTTGGTGCATAAATCATTATAATCTTTAGCTTGTACCTCTTAGAAATCTTGAATATTAGTCTTGACACCCTTGGTGATGTACTTTTGAATTCCAAAATGTTGTTTTTAAAATCTTTATGGACCAGAAACCCAACTCCACCTTCACTCCTTTCACTGTTTCCATTGGTGTACAGCAGATTTCCACTTGATGAACTTATAAGTGATTCATTTCTTCTTCTTGTTTCAGCCAAACCGATGATATTCCAATTCACATTTTCTAATTACTTTTCCAGCTCTAATATCCTGTCTTCACCGATGAGTGATCGTACGTTATAAAGGAGGTATAAAGGTTGGGTGAAATCTGTTGTATTTCCTAGAAGATATAGTGTTAGAAGATCCTGTAGATCCTCTGAAAAGTGCTAGACCTGATATTAGAGTAACGGAAACAATCAATTAAGATATGTTTGACAGAGAGCTGGGTTTTATATGCAGTGCATTGAGGAGCACTTTCGCCCATAAGTAAATGGAGATGGGTAAGGTAAGTGTGGCAATGCGGAAACGTGCTAATATGGTTTCGTCTTGTCTGTTTCGGCGGGAACTATAAAATCCATTTTCCTGGTCAGTTTTAATTGACGGAGTTTGGTTCAAGACTGTTCTCTCCATATCTGTGCCTAATTCAAGACTGCATGCTTTTGGGATTATGTTCTTAAAATCCATGTAGGGAACTAGAGAAAGAAGGCGATAAATGGTCAGCTCGTTTTGCAGCCTGCTCTGCTGTTTAATTTCCCAGAATACCAGAGTGTCCAGTATCGAGCAGAGTGTTATTTCTTTGCTCTGTTCTTGTCAGTGTTGAAGGCGATTTCTGATGACTTTCAATACTGGATGAGAAGATCAAAATTAATTTCGAATAGCCGATAATGCACTGAGGGAATCTGTATAAATTATGGCAGGCCATAAGGAAAGATTGCAGATTTTTATAAAGGCTAGATGGATTGCGTACATTTCAGCTGTTAGTATACTGCATTCCAGGGGTAGACAATAAAAGAAGAAATACTGTCTGCAAAGAAAGAAAAAAACGGCTGCTGCACCTACATGATTGTCAGATTTTGCACCATTCCGTGTATATTGTACATTTATGGGAATTTTCCGAAGTATGAGCAGCATGCAATTGTTGGAAAACTGTGGGTTGGCAAATTATTCTTTCCCCATTGCGTGAAAGTGTCATCTCAGGGAGGAATAAAACTCCACGGCGCATCAGCCAAGTAAATATTCTGATGGATGTTGTTGACAATTTCCAGTTAAGCAGTTGTTTCAGGTCCACGCTTTCAGGGCTTTGCCCCATAGAAAGGAAACCACAGAGGATGAGTAGGAAAGCTTTGTAGCATATGCACATAGCAGGGTTTGCCTACTAAGAGATATTGGAGGTTCATTAGATTCAGTATACAAACTAACTGTACACTGGAGAGGTTCTAAAAGCTCAAGAACTGTCCCGAATGGTGTTAAGTCGTTGCAAAATACTTTTCAAGTCCCGATCTTTTTTTTTTTTTTTTTCATCTTTTTTTTTTTTTATGTAAACCCCCAAACACGAGAGTAGTAGTAGTGGCATGTGATGCAAGAAAGCAAGTGTATGAGCTTATGCAGAATCAGCCAAAAAAAAAAAAAAAAAAAATCACACCATTCCTTCCAAATGCCTGTCCAGTTCCTCATTAAATTTATTTAACCTATCAACTGCCACAACGACAGATGTAAGTTTGTTCCAGAAATTAACCACCCGCTGGCTAAAGGCAAATTTCCGCACATCTATTATACATCTGTCTCTTCTTAATATGAATTTACGTCCCCTTCGGTTCGTAATCTGAACAAGTGGAAGGATCCCTTCAGAATTCAGCGTGCTCAACACACTCAAGGCTTATATCAATCAGATCACCGCGCAGGTGCCTAGTCTCCAGCCACTGCAATTTGCAGAACTTAAGCCTCTCTTGGTAAGAGGATCCCTTCATTCCCCTCACCAATCTTGTTGCCCTTCTCTGTACACGCTCAAGAAAATCTACATCCTTCCTAAAACGAGGCCTCCAGACCTGTACGCAGTACTGAAGGCGCGGCCTAACCATTGCCTTATACAGAGGGACAATCACCTCCTTCTCCCTGCTAGAAAAATTCGTATATATCATTGACAAAACCCCATGACCTGCCCTGGCAGTTTGTCTGCATTGCTCAGAAAACTTCATATCTGACTGCACAATTACTCCCAGGTCTTTTTCATTTTCTACCACCTTAAGTGAAGTACCACACAGTTGGTACGTTTCTCTGGGGTTACTTCTACTCACATGCAGTACTTTGTATTTGTCAAGGTTAAACTTCAGTTGCCACTTCTTAGCCCATCTGCCCAAATTATCTAGATCCTATTGCAGTAGCACAGTGCCATTACTGTCGTTAACAACCCTGCCAACCTTTGTATCATCTGCAAACTTCGACACTAAGCCTGATACCTTCATCAATATCATTAATAAATATACAAAACAACAGTGGACCCAAAACCAAACCCTGTGGGACTCCACTTAAAACATTAGTCCACGAAGAGCAGCACCCATTAATTACTACCCTCGGTCTTCTCCCACTCAACCATCCTTTTATCCATTGTAGCAACTTACCCTTAATACCATTCTGCTCCAATTGTACAATAGTCTTCCATGCGCAACAGTGTCAAAAGCTTTCCTGAAATCCAAATATATGATATCAAAATTATTTTTTGCATCCAATTCCTTTGTAACCACATCATAATATCCTATCAAATTTGTCAGACAAGACTTTCCCTTAACAAACCCATGCTGTGTCTGAATTATTGCTGCAGACTTCTTGTCTAGATGATCCTGCAATGGATCTTTAACCAGTGACTCCATTATTTTACCCGGAACAGAAATTAAACTAACTGGTCTGTAATTACTCGTGTCATCCTTCGATCCCCCTTTGAATTGGGAATACATTTTCACATCTCAGGTCCGTGGGGACCTCCCCTGACTCCAAGGATGCTCTCATAATTATGGCTAAGGGTTTGCTTAGTTGCTTTGCCGCCTCCTTTAATATAACTGGATAGATTCCATCCACCCCAGGTGCCTTTCTTATGTTTAATTTCAACAATTTCTCCTCCACTTTGCTCTCAGTTATTACAAAATCATTAAGCACCCTGCTACAATTTGATAACCTTCTGCCATTTTCAAACCTTAATAACTCCTCATGTGTGAATGTAGATGCAAAATACTCATTCAGTTTGTTTGCTATCGGAGCAGGATCATCAACAGCCGAACCAACGATATCCAGTGGACCAATCAGATTTATCCCTTTCCTTTTAGAGTTTATATACGTAAAGAAATCCTTGCTGTTTTTCTTAGCATCTTTTGCCAAATATTTGTCGTAATCTGCCTTCGCCTGCCTAATCTCCTTTGTGACCTGATTACAGACTAGCTTATATCTGCCATAGGCTTCCGAGTCGCTTGATAATTTATATGCATCCCATGCATTTTTCTTCTTCCCACTTAGAATTTACTGTTGGTAACATCGTCAGTTGATCCCACTGTACAGAATTTAAAAACTGTCTGAGACCACTGTACTCACCTTTATGGAAGCAAAAACCCTTTCTTTTACCCCTGATGGTAATTATATATTTAAGTAAATCCCACATCAGTACACTGTGATCACTGTCACCTAGTGGTTCCTTTATCTGCAAATTCTTAATACACGAATGATCACTGCTGATAACCAGATCAAGAGTATTACCCTCTCTGGTTGCCTCTCGAACATGCTGCTGCAGAAAACAATCATCCAATAAATCCACAAAAGTCTTACTAGTGTGTGAGTGACCAAACCACAAGTTCCAGTCAATATGTGGGAAGTTAAAATCCCCCATTTTAAGACATTCTGATTTACTAACCCACTCTATTTCTCTGTACAATTGTTCATTCTACTCATTCGAGTCATTAGGCCTATAACACACTCCTACTCTTATTTTTGCTTTCGTAGTGCTTACGTCACACCTAACTGACTCAACAGTGCACTGTTCATCTATATCAACTGGATGCACCTTTTTTGATTTTATGTTTTTCTTAATTAACAGCATAACACCTCCTCCCTTCCTATCCTGTCTATCCTTTCTGTACACATTATTTTGTACTCCCTAAATTCCAGTTCTGCATTCCTTATATCTGCGTGACAACACGTCTCTACTATCACAACAAAATCCGCCTTTGATGTCTTGACCAACACTTCAAATTCATCAAATTTATTTACTACACTTCTAGCATTGGTATACATGCAACTATACATGTTCCTATTCTTATTATTAGTTACCCTAACACATCCCATATACTCACCTGTTTCACGATGATTGGCATCAGTCCCTAAAACCCCCAGCACCCCTCGCTCCAGGTCGCTACTTATTCTAATAGACGTTGTGCAAGAATCACCTTCACCTCTGCCTGCGGTTACTTTTAACCTTTTAGTCTGTGAATCCCTCCAAGCTAGCAGTTTTCCGAACCACCTAACACTGCCTCGATAGCATCAGCAAATATTCTTGCACCCCTTCTATTTAAGTGTATCCCATCCCTGTAGAAGCAGTCTCTCCTGTTAACAAGCACAGGCCAGGCTGAAAAAAATCTTACTCCTTGAACCTTGCACATTTCTTCCAGGGCCGAATTGATTGACAAGGCTCTCATCATTAGAACCTATAATACTTAGTACCGTGCTTGGGTTGGAGGTTGAGAAGACGAAAGTAGATATTTGTTGACATTGGACTTGAACTTCTGTAGACTAATTTTCAGGAAAGACGTATGTAGAAAGGTTGTTCCAGAAAACGGCAGTTGAATGAATAAACGTGGAAGATGAAAAGTTGGTTCTCTGAGTTTGAAGTTGGACAGTAAATGGATGTTTGTAGGTGGTTGCACGTGTTTGAACTGTTTTGAAAGAGAGAGCGGGAATTATAGGAGCCAATTCAGAAGAACAGTGCCCATGGAAGTATCTGTAGAAGAGGCATGCAGCAGTAACAGTGCGTCTATGACACAGCGAGTGGAGAGACTCTGTTAGAGATGAATCATTAATTAATCTAACTGCTCTCTTCTGAATGGAATGAAGAAGCCTGAGAGAGAGGTTTTGGGGGACACCACCCCAGATATGGGAACAATATTCCTTGGTAGGGCGGATTTGCGATTTATACAGAGTGAGCAGCTGTTTAAGAAAATTAACGCCGAGAGCGAAAGTGAAAACCAAGTTTTTTAGATGCAGAGGAAGCAATATTTGTAATGTGCTTGTGCCAAGAGAGATTAGAAGTCAGGGTAATCCCCAAAAGAGATGTATAATGTTGCCTAGAAATCGGAGTGTCACCAAAGATAAGCATAGGAGCAGAAGAATCCTTTTTTTCGAAATATAAGAGAAGACGACTGACTTTTAGAAGAGATGAAATCAACTAAGTTGTCTTTGCCCCACTGGAGGATTACCTGTAGGTCGGCATTTAAGGAATTGGTAGCAGATTTTCGAGAAGTTGAAGCTGAGTGAGCAGGGAAAGGTTTCTCAAAATGGAAAGTGGAATGCAATGTGTTATCATCGGCAAAACTATAGCTAGGATTTCCAGTCAATGGAAGAAGGTCATTAATATACAAGAGGAAAAGAATGGGGGAAACAACTGAACATTGGGGAACACCAGCATTAGTGGAGAAGTTAGAAGACAGAGATCCATCTACCATCATCCTCAGTGAGCGATCAGAGAGAAAACTGGATAACCAATTACAAAAAACAGTTGGCAAACAATAAGATGGAAGCTTGTTTAAAACACCTTTATGCCAGACACGATCGAAAGCCTTTGAGATGTCAAGAGCAACTACTTGTGTTTCTCCGATCCTTTCCATTGAATTAGTCCATAAATGGGTAACATAAGCCAGAATATCACCAGTGGATCGATACTGACGGAATCCATACTGGCGACGATCGTTGATCAGACAGAAGGTTTCTAGCTAGTTTAAGAGTTGATGGTTAATTGATTTCTCCATTACTTTAGAAAGAGTAGAAGTAATTGCAATGGGACGATAATTGGATGGGAGGGATTTGTCACCCTTTTTGGGAACTGGCTGGATATGAGCAAATTTCCAAGAAGAAGGAAAAACACCTTTGGAACAAGAAAATGAAAAAAGGCGACATAGAACAGGGGTTATTTCAGGAGCACAGGTTTTGAGAACAAGTGGAGAAATACCATCGGGACCTGGAGCTTTCTTAGCCTCAAGATTCGTAAAAATCCTTCTGACATCCTTTTAACGGAAGACCACAGGAGGCATTGAATGGAGCGTGTTGGGAATGGTGGGAGGTGTTTTACCAAGATCGTTAATACATGAGCTGGAAGAAAAATGGGATGCTAGCAGGTCAGCTTTATCCTTGGCTGAAGTGACAACAGAACCATCTGGTTTGGACAGAGGTGGGAGCAGAGATGGGCAAAAGTTTCGGCCAATAGCTTTGGCAAGAGACCAGAATGCTCGGCTACCATTATGGCAAGAAGCAAGTTTTCTACTCTTAGCCTGTTCAAACTCTAGGTTGGACTGATTAATAACTGCTTTACAATTGTTGCGAACTTTGGTGTAGACAGAAAATGAAACTGAAGAATTAGAAACAAGCCAATTACGATATGCAACGTTCTTCTCTTGAACAGCCTTAGCACATTTATTGGAAAACCAAGGTTTAGATAAAGGACGAGATTTTAAAGTGGAGTGTGGGATAAAGGATTCCATTCCTGCAAGAATAATTTCACTGACACGATCTGAACAAACGTTGACATTAGAAGTTTTGAAACAGTATTCCGACCAAGGAAAAGAAGAAAAGAAATCTCGCGGGTTATCCCATTTTGCATTCTTGTAATGCCAAACAACACGAGGTTGGGAATAGCCATGATATAAAGGCTCCATTGGAGAAGAGACAATCACCAAGTTGTGATCTGAACTGCCTAAAGGACCTCTCACTCCGACCGTGTACTTAGAAGGGTTGTTTGTGAGAAAAAGATCAAGCGTGTTGGCTGAATGAGTGGAATTGTCCGGTATTCTTGTAGGTAAATGAACAATCTGTGCAAGGTCATTAGTAATTGCAAAAGTCTCAGCATCAGTGACTAGAAAACGGAAGCCGGCTGGAGTTGTGAATATTAAAATCACCAAGGAAAATTACCTCACTGTTAGAAAAGTTGGACTGGAGAAAGTCAAGTTGAAAAGAGAGGAAGTCAAAGAGCTCCAAGTGATTAGTGGAGTTGGGAGAACGGTAGAGACAACAGATGAATTTGACACAGTGAGGTAAAGAGATGTTACGCCAGAGAAGATCAAAGAGAGGAAATTCTAAATTGCTAAGTCTCTGACAGGGAATATCAGAACGGATATATGCACAAGTACCACCTTTGAGGCGAAAGGAATCATACAGCAAATAATTGGGGCATCTGAGATGAGCGGTAGTTGAATCAACTGATAACTGATTAATGCTTTATAGAAATGTAAAAGTGGGTCTCTCTTTCTCTCTCTCTTTTTTTTTTTTTTTTTTTTGGTAGTTGTTGGCGCATAGGCTTCTTTGGCCATAATGCACCTCCCAAGGTTTTTTTGCAGTACTTTGATCCAAGCCCGAGGCGGGAATCGAACCCGCGACCTTTGGGTTGCTAGGTAGGCACTTTACCCACCCGGCTAGCCCGGTCGGCTAAACTCTCTCTCTCTGCATGGTGTTGCTAGTACGGAAGGATATAGTTCCTGTAGGCAGTTCGGAGATTTTTTACATGAACATGAAAGTTAAGTTTGTTATCCATTATTAATTCCAGAAAATTGATGATATTAGTCACTGGTATCAGATTATTCTTTATCCAAAATTCTCAGTAAGTGTGTAATGCACGTCTTTTGCAGAAATTAATGGCAGTAGATTTTTGCTCAGATTGGTATCCATTTTTCAGAGTCAAAGATTCTTCTCTATTTATCGCCAGTTGGAGCTGTTTTTCTATGGAACTCACCTTGGGAGTGACAGAAATAGTGAGATCATCTGCATATATGTATTCTTCAACCATGCTTGGAATGTCCCAACCCACACTGTTTACCCTGATTGCGAATAATGTTGCACTTAGAATGAACGATTGTAATACTTCCTCCACGTACCGTGCCGTCCCCTAGGCACGGTACGTGGTGAGGGGACCTCCGAGGTTTCCAGGGGACCTTCGCTGCTGGGTTTCCAGATTAGCGTCACTGGGATCCAACGGCCTAGGTTTTATGCTAACATCATAGGAATCCAGCGTGTTTGCAATGCACTGCGACACGTGGAAATTCGGAAAAGGGGATCCTGGTGGTTTGAGGGCCCAGCTTCAACGCATCACTTTGGCCTCTGCTTCGACATGATGGATGGTCCTGAAAGTTCAGCTGAGGAACAGGATGCAGGCTGGCGGCTGGGTGGGTATGGTGTCTGGGTAACCCTGACGTCCCACTCCTTACCAAAATAAAAATGCTATGAATCCTGATAAAGTAATTTCTTCTGAGGCCCCAACCCAGTCCCTATCAGAAAACAAAACTGAAGAAACAGACAATGCTAATGCAGCAAAGAGACTACGAACCGAAGTATCCTCAGATCTCACTCCAAGATTCTTGATTATACATTCAAAAACTGAGAAACGTATTGGGAAAATGTTGCCCTTCTTTATACAGAATAATTTAGAGGGGTTAGCAGGTTCCCCGAAATCAGTTAAGAGGCTTCGTACTTGGGTTAAAAAACGACAGACACTGAGAGAAGCTACTCCAAGCAACATCAATCGAAGGAATACCGACTAGCGTGACACCATACAGAACACTAAATTCATCAAGAGGCATCATCTCAGAGTGGGACCTGCTTGAGGTTACCGAGGAGGAAATCTGCTCCGAACTGTAACCACATGTATAGTATCTAATGTAGGACGGCACTTGAACGTCAGTTCAACTCCGCCTCGGTGCACTGTGATGAATACAGAGCTCTGTAAAAGGCCAGAAGTGTGTGTTGTTTAGTTGTTTCTGGCCGTTTTGTTAACAGGCAGGCGATCACCTGGAAAGCCTGCCCTGAAAGTCAGTGTCCGTCTACACCACGGGGAAGTAGGCGGCAATTACGCATGTAACGCGGCCGCCCTCGGAATCCTCTGGTTTACAGCTCTTACTGGCCTAACATCAGAGCAAAATAATTAAAAAATAAAGTAAATAATAATGAAAAAAAAAAAAAAAAAAAAAACCCACTAAATAATAAAATCACATCCTCGAGCAGCCCAAACCCAAGGTAATAGCAAAAATTAATTTTTAGATCTCAGCTGGACGTCATCTTCCTTGATATTTCATCTGCTTATGATAAGCCCTCAATTTCCGCTCTCATCTACATTCTGGAAAAATACTTTGGTATTACAGGAAGCCTGTTAAAAGCCATCAACAATCAATCCGTTAGTTATTATGAATTTCCTCCAGTAATTCGCCTTTATTATTCGTTATGGGGCTGTTCCACATAGTGGAAGAAGCTTTTGCGTCGGTCATAATAACTATCTTTTTGCCTGATAACCTAATTAAAGCTGTCTCAAGGAAGTTTAGATAAGGCTCAATTTGTTGAGAATGCTGTGAGCACTGCATGTAGATTGAGATGAAGAATATTTGTCCAAAACTACCTTCCAAGCATGCACATGCCGCATGCTCGGAGCAGAGACCATTTACCCTTGTGATCGTGATCTGCTTGTCTGCTATAACAAGAGCTGCCCACACCCTTGCCCCAGCATTTGCACCCTGTCCTGTAACAGATACATTAGATTGAACCAACTACAGCCGTTTGGTAATCCTTTAACTTTGCCTTTGTAGGAGTATAATTCCTGAAGTCCTAGAATGCCAATTTTGTGATCCGTAATTAGTTTGGAGATATCACTCATTGCAGATGCAGAACGCTGGCAGTTTAACTGTAATATTTTTAATCTCTCACCACGCTGTACATTTTTTATCTTACTGGATGTAATTTGTGCAAGATTTGGTAACCTCCTGAGCTCGCAAGAACTCAGGACACTTCGAGTCACGATATGAGTGATCTGATTTCCTCTTTTTTATTTTGCAGTTTGGGAATGTAACGGGTGATTCAGGAGTGGGACGCGATTGCAACTGATGCACTCCACAATGCCCACATATGTAGTCCTGCTGTCTACAATATCTAGCCGAATGCCCATAAGCCAAACATTTAAAACAACGTGAAGCGATAATAAAATCCTTCACGTTGTGAACCGACCAGCCCAGGGAGACGCGTGCGTCATCTTTTAATATGAATCGCCTGATATAGGCAGGAACTTCAATTATCCAGTGTTTGTTGTTTTTGTTTTTAGCGTTAATCTTAAACCTCACCTTAACCCCCTTTTTGAATCTTCCTCACTAACATTGCGCAAGTTTTTGACATACAGATCCTCCAAGAATTCTTGGTCTGACACATTAGCATTAACATTAGCATTAGTAGAGGCATATGATGCAAGAAAGCAAGCTTATGCAGTATCAGCCAAAAAAAAAAAAAAACATTTCCACTTCACCCCTCTGTTCGTTTGAAATACCTGTCCAGCTGAGCCTTAAATTTATTTAGGCTATCAACTTCCACGACAAGGAATGGAAGTCTGTTCCACCAACCAACTCCCGCTTATACACCTCTATCAGATCACCTCGCTGATGCCTAGTCTCTAGACACTGTAAATTGAAAATTAATCCTTTCTTCGTAAGAGCACCCCTTTGTTCCATTCACTAATCTTGTTGCCCTTCTCTGTACTCGTTCCAGCAGCTCTACATCCTTCTTTAAATGAAGCCTCCAGACCTGTATACAGTACTCTAGGTGTGGCCTGACCATTGCCTTATACAAGGGAATAATCACCTCCTTATCCCTGCTAGAAAAATTTCTGTATATCATTGACAAGACACCACGAGCTACTCTTGTAGCCCGTCTGCACTGCTCAGAGAACTTCATATCTGCCTGCACAATTACCCCCAGGTCCTTTTCATTCTCTACCACTGTCAGTGTAGTACCACAGAGTTGATACGTTGCTCTGGGGTCGCTGTTTCCCATATGTAGTACTTTACATTTGTCAATGTTAAACTTCATTTACCACCTCTCAGCCCATCTGCTCAACCTTTCCAGATCCTGATGCAGCAGCATAGTGTCAGTAGTGTCCTTGACAACCCTGCCGACCTTTGATGGTAACCTCCTGCCGACCTCAGGAGGTTACCATCATCAATATCATTTATAAATACAGAAAACAATAATGGACCCAACACTGAACCCTCAGGGACTCCACTAATATCATTAGTCCACGATGAGCAGTGTCCATTGATTATCACTCTCTGTCTGATGCCCTTGCAAATGATGTATGTTATATCTTTTTGTATGTCGTAGAGTATCACAATTAATAGTCGTTTCTGCAATTTATAGTCGCGTATAATTACGTTGGACACTAAGTATTTTGGCCTCGTTAAATAAAAAAGTATGTTTTTCATTAACGGAATTCTGACGCTGCTGAACGAGAGGCCGCATGTTGATTAACATGAATATTCAAAGGAACGCGTCGAATCTTGGTAAGACGAGTCGCAATCACCGCAAGAAATGTTGTATACAGTACTAGGTCATTAATTGCGAACGAGGAAAGGACTGAGCGATTGTTCAGTATATTGTGTAATTTCCGTATTTGCCTGGCCACAATTTAAATTCGGTATCTTTAAAGAATCTGTTAAGCTGTTTTTGCCACTGTTCACATATGGGACAGAAATAAAAGTATTTTTTGATATTACTATTGTTAGTTGGTGTAATATTTTGTATCCTATCCTTAGCTTGTACCCTAATTCGGTTTATTGTAGCAAGGGGATAACCCCTGTTTAAGAATCTGCTGGTCAATATTTGTATTTCTGAGCCCAAAGCAGATTCCGTTGTTGAATATTTATAGGCATTTAGAAATTGATTAAAGATAATCGATATTTTGTAGGTAAACGGGTGATAACTGTTATAATGTAGAAGCATACCGGTCTTTGTAGGTTTTCGATAGAGGTTAAATTGGATTTTATTCGAGTCCCGAGTAAGCTTGAAATTTAGAAAATTTAATGACTTTGTATCCGTATCCTCCCTGTCCAATGCAAATTTGAGTCTAGAATGAATATTATTAAACCAATGTAAAATATCTTGGATAGTACTACTATCAGTAATAACTAGAACATCGTCTAAATACCTCCCATAGTATGTGATACGGTGTCGAAAAGGCATCAAATGTATATGTCCAATCTTTGACAGATAGATCCAACATTAAGCCGCTCAGGCTCAATCCCATTGGCAAACCAAAGATTTGTTTGTACACTTTGTTTCGAAAGGTGATATAGTTGATCTCAACTAACAGTTTAATTAAGTGAAAAATTTCCTTAATAGGAAGCTTCGTATAATTAATCGGTATCAAGTTATTATTTAACATATGATATCTAATCTGTATTCAACGTTTACATTCGTATATAATGAGGTAACATCTAGTGAGAATAAATTGTCATTGTCGCCAAGTCTACAGTCCTTAATGTTATTAAATAATGTATCGTAGTTCTTAATCCCAAATTGTATCGCCTGTTTAAAGGGTTTTATAATGCTATATACATGTGTTGTGGCCAAGGATGAAAATGCCGAGTTTCTGTAGGAAACAATAGGCCGAATAGGAAATCCAGTCTTGTGTAATTTTATCTGACCAAAAAGTGTAGGAATATTGTATGTTCTGGCCTTCTTTAACTGAGCCATAGTAATGTAGCCATTTTTTCGATACGTGGTTAACGTTTTATTGTATTGATTGACCAGATTGGTAAATAGTGCCGGGTCTACTTCAAGATAAGTGGAGGTATCTGAAACAACTGAATCTAACTTATTAATATAATCAGGTTTATCGAGTATTACCACTGTATCTCCTTTATCTGCTCTCTGTATAATAATGTCTTTATTTTCCTGACGTTCACGTAAAGCTGAACTGTCATGTGTATTCAATTTAGGAAGTCACTTTTCTTTTATATTATTCACACTTGGTTAACTTGTTGGATTAATAAATCTTTTTCTGGAACATTCGGAAGTCCAAATTCAGTATCAGTTACGCACTGTTTTTTAGGTAGTTTTCGAGGTGGTAAATTATAATTTAATCCTTTGGATAAAAGTGAAATCTGGTCCTGCCATAGCGTATGCGAGGAAAGATTTGTAACCTGTTGATATGTCGGTTCGTTGAATGCTGCGAGGGGCTGTTCGCAAACTAGCTGACGTATTCTGTGGTAATACATTGTAATACTTGGTCGCAAGCCCGCGACAATGTGTTAGAATTCGTATGAACGTGTCTTGACCCTCCCGATAATGTTTGTAATTTGTTATTATCTGTTTTTTTATGTCTGAGGCCTGTGATTCCCTTCGCAAATCTATGGAGGTCTTCAATACAGACCAATCGTTAGGATGTAGATATTTTTTTAATTTATCGCGAAGTTTCCTAATCTGGGAAAGGTATTTTTGTTTATTAGAATATCGAGATTTTGTTGTTGTTGTTATTTGGTTTTTAGGAGCATTAGCAACTAAGGCCATATTGCTCCGGGGATATGCGGTGGTCATTCCCTGACCTTTCCGCATCCTCCGTATTTGGTGGGCACGGGCTCGAACCCCGGTCTTATCAAGAAGCGTGTGTTACGCCCTGGTGCTCCTGCCCACCTGGCTACGGAGGCGCCATCGAGATTTTAAGGCAAATTTAACGATATTACGCGATGTGGCAGGTGCTAGTTGTTTTACGCCCGAAATGTTTTGATTTGAATTGACCCTAGCAAACTTCATAACGATGTTGTTTTGAAGGCAATATTTTAGAAAATAAATATGGTAACTTTGGGCCGAGTATCTCAGTGTTAATTTAATATAATTGTGCACCAAGCTGTTCAAACAATCCCACATAATTACGTGTATCGATAAGTTATAACTGGAGAGAAAGGAAGTGAATGAAATAGTCAATAAGAGTTTAAAAAATGAATTAGATAGTATGAACCAGAGCTGTAATGCCCAATACGTTCTATGTTGATATCAATATTTGTAAAATAATAAGAGAAGTTTACCTCAATATAGTACATATGGCGCCTCCGTAGCCAGGTGGGCAGGAGCAGTAGTGCATACCACACGCTTCTTGATTAGACCGGGGTTCGAGCCCATACCCACCAAATAGGGAGGATGCGGTAGGTCAGAAAATGACCACCCGGCTGTAAAAATTGCATGCCAAAACAATAAAAACTCTGACTCCATATGATAATGGGAAAAGGCGAGGACAAAAAAAAAAAAAAACCCTCAATATAGTACGTAGAACACTTCCGTATTGAAATTGAAAATCTTACATTAGAGTAACAAATAATTAAAAATTCGATTTTTTCGTTTTAATTTCTGGAGAGTACCACACGGAAGAGTTCTACGTACTATATTGAGGTAAACTTCTCTTATTATTTTACAAATAGAAATAACAAATATATCCTAAGTAAAATTAGGTAAAGAACCCTTTATGAACATACTTTTGTATTTACTGATTTCTAACTTTATCACCAATGTGAAATTTGGGTTTAGATAGATACTGATAATACACTTTTTTTATTTTCAGCATTACTTGCTTCTATAGGTTTCATTTTAATATACCTATGATAAGAATTATTATAATTTGAAATTTATTTATATAATACATTTAGCCACTTCCCAGTGTTATTAGCTGTAAATTATTTCCACATTTTTGTTTTCAGAGTTCTATTAAATCGTTCTACTGTTTGACCTTTTGTTTCTATATTCTCAGTAGTAAACCTATGAATGTCATATTAACTGAAAATTTGCGTTTTTTTATTTATAAATTCTGCCCCTCTATCTGTTTGTATTTTTTCAGGATTTCGTTCTGAAAATATAATCTGAAAAGCTTTTGATATCTCACCTGTTTTTTCTTAATAGGTATAGCCCGTGCATACTTAGAAAACACATCTATGACTTAACAGATATTTATTTAAAGTATACCCAGTAAAATAAAATAAAATAAAATATTTCCAGGAGCTTTCGGAACTCGTGTCCCTTTCTCAACTGACAGAATTTTTTTTTGAATACATTACAAGCAAAGTGTGGCACGTTACTCATTCGTCATTGTTGTAGCACGGACGTGTGCTGCCTTGCGCCAGTGATCATCCATCAATAAAACGGTTGTCTCCAGGATTGGATGTATACGCATGCCTTTCTGGCGATTTAATGCCTTAGGGTTGTTCATTATGTTTAGTGACTCTAGCCATAGGCGGTGGCGAAAGTGTCGCGCGTGGTCCACTATCTCAAAGTCGCGCTTGGGGTCAAGATCGTGGTTGGTAGCCCAAAAATGTTCTGCAAGCGCGGACTGGTCAGTTTCGGCAAGCCGGATTGCTCTGTCGTGTTCCGTGAGGCGATCCTGGAGACGTCTCGATGTCTCACCTACGTAGCAACTGTTACAGGCCCTACAGGTGATACGGTACACTACATTGCTGCGTAAGACAGGTGTGACAGGGGTCTTCACACTGGAGACAAGTGAACGTAGGTTCCTACCTGGTAATTGCACACATTTTATGTTGTAACTTCTCAGGATCTTCGAGATACGTCCTGACACTCCTGGACAGTACGGAATGTAGGCGGATGATATGCCGACTTGCTTCGGAGGTCTTGGGTTGGAAGTAAGTTCTTGTGCCTGTAACAAGCATCTGTTTAGTACATGGGATGGATAACCGCATCTGGTTAAGTCCGCCTTCACACGGGAGATCTCGTTACGTCTAATTGTGTCGGTGCTGGAATGGCTCCAGGCCCTGGAGAACAGGGTGCGGGCAGTGCTATTGAGATGGCTTGGAGCGTGGCCGGACCCGTAGTTGGTGAATTGACCGCACCACATGGGTTTGCGGTATACTGAGGTCTCTAGATGTGGGCCTACGCGATGCACTAGCACGTCCAGAAACGGGAGCGAACCGTCCACCTCTGATTCTACGGTAAACTTGATGAAATTGGATAGAGAGTTGAGGTATTCTAGTAGTACCGTTTCAGAACCACGTGGTATTATAGTAAAAATATCGTCGACATATCTACACCACGTTGTAATAGGTGTAGGTGGGTTCTGGTGTATCTGCTTCTCCAGATCTTCCATGGCGATGTTAGCTACTACGGAACTGACAGGGGCACCCATAGCAGTGCCATGTACTTGTTTGTAGAGTGAGTCTTCAAAGGTGAAGATGCTGCTAGAGAGGCATAGGTTGAGGGCGGTACAGATGTCATCAGTGGATAGTGACGTCCTGGATTGGAGGCTTAAGTCGCTCTCAAGGAGCCTTCTGGCGCAGTGCACGGCCTGTTGGACGGGAATCGAGGTGAATAAAGAAACCACGTCAAATGATGCCATGACAGAGTTATCAGGGATTGAAATGTCCTTAATGGTGTTAATGAATTCACTGCTGTTTTTAACGGTGTGAGATGTATTACCTATAAGAGGCGAGAGGAGGCTCGCGATGTGTTTGGACAGTTCATACGTTGGGGCACTGCAGCAAGACACTATAGGTCTGAGAGGAATACCCGGTTTATGGATCTTTGGTAATCCGTAGAATTGTGGTAGTTGGCAGCCAGTAGCACGCAGAAGATGGTGAGTCGCGGTCGGGATCTTCTTATCTTTAAGCCATGCGTGGACAAGTTTATTAACATTTGCTTCCAGACGTTTCAAGACTTTAACGGGAGGATCAGGTAGAGGTTCATATACGTTAGGATCGAGTAATAGGGCCAAGGCTTTCTCTCGGTAGGCTGATCGGTCCAGCACAACAGTCCGGCGCCCTTTATCCGCAGGAAGTACAACGATGGAGTTGTCTTTTCTTATAGATGACAGGGCGGCACGTTGGCGGTGATTGAGGTTTGAGCACGTTTTTCGAGTGTTGCGGAGGACTGCGGCAGTCTTGAATCGGATCTCGTTGGCAGTTTCTTCGGGAAGGTTGGTAATACTGGCTTCTATGCCCATAGCGAGCTGTGTGATGGGAGGTTTCGATGGTATAACGGCGAATTTCATACCGTTTGATAAAACACTCAGCTGCTCGTTGGACAGTTGTTTGTTACTTAGATTCAAGACGAAAGAAGTCGTGTCGTCTGAACGAGTGTTCGTCTTTAAGGAGTTAGTTTCTATGCTCAAGTTTATGAACTTGCGCTGTTGGCGTAAACGGTAGGTATCCGAGGTCTGACTAGCCCGATGGCAGATGGTATGTATAAGGTTTGTAAATACAATAGGCGAGACCTTACCTTGTATATGTTGTAACAGTCTGGACTTGTTGTAGTCAGCGTTCCTGATTTCACGGTGGAGATGGGATATCCATAAATTTAACGTGCGCAGGCTGAAGTTAAAGCAGGCACGATCCACGATCCACATCTATGACTGTTAATATTTAGTGTTATTGTTAAACGATTTATATTCTTGCATATCAACTAAATCTGCTTGAAACTGATCATCTACGTGACTAACATACTCTTTTAAATTTTCTTTTCACAGGTTTATGTTTTGTATATTCATCTTGTTGATTTTTAAATAAACAAGAAAATTCTTTTACAGGTAGATTTGTGTTTTTGTTTGCATAATATTATTTTTTGTTTTAGTTTTATGCTTTAGCAATAAATATTCATTTATATCAGAAGAAATTTTAACAATTCCTAATCCAAAACGTTTTTTAGCTTTAATTATAGGCTTAATCATCGATTTACCTACAGGTTCTTCAAAAGTTGGGTTTTCTATAGTATATAAATCATTTAAGAACTCTTTATCTGCTATATGACGTTGAGCAGTATCTTTAGTTTAACTATATGCAACGTCATGTTTCTTACAGCTATCATCAACTCTATTAATTCCTTTTATCTCCTCTAGCTAATCGCTCTTTTAAAATATAAAATCGCTCATAAAATAACTTGATCTGCCAGTGGGCAGATCAAGGCGTACTACAAATTCGGACAGTAGGCCTGGTCAACCTTCTACTGTAAGCACCCTGTTAGAGATTCTCTCTCTTTGAGCAGCAGTGTACTATTGCCACTGCTGTTGATATAATTGCTGTTAGCAGTTCTAGAACTATTCTGGCTGAATAGTATGGAGAGTATCTTGAGTTTCAATGTTATGTAATATGTATGTATTTCTTACGTATGCATCTCTTATGGATGTGGAGGTGTATATGTATTATAAATCCTTGGTACTACCATGCCGTGATGAAGAGTGGTTTTTCTTTATCCCAAGTGGCCATGTATTGTTTCGCGGAAGTGAATCATCCACACTTTGCCGTAAATTTCCCCTATTTCTGTTACAGTAGTTGAATATCCGAGTGACCTGACATTTTGGACAGTTTCAAAAAAAAAAAAAAAATTTCAAATTTAACAACTAGTGACATAATCGAATTGCATCATCATTTGTTTCATCCTCATTCTAATTATGTTCGTTTTCGTTGTCACTTTCAAGTTTGGAGTGGCTTATTGTAAGTCAGTTTTGTAAACTAGTGGAATGTTTGTTTTTTATTTTAAATTTCCTCTTTATCACTCTTTCTTACAGCTGTTAAATCTTCTTCTACGCGGTACTGATGTCCGTTTTTTTCTTTGGTGGTATGTCTAAAATTAATTGGGCTTCTGTTGTTTTATTTAAATTATAAATCACAATATTCACGATTACCTGTTTATATAGCAAGCAAAAACACTATACCCACATTATTTATAATCTCAGTATTTATAACTTATTCAGTAGGGGCCGCCGTAGCCTAGTGGTCAGGCGCGCGGGTGCATAAGTACACGTGCCTTGAGTGACCGGGGTTCAAGCCCGTGACTGCTGAATACGGTGCTGTTTCTTGTATTCTGTTTATCTTATGAACTCCTCTGACCTTTTGGTCGTCCCAGAGTATAAATAGGAAATTTATTTATTATTATTATTGTAAAACGTTCACAATGCGTTAATTGCGAACTACTATGCATTCGAGCATGCGCTGATGAAGCGGTTGCTTGATTGGTTCTTCAAAGTTAGGTTCTGGATGGCAAATAAATCTAAGCTGCTATGCAGTATGCACTCAGATTTAAGGATGCATGCAGGTTTGAATCGCCCTCTGAAAACACGCCATTTTTCCCAAAATTAATTTTCACCCCGCCCTCTACTCTCATCCTACCGCGACATCTAGGGCGCCATTTCGACAGCGAGTTTCGTGTGTCGAAATACCTTGACACGGAACTGATATGGCCTGTCAGTACGCCCTTCTGATACCGACGCTCTTGGCACCTGCCCCAATGCCAAGGCGTTCCTACGCTACTGATCTCATATTGTGAAATCCTTCACAACGAGTTGACCTCCTTACACTTCAAATAAATAACGCTTCCCCAAAAGAAGACTACTGTTACTTATTTTCAGTTGAGTATCGCCGCTTAGACATCACTGTTTCGAAAATATTGGCTCTCATTAGCGAGCGAAACAGTGTTATCTGATTGGTTGTACTCAACTGCCTGACGGCACAATATATTTTTCCTTTTCATTAGTCATTTAAATAGAAGTAAAAATGAGTCTATTCTTTAGGGAACGTACTTTAGAGTTTGTGCTCCAAGCGGAACATTCCATTACAGATATAATGGAAGGTATGGTTAAGAGGCAATTAAAGTATACGTACCTTGTGCAGATTACAAAACGAGGGCAAGTTGTTGGAGGAATTCCCACTAGGAAATGAAATTGTGAGACCCCGTTTGGTAGACAACTTTCGGAAATACATTGCTATTGACCGCTATCCTTTAGAGAAGCAATTCTTAACTTAGCAAAACTTACCTTCTAAAGAGCACTGTGGTGCTCAAGAGCACCACAGTGCTCTTCAGAAGGTAAGTTTTGCTAATTTCCATCTCTTAAATATTGCTGCGAGTAAGGCATCTTCCACTCACGGGATTTATCTCCTTTTACAGTGCGGTAACGTTGTTTGCCAGACGCACGATTTTAAATACTCATCCTAATATTTCCCTCTAATTCTGTTCAATTTATTTATCTATTTTATAGACTTATTAAGTTACGCAGGTGAAGTATATGCTCTTACGGGGCTCAAACCGTCTTATTTTTCATTATTTATACATTCATTTATTTTTACATTCATTTTTATCATTTATTTGGACATACGGCAACAATGTAGGGTGGCGCGAAAACACAGGAGTTTTTAATATCTCCTGCCTGGTCTGACAACAGGATCTGTTGTTAATAGAATGTGTAATTATAGAAATTTACACTAATTTTGAGTTAAATAATTATTTCTAAAAACACCTCAAAAATGTTACGGTAATTTTTTAAATTTAAAACACGATTATATTATGAAGAAAGTAATGACGATAATGACAATGCACTGCCTTTAATTCGAAGGCAAAAAAAAACAACAAAAAACATATATGTTTCATACCTCCTGCAAGTCGAATACTGTATTTCGTTGTGGAAAACAATAATATAACTGGTGTAATTTGATTAATGTTGTCTGGTTGGCGGAAGTCAAATTGTGAACGACATTACCAAACGTGTCATAGAAATTTTAGTGAGACTTTTCCGTTGTTAGATAAAATAGACTTCAATCAGAAAAAAAAGGACTTTGAGAGCCAAAGGAATATTAATAAGCCAACCCAGTAATTTTAAAACACTGGAAAAATTAAGTGTCACTTCATATACTGGGTGTCCCAAAAGTCACTACCTATTTTGGTGAAATACGGTGAATTTGAGACGAATGACTTAATAGCATGATTATAAGTTTATTTTTATACAATATCCAAGTTTGAAACAGAAAAAAAAAATATTACATACAAAGGTCAAGAATTTAATTATTGCTTTCCATATGTGCTCCATCAGTGTCCCTGCAAATTTCAAATCGCTCAGCGGGGTTGCGGAACAACGACTTGCTCCAACAATCATTTCAGGGGTAATTTCTTGTATTGCCTCCCGAATGCGTTGTCTAAGATCAGATATTCTTGAATCTTCTTGCGATAAACATTTGATATTATGAAACCTCAAACAAAAAAAAATCCAAGGGATTTAAATCCAAAGAACGAGCTGCTCAAGGTCTAGGTCGGCAATCTTTTTTGAGTGAAGAACCATTTTGATCTAATTTAAAAAAAGAGAATCAGAAGAGCCGCACCTCCGCTCAAGCTGGGAGGAGGGGGAGGGGAGAGTTTTTAAGAAACGGAATAGAGTGGGTAGGTGTTTTATTAAAAAAAATATATATATATTGAAATATTATTTAATAATACTGAAAAATCGTAACAAACACCCAGTCCGGTACGAATTAATGTGACTTTTGCTGCTGAACTTCTTTGGCGAATCTCTCAACATCAGGCGAGTGTACCGAATTTTCATGTTTAAACATGCTGAGAGACTCACATTGTTCAGATGGTTTCTTGCTTTATTTTAAATATAATTCATGTTCGAAAATATTTGTCCGCAGAAATACGTCTAACCAAACACTGAGAGAAGTCCAAACACGTGTAGACATGTATAGTATCTTATGTAGGACGGCACCGGAACGTCAATTCATCTCCGCCTTTGTACACTGTGATGATTACAGAAAGCACTGTAAAAGGCCACAAATTTGTGTAACGTTATGTTCATTGCAGTGTGTGTGTGTGTTGTTGTGTTGTTTAGTTGTTTCTGGCCGTTTTGTCACCAGGCAGGCGATCACCTGGAAAGCCTGCTCAGTGTCCGTCTACACCACGGGGAGGTAGGCCACAACTACGTATGTATCGCGACCTCCCTGGTTTACCAGCTCTTACTGCCCTAATATCAGAGCAAAAAAAAAAAAAAATAAAATAAAATAAAATAAATAAATAAATAAATAAAAATAAAAAAATAAAAAAGTAAATAATAATAATAAGAAAAAAAATATATATATATACCTATCTAAGAAAATAATAAAAACTAGATAATAAAATCCTGTCCATCGGGCAGCCAAAAATGAATAAATAAATAAATACAAATTAAAAGTGAAAAAAAAAAAGTAATAATAAAAAAAAAAAAATTAAGAAAAAAAATATATATAAATAAATAAAATATAAAATTGAAGATAAAGAAAAAAAATATATATATATCTCATCCCGCACTGGCCAAAAGCCAGTGCCAGCAGGGGTCTCCACTAGGAAGGCTAGGAGGTATTTCGTAGTTGAGTGTGAAGACGTCTCCGGCGATCAAAAGCATGACGAGCAAATTCTTGCAGGGACTGGAAGTTTTCTGTGGTGCTCAGGAAGTCCGGCTCATTTCTGAGGACAGTGATACTGGTGGAGAGAAGAAGGTTCTGTCGAAGACCTTGGTATTGATGGCAGTGGTATAAAATATGTTCCCAGTCTTCTGGGTCACCACAAGAACAGAGAGGTGATTCAGCAAGGTTGAAAGTTGCAAGTTTGGCATTAAGGGAGCCATGACCAGAGAGTAAGTAGAGAGTGTACAGACCAGGATGAAACCATTTCTGAGTGGACTCTAACGTGGCAAAGGTGACGTTAGGGATGAACTTTAAAGTAACAAGACCCTTAGATGTAGCGGACCATCTGTCTTGCCAGCTCTGCATCAAAATATTCCAACAGCGTCTTTTCTCTGCCTTGGGATCCACAGTGACATCGATGGTAATGCCAAGAAAGGTGACAGGGACAGCGTGCCTAATGTAGAAGTACAGGCCTCGATACATAAGAAAGAGATCGAGGGGCAGACAGCCGTTAAGGACCTGCAAAACAGGAGTAGACACAGTCCTACAGGCCCTGCACATTACTAAAAGCATTTTACGTTGAATGCTGTGAAGTTTATTCCGTACTGAAACCTTCTTAACATACCAGAACCAGGCGGCCGCACCATAGGAACAAATTGGTATAAACACAGCTTTGTAATATAACCGTAGAGAACGAGAATTAAGACCCCAAGATTGTTTAGAGAGACGCAGAAGTGAGAAGGTAAGTTTTTTGACTTTCTCTGAGAGATCTTCCAAGTGTTTAGTAGATGTAATTTTACTATCAATGATCAGACCAAGAAATTTTAGAGAAGAAACCATGGAAAGTGATTTGTTTTGAAGTTTTACAAAAGGTGGCCGTGAAATATTAAGCGAACCCTTAACCAGCATCATTTTAGTTTTCGATGAGGATATGGATAACTTATTTGTGGTGGACCATTGAGAGAGATCTGACATGACTAAGTTGGCAGTGCTTTCAAGGGAGACACGGGAATTGCCCTGGATCAGCAGGGTGAGATCGTCTGCATAGGCCAATTTGGAAGTATAAGGAATAGTTTTAAGGAGCCATTCGTCAAGAACGATGTTCCAGACAAGTGGTCCAAGAACAGAAGTCCAAACACAAATATTTTCAAATTTATATACGTGTCCGTTAAGCTACTCCATGCATCGAACAAAATTTGGTCTTGCTGTTTCAACTCATCTATCGCCGTCCACTTGTGTAGAATTGCAACGGCAGCCTTTTGCCTCTCCAAATTCTCAATTTCAGTTTTAAGGCATTTTAGTCTTGCATTCCACATATTGCATTCCGGAGAGCCGGAGTTACATGCTCAAAGAACCTCATTCGGCTTGCGAGCCGCAGGTTTCCGACCCCTGGTCTAGGTCCTCCACGTCCGATCCACCGATTCGGAAAGCGCCTATTGAGATATTCCTGGACAGTTCGAGCGTAATGACATAGTGCCCCCCCTGCTGAAACACTACACTTGAAATAACACCATCATCAAGAAGTTGGGGTTCAAGAAACTGCTGCAGTATATTAAGGTACACAGTTCCTAGTTCTTTTGACTGTTGCTTCTGCAAAAAATTAAGGTCCATAAATTTTTACTTTAGTGGAGTCTCTTTGTCATTCTGTGAAGTTAGATGGTTTTTTGGGAAGCCCAGATACGACAATTGTGGCGATTGATTTTACCACAAGTGTGAAAAGTCGCCTCATCGCTGAACAAGATGTAATCCATTAAGCTGTTATTCTGGATTTTATCGACAAGATACACATTGCTACTCGACTTGGAAAATCTTCATGCAGGTCGCGCAACACTTGGATGTGGTAGGTCTTTTTCATCAGTGTCGAACGCAAAATTCTGTGAATTTGAACGTCTCGGGTATGTTCAGTCTTCGAGATCCCTCCATAATTGATAATTTTTGGTCCTCTTTGAACATTTCTCGAATTGATTCAATACTTTCACGTGCTGTCCTTGGGCGTCCAGATCTCTCCTCGCCACGCACAGACCCAGTTATTTTAAATTTATTCACCAGTGCACGAATCGCATTGTCTGTAGGACCGGGACTATGAAATCTCCTTGGAAAAATCTTTTCCTAATTTCACAAAACTTCGTTCCTTTGATGCGGGATGCTACAACAAAAATTCGCTCTTGAACATTCATCATCAATTATGGGGCTGAAATTTTATTAAAATATTAATAAAAATTATAACACCTCTAACACATTACAAATACTTACTTTTTATGTAAAAAAAGAATAAATATACTTGTCGTAATGAAATTTATTTGAAAATCATTCAATCCAGGATCCTATGCATCAGAAATCAGAACCATAATGTTCTTCATCATCACAAAACGCCACCAGTCTCTCTGGTGTATCGCTGTGAGCTCCAACTGAAAGCTACATGAACTGGAAAATTACCTTCATGCGATTGAACTCTCCATTAACAAAGAGAAAACCTCACAACTCTCTATCACCAAGAAGAAAAATAACAACGATGTGAACATCATTATAGCGAACTCCCCAGTTAAAAAAGTCACCCAACATTAGGATTTGAGTGTCACCTGGGACAAAGACTTCACATTTTTGCCTCACTTTAATGCCACTCAAATGAAAACATATTCGGATTTATGGACAGTAAAACACGAGCTCTCCAACTTCCATAACCCGCACCTTATCATCAAATACATTCTTCGTTGTATAATCCAATTCCTTTATATGCCTCGACTATATGGTCCTTAGTACCCTCATCATACCAAGCCAGGTTTCTTTCCCTGGAATACTGGATTTTGAAATGGCTAAATAGGGTTGCCGGGCTAACGCCTTCATTCTCAAAATCTGTTCTGGTCACCAATCTTAATATGCTTTCTTGGAGGTATCACATCATCTCTAGGAACCTTCTTACCCTCTCTCAGCTTCTATTCGGAAAACCGATCTCACCTGATATATGGGATATCATCGCCAGACCGTCAGATAGGAAAAGATGCCAGACCAACACATCCCATACAGATCGAAGCTGCATAGCATGTCCTCCCTGGACAACATGTTTCCACCTAACCCCCTCCAAATATTGAATAGATTAGCCATAGATGTTAAGAAGCTCTGCAAGGACAGAACCTACAGGTCTTCCATTCTTGCAAACATGTATACCCTCGTCATGCTCTAAGTGGACTCTCTGAGATGCCACGCTATCCACGCTCTGTTGTATCTGTATGTACTTTTATATGTTGTATCTTTATGTTTATATATCTTCACCAGAGGTTGTTTAAGAAGGCCGTTTATTGTATCTGTGCTCTGTACACAATGCATTTGTCTGTCATTTTTTATTTAATCTCTGTATGTAACTCGTCTCCTCTAGCTGCATAGCTGTAAAGGGACATTTATTTGGAAATAAATTGATATTAATAATAATTGTTACTGATGGTGCATCAGCCATGATAGGGAAAAACAAAGAATTTATTGCTTATCTTAGTAAAGATGAAAGAGTACTTAATTTTGTCCACTCTTTAATTCATATTGAAGCTTTATGTTCTCAAATGAAAGATCAAAATGAAATGAACTGTCTTGGAGTTATTACCAAGCTCAACTATTTAACCTTGAGGCCCCTAAATTAACGACGCCTAAAGTTATTTTTGGAAGATCTGTAAGCACCCTATTCTGATGTTATTACCCATACAGAAGTTTGGTGGCTTAGTCGGGAGAAAGCACTTTTTAGGATCTGGGAAGTTTTTAAGGTAAAGGCTTTTCTGACATGCAGCAAAAAGGATAATCCTTTTCCGGATATTTTTACTGTTGACTTCAAGATAACACTTTCAATCATGATGGATCTTTTCAGTCATTTGAATGACACTTAAATTTGAAATTGCAAGAAAAAACAATTCCATTCTTGTCTTATATAAGGAAATAAGGGGGTTACAGAAAAAGCTTAAATTTTTCCAGAACCAGGTTTCTAAAGAAAATTTGCATCGTTTTCCTGAATTTAAAAAAATGTTTGGCTGAAACTGTTGTCAGCAAATGTCCATCACTCTTTGTAAAAGTGTTGCAAAGCGCTTACCATCGCTCCGCAACTAACCCCCATCTCTCTCATAGTATTTTATTATACCGAAATTAATCTTGTTAGTAATCCTATTATATATGTCTTTTTTAATTACCTAATTAATAATATTAATTAGGAATATTATCATAAGAGTAACTAATATTGGAAATCATGGGAATATAACTTTAATATGTTGTTATCAGTCAAAGCTGATGAAGCTTTCTTTTACCAGTTATTGCTAAATTGAATTCTTTCATTTTGCTCACGAAATGGAACTACAATTAACATTACATCAGTTTTGTTCCACGCATTGTCTTTCGGACGACTGCCCTTGAAAGAATGATTAAATAACCTTAAAACTTATAAACAAGCATGTGTTGCGACGATATCCAATAATTACACATAACTATTAGCGATTATTGTATTATGTCATGATTTCTTAGCCATATGCTATTTTGAATTCAGAAACGGACGTAATAATCGTGAGTTCGCTTATGAAAGCCTTTTATTTTATCAGTAATTAAAGTTAATTTAGAGCTTTCTGAAAGACTTGATTGTTCTCGTTTATTCTAATTTATCAAAACTCAGACACGATAGGAGGGAGTATATGATGAGAGCCTTGTCGATCAATTTGGCCCTGGAAAGATTGTGCAAGGCTCAAGGGGTAGAATTTTTTTCAGCCTGGACTGTACTTGTTAACAGGAGAGACTGCTTCTACAGGGATGGGATACACTTAAATAGAAAGGGTGCAAGAATATTTGCTGATGCTATCGAGACAGTGTTAGGTGGGTCGGAAAACTGCTAGCTTGGGAGGATACAAAGACTAAAAGATTAACAGTAGCCACTGGCAGAGGTGAAAGTGATTCTTGCACTGCCTCTATTGGAATGAGCAGAAGCCTGAAAAACAAGATGGATGGTATTTCAGAGACTGCTGGGAGCCATTGCGGTAAAAGTAAACACATGTGTTGTGTTAGGGTAGCTAAGAATAGAAACAGGTGCATATATACTTGCGTGTACACCAATGCTAAGACTTTGGTAAATAAATTTGATGAATATGAGGTATTGCTGAAGGCATCAAAGGCGGATATTGTTGGGATATCAGAGACGTGGTGTCACACAGACATAAGGAATGCAGAACTGGAATTTGGGGAGTACAACTTCTACAGAAAGGATAGCCAGGATAGGAAGGGAGAAGAGGGTTATGCTATTAGTTAAGAAACACATAAAATCCAGGAAGTGAAGCCAGTCGACATCCCTGGACAGTGCAGTGTGCAGTCAGTTTGGTGTGACATAAGCATTGGGAGATCAAAATTGAGAGTAGGAGTGAGCTATAGGCTTAATGAATCTGATGAGTATAATAAAAAACTATACAGGGAAATAGAGTGGGCCAGTACATCAGCGAGTCTTATAATGGGGGATTTTAATTTCCCATATATTGACTGGAATTTGTGGGTTGGTCACTCCCACACTAGCAAGGCTTTTGTGGATTTATTGGATGATTGTTTTCTACATCAGCATGTTCGGGAGGCAACTAGAGGGAGTAATACTCTTGATTTGATTATCAAGTGGGATTTACTCAAAGAGGTAACTACCATCAGGGGTAAAGGAAAGGGTTATTGCTTTCGTAAAGGCGACTACGATGGTCTGAGACAGTATTTAAATTCTATACAGTGGGACCAACTGAAGATGTTACCAACAGCAAATTCAAAATGGGAAGCATTCAAAGAACTTATCTTGGAAACTACTAGGATTTAAGTACCAACTAAGAAATATTGTTCAAGGTTTAGGCCTAAATGGATGTCAGATGAACTAATGAGACATATGGCAGAGAAGAAAAATGCATGCGATACATATAAATTAACACGTGACACAGAAGCCTCTGATAGATACAAGTTGATCTGTAACCAAGTTACAAAGGAGGTTAGGCAGGCAAAGGCAGATTACGCAAATCCTTGGCAAGGGAGGCAAAGAAAAACAGCAAAGAGTTCTTTACTTATGTAAACTCTAGAAGGAAGGGATTGAATCAGATTGGTCCACATGATAGCGATGGTTCAACTGTTGATGATCCTTCTCAGGTAGTTAACAAACTAAATGAATATTTTGCATCGACATTCACACATGTTGGGTTATTCAGCGAGGGGAATGCCAGAGGTGTATTCAACTCTGGCAGTAAGCTAGAGAATCTTGTTATAACTGAGAGTAAAGTGGAGGAGAAATTGTTGAAGATAAATACAAGAAAGGCACCTGGGGTGGATGGGATCTATCCAGTTATATTAAAAGAGGCAGCAAAGGAAGTAAGCAAACCCTTAGCCATAATTATGAGAGCTTCCTTGGACTCAGGGGAGTCACCCACAGACCGGAGATATGCAAATGTGACCCCAATTCACAAAGGAGGATCAAAGGCTGACACAAGTAATTATAGACCTGTGAGTTTAACTTCTGTTCCAGGAAAATTAATGGAGGCACTGGTTAAAGGAGCACTGCAATATCATCTAGACAAGACTTCAGTTATAGCTCGGACACAGCATGGTTTTGTTAAGGGGAAATATTGCCTGAACAATTTGATTGGATACTATGATGCAGTTACAAAAGAACTGGATGCAGGGAATAACTTTGATATTATAGACTTGGATCTTAGAAGGGCTTTTGATACTGTTGCACATGGAAGACTGCTGCACAAATTGGAGCAGTGTGGCATTGGAGGCAAATTGCTGCTATGAATAAAGGGGTGGTTGAGGGGGAGAAGACAGAGTGTGGTAATCGATGGACACTGCTCATCGTGGACTAATATTAATTGTGAAGTCCCTCAGGGTTCAGTGTTGGGTCCATTATTGTTTTCTGTATTTATAAATGATATTGATGATGGTATATCAAGCTTAATGTCCAAGTTTGCAGACGATACCAAGGGTGGCAGGGTTGTCAAGGACACTACTGACACTATGTTGCTGCAGCAGGATCTGGAAAGGTTGAGCAGATGGGCTGAGAGGTGGTAAATGAAGTTTAACATTGACAAATGTAAAGTACTACATATGGGAAATAGCAGCCCCAGAGCAACGTATCAACTCTGTGGTACTACACTGATAGTGATAGAGAATGAAAAGGACCTGGGGGTAATTATGCAGGCAGATATTGAGTTCTCTGAGCAGTGCAGACAGGTTGCAAGAGTAGCTCATGGTGTCTTGTCAATGATATACAGGAATTTTTCTAGCAGGGATAAGGAGGTGATTATCACCTTGTATAAGGAAATGGTCAGGCCACACCTTAAGTACTGTATACAGGTCTGGAGGCTTCATTTCAAGAAGGATGTAGAGCTGCTGGAACGAGTACAGAGGGCAACAAGATTAGTGAATGGAACAAAGGGGTTCTCTTACGAAAAAGGCTTATGTTTTGCAAATTACAGTGTCTGGAGACTAGGCACCAGCGAGGTGATCTGATAGACGTGTATAAAGCCTTGAATGGTTTGAGCATTCTCAATGCTGATGGGATTCTTCCTCTTGCTCAGAATAATCACCTGAGAGGGCATAAATTCAAATTGAAGAAAGACAGATGTAGAATAGACATGCGGAAATTTGCCTTTAGCCAGCGGGTAGTTGGTTGGTGGAACAGGCTTCCATCCCTTGTCGTGGAAGTTGATAGCCTAAATAAATTTAAGGCTCTGCTGGACAGGTATTTCGAACGAACGGAAGGATGAAGTGGAAGTGGGTTTTTTTTTTTTTTTTTTTTTTTCCCTTTTTGGCTGATGCTGCATAAGCTTGCTTTCTTGCATCATATGCCTCTACTAATGCCAATGTTAATGCTAACTCTAAAACGATGGAAGGTTATTAGATAATTCGTTTAATAATCATTTTTCATCTAGATGAAGAGGATGCCGAATTAACATAAAACGTAAGAACATAAACAGTTTCTATAAACTCGAAGTAGTCACATCTACTGCCCGTAAGTTATGAGCAGATGTTCTGTCAAGGAATAGAGAGAGAAATAGGTTTTTTACACACAATTATACTAGAAGTGTGTATGAAGGAGAAACGCCTTGAGGACTTTGAAGCATTGGATGAGTCACCTTTAGGCAGACCTTGTCGTGTGTAGAGAGTGTGGTCAAAAGCTTTTTCCGACGAATGGGAAAATTCCGATTTTATTTTGATTGCCACAAGAGAAGGCATAAATATGAGGGCGCTCTTTTGTGTGGGAGGAGAGTAGTAGAAGTTGAGCGTTCTCCTCAGTAAAAGTTTTGTTCTATTCTCAGTGCGACTTGGCTGAAGAAGTCGCAGGGTGCCGTAAGGAGCTTCAGGCCGAATCCCCCCCCCCCCCTTTTCTAATGTATGGTATGCTATTGGGAAAGAGTATTAACTAATGTTAAAATTGTAAAACGTGAATCTTAAAATATGCGTCTAGTTTGCGCTTAAAGTTTTCTAAGTTATCACCGAACCTTGAATACAAGAAGAGAGTATAATGACTTCAGATCGACATTTCATCTATAGGGTGTTTCTCTTTCCAAGTGTTTAGTTATGGTTCATCACTGCTCCCTAGCTTATATACCGATCCGCCTTTCTTTCGGCCTGCCTATATTTAAAAGTATATTAAACATCTTAACAAACGAAACTTAAAACATGAAACTATATTTAAAAGTATATTATAAAGCTCAACAAACGAAACTTAAAAGATGAAACTCTATACAAACTTTGTATATATACTTTGTATACATACTTTGTATCTAAAAGTACATCAAAAATCTTAACGAATGAAACTTAAAGACAAAGCTGTATGTACTTGTTCATTGACTCTATTCTTGAGTTCTTCAAACATTTTTGGCTACATTACCGTTATCTTAAAAGCGATTTAGTATTTGAATTCATAAGAGTAAGGATAGGGAATTAACTATCTTATCTTCTTTTGATTGAAAGGGCAATTAGCGACCCTCATTGATTCAAAGTGGAATAAAGTCAAACTAATGAAAGTAAATAGAACTAACAACACTATTTGTCTAGAGGTCCACAATGATAAAATATTTTGCTGTAATGTTGTTTTTAATGTTAGCTTTGTGTCAGATACGAAGCATTGCCTTATCTCACACACACACATATATATATATATATATATATATACTTTTTTTTACCTATTAAACTTGTTACGTTTATAGTTACAACTATTGTTTCTGTCTACTTATTTAGAACAAAACTCAACTTGAATTATTATGAAACCTTGATATTGAAAGATAAGATGGAACACCAACCAAATAAACTGTTATATCACTCTATTACATAGAAAATTAATAACTTGTAAGAGTTAAATTGACCAGGAAGGTCTATTTTCCTAGACCTTGGAATTATCTGGGTTAACGCAGGCCTTATTCAAATGAAAGTTAGGGCAAATCCCTGATGGACATAATAAGATTTGTCTCCACAAGGAAGGGCACACCCCTTTTGATAGGGAGCGAATCTGTCCTAAACTCCATTGCGAGTTAAAACTACTATCCCCCGCTACATGTCCATTTTCCCCTCTTTTTAATCAGGCCACCTCACCGTAATGATTAACAAGACGAAAATAAATAAATAAGCATCCCGAAACCCCGAACCTGCCAACAAAAGCACTTGAAAATCTCAGTAACCAGTACAAAGAGAGGTTGGAATACTTAAAAGAGCACGAGCCTAAACCCCAGGATTTAGAAGTGCCTGTTGTTTCAAAGAGCAAGCTTTTAATTGCTATGTTCGGAATAATATATACTTTGTACATGCGAAAGCGCCTTTTCACTATTGGCGAATATTAAAAATGAGAAACAGACCTGACTGACTACATAGCATTTGGAAGAAAGTTTGCGAACAGTTCTTTATAAAGGAAAAGTAAATTTCAAAGACGACGATTTCTCTTCAGAATCAAGGATCTCACTGAGAAGGCAAGCACTAAATTAGTTTAAATAAAACAATAATTTTAATTGGACATAATGAAACTGCTATGTACTTAAAGAAAGGTTTAAATAGTTAAAATATATCTGATTTAAACTTTAACGTGAATGACTTTTATTTTCTGAATTTTAATTATTATTATTTTATGGTTTTTTTTTTTTTTTTTGAATGTAAGTGTACCATGGGATGTAAATGTCAAAATGGTTCACTTAGCCGAAAATATTCTAGACATTGTTTGCTAAGTGAACAGGTCCATGAAATCTGCCCACGTTCACAAAATTTACGTGGACCCTTGTAGCTCGCTTGAAATAATGTTAGACATGAAACTATTATAAAATTAATCGCCAGAATGCTACGTTTGCGTAAGGCAGCGATTAAAATCTCGTGCCGGATATTTTGACGAAAAATCAATATTCCTTAATATTAATCATTTCAATATATTTTTGCTGTAAATTTTTCAGCGCTTAATAAAATAAATCTTAAAATACTTTGTAGTCTTTTGTCACACTAATTAAAAAAAAAAAAAAAAAAAAAAAACACGAAAACTGTTATTGTATTCCGCGATTCCAGTCTTTTATGCAGGAGCGTAATTGTTTTGAAGAGTATAGTTAACATTAGCATCATATGATGCAAGAAAGCAAGATTATATAGCTTCGGACAAAAGAGGAAAAAAATAAAGAAACCCTTCCCATTTCACATATCATTTCCCTCCAATAGTTTGTCTAGTTCTTCCTAGAATTTATTGAAGCTATCAACTTCTACAACAATAGATAGATGTTGGTTAGAGCAATCAACCAATCACTGGCTAAAGGCAAACTTCCGCACATCTATTCTGCAACCGTCCTTCCTCAATTTGAATTTCTGCCCTCTCGTGCGCAATCTGAGCAGGAGGAAGAACTCCATCAGTACTGAGCTTGCTTAAATTATTCAAAGTCTATAAACATCAATCAGATCACCTCACAGGTGCCTATTCTCCAGACGCTGCAATTTATAGAAATTAAGCCTTTCTTGGTAAGAACACCCATTTGTTCCCCTCGTTAATCTTGTTCCCTTCTCTGCACTTGTTCCTGCAGCTCCAAATCCTTCCTAAAATGTGATCTCCAGACCTGTTTGAGTTACTCAAGGTGTGACCGGACCATTGCCTTATTCAATAGAATAATCGCCTCCTTATCGCTGCTAGCAAAATTTCTGTATATCATTGACAAAAACCCCATGACTTGTCCTGGCACCCTGCCTGCATTGTTCAGAGAACTTCATATCTCAATGCACAATTACGCCCAGGTCTTTTTCATTTTCTGCTACCCTGAGTATAGTACTACACAATTGGCACGTTACTCTCGGATTACTGCCACCCATATGCAGTACTTTGCATTTAGCAACGTTAAACTTCGATTAGCATCTTAATTCAGGGGCCTCTTAAATAGAGGGGGCCTCAAATCTCAGGTCTCAAAAAAAAAAAAAAAAAAAATTGTTTCATTTTTAATTTTTACACTCAGGGTAGCAGAAAATGAAAAAGACCTGGGCGTAATTGTGCATTGAGATATGAAGTTCTCTGAACAATGCAGGCAGGGTGCCAGGACAGGTCATGTGGTTTTGTCGAATATCCCTACATATTATGTGAAATATCTGTGCGAACTAAGTGAATCTGAAGTAGAATACGTATTATCATTAATGCTTAGTTGTGCCATTTTTTTCATTTAAACATTAGTTAAAATATGTATGAAAGAATTGCGCAACCAAAATGATTAAAACCGCAACACAAATCTAGAGCGCGTGCTATAGTAAAAACGTGCGCGTAGAATGCACACTAGTGGTACCGAAAATATTTAGGGGGGAGGCCTCAAAACTGAATTGCGCCTGGAGCCTCTCAAGTGCTAAATCCGCCACTGATTGGCATTTCTCAACCCATCTACATAACTTTTCTAGATCCTGTTGTAGTAGCCTACTGTTGTTACTCTCATTAACCATCCTGCCAAACTTTATATTATTTGCAAACTTAGAGATTAAGCCTGACATACTTTCATCAATATCATTGCTAAATGGGGAAAACAACAATAGGCTCAACAGCAAACCCTGGGAACTCCTCTTCGTGGAGTTCCCAGGGTTTCCCATGAAGAGGATTTCCCATCCAATGATTATAACTCCGTCTTCTCAACTTAACCATCCCTTTATCCATTGTAGCAAATTCCCTTAATGCCACACTGCTCCAATTTGTACAGTAGTCTTCCATGAGCAACAGTATCAAAAGTTTTCCTGAAATCCAAGTATATGATATCAAAATTATATTTTGTATCCAGATTCTTTGTTACTGCATTGTAGTATAAAAAAATTGGTCAAACAGAATTTTTCCTTAAAAAAACCACGCTGTGTCCGAATTATAATTGCTACCTGGTCGCGATCAGACCTGGTCAGCAAACGTTTTCTGTAAAGGGCTATATAGTAAATATTTTAGGATTTATAGGACTAGAGGCAAAATCGAGGATATTATGCAGGTACTTATACAAGAGAAAACAAATTTCCACAAAATTTTTTATTGACGAAATTCAAAATATAATTATAATGGAGTACAATTTTTTGGAATACAGGTCTATTTTTTTTTTTTTTTTCGGAAAATATTTTGCTTAATTGGGATTCAAAGTTCAAAGTTAGTGATCATAGTTTCCTATCATCAAAATCATTTGCATATATTCATCTGTTAATGCTGATCTCTAAAGAGATTTTACGTATTTCATCTTTGAAAATGTATTTTTACACAGGTAGTGCCAGATACTGATATCAATCCACGAGCATATGATTTCAATTGAGCATCGCTTGGAAGGCATTTATAGAATTCTATTAGATTATTCTCTTGATAATTGCCTTTAAACATGTCATTACATTGCAGATTATTCACTTTCAATTGAAGGTTAGGTGGAAGCTCCTCAATTGCACAGTTAAACGGATTTTGAAATATGCTAATTTCTTTTGCACTTGCATCGAGGTCCGAAACACGCTGCTGGAACTGTAGTTTGAACTCGGAAAATATATCCTCTGCAAATTTGTATGGGAATGAAGATCTCGCTTCTTGTTTTAACTTTTGACAGCACAAAAAGTGTATAAAGCAGCTCAACACTACTTGTGATTAAAAAAAAAAAAAAACGTTTGTTGTCGTTGAAATGACTTTCATCATCATCATCATCATCAGCCATTTTCAATCCACTGCAGGATGAAGGCCTCTCCAGCAACTTTCCAGTTTCTTCTGTTTTGAGCACTGGCCATCCATTTACTACCCACAAACTCATGGATTTCATCTATCCATCTCCGCCTTTTTCTTCCAGGTTTTCTTCTAGCTCCTCTTGGATACCATTCTGTTATTTATTTAGTCCATCTCTCATCATGTCTTCGAGCTATGTGTCCTGCCCAAGACCATTTTAGTTCTTTAGTTTTGATAAGAATGTCCTTTACTTGAGTTTGCTGCCTAATCCATGTGTTTCTCTTCTTATCTAACAGTCTGATTCCCAATATGATTCGTTCCATTCTTCGCTGTGTAGTTCTCAGCTTCTCTTCCATTCTTTTGGTGAGTGCCCAAGTTTCACTTCCATAAGTCATGGTGGGGAGTATACATTGGTTCATTATTTTACGTTTCAGACAAACTGGGATATTGCTCTTCAGTATGTGACTATATTTCCTGAATGCTATCCATCCAAAATTTATTCTTCTCTTGACTACCAGCCATTTATTATTATTACAGCTAGTAACTTGTCCCAGATAAGTGTATGACTCCACCTTTTCAATTACTGCTCTTTCAATCATTATTTTCCTTACTGTGGCATACTTGTTCATCATTACTTTTGTTTTAGCCATATTCATCTTTAGTCCAAAATCCTTACTAACTGTGCATAACTGATTAAGATTTTCCTCTAATTCTTTGGGACCATAGCTTATGATCACAATGTCATCTGCAAATCGTAATTGGTTTAGGTACTCTCCGTTCACCTTGACTCGTTTCTGCGACCAGTCTAATCTTCTGAAAGCTTCCTCAAGGGCAGCAGTAAACAGCTTCGGAGATATTGTGTCTCCTTGTCGAACTCCTTTCTCAATTTTAAATTTCCTACTGTCTTTGTCTAGTCTAATAAAGGAGGTAGCACCCTCATATATTTTCTTCAAAATCACAATATATAGGGTATCAATGTCTTGTCTTTCCAGTGCCCGAAACATTGCCTTATGCTGTATGGAGTCAAATGCCTTTTCATAATCCACAAATGCCAGGCATAATGGTGTTTTATATTCATTTGCTTTTTCTATTAGCTGTGATATTACGTGAAGGTGATCCATAGTTGAGAATCCTGTCCTAAAGCCAGCTTGCTCTTTTTGGGTTGATTCTCATCAAGTATTCTTTCTAGTCTGTTAGTAATGACCCTTGTGAACAACTTGTAGATGTGGGATAACAAGCTAATTGGTCTATAATTTCCAATTTCTGATTTATCTCCTTTCTTATGCAGCAAAACTATGATTGCATTATTCCACTGCTTAGGCGTCACACCTTTTCTAATGCACTTTGTGAAGAGCCTTGCCAGTTTTTGTGTTATGTCTCTTCCTCCCAATTTTAACAACTCTACAGTAACTTCATCTTCCCCCGGGGCTTTCTGATTCTTCATTTTCTTCAATGCATTTTCTACCTCATCAAGAATATTGCGTACGTCGTATGTGTTGCTACTTTGCAATCCATTTTCCCCACTGCTGGCATCATTCCCCTGCTCCTTGTATAGTGCTATATAGTAGTCTTCTGCTATTTGAATTATGCCTTCTCTGCTGTTTATAAGTACACCATCGCTATTCTTCAGTTTCAGTATCATTTGTCTTTCTGTATTACTGCTCATGGCTGCTGATTTAAATCCTTTGTTTTCCCTTAATGCTTGTTCTACTTTTCTTGTGTTAAATCTTCTTATGTCCTCTCTGAAGCTCTTTCTAATGGCTTTGCATAACTCAGTATACTCAATTTTCTCCCTGTCAGTGTTTTTCTTGCTTTTCATTTGTCGTCTTCGGTTCATAATGAAAAGTGTTTCTTGACTAATTTTTTCTTCTTTGGATTTCTTTTTCCCTATAGGTTTCTTGGGCTTTACCACTTTCAAAAAATTGTAATATTCCTCGTCGATATCTTGGTCCTCAGCAGTCTGCAGAAGCTCATACTTGTTCTTAAGTTCCAGTACATACTGCTTTTTCTCCTCTTCTGTTATCTCAAAGACCGTTGTATTATTTACTCGAGTCAGTTTTTTCGTTTCCTTTCCTACATCTATATCAAGTTTACATCTTTCCATTCTGTGATCACTTCCAACATTTACCTTATTCAGGACAGTAACATCATTTACACTATATTTTCTGTTAGTGAGGATGAAGTCGATTTCATTAGTAGTTAATCCATTTGGACTCCTCCATGACCACTTTCTGTTCACCCTTTTCTTGAAAAACGTGTTCATTACTGACAGTCCTTGAGATTCTGCAAATTCCACAACTCTTTCACCTCTTTCATTTCTTTCACCAATTCCAAAATTTCCTATAGTTCCCCTTTCTGCGCTGTTTTGTCTTTTTCCAACCTTAGCATTGAAGTCTCCTATAATAATAGTGTAGTGGGTTTTCTGCTCATCTAGAAGACTCTCAATTTCGGTGTACATTTCTTCAACCTCTTCATCATCATGGCTCGATGTTGGTGCATAAATCATTATAATCTTTAGCTTGTATCTCTTAGAAATCTTGAGTATTAGTCTTGACACTCTTGGTGATGTACTTTTGAATTCCAAAATGTTGTTGTTAAAATCTTTATGGACCAGAAACCCAACTCCACCTTCACTCCTTTCACTGTTTCCATTGGTGTACAGCAGATTTCCACTTGATAAACTTATAAGTGATTCATTTCTTCTTCTTGTTTCAGCCAAACCGATGATATTCCAATTCACATTTTCTAATTACTTTTCCAGCTCTAATATCCTGTCTTCACCGATGAGTGTTCTTACGTTATAACAGGCCAAGTTCAGTTTTCATGCATGGCAGCCTGGTCGTATCCAGAGATTCTTAGCACCCTCTGCTTCTACTCTGATCCTCTCGCTGCCGTAAGAGGGAGAGTGAAAGCTGCTGGGGACTGAGGGCCATTTGTATTGTTGTGAAATGACTTTACTGCAGTATAAATTTCGCATATAAGCGCTGTTTTGCCTTGTAATTTTAGGTTGAATTCATTAAGATACATTATCAAGTCTTTAGCAAAAGCTAATTTCCAAAGCCATTCAGTGACTGTATTTCAATAAAATTTTCACCTTGTCACGAAATGTTCTTCTTTTTATTTTTTTTCAACCATTTCAAAATGTAAAAACCATCCTTAGCTCGTGAACCATACAAAAACAGGTCAAGGGGCGGATTTCACCACGGGGTGTAGTTTGCCAGGTCCTGGTGTAGGAGGTTGTGCATTACTTCTTTTACCAGTGACTCCATTATTTTCCCTGGAAAAGTTAAACTAACAGATCTGTAACTATTCATGTTACCATTTGATGCCCCTTTTTGAACTGGGGATACATTCGCGAATGTCCAGTCCACACGGCCTCCCCTGAAACTAAGGGTACTCTCATCATTATGAATACTCTTATAAGTGTTTGCTTACCTCCTTTGCTGCCTAGGAAATAAGAAAACGCCTAGCCATAATTATGAGAGCATCCTTGGTCTCAGGGGAAGTCCCAACGGACTGGAGATGTGCAAAGATATCTCTAATTCATAAAGTGGATCAAAGGGTGACACGAGTAATTATTGACCTGTTAGTTGACTTCTGTTCCCGAGAAAGTAATGGAGTCACTGGTTAAAGAAGCATTGCAGGATCATCTAGACAAGATTGCAGTAATAATTCAGACATAGCATGGGTTTGATAAAGGGAAGTCTTGTCTGACCAATTTGATTGGATACTATGGCGTTGTCACAAAGGAACTGGATGCAAAAAATGATTTTGCTATCACATACCTGGTTTTCGGGAAAACTTTTGATATTGTTGCACATGGACGACTACTGTACAAATTGGAGCAGTATAACATTAAGGGCAAGTACTACAATGGATAAAAGGATGGTTGAGTGGATGAAGACAGAGATTGGTAATCAATGGACACTGCTCTTTGTGGATTAATGTTATTGGCGGTGTCCGCACGGGTTCGGTTGGGCCCATTGTTGTTTTGTATATATATTTTCAATGATATTGATGAAGGTATATCATGCTTAATGTCAAAGTTTACACACAATACAAAGGTTGGCTGAGTAATTAATAACAGTAATGACAGTATGCTGATTCGACAGGATCTGGAAAAGTTGAGTAGATGGACTGAGAAGTGATAACTAAAGTTTTACATCGACAAATGCAAAGCACTGCATATGGATAGCAGTAACCCCCAGAGTGTTACACTCAGCGTAGTGGCGAATGAAAGATACTTAAGAGTAATAGTGCAGTTAGATATGAAGTTTTCTGAGCAGTGCAGACAGGCTGCCAGATTATGTCATGAGGTCTCGTCAATGATATACAGTAATTTTGCTCTCAGGGATAAGGAGGTGATTATCCCCTTGTATAAGGCAATGGTCAAGCCACACTTGAGTACTCCCTACAGGTCTGGAAGCCTCATTTTAGGAAGGATGTAGAGTTGCTAGAACGAGTACAGAGAAAGGCAACAAGATTGGTGAGTGGAACAAAAGGTAGCTCTTACGAAGAAAGGTTTAAGTTCTGCAAATTGCAGCATCTGGAGGCTAGACACCTGCGAGGTGATCTGCTTGAGATGTATATGGTCTTGAGTGGATTAGGGAGGCTCAATGCTGACGGGATTCTTCCTCTTGCTCAGATTACAAACATGAGGGGGCATGAACTGAAATGGAGAAGGACAGTTATCGAATAGATGTGCGGAAATTTGCCTTTAGCCAGCGGGCAGTTGATTTCTGGAAAAAACTTCCCTATGTCGTTGTGGAAGTTGATAGCTTAAATAAATTCAAGGGTGAAGTAGACAAACGTTTGGAGCGAATGGATGGGTAAAATGGGAAGACTTTTTGGCTGATGCTGTAGAAGCTAATGAAGTAATGCTTTCTTGCGTCATATTCCTCTACTAATGCTATTAAGTGCGTTATACGCCTAATGACTCTAACGAATGACTGGTCAGAGAAACAGTCGGCAAGAAAACAGAATGCCTTATATTGGGAGATTTTAACTTTCCAGATATTGACTGGAACCTGTACACAGTACACTAGGCTTTCTAGCCTTGTGTACTGTGTACAGGTCTAGAGGCCTGATTTTAGGAAGGATGTAGAGTTGCTAGAACGAGTACGAAGAAGGGTAACAAGATTGTTGATGAAGAACAAAGGGGTGCTCTCTCCAAGAAAGGCTGAAATTCTGCAAATTTCAGCCTTTCGAGGAGAGTAGGCACCTGCGAGGTGATCTGATTGAGGTGTATAAGGCCTTGAATGGGTTCAGCAAGCTGAATGCTGATTGCATTTTCCCTCTTGCTTAGATTAAGAACCTGAGGGGGCACAGATTCAAATTTAGGAAAGACAGTTGTAGAATAGATGTGCGGAAATTTGCCTTTACCCAGCGGGTAGTTGATTGGTGGAACAGACTTCCATCTTTTGTTGTGGAAGTTGATAGCCTAAATAAATTTAAAGCTTAGCTGGACAGGCATTTGGAATGAATGGAGGGGTGAAGTGGGAGGGTTTTTTTTTGGCCAATGCTGTATAAGTTTGCTTTCTTGCATTGTATGCTTCTACTAATGCTAATGCGAATTCTAGCAGTTTTCTCACCGACTTAAAACTGCTTCGGCATATGTTCTTGCACCCTTTCTATTTAAGTGTATTCCATCCCTGTAGAAGTAGCGTCTCCTATTAACAAGCACAGACCACACAGAGAAAAATTCTACGCCATGAGACTTGATTAATCTCTCCAGGGCCAAATTGATTGACAAGCTCTCATCGTGTACTCCCTGCTATTGTGTCTGGGCAGAATTGCAGATACTTTCAAAATTAACCGTAACCTGTGGCTTTACTTCGACATTGACCTCTACTTATTAAGTAAATTCGCAGATCTCCTAATCTTAATGCCATTAATGCCAACGTGTATAACAATATGATCACGTTTTGTGCCGCGAAAAGATGTTATCTGCTCAACATCATCGACTTTTGATCCTGGCAGACATACCCTGGTACTGTTCCACTCATCATTTTTGCACAATTTATTTCCCATTTCCCTGACAATAGAGACACCGAGAACAGCTAGCTCTGTCGGTTCAGTGCATTCTGCCTTGCGAGGTGCTGGTGTTTTGCATGATGGTCATGTGCAAGCGGGGCCCATCAAGCTTTGAGAGCTTGATGGGCCAGCATTTTAATTCCTTCGAGATTAAATCTTATATGATATGCGCAAAGAACGTCAACAGCTCTTTCTCAAGAGTTCCTAAAAACAGTATGTAAGCTTTTCCACACCTTTCTTATCATAGGATACCAATAAACAATTTGAGGATTTTTAAAATTTCAGTTATTCTAACAGAATCTAAAATACTAATTAACAACTCCTTTTAACAAAACCCATATAACAAGCATCCTAACATTTAAGGTAAATGCTTATTTGTGACAGTACTTTTAAAAACCTGTTCAATGGTATCACAACTTGAAAACAGTTGGATAAAAATTATGCATGTGTAGCTTAATTAAACTGCAATCTCTCCAACAAGATAATTAAATAGCTATAGCCATTTTCCTAATCTTTGCCTCCAACTAACTGAAGCTGCAAATCAGTGTGTAACGAAGCCACCCACGCTTCTCATTCCCATTTGCAATTTGCTACTGATCTTTCATCCAAATCCAATTCTCCACCATTGTGACATTCCCTTGGTTGCAAAAATTTTAGTCAAATTATCCCTAATCAAAGGATACAAGTGTGTAACCCTTCTTAAATTTAGTAAACTTTTTCACTAACATTTAGAAGCACGCTTTTAAACGTTCTAAAAAAAAATGTGCATTACAAAAATTTGGTCATTAATGCAGCATCTTTCACATCAGTCTTAAGGTTTCTGCCATTTGGCCATTTAATTAAAATTTAAATGCCGTTTTGTGATTATCATCATGGTACTGGTAGTAATAATTGCGAAATAACAGGGATGTTTTATGCATTTAGGGAATGTATTCATTCCTGTTTCAAACGGCGCCAACCTGTCGAACTCTGCTGACGCCAGCTGTCTGCTTGTATGCGTATTTTGATCATTCAGTCTGTGCTGTTGGGGGGTTGTTTTTCTAACGCTTTGTTTAGATTTTAATGTAATGAGTTTTCTTTGCGTATAGATAATCGTTGCAATGCCAGGATTTGTAACCTGTGGTCCTAATGAAGCTCTTGTTGTTTCAGGTAAATTGTAGCTGTACGTAAATTGATTCCTGGCTAAACACATTTGGACATCTTGCAGGCATGAAATGTTTATGCGAATTTATTACACGGTCATTGGTCACGACTTAGCTTGCCTCTGTTTATTGAACATTTCGTCAGGTTTTGCTTTTTGAACTTTTCGTCTTTTGTGCAGCCTCCGTTCACACCTACGTTCTCCAGATGTTGATAGGCTCTCCCGAATTTCCCCCTAACTGACGTCTCGGCAAATCGGGGCATGGGACGTTCGCCCAGCTTACCGGCTCTTTGGTACTGACCAGTGCCAAGTTAATGTAAATACGCAGAATAACATTTGGAATAGTCTCTTGTATTATGACAGTTGATTTGCTGCAGTGCAGAACCAATTAGAAACAATGGTTTTAAGTATATTAATCTTTCACTTTTCTGGCTTAGACCGCACTGTGTTTGTCAAAATAAGACAATCCCCCCACCCCCCCCAATTTGCATTTATTATTGTATTATATTCATTTTATTTATTACTGATTTGTATTTATTTTACAGATACAAATCAATAATAAAAAATAAACATATTAATAACCAATACTATATACAGGTAGTTCCCAACTTTCCGAGTCAATTCGTTCCTATCGCGCGCTCGTAAAGCGGGAATTTATTTCTCTTAGACATAATGTTAAGGATAGGGGTTATGTTCTCAATGAAATTAGTTAGATAATTAGTTTATGTTTAAACAGTGATTGATTTATCAAAAAAGAAAGGAAAACGTAGCCTGTAAAATCAAGCAAATCATAATAATAAAGAAATTATTTTTATGACTTATAAATGTTAAGAATTCTTCATCATCGACTAAATGCACACTCCTAGATCACTCATTATTGGCCCGGCACTCGTTGGTTTGTTGCACAAGGAGTCGTCTTCTTCAGAAATGCTTCAAGAGGCGTTTGTTTAGAAGATAATATTCTCTTTTGTTTATAAATTTCAATAGCATGCATAAGCATTTTTTAACGGCATGCACAAATTGCAACTAACACGATTTGCGCACAGTAGCAAGTTTACGAAGCTTAAAAAAAAAGAATGAAGAGAAGATTCTGAAAATTTATTTATGTTTTTTATACGATTGAAGATTTCAGTAAAGTGGGAACACATTTCAACATAATAACGTAAAAAAACCACACAATGCCAGCTATCGATATTTTCGCAAATGCAAGAAGATCGAGTTTACTACCCGTTTATAATTGCTTGCAGTAACAGAAAATCCCAATAAATCGGAAAGTGCAAATCGATTTTTTTGTTTTATGGTCGTGAAATCGGAATTGTGTTTTAGAAAAATGTCACAAAGGTGTTCAAAATTGGTTCTTATAACTGAACGTATGATAATGATGAAAGTGTAGTGCATTTTAATGATTTGAATTGGTAACTAATACAATTTACCCTGTAAAAACGACCTTTTAGAGAGTTATATAGCGAAAATTTCAACTTCCAACATCGTGGAACGAATTACCAAAAAACAATGTGTTATTGGGTGCACATTACGATATTTTCATGATATCATGGTGTCTCTGGAACGGATTAATGTCGTAAAGCAGCCACACACTGTATTGTTTAGCTAAGCACGTGGAGGCGCCTCCGTAGCCAGGTGGAAAGGAACAGCAGTGTGTAGCACATGCTTCTTGATTAGACTGGGGTTCGAGCCCATCACCACCAAATACAGAGGATGCGGAAAGGTCAGGGAATGACCACCGCATATCCCGGAGCAATATGGTCTTAGTTGCTAATGCTCCTAAAAATCAAATAACAAACAAAGCTAAGCGCGTGGTTTGAAATGCGGTATTTATGAATGTTTAACATTCATTTTTTGCAATTAATGTTCATATTTTCGATTTTGTTGATACTTGGAAAAAAAAATACTCAAATTCAGGAACTCTTAAAGCGGGAACTGCCTGTAGTTGTATTGATAAGTCAAGTATTCATAAGGAAGTCAAGTGGGATTCTTCCTCTTGCTCTGATTGTGCACCTGAGGGGGCATAAATTGAAGCCAAGAAAAGACAGGTGTAGAATAGATGTGTGGAAATTTGCCTGTCTTGTTGAAATTTAGTTTATGGTAACCCTCGTTACGCTATGAGACAAACAGAAGGCTGTGTGAAGGATGTGAACCGAAAAAAAAAGTTGTTACTGAACTGCAATTAAGGTACACCCTCCAAAATGGTGGCCAAAAAGTGGGGGAAAGCAGTGATTGACAGGTTGTGACTTTGCCCACTCACTGCATCCCCCTCTACGTTTCAGGTGGATGTCATGTGACACGACGTCACTGGAGTGCTAAATGATAAATTTGTTGTGTGTGGTTTCATTTGCATGCTGGTTTCACATCTGTCTTGCTCATTCGGTTGCTGCTTGCTATGGCGCCTCTGTAGCCAGTTGGGCAGGAGCAGCAGTGCATAGCACACTTCTTGATTAGACTGGGGTTCAAGCCTGTGACCACCAAATATGGAGGATGCGGAAAGGTCAGGGAATGACCACTGCATATCCCCGGAGCAATATGGTCTTAGTTGCAAATGCTCCTAAAAACTAAATAAACAAACAACAACAAGATGCTTGCTACGGTTAATGTTTGGTTGCTCATTTAGTCCTGAGTTTCTATGTGTCGTGTATCCTGTTCCATCCTGCAGATAAACTGTTTTGTTGCGTTTTGCTGCCATCACATTTTCTTATTATTTTTTTTTTCTTTTTGTATTTTTTTGTCTGTTTTTGTGTTATTTTGACTTTTGTTCAATCCCAGTGGAGCAAGTGAGTACGAGAATGTTGCATGGTTTGGAAAGCGATGGATGTAAGGCTGTGGTTGAATGGTGTACAAGTGTGAATTTGATTGCTTCCCAGTATAAGTGTTTATATGCCAAAATTCTATTGGCGTATTGTGCTTATACAAAGAGGAATTTTATTGTTCATTACATGTGTTAGTTGACTTTCATTTTGTGTTTACTGAAAAAAGGTTATGTTTTTACGTGACTTCGGGAGAGATTCAAGCAAAAACCGGTTGTTGGACGAAAAAAACAATTATAATAGGAATCATGTTTTTAAGCTACTTTCAATTGTGTTTAGTGAAAAATGGTTATGTTTTTACATGACTTCAGGAGGTATTCAAGCAAAACCGGTCGTTTGCTGTATTACTTTTTGTTTCTTGTTTTGAAAAAAAAAATTGCTGTTTTTGTGTTAATTTTTCTTCATTTTAACTTTGAGATGTTATGTTACATGACATTTTGTTTTCCCCGAATAAATTGCATTTCTGTTAGTTGCTGCTCTGAAAAAATTGCCGTTTTTGCTGTTAATTTTGTTGTTTTTCAGCTCCGACATATTGTTATGTCACGTGACATCTGCCACATGCAGTCGTCGAGAAAAAGAGGGGGAATACAGTGAGTGGGCGGAGTTACAAACCATATGTTACTGCTTTCTCCCCTCTTCTTCTTGATGTCATTTTGTGAGAGGTACCGTTCTCTGGAGTATTACCAAAATTGTAATTAGAAGGAAAAAAAAAAAAAAAAAAAACAGAAGCGTGTTTTCAATTGACTTTCATTTTTGTTTAGTGAAAAAAGGTCGTTTTTAGCGGGAGCAATTTAAACAAAAACTGGTTGTTGGCCATTGCTAGGAGATACCATAAACTAAAGTTTTACCATTTGCCTTTAGCTAGTGGGTGGTTGATTGCTGGAACAAACTTCCATCAATCGTTTTGAAGTTGATAGCTTAAATAAACTCAAGGAAGAACTGGATAAACTTTTGGAGTGAATAGATGAGTGAAATGGGAAGTTTTTTTTTTTTTGGCTGATGCATAATCTTACTTTCTTGCATCATATTATTATTATTATTATCATTAGCCTTATAGTGCAAGAAAGCCTGAGGTTTTGCTGCACCAGCCAAAAAAAAAAAAAATTGAGTTACCCTGAGAGAGAGAAGAGAATCACCAAGGAAGAGAAGAATGATGATATCCAGCTCAGTACCCTGGGTGTGCCAAGCCCATACTCACCAGATGTGTGAGCCCTTGGGGTTCTGCCTCTACTAATGCTAAAGTATGAAAAGAACTTAGAGAACTAGCTTTAAACTTGGCTTCCCATAAAACAGATAATCTGTGCATGCATATAGGGATACATTGGATCTGCCAGCCAAGAGTTAAAAACATCAAATAAAAAAACCTTTTTGTCGTTGGCATGTCAGCAATCAACTTGAAATGTCAGCTCTGCTGATTTAGATGGTCAAAAAGCAGTAGTTGGTGAAAAAAATTTTTTTGGCACTACCAGTTGAAATCACTAGTATTGATATCCACATCAGTTTTTTGTGAGTCCTAATTTTCAACTGCACGAGTGCCCCTTAAAATGAATAGCCTTAGCTTTTATGCAAGTTTTTTTACTTCACAGTTAAACCAATCCTTTTGCTCTGAACTAAATAATTGCATAACTGTTCATTTCTTGGAAATTTTTCTGACTGAAGTGTGTGGTTGTGCTAGCAGTATTAATGGTATTTGTTTGTAACACTTCCTCCTGCCTTTCAAGGCTATTAAGCATATTTAAAATTAAATTAGTTATTAGTGTCTCCTTTTTGTAGGAAGACAACAAAAATTAATCAACTCCTGTTGTAAAACAAATAGGCCATGATTTTCTGTATTGACCTTGAAGTTATTTTGAAAATGGCTCTCGATATATATTTTTTTGTTATTTGTTTTGGTACTTCCTTTTTTTTTTCCCACTAGAGCTACTAAAGTTAAGGCACATATTGTATCTGTAAATTCCATCTGTTCTGTGGATGATCTGTGTTTCTAGATGAAAACCTCAAAACCCCCTAAATTGCAAATATACCATAAAAAATCCCTCCTTTCATGACAGGATCTGAACTGAGGCCTTTTCCATACAATGTGGTTGGACGGTGGCTATAACTATTATGCTACATAGATAGATGCTTTACTTTGGTATCTGTGTAGTTGATGCTTTTTCTTTAACCACATGCTTCCATAGGTGATTTCATTTGTTCAAAAGAAATCCTTTTGAACATATTAAATCAGTCAGTCATTTGGAAAGTTGTAGATCCCAGTCGATTGGTAAGGTATAGGGTGGCCTCATAAAATGTGTTGTGGTCCATCAACCTTTTTTAACTACAAGTATCCCTTGCTGATCATTCTGGGATTAGGGATTGGGAAATCCTTACAATCCAGAAATCCGTGAGTAGCAAATATTTAAAGTAATGGAAAAAGAGAGGTTATGTTCTAGGTGAGTTGAAAAATACAGAATACAATTTTTGATAACAGAATTGGGAATTGTCTATTGGATGGTGGCGCACTATGGCCATAGTTGCCGATGCACCTAATAAATCCCGAAACAAACAAACAACAAACTATTGGATGGAATGAAATCCTTCATTCCATTTCTACCCTAAAATCTTGTCCATTATCTAATACTTGGTTTTCCAATAAATTTGCTAAGACTATTCAAGATAAGAATGAAGCATATTACAATTGGTTGGTGTCCAAATCCCCATTTGGAAACCATCATTTTCTGCCTTCAGTAAAGCTTGCAATAATTTTAAATCAGTTATTAATCAATCCAAACTCATTTTGAACAGGTAGAAATATGCTTCTTGTCTGACTTGAAGTAAAGCATTAGCATTAGTACAGGAATATGATGCAAGTAAGCAAGCTTATGCAGCATCACCCCCCCAAAAAAAAAAAAAAACCCTTCCCATTTCACTGATCCATTCATTCCAAATGTTGTCTAGTTCTGCCTTGAATTTATTTAAGCTATCAACTTCCACAAAAACAGATGAAAGTTTGTTCTAGCAGTCAACAACTCGCTGGTTAAGGCAAATTTCCACACATCTATTCTACAATTGTCTTTCCTCAGTTTGAATCTATGCTCCCTCAAGTTTGTAATCTGGGCAAGAGTAAGGATTCCAACAGCACTGAGCCTGCTCAATCCATTCAAGACCTTATACATTCAATCGGATCGCCTCGCAAGTGCCTAGTCTCTAGAAGCTGTAATTTGCAGAACTTAAGCCTTTCTTTGTAAGTGCACCCCCTTTTTTCCCCCCACCAGCCTTGTTGCCCTTCTCTGTACTCGTTCTAGCAACTCTACGTCCTTCCTAAAACTAGGCTTTCAGACCAGTATGGAGTATGGCCTGACCATTGCCTTATATGAGGGGATAATTACCTCCTTATCCCTACTAGCAAAATTCCCATATATCATTGACGAGACCTCATGACATAATCTGGCAGCCTGTCTGCACTGCTCAGTAAACTTCATATCTGACTGCACAATTACCTCAAGGTCTCTTTCATTCGTGACTACCCTGAGTGCAATACCACCCATTTGGTTCATTTCTCTGGGGTTACTGCTACCCATATACAGTACTTTGCATTTGTCAATGTTAAACTTTATTTGCCACTTCTCAGCCCATCTGCCCACTTTTTCCAGATCCCGTTGCAGCAGAATGCTGTCATTACTGTTATTAACAACCCTGAAAACTTTGACATTAAGCTTGATATACCTTCATCAATATCATTGATAAATATACAAAACAAAACAACAATGGGCCCAACACCGAAACCTGAGGGTTACCTTTAATAACATTAGTCCACGAAGAGCAGTATCCATTGATTACCACTCTCTACCTTCTCCCACTCAACCATCCTTTTATCCATTGTAGCAACTTGCCCTTAATGCCATACTGCTCCAATTTGTACAGCAGTCTTTCATGCGTAACAGTATTAAAAGCTTTCCTGATATCCAAGTATATGATATCAAAATTATTTTTTGCATCCAGTTCCTTTGTGACCATGTCATAGTATCCAGTCAAATTGGTTAGACAAGACAAACCCATGCTGTGTCTAAATTATTACTGCTGTCTTGTCTAGATGATCTTGCAATGCTTTAAAGTTTAACATTGACAAATGCAAAGTACTGCATATGGGTAGCAGTAACCCAAGAGAAACTTACCAACTGTGCGGTACTACACTCAGGGAGGTTCAGAATGAAAAAGACCTGGGGGTAATTGTGCAGTTAGATATGAAGTTCTCTGAGCAGTGCATACGGGCTGCCAGAGCAAGTCATGGAGAGTTTTGTGAGCAGGGACAAGGAGGTGATTATCCCCTTGTATAATGCAATGGTTAGGCCATATCTTGAGTACTGCGTACAGGTCTGGAAGCCTTATTTTAGGAAGGATGTAGCGTTGCTGGAATGAGTACAGAGACAACAAGATTGGTGAGAGGAACACCTCTCAAAGGGCACTTACAAATTAAAGCTTGTTCTGCAAGTTGCAGCATCTTGAGACTAGGCACCTACGGGGTGATCTGATTGAGGTGTATAGGACCTTGAATGGTTTGAGCAAGCTCACTGCCCACTGGGTACTTCCCCTTGCTCATATTAAGAACCTGAGGGAGCATAGAATCAAATTGAGGAAAGACAGTTAGAATAGATGTCTACAAATTTGCCTTTACACACTTCCATCTGTTGTGGAAGTTGATAGCTTAAATAAATTTAAGGCTGAACTAGACAAACATTTGGAGTGACTAGATGGGTGAAATGGGCAGGGTTTTTTTTTTGGTTGATGCCGTATAAGCTTGCTTTCTTGCATCATATGCCTCAACTAGTGCTAATGCTAACCAGTGACTCCATTATTTTCCTTGGAACAGAAATCAAACTGACAATTCTGTAATTAATCGTGTCACCCTTTGTGAATTGGAGATATATTTGCAAATCTTCAGTGTGTGGGGACTTCCCTTGAGTCCAAGGATGCTCTCATAATTATGGCCATGGGTTTGCTTACTTCTTATGCCTCCTCCTTTAATATAAATGGATAAATTCCATCTGCCCCAGGTGGCTTACTTATGTTTAACTTCAATAATTTCTCCTTCACTTTGTTCTCAGTTATTACAAAATCATTTAACTCCCTGTTAGAGTTTGAAAAGATTCTGGTCTCCACTTCCCTATGGAATTCCTCACTTGTGAATGTAGATGCAAAATACTCATTTAGTTTGACATCTATCTGAGAATGATCATCTACAGTCAAACCATTGATATCAAGTGGACCAATCTGATTCATTCCCTTCCTTTTAGAGCTTTTATAACAGTAAAGAAGTCTTTTCTGTTTTTCTTTGCATCCTTTGCCAAAGATTTCTCATATTCTGCATGCGCTTGCCTAACTTCTTTTGTAACTTGATTACAGACTAGTTTATATCTAGGCTTCTGTGTCCCCTGATAATATATATGCATCCCATGCATTTTTCTTCTCTGCCACGAATCTCATTAGTTCATCTGACATTCATTTGGGCCTAAAAGTAGAACACTATTTCTTAGTTGGAACAAAAAGCATGGTAGCTTCCAAGATTACTTCCTTGAATGCCTCCCATTTAGAATTTGCTGTTAGTAACATCATCAGTTGGTCCCACTGTAAAAAATCTTTGAGATCACTGTAAAAACATCTTTCTGTCTTCTGACAGAAAGATGTTTTTTTTTTTTTTTTTTACTAGTAATGGCCACACAGTGCAAGGAAGTCTATGGCTTATGCTTCACCAGCCAAAAAAAAAAACAAAATAATAAAATAACAAAAATAAATAAAATAAAATAATAGGAATAAAAGACATCTGGTTAGTATGGGCTTGGCACACCCAGGGTCCTGAGCTGGATATCATCATTCTTATCTTTCTTGGTGATTCCCTTCTACTTCTCCCCCCTCCCTCCCTGGGTAACTCAGTTTTTTTTTTGTTTTTTTTTCTGGCTGGGCAGCAAAAGCCTCAGGCTTTCTGGCACCATATGGCTAATAATAATAATAACAAGAAGAAGAAAATTACAAAAAAATAATAATAAAATGAAAAGGAAGTAGACAACCTGTGCATTTCTCTCCTCCTGTAGGTAATTCCAACTGACCTCTGAATTTCTCCAAACTGTCAGCCTCTACCATCCATGTAGAGGTAAAACTTGCTGGCTAAAATAAAACTTCCTGTAATCCAGTCTAAACATCTCCCCTATAACTTGAAATTATGGCCCCTTGTTCTAGAATCATTTATAACTGTGAAAATTTCGTCCTCATTCATTTTGCTTATGCCTCTCAGAGCCTTAAACACCTCAATCAATTCTCTTCTAAGGTGCCTAGTTTCCAAGCTGTGCAACCCATATATTCAAAGTCTTTCCTCATATGGATTCCCTTTTGCTGATCTCACCAGGTGAGTTACTTATCTTTGGACCCTTTCAACAAGTACAATGTCTTTCTTTAGGTGCGGTCTCCATACTTGAATAGAGTATTCCAAGTTTGGTCTAACAATAGCCTTATATAATGGGATTATGACGTTGTTATCTCTACTAGCAATTGTTCGATAAATCATCGATAGGACACCATGGGCCTTCCTTACAACCAGTCTACAATACTTGGAGAACTTCATGTCTGACCATATTATAACACCCCAGTCCCTTTCCTCCACTACCGGCTTTAGTTCAACTGCGTCAAGTATATAAGTTATTTTGGGGTTACTGTTCCCCATGTGCAATACCTTACACTTTGCTGGATTAAAGCATACCTGCCATTTTTCTGGCCATCCCCGAAGTCTGTCTAGGTCACTCGGAAGAATCTCTACATGGTGATGATCATTGACTACTCTACCAATCTTTACATCATCTGCAAATTTGGACATCACGCTCCCTATCCCTTCATCGATGTCATTTATGAAAATCAAAAACAACAGTGGTCTTAATACCGATCCTTGGCCAGTGCTGGATTTACATATGGGCTGAGTGGGCTGCAGTCTGGGGCCTCAGCCGCCTGCCAGGTGCCTCCGTAGCCAGGTGGGCAGGAGCAGCAGTGCGTAGCACATGCTTCTTGATTAGATCGGGGTTCAAGCCCATGACCACCAAATACGGAGGATGCGGAAAGGTCAGGGAATGACCACCGCATATCCCCGGAGCAATATGGCCTTAGTTGCTAATGCTCCTAAAAACCAAAATAACAAACAACAAGCTGCCTGCCAAAAAAAAATTTTAAAAATTTACCATTAATTTTATTTTATTTGTAATGATAAAAATAATATGTAAGCACAAATCCAAAATTTAGGAACACGTTGATGTGAGTGCTGAATGCACTCGCCCTTGAATCCTTGATTTTACTATCTAGGCCCAGTTGCTTAGTAACATTAAACATGTGACTTATGAGTATTTGACTGTATAACAGTTACACAAATGTGTACTTACTGTTTAGTACAGTTCATGGAGGCTTTAAAGCTACTCAGAATCAAATGATAAAGTCAGCTATGAAGCAATACAAGTGTTCAGATCACTGTCTATCATTATAGCGTGCGTTTTGAGAACAAGTGAGGATTCTTTTATATCATTGTGAATCACAGTAATATTTAATTTTGACTTTTTGTGAAAATAATAATGAGTAAGCGATAGGAAAGTGGTGCTATTAAACAAAAGCGGCAAAAAGAACAGAAGCAAATACTCAAGCGTTTAAAGCCGATCACATCATATGGATTTGTATAGCAGGTAGAAACGCCCTACATAATCCCTCAGATACAGAACATTTGTGTTTACAAACAGAAGAAAATCAAGTAGAATATACTGAGCAGACTGAAGAACAACCAGTTTATATGCAGAACACAGCCTCCCAAGAACTTCAAGGCAAACTGCTGTCAGTAACTACCACTACAAGTACAGAATCTTCTGGAGAAAGTGACAGGACCTACAGCCAAAGAATTAACACAATCCGCTGAAGGAACATGCCATGAAATAGTTACACCAAAAGAAGCAATTCAAGCTCGTTAAGACTTGGAAAACAAAGCAAATGATCTCAGCAAAAACCCTAGCATTGCAGACACAAAAATACCTACTAGTGATTTCAGAGACAGTGACCTAGGTTTATGGACCACATTGAATAACGAGGAAATATCATTCTGGATTGAGAAAGGTCCATTGGAATGTCAGCACTGAGATGGACCATTTACCAATTCGAAGCGAACAGACAAAAACCAAGCCCGGCTCTGCTAAAAGAATTTATTCCATTCCACCAAAGTAAATGGAGAAACCTACCCTCGATAATGGCTAGTGTATTCTCCCACAAAAGGAAAAGTCTATTGTTTTGTGTGCAAACTTTTCTATTACCAAACTACCTCAACTACAGCTTTAGCTTCTACTGGATTCGTTGATTGGCATCATGCTTATCGTGTTCAAATCCATGGAAACTAAAAATCATTAACTCTATGCTAACATACTTAACAAGAAAGCGTGGTCAAACGCTCACATCAAAAATTGAAGAGCAAATCAAAGCAGAGCAGGATTACTGGAGGCACGTACTTCAGCAAGTTATTGCAGTGGTTTCCCTTTTGGCAGAACGTGGCATAGCATTTAGGGGAGATGATGAAACATTTGGTTCACCAAACAATGGTAACTTTCTTGGATTGCTTGAATTAATTGCCAAATTTGATCCTTTCCCGTATGCTCACATAAATCAGCATGGAGGTAAAGGCTCTGGTCAGCCATCGTACTTATCCAAAAACATATGTGAAGAGGTTATCCAGTTGATAGCTAATAAAGTTCGAGAATCAATGCTGAGCGACATCAAACAAGTAGGTTATTTTAGTTTATCTGTCGATTCAACCCCTGATGTTTCCCATGTCGATCAACTTACTGTCATTGTTAGATTTGTTTCTCCTAGTGATGGATTACCAGTTGATTGTTTTCTGAGTTTTTTTGAACTGAAAGATCACACCTGTGAAACTATGGCTGAGCTGATACTGAATTACTTCAGTGAACTTGAAATAGATTTCATTAAATGTAGAGGACAATCATATGACAATGCAGCCAATATGGCTGGAAAGTATAATTGTCATTCAACAAAAAATTCTGGAAAGGAACAAGTTTGCAAAGTTTATTCCATGCTCTGGACATTCCCTAAATCTAGTTGGATGACTGGATGCAGTGAATTTTTTTGGCACAATAAATGAGCTTTATTGTTTTTTCTCAGCTTCTACAAAAAGATGGGCAGGGCTAAAAAATTTCTTGCCTCCTGAGTCAAAAGTTCCTAAACATTTATCAGACACAAGATGGGAGGCTCATGCCAAAGCTACTGCAACTATTATCGAAAGTTATGCTAACATTGTTGAAGCCCTCAGTCATATTTACTGTGATGAAACTGAAAAAGGAGATAATAGACGACAGGCTGAAAATCTTCTGCAGAAAATGGAAGAATTTGAATTAAATTTCATGCTTCACCTTTGGACACATTTGCTAGACCAATTTCATAAAGTGAACAAGGCACTCCAAAGTTCGCAAATTTCATTGAGCACATGTGCAAATATTTATAGCTCACTATTGCAGTTTGTATTAAACAATCAGGGTAATTTTGATGAAATTGAACAGCAAGCAAAATTTACTCTACCGTATGTAGAGTACAAAACTGTCAAAAGAAGGCAGAAAGTACGAAAAAAACAAAATGATGGGACAGCATCACCCGAAGCCTTAGAAGAACTTCCTCCAAGAGACAAGTTTAGGGTAAATTTATTTATCCCTGTCATGGATGCCCTTGAAGCCAACCTAGACAGAAGTGCAACAGTGTATAGGAGTGTAGCTGGCAATTTTTAATTTTTGGTGAACCTGCATGCAACCAAGGAACAGATTCACAATAGCGTCAAGATGTTGATGCAAGAGTATCCAAACAATGTTGACCTTAGTCTAGTTGATGAACTCTTTGACTTCTACCTGTACGTCAAACAAGCTCACCCTGAAAAGTAAAATTTCAGTCAACAAGATATATATCAAATAATATTCCAGGAGAAAATTCGGACATCTTTTCCAAATGTGGAAACAATTTTCAGATTGTTCCTGTGTTTAATGGTTACTAACTGTACTAGCAAAAGATCATTTTCTAGACTAAAAAGGATAAAGAATGATCTACGGTCAACAATGTCCCAATGTCAGTTGTCTGATCTAAGCATTTTCTGCATAGAAAATGATAAACTGCGACTTACTGATTTTAATGATATAATTGATAAGTTTGCATCCAAAAAAGCTCGAAACAAACTTCTGACTTTGTATATAGTGTAATGTTATAACATAGCTGTGATTCCCCTATGAATGTTCTGTGTGAATGTCTTCATTAATTCCATACTTTTGTAAACTTATTAAAGGTTATAATTTTATAAACAATCTTTTTATCAATGCTAAAATTTCAGCAATGTTCTACTTTCAGTGAGTAGATAAAGAATAGAACAAGGTTTTGTTTCTCATGATCTGATTCTGTTAATTTTGGGCCTCCCAAGGTCTCCTAGCCCAGGGCCTCCAGTTGCTTTACTCTGGCACTGTCCTTGGGGAACCCCACTTCTTACATCAACCCAATCTGAGGAATAACCATTTATCACATCCCTCTGCCTCCTGTCCTGAAGCCATCCAGCTTATGAAGTAATCACTTATGTGGGACTGAGTCAAATGCTTTGTGCTGAAATCCAAATAAACAATGTCGAAATTATTCCCTAAGTCCAGATCTTGAGTGACCCTGTCAAAATAGCTAACCAGATTTAGTTGAACATGATTTTCCCTTTACAAAAAAACCATGCTGAGTATCCTTCAGAATTCCTTGTTAGAAGAATTCTGAACAGTCTTGATACCAAGAAAGCTCCATGTTGACTTTTGAGAAATTCTTGAAGGAATTGCTCAAAACTTGTGCTTTTTAATTCTTCTACTTGGAAATTTTATCATATTCAGCCACTTCCTAAAAAGGGTGACAAATTCCCTCTGTCCAGTTATTGTCCCATTGCACATATATCTAGTCATTCCAGAGTAATGGAGAACTCCATTGATCACTGCCCCAGAAACTCTTTCCAAACCTTCGATCTGATGATTAATTGCCAATGTGGAATCTCTCTCTGTGTCAATCCACTGGCTATGTATTGGCTTACCTTACACATCTTTGGAGAAATTCAATGGAAAAGTTTGAAACTTAGGCAGTTGCCTGTGACATTTCTAAAGCTTTTGATTGCTTTTGGCATAATGGTCATCTAAACAAGTTCTCACCTTACAGACTTTTTTGTAATTGGGATTATCTAGTTTTCTAGTTTACTACTCACTGCAAGTGATGGTAGCTGGCTCTCTATCTTCTATCTTCTCCACTAACATTAATGGAGAAGTTAGAAGACAGAGAGCCAGCTCTTTCCCACACTTTTCATCATATATGTTAATGACCTTTTTTTGCTGATGATAGCACACTATGTTCCACCTTGCACTTCATAAACAGCCTCAACTTCTCAAATATACTCTGCCATCTCCTTAAATTCCGATCTCCAGCTGATTCTCAATTGGGACGAAAAAAGAGATTAGTTAAATTCATTCCATCCAAAATCAGTCCTATCTTATTTCCAGATAACATCACATATTTCTGTTAGGAATTACTCCGACTTCTAATCTCTCTTTGCCTAAGCACATCAGAAATATTGCTTTCTCTGCATCAGAAAAACTGGGTTTTCTTTTTCGCTCTTGTCATTACTTTTCTTCTAAACCACTGCCGACTATACAGATCTCAAATTTGCCTTAACATGGAATGATGCTCCCAGTACTTCTCTCGAGCTTCTGGACTGCATTCAAAAGAGAACAGGTAGGTTAATTAATGACCCTTCTGTTGTAAAGTTTCTCCACTCTGCCTCATAGACATTCTATTTCTGCTGCATGCCTTTCCTCTTCCATATATGTTTCCATGGGCACTGTTCTTCTGACCCAGGGGCTCACATCTGGTGAGTATGGGCTTGGCACACCCAGGGTCCTCAGCTCACTATTGCAGTTTTCTGCTTCTCTCTCTCTCTCTCTCAGGGAATTTTTTTTTTTGGCTGGTGCAGCATAAGCCTCAGGTTTCCTTGCACCATATGGCTAATAATAATAAAAAATAATAATTGATATCTGTAATTCCCCCACTCTCTTCCAAACCATTTTGAACATGTGCTGCAAAATGGTCAGTATCCATTTAATGCCCAGCAAAACTCATAGAACCAACCTTTCCTCATTTATCTGTTCTATTTTTGCTTTCTGCAACAACCTTTCTTCCCGTGAAAGAGTTTGGCAGCGCTATAGCCTCAATCTATCTAAAGATTCACTTAACAAAAAAGGTTAGTTCAATTGCATCATGTTTTTTCTTAAGTGAATTACCAAATTGGTAAAATATCATTTTTTTTTATTATATCAATCAGTTGTCTGATATTGCACCACCTTGAATAAGTAATGCTTCACCAATGGAGAAGATTATTGTTACTTAGTCTTGGTGAATACCACCACCCAGATCGTTTCAAGGTGGGTGGGTAGGTAGGTACCCTAGTGTTTCAATAGTTGCAATTATTGTGAGGAAGTCTTTACTGTTTTTCTTTGAATCCCTTGTCAAAGATTTCTTGTGACCTGTCTTCTCTTGCTAACCTCCTTTGTGATTTGATTACCAATTAGTTTATATCTACCATAGGCTTCTGTGTTGTCTGATAATGTATACGCATACCATACATTTTTTTACTTTGCCACAAGTGTTGTTAGTTCATCTGACATCCATTTATGCCTAAACCTTTGAACAGTACTTCTTAGTTGGTAAGAAAAGCCTAGTAGCTTCCAAGATTAATTCCTTGAATGTTTCTCATTTAAAATTTGCTGATGGTAACATCATCAGTTGGCCCACTGTATAGAATTTAAAAACTTTGAAACTACTGTAGTCACCTTTAAAGGCAAAAACTCTTTCCTTTACCATTGATGGTAGTAGTAGTAGTAGCAGTGGCATGTGATGCAAGAAAGCAAGTGTATGAGCTTATGCAGCATCAGCCAAAAAAAAAAAAAAATCACACCATTCCCTCCAAATGCCTGTTCAGTTCCTCCTTAAATTTATTCAACCTATCAACTTCCACAACGACAGATGGAAGTTTGTTCCAGCAATTAACCACCCGCTGGCTAAAGGCAAATTTCCGCACATCTATTCTACATCTGTCTTTTCTTAATTTGAATTTATGCCCCCTTAGGTTCGTAATCTGAACAAGTGGAAGGATCCCATCAGAATTCAGCGTGCTCAACCCATTCAAGGCCTTATATACCTCAATCAGATCACCGCGCAGGTGCCTAGTCTCCAGCCACTGCAATTTGCAGAACTTAAGATGGTAGTTACATCTTTAAGTAAATCCCACATCAATACATTGTGATCACTGCCACCTAATGGTTCCTTTATCTGCAGATTCTTAATGCATGAATAATCACTGCTGATAACACTATTCAACAAAAAAATTCTTTGAATTTGTTTCCGTTCTTAATTAGGCAAACTTTACTAATTTTGGGTCGAGAAAAACGAATGACTTCAGAAATTTTTTATTAGCTCTAGTTTTTGAGATACAGTACTTTCACTATTGTCTAAGAATATAGTAATTTCAGTAGTAGTTGGAGTGAAAAGTAATATTAAAACAATCTCATTTTTACATTTTCCTGATATAACTTAAATCACAGTTGTTTTTAATTAAAACGTAAAAAAACAAGAAGACTGCACAGAAACCGAAAGTACTTTCTCAAAATGTGGCCTTTCACGACCTCACCTTCTTTTTGCTTGTCGTTTGTATTGCACTTCCTGGGCATCTCTTGTTACTGTCCAACAGTAGTCAGCAAGCGTAGAAGCATTCCACCTACCCTGATATCTTCTTTCCATTGCTGTAATGTCTTGGTGGAATTGCTCATCGTGCTCATCACTCACTGCATCACAGCTATCAGGGAAGAAGTCCAGATGAGAGTCGAGAAAGTGGATTTTCAGTGACATGTTGCAGCCTAATTGATGATACTTTTCTAGAAGGTTGTTCACAGTCTCAACATAGTTTGCAGCTCTTCGGTTTTCCAGGAAGTCATGCACAACACTTTTAAAGGCTTCCCGAGCTGTGTTCTCATTACCCTGGAGGACTTGCTCAATGTTTTCATCCTTTAAAAGTTCACGAATTTGCACCCCAAGAAAGATCCCTTCCTTAACCTTAGCATCACTCAACAGTGGAAATTGTCCTCTCAGGTACTTGAAAGCTTCTCCATCCTGGTTTATCCCCTTAACAAAGTTCTTCATGAATCCCGGTTTGATGTGTAAAAGGAGCAGAAGAATTTTGCTTCGATTAACCAGAGGATTGTGCTGGACATTTTTTCCCTGAGGCACAGATTTTCCCTTAGAGGCCAGACTTTTCTCTTGTAGTGTGAGGACCTAGCTCGACTGTCTCACTCGCACAGGAAACAGCAGTATTTCATATACCCCATCTGCATGCCAAGCAGTATTGCAATCACCTTCAGGTTTCCACAGATCTGCCCTTGGTGGTCTTTGTTATTTCATTGCTTCCAGAATTAATTACATATTCTCATATGTCTCCTTCATGTGGACATCATGGCCTAGAGGAATTGAAGGAAGAGCATTGCCATTGTGAAGAAAAACAGCTTTTAAACTTAGCTTTAATGAGTCTATGAATAGCCTACAGTCCTGTGGGTTGTGCTTTGTTTGTTTGTTTTCACTTTTAAAATATAGAGTCAAAGCATTCTGCCTGCTCCTGTACATGGACACTTTGACATTTGGTTGCAGAAGACTCCACTGTTGGAGCCTTGATCCCAGAAGCTCTGCTTCATCTTTCGATAGATCTAGGTCTCGAATTAGATCACTTAGTTCACCTTGAGTGATTCTGTGCGACTCACTGGCGACTCAGGTTCTGGCACAAAATCAGGATCCTGATGTTGAAGGCCCAGGTTGACCATCATTCCTCACACTGTCTCCATCTTCATTAGACTCCAAAGTGTACTCTTCTGGAGGGTGAGGTACAGCAGACCATCCCCATGTGCCACTGGTCGGATAGCTGATGGGACGTTGGGGTATTTCACAGTCCACTTCCTTTTTTTTTGATATGCCATTGCTGAAGAGGAGGCACCATGCAGAAATAATAGTCATTTACATGATTTGAAGGTTCCCTCCAAATCATTGGGATGGCAAAGGTATTGAACATCCTTTGTTATTCAACCATCCATGTAGATTTACAGCACGTGTTGCAGCAAATATGAGGTGTCCAGGGTTTGTTTTCATCCCCTACCTTACAGCCAAAATAATGGTAGTAGTCTGTCTTCACAAGTTTATTCACTTGGCGTTTCTGAGTGGAAAATGTCACATCACCACACACGTAACAAAAATTGTCAACACTTAACACATTTACATGGCATCCTGGCTTTTTACATAATTTTTGTCCATAAACCTGAAAAAAGAGAAAGAAATGAACATCACTCATACCATCACTTGCAAGGTAAATGATACACAGAAATACAAAAAAAAAACCAAAAAAACACGGTGTATTGGTTCCTGTTTCAGTGTTACCAGCCTATCTATTCTCTAAACTCCAAAATTCCATAGTATTCACCTATATTCCTCTAAATCTTAAGAGAGACTATGTCGTGGAACAGAGAGCTAACTAAGAGTTTTAAATGTTATATTCGTTTTTCTCATGCTGAAATTAAGAAGAATTGACTATTTCCAAGCCTGAAACATTTTTGGTGTTGACCAGTGTAATCTGATCAAGAAAATAGCCATCCAATAAATCCACAAAAGTCTTGATAGTGTGTGTGACCAATGTGCCAGTCAATATCTGGAAAGTTAAAATATCCCATTATAAGGCATTACATGATTTACTGGCCCACTCTATTTCCCTGTACGTAAAATCTAAGGCAGTGCATGCAGCACTGCCTTAGATTTTGTGCTTCCTAACTAAGAGCGTAACATCCTAACCCCCCCATATCTTGGCTGTTCTTTCTTTACGTATTGTACTCCTCATATTCAAATTCTACATCCCTTATATCTGAGTGCCACCATGTCTCTTATATCCCAACGATGTCTGCATTTGATGTCTTGACCAGCACTTCGGATTCATCAAATTTATTTACTATGCTCCTAGCATTGGTGTGCATGCATCTTTTGTTACTCTTAATTAACCTCTCAGAGTGCTTTTACTTATTCTGTGTTGACTCCCAGCAGTCCTAGAAATCTTGGCACCTTGTTTTCCAGGCTGCTGCTTGTTACAATAGAATCAGTGCAAGTATCACTTTCACTGCTGCCTCCGGCTATTGTTAATCTATTAGTCTGTATATCTCCACAAGCTAGCAGTTTTCCGAACCTAACACTGCCTCAACAGCATCAGCAAATATTCTTTTACCCTTTCTATTTAAGTGTATCCCATCTCTGTAGAAGCAGTCTCTCCTGTTAACAAGAAGAAACCACGGAGAAAAAAAATTTCCCCATAAGCCTTGCACAATCTTTCCAAGTTCAAACTGACTGGCAAGGTTCGCATCATATACTCCCTTCTCTTCAAATTTAACCTTAACTTGTGAATTTTTTCAACATTGCCCGATACTTGTTAAGTAAGTCTGCAGATCTCCTAATCTTAATGTCTTAAGGGCACTTAAAGGTGATATTGTACAACAATATCACCTTTTGTGCCTTTAAAAGATATCTGCTCCATGTCATCAACTTTTTCCCCTGGTCAACTTACCCTGCTCCTGTCCTACTTATACTTTTTGCACAATATATTTCTCGTTTCCCTTACAATAACTAGCCGACAATAACTAACAACGGTCAGGGCATTCTGCCTTGGGGGTTGCCACTGTGTTGTCCGATGATTAAGTGGAAGCTCCTGCATTGATGTTGATAGCTGAAAGCTTGATGGGCTCTCCAGTTTAATTCTTTTGCAGGCATGCACCCTGTTATTCAAGCTGTCTTAATAACCCATAACAATGCTGAGTTAGTGCCTAATATCCTCACACTCCTTACTTCAAGCATGCACAAAGACATCCCCTAGGCAATATCATGTCACATTCCTGATAGCTCTGCAAACATCAGACAAGCTGTACATCTTATAAGACAATGATTTGGAGGATAGCTGCACCCTCAGTTCTCCCCAGATCCACACCTCACTCTTTACTAGCGTGAGCCCTTTGCTTTGCTGCTTGGTCTGAGGCATGGTTTTCCTTCAAATTTAATATAATTAAAAATACTTCACTAAACAAATATATCTAATGCAGTAATAACCCTTATACACTGGTTATGCTATGAAGTTTACTTTATAAATTGTATATAATTAAAATTCGAATGTTCTTATCGATACGCTACTTATTCAGCAATAATACTATGATGCTACGAAGTTTGCGTTATACTCAGAGTAGTGGAAAATGAAAAAGACCTGGGAGTAACTGTGCAGTCAGATATGAAATTTTCTGAACAGTGCAGATAGGCTGCCATGATATCTCATGGAGTTTTGTCAATGATATATATATATACAGAAATTTTGCTAGCAGGGATAAGGAGGTGATTATCCTTTTGTACAAGGCCACGATTAGCCCACATCTTGAGTACTGTATATAGGTCTGGAGGTGTCGCTGTATGAAAGATGTAGATATGCTGGAATGGGTGCAGAGAAAGGCAATTAAGTTGGTGAAGGATCAAAAGTTGGCTCTTACTAAGAAAGGCTTCAGTTCTGCAGAATGCTGCATTTGGAGACTAGGCACATGTGGGTGAGGTCTGATGAGGTATGTAAATCAAGTAACAAAGGCAGATTATGAGAAATCTTTGGCAAAGGATGCAAAGAAACTCTAGAAGGAAGGGGATGAATCAGATTGGTTCACTTGATATCAGCGGTTCGACTGTTGAGGACCCTGCTCAGGTAGCATACAAGCTGAATGAGTATTTTGCATTTACATTCATACATGGAGTTGTTCAGGGAGGAGAATGCCAGAAGTTTATCATACTCCAGCAGGGAGCTAAATGATTTTGTAATAACGGAAAGCAAAGTGGAGGAGAAATTGTTGAAGTTAAACATAAGAAAGGCACCTGGGGTGGATGGAATCTACCTAGTTATGTTAAAGGAGGCAGCAAAGGAAGTAATCAAACCCTTAGCCATAATTATGAGAGCTTCCTTGGACTCAAGGGAGGTCCCCATGCACTGCAGATGTGCAAATGTGACCCCAATTCACAAAAGGGATCAAAGGGTCACAAGTAATTACAGACCTGTTAGCTTAACTTCTGTTCCGGGGAAATTAATTGAGACACAGGTTAAAGAAGTACTACAGGATCATCTAGACAAGACTGCAGTTATAGTTCAGATACAGCATGGGTTTGTTAAGGGGAAGTCTTGTCTGACCAATTTGATTGGATACTACGATGAGGTCACAAGGCAACTGAATGCAAAAAATAATTTTGATATCATATACTTGGATTTCAGGAAAGTTTTTGATACCGTTGCACATGGAAAACTATTGTACAAGTTGGAGCAGTATGGCATTAAAGACTACTATACAGAATTATACAAGGAGCGAGGGAATGATGCCAGCAGTGGGGAAGATGGATTGCAAAGTAGCAACACATACGACATACCCGATATTCTTCCTGATGAGGTAGAACATGCATTGAAGAAAATTAAGAATCAGAAAGCCCCGGGGGAAGATGAAGTTACTGTAGAGTTGTTAAAATTGGGAGGAAGAGACATAACACAAAAACTGGCAAGGCTCTTCACAAAGTGCATTAGAAAATGTGTGACACCTAAGCAGTGGAGTAATGCAATCATAGTTTTTCTGCATAAGAAAGGAGATAAATCAGAAATTGGAAATTGTAGATCAATTAGCTTGTTATCCCACATCTACAAGTTGTTCACAAGGGTCATTACTAACAGATTAGAAAGAATACTTGATGAGAATCAACCGAAAGAGCAAGCTGACTTTAGGACTGGATTCTCAACTATGGATCACCTTCATATAATATCACAGCTAATGGAGAAAGCGAATGAATATAAAACACCATTATGCCTGGCATTTGTGGATTATGAAAAGGCATTTGACTCCATACAGCATAAGGCAATGTTTCGGGCACTGGAAAGACAAGGCATAGATACCCCATATATTATGATTTTGAAGAAAATATATGAGAGTGCTACCTCCTTTATTAGACTAGACAAAGACAGTAGGAAATTTAAAATTGAGAAAGGAGTTCGACAAGGAGACACAATATCTCCGAAGCTGTTTACTGCTGCCCTTGAGGAAGCTTCAGAAGATTAGACTGGTCGCAGAAAGGAGTCAACGTGACTCCTTTCTGCGCAAATCGTAAATGGTTTAGGAGTACCTTAACCATTTACGATTTGCAGATGACATTGTGGTCATAAGCCACGATCCCAAAGAATTAGAGGAAAATCTTAATCAGTTATGCACAGTTAGTAAGGATTTTGGACTAAAGATGAATATGGCTAAAACAAAAGTAATGATGAACAAGTATGCCACAGAAAGGGAAATAATGATTGAAGGAGCAGTAATTGAAAAGGTGGAGTCATATACTTATCTGAGACAAGTTATTAGCTGTAATAATGATAAATGGCTGGAAGTCAAGAGAAGAATAAATTTTTGTTGGATAGCATTTAGGAAATATAGTCACATACTGAAGAGCAATATCCCAGTTTGTCTGAAACGTAAAATAATGAACCAATGTATACTCCCCACCATGACTTATGGAAGTGAAACTTGGGCACCCACCAAAAGAATGGAAGAGAAGCTGAGAACTACACAGCGAAGAATGGAACGAATTATATTGGGAATCAGACTGTTAGATAAGAAGAGACACATGGATTAGGCATCAAACTCAAATAAAGGACATTATCAAAACTAAAGAACTAAAATGGTCTTGGGCAGGACACAGCTCGAAGACATGATGACAGATGGACTAAATAAATAACAGAATGGTACCCAAGAGGAGCTAGAAGAAAACCTGGAAGACAAAGGTGGAGATGGATAGATGAAATTCATGAGTTTTTGGGTAGTAAATGGATGGCCAGTGCTCAAAACAGAAGGAAATGGAAAGTTGCTGGAGAGGCCTTCATCCTGCAGTGGATTGAAAATAGCTGATGATGATGATGATGGCATTAAAGGCAAGTTTCTCCCTTGGATAAAAGGATGGTTGAGTGGGAGAAGACAGAGTGGTAATCGATGGACACTGCTCTTCGTGGACTAATGTTGTCAGTGGTGTCCTCCAGGGCTCTGTGTTGGACCCATTGTTGTTTTCTGTATTTATCAATGATATTGATGAAGTTATATCAGGCTTAATGTCCAAGTTTGCAGACAAAATGAAGGTTGGCAGGGTTTTAATGACAGTATGCTACTGCAACAGGATCTCAAAAAGTTGAGCAGATGGGCTGAGAGGTGGCAACTGAAGTTTAACATTGACAAATGTAAAGTGTAGTACTGCATATGGATAGCAGTAACCCCTGAGTAAAGTATCAACTGTGTGGTACTACACTCAGGGTGGTAGAGAATGAAAAATACCTGGGGTAATTGTGCAGTCAGATGTGAAGTTTTCTCAGCAGTGCAAGAATACAGTCTGCAAGAATAGCTCATGGTGTCTTGTCAATGATATACAGGAATTTTTCTAGCAGGGATAAGGAGGTGATTATCCCCTTCTAAAAGGCAATGTTCAGACAGCAATGGTGATTATCCCCTTCTAAAAGGCAATGTTCAGCACCTTGAGTACTGTATACAGTTCTGGAGGCCTCATTTTAGGAAAGATGTAGAGCTAATCGAATGAGTACAGAGAAGGGCAACGAGTTTGGCAAATGGAAAAAGGGTTGCTCTTACAAAGAAAGACTTAACTTGTGCAAATTACAGTGTGTAGACTAGGCACCTGCGAGGTGATCTAATTGAGATGAAGGCCTTGAATGGTTTGAGCAAGCTCAATGCTGATGGGATTCTTCCTCTTGCCCAGATTAGTCGCTTGAGGGGACAAATTCAAATTGAGGAAAGACAGTTGTAGAATTGATGTGCGAAAATTTGCCTTTAGCCAGCGGGTGGTTGATTGCTAGGACAAACTTCCATCTGTAGTTTGGAGAAGTTGACAGCCTAAATAAATTGAAGGCAGAACTAGACAAACATTTGGAGTTAATGGATGGGTGAAATAGGAATGTGTTTTTTTTTTTTTTTTTGGCTGATGCTATTATATAAACCTGATTTCTTGCATCATATGCCTCTACTAATGCTAATAGCCTTGAACGGAATGCATAATCTAAATGTTGATAGCATTTTTCCTTTTGCTGTTACTACACACATGGGGGGGCACAAGTTCAAGTTGAGGATGGTTACAGTATGGATGTGGGGAAGTTTGCTTTCAGCTAGTGGGTGATTGATTGTTGGAACAGGCTCCTGTCTGTTTTTGTGGAAGTTGGTGGTTTGAATAAATTTAAGGAAGAACTAGAGAAATTCTTGGAGGGTATGGATGGGCAAAGTTTGTAGTTTTTTTTTTTTTTTTTTTTTTTAGTGAGAAATGATGCTCTCTTGAATCATTTGTGACTAAACTGCTGCTTTTGTCATGCTGAAACAAAAGGGATCCCTATAGTGCTTCTGCCATTGTATTGGAAGAGGGGGAATTGTCTAGAATGTCTGTTCTGTACCGTATTCATTCTTTTGGAATGATCATGATTGGTTCGACTATGAGAAACATCCTCAGTTGCTGACAGTACCTCCGCCAAACTTCACAGCTGGGATTGTGTACTTTAGTAAATAATATTCTCTGGGCATCTACCAGAAACAAACTTCACCATGGGAAAACCTGTACTCTGATCCATCACTTCATATGCAGCTTTCCAAAATTTCAGTGACAAGTTATGACAGATTATGTACTAGGCAGTTTGAATTTGTGCAAATGTGTGCTGCAATGCTTCTATAAAATGCGATGCTATACAGTTCCCTATATATATGTCCCCCCCCCCATTAATACCAGTTACTGTAGCCACCCTGAACTTGGTTGTTTGTATTTGATGAGGACTGATGAGATTATGCATCACTTTCTCCTGAGCACCTTCAGAAAAAGGTAGTATATTTTACAGCTGTAGTTGCATCATGGCATTTTCATATCAACTGCCATTGATCTAGAGCTAGAATAGCCAATTTGTGTGGCATATGTGAACATTTGTTCATTAACCTATGTTTAAATTTATTTTATAAATCTTCAAGATTTAGCAAAAATATGTTACAGAAGGTTGCACTAGGTGTGGATTAGTGAGGCAGGAGTGGTAAATAGTTTTGTATGTGGTTTTTTACCTTTTTTAAAATTAGTCTGCAACACACACACCACACGCTCGCTCGCTCTGTATATATACATTTTTTATTTTTTTCAAATTTGTTTGTTGGAAAGCTCACGAATCCATTCCTAGGTGTCATGTAACACATTTCCAACATGTTATGTGGCATCTTGCACAAAGAAGGTTGGTTACTGTTGCTTTTGCATGTCAGTTTTACTGTAATGATGTGGTGAAAAGAGTTATTGTTAATATGCCATCCTTTGATAACTGCCTCTTGGAAGTTTCTAAACCCAACATCTCAAACCATCTACTGAATCTGCTTGCTTCTAGCATGAATGCTTGTTTGTATTGAAGTTTAGTGGTACACGGATTACGTGGGTCATAATGCGGTAGTTCATATGGTGTAATGTGTTTCAGTCTAGCATGACTGCAATTGCTTTTATATATATATACCTGACATGTGGGTGGCAGGTATGGTTCATTTTTCTGAAATCATATGGTTGTGTAGATACTTTCAACAGTACAATGTATTTGATTTCATTTAACTAGTCATCAGATTTATACATATTTGTATAGTTTCATATACATGCATATACAAGTATAAATTCTTATATATATACAGAATATAGTATAACTTCCTTTTCAGGCTGTTGTCTTGTTAATCCTCTGATTATACCAGGTGGAAGGGTATTTGTATGGCCTCTGATTCAAAGGGCTCAAAGGTAAATGCATTTTATTTTATTAATTTTCTTAACATATGTTGTCCACATATTTAAATAAAATTAAATGCAACTAGGCATAATATTTTAAGAGTTTAAGGTTCTATATGTGTATAATATTTGTGTAGATACAGTGAAAGATGAGCACAATATGAGATACAGATGAAATGATGCTTTTCACACTACTACCGTAATTTTTTTTAAGAGTTGTCTATGGTGTATCTACACCGATATTATGTAGATATAGTTATCCACATATGTATACGTGCAATACACAGCACACATATATATGCAGGCATTATTTTTTGTAGCAGCTGAGAGAACCTGGCTTCCATTGGAAGTTTAAAATAAAAATATTAAAATAAAATATTGGTATTAGTATTGGCAACACAATGCGAGGAATCAGTTTTTACTGCTGAAATGGGGGGGCGGAATCATTTGCCCATTCTTTCCAATAATTTAAGCCTTCTTTAACCCTTAACTGGACACATTGGTGCTTTTTTGAAAATCATGTGTGCTCAGAAAAAAGCCATCCCTTTTATAAGGGATAGGTTTTAAAAAAATAATTCAAATTTTTTCTTTTTTGTTGCCAGCTTCATATTTCAATCTTATAAACATATTGTGAAAAAAACATTTTTTAATATTAACAATGTATATAGTGCACAATGGTTATTGTGAATATGGATAATGTTATCACTTTTATGAAGTCCCAGTCAGATATATATTAATACATTGAAAGAGAAAAAAAAAAAAAAAAAAACAAATAAACAAAGTATAATCATTGCTTATGTTAACCATTTTATTTGCCTTATCATGGTTTATGCATGTGAAGTGAAAGTGATTATGTAACATCCCAATTCGTTTTTAATTTCTGACACATTGCATGAATACTAAAATGATATTGCCTCAGTTAGATTAAAAATATAAAATCAAGCAAATGGGGCAAGTGTTTTTTCAGGCAAAAAAACCTGTTTATCAATTTACGGAAATGTACAACAGCAGGTCAACTATAGTACAGAAAGGTAGCCATGCGCATGTATATAGATACCCAGCTGTGGACTGTGCTTGGCAAAGAAAAGAAAGAAGGAAGGGAGGAAAGGAATAACGGAAGAGGACATTAACTGCTGGACCCAGTGTCATTGTTGCAATGTAGATTAGGCAAGGTGTTAGGTCTCCAACTCTCGTCACATTGTAAAATGATGGCCTCCATATTAGAATGTATGCGGATTCCAGCATTACGATTGATGGTGGAACTTGCCACAGCTGTATGGAAGACCTAACCATGAGAGATAGCAAGATATGTTGTTGTTGTTATTTGGTTTTTAGGAGCATTAGCAACTAAGGCCATATTGCTCCGGGGATATGCGGTGGTCATTCCCTGACCTTTCCGCATCCTCCGTATTTGGTGGGCACTGGCTCGAACCCCGGTCTAATCAAGAAGCATATGCTATGCACTGCTGCTGCCCCTGCCCACCTGGCTACGGAGGTGCCGATGGCAAGATAGTTGAAAGTGATTCTTGCATTGCTACTATTGGTATATGCAGCAGGCTGGAAAGCAAGCTGTCTGGGATTTCAGCTCTGCTATGGGTCATCATGGAACAAACAAATACATGGGCTGTGTTAGGGTAACTAAGATTAAGAAGATGTGCACGTATACTTACATACACACTATTGCTAGGAGAATTGTAAATAAATTTGATAAATTTGAAGTACGGATTAAGTAATCAAATGCAGACATTATAGGAATTGTGGAGACATGTATGCCGTTGAGTGTCACATGGTGACACTCTGACATACCTGACGCGGAATTTGAATATGGAGAGTACAATGCATACAGGAAGGACAGACAGGCATGGAGCAGCTATGCTCTTAGTTAAGAAGCATATTAAATCTAAGGCAGAGTACCCAGTTGAGATGGGTGATGAGTGCAATGTCGGGTCAGTTTGGTGTGATATAAGCACTAGAAAAACAAAATTGAGAGTTGGACTGTGATGAGTAAACCAAACAGCTATACAGAGAAATAGTGGACCAGCAAATCAGAATGTCTCATTGGGAGATTTTAACTTTCCAGATGTTGATTGGAATTTGTGGGATGGTCTTTTTTTTTTCTAGGAGCATTAGCAACTAAGGCCATATTGCTGCTCCGGGAATATGCGGTGGTCATTCCCTGACTTCTCCGTATTTGGCGGTGATGGGCTCGAACCACGGTCTAATCAAGAAGCATGTGCTATGCACTGCTGCTCCTTCCCACCTGGCTACGGAGGCTCTGGGATAGTCTCACACACTAGCAAGATTTTTTCGCGATTTTTCTGATGACTGTTTTCTACAGCACATTGTTATCAGCAGTGATTGGCACCTCCTTAGCCGGGTGGGTAGGAGCAGTAGTGCGTAGCACACCCTTCTTGATTAGACCGGGGTTCGAGCTCATGAGCCACGAAATATGGAGGATGTGGAAAGGTCAGGGAATGACCACCTCATATCCCCGAACAATATGGCCTTAGTTGCTAATGCTCCTAAAAACCAAATAACAAACAAATAACAAATCAGCAGTGATTCTTCATGCATTTAGAATCTGCATCTGCAAGTAAAAGATCCACTGGATGGCAGCAATCACATGTGTGGAATTTAATTAAAGACAATTAAAGACTGATGATGTTAGTTAATAGAAAATTCTAAATGGGAAGTAATCAAAGAAGTTACTAGGCTTTTCACACCAATGAAGAAATACTGTTCAAGGTTCACATAACATCCATCAAACCTTGATGGATGTTATGTGAACTATGGAGACATGTGGCACAGAAGAAAAGTGCATGGGATGCATATAAATTATCAGGTAATACGGAAGCTTATGGTAGATATAAAGTAGTCTGTAATGAAGTCACAAAGGAGGTTAGGCAAGCTAAGGCAGTTTACCAGAAGTCTCTGGCAAAGAATGCCAAGAAAAACAGTAAAGTCTTGTATGCATATATTAATAGTAGAAGGAAGGGGTTGAATTACATTCAGCCACTTGATATCAGTGGATTCACTGTTGATGACCCTGCTCAGGTTTCAGACAAATTGAATAGGTATTTTGCATCTATATTTGCATGTGAGGAATTGTTTAGGGAAGGGGATGCCGGACATTTATCAAGCTCTAACGAGAAGCTAAAAGACTGTTATAACTGAAAGGTAAGTGGATGAGAAATTGTTCAAGATGGAAATAAAAAGGTACCTGGGGTGGATGGAATCTATCCAATTATATTAAGGGAGGCAGAAAAGGAGGTAAGCAAACCCTTAGCCATAATTATGAGAGCATCCTTTAGATTCAGGGGGGAGGGCCCTATGGACTGAAGATGTTCGAATGTATCCCTAATTCATAAAGGGAGGGATCAAAAGGCAACATGAGTAAATACAGACCTGTTAGCATAATGTCTGTTCCAGGGAAAATAATGGAATCACTGGTTAAAGAAGTAATGCAGGACCATCTGGATAGACATTCAGTTATACTGCAATCACAGCATGGATTTGTTAAGGGGTGGTCTTATCTTACCAATCTGATTGGTAACTGTGATGCAGTGACCACGGAACTGGATGCAAAATATAATTTTGACATCATATACTTGGATTTCAGGATACTATTACACATAAAAGACGGCTGTACAAACTGGAGTAATGTGGCATTAAGGGCAAGTTGCTGCAGGGATGGTTAAGTAGAAGAAGACAGAGAGTAGGCATCAATGGGCACTGCTTTTCATGGACTAACATTATTAGCGGAGTCCCCAGGGTTCAGTGCTGGGTCCAGTGTTGTTTTCAATATTTAGCAATGGTATTAATAAAAGTATATAAGGCTTAATGTCTAAGTTTGCAGATGATACAAAGATTGGCAGGATGGTTAATGACAGTCAGGTTGAGCTAATGCAACAAGATCTCGGAAAATTGGGTCAATGGGCTGAGTAATGGCAATTGAAGTTTAACATTGACAAATTAGCATTAGCAGTGCTTTTTTTGGGACAGTACGCAATGGTATGGCGTACCGGCACCTTTATTAACATTGACGTGTGACATTTGGATGCAGTGCACTCCGAAATTTGTAATATATCCGTAAATTGTTTTTCATGTTTACCTACTATTCAAATAAGCTTAAAATTATTTAACTAAATTTGCATTTTTCACTGTCTATTGTTAAGATATTTTCTATATAAAACTGTATAACCATTTTTATAATTCTTAATTACTCAGTCGGGCCTCTGTTTAACAAAGTACTTTTATAGCGAATTATTTTGAATTTCCCTTGGATGTTACATTTAAAATAGTTTCCGTTGAACGAAGAAAATTTTCATATAGTGAACGGATTAGGAGGGAATTAACTCGGTATGCACTGTTCACATTTCTGACCTTCAGGCAATTAGTGCTGCTGCGCGAATTAAGAGAGCTAAAGGGATTACCATTCTACAACTTAGTGGTATCTGGTAAAACCTGTCCGACCACCTGTCCCACATATGGAGAAGTTGCGCTGGTCAACAGTGAGCAGATCAAGGGGCATTCCCAGTGGGCTCTGGTCCACCTACTGCAGTAGTGTCCAAACTTTTCCCATACAGGGACCTTATTCAAAAGAAATTCAGTTAGATTTCTTTACTGTGTTACATTTTCCATATCTTGTTGCCTGTAAAAGTAAAATTGAAAATATTCGAAAATTTTATTAAGTGCAACACACAATTACATTTACTGAACAAAACATTTAATGAGAAAAATTTTTTGATAATTAACAAAATTTAAAATGCTGTTTTAGTTCACCTTCTGGGCAAGTTGGACACCGCTGTGAATCAACTGTAAATGCCCCATTAGAGAATTATAGGAGAGCCTGATTTTCTTTTACCCCGACAAATAATCTGTTGTTTTGCAGAGGTGCGTTATCGACATTTTTCCGTAAATTTTCCCTATCTCTGTTTACATGGTCATAGTACCTGAATATCCGAATGACACCGTCATTTCGGATGGTTTCAAAAAAAGAAAAAAAAAAAAAGTAAAGAAAAGAAAAAATTCAAATTTAAAAACTAGTCACAATACCGATGACAAGAGAAGGAAAAGGAGGACAGTGAAGGTATTAAACCTTCTAAACATGAATTGTTGGTATTTGGTGAAAATGAAGTTAGAAAATTGTCAATTAGGTTACAGTTAAATGAATGAGATACAATTTGTGGATTTTGGGATACCTAATTGAAAAGATGGTTTCGGAAGAATTGAAGCATTTGGTGGACGCTCTGAGTATGTTACCAATTTCATCAAGTGAATGTGAACGAGGATTTTCACAAATGAATCTGATTGCCAGCCCAACCAAAGCCTCGTTGATGACAAAACTGTTTCTTAAAATTGTAGGTCCACCACTGACCCATTTCAATTCAGCAAAATATGTTGATTCGTGGCTGCTTCGGAAACGTCATACAGCAAGAGACACACAAAAAGGGAAAAAAACAAAAAGCCAGCATGGGTGTCGGATGAGAACTTAATAAAAATTCGGAATATTCTAAAAAAACTTTGTTATGAAATTATTTTTACTAATGTTATTTAGTTTTACTTATTATTTTTGGGTCTGTAGTCTAACGAAGGACTCTTATAATGTCACTTGGTTGTCCGTCTGTCACAGCATTGTATCTCTGGAACTGCTCAACCTATTGACTTGAAATTTTGCATGAGTTTGTACATCATGTGAGCCATGAAGTCCCCCCACCGCATTTCTAAAAATTTGTTTGAGAAATGGGGGAGGGGAATATTTTCGACAATCTATAGCTTATTATACACCGTTGTAAAGAGCTCAACAAGTAGGTTTAAAATATAATTTTAAAATTAAAAATGGTGGCGCCAGACAGGAAAATGTAATTTTTGTTTCCCCCCCTCTATTTCTGTCGCTAAAAATTTAAAAATCACATTAGCTATGTGTTGTTCGATGCTTATCAAGGGAAACTATTCTGATTCAAATCTATCATTTACTTTTTGTGTTAAAATTAAAAAAACAATTTTTTATTGCACTTCGATAGCGTGCTTCTTTGTACTAAGTAACTCTCCTTTTGGTGACAAAAAGGCTGCTAAATAGTTAGTTAATAATTCTATAAAGGTCATTTATAAATTTTGCGACGAGAAGTATTTTTTAACAATTTTCAGAGCTGGAGTTGTCCCAACAATGAGGTACTCAGAGAGTCAGTATTGAGGCAGTGGTGGTGGGGAGGCACCTGCATGGAGTCTTGCACGGCCCTCACCTGCCAGTCGCCCCTTTCCCAAGACTTTAATTGCTTCTCCAGGAAGAAGTCAGAGTCGCTTCTCCCACCCTTGCAATTCACAACAACCGGAAAGACTCAAATAGACAACATCTTTGTTAGTTCCTCAGTTTTAGGCCAAGCCAGGCTACTAGAAACTTTTTTTCAGTTACCATAAAGCTTCTATTTGAGATACTATACTAACGAAAAGGAAGGGAATGAATCTGATTGGTCCCCTTGACATTGATGGTTCGACTGTTGAGGATCCTGCTCAGAAGCAAACAAACTGAATGAGTATTTTGCATCTACATTCACACATGAGGAATTATTAACGTTTGAAAATGGCAGAAGGTTATCAAATTGTAGCAGGATACTTAATGATTTTGTAATAACTGAAAGCAAAGTGGAGGAGAAATTGTCGAAGTTAAACATAAGAAAAGCACCTGGGGTGGATGGGATCTATCCAGTTATATTAAAGGAGGCGGCAAAGCAACTAAGCAAACCCTTAGCCATAATTATGAGAGCATCCTTGGACTCGGGAGTTTCCCACTGACTGGAGATGTGCAAATGTATCCCCAATTCACAAAGGGGGATCGAAGGGTGACACAAGTAATTACAGACCAGTTAGTTTAACTTCTGTTCCGGGTAAAATAATGGAGTCACTGGTTAAAGATGCATTGCAGGATCATCTAGACAAGACTGCAGCAATAATTCAGACACAGCATGGGTTTGTTAAGGGAAAGTGTTGTCTGAAAAATTTGATAAGGATATTATGATGTGGTAACAAAGGAACTGGATGCAAAAAATAATTTTGATATCATATATTTGTATTTCAGGAAAGCTTTTGACACTGTTGCGCATGGAAGACTATTGTACAAATTGGAGCAGAATGGTATTAAGGGTAAGTTGCTACAATGGATAAAAGGATGGTTAAGTGGGAGAAGACAGAGGGTGGTAATCAATGGGTGTTGCTCTTCGTGGACTAATGTTATTAGTGGTGTCCCACAGGGTTCGGTGTTAGGTCCACTGTTGTTTTGTATATTTATCAATGATATTGATGAAGGTATATCAGGCTTAATGTCGAAGTTTGCAGATGATACAAAGGTTGGCAGGGTTGTTAATGACAGTAATGGCAGTGTGCTATTGCAAAAGGATCTAGATAACTTGGGAAGATGGGCTAAGAAGTGGCAACTCAAGTTTAACCTTGACAAATGCAAAGTACTGCATATGGGTAGAAGTAACCCTAGAGAAACGTACCAAGTGTGTGGTACTACACTTAAGGTGGTAGAAAATGAAAAAGACCCGGGAGTAATTGTGCAGTCAGATATGAAGTTTTCTGAGCAATGCAGACAGGCCTGCCAGAAAAGGTCATGGGGTTTTGTCAATGATAAATAGGAATTTTTCTAGAAGGGAGAAGGTGATTGTCCCTCTGTATAAGGCAATGGTCAGGCCACGCCTTGAGTACTGCATACAGGTCTGGAGGCCTCATTTTAGGAAGGATGTAGATTTACTTGAGCCTGTACAGAGAAGGGCAACAAGATTGGTGAGGGGAATGAAGGGATCCTCTTACCAAGAGAGGCTTAAGTTTTGCAAATTGCAGTTGCTGGAGACTAGGCAGCTGTGCGGTAATCTGATTGAAGTGTATAAGGCCTTGAATGGGTTGAGCGCGCTGAATTCTAATGGGATCCTTCCACTTGTTCAGATTACGAACCTAAGGGGGCATAAATTCAAATTAAGAAAAGACAGATGTAGAATAGATGTGCGGAAATTTGCCTTTAGCCAGTGGGTGGTTAATTGCTGGAACAAACTTCCATCTGTCGTTGTGGAAGTTGATAGGTTGAATAAATTTAAGGAGGAACTGGACAGGCATTTGGAGGGAATGGTGTGATTTTTTTTTTTTTTTTTGGCTGATGCTGCATAAACTCATACACTTGCTTTCTTGCATCACATGCCACTACTGCTACGACCATTCGTGACTATGGACCCTTCATCCTGAGTGCATAGCACTCTACAGTTGACCGATTTATTTACTTAGTTTACTCACATTTTACTTTTTTTTTATATCCATGATATAAAAAAATATCACGGATATAAACTGTGTTAAATATCACGGATATAAAAAAAATAGACTGTGTTAATATACGAAATTTGTTGTTCTTATTCCAAAAATATTACTACTAAAGTAACAATATCAAGAAAAAAAAATTTCAGAGTACTTTTCATATCCTTTTACTTTTCAATTTTTCCTGATAGCAAAGAATAAGTACCGGCACCTTTTTTTTTTTTAACAAAAAAAGCGCTGAGCATTAGCATTAGTAAAGGCACATGATGCAAGAAAGCACGCTTATATAGCATCAGCCAAAAAAAAACAACAAAAAACAAAAAAAAAAAAAAAAAACCCCTTCTTATTTCACCCATCCATTCCCCCCAAATGTTTGTCTAGTTGCACATTCAATCTATTTTTTAAGCTATCAACTTCTACAATGACAGATAGAAGTTTGTTCCAGCAATCAACCACCTACTGGCTAAAGGCAAACTTCCACACATCTATCATACAACTGTCTTTCCTCAATTTGAAGTTATGCCCTCTCAGGCAATTATTCTGAGCAAGAGGAAGGAAGAATCCCATCAGCATAGAGCAGGCCCAAACCATTCAAGGTCTTATACATCTCAATCAGATCACCTTGCAGGTGCCTAGTTTCCAGCCAGCGTAATTTGCAAAACTTAGGCCTTTATTTGTAAGAGCAACCCTTTGTTCCATTCACTAATCTTGTTGCCCTTCTCTGTACTCATTTCAGCAGCTCTACATCATTCTTAAAATAAGGCCTCCAAACCTGTATACAGTACTCAAGGTGTGGCTTGACCATTGCCTTATACAAGGGATAATCACCTTCTTATATCTGCTAGAAAAATTCTTGTATATCATTGACAAGACGCCATGAGCAGACCGTCTGCACTGCTCAGAAAATTTCATATCTGACTGCACAATTACTCCCAGATCCTTTTCATTTTCTGTCACTAACGGTGTAGTACCACACAATGTTGATACGTTACTCTGAGGTTACTGCTTCCCATATGCAGTACTTTGCATTTGTCAATGTTAAATTTTAGTTGCCTCTCGGCCCACCTGCTCACTTTTCGAGATCCTGTTGCAGTAGCATACTGTCATTAACAACCCTGTCAATTTTTGTATCATCTGCAAAGTTGAACATTAAACCTGATATATCTTCATCAATATCATTGAGAAATATATAAAAGAACAGTGGGTCCAACACCGAACCCTGGGGGACACCACTAATAACATTAGTCCACGAAGAGCAGCATCCATTGATTAACACTGTCTTCTCCCGCTCAACCACCCTCTTATCCATTGTAGCAACTTGCCCCTTAATACCATACTGCTCCAATTTGTACAGTAGTTTTCCATGTGCAACAGTATCAAAAGCCTTCCTAAGATCCAGGTACAGTCAGTTCTTGTATAGCACGATAGTTGTGTTCCTAGAAACCCTCGTGCAATACAAAATCTTGCAATATAAACAACAGGCCCTATGGGAAAAATAGGGTTAGGTGCCGCCCATCCAAGATTGAACACACAAACCAAAACATTGCCAAACACAATAAATAATCGTAATAAAATACTTACGTATAAAATACGTAAGTATTTTATAAATAATAATATATAATAAAATATATAATAAATATATAATTTATAATATATAATAAAATACTTATGTATTTTATTACGACTATTATGTAATAAAATATTGCTAATGCTTTTGTTTCTCTTGTAAGCAAACTTGTTTTTTGTTCGATTTTCTATCCAAACAGATGACAGCTGTTCCATCTCTTCCAATTCTTTGTGTCTTAATCTGATGGATTTTAATTAACTTTGAGTTGTTGCTGCTATCAAAGTTGTTTTTTTTTTCTCTGCATTCTTTGTAATTCTCGGCGTTGCCTCATTTAGGTCTGTAGCATGTGCAATATCATATGGTCTTTTATTTCGCTCAAAGCATTTCACAATTTCATATTTTTTTCTCAATCGACAGAGGCGGACTGGCCATAAGCCTTACCGGGGAAACCCCGGTGGGCCGGAGGCGGATGTGATTTTGGCCATAAATGCTAGTATGATGCCACTATAAATTTTCCCGGGTAAGAATTTTTGACCCAGTCGGCCTCTGTTTATCGATATTGCTTCTTTTTTTTTCTCTCTGAATCTGCAGTGTCTTCACCAGGACACTTCCTTTTCACACCTTTTAAGTATTTAACTCATTTTTAGGGCATAAAGCACAATTACAAAATGAGGAGGCACACTTGATACACATAAACAAAGCTGCACGCGTGTAGCAACTGAATAAAGAACACCGTAAAGGTACACATACACTATTAACACTTCACATTTTACTAAAGCACATTTCTAGGGGTTACTACCAAAACAATAAAAACAATTTCCAGTTGCGTTTCTGCTAGTGGAATCTGTTATAAACTGGTTGTAAACTCGATCTAATTGCATTTGCGATTATACCGATAGCTGGAATTGTGTTGGTTTTTATGTTATTATGGTGAAATGTGTTTCCCCTTCACTGATATAAGAAACATAAATACATTTTCAGAATTTTCTCTTCATTCCTATCGTGTTGCGTTCGGTTGGGGTGATTCTGTGTTTGACTGTCATTTCTTGTAAACACAAAGGCGAATCATGCATAAGCTAATTCGGTTCGTGTTATATAAGATATCGTTCCCCTATTTATAAATAGTGTATGATCGAATTCATGTAGTGTAAACACGTGTTATACGAGGACTGACTGTATATGATATCAAAATTCTTTGCATCCAGTTCCTTTGTGACCACATCATAACATTCCCAGGGGCTCACATCTGGTGAGTATGGGCTTGGCACACCCAGGGTCCTGAGCTGGATATCATGATTCTTCTCTTTCTTGGTGATTCCTTTTCTCTCTCTCTCTCTCTCTCTCTCTCTCTCTCTCTCTCTCTCTCTCTCTCTCTCTCTCTCTCAGGGTAATAGGGATTTTTTTTTTTTTTTTTTTTTGGCCGGTGCAGCATAAGCCTCAGGCTTCCTTGCACCATATGGTTAATTATAATAATAATAATAATAATAAAAAAATAATATCTAATCAAATTAGTTAGACAAGACTTCCCCTTAACAAAACCATGCTGTGTCCGAGCTATAACTGAAGTCTTGTCTGGATGATCCTGTAGTGCTTCTTTAACCAGTGCCTCCATTAATTTCCCCAGAACAGAAGTTAAACTAACTGGTGTGTAATTACTTGTGTCGCCCTATTGATCCTCCTTTGTGAATTTGGGTCCCATTTGCATACCTCCAGTCCATGGGTATGTCCCCATATCTAAGGAATCTTTCATAATTATGGCTAAGGGTTTCCTTACTTCCTTTTCTGCCTCCTTTAATATAACTGGATAGATCCTATCCACCCCAGGTGCCTTTCTTATGTTTATCTTCAACAATTCCCCCTCCTTTGCTCTCAGTTATTACAAAATCATCTAGATCACTGCCAGAGTTTTATTAACCTCCGGCATTCCCCTCCATGAATAACTCCTAGTGTGAAACTCTATGAATAACTCCTCATATATGCAAAATACTGATTACTGATTTAGTTTGTTAGCTACCTGAGCAGGATCATCAACAGTTGAACCATCGATATCAAGTGGACCAATCTGATTCATCCCCTTCCTTCTAGAGTTTACATAAGTAAAGAACTCTTTGCTGTTTTTCTTTGCATCCTTTGCCAAACATTTCTCATAATCTGCCTTTGCCTGCCTAACCTCCCTTGTGACTTGGTTACAGACCAGCTTATATCTATCATAGTCTTCTGTGTCACCTGTTAATTTATATGTATCCCATGCATTTTTTTTTTCTCTGTCACATGTCTGATTAGTTCATCTGACATCCATTTAGGCCTAAACCTTGAACAATATTTCTTAGTTGGTGGACAAATGTAAGGTACCGAATGTGGGTAGCAGTAGCCTCAGAGATGTACCAACTGTGGGTGTTACACTCGGGGTAGTGGAGAATGAAAGAGATATGGGAGTAATTGTGCAGTCAGACATGAAATTCTCTGAGGAGTATAGCATACTGCCAGGACAGCTCATTGGGTTTTGTCAATGATATAGAGAAACTGTGCTAGCAGCGATATGCAGGTGATTATTCCTTTTCTTATAAGGCTATGGTTAGGCCACATCTTGAGTACTGTATATAGGTCTGGAAGCCTCACTTTAGTAAGTATGTAGATCTGCTTAAACGGGTGCAGAGATGTGCAACCATACTGGTGAAGGGAACAGAAGAGTGCTTTTTTTTTTTTTTTTTTTTTTTTTAATACCTAGAAAGGCTTCAGTTCTGCAAATTGCAATGTCTTCAGACCAGGCACTTGCAGGGAGATCTGATTGAAGTTTTTAAAGCCTTGAATGGATTGAGTAAGCTGTATGTTAAAGGCATTCTTCCACTTTCTGAGACTAGACACATGAGCGGGCATAAATTCAAGTTGAGGAAGGATGGTTGCAAGATAGATCTGTGTAAGTTTGACTTCAGCCAGCACGTGGTTGATTGTTGTAACAGGCTTCCATCTGTTATTATGGAACTGGATGGATTGAATAAATTCAAGAGTGAATTAGACAAATTGTTGGAGGGGTATGGATGAGTGAGCTCAGTTTTTTTTTTTTTTGGCTGATTCTATATAAGCTTGCTTTTTTGCATCATTTGCCATTACTACTTATTAGCCCGATTTGTTGTTTCAGCATTGGGATGGGGATTATAGTTGAAATGCTGCTCACATGGTTGCACCTGTAATGCTCAGAAATGACAAAAATATCAAAATCAGTATGATGAATAGCCTTCTTGTGCTGATTAATATGATCAGCCCAATCTACATTTGGTTTGATTGATATAACACATCCCACCATCTGGGCAAGTAATCCTTTGGAAGTTTAAAATAGTAGTATTAGTATAGGCAACATGATGCAAGGAATCAAAGTTTATATTGCACCAGGACAAAGAGGCTCTTCATTTACTGTCATAGGCTTCAGTAAGTTGACAAAAAGGCTCTTCACCTCAAAAGCTACTTGACCAATTTTCTTGTTTTTATGCTTTTAATCTAACTTTGTATTTAATTTATTTTTGTTTCAATAAACCTTTTTATTTTTAAATTTTTGTCAGTTGAGGCAATATTATTTTAGTATGTTTAAACCTGACACTTGAGGCCTTTTCTCTAATGTTGCACATGTAGTCCTGCTATTTCTTTTTTACAGTTCTTATGGTTATCAGTGTCATTACTTTTTGAAAGAAAAGTAAATTCCTTAATCGCTGTCAGAAAGTGAAATGTAAATTTGAAAATCTTGTGTGCTTCAACAGTTAGAGATCAATCAGACTCTTTCATGATATGAAGCCAGAGAATGTAATGGCTGGAGGCATTGCTGCAAAGCTTAAAGCCAGTGTGCTGGAATAGCTGAATGCAAAAGATGCCTCTAATTGTAAATTCTTGTTTTTCAGCATATGCATATAATTATTAAAGGATACGTTTACTTATTCTGCATTTTTCCTGTTTGCATGGTAATTAAGAGAGATTTCTAGAATTTTCAGTTGGAGTGATCAAAAATATGCTTTTGATGAATGGTATTGGAAGTTTCAGTTGTGTAGACTGACTGAGCAGATGAAGAGCACAACATTGCTGAATTTGTTTGGGGTCTTGAAGAACCGGTGCACCCAGTTCAGGGATAAATTTATTTAGACTATCCACTTCCACAACATTAGGTGAAAGTTTATTCTAACATTTGCTTACTCTCTGGCTGGGCACTTGTATGTGATGAGGGGATCTCCCATTGATGATGCTGGTCCTTCAGATTAGCATTACTGGGATCTGACATCCATAGCCTAGCTTCCAGGTTAACACCACAGGAATATGTTGTAATTGCAGTATGCTGTAACCTGTGGAAAGGGGGATCCTGTTGGTTGAGGAGCCCAGCTTCAACACACCACTTTAGCTCTTGCTTTGACAATATTGGTGGTCCTATGATACCTCCCTCAGGATCAGTCTGCTAGTTTGTTCACCTGCAAAGGTCAACCATGTTCCAACCCTTGTGGCCCTAGGGACAAGATTCAGGCTGGTGGCAGTGTGGTTATGGTGCTTGGATAGCCTGATATCAAAATTCTGCGACATTTATTGCTGTTGGGTAGAGGGCATCCCTTTGGGTTCCGTGGTGGGAAACTCTGGGCACTAAAAAAAAAAAAAAAAAAAAAAAGTCCCACAGAGTTTGGTGTTGGGCCCATTGTTTTTTCTATATATGGAGTTGGGGAAGCCCCCCCCCACCCCCCCCCCCCCCGAGCTGCATTACACACAACATTATGTTCCTTTCTATATTGATGAAGGTATATCAGGCTTAATGTCCAAGTTTACAGATGATACGAAAGTTGACAGGGTTGTTAATGACAGTAATGACAGTCTTCTACTGCAACAGGATCTAGAAAATGAAAGTCTTCTACTGCAACAGGACCTCAACCATACATGAAATATGTTGCATTCTTGTTGAAATAAGCCTGATGGCTTTTGCTGCATTTGCAGAGAAGTGGTATTAAAATCACAGCGGAAGTCATTGTTACAACTTGTGAGAAAAGCCTATAACTCTATTTTGGATGCAAGGTCAGAGATCAAGAAAAAGTATGAGCTCCAAAGATTTTCTGTTGCTTGTGTTCAAGGAAATTAACAGGCTGGCTTAAAGGTAGTCATAAATCGATGCATTTTGCTGTTCTGGTGATAAGGCAGGAATCTCGAGACCACATAAACAATTACTTTTATTTTTGAATGACCAATATTTCTAGTTTTTCTGGGAAATCTAAGCATAAAGTAGAGTCCCACCTTCTGCTCTAAGCCCAGTTCTTCATGATGATACAATGCCAGTGCCAAAGCATCCAGAAACTTATACACTTGACTCTGATTCAAGATTGGAAAAGGAGTCTCCAGAAGATGCAGATCTCATTACAGATCCAGTCTTTTCAACTCTTGATAATACTGCAAAGCCACATCTAATCACTCAGGTAGAATTGAATGATTTAGTCAGAAATCTGGACCTCTCCAAAACCAAGACTCAATTACTAGAATCACGACTTCAGAGTGGAATCTTCTTGAAAAGGGTGTCATGGTGTCTTTTTATAGGAAGACACAATCAAATATAACCTATTAGTCCATGGATGGTGCTTTGGTTTATTGTAAGTGTCCAAGAATTAATGACAGTTGCATATGGAGCACGTCCATGTCCCAGAGCAGTGGAGGCTTTTCACTGATTCGTCGAAGGTCGCTTTGAAAGCAGTTTTACTCCATAATGGAAATAAGTATCCATCTGTACCATTGGCCCATGCAGTTCACATGAAGGAAGCATACGAGAATCTACAGGTTCTTTTGCAAAAAATATTCTCTCAACAATACAAATGAAATATCTGTGCTGACCCAAAAGTGGTAGCTTTGATGATTGGGTTGCAAGGTGGATACCCTAAATACTGCTGCTTTTTATGCAAAAAAAAAAAATGGCCAAACCATTCAGAAATTACACCAGGCCAGAAAAATGTATCACATCCTCCTTTGGTGGATAAATTAAAAATCTATTTACCTCTATTGCACCTTAAGCTATGTTTGATAAAAATATTTGTGAAAGCAAATGGAAAAAGAGGAGAAGGATTTTCCTGTTTGAGGCAAAAGTTAAAAAGAGGGAATTTTCGCAGGTCCTCAAATCAAACTGCTACTCCAAGATGAGGAATTCGCTAAAAAAAATTAAATGCTACAGAAATAAGAGCCTGGAAGGCATTTGAAAACATCTGTCAGAACTTTTTGCCGACCGGGCTAGCCGAGTGGGTAAAGTACCTGCCCGGCAACCCAAAGGTCGCGGGTTCGATTCCCGCCTCGGGCTTGGATCAAAGTACTGCAAAAACCTTGGGAGGTGCAATATGGCCACAGAAGCCGATGCGCCAACAACTACCAAATCAAAATCAGAACTTTTTAGGCAATGAAAAATCACAAATTTACAGTAAAATTGTGGATTAGCTAATTTTAGCATACAGAGAATTTGGATGCAACATGTTGTTAAAGCTTCGTTTCCTACATTCCCATTTAGAGTTTTTACCTGAACACTTGGGAGCAGTCTCTGATGAACACGATGAAAGGTTTCACCAAGATATTTCTCAAATATAAAAAAGATACCTGGAAAAATGGCTTCCAAACATGTTGGCAGACTACTGTTGGAATCTCATACTGGAGACACCAATGGACAATTATAAAAGGCAAAAAATGACAAAATAAGTGTGTTGTTACCATTAAACATTTTTTTAAAACAGAATAAGGTTAATAGACAAAATTTTAATATTTAGTACTGTATGTAACATTTTCTTAAAATATATGAAATATTTTTTACTAGAAACTCAGTTTTTGAGTTTAATCCCTTCTCCCTTAAAATTGATTGGTGTCACAGCAATACAGTTGCCATATTTGAATTCAGCAACATCTAATCCACAAGAATCACCATTAATTTGTTCCTAAGAGTAAGAACAGGGGTATACTTGCATGTACACCTATGCGAGGAGTATAGTAAATAAATTTAATGAATTTGAAGTGCTGGGCAAGACATCAAAGGTGGATATTGTTGAGATATCAGAGACGTGGTGTCCCACAGATATAAGCATCTGTGTGACACCACGTCTCTGGCCGACCGGTCTAGCCAGGTGGGTAAAGTGCCTGCCTGGCAACCCAAAGGTCGCGGGTTCGAATCCCGCCTTGGGCTTGGATCAAAGTACTGCAAAAACCTTGGGAGGTGCACTATGGCCACAGAAGCCGATGCGCCAACAACTACTAAAAAAAAAAAAAAAAAAAAAACCACGTCTCTGATATCTCAACAGTTAATTTGAGGAGTACAATATGTACAGAAAGGATAGAGAAGATAGGAAGGGAAGAGGAGGGGTTATAAGGAAGTGCATCCAGGTGATGTAAGTAGATAGTACAATGTTGAGTCAGTTTGAAGTGACATAAGCACTGGGAAAGCAAAAATGAGAGTGTGGGAGTATGTTATGGGCCTAATGACTCTGATGGGTATGTTGAACGCGTGTACTGAGAAATAGAATGGGTCAGTAAATCAGATTGTCTTATAATGTGGGATTTTAACTTCCCAGATATAGACTGCAATTTGTGGTTTGGTCACTTGCATACTAGCAAGACTTTTGTGGATTTAATGGATTATTGTTTTCTACAGCAGCATGTTTGAGAGGCAACCAGAGGGAGCAATACCCTTGATCTGATTATCAGCAGTGATTATTTATGCATTAAGAACTTGCAGATAAAGGAATCGCTATATGGCAGTGATCACAATGTAATGATGTGGGATTTACTTAAAGATGTAACTATCATCAGAGGGTAAAGGGAAGGGTTTTTGCTTTTGTAAAGGTGACTACAGTGGTCTCAGACAGTTTTTAAATTCTATACAGTGAGACTAACTCCTTAATTTGTTGATGATGTTACCAACAGCAGATTCTAAATGGGAAGCATTCAAGGAACTAATCTTGGAATCTATTAGGCTTTTCTTACCAACTAAGAAATACTGTTCAAGGTTTAGGCCCAAATGGACGTCAGATGAACTAATGAGACCCGTGGCAGAGAAGAAAAATGCATGGGATGCATATAAAGTATTAGGCGACATAGAAGCTTATGGTAGATATAAACTAGTCTCGAATCAAGTCACAAAGGAGGTTAAGCAAGCGAAGGCAGATTGCGAGAAATCTTTGGCAAAGGATGCAAAGAAAAGCAGAAAAACTTCTTTAGTTATATAAACTCGAAGGAATGGAATGAATCGTATTGGTCCACTTGATATCGATAATTTGACTGATGATGATCCAGCTCAGATAGCTGACAAACTGAATGAATATTTTTCATCTCTATTCACACATGAGAAATTCTGTAGGGAATTGGAGGACAGAAGCTTAAACAACTCTGTCATGGTGCTAAATGATTTTGTAATAATTGAGAGCAATGTGGAGGAGAAATTGTTGAAGTTAACCGTAAGAAAGGCACCTGGGGTTGATGGGATCTATCTGTTAGATAGATGCAGTAAAGGAAGTAAGCAAACCTTTAGTTTAGCCACAATTATAAGAGTATCCTTGGACTCAGGGTAGTATCCCTTGGACTGCAGATGTGTAAATGTATTCCCAATTCACAAATGGGATCAAAAGGTGACACGAGTATTTATTTATTTTTTTCTTTGTTAGTTGTTGGCGCATCGGCTTCTGTGGCCACAATGCACCTCCTAATGTTTTTTTTTTGCAGTACTCTGATCCAAGCCCGAGGCGGGATTCGAGCCCATGACCTTTGGGTTGCCAGGCAGGCACTTTACCCGCCCGGCTAGCCCTGTCGGCGAGTAATTATAGACCTGTTAGTTTAACATCTGTCACAGGGAAAATAATGCAGTCAAGAGGCAAGCAAAAAATAATTATGGAAACGATTTGCCTATATACTTAACAGGTATGCTAAAATGTAAGCCATCTGGAATAAAATCAGGTATGCTAAAATGTAAGCCATCTGGAATAAAATCAGTAAAGTGTATAATAAATATTCTTCACCATATCTGTCCATACTGAGTGTGAATTGATATGGTTTCACTTTTTAAAGTCATAACTGATACTCTAGGAGAATCCCTTGCTCAAATCAATGCCATAGTTTGTATACACACCAGGCTTCCAGAAATTAAAGTCCTCTGCTGAAAAGCAGGTCCTAAATTTTTGTAATGCTTCCCATCAACCTTAAAATTGTTTATTTACCATGACCAAACTATGTCTTGTTTAGACAAGTGCCGCAGCTTCTGATGGGGTGAACTGTGTTATGTTGCAACATCTTGGTGATCAGGCACTTCATTTGTTTCACTTGATTCACTTTCATAATTACAAGAACCGCAAAAACACAAATGATATGTGTCAAAATATAATGAATGTTCTCAAAACACCTACGGATCAGCCTTTCCATGTTCGTTGTCAGTGGTTGAGATGTTACAAAACCATAGGAGATTGCAAATACCTTGGGCAAGTTGTTCAGCACCAAAGCACATGCCGAAAAACATTTGATCAGTTTCGAATCAGCATCTAGTGTTGCATGCAGTCTCTCCTTCACAATGTCAGAATTGCACCATTCCAGGAAACTGAGTACAACAGGCCAGATGGAATGCATTAATCATGATAGCACAACTTACTGAACCAATCCTTAAGACATTCTTATTTCTCTATAACAGAATATTCAAATAAAATTCAGGAAAAGATCCTACAAATCTGCAACATTACCTATTGCACTCACCATCTGTATGATCAAGGTCATGGGAAAAAATTAACAGTACCCAGCTAACCTGGTTTCTAGTTCAGAATGACTTCGTGAACCCAGTGTAGTGCTTCTATCATGAAGCCACATTCACTTTCCGCTTATTGATTTGGTTAAAAATAAACATCCGTGATGCCTTTATATGAAAAGAACACCTTGCCACAGTCCTCTTTGACGTGGCTTGGAGATATGGTTTAATGCAAAACTTACACAATCTGGGATTATGCAGATTTCTGCCATAGTTTATCAGAAATTTCCTACATCACCACTCATTTCAAGTTGGAGTTCATAACCACTTATCTTCTAATTATATCCATGAAGAAGGAGTCCCACAAGGTTCAGTGCTAAGTGCCACTCTATTTAATGAATAGTTAAGTAGAGTGGAATTTGGGGAATACAATGTATATAGAAAGGATAGACAGGACAGGAGGGGAGGAGGGGTTATGCTATTAATTAAGAAACACATAAAGTCAAAGTAAGTGAAGCCAGTTGACATCGATGGACAGGGCAGTGTCGAGTCAGTTTGGTGTGACATAAGCATAGGGAAATCAAAATTGAGAGTAGGAATGTGCTATAGGCCTAATGACTCTGATGAGTATAATAATATATTGTACAGGGAAATAGAGTGGGCCAGTAAATCAGAGAGTCTTATAATGGGGGATTTTAATTTCCCAGATATTGACTGGAATTTGTGGGTTGGTCACTCGCACACTAGCAAGGCTTTTGTGGATTTATTGGATGATTGTTTTCTACATCAGCATGTTCGTGAGGCAACAAGAGGGAGCAATACTCTTGATCTGATTATCAGTAGTGATTCTTCATGCATTAAGAACCTGCAGATAAATGAACCACTAGGTGGCAGTGATCACAGTGTGTTGAAGTGGGAATTACTCAAGGAGGTAACTACCATCAGAGGTAAAGGGAAGGGTTTTTGTTTTCGTAAAGGCGACTATGATGGTCTGAGACGGTATTTAAATTCTATACAGTGGGACCAACTGATGATGTTACCAACAGCAAACTCAAAATGGGAAGCATTCAAGGAACTAATCTTGGTGGCTACCAGGCTTTACATACCAACTAAGAAATATTGTTCAAGGTTTAGGCCTAAATGGTTGTCAGATGGACTAATGAGACATGTGGCAGAGAAGAAAAATGCATGGGATACATACAAATTAATGGGTGACATGGAAGCCTATGATAGATATAAGTTGGTCTGTAACCAAGTCACAAAGGAGATTAGGCAGGCAAAGGCAGACTACGAAAAATCCTTGGCAAAGGATGCAAAGAAAAACAGAAAGGAGTTCTTTACATACTTGAACTCGAGAAGGAAAGGGATGAATCAGATTGGTCCACTGGATATTGATGGTTCAACAGTTGAGGATCCTGCTCAGGTGGCTAACAATCTAAACGAGTATTTTGCATCTACATTCACGCATGAGGAGTTATTCAGGAAGGAGAATGATGTAGGTAAAGTAAACATTGGCAGTGATCTGGATGATTTTGTAATAACTGAGAGGAAAGTGGAGGAGAGATTGTTGAGGATAAACATAAAAAAGGCACCTGGGGTGGATGGGATCTATCCAGTTATATTAAAGGAGGCAGCAAAGGAAGTATGCAAACCCCTAGCCATAATTATGAGAGCTTCTTTGGACTCAGGGGAGGTACCCATAGACTGGAGATGTGCAAATGTAACCCCAATTCACAAAGGAGGATCAAAGGCTGACACAAGTAATTATAGACCTGTTAGTTTAACTTCTGTTCCAGGTAAATTAATGGAGGCACTGGTTAAAGAAGCACTGCAGGATCATCTAGACAAGAATTCAGTTATAGCTCAGACGCAGCATGGTTTTGTTAAGGGCAGGTCTTGCCTGACCAATTTGATTGGATACTATGATGTAGTCACAAAAGAACTGGATGCAGGGAATAACTTTGATATTATATATTTGGATCTTAGAAAGGCTTTTGATACTGTTGCACATGGAAGACTGCTGCACAAATTGGAGCAGTGTGGCATTGGAGGCAAATTGCTACTATGGATAAGGAGATGGTTGAGTGGCAGAAGACAGAGAGTGGTAATCAATGGACACTGCTCAACGTGGACTAATGTTATTAGTGGAGTTCCTCAAGGTTCAGTGTTGGGTCCATTGTTGTTTTCGGTGTTTATGAATGATATTGATGATGGGATATCAAGTTTAATGTCTAAGTTTGCAGATGATACAAAGGTTGGCAGGGTCGTTCAGGACACTACTGACGCTATGCTGCTGCAACAGGATCTGGAAAGGTTGAACAGATGGGCTGAGAGGTGGCAAATGAAGTTTAACATTGACAAATGTAAAGTACTACATATGGGTAACAGTAACCCCAGAGCAATGTATCAACTCTGCGGTACTACACTGACAGTGGTGGAGAATGAAAAGGACCTGGGGTAATTGTGCAGGCAGATATGAAGTTCTCTGAGCAGTGCAGACGAGCTGCAAGAGTAGCTCATGGTGTCTTGTCAATGATATACAGGAATTTTTCTAGCAGGGATAAGGAGGTGATTATTCCCTTGTAGAAGGCATTGGTTAGGCCACATCTGGAGTACTGTATACAGGTCTGGAGGCCTCATTTCAAGAAGGATGTAGAGCTGCTGGAACGGGTACAGAGAAGGGCAAAAAGATTAGTAAATGGAACAAAGGGTTGCTCTTACGAAGAAAGGCTTAAGTTTTGCAAATTACAGAGTCTGGAGACTAGGCACCGGCGAGGTGATCTGATAGAGGTGTATAAGGCTTTGAATGGTTTGAGCATGCTCAATGCCAATGGGATTCTTCATCTTTCTCAGAATAATCACCTCAGAGGGCATAAATTCAAATTGAGGAAGGACGGATGTCGGATAGATGTGCGGAAATTTGCCTTTGGCCAGCGGGTGGTTGGTTGGTGGAACCGACTTCCATCACTTGTTGTTGAAGTTGATAGCCTAAACAAATTTAAAGCTCAACTGGACAGGTATTTCGAACGAACGGAGGGGTGAAATGGGAGAGGGTTTTTTTTTTTTTTTTTTTTTTTTGGCTGATGCTGAATAAGCTTGCTTTCTTGCATCAAATGCCTCTACTAATGCTAATGCGCAAATGGTAGAAAGACAGTTACAAGGTGCTGTCAACAAAATAGTTAAATGATCCCAAAACAATGGTTTTTATCTCTCATTCCCAAAAAACTGTTGGGATACACTTCTGTAGGACATGTAACCTGCATCCAAACCTGGAATTTTAGCTAGAAGATCAAATCATCCCGGTGGCTCTTAGTGTCTGCTTTCTAGGTATGTAATTTGACCAAATCTTCCCTGAATATATAATCTTCCCTTAAGAGGCTAACATTTTAAGAGTGCTATCTGGAACAACGTGGGGAGCCAACCATTACACACTACTGCACTTGTATTGTGCAGTAATATGGTCATGTCTAGAGTATGGTTCTGCAGTCCATAGCTCTGCTGGACTAAGCACTTTACATTGGCTTTACATCACTGTGCTCTCTCTCTCTCTCTCTCTCTCTCTTGCATACTGTACATCATGAGTTCAGGGCCTATACACTGAAGCAAATGAAACCTCCTTGCATCTATACAAATAAATGTTTTTGTTAAACTATGCAACAAAATTCAAAAGACAACCAACCCACCCAACTTGAAATGGACTTTTCTCTTCTAAATGGAAAAACCTTTACAGAGCTTACCCATCAACTGGGATATGCCTTTGTTCATTGCTCACTGACTAGCAACCTAACTTTGGTAAGATACAAACCACTGCCTCTTGTACAATCCCACCTTGAGTGTATTATATACTGCTGTGTGACTTTTCATTCACAGTATGGGAAAAACACACCCTATCCCAACAGAACCTACTGCAAATTCTACTGCAACAGAACCTACTGCAAATTCTACTGCAACAGAACCTACTGCAAATTCTCAACATTATCATAGCCAAAAAGCCATAGTGAATGTAGCAGCAGCTATACTGCAGCGCTCTATGTTATCCACATGGCCTTAAATTTCATTCTCACAACTATCATACTGCTCAATGTTACTTGTACGGACTCTGTACAGCACTATCCAAGTTATACAGAAGCATACGAAGATTGATAATGCTATACTCAGACAGATATGGAGTAATCTGACTAAATTAAATCAAAACAAACAGTAAATTCTCTTTTGTTGGTTCCATGGTCATTTCGGAATTGTTGGAAATGAATGTGCCAATTAAGCTGAAAAAACTGTTACAGATCCTATAGACTCACCTTTTAGTGCACTGGCCTCAGACTATGGCAACACATCTGGTAAAGTCAAGTCAATAACAAGATACTCCATATAAAGAAAGATCTCATGCTATAGAAATCCAGTATTGGTATTGTTATTTCTGGTGCAAGAGCTACTAGGGCCATATTGCACCCATGGAAATCTAGAATGCTTGAGAACAGAAGTGAAGATATCAACTAGCCTGACTATGGATAGGCCACGTTCACACGGATAGGCCACGTACACAATGTTACTTGTACATTGTGTACACACACCTGACACATCTTTGTATATGGGGTAATCAATAAGTACATGCTGGAGAATAAGCTGGGTGTTGCAGTTTGTGCATTGTGGTGGATCAGTAGCTGCAAGTAGATAAAGATGAACACCTCTCTAAGTATTGCTTATCTTCTAGCAGATACACCACACATGGCCAAAATTTTTACTTTCCTCAAATGGATACAACTCTAGAAAGCTGTCTAAACTTCAACAACAATCATATCAATAAAAAAAAAAACAATTTAACTTTACCATAGTTAGGTGAATTATGTCCTTGTTGCTGCCCAATATTTGTAACAGATTATCCCTGAATGCAGCATATACACTACAGAGTTGCATTCTATAGAATTAGTGTTGGGTCATACAGAAACCCATCATCACCAAAAATATATTATATACTGATTCTCTAAGTTCATTGCAGGCCCTGTCACTGATGGGATATAATCATCATTGAATCCTGTTGCAGGTCCAGCAAAGGCTGTATTATCTACAAATATCAAAATAGGAATCCAATTTATATGTTTATTTTTTCTGCAACCCCAGTCACATTGGGATCAAGGGAAATGATTTGGCAGACATTGCAGCCAAATCTGCTGTGGCCTTATGTAACCCTTCTTTGTAATCCCCTCTATGGAGTTTATCAATGAGTTATACAAAAGAAAATGGTGTCAGGAGTGGGAGTGCAGTAGCACATACTCTTTGAGTAGACCAGGGTTCAAGCCCCTGACTGCTAAATATGGCCTATCTGTCAACCTGTACTGGACCAGCATGGCAGATTATGGTCCATTTCCCTCAACATGAATCATTGAGGAGGCTTCCATCCTGCAGTGAATTGATAATCGTTGCAGTTTACCCCCTTTTTTTTTTACCTTATAGAAAAGAAACTGTTATCCCAATGACAATATTCACGGCTTAGACAGACTTCAAACAAATTATACAAGATTGAGCTTGTAATCTAGTCTGCACAGGAATCATTAAGAGGAAGTTGTTCTAGTTTGACTCTATAGGACACAGGCATCGTACATGTTCTTTTCTCTTGAGGACTGATGATCCTTCTATGTTGAAGCAGTGTGATATTTTTTAACTATCAAGCATATTTCAGTATTTTTTTTTTTTTTTTTTTTTATGAGAACCCCAAACACGAGAGGTATTATAACCTATAGTACTTAGTACCGTGCTTGGGTTGGAGGTTCAGAAGACGAAAGAAGATATTTGTTGATATTGGACTTGAGCTTCTGTAGATTGTAATTTTCAGGAAATACGTATGAAGGAAGGTTGTTCCAGAAAACGGCAGTTGAATAAATAAATGAGGAAGATGAAAAGTTGGTTCTGTGGGTTTGAAGTTGGACAGTAAATGGATGTTGGCTGGTGGCGGCACGTGTTCGGACTGTTTTGAAAGAGAGAGCGGGAATTATAGAAGCCAATTCAGAAGAACAGTGCCCATGGAAGTATCTGTAGAAGAGGCATGCAGCAGAAACAGTGCGTCTACGAGACAGTGAGTGGAGAGACTCTGTTAGAGATGAATCATTAATTAACCTAACTGCCCTCTTCTGAATGGAATCAAGAAGCCTGAGAGAGGTTTTGGGGGCACCACCCCAGATGTGGGAACAATATTCCATGGCAGGGCGGATTTTGCGATTTATACAGAGTGAGCAGCTGTTTGGGAGAAAAGTAACGCCGAGAGCGAAAGAGAAAACCAAGTTTTTTAGATGCAGAGGAAGCAATATTTGTAATGTGCTTGTGCCAAGAGAGATTAGAAGTCAGGGTAATCCCCAAAAGAGATATATCATTTTGCCTAGAAATCGGAGTGTCACTAAAGATAAGCATAGGAGCAGAAGAATCCTTTTTGCGAGATATAAGACAAGATTGAGTTTTAGAAGGGTTGAAATCAACTAAGTTGTCTTTGCCCCACTGGAGAATTACCTGAAGATCGGCTTCGAGAACTTGAAGCTGATTGAGCTGGATAAGGTTTCTCAAAATGGAAAGTTGAATGCAATGTGCTATCATCGGCAAAACTATGGATAGGATTTCCAGTCAATGGAAGAAGGTCATTGATATACAAGAGGAAAAGAGTGGGGGAAAGAACTGAACCTTGGGGGACACCGGCATTAGTGGAGAAGTTAGAAGACAGAGAGCCATCTACCATCACCCTCAGTGAGCGATCAGAGAGAAAACTGGATAACCAATTACTAAAAACAGTTGGCAAACCATAAGATGGAAGCTTGTTTAGAAGACCTTTATGCCAAACACGATCAAAAGCCTTTGAGATGTCAAGAGCAACTACTTGTGTTTCACCGAACCTTTCCATTGAATTAGTCCATAAATAGGTAACATAAGCCAGATTATCACCAGTGGATTGACACTGACGGAATCCATACTGGCGATCATTGATCAGACGGAAGGTTTCTAGGTAGTTTAAGAGTTGGCGGTTAATTGATTTCTCCATTACTTTAGAAAGAGTAGAAGTAATTGCAATGGGACGATAATTGGATGGGAGGGATTTGTCACCCTTTTTAGGAACTGGCTGGATATGAGCAAATTTCCAAGCAGAAGGAAAAACACCTTTGGAATAAGAAAGTGAAAAAAGGCGGCAAAGAATAGGAGTAAGTTCAGGAGCACAGGTTTTGAGAACAAGTGGAGAAATACCATCAGGACCTGGAGCTTTCTTAGCATCAAGATTCATCAAAATCCTTCTGATATCCTTTTGACGGAAGACCACAGGAGGCATTGAATGGAGCGTGCTAGGAATGGTGAGAGGTGTTTTACCAAGATCATTAATACATGAGCTCAAAGAAAAATGGGATGCTAGCAGGTCGGCTTTATCCTTGGCTGAAGTGACAACAGAACCATCTGGTTTGGACAGAGGTGGGAGCAGAGATGGGCAAAAGTTGCGGCCAATAGCTTTGGCAAGAGACCAGAATGCTCGGCTACCATTAGGGCAAGAAGCAAATTTTCTACTCTTAGCCTGTTCAAACTCTAGTTTGGACTGATTAATAACTGCTTTACAATTGTTGCCAGCTTTGGTGTAGGCAGAAAATGAAACTGAAGAATTAGAAACAAGCCAATTACGATATGCAACGTTCTTCTCTTGGACAGCCTTAGCACATTTATTGGAAAACCAAGGTTTAGATAAAGGACGAGATTTTAAAGTGGAGTGTGGGATAAAGGATTCCATTCGTGCAAGAATAATTTCACTGACACGATCTGAGCAAACGTTGACATCAGAAGTTTTCAAACAGTAATCAGACCAAGGAAAAGAAGAAAAGAAGTCTCGCAGGTCATCCCATTTTGCATTCTTGTAATGCCAAACAATATGAGGTTGTAAATAGCCATGAGATAAAGGTTCCATTGGAGAAGAGGCAATCACCAAGTTGTGATCTGAAGTGCTCAAAGGACCTCTCACTTCAACCTTGTATTTAGAAGGGTTGTTTGTGAGAAAAAGATCAAGCGTATTGGCTGTATGATTAGGGTTGTCCGGTATTCTTGTAGGTAAATGAACAATCTGTGCAAGGTCATTAGTAATTGCAAAAGCCTCAGCATCTCGACCTGCTGGGTCGGTGTGACTAGAAAACGGAAGCCAGCTGGAGTTGTGAACGTTAAAATCACCAAGGAAAATTACCTCACTGTTAGGAAAGTTGGACTGGAGAAAGTCAAGTTGCAAAGAGAGGAAGTCAAAGAGCTCCAAGTGATTAGTGGAGTTGGGAGAATGGTAGAGACAACAGATGAATTTTACACAATGAGGTAGAGAGATTTTAAGCCAGAGAAGATCAAAGAGAGGAGATTCCAAATTGCCAAGTCACTGACAGGGAATATCAGAATTGACATATGCACAAGTACCACCTTTGAGGCGAAAGGAATCATACAGCAAATAATTTGGACATCTGAGATGAGCAGTAGTTGAATCAACTGATAACTGAGATTCAGTCAAAAAAAGTACATGGGGTTTGGAAGACTGCAAGTGGAAATGGACATCGTTGAGATTAGAATTGAGACCACGTATATTTGTGAAATGAATTAGGAAGTCCTTGGGAGGTTTAGATCTTTTCGCAGATAAGCTTGCTCTATTATTTTGACAATTCATGGTTTATTCAATAGTAAGAAAAAGTGGGTGGGACATGTTGTATGAAGTAATGAAATTTTTGGATATGGCGTACGTGTGGTAAGAATATACCCAGATCCTTGACATAACGTGGCCTCGACAATGCTCTCCACATACACACTACTCGGACTCCCTCCAGTCACTATCTGGCAGAGTAGAGGTAGCAAGATTATACACTAGCTGATCCTGAAGCTTCCTAGAGAGTTACCAATAGGTTCAGTCCAGTGTACTAACTAGCGGCCGGCCTGCGAACACCGTTTTAGAGCTGTACCCTCGAAATGTAAGGAATATTGGATCTCGCCATGACATTCATCATAACCTCAAAAATCATCAATCATACTGCATGATGGAAGAGATAGGGAAGGGTTGGCCGGAACTTAGCTCTAGAGACTAAACATGGGTTCCACCACTTCAAGCCTCCAATAAGCAAAGTGGTGGTATTTCACCGGTTGATGAGAGTCATCTACCACCTAGTACTGCCTGGTAACATAGAGGGGCGGCGTTCCTCCATGTGGTGTGGGCGCCACACCTCGACCCCTGCTTATGTTGGTTCACACCTGGGTGGTCACCCACCATGTACTTGTGCATGAAGGTTATACCCAGGATTACTAACAGTCCTGCCATCGTGAAGGTGCAAGCAGAGGATTTGGCTGTCATAGACCGTCCGGACTTCGCCGAAATTGGGTCCACTTTGACTTGAGTGTCACCCGAATATCAGTTCCATCAGCGTTTTAGACTCCCAGGTAGCAAGTACAGCTTGTCTGGCATATCTGAGAGAATGTCTGTGACAACCTCAAGGACCCGTTCGTTGTTAAAAGTTATTGTGCATGCCTTTATTTTGTTTTAATTAATTGATACTGCCCCTTGATTTTTATACATATTATCACGGTAACCTAATTTTAGGTTAACTTGTCAAAAAACCACTGGTAACTCTTATCACTTTGTATTTTGTTTTGGACTTGGTGCATCATGGTTTAAGATGCTCATGTGCCAGTAAAAAATCTGGGGCCTTTCATTCAGTGTGCTGTGAGAATGTTCTTCTCTGTCTCCATTTGGCAAAATGTTTGAATTTAATTTCTCAAATGATTTTCAGAATTGATTGATTATGGGATTCCATTTTTTGGACCACTCTTTTGGAATCAGAGAGAGAGAGAGAGAGAGAGAGAGAGAGAGACGTGGGTCAATCATGGGTAACTCTCAATTGCAACTAAAGAATAGATCTAACAGTATGCCTCAGGATCTTGCAGGCTTGCGTGATATATATTGCTAACTGTGTCACAGACATAAGCAGAATATTGGCGTTAAAGAGAGTGTTGGACAATGAAAGACTTTTCTTGGTTTGACACAGAGGAGTTGTATAAATGCAATTAAGGAGTTTAAATACTTGGGTATAATGCTGGATGATTGATTAACTTTTACTTTGCATGTTTGTTACATCACAGAAAAGGTATATAAACTTGTTTTACTGATTGTCAGGATCATGAAGGCTGAATGTGGACTTCTTGTAAAAGCACTGAGCTTATATGAGAGCGTGTATTTTTACAAATTGTGACATGCACCATGAATATCATTCAAGGAAGGAAGAAAGGTTATTCTTATGAAGCTTGCTGTTGCACAAAGAGTGGTTTTATTGACAATAGCCAGAGATTGTTGGACTGTGTCTTCAGAAGCAGTGTAGGTTCTTGCTGGTAGACTGGCAATTGATATTCATGTTGTTCATAGGGATTTATTATATGGGCTGAGAAGAGGCCTTCCTCCTGGACTTTCTGAACTATTTCTAAATGAAAATGATCTTGGTTAGTAGATTTCAAGGTGCTTTGGACAATAGCAGTAAGAGTTGAATAACTTATCTTCTTTCCCAAGATGGCAAAACAATAAAAGTTCATCAGATGCAGTGTTTGGGATGTATTGTACTTTCATGGTGACAGGTCACAGTTCATTTTAGAAGAAATTATATAAACTGAAGGCCTCTCAGTGAGTTGTCACTGCAGTGAACCATATCCTGTTAGCATGGTTTGTGTGATTGTAGTCACTATGATGACTTGAGGGATAACTTCATATGCAACCAACAGGGAAAATTACGTGAAGTTAAAGCTGGCAAAGAACCACTTCTAATCTTTGTCAGTGATCTATCACATTTAGTAGAGGGAGGTGGTATTAAGATTTTAATGTTTGCCAATGAGGTGAAACTTCACCCATAGATCAACAGTCAAGCAGATGCAGATAACCTACAAGCTGTCTGAACTCTTTCTTCAATTGGGTTGCTTTAAACAGTTTGGAGGTTAATCCTAGGAAATGCAGCTCAATTTCTTTTGCAGGTTCAAGGAAAACTAAGATTTTAGTTAACCATTATTACATCAAAGATATTTCAATTACAAGAGTTTCTGAAGTTAAAGATGTGGGTTTGATAAACATTAAAAAAAACAAAGGAAAAAAACAAATTGGCTTCATCGAACAGCATACAGATTTAAAGATCCTTAGTTCTCTGTGTTCCTATTCAGAACAACTGTACTCCCTATACTAGAGTTCTCTGTTCCTATATGGAACTCACACTATACATATTTAATACAACAAATAGAATTGCTTCAAATGAAATTCAATCATTATCTTTCCAGACATAATTCCATGTTTTACCACTGAATTTTCTACCCGAATCTCTCTTTTTACTTCAAGCTTCAATCTCTGGAAACTCGGTGAACTGTACAGGATCTAAAACAGTTGTATCACATCTTCTCTTGTTCTATCTACCTGCCTGACCTTTGCCATATTGATCTTCACGTTCCAGCAGTGGCTTCTAGACAGAAGATGACATTCCACACCAGTAACTCTAGGATAGAGATATCCAAGAGTTCCTTCTTTAAAAGAACTATGGCACTAAATATAGGGTGAAAGATGTCCTCATCAATTCTTGTGTGTGTGTGTGTGTGTGTGTGTGTGTGTGTGTGTGTGTGTGTGTGTGTGTGTGTGTGTGTGTGTGTGTGATGATGTCTCCTGCTATCTGCGATTCTCTTCAAGATACTGAACTAAGGATGTCATGAGTACCATATTTTTATTTCCTTGAATTGGGCTTATCCCGTTGGAAATGAAGTATTATTATACTTTGTGTTATTCTGCTATTTATTTATATTTTAATGTACAATCTCTGTATCTTCCTGTGTATTTTCTGCTTTGTTATACACTTCAACTGAGTGCATGCCTGTTGTGTATATATTATGTTATTTATAATAAATAAATAAATATCAGAAAGGTGATTTTCAAGGCCTCCTTGAAGTTTGTATCTGATGTTTTCAAAGAAGGGTGATGATAATTTGATGTTGTTGAAAACATTGAGGATATGATTTGAATCGATACCTATTTCTAATACTATTTTGGAATATCTAGGTTCATGTGCATTGATCAGCTGTTTAATTATTCATTATGATAAAGATAATAGGGAACACCTAAAAACTGTGCAGGTGGTACTGTTCTCCTAATAAAGTGGGTGAGCCAGCTTTGCTTACATATAATTTTTAATCATACTTCTGTTATGTTTCTTTTTGTTATGTAATGAATTACCTGCATAGCGACCTGATAATTTATGCATTTGGACTTTGTCTTTAGCATTAGTAGAGGCATATGGTGCAAGAAAGCAAGCTTATACAGCATCAGCCAAAAAAAAAAAAAAAAAAAAAATCCCTTCTCATTTCACCTGTCCATTTGCTCCAAAAGTTTGTCCAGTTCTTCCTTGAATTTATTTAAGCTATCAATTTCCTCAGTGACCGATGGAAGTTTTACAACTGTCTATTTTACAACTGTCTTTCTCCAACTTGAATTTATGCCCCCTCAGGTCTGCAATCTGAGCAAGAGGAAGAATCCCACCAGCATTAAACGTGCTCAAACCATTCAAGGCCTTATAAACCTCAATCAGATAACCTTGTAGGTGCCTAGTCTCCAGACATTGCAATTTGCACAACGTAAGTCGTTCTTGGTAAGTGCAACACTTTGCTCCGCTCACCAGTCTTGTTGCCTTTCTCTGTACTTTCCAGTAGCTCTACATCCTTCCTAAAATGAGTCATCTAGACCTGTATGCAGTACTCAAGGTGTGACCTGACCATTGCTTTATACAAGGGGTAATCACCTACTTATCCCTGCTAGCAAAATTCCTGTATATCATTGACAAGACTCCGTGGGCTGCTCTGGCAGCCTGTCTGAATTGCTCAGAAAACTTCATATCTCACTGCACAATTATCCCCAGTTCCTTTTCATTCTCCAGCCCTGAGTGTAGTACCACACAGTTGGTAGGTTATTGCTACTCATATGTAGTATTTTGCATTTGTCAATGTTAAACTTCAGTTGCTACCTCTCAGCCCATCTGTCCAACTTTTATAGCTTCTGTTGCAGAAGTGTGCTGTCATTACTGTCATTAACAACCCTGCCAACCTTCATATCATCTGCAAATTTTGACATTAAGCCTGATATACCTTCATCAATATCATTGATATTGTACATAGCTTAATTAATATGTACTGTAATATGTACATACTAACTAATTGATATTTCTGTTCGCTGACATTTTTTTTTTTGTTTTTTTTTTGTTTGTGATTTGATTGCAGATTAGCTTATATCTACCATATGCTTGTGTCACCTGATACTTTATATAGTACATCTGGTATCCATTTACGCCTAAACCGTTAACAGTATTTCTTAGTTGATATGAAAAGCCTAGTAGCTTCCAAGATTAAATCCTTGAATGCTTTCTATTTAGAAATTGTTGTTGGCAATGCCATCAGTTGGTCCCACTGTATAGGATTTATAAACTGTCTGAGACCACAAGACCACAGTAGTGACCTTTATGAAAACAAAAACCCTTCCCTTTACCCATTGATGGTAGTTACTACTTTAAGTAAATCCCACATCAGTACACTGTGATCACTGCCACCAAGTGGTTCTTCCTTTATCTGCAGATTCTTAATGCATGAATAATCACTGCTGATAATCAGATCAAGAGTATTACTCCCTTTGGTTGCGTCTTGAACATGCTGCTGCTGTACAAAACAATCAGCCAATAAATCCACAAAAGTCTGGCTAGTATGTAAATGACCCAGCTACAAGTTCCAGTCAATATCTGGGAAGTTAAAGAATCCCCCAATATAAGACATTCTGATTTACTGGCCCATTGGCGTCTCCGTAGCCAGGTGGGCAGGAGCAGCAGTGCGTAGCACACACTTCTTGATTAGACCGGGGTTCGAGCCCATGAGCCACCAAATATGGAGTATGCGGAAAGGTCAGGGAATGACCACTGCATATCCCCGGAGCAATATGGCCTTAGTTGCTAATGCTCCTAAGCATTAGCAACTAAGGCCATATTGCAACTAAGGTGGGGGTGGAGGTGGAGCCTCTGTTCCTGCCGTGAGGCTAAACGGTCGGGCTATCTTATTTTATTTGATTATTTGTTGACCTAGTTAGGTTGTATTGATATATTATGTTCATTAACATACTAATCATGCAAAGTTTTTGATACAATCTGAAATAATGGTATTAGTTGCATATGGGCGGGAGCCCAGGGGACAACTAAACTGAAGGCTATTACAAATGGCAAATGACTCCCCTTATTGTGTCTGTGCAGAATTCCAGACACCTTTAAATTTATCCCTTTTTTCAGCATTGATCTATACTTATTATGTAATCCGCTGATCTACTCTTAATATCCCACAGTAGGAATCATAGGGAACAGAAAAAAATTATTTTAGAAGTAGGCATGGATGTGGTACTTTGTTTCCTAAAGTGGTGGGTGTCCACTTTCACATATTCACTTCTGTTATATTTTTTATTATTAAAAGACTAATTAAAGGAAATTGAACAGCAAACCTAGTAGGCAAATCTGTAGTGTATAATTTGCCAAAGCTGATCTTGTGTTTGCTACTGGAGGGTTACTCAAGTGTAACAAATAGAATTTGAACACTGGCCCTTCTTATCGCTCTTAAGGAATTATTTATCTACTTTTCATTTGTTGGTGTGCATTTGAATTTTGTTTTTTCGAAACATCTTTCAGTTATGACAAATGGATACGGAAATGCCTGTATGACAGACCTGAGAACTTGCGAATGCTACCTGTATTGTGAAAACAAGTATGTTATGAGATGTGTATGAATTATGAAATTGTTGATTTATTTGGTACTGGTGAAATAGGTTGTTTTCTTGAAATTCAGCTTTGACATTCACATGCAATTTTGAACAAAAGTATTGTTTGACTATAAAAACTGTTTAGACAAGAAATATGTCATGATGACATTGTCACAGAGAAACTGGTATGGATGAGTTTTTCTAAGTGTAACCAAACAATCACTGTTCTGCATGTTTGGGTATATGGTGTTGCCACTGATATGGCATTGTGTGAATTCCATATTGATAGGTGGAACAGGACCAGGGTATGTCTGCCAGGGGCAAAGGTTGATGACGTTGTAGAGAGAATATCATCTTTTAAGGGCACAAAAGGTGATATAATTGTACACATTGGCACTAATGATATTAAGAATAGGAGACCGGCAGAATTACTTAACAAGTACAGGTCACTGTTGAATAAAAGCCGAGAATTAGGGTTGAAATTGAAAGTGTCTGCAATTCTGCCCAGACACGATAGGAGGGAGTATATGATGAGAGCCTTGTCAATCAATTCGGCCCTGGAAAGATTGTGCAAGGCTGAAGGGGTAGAATTTTTTTCAGCCTGGCCTGTACTTGTTAACAGGAGAGATTGCTTCTACAGGGATGGGATACACTTAAATAGAAAGGGTGCAAGAATATTTGCTGATGCTATCGAGGCAGTGTTAGGTGGGTCGGAAAACTGCTAGCTTGGGGGGGAGACAAAGACCAATAGATTGACAGTAGCCACTGGCAGAGGTGAAAGAGATTCTTGCACTGCTTCTATTAGAATGAGCAGAAGCCTGAAAAACAAGATGCATGATATTTCAGAGACTGCTGGGAGCCATTGCGGTACAAGTAAACACATGAGTTGTGTTAGGGTAGCTAAGAATAGAAACAGGTGCAGGTATACTTGCGTGTACACCAATGCTAGGAGTTTAGTAAATAAATTTGATGAATTTGAGGTATTGCTCAAAACATCAAAGGCAGATATTGTTGGGATATCAGAGACGTGGTGTCACACAGATATAAGGGATGCAGAACTGGAATTTGGGGAGTACAACGTCTACAGAAAGGATAGACAGGATAGGAAGGGGGGAGGGGTTATGCTATTAGTTAAGAAACACATAAAAACCAAGGAAGTGAAGCCAGTCGACATCGCAGGACAGTGCAGTGTTGAGTCAGTTTGGTGTGACATAAGCATTTGGGGATCAAAATTGAGAGTAGGAGTGTGCTATATGCCTAATGACTCTGATGAGTATAATAAGAAACTGTACAGGGAAATAGAGTGGGCCAGTAAATCAGAGAGTCTTATAATGGGAGATTTTAATTTCCCAGATATTGACTGGAATTTGGGGGCTGGTCACTCACACACTAGCAGGGCTTTTGTGGATTTATTGGATGATTGTTTTCTACATCAGCATGTTCGGGGGGCAACTAGAGGGAGTAATACTCTTGATTTGATTATCAGCAGTGATTCTTCATGCATTAAGAATCTGCAGATAAATGAACCACTAGGTGGCAGTGATCACAGTGTGCTGAAGTGGGATTTACTCAAAGAGGTAACTACCATTAGGGGTAAAGGGAAGGGTTATTGCTTCCGTAAAGGCGACTACGATGGACTGAGACAGTATTTAAATTCTATACAGTGGGACCAACTGATGATGTTACCAACAGCAAATTCAAAATGGGAAGCATTCAAAGAACTTATCTTGGAAGCTACTAGGCTTTACATACCAACTAAAAAATATTGTTCAAGGTTTAGGCCAAAATGGATGTCAGATTAACTAATGAGGCATATGGCAGAGAAGAAAAATGCATGGGATAATTACAAATTAACACATGACACAGAAGCCTTGATAGATACAAGTTGATATGCAACCAAGTTACAAAGGAGGTTAGGCAGGCGAAGGCAGATTACGAGAAATCCTTGGCAAGGGATGCAAAGAAAAACAGCAAAGAGTTCTTTACTTATGTAAACTCTAGAAGGAAGGGAATGAATCAGATTGGTCCACTTGATATTGATGGGTCAACTGTTGATGATCCTGTTCAGGTAGCTAACAAACTAAATGAATATTTTGCATCGACATTCACGCATGAGGAGTTATTCAGCGAGGGGAATGCCAGAGGTGTATTCAACTCTAGCAGTAAGCTACAGAATCTTGAAATAACTGGGAGTAAAGTGGAGGAGAAACTGTTGTAGATAACACAAGAAAGGCACCCGGAGTGGATGGGATCTATCCAGTTATATTAAAGGAGGCAGCAAAGGAAGTAAGCAAACCCCTAGCCATAATTATGAGAGCTTCCTTGGACTCAGGGGAGGTAACCATAGACTGGAGATGTGCAAATGTGACCCCAATTCACAAAGGAGGATCAAAGGCTGACACAAGTAATTATAGACCTGTGAGCTTAACTTCTGTTCCAGGAAAATTAATGGAGGCACTGGTTAAAGAAGCACTGCAGGATCATTTAGACAAGACTTCAGTTATAGCTCGGACACAGCATGGTTTTGTTAAGGGGAAGTCTTGCATGACCAATTTGTTTGGGTACTATGATGCAGTCACAAAAGAACTGGATGCAGGGAATAACTTTGATATTATATACTTGGATCTTAGAAAGGCTTTTGATACTGTTGCACATGGAAGACTGCTACACAAATTGGAGCAGTGTGACATTGGAGGCAAGTTGCTGCTATGGATAAAGGGGTGGTTGAGGGGGAGAAGACAGAGAGTGGTAATCAATGGACACTGCTCATCGTGGACTAATGTTATTAGTGGAGTTCCTCAGGGCTCAGTGTTGGGTCCATTATTGTTTTCTGTATTTATAAATGATATTGATGATGGTATATCAAGCTTAATGTCCAAGTTTGCAGACGATACAAAGGTTGGCAGGGTTGTCAAGGACACTACTGACACTATGCTGCTGCAACAGGATCTGGAAAGGTTGAGCAGATGGGCTGAGAGGTGGCAAATGAAATTTAACATTGACAAATGTAAAGTACTACACATGGGAAACAGCAACCCCAGAGCAACGTATCAACTCTGTGGTACTACACTGACAGTGGTAGAGAATGAAAGGGACTTGGGGGTGGTTGTGCAGGCAGATATGAAGTTCTCTGAACCGTGCAGACAGGCTGCAAGAGTAGCTCATGGAGTATTGTCAATGATATACAGGAATTTTTCCAGCAGGGATAAGGAGGTGATTATTCCCTTGTATAAAGCAATGGTCAGGCCACACCTAGAGTACTGTATACAGGTCTGGAGGCCTCATTTCAAGAAGGATGTTGAGCTGCTGGAACGAGTACAGAGAAGGGCAACAAGATTAGTGAATGGAACAAAGGGGTGCTCTTACGAAGAAAGGCTTAAGTTTTGCAAATTACAGTGTCTGGAGACTAGGCACCAGCGAGGTGATCTGATAGAGGTGTATAAAGCCTTGAATGGTTTGAGCATGCTCAATGCTGATGGGATTCTTCCTCTATAAGTTTAAGGCTCAGCTGGACAGGTATTTTGAACGAACAGAGGGGTGAAGTGGAAGTGGGTTTTTTTTTTTTTTTGGCTGATGCTGCATAAGCTTGCTTTCTTGCATCAAATGCCTCTACTAATGCTAATGCTAATATGTTACCAAAATGACAGAAATTAGCTGTTTCACTTTTCATGAATTTGAATCATCCCATAATGTCCTGTAAGTAGCAAAACTGTATTAAAATAAATATTAAAAATGGATTTATATTGCAAAAATTTACTAACTTGTTTTTATATGTATTTCCAGGATATCTCTTAATACAATGACATTATCAATAGAAAGTCCAAAAGTGTACACACAACATGGTGTACCTATTTCTGTTACTGGAATAGCTCAGGTAAATTTTTGTTGGTGGTATGATTTAAGTACATGACAGACTTCAAATGTATCGATAACTGTTCTTAGCTAGTTCTCTTACTTCAGTAAATTAAGTTTTATTTTGTTTGTTGTGTAATGTGATTTGCTTGACCTTTCATCATGATGTATGTTTTGTATTTTATCATAAATCATTTTGAAACAAACTTTGGCACCTGATATAAAATACTTAGAAAACAGTATTAAAGGATTGCATATCTCTATTATAACCATTCAACAGACCACTTTTGGTCTGTTCAGTGGCCTTACGCCTAGATAGTCAAAATGGCGTAAACCAAGTGAAATGAAGGAGATATCTCTGCATTTCTCAAATAGTCATTCGTCTTGATCAAACAATGATTTCATTGATGTTTTGATTGTTTTGGGATGTTGTTGGTTTACTATGTCTGTCTTCATCTTTACACAAAAAAATTCCCTTGCAAAGCCTTTGGAGCTGCTGAATACCAAATTTTGTAATCATAATGCAACAATACCTAATCATGCTAATAATGGTTCAATTTGTTAATTTTTACGATAATGTTACATTTCATATATAACATTACAATATTAATAACACTAAATTTTCAATTTATTTTTAATTTATTATAATTATCATAAATTGAAACATTAATATTTTGGATTATTCCCACTAGTTACAATGGATGTGCCACACAGTGGTATTCACACAAAATTTATGCAGAATTTAGTCCAAAGATTTTATGATTTACCAGCCAAGGGACAATTCCAATTAACCATTCAAAATTGAAAGTGTTTGGAGTCTGCTGATATGACAAGTGAGCTCCAAGTCTGTTTTAGTTGAATTGACTTAACTAAGTGGCCAGATCATCTCTCTCTGTTTACTTGTCAGTTTACTGTTGGTTTATTCATCTTTCAAGGTCTAGGCAGCAGGTGCAATATCACATTTTTAAGGGTTTTATTAATGCTAGGATTCTTAACCTCTTTGTACAGTTACCCTACCTTCCTGCATTTTCTACTTACCTACTTTATTCTATATGGTTTCAAATTTTGTATTGTATACAAATTTTTTCCATGTCTACTCCCACCACTGTTAAAACCTGATGGTTCTATTGCTACCTCAGCTAAAGATGAAGCTGTTCTGCTAGCATCCTACTTTTCTTCTAACTCTTGTATTGACTATCTTGGTGAACTACTTCTTACCATTCCCAGTATACTCCATTGAGTACCTGCTGTGGTCTTCCCTCAAAAGGATGTCAGAAGAAGTTTAAACATGAACTTTCTTGATGTCAAGGTGCCAGGGATTTCTCCACTTGTTCTCAAACATGTATTCTTGAGCTTACTCTTCCATGTCACCTTTTTATCTTTCTTATTCCACTAGTGGTTTTCCTTCTGCTTGGAAACTTGCTCATATTCAGCCTGTTCCTTAAAATGGTGACAGATCCCTTCCCATCCAATTATTGTCTTGTGCACTTAAACTCTTTCTAAAATAACTGAGGAATCCATTAACTGCCAACTCCTAAGCTATATAGAAATCTTCCATCCAGTCAGTGATTGCCAGTATGGATTGTTTTGGTGTCAATCCACTATTGATATACTGGTTATGTTACCCATCATGGAAAAGTTTGGTGAAATTCAAACAGTTGCACTTGATATTTTAAAAGCTTTTAATCATTTTTGGTATGAAGGTCTTCTAAGTGAGCTTCCATCTTATGGGTTGCCAACTGTTTTTTGTAATCGTTTTTTCCCTCAGACTGCTCATTATAGGTGATGGTAGATGGCTGTCTGTCTTCTAACTTTTCCATCAGTGTTGGTGTCACCCAAGGTTTGGTTCTTTACCTCTTTTATTTTAATGACCTTCTTTCATTGACTTGAAATCCTATCCTATCCATAGTTTTGCTGATGATAGTACATTGCATTCAACCTTCCAGTTTGAGAAAGTTTGCCCTGCACAAACAGCTTCAACTTCTTGAATATCCATTACCAATTCCTTAAATGCCGATCTCCAGGTAATTCTCTAGTGGGTCAAAGATAACTTAGTTAATTTCAGTTCTTCTAAAACTCTGTCCCATCTTCAGTGACATGAAGATTTCTAGACAAGATCACATATCTCTATTAGAGATTATCATCACTTCTAATCTCTCTTAGCTGAAGCACATCACAAATATTTCTTCCTCTGCATCTGAAAAACTGGGCTTTCTCTTTCACTCTCAGTGCTACTTTTCTTCTGCACAGCCCCTTGACATGAGCACCTGTATGTAATGAGGAGACCTTCCAGTGACGCTGCTGGTCCTCCAGATTAGCATCACTGGGATCTAGCGCCCACAGCCTAAGTTCTAGGCAACATCAATACAATCCTGCGTGTTTGCCATGCTCTGCAACTTGTGAAAATTCGGAAAGGGGGATCCTGGTGGTTGAGGGATCCAGCTTCAACACACCACTTTGGCTCCTGCTTTGATAAGATGGGTGGTTCTGGAAGGCTTGACTAGGATCTGGAAGGCCTGCCTAGTGGGTTTGCCTGCGAGGGTCAACTGTGTCAATGCCATACCCCTACCCTCATGGTCTGAGGGACAGGATTCAGACTGGCAGCAGTGCTGGTATGGTGTCTGGGTAGCACTGGCATCCCACCCTCGAGTGCATTTATTGCTTGTCGGGTAGTGTGTGTATGTATATATATATATGTAGTTATGTTATTGTTATTTGATTTTTTTTTTAGGAGCATTAGCAACTAAGGCCATATTACTCTGGGGATATGCAGTGGTCATTCCCTGACCTTTCCGCATCCTCTATATTTGGTGGTTCACGGGATCGAACCCCGGTCTAATCAAGAAGCATTTGGCTCCGTAGCATTTGGCTATGGAGGCGCCATATGTAGTTTTATATATATATATATATATATATATAACAAAATCATCCAACTAACACTGACTAATTGATTCAACTTTAGAGCTACCTATTTACATATTTAAAAATTTGAATTTCCCTACCACTCACTCTGTACTATAAAAATGGTGGCAAGATTCGAATGAAACAACGGTTCTATGTATATTAAGTAGTAACCTCAAAAATCACTAGCTAAATTAAAAATATAAAATAACAAACGTGACTAGGAGTATAAAGCTACTTATAGAGTACGATATAATATCACAACTAATTCAGTAAAATGGCAAAAGTCTACAAAAATTTGATTTATTGAAGCTGGAAATTTGCTGCTTGCACCTTTTTAATCTCGTCCACAAAATCTTAGGTTATAAAAGGAAATGGTGCTGATCTACATTATAAAAACTGATTTTTTGGGTAGTACATTGATGCTGTTGTTGATTTCACTATAACCAGGATTTAATATATATTGCTTGTGTGGAATTAACTGCAAAGCAAAAGGCTCAAGCTAATGTGAGTGCTGTGGCTCAGGGGAGAACTGATGGGGGCAGTTGCCCTCTGAATCACAGCCTTTTAAAATGCACTATTTTCTTGATGTTTGTGGAGCAGTCAGGTACAGGACATGATACTGCCATGGGGGATGTCTTTGTATGTGCGCGATGCAAGGAGTGTAAGGAAATCAGGTGACAACTCAGCGTTGGTATGGGCCCATATGAGAGTTTGAAGGACAGGGTGGATGCCCTCGAAGGATTAAAAGTGAGGGCCCATCAAGCTCTCAGCTGCCCACACCAATGCCAGAACTTGCACTTGGGCATCACGCAACACAGAGGCAACCTACAAGGCAGAATGCGCTGGTCCCAAAGGAACTAGTAGGTGTTGGTGACTCTATTGTCAGGGAAACGGGAAACACGCTTTGTAAAAAGGATAGGTGGAACAGGACCAGGGTATGTCTGCCAGGGGCAAAGGTTGATGACGTTGTAGAGTGGATATCACCTTTTAAGGGCACAAAAGGTGATATAGTTGTACACATTGGCACTAATGATATTAAGAGTAGGAGACCGGCGGAATTACTTAACAAGTACAGGTCACTGTTGAAAAAAAGCCGTGAATTAGGGTTGAATTTGAAAGTGTCTGCAATTCTGCCCAGACACGATAGGAGGGAGTATATGATGAGAGCCCTGTCGATCAATTCGGCCCTGGAAAGATTGTGCAAGGCTCAAGGGGTAGAATTTTTTTCAGCCTGGCCTGTACTTGTTAACAGGAGAGACTGCTTCTACAGGGATGGGATACACTTAAATAGAAAGGGTGCAAGAATGTTTGCTGATGCTATCGAGGCAGTGTTAGGTGGGTCGGAAAACTGCAAGATTGGGGGGATACAAGGACTAATAGATTAACAGTAGCCAGTGGCAGAGGTGAAAGTGATTCTTGCACTGCTTCTATTGGAATGAGCAGCAGCTTGGAAAATAAGATGCAGGATATTTCAGAGACTGCTGGGAGTCATTGGGGTACGAGTAAACACATGGGTTGTGTTAGGGTAGCTAAGAAAAAGAACAGGTGCATGTATACTTGCGTGTACACCAATGCTAGGAGTTTGGTAAATAAATTTGATGAATTTGAGATATTGCTCAAAGCACCAAAGGCGGATATTGTTGGGATATCAGAGACGTGGTGTCACACAGATATAAGGAATGCAGAACTGGAATTTGGGGAGTACGTCTACAGAAAGGATAGGAAGGGAGGAGGGGTTATGCTATTAGTTAAGAAACACATAAAATCCAAGGAAGTGAAGCCAGTCGACATCTCTGGACAGTGCAGTGTTGAGTCAGTTTGGTGTGACATAAGCATTGGGAGATCAAAATTGAGAGTAGGAGTGTGCTATAGGCCTAATGAGTCTGATAAGTATAATAAGAAACTGTACAGGGAAATAGAGTGGGCAAAGTAAATCAGAGAGTCTTATAATGGGGAAATTTTAATTTCCCAGATATTGACTGGAATTTGTGGGTTGGTCACTCGCACATTAGCAAGGCTTTTGTGGATTTATTGGATGATTGTTTTCTAAATCAGCATGTTCGGGAAGCAACTAGAGGGAGCAATACTCTTGATTTGATCATCAGTAGTGATTCTTCATGCATTAAGAATCTGCAGATACAGGAACCACTAGGTGGCAGTGATCACAGTGTGCTGAAGTGGGATTTACTCAAGGAGGTAACTACCATCAGGGGTAAAGGGAAGGGTTATTGCTTTCGTAAAGGTGACTACGATGGTCTGAGACAGTATTTAAAATTCTATACAGTGGGACCAACTGATGATGTTACCAACAGCAAACTCAAAATGGGAAGCATTCAAAGAACTTATCTTGGAAGCTACTAGGCTTTACATACCAACTAACTGGGCGCCTCCGTAGCCAGGTGGGAAGGAGCAGCAGTGCGTACCACACGCTTCTTGATTAGACCGGGGTTCGAGCCCGTCACCACCAAATATGGAGGATGCGGAAAGGTCAAGGAACGACCACCGCATATTCCGGAGCAATATGGCCTTAGTTGCTAATGCTCCTAAAAACCAAACAACCACAACAACAACAACAACATACCAACTAAGAAATATTGTTCAAGGTTCAGGCCAAAATGGATGTCAGATGAACTAATGAGATATATAGCAGAGAAGAAAAATGCATGGGATACATATAAATTAACATGTGACACAGAAGCCTATGATACATATAAGTTGATCTGTAACCAAGTTACAAAGGAGGTTAGGCAGGCGAAGGCAGATTACGAGAAATCTTTGGCAAGGGGTACAAAGAAAAACTGCAAGGAGTTCTTTACTTATGTAAACTCTAGAAGGAAGGGGATGAATCAGATTGGTCCATTTGATATCGATGGTTCAACTGTTCATGATCCTGCTCATGTATCTAACAAACTAAATCAATATTTTGCATCTACATTCACACATGAGGAGTTATTCAAGAAGGGGAATGCCATAGATTAAGTAAACACTGGCAGTGAGCTAGATGATCTTGTAATAATTGAGAGTAAAGTGGAGGAGAAATTGTTGAAGATAAATGCAAGAAAGGCACCTGGGGTGGATGGGATCTATCCAGTTATATTAAAGGATGCAGCAAAGGAAGTAAGCAATCCGTTAGCCATAATCATGAGAGCTTCCTTGGACACAGGGGAGGTATCCACAGACTGGAGATGTGCAAAAGTAACCCCAATTCACAAAGGAGGATCAAAGGCTGACATAAGTAATTATAGACCTGTGAGTTTAACTTCTGTTCCAGGAAAATTAATGGAAGCACTGGTTAAAGAAGCACTACAGGATCATCTTGACAAGAATTCAGTTATAGCTCAGACACAGCATGGTTATGTTAAGGAAAGGTCTGGTCTTGCCTGACCAATTTTATTGGATACTGTGATGTAGTCACAAAAGAATTGAATGCAGGAAATAACTTTGATATTATATATTTGGATCTTAGAATGACTTTTGATACTGTTGCACATGGAAGACTGCTGCACAGATTGGAGCAGTGTGGCACTGGGGGCAAATTGTTGCTATGGATAAAGGGTTGGTTGAGTGCCAGAAGACTGAGAGTGGTAATTAATGGACACTGCTCATTGTGGACTAATGTTATTAGTGGAGTTCCTCAGGGTTCAGTGTTGGGTCCGTTGTTGTTTTCGGTGTTTATGAATGATATTGATGATGGGATATCAAGTTTAATGTCCAAGTTTGCAGATGATACAAAGGTTGGCAGGGTTGTTAAGGACACCACTGACGCTATGCTGCTGCAACAGGATCTGGAAAGGTTGAACAGATGGGCTGAGAGGTGGCAAATGAAGTTTAACATTGACAAATGTAAAGTACTACATATGGGAAACAGCAACCCCAGAGCAACATATCAGCTCTGTGGTACTACACTGACAGTGGTAGAGAATGAAAAGGACCTGGGAGTAATTGTGTAGGCAGATATGAAGTTTTTTGAGCAGTGCAGACGGGCTGCAAGAGTAGCTCATGGTGTCTTATCAATGATATACAGGAATTTTTCTAGCAGGGATAGGGAGGTGATTATTCCCTTGTATAAGGCAATGGTCAGGCTGCACCTTGAGTACTGTGTACAGGTTTGGAGGCCTCATTTCAAGAAGGATGTAGAGCTGCTGGAACGAGTACAGAGAAGGGCAACAAGGTTAATGAACGGAATGAAGGGTTGCTCTTATGAAGAAAGGCTTAAGTTTTGCAAATTACAGTGTCTGGAGACTAGGCACCGGCGAGGTGATCTGATAGAGGTGTACAAAGCCTTGAATGGTTTGAGCATGCTCAATGCTGATGGGATACTGCCTCTTGCTCTGAATAATCACCTGAGAGGGCATAAATTCAAATTGAGGAAAGGCAGATGTAGGATAGATGTGCGGAAATTTGTCTTTAGCCAGCGGGTAGTTGGTTGGTGGAACAGACTTCCATCCCTTGTCGTGGAGGTTGATACCCTAAATAAATTTAAGGCTCAGCTGGACAGGTATTTCGAACGAATGGAGGGATGAAGTTGAAAGTTTTTTTTTTTTTTTTGGATGATGCTGCATGAGGTTGCTTTCTTGCATCATATGCCTCTACTAATGCTAATGCTAAACTGGATGTGTTCTTTCCAAGTTCAGCTGTGTTATACCTTATTTTATTTTTTTTTTTATGGCGGGGGGGATATGATTTTATTCATGGTATATTATAAATTGGAATGTAATTAGCTGCTTAAGGCTACAGTATAACTTTTATTTTTATATTTTTATTATTCTAGATTGTTTTAACCTTTATTAAAATATAACCATTGTGTATGATATCTAAAGCGTTTTCGTTGATTACTTGCACTCTTGATTTAGTGACCTTTGTTTTCACATGATTATATTTCATTTCATCTTATAGGTAAAAATACAAGGCCAAAATATGGAAATGCTGAGAGCTGCATGTGAGCAGTTTTTAGGAAAGAAAGATAGTCAAATTATGAACATAGCAAAGGAAACATTAGAAGGTCATCAGAGAGCTATCATGGGTACAATGTCAGTTGAAGTAAGTGTTAATAGTGTGGTAGCTTCTCTCCTCTGATGCTGAAGAGATTTGTATTAAATTTTTATCTGTATTTATCACATTCCATGAAAATTTTTTTAGTGTACCATTCTTATATAGTATTGGTTGGTTTTCTTACTGTTAATTTGATTAGTTGAACTAATTATCATTAAGAAAACTAGAATTTTCATAATGAATTTTCTTCTTATCTTACTTCATCAGATGCTAGTGGAAGTAGATTTATAATTTATATAATATTTAAATACTTTTACTTAATTATTTAAATGCTTTTACTTAATTATGAATATTTTTCATCAGTTCTCCTCCCTGTTCCCCCAACTCTAAACTTATATGGATTTCAGATATCTGAACTTTTTTGGCATCTCTATTTCAAATAATCACAACTGTGTTGTGAACTCTTGCTCTTTGCTTTCCACCAACGAAGGCTAATCCATGAAATGGGCAAACTGGGTGATTGCAATCTTATTTGAATAAATAACATGAATAAATCTTATTTGAATAAATGGATTCACAGACTTAGATTTTATGTGTTTGTTAAGTAACCCCATAACCCTTACCTACTATCCTGTCTGTCCTTTCTGTACACATTGTACTCCCCTTGTGAGCAAATTGTTGCTTGTTCGGAATTCAAGAGGAAACGTAACTTATGAAGTGATTCAATAAAAGTCATACTGTAGTTTATGCCCTTTGCGCAAAACATAATATACAACTGTGAACTAAAATGATGCACTAGCAGTATAATGTTACCAAGTTCCTTTAACTTTGTCTCACTTTCCTCAGTAAAAATTATTGCACCACTCTAACAATATTTGTTTAATTGCATTTTTACAATTAATGTCCATTGACACTGGCTTAATCTCTTAATAATTTAATCAACCCTTTGAGGCCTTATAGTTGTCATTTAATTCAAACCAGTTAGCTTGAAATGAATATAATTCCTCTTTAAATTAAGTAATCAAATTATAAATTTTTATTTACACCCTGTACCTATTACAGGTCAACCATCACTAATCCAGTTCCACTGCTAATTCGGACATAATTTCCGTGAACGTAATTTCAAATTTCCCGGGTCGGCGCACCAACCTGCCGCTACTGTTTTGGTGCCGTTGGTTGCAGCATCAGCTGTTGGCGCGAACTCGTAAACACTGGCAAGCCATTCCCACTTGTTTTTCTGCATTTATTATTATAACCTGCTCACATTTAGCTCCAGCAGTGGTTCCAATGCCATAAAGGAAGTGCCTCTCATGGTGTAAAGCCCAAAGTACATTGTCCATAACAGATAAAGTTGAACTTTTGAAAAAACTCGATAGTGGTTTGTCTATGAGAAGTTTAACTCTCCTTAATTGACAATAGTGAAATTATAGTAACCTTATAATACCGTGATAAATCTGACTAAAAAATGAATAGCAAATGCTTAGAAAATGGTACTCACCTTGTATAAATGTGCAATAAAATTTTTTTGGTAGATGGTGGTTAAATTTAGGTTGGAAGAAGCATTAAAAAGAACTAAGGTGGGGAAATGGGGTGAAAATATTTTAAACAGATTTTAAAATGAGCGCAAGGAAGTAGAAATGCAGATCTCCAATCCTTGGTTGTCATAAAGAGGTTAAAAAACGTAAATGAAAAAAAGAGAGAAGACCGGTGGTGCCAATAGTTGTTACGAGGGACTTTCGTGAGTAAACCGTCATCAGTTGGCAAATGGAAGAGAAGTGAGCGCGTGTTGTATTTAAAGTTTATCTAAACTCCCATGATGCTCTTTTTTGACACGTGGGAACTTTAGCCGCGAGAGGTTCCAAGCCAGTGAAAGGTTGAAGGGAAGTTAGCATTAGTAGAGGCATTTGATGCAAGAAAGCAAGCTTATGCAGCATCAGCCAAAAAAAAAAAAAAACCCACTTCCACTTCACCCCTCTGTTCGTTCCAAATACCTGTCCAGCTGAGCCTTAAACTTATTTAGGCTATCAACCTCCACCACAAGGGATGGAAGTCTGTTCCACCAACCAACCACCCGCTGGCTAAAGGCAAATTTCCGCACGTCTGTCCTACATCTGTATTTCCTCAATTTGAATTTATGCCCTCTCAGGTGATTTTTCTGAGCTAGAGGAAGAATCCCATCAGCATTGAGCATGCTTAAACCATTCAAGGCTTTATACACTTCTATCAGATCACCTCGCTGGTGCCTAGTCTCCAGACACTGTAATTTGCAAAACTTAAGCCTTTCTTCGTAAGAGCACCCCTTTGTTCCATTCACTAATCTTGTTGCCCTTCTCTGTACTCGTTCCAGCAGCTCTACATCCTTCTTGAAATGAGGCCTCCAGACCTGTATACAGTACTCTAGGTGTGGCCTGACCATTGCCTTATACAATGGAATAATCACCTCCTTATCCCTGCTGGAAAAATTCCTGTATATCATTGACAATACTCCATGAGCTACTCTTGCAGCCCATCTGCACTGCTCAGAGAACTTCATATCTGCCTGCACAACAACCCCCAAGTCCCTTTCATTCTCTACCACTGTCAGTGTAGTACCACAGAGATGATACGTTGCTCTGGGGTTGCTGTGTCCTTGACAACCCTGCCAACCTTTGTATCGTCTGCAAACTTGGACATTAAGCTTGATATACCATCATCAATATCATTTATAAATACAGAAAACAATAATGGACCCAACACTGAGCCCTGAGGGACTCCACTAATAACATTAGTCCATGATGAGCAGTGTCCATTGATTACCACTCTCTGTCTTCTCCCCCTCAACCACCCCTTTATCCATAGCAGCAATTTGCCTCCAATGTCACACTGCTCCAATTTGTGTAGCAGTCTTCCATGTGCAACAGTATTCAAAGCCTTTCTAAGATCCAAGTATATAATATCAAAGTTATTCCCTGCATCCAGTTCTTTTGTGACTGCATCATAATATCCAATCAAGTTGGTCAGGCAAGACTTCCCCTTAACAAAACCATGCTGTGTCCGAGCTATAACTGAAGTCTTGTCTAAATGATCCTGCAGTGCTTCTTTAACCAGTGCCTCCATTAATTTTCCTGGAACAGAAGTTAAGCTCACAGGTCTATAATTACTTGTGTCAGCCTTTGATCCTCCTTTGTGAATTGGGATCACATTTGCACATTTCCAGTCTATGGGTACCTCCCCCTGAGTCCAAGGAAGCTCTCATAATTATGGTTAAGGGTTTGCTTACTTCCTTTGCTGCCTCCTTTAATATAACTGGATAGATCCCATCCACCCCGGGTGCCTTTCTTGTGTTTATCATCAACAGTTTCTCCTCCACTTTACTCCCAGTTATTTCAGGATTCTGTAGCTTACTGCTAGAGTTGAATACACCTCTGGCATTCCCCTTGCTTCATACCTCCTCATGTGTGAATTGCGATGCAAAATATTCATTTAGTTTGTTAGCTACCTAAGCAGGATCATCAACAGTTGACCCATCAATATCAAGTGGACCAATCTGATTCATCCCCTTCCTTCTAGAGTTAACATAAGTAAAGAACTCTTTGCTGTTTTTCTTTGCATCCCTTGCCAAGGATTTCTCGTAATCTGCCTTTGCCTGCCTAACCTCCTTTGTAACTTGGTTGCATATCAACTTGTATCTATCATAGGCTTCTGTGTCATGTGTTAATTTGTAAGTATCCCATGCATTTTTCTTCTCTGCCATATGCCTCATTAGTTCATCTGACATCCATTTTGGCCTAAACCTTGAACAATATTTCTTAGTTGGTATGTAAAGCCTAGTAGCTTCCAAGATAAGTTCTTTGAGTGCTTCCCATTTTGAATTTGCTGTTGGTAACATCATCAGTTGGTCCCACTGTATAGAATTTAAATACTGTCTCAGTCCATCGTAGTCGCCTTTACGGAAGCAAGTTTAGCGTTAATAATGTTGATCTCAATAACTTAATATATCTCATAAAATGCCAACCGAACTGCGACACCTGGTACATCGGCAGCACTATCACCAAATTCGGTGATAGTGCTGCTGTTGTTGAGATAAGTTATTGAGATCATTGATGGGATATTTCTGTGTATCTTTGTAAGAATTAAATAGGGAACCTAGTTTATTGTAAGTGGAGAAGGTGAGGGAGATGTCGGTATCTTTGAATGTACGTCGGAATTGTGCTGCGAGTTCACTCTGGTAAGGGAGAACTATGGGAGTATTTGTCTTGTGACTGTGTCTGGTGGGGTTATTAATACTCTTTTTAATGGTGGATATTGTGTGTTGGATGAGTTGAGGGGGATAGCTCCTGGCTATGAATTTATCAGTAAGGTATTGAAGTTCATTGTGTAGATCGTTTTGTGAAGAGGTGAATTTGATAGCATTGTGGATTTGGTTGTGTAGGACAGCTTTTTTGGTACTAAGGGGATGATGTGAAGTGAAATGTAGATATTTACCGGTGTGCGTATTTTTTCTGAAAATCTTGGTATTTAAATTTGTGTCTGTTGTATAAATAGTAAGATTAAGAAAATTAATCTGGTTGTCCGTTGCGATTTCGAGGGTAAGGTTTAGCCTGTCATGTATTGTATTGAATTTTAAAAAAAGATTGTCTATGGTTGTTCTGTTGCCTATTATTAGGATATCATCCTATTAATAATTGACTTGTCTTGAAACTTCAACAGTTTCAAGACAAGTCAATCCTGCACTGAGTTAACGACCCATGCTCAAACTCTCCCCCTTGTTGACTCTGCCATCACTATTATTAAACTTAGATCGAGCTACAGAATTCTTCAATATGAAGCCCTCACCATCGAATGGTACCGACACCATTCCGATCTCAACATTATTAACGTTAAACTTCCCTTCAACCTTTCACCGGCTTGGAACCTCTCGCGGCTAAAGTTCCCACATGTCAAAAAAGAGCATTATGGGAGTTTAGATAAACTTTAAATACAACACGCGCTCACTTCTCTTCCATTTGCCAACTGATGACGGTTTACTCATGAAAGTCCCTCGTAACGAGTATTGGCACCACCGGTCTTCTCTCTTTTTTTCATTTACGTTTTTTAACCTCCTTATGACAACCAAGGATTGGAGATCTGCATTTCTACTTCTTTGCACTCATTTTAAAATCTGTTTAAAATATTTTCACCCCATTTCCCGCTTTAGTTCTTTTTAATGCTTCTTCCAACTTAAATTTAACCACCATCTACCAAAAAAATTTTATTGCAGATTTATACAAGGTGAGTATCGTTTTCTAAGCATTTGCTATTCATTTTTTACTCTCCTTAATTGTAAAGTCCAGCAATTTCTCTCAGTTCCTCTTATCTTAGTAATTTTTTTTTAGCTATTCCTTTTTAGATTTTTTTTTTTTTTTTTTTTTTTAACAACACGCTTATACAAACTTGCGGAAAAAGATAACACAATATGATGGATAATACAGTGCGCTAACGAACTTGTTTTCACAAAATCTCTAACAATACTGACAAACTTATTGCGACGTTTGAGAGTTTATTTTATTGCAGCGCTCACCGCGGGTGCAATAAACTAATCACAAACGACCATCACATGTATGCCGTAATAGCATCACACGTATGTGGCCGACATGGCTTCTCAAGAATAAAGTAACCAACATACTTTAGTTATAAAACATATATGCGACATAAAAAAAATACTTTTTTTTTTATATTTTAAGTGAAAAAATGACAACACTGACATTACAATATTTATTTTAGAATTACTAATCAAATTATTTCCTAAATATTTTTTGGCCCCTGGGGAATTTTTTTCTTAAACTAGCTTGGCGGTCAATGTGTTAAAGGTAGAAGGTGGTGGTTAGCTGTTGGATAAAATGTATGTGCTAAAATAACCACCGGTGATCCGGCAAACTCACTAATCTGGCACCCCACTGGTCCCAACGCTGCCGGATTAGTGATGGTCGACCTGTATTAGATTTTGATGGGAACTTTCATCACTGTGCTGAATTCAACATGCGCACATTACTAAATGATATCACGACACTAACATTGTTTGAGGTTTGTTTTTTATGTTACATCAAATTGTTATATGTTCTCTTTTCTTCTCTTCTCTAAGTGGTAAATGATGCAAAGAAGCAAGCTTATATTAAAAAAAAAAACACCTTATCTGTCCATTCCCTCCAATAATTTATTTAATTCTTATTTGAATTTATTTAAACTACTCACTTCCACAATAACAGATGAAAGTTAGTTCCAACAATCGGTTATTCTCTTGTTGAAAGGAAATTTTCATACATCTGTCCTGCAACCGTGGATTGATTTAAAGGTTCTCTTTGTAGGTGCCTAGTTTCCAGTTGCTGAAGTCTTTCTTGATAAGGTTTCCCTTTTGTGTCCCTCACTGGTCTTGTTGCTCTTCTCTTTATTTCTTTTAACAGATTTACATCCTTCTTGTCCACAGTAGCACACCTGCTCCAATTTGTATAGCAGTGCTTTATGTGAGCAGCATTTAATTTGGCCACATTTATACATTTAGACCTAAATGCATAGATGTGGCCAAACATTGTGGCGCCTCCGTAGCCAGGTGGGCAGGAGCAGCAGTGCGTAGCACACACTTCTTGATTAGACTGGGGTTCGAGCCCGTGAACACCAAATACGGAGGATGTGGAAAGGTCAGGGAATGACCACCACATATCCCAGGAGCAATATGGCCTTAGTTGCTAATGCTCCTAAAAACCAAATAACAACAACAACAGACATTGCCTTATACACAGGCTATCACCTCCTTTTCCCTGTTGGCAGAATTCCTGTGTATCATTGATAGAATACCATAAACCCTGCTAGCAGCTTGTCCACACTGTTTCTAGAACTTCATTTTTCAGACTATACAGTTGTTCCCAGGTCTTTTTCTTTCCCATCACTTTGAGTGTGGTACTATCCAGTTGGTATGTTATTCTGCAATTATTTGTTTCCCATATGCTGTACCTTGATTGCCACTTCTCAGCTCATCTGGCTAATTTTTATGGGTGTTGTTGCAACATCATACTCTTTCTGTCATTAATATGCTGGCACATTCATATCACTGCAAATGTTGACATTATACTCTATATGTCTTCTTCATTATCATTACTAAAAATTTAAAACAATAAAGGGTTTTGCAGTGAATCCTGAGTGACACTAATCACATTAGGTCACGAGGAGCCATGCCCATTAATAAATACTCTGATCTCTCATCACTTAATCATCCCTTTTTCCATAGCAGTAAATTTTCTGCAATGCCACATTGCTCCAATTTGTATAGCATTCTTTCATGTGGAAGAGTATTTAGTTTATTTAATCAGTCAAAATTTCTTTGAAATCTAAGTATATGATGTCAAATCATTTTTTTTTTGCATATAGTTCCTTTGTTACTGCATTATAGCAGCTAATCATATTTTTCAGAGAAGTTAACACCTTAAAAAATTCATGCTGTGATTTCTGAACTGCATTCCTATCAAGGTGAACATACAATACTTCTTTAATCAGTTACTCCATTATTTTCCCTGGAATAGAGGTCAAACTTATAGATCTGTAAATACTCATTTTACCCTTTGATCCTCCCTTTGTGTATATAAGAGACATTTGCACATTTACAGTCTGTGGAGATCACTCCTGAATACAAGGGCACTCATGGCTAAAGGTCTGCTTACTCACTTTGCTGATTCTCATAATATAAATGGATAGATCTCATCAGTCCCAGATGCCTTATTTACTTTTAGCTTCAGAAATTTCCCTTCCACTTTCGTTTTGTTACTGCTACTCCCACTGGCAACATAATGCTCTCTTACTCTTCTGATTGCTTGGTCACTGGTTGGCACCACTTCTGCCTCCATGTGGTGGGATTGGAAGCCTAGGTGAAGAGAGCTACTTCCCCCTGGGCTAAAAGGAGCAAAGCAGGGATTTCAACAATTACCCTCCAATTGATCCTTCATGCCTCATCACACTCTAAATTAAATGAAAGTGATAATGACAACTCTCAGTTGAAAAAACTGTGTACTGACAGAGCAACAGGAATGCCCATCTTTTCTTATCTTCCATTCCTTGTCAAACAAAAGTTTGAGTACTTTATCCCCATTCTTCATACAGATATGTTATAGAAAATACAGCAGGTTCACCAAAAATGGCAAAAGACTTAGATCTTGTGATTTACTAATTGAAACTTTGAGTTGTAAGTAATCTGTGACTCTGCTGAAACTCTCAAACTTTTGTATACCCATGCTAGTTATCCTGCGTGCAACACCAAATACCACCAAAGGAGTAATTGTGGAGTACGACTTGATCAGTGTCACAGAAGGTGAACTGGTCCAAGATTAAAAAAATAAAAAGGTTATGTTAAAGTCAGCTGTCCCAACTGCACTGTAAGGCCTTATGTTATAAGTGCCAAATATGCTTGACTCTCAAACTATCTGTCGAGGTATGCAGTTCACCCAAAATATGGATCACACAAACACTGTGATGCTGAAGCACCACATTTTCCAAACTCTTAAGGCCAAACCCCTGCTTGTTCTAAGTCCAACTGTGGGAAGCAGGGAAAAAGATCCAAAAATATAAAGTAGAGTGGAAAGTCACTTATCACAAGGCAAAGAAGCAAATTATGCTCACTGCAGCAAAACAAACATACAGTAGCAGCATCAAAGAAATACCAGTCAGCACTCATACAAAACATGTCAGTTTTACCAACCATGCCTATTGCAGATTGGACTTGAGTAGTACTCTCAACTTAACAGCAGTTTCCTAAGGGGCAGCATGTGATAGATCATGCCATCAGTACACTAATTACAGTACCACCAACTGCATCCCAGTCTTCAACAGAAGTCATAAAAATCAAAACAGCAGCCCCAATGAAGACGACCCAGCCAAATTTAACAAACATGGATACAGATGAGAATACCAACCTGGATGAACCAATCTTAAATCTGGACACAGATGATATGGACACTATATGGTCTATCTTCCTGGAAAAAAGAATGAAACTGGAGACAGGGAAACAGGCCAAACTTAAAAAGCAGGCTAAATCAAACATAACTGTTAAAAACAAATAATGGATCACATCATACAGTGGAATTGTAGAAACCTACATACCAATATTGATAATATCTATGACCTAATAAAGCAGTATAGTCTGGAAAGCTTATGTGTACAAGAAACTAACTTACCTCAACCGATAACTCCAAAAATCAAGAACTATACTATACTATCTGTCAACGTAATAGAACAAACAATAATACTATGTGTGGAGCTGTGAACATTCTTATAAACTCAAGAATTCCCACCAAACACTTTTCACTGCAAACATCCATAGAAGTAGTGGCAATAAGTGTCACCTTAGAAATTATATTATCAATAGTTTCAGTTTGCCTATCACCAAACAAAGAATATACTTATAATGATCTGGAAGAACTTCATTTATAGACACTGCCTGCTCTGGTGTTTCCCACATGCAGACAGATGAGGAAGATTTCTGGAATCACTGCTTGACAAACATAATCTAATATTATTGAATACTGGTGCTGATACTTATATTCATTTCTCTACTAGAACAACTATAGCTGTAGACTTGACAGTCTGCTCTTCAACATTGTTTCCACTCATCTGCTGGTCAGCTCTAGACAACTCACTAAGCAGTGGTCATTTCTTGATAATTTGTGAAATTCAAATTATCAAGAAATGACCACTAGTAACCCTCGGGCAGATACCTGCTTAAAACGGAAATTTTCAAAGGCTAATTGGAACTTATTTGCTTCAAACATCTTATGTGATGACCAAATTCATAAATAAATATCTGTCCATTGATGATGCTACTCCACACACATCACGACACAGATTTTGGCTGCTACAACCAATGCTATTTTCAAAATCTATACTAGTCCTTTTAAACATGTTGATAAGTGGTGGAATGATGCATGCCAACTTTGCCAAAAAAGAGAAAAACCAGGAATGGAACCTGTTGTTTAGTAAGCATCGAACAACTGAGAACTTTAAATTTCTCAGTTAAAAAACTTAAAAGCAAAGACATGGTTTGTGAGGAAGAAGCTAAGAGAGTTTCTTGGATTCAGTTTACCTCTTCTATAATAAAGAATACAAACAATCTGGAACAAACAAAAAAACAACAACGATTGAAGATTTCCACCAGCATCCTCTCCAATACTGATATGGAAGGGGCAAGATTTGTCATCTCCAGCAATACTCTGACAGAGAATTTTACACAAATCTTAGATATATCTGCATATGAACCATCTTTTCAGCAGCATAAAATAAAGGCTGAGCAATGCAAATTAAATTTCAGCACAAGACTATCATTTTCATATAATCAGTCCTTTTCAATGTTGGAACTTCTTGTTGCGCTAAACAAATGGGGCATCAGATACTGAAGGGATTTACTATTTTATTTATTTTTTTTATGAAAAACCCCAAACACAAAAGGTATCAAAACCTATAGTACTTAGTACCGTGCATGGGTTGAAGGAGAAGTATGGGGGGAGGGGGATGCCGGAAATTTGCTCTAGAGACTAAACATGGGTTTCACCACTTCAAGCCTCCAATAAGCAGAGTGGTGGTATTTCACTGGTTGATGAAAGTCATCTACCACCTTGCATAGACAGAAAGGCATTAAATTTCCTATTGCTTTTTTTGAATTGGATTTTCTCTGAAAGCTACCATCCTAGCTCATGGTGTCATTCAACAGTGCTAGCTTTTCCTAAACCTGGAAAAGATCAGACTAATCCATGCACCTACAGACCAATATCCCTTACTAGCTGCATGGGCACTTTGTTAGAAAAGATGATACGCTATACTCATATGGTGCCTGGGACTAAATTGATGATTGAGTCTCACTCAATCATCAGTTGTAATCGATATGGCTTCTGCAAAAATTGCTCCACATTAGACCTTATGGTGAAAGCTGAGTATAACATACGGAATGCCTTTATCCAAAAAGAATATCTTGTTATAGTATGCCTGGATAGTGAAAAAGCATTTCACACCACCTGGTGCTATAGCATTCTTCAAGATCTGTATGCTATAGGACTCAGAGGTTGAATCCCAATCCTGAATGCTTCCCTAGAATTTGCAGGTGGCAACATCATCTGTTGGTTCCCCTGAATGGAATTAAAAAATTGTGTACAACCACTTTACTGCCTTTATGAAAGCAAATTCCCTTTCCTTTACCATTGACTGTAGTTATATTTTTAAGTAGTTCCCACATTAATATATTATGATTATTGCCACCTAGTGGTTCCTTTATCTGGATATTTTTAATGTGTGAAAGGTCATTGGTGATGATCAGATTATGAGTATTGCTTTTTTCTTGTTGCTTCTCTAATATGCTGGTGTCAAAAAAAAAAAAAAAAAAAAAAAACTGCCATACTGTTAAATCCAGAAAAGTCTTGGTACTGTGTGTGGGTGATCAGTCCACAATTTCAGTTATTACCTGGAAAGTTAAAATCCCCTATTATAAAGCATTCTAATTTGCTGGTCTAGTCTGTTTGTCTGTATAGTTGGCTGTTATATTTACTACCTCACAATTTTCTTTTTCTTGTTATGTTTGATGCCAAACTGGCTCAATGTTCTGCTCTGTATCTAAACATGAACTGGGTTCAAAAAAAGCATGTGGCGAAAGTGCAGTCGTGGACATTGACGCTACAAAGGAATGGAAGGAAAATCGTTTAAAAAATGTTTTGCTGACATATGACCACAATGACATCTTCTATGTCAATGAAACTGGTCTCTTTTTAAAATGTCTATCAGATAAAACACTTGCATTTAAAGGCGAGAAATGTAGTGGCAGAAAAAAGGCCAAACAACGGATCGCTGTTCTCCTACCAGCAACCATATCTGGCACAGAAAAGCTTCCTCTCTCTTTTAATTATTGGAAAGCCGAGAAGCCTTGTTGCTTTAAAGGTCTGAAGACATTATCGAAAATATATCCTAGCAAACCAAAAGGTATGGATGATATTGCAAATCTACGAGAATAGATCAGAGACTTTGATCGCAGGATGAGTGCGAAGAATAGAAAAATTTTGTTTTTTTATGGATAACTGTGCTTCTCATTGTCAAGTAAATGACCTACGTGCAGTCACTGTCTAGTACCTACCATCAAATATGACATCAGGTCTTCATCCACTTGATTATGGTGTAATACACTGTTTTAGGAAAAACTACTGAAGAATGCTATTAAACAAAATTATGCTATGTATTGAAAGCAAAATTCAATGTGAAATCAACATCCTGCAATGTATTTACTGTATGTGTTTCAGCATGGGATAAAATTGATGAAAAAGTAATATTCAACTGCTTCACACTTGCTAGATTTAACGGCTTGAATGATGCAGGGTGTGAAGTTTCACATGCTTTTTTCTCTATTAATTGCAAAGCACAGTCTCTGACAATAAGGAAGAAATATTTGAGCATGTGTGCCATCAGCTAAACTTACAGGAAAACTTCAAAGATTACACAGAAGTGGATGCAGACATTGGATGTTTCAGGATATGCATGAATGAAGAGGAACTCATTACAGACAATAGCATTTGTACAGGCATATGATGCAAGAAAGCAAGCTTATACAGCATCAGCCAAAAAAAAAAATCCTTTCCATTTCACCCATCCATTCACTCCAAATGTTTGTCTAGTTCTGCTTGGAATTTATTTAACCTGTCAACTTCTACAATGACAGATGGAAGTCTGTTCCAGCAATAAACCACATGCTGGCTAAAGGAAAATTTCCACACATTTGTTCTACAACTGTGTTTCCTCAATTTGAATTTATGTCCCCTCAGGCGATTAATCTGGGCAAGAGGAAGAATCCCATCAGCATTGAGCTTGTTCAAACCATTCAAGGCCTTGTACACTTTAATCAGATTACCTCCCAGGCGCTCTAGTCACCAGACATTGTAATTTGAAAAAAAAAAAAAAAAAGCCTTTCTTCATAAGAGCAACCTTTTGTTCAATTCAATAATCTTGTTGCTCTTCTCTGTACTTGTTCAAGGAGCTCTACATCCTTCCTACAATTAGGCCTCCAGAAATGTATACATTACTAGGTGTGGCCTGCCCATTGCCTTATACAAGGGGATAATCACTTCCTTATCCCTGATAGAAAAATTCCTGATCACTAACAAGACACCATGAGCTACTCTTGCAGACTGTCTGCACTGCTCAGAAAACTTCATATCTGATTGCACAATTACCCCCAGGTCCTTTTCATTCTCTACCATCCTGAGTGTAGTACCACACAGTTGATATGTTACTCTGGGGTTACTGCTATCCATATGCATTACTTTGTTTGTCAGTGTTAAACTTCAGTTGCCATCTCTTAGCCCATCTGCTCAACGTTTCTAGATCCTCTTGCAGTAGCATACTATCATTAGTGTCATTAACAACCCTTCCAACCTTTGTATCATCTGCAAACTTAGACATCAAGCCTGATATACCTTCATCAGTCATTAATAAATACAGAAAACAACAATGGACCCAACACTGAACCCTGGGGGACTCCACTAATAACATTAGTCCACGAAGAGCAATGTCCATTCATTACCACTCTCTGTCTTCTCACACTCAACCATCCATTAATTCATAGCAGCATTTTGCCCTTAATGCCATACTGCTCCAATTTGTACAGTAGTTTTCCATGTGCAAAAGTATCAAAAGCTTTCCTAAGATCCAAATATATGATATTAAAATTATTTTTTGTGACCACATCATAGTATCCAGTCAAATTGGTCAGACAAGACTTCCCCTTAACAAACCCATGCTGTGTCCAAACTAACTGAAGTGTTGTCTAGATGATCCTACAGAGCTTCTTTTACCAGTGCCTCCATTGATATCCTTGGAACAGAAGTTAAACTAACAGTCTGTAATTTTTTGGTCACCCCTTGATCTTCCTTTGTGAATTTGGGTCACATTTGCACATCTCCAGTCCAAGGAAGCTCTCATAAATATGGCTGAGGGTGTGCTTGTTTCCTTTGCTGCCTCCATTAATATAACTGGATAGATCCCATCTACCCCAGGTGCCTTTTTATGTTTATCTTCAAATGTTTCTGCTCCACTTTGCTCTCAGTTATTAAAAAATCATTTAACTCACTACCATAGTTTAATACACCTCTGGTATTCCACTCCCTGAATAACTCCTCATGTGTAAATGTAGATTCAAAATACTCATTCAGTTTGTTAGCTACTTGACCAGGATTGTCAACAGTTGAAAATGGCGCATTATAGCCTTAGTTGCTAATGCGCCAATAAAATACAAATCAGATCAACAGTTGAACCATTGATATCAAGTGGACCAATTTGATTCATCCTCTTCCTTCGAGAGTTTAAATAAGTAAAGAATTCTTTGCTGTTTTTCTTTGCATCCTTTGCCAAAGATTTCTCATAATCTGCCTTTGCCTGCCTAACCTCTTTTGTGACTTGGTTACAGACCAGCTTATGTCTATCATAGTCTTCTGTGTCACCCGTTAATTTATATGTATTCCATGCATTTTTTCCCCCCTCTGTCACATGTCTGATTAGTTCATCTGACATCCATTTTGGCCTAACCCTTGAACAATATTTCTTAGTTGATATGAAAAGCCCTAGTAGCTTCCAAGATTAATTCTTTGAATGCATTTCCATTTAGAATATGCTGTTGGTCCCGCTGTATAGACTTTAAAAACTATCTGAGACCTCTGTGTACAGCTTGTGTAGTCACCTTTATGAAAGCAAAAACCCTTCCTTTTATCCCTGATGGTAGTTATCTCTTTGAGTAAATCCTACATCAGCACACTGTGAACATTCACCTAGTGGTTCCTCTATTTACAGATTCTTAATACATAGTATTAATAATACATAGTATTATTCCCTCTGGATGCCACCTGAACATGCTGCTGCTGTAGAAAACAATCATCCAATAAATCCACAAAAGCCTTGTTAGTGTGTGAATGGCTAACCCACAAGTTACAGCCAATATTTGGGAAGTTAAAATCCCCCATTATAAGACAATCTTTATTTACTGGACCACTCTGTTCTCTGTACAGCTGCTGATTATACTCATCAGAGTCATTAGGTCTATAGCACACTCCTGCTCTCAATTTTGCTTTACCTGTGCTTATGTGACACCAAACTGATTCAACACTGTATTGTCCACCCATTGACGTAACAACCGTTTCTGTCATTCTCCTGAAGGGTCATTATATAGTGCTTTGACTGTATTCTTAGAGTTCTTTTTGCTGTGATGTGGAGAGCTGACTGGTACATACTGCTTCGCTTATACCCTGCTTTAATCACTTTGTCTAGACTATGGAGCCCCTGTGTACAGTTTGTGTACACCATGTTATCAAATGGCTTGTCTCCATTACATCACGGTGCCATACGAATTTCTCTAGGTGCATACAGAACATTGCCTTTACAAAGCTTATATGTGAAGGCCCACGAGCCTGCACTATATATCCAGAAGCAAATGCTGTTGTTAAACTATGCCATTAAAATCTGAAGTATTTCTCATCATCCTACTTGGCAATATCTTTTCAGTCCACAGTGGGAGAACCACTACAGACACAAACTCAAAATAAATAAAGCAGCCTGAATATGACTACAAGAACTAGTTTCAGAATGAGGCCTAAGCTTTGATAACCCATATAAGGATAATAGCATAACAAATCCACCATGGCACACTTTCACTCCTAACTGTGCTCTGATGAATGTCAACATAAAACAGATGCATGCAGCATACTCAGCACAGTCCTCTAAATATCTTCAGATGTATAAAGACTGCTCTAAAAAAGATGCCCAAGTGGGTGCTGAAGTGGTCCCTCCACACAATGTCATTTCAGAGTTTTTCCCAAACAAATGCAGTAGCTATTCTGTTGAGCTATTTGCCCTACTACATATAGCCTTGAAACATATTGAAACCTGTATTCTTTGGAAACATCTCATATACACATATTCATTAAATTTAATACATGCTCTCCAATGATAGCATACACTGTCTCATTTCCTAATGGAATGTCCACAATACAATTTGGTGCAACAAACCACCTTTCATCTCCCTGTGAATATTCAGGATTTCCTGACATTATCAGAAATCATAGGCGATAACTCTAACATTGAAAACATATTTTACTTATTTAAATGTAATAGGACATTTTAGTCGGATATAAATCATAATTAAGCAACATTATTTGTCTCATAATACTAATAGATAGGTGCAATATGACCAAAGTTGCTTTTGCACAAAAAAAAAAAAAAAAAAAAAATCCAAAACAAACAAAATAAACCATTGCCATCTGTGATTGCAAATGCCCTACAATAAACAACTTTCAAAACAAACTACTCTAAATTAAACCAACAGTTCTCCCTGACAGTCTAGCATATATAAAATTTGCTGGGAAGAAGTGTTCTTTTTCTCTTGACTACAGATTGATTATATACAAATCAAACTAATTCCTACCCAGGCTCCAAGTGCCAAATGATTTGTAACTGAGCGATTGTGACAAACCTGGAAGAGGATGAAAACAAAAGTACCTCAAATGGAATATTCATCTTTCCTTATACTGCATTCCTTACGAATCAGTCACTAGGTACATTATCTCCTTTTTATACAAAAATGTTTAGAAAGTGTAGCCAGATCACTGAAACCACCAACCATAAACATTGAGTCTCTCCTCAAACTTATCACATTTGGTGGAGTCCCTACTAAGGTATCTCCTCATGCTACCCTTAATTACCTACAAAGGAGTCATTTCCGAATGGGACCTATTGAACGTCGAGGAGGAGGAGATTGTTCAAGAACTCCAGGACCAGAAAATTACTCAAGCAAGATGAATAATGTTAAAGAAAGATTGAGAATTTGTTCCTACCCGAAGCATCATTCTTACTTTTCTACACTGAACCTTCCTTCATCAGTAAAAGTTGGATACCTAACTGCTGCATCTGTTCTTATATCCCCAATCCTATTCAGTGCACCTCTAAAAACAGACAGACTTTACTCCTAATTCTAAACCTGCACAATGAACAACATGGTCCCATGGAATTGCAGAGGCTTTCGTAGCAACATAGATGACGTATACGAGTTAATCAATCATTATTGTCTTCTAGGTATCTGTCTCCAAGAGACAAATCTAACACCAAGTATCCGTATCAGTTAAATATTATACTCATTTTTTTTTTTTTTGGCAAGACAGGTCTCTTACAAAAAGTGCTCACAGAGAAGTGGCCATGCTCATAGACTCAATAGTTGCTCGTAAGCAGATTGCGCTCCAAACCTTAGAAACCGTTGCAGCTCGTATAATGATCGGTATTGCTTGTATAAATTTATCTTCCACCCAATCAACTATGTACGATTCAGGAACTGAAAAACCTTGTTATGCAAGTACCATTTCCTATCTGCTTCTTAGGAGACTTTAGGGGACACAATCCATTATGGGGATCTCCCATCTCAGATGGATGTGGAGAGCTCATTGAAATGTTACTAGTCAGACAGAATTTAATGTTACTGAACACTGGTTTATCCACTTACATTCATTTTCCTACTGGATCAACCTTTGCAATAGATCTCTCGATCTGCTCTCCTATCCTCTTCCCAAGCGTTGAGTGGACAACACATAGCAATCCTCTCAACCGTATCACCATCTAGTAATATGCAGAATTCAAGCTATCCATTCCAAAACAACTGAAACACAAAGATACTTACAGCTGCAATAACTGCCATCCTGCAGTCTCACCCCTTGACATGGACACCTGTATATGGTGAGGCGACCTCCCAGTGATGCTGCTGGGCTTCCAGATTAGCATCACTGAGATTGGTAATACTCCAGAGAATTGAAACCCTTACAAAATGGCATCAAGAAGAAGAGGGGGAAAGCAGTGACGTACAGTTTGTAACTCCACCCACTCAGTGCTTTCCCCCCTCTTCTTCTCGACGACTGCACGTGGCGGATGTCACATGACATAACAGTATGTCGGAGCTGAAAAATAAAAAATTAATGGCAAAACGGCAATTTTTTCGGAGCAGCAAGTAACAGAAATGCAATGTATTCGGGGAAGACAAAACGTCACGTAACATAACATCTCAGATTTAAAATGAAGAAAAATTAACATGAAAACAGCAAAACTGGTTTGGCCACGTGCCGTGGCCAATGACCAGTTTTTGCTTGAATCCCTCTTGAAGTTGCTTAAAACCCTAACTTTTTTTTCACTAAACACAAATGAAAGTTGATTAAACACAATGATCCTTCTTAATTGTTTTTTTTTTCCCAACGACTGGTTTTTGCTTAAATCCCTACCGAAGTCACTTAAAAACTAACCTACAAACCTAACTTTTTTTCCCTAAACACAAATGAAAGTCAACTAACACGTGTAATTAACAGTAAAAAATCCTCTTTGTATATGCAAAATATGCCAGTAGATTTTTTTTTAAAGAACATAACAACTGACACAATACTAGGTTAGTTAGATGGGAAAAGAAAACTCACCTCATCAGTCCTGGCATGCGGGCTCGCGGCAGCAAAAAACAACGAAACAGTTTACCTGCAGGATGGAACAGGATACATGACAAACTCAGGACGACATGAGGAATCATGTGGCAAGCTAACCCAATATTAATTTTTGGACACTTATGGTAATTAAAAAGATATTAAAGGAAAAATATGAACAATTTATGAATATTTCCAAGTTTCACTTTCTTTCACTAAACTCAGGATGACACAAGGTACCATGTAGCAAGCAAACCCAGTAAGCAAATGTGACTACAAAATGATATGAATTTGCATTTACTGCTGCAATGATGTGTCACAACCTGTCAATCAGGGTCACAACCTGTCAATCATTGCTTTCTCCCACTTTGTATAGCCATTTAGAAGGGTGTACCGTTAACTGGAGTTCAACACTGGGATCCAACACCCACAACCTAGGTTCCAGGCTAACATCGTAGGAATCTATGTGTCTGTTGTGTGCTGCGATTCATGGAAATTTGGAAAGGGGATCCTGGTTATTGAGGGGCCCAGTTCAGCACACTACTTTGGCCCCTGCTTTTACAAGACAGGTGATCCTGGAAGGTTCGGCCAGGATCAGTTGGCTAGTGGGTTTGCCTGCAAGGGTCAATCGTGTCAATGCCCCTACCCTCATGGTCCGAGGGACAAGGTTCAGGCTGGTGACAGCGAGAGCATAGAGACTGAGTAGCAGGTAAGCATTTATTGCTTACCGGGTAGTAGGCATCCCTTTGGGCTTCATGATGTGTGCGAGCCTGGATGCTGACAAAAATAAAAACCTCATGAATCCTGATAAAAAGCATTTCTCCTGGGGCCCCAACCCAGTCTCTATGTGAAAATTTGACCGTTGACCCAGATAATGTCACTTTTGCTAAGAGACAGAAAACCGAGGTTATATCAGGTCCAACACTTCTTTACCTGATAATTCATTCCACTGGTGAGAAGTCTTAGGAAAAATGTCATGCTGCTTTATCCAGAAGGGTTTGGAAAGGTTGGCAGGTTCTCCTAAATCTGTCAAACAGCTTCATTTAGGCAACATACTTGTATAGACCAGAAGTGGAAAACATTCAGAACAGTTCCTCTGAGCTACATCTATGGGGGGGAGGGATGCCTATCACTGTTATCCCCCACAAGACATTGAACTCATCCTGTGGTGTCATTGCTGAATGGGATCTTATGGATGCGATCAAAGTGGAAATCTGTTTTGAATTAAAACCACAAGGAGTGATAGATGTGAAACAAATAACCATGCATAGGGACGGGAAACTCGTTCCAACCAGAAACATCATATCGACATTTAATTCACCTTCTCCTAATGAGATCATAGCTGGCTATATTAACTGCCCAGTGTGGTTGTATGTACCAAATCCTTTATGGTGCTTTAAGTGCCAGAAATACGGACGCTAGCATATGGCTTGCCATGACGCCCGTACATGCACTTGATGTGGTGCCAAAGGACCACGAAACAACATGTTCAGCTGCAAAACCCACCTGCATTAACTGCCAAGGAGAATGCCCATCATGCCAGAAGTGGAAAGAAGAAAAAGAAATTCAACAACTTAAGGCAGAGCTGAACATGTCTTATCAGGAGGCAAGAAAAGCAGTGAAACCGATAAATATAAATAAACCCACATACACCCTGAAGGTAGCAGGGAGATGTTCCATTGGAACCAAAACAGAAATGACTATACTACTAAAAGAGTCATTCACTCCTATTGCACGTTACCTCTTAAGCTCAAAAAGCCACAGAAAGAGCAATCAGTTGCCACTATCATATCAGTATCTCCTAATGCTTCACTAGTGAAAATAGTGGAGAATACGAGGTGTGAAGTAAAAAAGAATGAGAAACCTGAGGTATCCCCTAGTGCCCAAGAAAATATGGAGGTTGAGAAGGAGGTACCAGATGACTCAGTCTTGGAACTGTTTGCAGAGGAAGAAAGGGACACAGGACAGCATCCATATGTCCCTAAAAGAGATAAATCCAAGAATGACAAAATTAAGCTCTCAGCACCTCGGAAATTGCCTTGTGGATCCACCAAGCCAAAAATAATGGCTAAATTCTTACATTTCTAAATGCTAAATTCCGACAATGGAATTTTCGTGGATCCTTAGGAAACAATGGTGACATCAAAGCCCTCCTGCAAAAGCACGAGCGAGACAGTGTGCTTTTGCTTGCAGGAAATATTTCAAGCTGAATGAAAACCCTTCCTTTAATAAGATGACTATTATATGTAAGGATAGAACTGGGGATGAACCTGCCCATGGCCCCTCGACGTGGGCACCTGTACGTGGTGAGGGGACCTCCCAGTGACGCTGCTGGACTTCCAGACTAGCATCACTGGGATCCAACGCCCACAGCCCAGGTTCCAGGCTTACATCAATGGAATCCGGCGTGTTTGCCGTGCGCTGCGACCCGTGGAAATTCGGAAAGGGGGATCCTGGTGGTTGAGGGGCCCAGCTTCAATACACCACTTTGGCCCCTGCTTCGACAAGACGGGTGGTCCTGGAAGGCCCGGCTAGGATCAATCGGCTAGTAGGTTCGCCTGCGAGGGTCAACCGTGTCAATGCCACGCCCCTACCCTCATGGTCCGAGGGACAGGATTCAGGCTGGCGGCGGTGCGGGTATAGTGTCTGGGTAGCCCTGGCGTCCCACTCCCGAGCGCATTTATTGCATGCCGGGTAGTGGGCGTCCCTTTGGGCTCCGTGGTGGGTGGGGAGCCCGGGCACTGAACAAATAAAAAACCTCTATGAATCCTGAGAAACTTACTCCTTCAGGGGCCCCAACCCGGTCCCTATCTGAAAATTTAGACACAGATACAGATAGCATTATTGCTAAAAAAAGGCAGCGAACGGAATTACCATCAGGGCCTGTTCCAAGGTTCCTAATTATAGGGACGGGAGAAAAACCAATTGGTAAAATGTCACCCTTCTTCATACAGAAAGGGTTAGATGGGTTAGCAGGGTCACCCAAATCGGTTAAGAGGCTCCGTTCCGGAGACCTCTTAATTGAAACCAAAACTGACAGGCAGTCTGAGCAGCTACTCCGTGCAACATCAATCGGAGGAATACCCATAACAGTGACACCACATAGAACACTCAATTCATCGAGAGGTGTCATTTCGGAATGGGACCTTCTCGACGTCACCGAGGAGGAAATCTGCTTAGAACTGAAACCACAAGGAGTTACTGCTGTCAAGAGAATTACTGCGCGAAGGGATGGAAAAATTGTTAAAACCAGGAGCGTTATATTGACATTTAACACTCCTAAACCTCCTGATGAGATCAAAGCTGGATACATCAATTGTTCAGTGCGTCCATACGTTCCAAACCCTTTACGGTGTTTTAAATGCCAGAAGTGTGGACATTCTCAAATGGCCTGCCGTGGAGTCCTTGCATGCGCTCGATGCGGTGCAAAGGACCACGAAACAACAGCATGTTCAGCCGCAAAACCCACCTGTATTAACTGTGAAGGCGAACACCCGGCCTTCTCACGAGCATGCCAGAGGTGGAAAGAAGAAAAAGAGATTCAACGGCTGAAGGCAGAGCTTAACATATCATATCAGGAGGCAAGGAAATCGGTCAAACCCCTGAATATCAACAAACCTACCTACGCCCAGAAGGTAGCAGGGAGATGTTCCGTCGGAACTCAGACGGACATGACCATTCCTCCAAAGGAGTCTTTCACTCCCATCGCGCGGTATCTATTAAGTTCTCAAAAACCTGCACAAAAGGACCAATCAGCTGCCACTCCTATATCGGTACCTCCTAATGCTCCACAAATTACAAAGGTAGTTATGAAAGAAAAGAATAAGAAAGGGGAAGTCCCCCCTAGTACCCAAGAAAAGATGGATGTCGAGCAAAAGGAGGTACCCGAAGAATCAGTCTTGGAACTCTTTGCGGAGGAAGAAATGGACACGGGACAGCGTCCATTCTTCCCCAAAAAAGATAAATCCAAGACTGATAAAAGTAAGCCCTCAGCACCTCGGAAGCCGCCTGATGGACCCACCAAGCCAAAATAATGGCTAAATTCCTACAGTGGAATTGTCGTGGATTCCGGCGAAATATTGATGACATCAAGGCCCTCCTGCAAAAGCACGAGCCAGTTTGCTTTTGCTTGCAGGAGACATATCTAAAGGCAAATGACGATCCCACCATGCACAACGTCACAGTTTTTCGAAAGGATAGAATTGCGGATGGCTCTGTACATGGGGGAGTGGCTATCCTTGTGGGTAACCAGACCCCAGTGCAGCCCTTGCTAATTACAACCAGCATAGAGGCTGTCGCAATTCGCCTTTCAGTGGGATTTTTATTAACTGTGTGCTCCATTTATTTGCCGCCTGGAACTGACATCTCCCAGGCAGACCTTGATGATCTTCTAACGCAGTTGCCTCCCCCTTTCTTACTTCTCGGGGATTTTAACGGACACAACACCCTGTGGGGTAGTGCTAACATCAACGGAAGGGGACGAGTCATTGAGCGTATGCTCAATGACAATGACCTTTCCCTTCTAAATACTGGAAAAAACACCTTCTTCCACATGCCTACCCGTACTTTTTCTGCCATTGATCTCTCTATCTGCTCCCCTTCTCTACTCTCTTCACTCACTTGGGAAGTGGAGGAGAATCCATACGGGAGGGATCACTTCCCTGTGATAACCTCGTTACACAGTGGGAGACCATGTCTTCCCTTCAGGTTACCACGGTGGAAGATTGATCAGGCTGACTGGACTGCCTTCCAACATCAGGCAATTTTTGATCTTAGCACGGTCAGTCAAGAGCCTATCAATGATGCAGTTAAGTACATCACAGAAAATATTGTCCAAGCAGCTGCGAATGCTGTTCAAAAAACATCTGCCCGGTTTCCACCATTTCCCAAACCTTGGTGGAATTCACAATGCACAGCAGCAAAAAAGGCTTAAAACAAAGCGTGGGGGATATTTCGCCGATATCCTACCACGAACAACCTTATAGCCTTCAAACGTGCACGAGCCAAAGCACGCTACACCCGTCGTCAGAGTCAAAAGGAATCGTGGATCCGTTTTACATCATCTATTAACCAGTCTACCAACTCTAAGGTAGTCTGGGATAAAATCCGGAAAATGAAGGGAAAATATACATCCCACCCTTCTTCAATCCTAGATTATAATGGATGCGCTATTGCAGATCCAACTGCAATAGCCAATGCTCTTGGGGAAACATTCTCTAACATCTCTGCAACATCCTCGTACTCCCCAGAGTTCCTGGTCCTGAAATATAAAATCGAAAAACAGGCACTTAGCTTTAAATCTAAGAGCATTTATCCCTACAACGGGGATTTCACTATTCAAGAACTGAAAAGAGCCCTCGCTCTTTCTAAAGCAAGTGCCGTTGGACCAGATGGCATCCATTATGAAATGATTAAACATCTTTCACAAAAATCTATGGACTGTCTGCTCCTTCTGTATAACAGAATCTTTACTGAAGGGCAGTTTCCGGACTCCTGGCGAAAGGCAATCGTTCTTGCCTTTCCTAAGCCAGGAAAGGATCCAAAAGTCACCACCAATTATCGTCCTATTGCTCTGACCAGCTGTCTGTGCAAAATCCTGGAGAGAATGGTTAATTGTCGTTTAATATGGTATCTCGAATCAAATGACCTTCTCTCCAACATCCAGTGCGGCTTCCGAAGGAACCGGTCCACTTTGGACCATCTTATTAGATTGGAAGCATCCATCCGGGATGCTTTCCTAAAACGCGAACACTTGGTGTGGGTGTTCTTTGAGATGGAAAAAGCGTACGACACAACATGGATATTTGGTATTTTAAAAGACCTTTACAACCTCGGTCTGAGAGGCCACCTTCCCATTTTTATTAAAAATTTTTTATCCTGCCGTTATTTCCAAGTTCGTGTAGGATCCTCCCTTTCGCGGCCTTTTTGCCAAGAAGAGGGGGTACCACAAGGATCTGTCTTAAGTGTTACGCTTTTTGCCATTAAAATAAATTCTATTTCTGAACAACTTCCTCCAACTGTAAACAGTGCACTCTATGTCGATGACTTCAGCATATTCTCTCAATCATGCAATATGAGGGTTATTGAGAGACAACTGCAACAAACTATTGACCATGTTAACACCTGGGCCACGGCCAATGGTTTCAGGTTCTCACCGGAGAAGACCGTTTGCGTCCATTTTTGTCGCAAACGTAACCTCCACCCCGAACCTGAATTACGACTTGGACAAAGCACCATTCCAGTTGTATCAGAGGCGAAATTCCTGGGACTCATTTTTGACAAAAAGTTGACATTTGTTCAACACATTCGTCAGCTACGTACAAAGTGTACGAGAGGGCTTAACATCCTCCGCTCTCTCTCTTCTACCTCTTGGGGTGCAGACCGATGCACTCTCCTACGTCTGTACCGTGCACTTGTACGTTCAAAATTAGATTATGGGTCTCAGGTATATGCATCTGCTAGAAATAGCGCTGTTCGTTGGCTTGACCCCATCCATCACCAAGCCATTCGTATCGCTACGGGTGCATTCAGAACATCACCTGTCCAAAGTCTGTATGTCGAAGCAAATGAACCATCCTTGTCGCTTCGACGAATGCAGTTGTGCCTACAATATGCCTTCAAGCTGAAGTCCCTGCCGGATCATCCCACGTGGACATCCGTCTTCGAGCCACGATGGGAAAATCTCTAATACGCACGACGGACCGCCAATCGCCCTTTCGGCATTCGTGTTCAAGAGCTACTCAATGAGCTTAACATCTCGGTAGACAAGGTTGCTCGATCACCAAAGGAGCCCCTTCCACCCTGGCATGCACACCCACCAGCATGTGACTTCTCGCTGAAGGCTGCGATGAAGTCTAATACTCCGTCTTCTGTCTACCTTCAGCTCCATTCACAACACCGTGCAGAACACTCTGACTTCTTGCCAGTCTACACAGACGGCTCGAAGTCAGAATCGTATGTGGGATCTGCTGCTGTCTTTCCAAACAATACCATATCAGAGCAGATACCCCTTGACTGCAGCATTTACACTGCAGAGCTGCATGCCATAGAGTTAGCTCTAGATCACATAAGAAAACACCGTTACCAACGGTGTATTATACATGTCGATTCAATGAGTGCACTACAGGCTTTATCACCGATGCCACACACCAATCATCCAACCCTGTCCCGAATTCAGCAGATAATATACAATCTCCATACAAGTGGATTCGATATCCTCTTCTGCTGGATCCCCAGTCACATCGGGATTAGAGGAAATGATCTGGCTGACATTGCAGCCAAATCGGCAGTCCTGAGGGATAATCTTGATCTGTTAGTCCCCTATACAGACTACAGGCAAGTGATCCGTAGTAACCTACAATCTCAGTGGCAAGATTCGTGGCATCGACTGATTACTACAAACAAACTATGTCGAATTAAGCCTGTGATCCATCCTTGGCGGTCCAGCTTACGCAGGGATCGCAAAGAGGAAGTTGTTCTTACTCGGCTCCGCATAGGACACTGTCATTTGACACACTCCTTTTTGCTGAGGGCTGATGACCCTCCTATGTGCGAGCATTGTGACACCGTTTTATCCGTCCAACACATTTTATGTGATTGTACTAGTTTTATAAATTCTCGTTTTACTGCTTTTACCCATCTGACTGAGCCATATACACTCAGTCAGATTTTAAATGACAACGACAATGTGTCGGCAGTTTTTAAATTTTTAAAATCGATCAATATGTATACACTTATATGAAATATACAATTTGCTTTTATCATTATACTGATTTTATGTATTGATATGTCTGTATATATATTTGCAACTTTAGACGAAATAACATTTTTAAAAGAAACCAGTCTAATCTTTTTTTGAATTTTAATCTTTGCATGGCGCACTATAACCTTGCTGTTTTTGCGCCACAAAAAATCAAAATCAAACCTGCCCATGGAGGAGTTGCCATCCTTGTGGGCAACCAGACCCCTTTCCAACTTGTACCAATTTCCACTAACTTAGAAGTGGTAGCAGTTTGCCTTGTGGTTGCGTTTTTATTAACCGTCTGTTTGATTTATTTGCCACCTGGAGTTAACATCTTCCAGAGAGAGACGTTGATGATATCATTGTGCAGTGGTCTTCCCCTGTCCTAATTCTTGTGGATTTCAATGGCTATAACACCCTGTGGGGTAGCGCTAACATCAGTGGAAGGGAACAAGTTGTAAAGCATATGCTCATGAACAATGACCTCTCCCAACTAAATGTGGGGACAAATACCTTTTTCCACATGCCTACCTGTACATTGTCTGCAATTGATCATTCTATTTGCTCCCCTTCTGTTACTTGGGAGATAGAGGAGAATCCCTATGGAAGTGATCGCTTCCCCACGATAACCACCCTAATTAATGTGTGACCATGTCTTCCTGTTAAGTTAGTGCGGTGGAAGATTGATCAGGCTGACGAATGTCTTTCAACATCTGGCAAATTTTGACATCAGCGCAGTCAGTCAGGAGCCTATCAATGATTCTGTAACTTACGTCACTGAAAGTATCATCCATGCAGCTCCAAATTCAATTCCAAAAATGTCTAACCGGTTTTCACCTTTTCCCAAACCATTGTGGAATGCTGAATGCACAGCAGCAAAAAAAGGCTTAAAACAAAGCTGGGGGGGGGGATGTTCTGAAAAATTCCTGCTACAGCCAACCTAACCTTCTGGCCTTTAAATGTGCATGACCTAAAGCATGCTACATAAGCTGTCAAAGTCAAAAGGAATTGTGGATCCGTTTCACATCCTTTATTACCCAGACGACCAGCACTAAAGTGGTCTGGTTAAAAATCCGGAAAATGAAGCGAAGATACACTGATACATTGCACACCCCTCATCAATCCTGGAGTATAATGAATGTACTATTGCGGACTGAACTGCAATAGCAAATGCTCTTGGGGAAACTTTTTCTAACATCTCTGGGATATCATCGTATTCCCCAGAGTTTCTGGTCCTGGAACATAAAAGAGAAAAACAGGCACTAAATTTTACACTTTGTTCCTATAACAAACCATTTGCTATGCGGGAATTAAAAAGAGCTCTTTCTCACTTTCCAAAGCAAGCGCTGTTGGACCAGATGGAATCCATTATGAAATGGTTAAGCACCTTTTCCCAACATCTATGGATTACCTGCTGCTTTTATATAACAAAATCTATACTGAAAAGCAGTTTCTAGATGCCTGGAAAGGATCCTAAAATCGCTCTGACCTATCGCTCCTATCACTCTGACCAGCTGTCTGTGCAAAATCATGGAGAGAATTGGTAATTTTTGTTTAATGTGGTATTTAGAATCAAACCACTTTCTCTCCAACATTTAGTGTGGTTTCAGCAGAAACAGGTCCACTCTGGACCATTGTATTAGACTGGAAACATCCATCCGGGATGCTTTACTAAAATGCAAACATTTGGTGTCAGAGTTCTTTGACACGGAGAAAGCGTATGACACAACTTGGAGATTTGGCTTCTTAAAAGATTTGAATGACCTTGGTCTTAGAGGGCATCTCCCCATTTTTATTAAAAACTTTCTAGCCAAGCGATCCTTCCAAGCTCATGTAAGATTCTCACTCTCTCTCGTCCATTTTGCAAAGAGGAGGGAGTACTGCAAGGATCAGTATTAAGTGTCATGCTTTTTTGCCATCAAAGTAAATTCCATCGCAGAACAACTTCCTCCAACTGTAAGCAGTGCCCTCTACGTTGATAACTTTAGCATATTTTGTCAGTCATGCAACATGAGGGTTATTGAAAGACAACTGCAACATGCCATTAATCGCCTTAATTCCTGGACGCTTGCTAATGGATTCAGGTTCTCGCCGCAGAAGACTGTTTGCGCACACTGAACCTGAATTAAAGCTTGGACAGCTATTCCAGTAGTGTCAGATACAAAATTCTCCGGACTCGTATTTGATAAAAAGCTGACCTTTCTAGTCACATCCATCAACTTTGTACAAAGCGCACAAGAGTCTTAATATTTTTTGCTCTTTGTCCTCTACTCTTGGGATGCGGACCGTTGCGCCTTACTATGCATTTACTGTACACTTGTGTGATTGAGACTAGATTATGGGTCCCAGGTGTACAATTCAGCAAGGGACAGTGTACTCTGAAGTTGTACTCATTGCTTTCTCCCACTTTGTATAGCCATCATCAGGCTATCCGTATCGCTACTGGGACATATTGAACATCTCCTGTCCAGAGCGTATACATTGAAGCAAATGAACCACCATTATCACTTCAACATAAGCAGTTGTCTCTTCAATACGCTTTAAAACTGAAATCCCTGCCAGACCATCCGATGTGGCCATCCGTTTTTAAGCCACGATGGGAAAGTTGGTACAATGCCCGTCAGACTGCCAATCGTCCTTTTGATATTTGTTTCCAAGCGCTACTCAAAGAACTTAAAATCAAGGTAGACAAGGTTGCCCAAACACCAAATCAGCCCCTTCCACCCTGGCATGCTCACGTTCCAACATGTGACTCTTCCCTTAAAAACTGGGGAAAGCCGGACACTCCATTGTCTGTCTACCTGCAGTTTTTTCAGCACACAGAGCTGAACATTCTGACTTCATGCCAGTTTGTAGGTGGTAGATGACTTTCATCAACTGGTGAAATACCACCACTTTGCTTATTGGAGGTTTGAAGTGGTGAAACCCATGTTTAGTCTCTAGAGCAAGGTTGCCGGCATCCCCCTTCCCCCATACTTCTTCAACCCATGCACAGTACTAAGTACTGTAGGTTTTGATACCTTTCGTGTTTGGGGTTTTCATAAAAAAAAAAAAAAAAGTTTACCCAAATGGTTCGAAGTCAGAATTCTATGTAGGATCTGCTGCTGTCTTTGCAGACACCGCTATATCAGAGCAGATTCTCTCTGAATTTACTAATATGATCCAAGGCAATACAGTTAGCCTTGGATCATATTAGTAAATGCCAGCACCAATGGTTCTTTTTATACTTGGATGCTTTTGAGTGTCTTACAGGCTTTATTATCTGTCAAATATAATCCTCACCCAGTTCTATCTCAAGCTCAGCAGAAGATTCACTCTCTCCATGAACGTGAATATGATATCTGCTTGTGCTGGATTCCCAGCCACATTGGGATTAGGGGAAATGATTTGGCTGACACTGCAGACAAATCAGCAATTCCTCCTAATAATTGTTGCTTGTCAGTCCCTTATGCAGACTACAGGCAAGTAATACACAAAAAGATTCACACCTTAAGGCAAGATACGTGGAATAGACAGACAACCAATAAATTACATCAGATAAAGCCTGTAATTGAACCGTGGCAGTCTAGTCTAGTCTAGTCTGCACAGAAATCGTAAGGAGGAAGTTGTTCTAGCACGAACCCGCATAGGACACAGTCATCTGATTCATTCTTTCTTGCTGAGGGATGATGACCCTCTTATGTGTAAGTCCTGTGATAGTTTTATCTCTGAAACATATTTTAATCGAGTGCCCAGATTTTCACCATCTGACTGAACCTTATACGCTCAGTCAGATTTTATCCGACAATGACAAGGTGTCAGCTCTTTTTAATTTTTTCCAGCTTACTAATTTATATACATGTATATAAAATAAGCTTTATATTTTTACAATATATATCACATTTTAAACTTACACCTAATCTTTTGACGAGGTAAAGTTACCTAGTTTAAAGTTACCAGAATCTATTTTTACCTTTTTCTTGGCACATAATAGCCACTGCTGCTAATTAGCATTATCAAAGGCACATGATGTAAGAAAGCAAGCTTATATAGCATCAACCAAAAAAAAAAAAAAAAAAAAAAACCCCTTATTTCACCCATCGCTTGCTCCAAATGTTTGTCAAGTTTTTCCTTGAATCTATTTAAGCTATCAACTTCTACAACGACAGATGGAAGTTTGTTCCAGCAATCAACCACCCGCTGGCTAAAGGCAAACTTCCACACGTCTATCCTACAACAGTCTTTCGTCAATTTGAATTTATGCCCTCTTAGGCGATTATTCTGAGCAAGAGGAAGAATCCCATCAGCATTGAGCATGCTCAAACCATTCAAGGCTTCATACACCTCAATCAGATCATCTTGCAGGTGCCTAGTCTCCAGACGCTGTAATTTGCAAAACTTAAGCCTTTCTCTGTAAGAGCAACCCTTTGTTCCATTCGCTAATCTTGTTGCCCTTCTCTGTACTTGTTCCAACAGCTCTGCATCCTTCTTAAAATGAGGCCTCCAGACCTGTATACAGTACTCAAGGTGTGATCTGACCATTGCCTTATACAAGGGATAATCACCTCCTTATCCCTGCTAGAAAAATTCCTGTATATCATTGACAAGACACTGTGAGCTACTCTTGAAGACTGTTTGCACTGCTCAGAAAACTCCATATCTGCCTCACAATTACACCCAGTTCCTTTTCATTCTCTACCACTGTTAGTGTAGTACCACAGAGTTGATACGTTACTCTGGGGTTACTGTTTCCCATATGTAGTACTTTACATTTGTCAATGTTAAACTTCATTTGCCACCTCTCAGACCATCTGCTCAACTTTTCTAGATCCTGTTGCAGCAGTGTACTGTCATTAGTGTCATTAACAGCCCTGCCAACCTTTGTATCGTCTTCAAACTTGGATATTAAGCCTGATATACCATCATCAGTATCGTTTATAAATACAGAAAACAACAATGGATCCAACACTGAACCCTGAGGGACTCCACTAATAACATTAGTCCACGAAGGGCAGTGTCCATTGATTACCACTCTGTCTTCTTCCACTCAACCACCCCTTTATCCATAGCAGCAATTTGCCTCCAATGCTACACTGCTCCAATTTGTGCAGCAGTTTTTCATGTGCAACAGTATCAAAGACCAAATATCATATATCCAAATATATGATATCAAAGTTATTCTTTGCATCCAGTTCCTTTGTTGACTACATCATAGTATCCAATTAAATTGGTCAGACATTGCACCAGTAAAATTTCAAACCAACTAACCAAACTAACAGAAAAGCCCAATAAACCGGAAAGTGCAAATTGTTTTTATTGTTTTATGGTAGTGATCTCCAGAAATTTTTTAGAAAAATATCACAAAGGCGTTCAAAATCGATTCTTATAACAGAAAATGTGATAACAATGAAATCATAGTGCAATTTCCATTATAAAAATGACCTTTTAAAGAGATAAATAGCTTAGTTATATAGCAAAAATTTCAACTTTCAAGGTTTTGGAATGAATGGCCAAAAAAGAACAATGTGTTATTGAGTTCGCATTACAATATTTTCACGATACCTCCATTTATTCCTCAGGATGCAAAATATGTTTCTCAAATTTTTTTAAGTTTGTACCGGCCGGCAAAAACTTACTTAAAGTTGGTTTTGCGTAAGTCGAGTATTACGTAAGTTGGGGAGTTCTTGTATATAGATGCACATGAACCTCCGTTATTTTTTTGGAGATAGATGCTTCTGTTCACATTTGTAGCCAGATTTCAGAGTCTTTTACTCTCATCCTATCTTGTGTTACCTCTTTAACTTGTCTTTGGTAAACCGCTATGGGAATAAACCAAATGAAAACAAACTTGCTGGAATCAGATTGAAAAATCTAATGCAGAATTGTAGTATCCACCTGGACACTGGAAAAATGGAGCCACCATGGTCTACATTGAAACCATTATGAGATGCCTTTTTTGGCAATGGGAAAAACAGGTGCTGGCAAACCAAAATACACAGCAGCTACATTCAGCTCATGCATCAGTAAATTCACATTGTCTACAAATATATACTCATGGATTGAAATCTGTTACATGCATAGGTGCTGCAGTGGTTGTACCAACTTGCATTATGTCTGAATCTCTTTTGTCTAGTTGCAGTATTTGTACTGCAGCACTTCATGCAATCAAAGTGGCATCTAGTAACATGCCTGATCAAGAGATTATAATATGTATTGATTCACTGAGTGCAGTAACTCTACAACACAAATATCTCTACTCTCACCCTGTTTTGAAAGAAATCAAAACACAGTTGATAAATTTCAGTGCAAAAGTGGTAATGTTTTGATGGATTCCTGGACATGCTGAAATCCAGAGAAATGAGAATTCTGATCAAGCAGCTAAAAATCTACTCAACCCTTTTTCTTCATCTGCTTTATGTGGACTACAAACAAACCCATTATACAACAGTCATATGTTTTTTTTTTTTTATGAAAAACCCAAACAAAAGGTAGTAGAACCTAGTACTTAGTACAGAGTGTGGGTTGAAGGTTGAGAAGTTGAAGATACTTGTTGACATTAGAATTGAATTTATGTAGATGATAATTTTCAGGAAATACTTGTGAATAGAGGTTGTTCCAGAAAATGGAAGTTGAAGGAATGATTGTTGTTGTTGTTATTTGGTTTTTAGGAGCATTAACAACTAAGGCCATATTGCTCCGGGAATATACAGTGGTCATTCCCTGACCTTTCCACATCCTCCGTATTTGATGGTGACGGGCTTGAACCCTGGTCTAATCAAGAAGCGTGTGCTATGCGCTGCTGCTCCTTCCCACCTGGCTATGGAGGTGCCTTTGAAGGAATGATGAAGAAGAAAAGTTGGTTCTGTGAAATTGAAGTTGGACAGTAACTGATTGTAGCACATGATTGGGCTGGTTTGGAAGAGAGAGGGTTGGGGAATTACAGAAGCCACTTCAGAAGAACAGTGCCCATGGAACTATCTATAGAAAACGTGTGCAGCAGAAACAGTCTATCAGACAGAGTGGAAATACTTAGTAAGAGATGTGCCATTAATTAACCAGACTACCTTTGAATAGCATCTAGGAGCCTGAGAAAGGTTTTGAGGGCACCACCCCAGATGTGGTAAGGCAGATTTGTTCAGAGTAAGTAGTTGTTTAGAAGAAAAGTAACACCAACAGCGAAAGAGAAAACCCAGTTTTTTAGATACAGAGGAAGCAATATTTGTGATGTGCTTATGGCAAGAGAATTCAGAAATAAGGGAAATTATTAATAGAGATACCTGATCTTGTCTAGAAATATGTCTAGTTAAAGATGAGCATAGAAGCAGAAGAATCCTTTTTTTGAGAGATAAGATAGGGCTAAGTTATCTCTGCCCTACTGAAGAATTACCTGGAGATCAGCATTGGAGGGATTTGTAGATATTTGAGAAGTTGAAGCTGTTTGTGCAGGGCAAAGATTCTTAAACTGAATGTGGAATGCAATGTGCTATCATCAGCAAAACTGTGGATAGGATTTCTAGTCAATGGAAGAAGCTCATTAATGTAGAAGAGGAAGAGTGGGAGAAAGACCTGAATCTTGGGGAACACCATCATTAGTGGAGAAGGCAGAAGACAGTCATTTACTATCACCTGCAGTGAGTGGTCAGAGAGAGAGAGAAAACTGAATACCCAATTACAAAAAAAAACAGTTGGCAATCCATAAGATGGAAGCTTATTTAAGAGACTCTTATGCTAAACACGATAATTTGAAATGTCAAGAGCAACTGCTTGAGTTTCACCAAACTTTTCCATTGAATTTGTCCATAGATGGATAACAAGCTAGTTTATCACCAGTGGATAAATACTGACAGAATCCATATTGGTGATTATTGGTTGGATAGTAGGTTTCAAATAGTTTAGGTGTTGATGTGTAATGGATTTCTCCATTACTTTAGATAGAGTAGAAGTAAGTGCAGTGGGATGATAATTGAATGGAAGGGATTTGTTCCCTTTTTAGGAAATGGCTGGATATGAGCACATTTCCAAGCAGAAGGAAACACATCAGTAGAATAAGAAAGTGGAAAAAGGCGAAAGGAGTCCATAGATTTCTTGGAATCAAGATTTTGCGAAATTTGACATCCTTTTGAGAGAAGACCACAAGAGGCATTGAATGGCATGTGCTGGGAATAGTAGGAGGTGGTTTACCAAGATCATCAATACAAAAGTTAGAAGCAAAGAAGGATGCTAGCAGGTGGGCTTTATCTTTTGCTGAAATAGCAATAGAATCATCGGGTTTTAACAGAGGTGGATGTAGAGATGGGTAAAAGTTGTGGCCAATATCTGTGGCAAGAGACCAGAATTCTCGAGTACCATTTAGATAAGAAGTGAGTTTTCTACTCCTTTACTTTTAAAAATCATTTTGGACTGATTACAATTGTTTCAAACAGAACCTGGAGATTTGAATGCAAGCCAATTGCAAGCAACATTCTTACGTTGAACATCCTTTATTTCATTTATTGGAAAACCAAGTTTAGGTAAAGGACAAGATTTTAAGATGGACTTAAGGAACAAAGAATTTCATTCCTACAAGAAACATTTCACTTCCTTGATCTGAGCAAATATTGAAACAATAATCCAACTAAGGAAAAGAAGAATAGAAATCTCACAGATCATCCCACTTTGCATTCTTGTAATACTAAACAACCTGAAGCTGAGAATGGCCACGAGAGAAAGGCTCTGTTTGAGAAGAGACCATCACTAAGTTGTGATCTGAAGTGCCGAGAGAACAACTTATCTTGACTGTGTACTTGGAAGGGCTGTTCGTGAGAAAAAGATCAAGTCTGTTGGCTGTGTGGTTAGTCTTGTCTGGTGTTCTGATAGGTACATGCACAGTCTGTGTGAGGTCATTAGTAATTGCCAAAGCTTGAGCATCTCGAGTAACTGGGTCCTTTTGACTAGAAAATGGAAGCCAGCTGGAGTTGTGAATATTAAAATCACCATGGAAAATTATCTCACTGTTAGGAAAGTTGGATTGGAGAAATTAAAGTTTAACGGAATGGAAATCAGAGTTCCATGACTAATGGTGGAGTTGGGAGAATGACAGAGGCAGCAGATATATTTGACAAAATAGGGTAGAGAGATTTTAAGCCAGAGAAGATTGAAAAAGAGGATATTCCAAATTACTAGGTCTCTGACAGTGAATATCAGAGCAGACATATGCATCAGTACCACTTTTGAAGCAAAAGGAATCATATACTGAATAATACTCTGAACAACACTGGACTTCTAGTTTCTGGTTAAACAGACAAGAAAAGGTTGTCTTTGAAAGGATATGCATTGGGCATGTCCATCTCACCCACCTTTACTTGTTGATGGGTGAGGATCCTCATCACCATTCTCATTGTCTCTTCCTACTGACGGTGAAACACATCCTCTTTGACTTGTCTCCAAAATCAGGTTGTTTGACTTGCAAATTTTAAGTTTCTTTTAACCCAACATTATTCATTAGAGCTGAGTTATATTCTTGGCGTGAAGCAAATCATTCGGACTTATTGTTTTCTAAATTAGATTCATTTATAGAAACATTTCTAACACATGGCCAGGAAAAATTATTTAATTTGTATAATAACTCTGATAGGCACAAGTTGCCCTTCTGCCAGAAAACCCAATTAAAACTAACAAAACCATTCCTACGTACTGTGATCTGGTGACCAACCTGCCACAAACTTTTCAGTGATGAAGAAACTATGGAAGATATTTTTCCTTTTTTACAGACAATTAATTACTGCCATTCCATCTAATTTTGCAACTATTTTTGAGCCCTTTAAATTTGTTTAATAATGATATGCTAAAAACTTTCTCAGTTCATTTTCCATTACAGAGATTTTGCTTTTTTTATCATCTGAACTGGCACAATATGGCCTTGGCTGTGCAACTAAATGCTAAACAAAACCAATACCCTCTTTTGAGATTTGTAACTATGTGCCAAAAATCTGAGAACAGGGCAAAAAACCATAACTGAGGTAATCAAATGTGATAAAGGTAAAGTTAAAATAGAAGAGAAGGATATTTTAGAGGTATAAAGTAAATTCTTTGAAAATATCTTTTAGCCAAAAAAATTAAGCATTTTCTGAATATCAATCAGTCTTAAAGGTAATGATTAAAAACCTCTTATTGTTTTTCAGGAAATATATAAAGATCGTAAGAAGTTTTCAAAGCAGGTATTTGAAGTTGCTTCTTCTGATTTGGTCAATATGGGTGTGACGGTTGTTTCTTACACAATTAAAGATATTGGGGATGATGAGGTATAATAGTTATTTAATTAATTAATTTGTTGTTAAATTAAATTTCAAATTTAATTAATTGGACATTCATTTAATGAATGTGGGAACTCACATTGGATGTTTCTAGTGTGAGTAAGATAAAAAAAAGCTAGAAAACCACTTTCTTTGTTAGGATATGATCTTTGGTAAATACGTAAATTGGGAAGTGTCTAAAATCAATAAATTTCATTGTAATTAATTATAGGCCAGTAAATGATGCTAATTTGAAAATTGAAAGATAAAAAAAATAGTAGAATGGTTAGGGTTGCAGTTGTTGCGATGATGCTTTTTTCTATATGCTGGTAGATATGGTTAATTTTTTTTTAAAATTTCTTAGAAAAATCGATGTAATAAATACTTACTGTTTAATTGGGAACTCACATTGGATGTTTCTAGTATGAGTAAGATAAAAAAAAAGCTAGAAAACCACTTTCTTTGTTAGGATATGATCTTTGGTAAATACGTAAATTGGGAAGTGTCTAAAATCAATAAATTTCATTGTAATTAATTATAGGCCAGTAAATGATGCTAATTTGAAAATTGAAAGATAAAAAAATAGTAGAATGGTTAGAGTTGCAGTTGTTGCGATGATACTTTTTTCTATATGCTGGTAGATATGGTTAATTTTTTTTTTAAATTTCTTAGACAAATCGATGTAATAAATACTTACTGTTTAATTTTGAAAATTTTATTAATAATTTACCTGCTTTCTTGCAATTTTTTTGCATTTTTAATTTCCCTTTCACCCATTTCCATTGTCATATTTAGTGTAATTCAATCTGTGCCTTTGTTAAAGCATAAACTTAGCTGCATGCTTGCTTTCCACTTTCAAACTTTTAGCATTAGTAGGCAGAATGATACAAGGAAGCAAGTTTGTACAGCATCAGCCATAAAAAAAAATAATAAATAAAATAAAACCTCTTATTCATTTGCATATCCCTTCTAATAATTTAGCTTATCTTTCTTTAAGTTTATTTAAGCTACCCACTTTTACAACGCCAGATATAAGTTTCTTCCAATAATCAGTTACTGTCTTGCTGAAGGCAAATTCTGCACATGTAACCTCTCATTTTTTTTTTTTCACACACGACTGTTGGATTATTGAACACCTACAACACTGTATTCAAAATTACATTTATTCATTGATAAATACATATTATAAAAGCAGTAATAAAAATTGTCAACACTGTATAATTAAAAAACTGTATATAAATAAAATATATTTACAGTTAAAATGCTGAAATCAGCTAAGTTAAAATATATTGGTAGCTTTTCATAATAGATATTATCATCTTCAATTGAAAAGGTAAAATCTGGCAAGTGTTTAAATAATAGTAGTGTTGCTGCATTATCACTGCAGTCACCCATGATTGCTGTGTGTACTGTATCATGTGATGTACCTCACCATCATGTTCAGGCTAAATTAGCACTCTCTCTCTCTCTCTTGAAGAAATAAAATAGTCTCCTTATTTTCAGCATTACACTAACAATCACTTAAATAATCCTCAGTAAAAAAATCACTTTACTTGATCAGGAGGAAAAGTAACCTTTCTTTTTTAATTTTATTTGTATATTATTACTAATCCACTTCCACTTGGTCACAAAGGTGGCACTGCTCTTGCCTCCATGTGGCGTTGCCGGTAATCTGGAGGGGGAAAAGGTCTCCCTTCCAGGGCAAAATGGAGCAAATAGTTCCAAAAACCTAGAGAAAACCACTAAGTGCACGGATGAAACCATGACAATGCAACAAGAAGAGCCTGGTTCTGAAACAGCAAAACATCAGACCACCTTAGATGGAATCTGAACTCTAACTTTCCTAATCATTCGTTCAACTTGAGAACAACTGATTACAAAACTCTCTCCATTCCTATGGAGAAATCCTTAGAAAGCACAGTAGGTACTCCCAAGACAGTTTGGTCTTTTAAGATCAGGAGACGTACTGGTTGAAGTTGTCACTGTCCAACAATCTGAGCAACTACAAAAACTAAAAATTTTGGTGGAACTTCCCTTGCTGTTTCACCACATTTCCCTGAACATGTCAAGAGGTGTCATCACTGAATGTGGCCTTACCAATCTGTCAGATGAACTGAAACAAAAAACTGCAAGATAAAGGCATCATCAGTGTAAGGCGAATTCTGACAAAGAAGGATGATATACTAGTTCCTACCCAGAATATAATCCTCACATTTGACAATTCCAAACCAACAACAGTGATCAAAGCAGGTTACCTTAACTACCGAGTTAAACCATACATCCCCAAACCCATTACACTGCTAAGTGCCAGAAGTTTGGCAGACAGTCTGCAGAGGAGCAGCTGGCTGTGCCATACGTGGATCCACTGCACACACTAGTACTGACTGCACAGCCACAACACTGAACTGTCTTAACTGTAAAGAAGTGCATTCGGCATATTTAAAGGAGTGTCCCCTTTGGAAACATGAAAAAAAGGTACAGCGATACAAAACTGATAAAGGGCCACAAGGATTTGCGGCCCTTTATCCTGCAAATCCTTTAATATGCTTCAAATGTCATAAATTCGGTCACTCCCAGACAGCATGCATGGAGATGCAATGTGTCCAAACTGTGGTTGCAAAACTTGTACTCAATCAGACTGCAAGGCACAAACTCCACAGTGTCCTAATTGTGGGGGCAAACATCCAGCATACTCTAAAGATTATGATCTCTGGAAGTTAGGGAAAAAAATACAAAAATATAAGAATGAAAATAAAGTATCGTACCAAGAAGCTAAAAAACAAGTTAAATTAAGCATGCCAAAAAGCACTTATGTTTTGGCTATCCACGCTTATCAATCAGTAGCATGCCACACAGAAGTGTCAGTCTCTTCAGACAAATCGATTGCAGACTGGACTCGATCAGTATTATTGACCCAGCCTACATCTAAACAACAGTCAGTAGACCAAGTAACAATATATACCACTCACAATTCCAGCTCAAAGCCTAACCTACTCTAAAGTAGCAGAAAAACTGCAAAGATCAGATCTTGTTGAGGTGAAGCAACCATACTCAATAAGCATGGATGTAGATGGTAAGACCAACCAAGAAGAACTTGAATTGCATCTTCAAATAGACCTCTGGGGTTGGGAATGTTCATGTTCACAATGACTGCACAATCCTACACCAACCATTATAAACTTTTATTAAATAAAATGAAATAAATTAGAGTTGTGTTGTATTAAGATAATAAAAATGAAATAAAATAAGTAAAATTACACCGGATAAAACTGATAAAATAAGATACCTGTCTGAACAATAAAAATATAAAATAAAACAATGTAGATAAAACACTGGATAATAGCAATAAAATACTGAAAAAAAAAGCAATAAAATATTGATGCTTTCAGAGGCATCTGCCTCCTTTTTTCAACAGTGAAGCTTACCATTTTTTTTTTTTTTTTTTTTTTGTTAGTTGTTGGCGCATTGGCTTCTGTGGCCATATTGCACCTCCCAAGATTTTTGCATTTTCTACTCTGATCCAAGTCTGAGGCGGGATTCGAACCTGCGACCTTTGGGTTGCCAGGCAGGCACTTTCGGCGAAGCTTACCATACAGTACATCCTTAAATATCAGTAGGCTCACGGTTCACAGAACGTGTTTCTACAGGAGCAGGGACCATATTCTCCCTATGTGCACTGGAACCAGAAATGGCTTGGGGTGTGTCAGGCAGAACCGTTCATCCCGTTCAAGAACCACATGGATTACATGCAGATGGCGATATATGCAGATGACGATAACGACGATTCGGGACACTCACTTTTTCCAGAAAAGACAAATCAAAAATTTGAACATTATAAACAACCCACTCATAAAAAGCAGATAGATTCATCTTACAAAACCAAATAATGGAACACATTATCCAATGGAACTGTAGATAATAATAATTTGCAGTAACATCGATTATATACATGAATTGATTCACCACTACAGACTTCTTGAAATGTGCTTACAGGAAACGGATTTGACAACTCAAGTCCCACTCTCAATCAAAAATTACACTATATTTAGACAAGACAGAGCTGACACTAATAGTACTCGTGGAGGAGTAGCTACACTCGTGAATTTAAGCATCTCCTCCAGACAGATCATCTCATTGCAAACCTCCTTATAAGCAGTTGCCACATGCATTGTAAATGATCTCTGATACTGGTTTCAATCTATCTTCCGCCTAATCATTCGTATAGTATTCAGGAAATCAAAAATCTCGTTTTTCATTTACTATCTCCATTTTGTTTACTAGGTGACTTTAATGTGCACCATCTGTTATGAGGTTTCCCTACCTCAGACAGACGAGATAAGTTGATTGGCAGACAAAATTTAACATTACTAAATATTGGCTCTCCTACCTATATCCATTTCCCTACAGATTCAGCATCTGCAATAGACCTTTCAATTTGCTCCCCAATTCTCTTTCCAAGTATAGAGTGGGTAACTTTAAATGATCCTTACAGCAGCGACCACCACTCATAATGTGCAAAATTGAGACATCCTATTCCTTCCCAACAGAAAATTCAATTGAATGGAAATTTTCACAGGTTGACTGGGCAAAATACAGTACACGCACATCATTTGAAAACTGTATCATCCTGTCCTGTTCCATCAACATTGTTACTGAACACATCACAAATCAAATGCTGGCATCTGCTGCAATTCTGCAATATCAAGTAAGAAATCGATGATAAATAAATTACTGGTGGAATGACGATTGCAACAATGCAAAAAAAAGAGAAAAAAACAAAGCATGGAACCTATTCCTCAAGCATCCAACCACCTCCAATCTTGTTAATTATAAATGTCTTAGAGCAAAAGGTCATCATATTAGATGTAAAGCAAAAAAAAAAAAAGTTGGATTAAATTTGCCTCTTCAGTCAATAAAGATACTAATATAAGATTGATCTGGAGAAAAATAAAATATTTAAACAATAAATTTCCACCTTTATCCACCCCACTACTGAACTGGAATGGAGAGGAGCTATCCACTCCTACAGAAATATCAAATGGACTGGGAATCACATTTTCCCAATTGTCTTCAAATGCTTATGATCAACCATTTCAAAAAATTAAAACCCTAACAGAGAAACTGAATTTCACTGACACTTGTGCCTTGCCTTATAACTGGGAAGGAGCAGCAGTGCGTAGCACACGCTTCTTGATTAGACCGGGGTTTGAGCCCGTCACCACCAAATATGGAGGATGCGGAAAGGTCAGGGAATGACCACTGCATATCCCGAAGCAATATGGCCTTAGTTGCTAATGCTCCTAAAAACCAAAAAACAACAACATATAACCAACCACTTACCATGCTTGAACTGCAGCAATCTCTTAACAACTCAAGAAACAGTGCTGCTGGCCCTGATGGGATATACTATGCAGCGATCCAAAATTTAGATAAAAATTCACTTTCTTCACTGCTGATGTTTTTCAATTGAATCTGGCAACTCCGTGGGCAGGAGCAGCAGTGCGTAGCACACGCTTCTTGATTAGACTGGGGTTCGAGTCTGTCGCCACCAAATACGGAGAATGTAGAAAGGTCAGGGAATGACCACCGCATATTCCGGAGCAGTATGGCCTTAGTTGCTAATGCTCCTAAAAACCAAACAACAACAACATCAATTGAATCTTCTCTGAACATACCTACCTAAGTTCCTGGCATCATTCTTATGTATGGGGATTCGCAAAACCCGGTAAAGACCACTCTGTTCCTCAAAACTACAGGCTGATATCAATTACCAGCTGTCTGAGCAGAACCCTCGAGAAAATTATACATTGCTGTCTCACTTGGTTCCCAAAACTCGATTAACAACAATCAGTTTGATTCCGAAAAAATTGATCATCGTTGGATCTCGTGATTAACGCTACCATCAGAAATGCTTTCATCAAAAAGGAACATTTTGTCACAGTCTGTCTTGACATTGGGAAAGCTTTTGACACCATGTGGCATTTTGGCATCTTAAAGGATCTACATTCTCTTGGCCTGAAGGGTGATTTGCCATATTTTAAACAAAAATTTCCTGCAACAAAGATCCTTTCAAGTTTGTTATTGGGGAACTCTCTCTCTAAAAACTTTGTCCAAGAAGAAGGAATCCCGCAGTGTTTTGTTCTTAGTGCCACCTTGTTTGCAATTAGAATGAATCACATCACTGAATTAATTCATACCTATAGGCCGATGATCTCACAATTTCCTGTCATTCTCAAAACATCTACATTGAGCGACAACTGCAAATATCAATTAATTGCATCCACACATGGATGAGACAAAACGGCTACAGACTATCCAGTCAGAAATCTACCGCCATCCACTTCTCTACAAGACGTAAAATTCATTCTGAACCTGAATTCCACTTGAATAGCAATTCTCATCCAATAGCTAATAGTATTCGTTTACTAGGTTTAATTTTTGACAGAAAGTTAAACTACCAAAAGCATATTGAACATCTCTGGACTGCTTGTCAAAAAAAAACTACATACTCAGGGTCATCATTTACAAACTGTGGAGCAGATCGTTACAGCTTGCTTCAATTATTTAGATCCCTAATCAGATCCACCTAGACTGTGGCACGCCTGTCTTCGATTCTACTAGGGAGAGAGTTTTATCTCGCCTTAGCCCTATTCAACATTCAGCTCTTAGGGCAGCTCTAGGTGCTTTAGTGCAAAGTTTGTATGTTGAAGCCCATGAAGGTCCTCTAAATATCAGGAGAAAAATGTTATTACTAAACTATGCAACCAAGATCCAAAGCCAGGTGACCCATCCTAATTTGTCAATTCTTTATGATCCACATCCACAGTTTATTACCTTTTATAGAAACAAACCACAGGCAATTTGGCCTGCTGGTATTAGGCTAAAAGAACTAGCAGAAGATTGGGGCATATTCACTTTGATAAAGTCCTCCAAGATCCTGTAGATCCTGATCCTCCGTGGTCTGTCATCATGCCATCTTGTGACAATTATTTTCACTAGTGGAGAAGATGCTCTCTATCAGACATTAACATCCAACAGCTGCACATTGCTCATATTCAAAATTATCCTGACTTTGCTAAAATATATATTGATGGATTGAAATCTGAAAGTGGATTGGGTGCTGCAGTGGTAATCCCTGATACTACCATTTCTCTGTCTCTTCCCACAGAATGTAGTAGTTACACCACTGAATTATATGCCATAAAGCTTGCTCTAGAAAATATTTTCCATCTGTCAATCCAAAAGAGCATAATATACACTGACTCGCAAAGTTCTTATTAGCCATGCAAAACACTTCTCCACCTACTCATCCATTAATAAAGCTCACCAGGACAGAATTGATTTGTCTCAGAGAACATCAGCAAAAGGTTGCGTTCTGCTGGGTTCCTGGCCATACTGGAATACCAGGAAGTCTCTAGAGCAAAGTTTCCAGCATCCCCCTCCTCCCATATTTCTCCTTCAACCCATGCACAGTACTAAGTACTGTAAGTTTTGATACCTTTCGTGTTTGGGGTTTTCATAAAAAAAAAAAAGAAAAGAAAAAAAGAAATCTCAAATGATGCTGCCAAACATCCATCCAGCACAGCCCAGTGAATTGCCTAGTGCCATTTACAGATTATAAAATGAATATTCAAAGTATATGTAAAGGTTGGTGGACACTTCAATGGCAAACCAAATTCACAATAAGCTTCTTCAAATTAAACCTGTACCAAAATTATGGTCTTCCAGCTTTATTACAAACAGACAAAAAGAAGTAATTTTAGCCAGAACCCAAATTGTCCATGCTCATTTAATCTATCTGTTCCTTTTGTCGGGAAATAACCTTCCTCAGTTTAATCATTGCCACACTCCACTCTTAGTCACCACTTATACTTCTGGAATGTACTCTGTATAATAATGCTTGTTTAGTCTCTTTCAGTTCTCTAGCAAACTTAAAGGAACTTTTGTCACTTAGCCATATCGTAGGCGAAAAATCAAATCTCACAGAATTTTTTCCTTCCTAAAACAAATAGAATTATATAACCGCTTCTGACTGCTTCTACAGCAACCAACACCGGCAGTATGAATCACTTTGATAGGTGCAATATGACCTTAGTAGCCATTGCACTAAAAATCCCTTCAACAATAATAAATCACTAGCTGAATGGGCAGGGTCAGTATTGTCCACAGTACTAACACACCAAATGACAAGAAAGCAAAGCTATAAATATGCTGATTACTGTACAACCAGATGCCATTCCACAACAGAATACTGTAGTATCTGCCACTCCTGACTCAAATCAGACAGACTTCATGAACTCAGAAGGTAATTTACGCCAAGATGAACAGGTTTTAGTACTGTTCACAGACGAGGAGATAGATATAGGGAAACCTCATTTCCCAAAGAAGGAGAAAGGTAAACTTGAATGATGTAAACCTTCCGTCCCTTGAAAACAAATAGAGGGCTCCATTAAACCCAAATACAACCACTCCCCGACTTACGTAAAGGTTGCATTCCGCGGAACTCTACATAAGTTGAATTTTACGTAAGTTGGAATTTCCCTAAATGCTTATGCACAACTCGCAACTAAAGGTAAAAAGGTAAACTGAAGCCATTATCAACCCACTGCAGGATGGAAGCCTCCTCAACAATTCATGTTGAGGAAATGAACCACAATCTGCCACGCTGGTCCAATGCAGGTTGGCAGATCAACTGTATTTAGCAGTGAGGGGCTTGAACCCCATTCTACTTAAAGAACTTGTGCTACCTCACTCCCACTCCTGATCACTGGGCTATGCTGAATTTTATTGAAGCAAAAAAGAAATGTTCGACTAACGTATAAATAGAATTATTTATTCAATTTTTTTATCTCATGTGCAGAAAAAATTACAAAAGTATACAAAAATTTCAAAATTATAAAATGAGAGAGGCGACAGGCATAACATCAGCAAGTTTTACCTTTCAAGCATCATTGCCAGAATTAACTCCTCAGCTGATAAGCACGTTGTTGCGGAAGTTGATGTTTGTTGAGATTTAGAAGGGGTTGTTCCTTTGTTCCAACACATCACAGAATTTCTCTGCAGCTGCAGAATTGGCACTGGCAAATTCACCAACTGAATACTTTAATGTTTTGGAAACCAGCGTGATTGTGGCAAGTTTGTGGCAAGCAACCACCTGTTGCTTGCCACAAACTTGGCTTGGGGTTTGCTGTACTTATCCTTAATATCTTCATAAATACTTGTTGCTTTTGCTTGAATGGCCATTGTACTCAGGAGCACTTGCTTCTGAATCTGATTTTCCATCCATATTATTAATAGCTTTTCCATCTTCGCTATAGCACTTAGATCTTAAATGCATTGATCCTTTAACATGTTCTTTTATATGCGCACTGTCCCTTAAAATAGTATTCAGCGAGACCTATTCCATGTTGACAAACTATCCTACTTCGTACTTCTTAATTAATCATCTTCATTTTTTGGTGCCTCCGTAGCCAGGTGGGCAGGAGCAGCAGTGCGTTGCACATGCTTCTTGATTAGACCGGGGTTCGAGCCCGCGACCACCAAATACGGAGGATGCGGAAAGATCCGGGAATGACCACCGCATATCCCGGAGCAATATGGCCTTAGTTGCTAATGCTCCTAAAAACCAAACAACAACAACTTTAGCAACAATATTTTTGTTTTTGACTTAGATATTGTTAATTTGTGGAAGTCATACCAAGCACTCAGATCTTTTATTATTTAATTAGATCATTGTTCAGCTGATCTAATAGCTGGTCTAATTTCTGAATTCCAGCTAGACTTAACCATAAAAGATATATTTTTAAAATAATTCACTATGATGTTATAAAGCTGATGGCCGCATTTTATGAGGTGAAGCAGCATCCCAAGAGTATCAAAAGTCCCTTCAAAATCAAAGAAAATGCCAAGAAATACTTAGCATTTGAATCTCTAATCAATTTAACAAAAGATTTTAAAGCATCCTCTGTACCACAACCAGAAGTGAAGCTATGTTCAGAATTCCAAATTTTCTTGTGTATATTGAAATATTCGCTGCAAAAGCATGTGTTTATAGACCTTGCCCAAACCTAGAAGAAGAGCAATTGGTTGATAAGAGGAGGGGCTCAGTTTGAGATTTCTCAGGTGATTTCAAAATGATCCTAAGAAGAGCATCCTTCCAAGGCAAGGGAAAAATTCCTTTGTGCAGGCATTTGTTTAAAGTGTTCTGGAAGCCGTTTGAAGAAATGCTAAATAACTTCATCTTCAATGAGGTCCATACCAGGACACCTGTTATTACGAATTTTGCTAACAGCTAAATTGAGATCTTCCATTGAAAAAGGTTCCTCTTAGATATCACTAACATAACCACAATTTAAAGGATGAGTAGTATCAGAATGCTCAACTTCATCCACATGATAAGGAGATCCATTGACTAAGTGATCAAGTATAACATTAACACTGCCCAGCCAATCTAGAGTTTCAGAGTCTCCACAATGCATGGAACTTATCACATCCCCAGATGGCCTTAATATGTTGAAACACAACTTATAAACAATACCCCATGGGTATTGTTTATGCATCATATTTCCTTTTAGTTCCGTGCATCATATTTCCTTTTAGCTATTAAATGGGTGTATTTTCTTTTGAACAATTGATATTCAGTTTTTAACCTAGCAGTAGATTCTTCATTATCTCACAATTTCTGATGTTGGAACCTCTTACATGCTTTGTTGATCTCCTTCTGGAGATCACTACGATCAGAAGACCACCGCTTGACCGGAACACGTCTATTTTGCTTTAATTTCAACGATTCCCTTGAGGCATCAAGCAATTTCTGCTGCAATAACTGAACCATATCAAATGCATTAATTGTATCTAACTCATTTAACTCTTTTCACCAAAAATCGTCCTTACAAATCTGTTGAACTTATCCCAGTCAGCGTGCTTGATTGTGAATCTTCGAAGTTGTAACTAATGAGGCTTAATAAATCTATATTAATTGCTGTTATCCAATCTGGTTTAAACTTGCCAATTAGAAATTAAACTGAATGCTGTACTATTGGCTAACGTTATATCTATGTTAGATTCACCATTAATATGAGTAGTTAAAAGCATTGGTTCATTACCAGGCTTATTAATGATCTCAAGTTTTGATGAGGATATCAGCTCTTCCAATAACCTACCTCTGGCATCTGTAAATGTAGAATACCATAAAAGATTTTTCGCATTTGAATCCATATAGATAATTACTTTTCTACCTTTCAATATGAATAACACCTCTTCTGAGTAGCTAAGAGAGAAATTTAGGTCTGCATCAGGCTGACAATACATAGATATAATAAAAAATTTCCCCCAACTAGCTTCAATGCCAACAAAGACTGCATATGATGTATATAAGGAATCAATTCCAGTCACAACCAGATAAGAGCTGAAAATCAGTATAGCAGCCCTCAGTTTGTCACAGTTCTTTGAGACAATTCTAATAGATTGAGGATATCCAGTTAGGTGATCCCCTATAAACATAGGGTTCCTGAACAAAAAGTGTCAATCCTTTCACATTCACAAACTAATCTTAGTTCATCCACTACAGATCTTGCGTGCTGCGCTTTAATTTGGAGAATCTTGAAGTGACCATACATTATTTTCATGGTTAAGAGTGCTATTGCTCATTAACGTCAAGTGCAAAATGCATTCTTTCAGTGCAGATATGTATTCAGGACACTTATCTCTAACTGAATGAGCAGTAGATCTATCTTTGGTACAACAATTGGAACAACACTGAGCTTGTTTTTAATTTTTTTCAGAATTTAAAATTATGACCTGTCATGCCACAATGACTGCAAACTGGCCTGTCACTTCTACATGCCTTAGAAGTGCACCTGTGCCTCTGACAATTATGGCATAGAGTAACTAAATGAAATTCCTTGAACCTTTAGGACATCACTCCAATAAAGATTCTTGTTTGCTTATCAAGAAACTTAACTCTACAGGATATTTCCAAGATCCAGTTAATTCCGTTTTTGTTTTCATTAGAAAAACGTCAGGGCACCCTATTTGGGAGGAGAATGCACTGAGAACTGTAGGTCAATGTGTGTATATTCCCACACTGGCCAGGCCAGCTGTAGCCGGTGTTAGCTTATCCCATGCTGCATCCTAAAGTGGCACAGTTTCAGCAAGCAGGGGGGGGAGGTTTCCAGATGGTTACCCCTGCATAGTCTGATTGGTGGGAGCCTGCCAGAACTGCACACACACACACACACACACACAAGTCATCCATCTCAAGTGTACATCTATTATGCTAACAATTATGCAAATTATGCATTTTTTTTTTTTAAGGCTACACACGCACACAACACCCACTCACACATTTGCCATGTTGCATTCAACCTCATATATTCAAACAAGAATCCTAAAGGGAGAACTACTTTATTTTTTTTTAGAAACAATCAACAGCACATTCACTTGGTCATCGCACAGTTTTAACACATCCATACAGTTTTAACTTGAGCAGGGACAAAAAAAAATTTTTTTTTTCAAATACATATATCATGATAGCAAAACTTACTGAACTGACCCTCAAATCACTGTTACTCCTCTACAACAGAATATTCAAAGAAAACGCTTTCCTTGATATGTCACTGTGCTTGTGTTTTGGCATTTCCAAAACCAGGAAAAGGTCCTACAAATCCGTAACATCATTGACCTATTGTACTCACCATCTATACGAGCAAGGTCATGGAAAAAATGATTGACACCTGGCTATTCTGGTTTCTAGCTTGAATTGACCTCCAAAATCCAGAGAAATGTGGCTTCCGTGAAGGTAGATCCACTCTTGAACTTTTGATTAAGACCGAAATAAACATCAGTGACACCTTTTTATGGAAAGATCACCTTGCCATGGTCTTCTTTGACATTGAAAAAGCCTTTGACACCGCTTGGAGATATGGTATAATGCAAAACCTTATACAATCTGGGATTATGTGGGTACTTACCACAGTTTATCAGAAATTACCTACATCACCACTCATTTCAAGATAGAGTTCATAACCACTTATCTTCAGAGTTTATCCAGGAAGAAATTTCTCACAAGGAACAGTGCTAAGTGCCACCCTCTTTAATATAATAATGAATTTAATGACACAGGACCTATCACAAGCTGTATCCACTTCCCTGTATGCCGATGACTTCAGTATTGCTTGACATTCGCCTAATATGCGAATAGTAGAAAGACAGTTGCAAGGTGCCATAAACAAACTAGCTAAATTGTCCCAAAACAATGGATTTTGCTTCTAGCACTAAAAAAACATTGGGATGCATTTCTGTAGGAATCATAATCTATATTCACACCCGGAAATTTGACTAGAAAATCAAATTGTACTGGTGGTCTGTAGTGTCCGCTCTTAGTGTGATATTTGACCAAAAACTTGCCTTCCTTGAACGTATAAAAACACTCTGGATAACCTGTCTTAAAAAGCTAAAAATCTCAAGAATTCTATACAATCACATCTAGTGATTAATACAATCACTAGATGTGATTGTATTAATGCATAGTACATTTGTACTATGCATTAATACAATCACATCTAGACTACGGTTCTGTAGTCTATAGCTCTGTTAGACTAAGTGCTTTATGTTGGCTTGATTCTGTACACCACAGTGCTCTTCATCTTGCAGTGGGGAGAATAACATGCATCACTGGTTCAGACAACCCCAGGGCCTGGCAACCCAAAAGTCGCGGGTTTGAATCCCGCCTCGGGCTTGGATCAGAGTAAAATGCAAAAACTTTGGGAGGTGCATTATGGCCACAGAAGCCGATTCCTGAGCTGGATATCATCATTCTTCTCTTTCTTGGTGTCTCTCTCTCTCTCTCTCTCTCTCTCTCAGGGTAACTCAGAATTTTTTTTGCAGAAAAAGCCTCAGGCTTCCTTGCACCATATGGATGATAATAATGATGAGCTTATACACTGAGGCACATGAAACCTCCTTGCAGCCACACAGACAAATGCTTTTATTAAACGATGCAGCAAAACTCTAAGGGCATCCAAACCACCCCCACTTGGAATGACCTTTTCTCTCCTAAATGGGAAACCTGTACAGAGTTTATCTATCTATAAACCCACCAACTGGGATACGTCTTTGCTCACTGCAGGCTGACTAGCAATTTGACCTTAGTAAGATACAGCCTACTGCCTCTCATACAAACCTCATGGACTTATATACTGTTGGGTGACCTTTCATTCACAGTCTGGGGAAGATGTACCTTGTCCCAACAGAACATACTGCAAATACGTGCCGCACTGAGAACTCAGAATGGCCAGTACACATCAATCTACACATAGCGTCTAAAACTTACAATCATGTTGGTGCAGCAACATTATTTCTCAACATTACCATATCCAATAAACTCCCTGCTGAATGTAGCAGCAGTACATATATCTACATATCCTTAAATTACACACTCTGAACAACCATATTGCACAGTGTTATATATGCAGCCTCCATTATTACTATCTAAATAGCAGAATATGAAAAATGGTAACCCCTTACTTAGATAGACCTTGAATACTCTAAGTTAAATGTTGAACCAGAAGAATCAACAAGTTCTCTTTTGTTGGATCCAACAAAATACTGATGACAATAGAAGTCCATCTGCAAAAATGTGAACTTGTGTTTTTGCTTGCAGAAGACATCTAAATGCAACTGAAGATCTTTGTATAATTATCATCCATAAGTATAGAATTATTATTATTAGCCATATGGTGCAAAGAAGCCTGAGGCTTATGCTGCACCAGCCAAAAAAAAAAAAAAAAAAACTTAATTGAAGGGAAGTGGTAATTTCATTACCAAGTGAGACACATTGTCTTCCTTATAGGTTATCTTAGTGGTAGATTGATAAGACTGGAAAATGTCTCTTAACATCTGGTAGTGTTTGACATCGCTGCCATCGGTTAGGAGCCTAGCAGTGACTTAGAGATGTACATCACAGAAAATAATGCCCATGCAATTGCAATTCCAAAAATATCTACCTTGTGTTCACCATTTCCCAAACTGTGGTAGAATGCACAGCAGCAAAACAAGGTTGAAAATAAAGCTTGTGGAATATTCCAAAGATATCTAACCTCTTAGTCTTTAAATATGGATACACCAAAGCACCATGTTTTTACATGATACATGAGTGCAATAGACCTTTCAATGTGTTCTTCCTCTATATATATCAATATGGAGTAGTCGGTTCTTGAAATTCCACTAAAAAGTAATCATCTACCGATCCTCTGCAAGCTGCAAACACTGGTAAACTTCACTTAAATGCATTGCACCACTTGGAAATTTTGCAGGGAACACTGAAACGAATATATACCTCTCATGTCCAGTTTGATGGTGAAATAGTCCAATCCCAGCACATAGATAATGTCACAGAATATATAGAATATACAGAATACTAATCAAATATTGTAAGCTGCTACCTATGCTATACCAAAATCTTTGCAGCGGAAGTACAAAAACAGTAATTGCTGGTGGAATCAGGATTGTACGCAAACTAAACATTAAAAAAAATATAGATTGGAATTTGTTTCACAAATCCGCACAATTAATAAACTAATTAGCTTTAAAAGATTGAAAGCCAAGTTCCTCCAAATAAGAAGTAAAGCAAAATAAGATTCTTGGATTAGCTTTTCTTCAAGTATAAACAAGGACATGGATACCAGACTCATCTGACAGAAAATGCAAACACTTAATGCACTAACGTAACTCTTTTTCGGACCCGGAGGCAAAGAACATATTCGGCCCCTACTTAATTAATGAAAATTGCAAAAACAGGAGACAACCAAAGACACTGGGCCTCTAATGGGCCCGGAGGCAATTGCCTTGCCTGCCTACACGGTAGCTACGTCACTGACATAATGGCAAATGTGTGCAGTCTCTAGAAGGGAAGGAGTTGTCTTCTCCAGAATTTGCCAGTATATCAGCAGTATCCACCTACAACCCGATTTTTCAGCAAATTAAAGAATATTCAGAACAGCATAAGATCAATTTTTCTACGATAGTTTCGCACCCATACAACCAGCCATTCACATTAACAGAACTTTTAGGCTCTCTTAATAAAACATCCAGTAGTGCTGCTGGTCCAGATGGTATCTACTATGTAATGATAAAGCGACTAAACAACAGAGCAAAAAGAATGTTGCTAAAACATTACAATCGAATATTTTTAGAAAATACTTATCCAAACCCTGGCATCACTCAATTGTACTAGACTTCCCAAAACCAGGAAAGGATTGCACATATCTGTTATACAACTTAGACAACTTAATTTTGCTACTCATATAGCTTATCTTTGGAAGGCTTGCCTTAAAAAACTGAACGTACTAAGAGCTGTCTATGCTGTCTTTGGTGCAGATAGAAACTACCCTCTTACATCTCTATAGAACTTTAGTAAGATCGTGCTTGGATTATGGGCCACCTATCTAGGACTCCATTAGGATTAGGATAGCTGTGGGAGCCTTCAGAACATCTCTAATCTACAGCTTGTATATTGAGGCAAATAAACCCTGCTATATATTAGGAGAAATCCTTATTGTGTGACTATGCAGCAAAGACTGAGTGTTCCATCTCACCCCAGCTGGCAGTATCTGTTTGACCCTCAGTATGCCCTGGTATACCACAATAAATCTAATGAAAATCGTCCCACAGGTCTTCGATTGCAAGAGCTCATGCTCAGTTGAGACATTAACTTCCAGCATATCTTCCAAGATGTTGCTATCCTGAAATTCCCTGGACTTGATTCTCATCTCTTTGTGACAATTTCTTTATAAGATGGGAAAAATCTTCCTTAGAAAACACCAGCTTTCAGCAGCTATAAAAAGCACATTCCTTGGAAAACTCATATAAAGTACATATCTGTACTGATGACTCTGAAACAGATTCAGCTATAGGTGCTGCAGAAGTTTCTTCTACCTTCTCAGTAGCTGTATCTCTTCCTACTGAATGCAGTATCTATACTTCAGAATTGTTCACAATAAAACTAGCTTTAAGTAACATAAATAAATGCCATATCAAGCAAAGTCTGATATGTATAGACTTAAGTGCAATCACTGCCATTCAGTCTACTTTCCCCCCATCCTATTCTTAAAGAGATCTGATCTAAATTATGTCACTATCAAACAGCCAACCAGAAGGTTACCTACTGCTGGATCCCTGGTGATATCGGCATCCCAGGTAATGTCGAGCAGATGACGCTGCTAAGCATCTCGACACTGGATGATCTTCCTCTCAACTGAATGTGCCCTATACCGACTATAAATCCATTATAAAAACAACATGCAGGAACAATGATCCCAACTCTGGCAAACTCAAGTTGATAATAAACTGATGCAGATAAAAAAAAGAAGAGCCACAGCTGGTGGGGACAGCTAGTTTCAGGAGAAGCAGATGAGAAGTGATCTTGACAAGACACCACATTGGTCATTCCTATCCAACTATAGGGTGCTGTTTTTGCTTATGGGAGAGAATTGTCCATAAGCTGCCATTTGCAGCTAACAATAAAGCATATTCTCATTGAATGTCCCCAACATTTACCTATCCGAAAATCCAGCTTTAGCTTTCTGTCTGCTCCTTGCTTTCAACTCTACAGTTGTCAGTGCATTTTTATTTTTACATTAAAATTTTATCCTGTTTTATTTTAATTATCTTAAAGTTTTGGTCATATATGGTTTGTGTATTCAATTGCATTTAGTATGAGTCTTTGCTGTGCCCACCAATGAATTAGTTAAATTCCAGCAAGGATTGAAACCCAGGTGTGGGTAGTGGCCCACACTTTAAATGAAATGGCAATATATGAGAGGTGATCATTTAATTCGCAGACTGGTGCAAGATTTTATATTTACAGTGTGAACTTTCCATAACTGCTGCTAGTGGTGCTCTCCCTGATTGCTACTGAGCAGACTGTGTGTGTGTATGATAGTACTTGTCAAGCTAGTGTTTTGTGAAGAGTTTTTTTAGCCGAGTGTCACTGACTATCATTTTGAAGCAACTATCATGTTGGACATACAGATTGAACAGCAATATGTTATTCGTTATTATGTCAGACATCGGAAACAGTTAAAGAGATGAATGAAGCATATGGTAATGAGTGTCTTGGTGGGATGGCCATATTCTGGTGTGTGTCCCCCCCCCCCCCACGTTTCACGCTTTTGAGAGGCAATGGCCTTCATGTAGCTTTTCCTCAATGAAGAATACTGCTGGTAAAAACTATTAACGTCGGTTTGGGGCCAGTCTCTATGCCTTTGGTAATACCTATGGGGCTCGATGAACTTGCCTTCTTAACTGGGATAACTCCTGCGTCCACCATGAACATGTCTTCTGATTAACCCTCTTTTTTTCTAGAAGACTTATATGATGCTTTGATTATAGTTCACTTGATGAGAAATAAGTGAGGTTTCAAAAGAAGCAAGTTTCTGTTCGTCAAGAAACTTTGACTCTTCCAGAAAAATGGAAGAGTCAAAAGCATTCCAGTCAGTGTTTCTGATGGAAAATCTTATTAATTACGGCTGTGAGAAAGTGTATGAAGATGGAACGGCAGAATCAGGGGAAAGCACATAATAGATGACTCTGTGGTCACTGGTACACCAGTCCATATACACAGTCCAGTCAGTAAGCTGCAAATCAAAGTGAGAGTTTGTCATTGTTATATCTATATTAGATTCTCCTGCATAACTTGAGAAAGTATGAGGGTGATTAGGCTTGTTGTGAATTGAAACACAGTGATTAATTATGAACTCCTCCAAGAAGGCCGCGTGCATCTGTAGAACAGCTGTGCAAAAAATTTGATTTTGCTTTGATGTCACATGAGATCAAAATATTACTGTTTGGTCCCAAAGTATTTATCACAGTCTCAAGGTGAGCAAGATAGTAATTAATGTTCTCCGATGGAGAGCAGTTGAGAGAAATTAAGTAAAATTTCATTAAGGAGTATGTGGCAGAGAACTGAGTGCAAAATTAAGAACTGTGATGTCTAAAGAGTCATTAAAAATTAATATACAAGATTTAGGATTCTGGTCAACAGATTGTATTATTCTCATTTTTAACAAGTAACCCAGGATTTTAGACTGGTCCAGACTGGATGCATGTGAAATAAGGCTCCTGTATAGTGGCAATGTCAATAAAATTTGTCTCAGCAGAAAGTCTAATCTTGTCAGCTACTGCTCGAGATCGCTACCCGTTTATTTGCGTAAACCTCAGACGGCTTGTCCCCCCTCACAGATGAAATTAGCATAGAACTGTTAAGAGAAGTAGTGTTGTTTACATTATGTACAGAGTGATGAGCCAAATTACTCATAAGCAGCCCGTATTCTTGCAGCTTCTAATGCGCTTTTATATTCATGACATTCTCTGTCCTTTACAGAATGGCTATATTCCTGTTTACATTGCTTGCAGTTTACACAGCAAGCTACCTCTTCCTTATGAGGGAACACCGTTGTCAGCCAAGTTTTTCACATGAAGATTTTTGATTATTTCATCTTTAGTTAAATCCTTTGGAACTTTGTAAAGAAGCAACGATGGGTTTCCCACTCGAGGGGGTCCGAGAGACGCCAGCCAAAGCAAGAGACTCAGAAGTAGATAAATTTTCTAAATCTGTCTCGGTAACAGTTTCTATAATAACTCTTTTATTTTGTATTATATGTAAGGAATTAATTTTTAACAGTCTTAAGATCAGACTTGAGGGTCTTAGTAACAAGATTTTTAATATCGTCACTGTTTTGCACTCACTGGTGTCTAAAGCCCGAAAAATAAGAATATTATCAGTTTAACTGTTGGTTGTCCAGTCTTTTGTGCCAAAATTCAAACAGTCTCTGCATATGATCCAAGAAAAGGAGAAGCAGGTAGTGCCCCAGAATGATTAGGTTCCAAACATGGCAAGTCCGAGTCCCTTATCAGATGAGAAGCGATAACCTCGGATCCCATCAGATCCTTTGATTTCTCTTGTTTGGCCACATCTGAATTCATCACAAAGGCCAGGCAGGTATTTATAATTCTATCAAGGAGAGCTGTTCTATTTTGTACTCATGTAAGTGCCTTTAGTTTTTTGTTTTCAATGAGAAGTGATATGGCCACAGTTTCCAAATTTGTGTTACTTTTCTCTTAGGATATTACCAGCTATTTTAGTAATCTTGTTTCCCTCTTGGGAGAGAACCCCAGAAAAATCATTATGCAGTTTAGATATGGTTCCCAAAATAATAGGCGTGTCCAATTCATTTAGCTTTGTAAGTTCTATTCACCTTCTGAGACTGTATCCAACTTGTCAATTCATTTGGCACTCTCCTTATATTCTGGTGTGAAGTGGTTTCTTTATCAAGGCAATGCCAGACCTCATATGGCTAATATTGTGCACACAGTGAACACTGCCATAGGTGCCGAGGTTCTGTCACATCCCCCTTATTCACCAGGATTAGCCCTGTGTGATTTATTCCCGTTTCCAAGTGTATTGCGTCTGACCCAATGATGCTCACAGAGCCACAATGGAAGCACTTTGCAGTCTTGAAAAATGGCTTGCAAAAAGCATTTAATGCGTGGGTACGACAATGGTGAAAGTGTGTAAAGTTCAAGGGAGAGTAAGAGTATTTTAAGAAGGAGAAATCCACAGAAGATTCAGATGATGACAATTAAGATAAGATCTTGCACCAGTCCACAAATTAAATGATCACCCCTTGTACATTTTCACCGAAGCAGTGCATTTTATTTAGAGTAGTGCAATACCAAAGCAACTCGTGGTGGAGTGCCTCTGATGCTTTAAGTAGCACACTTAGTTTGTTCTGTGCAATGTAATGTACAAAGAGGCTTTGTCTTTGATGTATGATGACTTTAACAAGTTTATGACAAAATGTTTCCATACCTTTTTTCGTAGGTATGGATATTACATAATAAATATTTTTTGTTTGGCGAAGTAAATTATTTGACATAATCTACAATAATTTTTAAAATATACATTTTGTTTTTATTGTGTTTTAATGACTTTTTAATAAAATAAATCTTATTTAATAGGGTTATTTAAAAGCACTAGGAATGGCTCGCACAGCACAAGTGAAGAGAGATGCTCGCATTGGAGAAGCAGAGGCACATCGAGATTCCCAGATTAAGGTTTGAAATTTTTTTTAACAAAAAATGATAAAAAAGCATGGCTATGTTTGTTTTTAAAAGGAGTGGATCATTCTAGTGCATGTTATTAAGCTTTGACAAGTTAGATTCTAACAGCTATTTAAAATTTGGATATCAAGCTACATTAAAGAAATATTAGTGTTGGCAATGTTGCATAAGCAAGCTTATAACCCCCCCCCCCTCCACACACAAAAAAACTGTAATTTCTTAACAGTCACCTTTGGCTGAAAACAAATTTCCACACAGCTACTCTGAAACCATCTTTCCTCAATTTAAGTTTGCTTCCCCTTATGTGTGTTGTCTGAACTAGAGTAAGGATGCCATAATCATTTAGCTTACTCAATCCATTTAGAGCCTTAAACACTTCAATCAGTTCTCAAGGCACCTAGTTACAGATGCTACAATCTACTGAACTGAAGTCTTTTTTGGTAAGAGTTGTGTTTTATGCTCCTGATATTGTTGTTCTCTGTAGCCATTCCAACAGATCCACATTCTAAAATGAGACTTTCAGACCTGTATGTAGAACTCAAAACTTGGCCTTACCAATGCCTTATAGCAGAATGATTATCTCCTTATCTCTGTATATTATTGACAAAACTCCATAAGCTTTCCCAGCAGCCCATCTACACTGTTCAGAGTTCACTTCGTGTCTAACTACACAATTACCCTCCAGGTCTTTTTTGTGCTCTACTGCCTTAATCAGGAATTATTATTATTATTACTACTACTACTACTCGTATGGCAGTACCTTGCATTTGTCAAGGTTAACCCAGCAGTAGTGGCAGAGCACCTCACAGGTGCCCCTCAAAAATAAAGTTTTTGTGTTAACTCTTAATCAGTGATTAAAATCCGAAAAATTTTATACCTTCATAAATATAGTAAAACTTTTACTGCAGTAGTTTCTGAAGTGATTTTCTTGCAGTTTTCTTACAGAAATTTGGTAGAAGAACCTGTCAGGTCTCTCACCACCATTTTTGCAATTACTTGGATTTTGCTTGAAGAATGGTACCAGACAAGTGCCAACACTATGTATATTTATACACTAGACTCCCGCTAGTCCGAACTAATTGGGACCGAGCCCTGTTTGGATTAGCAGAATTTCGGATTAGCCGAATAACTGCAATAATGCAGAAGCAAGCAGTAAAACAGGTCTGGTTTATTAAGGAATGAATGTATAGTAAGCCTACTAGCGTTTGTACGCGAGCGTAACACACCGGAAGCAACCCCCCCCCTCCACACTATGACTAATTGCATGCGACATTGTGCATTAAACGTGAATGTTTATATCTTCGCTCTACATTACATTTTATAGTTTAGTTTAGTTCAGCCTGCTGCCACAATGGCCACGAAATGGAAACACACAACGTGTACGTTGAAAGATAAGCTGGAAGTTTTGAAAAGGCTGGACAAGGGGGAAAGTGCAACGAAATTAGCAATAGAGTTTGGAGTGGGCAAGGCCACAGTAACTGACCGGAAAAAAACCGCGCAAAGATCGAGCATTTTGTACCTCTACTTCAGAAAAATCAGTTGAAAATCGACAAACAGTAAGGCCCTCAACGTTTGACAAGCTTGATGAAGCCTTATTCACGTGGTTCACTCAGGAAAGAGGAAGGAGAACACCCCCTAAGTGAACCTCTTGTTAGAGAAAAGGCCATTCATCTCAACAAACTAATGAAAGGTGATGAATCATTTAGTGCGAGTACCGGTTGGTTTGATCGCTGAAAGAAGCGCCATGGGATTCGCCAGCTAACGATCACCGGGGAGCAATTATCAGCTGATCATGCTGCAGCAGAGAAATATTTGGGTGAGTTTGCTGATTTGGTATCACATTATTCAACTCAGCAGATATATAACGCAATATGGTGTTGCAATATGGTCAGACATGAAGTTCTCCTAACATTGTAGACAGGTTGCTAGGAAGACCCATGGTGTCCTATTGATGATTTGTCAAACAGTTGTTAGTAGAGATAAAGATGTCATAATCGTATTATATAAGGCTATTGTTAGACCACACTTGGAATACTGTGTTCAAGTATGGAGACCACACCTAAAGAAAGACATTGTGCTTCTTGAAAGGGTCCAAAGATGGATAACTTGCCTGGTGAGATTGGCAAAAGGGCATCCATATGAGGAAAGACTACGGATATGTGGGTTGCAGAGCTTGGAAACTAGGCACCTTAGAGGAGACTTGATTGAGGTGTTTAAGGCTCTGAGAGGCTTAAGTAAAACAAATGAGGATGAAATTTTCACCGTTATAAATGATTCTAGAATTAGGGGCCATAATTTCAATGCTCACTGACAATAACTTCTCTCTTCTAACACCTTCTTCCCCATGCCTACCCATACATTTTCTGTCATTGATCTTTCTGTGTGATCGACTTCTCTACTTTCTTCACTCACTTGGGAAATGGAGGAGAACCCATATGGAAGTGATCACTTCCCTGTGATAACCTGGTTACACAGTGGGAGACCTTGTCTTCCCTTTAGGTTATTGCAGTGTAAGATTGATTAAGGCTGATTGGAATGCCTTTCAATATTGGAAGAGTTTGTTATCACTGCGTTCAGTCAGGAGCCCATCAATGATGCAGTCATGTTCATCAAGATGAGGGTCTTGTATCTAATCTATGTGTTGGACACGTTTTTCAGCTCTGCTAAGTTTTTAATTATATTTAGCTGGTTTATTGACTTAATCGTTAGATTAAATTATTTTCTATAAGTAGCTTATAGATCTAGTCAAGCTCTGTGGTTTATTTTGAATTTAGATAGCGCGATTTTGAAATTAACTAATACCTTGTGTCCATAGATTTACCGTTCGTAACTTGCCGCCATTGTTATACTATACAACGCATACCCAAACTAGATAGCATAAGGTTTAATGGAAAACTAGATAGTGTAAGGTTTAACGGAAAACTAGATAGCGAGTGTAGTAATATCAATTAATCAGTAAAAATTACTAATCTTATTAAATTTCATTGTCAATTAAATTGTACTTTTTTTAATTAAATACACATAACGATCTAGTTTTTACAAATGTAAAATTATAAATTAATACGTATAACTTGACAGGAGATAAAGTCATATAACGTAACTCAGAGATAATATTTGATACTGAAATACATATACAGGTAGTCCTCAATTTACGCTGGTGTTAGGTTCCTGGGGGGAAAGGCACAAATTGAATTGGCGCCAATGGAACCTTTATACCATGGAGTCAATGGGAAATCACAGGGTTAGGTTCCAGGCACCAAAAATTTTACCTACCCTTTTCAATACTGGTATATTTAAAGCAAAGAAATAAACTTTTTAAATTAAAAAGTGTTTTATTTTTAACCTTCATAAATATTATAAGTATGTACATGTAAATAAAAAATAAATTAATACATACATAAAACATTTTTTTGACGGTGACGTAAAGTCAAAGATTTAGTTGGCTCTTGAGGGTCCTGGTTGAGGATCTTCTGTTGATGGCCCTGGTTGAGAAGATTGCCTTTTTTGAAGAAAGGATCAAGCGAGTGTTGATTGCCTGGATTTATTCCTCCTCTCTTTAAGAATTTCAAAATGCGGGCTCAGGGTTGATATGACACCCCGTTTAACTTTGGCACTCCTCTCCCAGTCGTGATCAATGTCACAGAGCTCATTAGTGAGGAACTCTACGTTTGCAAGGAACCGTTGTAGATCACTGGTCTTCATAATTTTTTGAGGAGAGTTTTCCTCCTGCTTTTGGCTAAGTTTTTCAGCTAACTCTTCGTTTGTTTGTTGTTGTTTGGTTTTTAGGAGCATTAGCAACTAAGGCCATATTGCTCCAGAGACCTTTCTGCATCCTCCGTATTTGGTGGGCATGGGCTCGAACCCCGGTCTAATCAAGAAGCATATGCTATGCACTGCTGCTCCTGCCCACCTGGCTACGGAGGCACCAGATCTTCATTTGAAAGAGTCTCTGATGACTCTTCAAGAGCCGCGTCTCTGTAGCCAGGTGGGAAGGAGCAGCAGTGTGTAGCACACGCTTTTTGATTAGACCGGGGTTCGAGCCCGTCACCACCAGATACGGAGGATGCGGAAAGGTCAAGGGAATGACCACCGCATATTCCCGGAGCAATATGGCCTTAGTTGCTAATGCTCCTAAAAACCAAATAACAAACAAATCTTCAAGAGCTTAATTACATCTTAAACTGTAACTTCTTCTAACCCTGCCTCTTGTGCCAGCCTGCTGATGCCTTCTACAACATTCTGTTGTGGCTTGAATCCTCCGAAGTCATGCATGAGATCTGGGAGAAGTTTACGCCGCACTCCATATATGCAATTGATGGTCATTTCTTGCCAGGCTGTGTTAATGTGATTGATGCTCTTTAAGACATAAAATGACCTCCAGTATTCTCTGATGATAATATTGGACATGTCCAACGCTTTCACCATTACTATAAATGTTTGCCACAGATAATAAGCTTTAAAGGCAGCTATTATCCCCTGGTCCGTGGGTTGCAAAACTGATGTTGCATTAGGGGACTTTAAGAGGTATTCTGACTTCACCCAGATTTGTAGGATGTCCAAAAGAAGAATAGCCTTAGTTGGTAAATTTTTGTCATTGCAGAATTTGAGAACAGCAGGACAAAAATAGTTGGTGTACCAATCCAAGAAGACGTCCTGTGTCACCCAAACCTTCTTGTTTGACTTCTAGTACACAGGCAACATGGCTTTGTTTAAACCTTTCATAACACGTGGTGTTTCTGAAAAGTATACCAACATTGGCATCAATTTTAAATTGCCTAACACATTTGTTCCCAACAAAAGTGTCAGCCTGTCTTTCGATGCTTTAAATCCAGGAGCCGAATTTTCTTCATGGGCAATGAAAAGTTCTTGAGGGCAACTTTTTCCAATAAAGGCCCGTTTCATCAACATTGTAGATGAGATCTGAAGGGTAATCACCCTCCAGATGTACTATGGCCTGAATGTAACCGCCTCAACATCTGCACTTGCTGCCTCGCCAGTAATTTTCACTCTTCTGCATTTGGTTCTTGCTTTAAATCTCATGAACCATCCCTTGCTAGCCAAAAATATTTCATTGCACTGACTTTCTTTCTTCTTTAAGTCTTCAAAAATTGACTTAGCCCTTTCAGTTATTACAGCTTGGGTCAAGGAAATGTTTTTTTTTTTTTTTTGTTCAAATCATCGACCCAGAGTGTCAGCAATTGCTCCATTTTTTTCCAAAAGCTTATTTCTGCTATAACTAACTTGTGTAGCACTTACTGTTGTAGCACTTTCAATCGATTGTTTTATTTTATCAGCATTCTCCATAATTGTAGTAACAGTTGAAGGAGGCATATTCACATTAGGGTGGCTTTCACCAGCTTCCATCCTCCGAATAACCTCCATCTTATTTTCCACACTTTCATTTTCTCTAGTATTCATTGAACTTCTTTTACCAGACATGGAGTCTCTTTATTCTAATTTAATTAAAAACTTAATAACCCGACTGGCAAAAACTGCACACTGCTATCACGATTGGCAAAAGCTTTGAATCCCGTCGATGACATGAGGAACTTTAATGGGCTTTCTTCACTCTGTGGCTGAGTTAGTCGGTCTCAAGCATAGAGCAAGGTTCCCCCCCAGAAACTGAGGTTTTTCGTCCAGCAAAACAGGCAAATTGACTTGTGAACACATGCAATTAACAGACATAAGACAGCACGGCAGATGAATTTAATTATTCGGGTGGCCTAAAAATGATAGTTTTTTTGGTTTGGCAAAAGCTGAACACAGCTATCACTACTATTAATGATCATTTAACTTATTAATAGCACAATTAGTAATAAATTTCCAACACTGATATTACATGACATAAACAAAACCAACTGAATGCTTTACCTCCTGCTTCCATGAGTGGCTGCTTTGAGGGCGGGAAGTTTTCTCGTCTCTGATACAGACGCGCTAATTGCTGATTAGCTAAATTGTTCTTGATTATGTGAACATAGTACACATGATACATAGTACAGTACGATGCCCATAAATTTCGTCTGACGATTTTAAACTTTCAATTTATAAAAAAAATTTCAAAAAAAAATAAATAAAAATAAAAATAAAAATGGCCTTATGGTTAGTGACCGGTGCTGTTGCGAATCAGTGCAAAACGAGGGCTACCTGTATATTGTGTTATAATTACATTGGAATATAAGTTTAGGGTTATATTTTGTATTGGAACTTTATTTGAAATTGAATAGAAATCATAACACAGACCAGAGCAAAAGCAAAAGGCTCAAACTAATGGAAGTGCTATGGCTCAGGGGAGAACTGAGGGGGGGGACTTGTTTTCTGAATCACAGCCTTTTGAAATGCACTGCTTGATGTTTGAGGAGCAATCAGGAATGGGACATAATATTGCCCAGGGGAATGTCTTTGTGTGTGCATGATAAAGAGTGTGAGGAAATCAGGTGCCAAATCAGCATTGTTATGGGCGTATATGAGAGCTTGAAGAACAGGGTTGATGCCCTCAAAGGATTTAAATTGAGGGACCCATCAAGCACTCAGCTGCCCACTACTTAGTGGGCAGCTGAGCTTGAACATCGGAGCTTGCATCAGGAGCTTGCACTTGAACATCGTGCAACACAGTGGCAACCCACAAGGCAGAATGCACTGGTCCCAAAGGAACTAGTTGTTGTCAGTGATGCAAAAAGGATAGGTGGAACAGGATCAGGGTATGTCTGCCAGGGGCAAAGGTTGATGATATTGTAGAGCAGATATCTTTTTTAATGGCACAAAAGGTGATATTGTTGTACACATTGGCACTAATGATATTAAGAGTACGAGACCGGCGGAATTATTTAACAAATACAGGTAAAAGTTGAAAAAAGCCGTGAGTTGGGTTGAATTTGAAAGTGTCTGCAATTCTGCCCATACATGATAGGAGGGAGTATAGGATGAGAACTTTGTTGATCAATCCGGCCCTGGAGAGATTGTGCAAGGCTCAAGGGGGTAGAATTTTTCTCAGTCTGGTCTGTGCTTGTTAACAGGAGAGAATGCTTCTACAGAGATGGGATACACATAAACAGAAAGGGTGCAAGAATATTTGCTGATGCTATCGAGGCAGAGTTAGGTGGGTTGGAAAACTGCTAGCTTGTGGGGATACACGGAATAATAGATTAACAGTAGTCACTGACAGAGGTGAAAGTGATTCTTGCACTGCTTCTATTGAAAGGAAATTGAGCAGCTGCCTGGAAAGCAAGGCAATGGGGATTTCCTGGACTGCTGGGAGTCATAGTAGAACAAGTAAATACATTGGCTGTGTTAGGGTAACTAAGAGTAGAAATGCTAGGAGTATAGTTAATAAATTTGATGACCTTGAAGTTGCTAGTCAAGACATCAAAGGCAGATATTGTTGGAATATCAGAGATGTGGCATCACACAGATATAAGCCGTGCAGAATTGGAATTTGGGGAGTACAATGTGTACAGAAAGGATAGACAGTACAAGAAGGGAGGAGGGGTTATGCTGTTAGTTAAGAAACACACAAAATCTAAGGAAGTGCATCCAATTGATGTTGGTGGACAATGCAATGTTGAGTCTGTTTGGTGTGACATAAGCACTGGGAAAGGAAAAATGCGAGTAGGTGTGTGATATAGGCCTAATGAATCTGATGAGTATAATGAGCAAATGTGCAGAGAAATAGAGTGGGCCAGTAAATCAGAGTGTCTTATAATGTGGAGATTTTAATTTCCCAGAGATTGACAGGAATTTGTGTGTTGGTCACTCACACACTAGCAAGGCTTTTTTGGATTTATTGGATGATTGTTTTCTACAGCAGCATGTTCGGGGGAGGCAACTAGAGGGAGTAATACTCTTGATCTGATTATCAGTAGTGATTCTTCTTGCATTAAGAATCTGCAGATAATGGAGCCACTAGGTGGCAGTGATCACAATGTGCTGAAGCGAGATTTACTCAAAGTGGTCACTACCATCAGGGGTAAAGGGAAGGGTTTTTGCTTTCATAAAGGTGACTACGATGGTTTGAGACAGTATTTAAATTCTATACGGTGAGATGAACTGATGATGTTACCAACAGCAAATTCAAAATGGGACGCATTCAAAGAATTAATTTTGGAAGCTACCTGGCTTTTCATACCAACTAAGAAATGTTCAAGATTTAGGCCTAAATTGATGTCAGATGAACATGTGGCAGAGACGAAAAAAGGGTCTAAGGTAAAGAAAGCTCACATGAGAAGCATGCAAAAGTTCGATGAAATTTTCCGGTAAAAGTGATTTGCCATAACAGCATTTGTGTTGTTGCTCGCTCGGTAGGCGCCTCCGTAGCCAGGTGGGAAGGAGCAGCAGTGCATATCACACGCTTCTTGATTATACCGGGGTTCGAGCCCGTCACCACCAAATATGGAGGATGCGGAAAGGTCAGGGAATGACCACCGCATATTCCGGAGCAATATGGCCTTAGTTGCTAATGCTCCTAAAAACCAAACAACAACAACAGCTCGCTCGGTAAACAGACAGTGGGTGTTATCAGTCTAGAGTAGAAGTTGAATCCCATGGAAGCTTGAAACAATCCCAAAGTGGAAGGGGGGGGGTTAGCTGATCTTTTTTTCTTTAGAATCACTAATTGTATTAATCAAGTTAATCATGAACAGAGTCATATTGGAAGTTTGCAACGCAGTTTCACCGGTAAACTTTTTCGAAGTTTGCCGTGCTTGTTGTGTGGGCTTCCTTTACTTTTGCCTTTTTTTCTTAATAAACTATTTTTTGACTGGTCCACCAGTGATTCTAAAGAAAAAAAGGTCAGGTTACCCCCTCCACTTCGGGAGGGTTTCAATCTCCCATGGGATTCAATTTCTACTCCTGACCGATAACACCCATTGTATGTTTACTGAGCAAGCAACAATTCAAATGCTGTTATTAGCAAGAAAGCAAGCTTATGCAGCATCAGCCAAAAAAAAAAAAAAAAAAAAAACCTTTCACTTCACCCCTCTGTTCGTTCAAAATATCTGTGCAGCTGAGCCTTAAATTTATTTAGGCTATCAACTTCAACAACAAGGGATGGAAGTCTGTTCCACCAACTACCTACTGGCTAAAGGCAAATTTCCGGACATCTATTCTACATCTGTCTTTCCTCAATTTGAATTTAAGCCCTCTCAGGCGATTATTCTGAGCAAGAGGCAGTATCCCATTAGCATTGAGCATGCTCAAACCATTCAAGACTTTGTACACCTCTATCAGATCACCTCGCCGGTGCCTAGTCTCTAGACACTGTTATTAGCAAAACTTAAGCCTTTCTTCATAAGAGCAACCCTTCGATCCGTTCACTAACCTTGTTGCCCTTCTCTGTACTCGTTCCAGCAGCTCTACATCCTTCTTGAAATGAGTCCTCTAGACCTGTAAAGAGTATTCAAGGTGTCTTGTACAAGGGAACAATCACCTCATTATCCCTGCTAGAACAATTCCTGTATATCACTGATAAGACACCATGAGCTACTCTTGCAACCCGTCTGCACTGCTCAGAGAACTTCATATCTGCCTGAACAATTACCCCCAGGTCTTTTTCATTCTCTAACACTGTCAGTGTAGTACCACACAGTTGATACGTTGCCCTGGGTTTGCTGTTTCCCATATGTAGTACTTTACATTTGTCAATGTTAAACTTCATTTGCCACCTCTCAGCCCATCTGCTCAACCTTTCCAGATCTTGTTGCAGCAGCATAGCATCAGAAGTGTCCTTAACAACCCTGCCAACTTTTGTATCGTCTGCAAACTTGAACATTAAGATTGATATACCATCATCTATATTATTTATAAATACAGAAAACAATAATGGACCCAACACTGAACCCTGAGGGACCGCACTAATAACATTAGTCCACGATGAGCAGTGTCCATTGATTACCACTCTCTGTCTTCTCCCCCTCAACCACCCCTTTATCCATAGCAGCAATTTGCCTCCAATGCCACACTGCTCCAATTTGTGCAGCAGTCTTCCATGTGCAACAGTATCAAAAGAATTTCTGAGATCCAAGTATATAATATCAAATTATTCCCTGCTTCCAGTTCTTTTGTGACTGCATCATAGTATCCAATCAAATCGGTCCGGCAAGACTTCCCATTTACAAAACCATGCTGTGTTCAAGCTATAACTGAAGTCTTGTCTAGATGATCCTGCAGTGCTTCTTTAACCAGTGCCTCCATTAATTTTCCTGGAACAGAAGTTAAACTAACAGGTCTGTATTTATTTGTGTCAGCCTTTGATCCTCCTTTGTGAATTGGGGTCACATTTTCATATCTCCAGTCTATGGGTACCTCCCCTGAGTCCAAAGAAGCTCTCATAATTATGGCTAAGGGTTTGCTTACTTCCTTTGCTGCCTCCTTTAATATAACTGGATAGATCCTATCCACCCCAGGTGCCTTTCTTGTGTTTATCTTCAACAATTTCTCCTCCACTTTACTCTCAGTTATTACAAGATTATCTAACTTACTGCTAGAGTTGAATACACCTCTGGCATTCCCCTTGCTGAATAACTCCTCATGTGTGAATGTCGATGCAAAATATTCATTTAGTTTGTTAGCTACCTGAGCAGGATCATCAACAATTGAACCATCGATATCAAGTGGACCAATCTGATTCATCTCCTTCCTTCTGGAGTTTACATAAGAGAAGAACTCTTTGCTGTTTTTCTTTGCATCCTTTGCCAAAGATTTCTTGGAATCTGCCTTCGCCTGCCCAACCTCATTTGTAACTTGGTTACAGATCAATTTATATCTATCATAGGCTTCTGTGTCACGTGGTAATTTATATGTATCCCAAGCATTTTTCTTCTCTGCCATATGGCAAAGTACTTTTAACGGTAAATTTATAGAAATTTTGTGTGCTTCTCGTGTGGGCTTTCTTTACCTTCGCCGAAAAATGCATGGGATACATGTAAATTAACAGGTGACTCAGTAGCCTATGATAGATATAAACTGGTCTGTAACCAAGTCACAAAGGAAGTTAGGCAGGCAAAGGCAGATTACAAGAAATGCTTGGCAAAGGATGCAAAGAAAAACAGCAAAGAGATCTTTACTTATATAAACTTTAGAAGGAAGGGGATGAATCAGATTGGTCCATTTGATATCGATGGTTCAACTGTTGATAATCCTGCTCAGGCAGCTAACAAACTGAATGAATATTTTGCATCTGCATTCACACATGAGGAGTTATTCAGGGAGGAGAATGCCAGATGTGTAACTCTGGAAGTAAGATAGATAATCATTTAATAAGTGAGAGTAAAGTGGAGGAGATATTGTTGAAGATTAACATAAGACAGGCACCTGTGGTGGATGGAATCTATCCAGTTATATTAAAGGAGGCAGCAAAGGAAGGTAGCAAATCCTTAGCCATAATTATTAGAACTTCCTTGGACCCAGGAGAGGTACTTATGGACTGGAGATATGCAAATGTGACCCCATTCCACAAAGGTGGATCAAAGGTAGACACAGGTAATTACAGATCTGTTAGTTCAACTTCTATTCCAGAAATTAATGGAGGCAATGTTTAAATCAGCATTGCAGGATCATCTAGAGAAGATTTCAGTTATAGCTCGGACACAGCATGGGTTTGTTAAGGGGAATTCTTATCTGACCAATTTGATTGGATACTATGATTTAGTCACAAAGGAACTGGATGCAAAGAATAATTTTGATATCATATATTTGTATCTTAGAAAGGCTTTTGATGCTGTTGCACGTGGAAGACTGCTGCACCAATTGGAGCAGTGTGGCATTGGAAGCAAATTTCTGCTGTGGATAAAGGGATGGTTGAGGGGGAGAAGACAGAGAGTGGTAATCAACACTGCTCATCGTGGACTAATGTTACTAGTGGAGTCCCCAGGGTTCAGTTGGGTCCATTGTTGTTTTCTTTATTCATCAATGATATTGATGATGGTATATCAAGCTTAATGTCCAAGTTTGCATATGATACAAAGGTCGGCAGGGTTGTTAATGACAGTATGCTGCTGCAACAGGATCTAGAAAAGTTGAGCAGATGGGCTGAGAGGTGACAACTGAAGTTTAACATTGACAAATGTAAAGTACTGCATATGGGAAGCAGTAACTCCAGAGTAATGTTAGGAGCTGTGTGGTACTACACTGACAGTGGTAGAGAGTGAAAAGGACTTGGGAGTAATTGTGCAGGCAGATATGAAGTTTTCTGAGCAGTGTAGACAATCTGCAAGAGTAGCTCATGGTGTCTTGTCAATGATATTCATGAATAAGGAGGTGATTATCCCCTTGTATAAGGCAGTGGTCAGCCCACACCTTGAGTACTGTATATAGGTCTGGACGCATCATTTTAAGAAGGATGTGGAGCTGTTGGAACGAGTACAGAGAAGGGCAACAAGATTAGTGAATGGAACAAAGGGTTGTCTTATGAAGAAAGGCTTAAGTTTTGTGAATTACAGTGTCGTCAGACTGCGAGGTGATCTGATTGAGGTGTATAAAGCCTTGAATGGTTTGAGCATGCTCAATGCTGCTGATGGGATTCTTCCTCTTGCTCAGAATAATCACCTGAGAGGGCATAAATTCAAATTGAGGAAAGACAGATATAGGATAGATGTACGGAAGTTTGCTTTTAGCCAGCGGTTAGTTGGTTGGTGGAACAGCCTTCCATCCTTTGTGGAAATTGATAGCCTAAATAAATTTAAGGCTAGGCTGACAGGTATTTGGAGCGAACGGAGAGGCGAAATGGGAGAGTTTTTTGGTTTATGCTGCAGAAGCTTGCTTTCTTGCATCATATGCCTCTGCTAATGCTATTAATAGCACAGACTCCTCTAGCTCAACTCTGCACAAAATGGGAATTTGCTCTAGCAAACTGGGCAAAATTCCAGTCATCAGTAACTTTCGATGATGAAAAAATCCATCCCCAGACTACTGATGATGTGACAGAATACATCACGTCGCATCTCCTAAATGTGCCTAAAGACACAATATCACTATGAAATCTCCCAGGCCGAAAGCATTATAATTATTGGTGAAACAAGGAATGCACAAAAGCAAGAAATAAATCCTGGAATTTTTTTTCGGCAATACCCATTGACAGCCAATCTGATAAATTATAAGAAGTCAAAGGCAAAAGCACGTTTCATACAAAGGCAAACCAAGAAAGAATCATGGATTCATTTTGCATCAAGCATGAACAAAAACACTGACACCCAAATAATATGGAAAAAATTAGACAGCTTTCTGATAAGTTTCCTACCATACCTTCTCCAATACTTTCCAGGAATAGGGGATCTCTATCTAGTCCGTTAGATATTGCAAATGCTTTGGACAACACTTTTGCCAAAGTCTCAGTGCACTCAGCTTATATTCCATCATTCCAAAGAATTAAAGATACTGCAGAACAGCATTCTATTAACTTTCAAACTGCCCTCCTTCTGCGATATAACAAACTTCTGCAGTACTCTGAACTCTTGCATGCCATTGGAACAGCTCGCATTGGAGCTGGCGGACCAGATGGGATCTATTATGTCATGCTACATCTTGGTGACAGATCTTTGTGCCGCCTCCTGGTTTTTTACAACCAAATTTTTTTTTGAAAATTTTCATTCTACTGTGGTTGGCATGCTGTTGGCATGCCTAAAGTCAAGAAATGATCCAACTAATATCTCTCTCAAGCTGCCTCAGGAAAATCCTAGAAAAAATTGTCCACAGTAGATTCATCTGGATCCTTGTCTGAACAGTTGATGAGCTATAGTCAGTATGGTTTTCGTCAAAACGGGTCATGCTTGGACCTTATGGTTAAGGCTGAATTTGCCATTCGTAATGCCTTTGTTAATCACGAACATCTAGTAATGGTTTCAATAGATATAGAAAAGGCTTTTGAAACCACCTGGTGGCATGATATACTGAGAGATATTTACTCTCTTGGTCTGTGCAACAACCTTCCTATATTTGTGAAGAATTTTCTACATACTAGATCATTCCAAGTTCAATACCAACATGCTCTTTTTGCAACTTTCATTCAGGAAGAAGTTGTTCCACAGGGATCAGATCTGGGTGCCACTCTTTTTGGTCTTAGAATAGATTCTATCACTAAACAACTTCCAATACTGCAGAGACTTACCTTTATGCAGATGACCTTTCCAACTCCTGTCATTCCCAAAACATGAGATCTATTGAACAACAGCTGTAAAAAAAAAAAAAAGTAAATTGCAGCCATTATCAACCCACTGCAGGATGGAAGCCTCCTCAACAATTTGCCATGCTGGTCCGGTGCGGGTTGGCAGATCGATCGTATTCAGCAGTCAGGGGCTTGAACCCCGGTCTACTCAAAGAGCGTGTGCTACTGCACTCCTGCTCCTGACCACTCGGCTACGGAAAACCTGAACAACAGCTGTAGATATCACTAAATAAAATACAGGAATGGGCCAGCATCAATGGCTATTGACTTTTGCAGCAGAAAACAGTTGCTATCCATTTTTGTAGACAGCACAAGTTTCATCCGGATCCTGAAGTTCAGATCTCTAATATCTTCATCCCCGTCACTAATAACATCAGATTTATAGGATTAGTTATGGACAACAAGCTAAATTTCTTAGAAAATATTAAAAAAGTATGTGCTGCCTGTCTAAATAAAAAAGATAAACATACTTAGAGCACTATCTGCCCTGACATGGGGTGCAGGTTGTACCTCCCTACTTTGATTATACAGTGCATTAATCAGATCCCATCTTGATTATGGAGCTCCCATCTATGATTCTGTCAGGATGAGTGCATTACACTTGTTTGATCCAGTTCATCACAGTGCATTGAAGATTGCACTTGGTGCATTCAGAACATCACCAGCACGTAGCTTTTACATTAATGCTCACAAGCGCCCACTGTCTTTACGTAGGAAATCACTATTGCTAAAGTACGCTGTCAAGGTACAAAATTCTGCCTCACATCCCTTTCAGTCATACCTTTTTAATCCACCATTAGAAAACCTCTGCAGAAATAAATCTAGCATAGGAAAACTGACTGGTCTTCACCTCCTTGAACTGATGAAGGTTTGGAATGCTTCCATCCATTCCGTACAACATATAGCAACTTATACTCAATCACTGTGGGTTCCTCCTCCTATGCCAACCTGTGACACTTACCTCTATCAGTGGGGAAAGAATAAACTTCAAATGTCAGACAACTTCATGCTGTTCACAATCAAAGATATATTGATTCTTCTCCAATATACACAGATGGCTCTAAATCTAATTCATATGTTGGAACAGCTGCAATGTTTCCGAATACCACTATTTCAACATCCCTATATCTGAATTCAGTATCTTCTCAGCTGAATTATGTGCAATTAAATTATCTTTAAAAAATCTCTGTTCCGACTGTTCTTTAAAATCTGTTATTTACACTGATTCCCTCCGCTCAATCTTAGCATTATGTAATTCTTCAGATAAAGTTCACCCTGTTCTTGACGAAATTAGAAACTTGTTACTACAGATTGAAAAATGCCACCAACTAGTCACCTTCTGTTGGATTCCAGCACGTTCTTCCAACCACCTTAGATTTAACGAATATCTCTGTTCCAGCATCAGACTATGCACAAATCATTCATGCTGCATGCCTATCAGAATGGACAACAGTCTGGCACACTCAAACTAATAATAAACTCTTGCAGTTTAAACAGGATCCAAAAATTTGGTGCTTCAGTGTCCGTACATCAAGACAAGAAGTAGTAGTCCTTTTAAGGGCAAGAATAGGTCATATTCATCTGACCCACCTTTATTTACTCACAGGAGATGATCCACCACAATGTCCACATTGTTATATAAATTTGATTGTTAAACACATTCTCATCGACTGCCCCTACTTTAGACAAGACAGAATTTCAACCCTGCTATCACTAGTAAATCTTGATAAACCAATAACTTTAGAAACTCTCATTCAAGGGAAATATTTCCGAATTTTTTAACTACCTCAAGCAAACTAGACTTTTTAATTATTTCTGATTTTACAAAAATTTCCCATTTCCTTATATTATAAATGAATAGGCATATTATAGCCATAGCAGCTTATGCACTATAAAACCTCCATAACAACAACAACAAAAACTTGCAAATGGCACTAGTATTCCCAAAACTTTATTGCTACATTCCGGGTATTTGTGTTAAAACAATAAATTGTTCTTCGACAGTAGATAAATTTGATGGGCACTTTATATTGATGGGGTCTCTAATCCATGTATACTCCCTAAAATATTCCATAAAATATTTCTGGTGTGCATGGAGTTGTGATAAATGCTCAACAATTACCGATTTTAATTCTTAATTAAAATGAACTTCATTTAGTTGTAAAAGTGGGAAGCAATAATTTTTACCTTCTTTTATTTTTTTCTTCCAAAGTTCTAGTTTCCTTTTAAAGGCTAAAACTTTCTGACGGTTGTAGAATATTGCTGTCATTTCCTTGAAAAGGTAAATCAAGTGAATTTAATTTATTAAAAATATCACAAATATCAGCATTGCAGTGAGATTCTGTGAGAAGATATGCATGGAGCTCCATTCTCAATTCATATATGCGTGATAAGACATTGCCATGAGAAAGACACTACGCATATTCAGAGTACAATGCGGTTGTACTCTAAATATGCGGTTATGTACATTAATAATATAGATCAAATAGTAGTAGATGTCTAATAGTAAAAAAAATCATTCTTAATACATTTTTAATATTTGCCATGGAAATCTTACATAAACTATTACATCGTCTGCGATGCCCCTGGTAAATTATGGTGCCTCTCCAGAGCATCACGATGCACAGTTTGAGAACTGCTAGCTAATCTGGATGTCTCCTAGACAGTTACCAACAGGTTCAGTCCAGTGGGATATTGAGCAGCTGGCCTGTGGACACTACTTTAGAACTGTATTTTTGAAATGTAAGGAAGATTGCATCTCGCCATGATGCCCATTTAACCTCAAAAGGCATCAACCATACTACATGATGGAAGAGATGGGGTTTGCCAGAGCTTTTCTCTGGGGACTAAACATGAGTTTCACCACTTCAGACTTCCACTAAGGAAGGTAGTGGTATTGCATTGAGCGATGAGAGTCATCTACCACCTAGCATTACTTGCTAATGGGTAGCATTTCTCTCTGTCATGTGGATACCATCCTTGATCCCTGCTTATGTTGGTTCACACTTGGGTGGTTACCTCTAGTATACTAGGTGCTGTATTTCAGGACTTGCACATGGAGGTAGGGTTATATCCAGGTTACTAATAGTCCCAGTAGTGTGAAGTTAAAAGCGGAGGATGTTGGTTGTCTCAGAACAACTGGACTTTGATCGAAGTTTGGTCCATCTTATCAAGTGGACCAAAATACAGCCTCAAGGACCATAATCAGAGATAATCTGGAAATCAAAAGTGGATGTCTATTTTTCCCTATTTTTCAGATCTTGCAACATGATACTGAGAGAGAGGGTTGAAGTAATAGTTGAAGTTAGAAAACTAATCTTATCTTTTTGGTGAATGTTCACAATTTGTAAAGATAAGTTGAGGAATGGGTAATTCAGTAATGTTGTTTGTAATTCATATTACACAATAAAAAGTGTGTACCTTATACTTAGAAAGAAGCTAACAGAAACAGTTACTTTCAGTTAGTATATTAATTTTTGATATTGTGGTATTAAATTATTTACATTCATAAACAAATTGAATTGCAAAATTACTGGAGACTGGCCTGCAGTTTTCCACAAGTGTCACACATGATGTAGGATTCCATGATACCCACTGGTCTAGGTTCCAGTTGCCACATTTAGGTATGTTAACTCCACTTTTGCAAATTCATCACATGGTGAAAAGCTGGAGTAAAAAAAAAAAAGAAAAAAAGTTAATAGAACTGGAGACCCAGAAGGTTGCACAAGAGAGAGAGGATGATGAAGTGAAATCACCAAAGCACACCACAGAAATGCCAAAGCAGTCAAGCATATTGCCAAAGGAATGGCAGCCTTTGATAGGATTGACTGTGATGCCACCCAGCTTCCTCAGGTCAGCAGAGCAATCCAAGTTGGCCAGTCTTGTTACAGGGCTGTCTATACTGTGAATATTAAAAAAAGAAAAAAAAAAAACCTGATGCATGGTCAGCTCTCGTCAAATATAAAAAAAAAAAGAAAGTTGAATGACCAAAACCTTCTCTATCTTCATTCAAGACTATGTTGCATATCCTTCAGAAGTCATTCAGTATTAAATTTATTATTCAGTATTTTGTATTCAGTAAATTTGTCATTCAGTATTAAATTTATTATAAAATTAATTATTCAATAATTTTACGAATTGTTTTCATTACCTTTGAATATTAAACCATATTGATGAATATATGTTTGAAGAGCAAGCAGTGCTTGACAGCTTTAAAATTTTTAAGGATTTTTTTTAATTGTCTTTATTAATTTATGTGATTCACAAATCACAAATTTTTACTTTAGGAAGCAATTGCAGATGAAGAACGTATGGCTGCTCGTTATCTCAATGACACTGAAATAGCAAAAGCACAGAGAGACTTTGAAGTAATGAAAGCTGCATATGATATGGAAGTAAATACAAAGGTAATGTATGGTTTTTATTGAACTTGTGCTTAGGACTTATTTTAAAATAACAGGAATATATTGATCCATTTTAATTAACTTTTCTTTTTATCATATTTATTTTGAACTTTTGTTTGCTAAGTTTGTTGAAATTTAAGGTTGTCTTAGAATTATAACCATTCCCTAGGAGCCATACGTGTTCAAGAAATCATAGTACCTATAGCAAAAATATCAAAAATTGTATTACAGCTATGCAAGATTGCACTATTTATCATTTCATGATGATAGGAGTGAAAAATATATTGCACACAACTGTTGGTAATAAAAATATTTAAACATAAGCCCCAGTGACAAGCAATTGTGATAAAATGATTTTCTTGTGCTCCTCTATAACTAGACTTATTGTGGGTTCATATTATTTTTCTCACTTGCAATGTATTGTCTTAATTTGCTTGCAGCATACTGTTTCATTTCACTTACAGTGTATTTTTTTGCTTGAAACATACTGCACATTCTTTCACTTGCTTGATTACCAGCAGTACAACTCTTGCCTCCATGTGATGGGGCTGGAAACCTGGGTGGAATGAGCTTTCCCTCAGGGGTAAAGGAGCAAAATCAATACAAAAGTCCTATTCAGTGCTTAAATCATTGCCCATCCCAACACAGATGAGTACCTTAATGAACTTGAAAATGGTAACCCTAAGAGACAGTAGACTAACTGGATGGAAAACAACCATGTCCTCTTTCTTAATTATGCGCCCTCTGCCCTAATGAACCTGTGAATAAATTGTCTCCCTTTCTTACTCAGAAACATCTGGAAAGTATGTATTATAGGATCGCCTAAGATGGTTAAGAAACTGCAATCCCTGATTGCAGTCTCTTAACATTTTAAGTTTTCACTATCACGATTGCGGCCTACTAGTGGATATTGAACTGCAGGCACTCAGATAAACTCTTACAACTTGCAAACTTTGTTTGAATTCCAATAAAAGTATCTCCCAAAGCAACCCTAAATATGTCAAGGGTGTCATATATAGTTGTAATCTATTGAACTTCATGGATGAAAAAATTAACCCAAGAGTTTCAGGAACAAAATGTAATTCAGGCCAGATGAATTTGATTTAAAAAAATAATAAATTTACTCATACCCACAATTATTCTTGCTGTTCACTGCGACCCATGGAAACTCAGAAAGAGGAGGGGGAGAGGATCTTGGTGGTGGAGAGCCCAGCTTCAACACACAACTTTGGTCCCTACTTCGACAAAACACGTGATCCTGGATGGCACAACCAGGATCATTCGGTTAGTGGGTTCGCCTGCAAGGGTCAATCATGTCAATGCTGTGCCCCTAATCTCATGGTCTGAGAGACAGTTCAAGCTGGCAGGGGTGTGGGTATAGTATCTGGGTAGCCCTGGCATCCCACTCCTGAAAACATTTGTTTGCCAAGTAGTAGTGGGTGTCTCACATGGGCATGGTGGGTGCAGAGCCTGAATATTGAACAAAAATAAAAATTAATATGAATCATGATAATGTAAGCTTTTCCTCTGGATCCCAGCACAATTCCTACCAAATTCTAATGAACTTAATACCACCAATGCAGCAAAACACTCCAGAATGCAAGAACCACCACGACATACACCATGCTTTCTGGTAATTCGCTCCACCTCTGAAAAGATGTTGCCCCTTCTTTGTTAAGAAAGGGTTGTTGTCTTTATCTGGAAGGGTTGGCTGGGTCGCCAAAATCAGCCAAATGGAAACAAAAAATGAAAAGCACTCAGAACAGCTTCGAGCCACCTCAATCAGAGGGAATTCCAATTACTGTTACCCCTCATAAGACACTAAATTCATACTCATGGCGTGATCTCTGAGTGGGATCTTATGGAAGTGTCACAGGAAGAAATCTGTTCTAAACTTAAACCACAAGGGGTGACAGCTATAAAGAGAATATTTGTGCATAGGGATGGGAATCTTGTACCCACTAGAAACCTCATCCTTACTTTCAGCTTGCCAACATTTCCCAATTCCATCACAGCTGGATATCTGCATTGCCCTGTGTAAGGCTGTATGTACCAAACCCCTTAAGATGCTTTAAGTGTCAAAATTATAGACATTTGCAAATGGCCTATTGTGAGATACCCGTGAATGTGCTTGATGTGGTGCAAATGATCATGAAATCGTGGAATTTTCAGCTACAAAACCTGTATGCATCAACTGCCAAGCAGAACATTTTGAGTAATTAAGATCATGCCAGTGGTGGCAGGAGGAAAAAGAGATACAGAGATTCAAGGCAGAGTTGAACATACACTGATGAGCCAAAACATTATGACCAGCGAGTCATTATGCAAATCAAAACACCTGCAGGTGAACTTCAGTGCATGCGTGGGTCGGGACACAGTATAAAAAACACCTGATACTGAGCTCCGTTAATCAGTGTTACTCTTGTTCTTCAGATGGGAAAGGCAGCAGACTTAAGCGAGTTTGACAAAGGCCAAATTGTAATGGTCAGATGACTGGGTCAGAGCATATCCAAAACGGCATGGCTGGTGGGGTGCTCATGGTCAGCCGTGGTTATTACCTACTGAAAGTGGTCCGAGGAGGGAAAATCTACGAACTGCCGGCGAGGTGTGCTTCATTTACTTGAGGAAGTAATGGCACCTGGATGCACCATGGGACGAAAACAAGCTGGTGGCGGTGGTGTCATGCTTTGGGCAATGACACCACCGCCCTCTCAGTGTCATCACTCTTAGATATTAAATTTGCACTACGCATACATTTCTGATTTCAGTTAACATGTATGATGAACAACCTTCTGCAGATGATATCTTTTGTCCGTTGCCATCTCTTCATGAGATCTCAACACCTCTGACCCCTCAAGTGCCATTGACTCAATCACCGGAACCAACTATTGCCTCTCAGGAAAGCTCATCTTCAAAAGTTGCTACTGATTCTCTTTCACAATCAACTCTTGACAAAGAACGTCAGACGGATCTCCCTTCGAGTAATAAACTTGGAACTGCAGGTGCAGAGGAGAAAAATAATTTAACAAATGCTCAGGCAAGCGACCCGGGACAGAACGTTCTTATTTTATACGACAGAATTGCAAAAATGAGATGGGATCTCTCTAGTTTTCTTTCTTATGAAGGCAACAAGATTATCAAGCAATCAGGTAACACTATAACGGATAAATGGCTCAATTTGAGACTGTTGTGACTCAAATTGAGAACGAAAAGCTAAAGGCCCTAAACATAGAAATAAATACACGTACCAATCTTTTGGAAAGAGTTATAAATACATTTTCCAGTATAACAACATATATGGCTTGTTTGGCCAAACAATCTGTTAGTGATAGTTCCTCTACAGACAAACCTACATTAAGACATGTGTCCCCTGCCCTGATTGTCATGGATGATTCAACTTTGCAGTAAGACACTGCTACTGACACCTCTATTGTCAGGACCTTTGCTGATGCTGCCCGTTCCGCTGCAAATGTTCCTAAAGTGAAACCTGACAATGTCTTAATTCTTAGAGCTTCTGAAAACAGTGATTAGCATTAGCATTAATAGAGGCATTTGATGCAAGAACGCAAGCTTATGCAGCATCAGCCAAAAAAAAAAAAATAAAGTAAAATAAATAAATAAAAAATACCCACTTCCACTTCACCCCTCTGTTTGTTCGAAATACCTGTCCAGCTGAGCCTTAAACTTATTTAGGCTATCAACTTCCACGACAAGGGATGGAAGTCTGTTCCACCTACCAACCACCCGCTGGCTAAAGGCAAATTTCCGCACATCTATCGTACATCTGTCTTTCCTCAATTTGAACTTATGCCCTCTCAGGTAATTATTCTGAGCAAGAGGAAGAATCCCATCAGCTTTGAGCATGCTCAAACCATTCAAGGCTTTGTACACCTCTATCAGATCACCTCGCTGGTGCCTAGTCTCCAGACACTGCAATTCGCAAAACTTAACCCTTTCTTCGTAAGAGCATCCCTTTGTTCCATTCACTAATCTTGTTGCCCTTCTCTGTACTTGTTCCAGCAGCTCTACATCCTTCTTGAAATGAGGCCTCCAGGCCTGTATACAGTACTCTAGGTGTGGCCTGACCATTGCCGTATACAAGGGAATAATCACCTCCTTATCCCTGCTAGAAAAATTCCTATATATCATTGACAATACACCATGACCTACTCTTGCAGCCCATCTGCACTGCTCAAAGAACTTCATATCTGCCTGCACAACCACCCCCAGGTCCCTTTCATTCTCTACCATTGTCAGTGTAGTACCACAGAGTTGATACGTTGCTCTGGGGTTGCTGTTTCCCATATGTAGTACTTTACATTTGTCAATGTTAAACTTCATTTGCCACATCTCAGCCCATCTGCTCAACCTTTCCAGATCCTGTTGCAGCAGCATAGTGTCAGTAGTGTCCTTGACAATCCTGCCAACCTTCGTATTGTCTGTAAACTTGGACATTAAGCTTGATGTACCATCATCAATATCATTTATAAATACAGAGAACAATAAAGGACCCAATACTGAACCCTGAGGGACTCCACTAATAACATTAGTCCACGATGAGCAGTGTCCATTGATTTCCACTCTCTGTCTTCTCCCTCCTCAACCACCTGTTTATATATAGCAGCAATTTGCCTCCAATGCCACACTGCTCCAATTTGTGCAGCAGTCTTCCATATGCAACAGTATCAAAAGCCTTTCTAAGATCCAAGTATATAATATCAAAGTTATTCCCTGCATCCAGTTCTTTTGTGACTGCATCATAGTATCGAATCAAATTGGTCAGGGAAGACTTCCCCTTAACAAAACTATGCTGTGTCTGAGCTATAACTGAAGTCTTGTCTAGATGATCCTGTAGTGCTTCTTTAACCAGTGCCTCCATTAGTTTTCCGGGAACAGAAGTTAAACTCACAAGTCTATAATTACTTGTGTCAGCCTTTGATCCTCACTTGTGAATTGGGGTCACATTTGCACATCTCCAGCCCATGGGTACCTCCCCTGAGTCCAAGGAAGCTCTCATAATTATGGCTAAGGGTTTGCTTACTTCCTTTGCTGCCTCCTTTAATATAACTGGATAGATCCCATCCACCCCAGGTGCCTTTCTTGTGTTTATCTTCAACAGTTTCTTCTCCACTTTACTCTCAGTTATTACAAGATTCTCTAGCTTACTGCTAGAGTTGAATACAACTCTGGCATTCCCCTCGCTGAATAACTCCTCATGTGTGAATGTCGATGCAAAATATTCATTTAGTTTGTTAGCTACCTAAGCAGGGTCATCAACAGTTGACCCATCGATATCAAGTGGACCAATCTGATTCATCCCCTTCCTTCTAGAGTTTACATAAGTAAAGAACTCTTTGCTGTTTTTCTTCGCATCCCTTGCCAAGGATCTCTCGTAATCTGCCTAACCTCCTTTGTAATTTGGTTACAGATCAACTTGTATCTATCATAGGCTTCTGTGTCACGTGTTAATTTGTATGTATCTCATGCATTTTTCTTCTCTGCCATATGCCTCATTAGTTCATCTGACATCCATTTAGACCTTGAACAATATTTCTTAGTTGGTATGTAAAGCCTTGTAGCTTGCAAGATAAGTTCTTTGAATGCTTCCCATTTTGAATTTGCTGTTGGTAACATCATCAGTTGATCCCACTGTATCGAATTTAAATACTGTCTCAGTCCATCGTAGTCGCCTTTACGAAAGCAATACCCCTTCCCTTTACCCCTGATGGTAGTTACCTCTTTGAGTAACTCCCACTTCAGAACACTGTGATCACTGCCACCTAGTGGTTCATTTATCTGCAGATTCTTAATGCATGAAGAATCACTACTGATAATCAAATCAAGAGTATTACTCCCTCTAGTTGCCTCCCGAACATGCTGATGTAGAAAACAATAATCCAATAAATTCACAAAAGCCTTGCTAGTGTGTGAGTGGCCAGCCTCCAAATTCCAGTCAATATCTAGAAAATTGAAATCCCCCATTATAAGACTCTCTGATTTACTGGCCCACTCTATTTCTCTGTACAGTTTCTTATTATACTCATCAGAGTCATTAGGCCTATAGCACACTCCTACTCTCAATTTTGATCTCCCAATGCTTATGTCACACCAAACTGACTCAACACTGCACTGTCCAGTGATGTCGACTGGCTTCACTTCCTTGGATTTTATGTGTTTCTTAACTAATAGCATAACCCCTCCTCCCTTCCTATCCTGTCTATTCTTTCTGTATACATTGTACTCCCCAAATTCCAGTTCTGCATTCCTTATATCTGTGTGACACCAAGTCTCTGAAATCCCAACAATATCTGCCTTTGATGTTTTGAGCAATAACTCAAGTTCATCAAATTTATTTACTAAACTCCTAGCATTGGTGTACATGCAAGTATACATGCACCTGTTCTTTTTCTTAGCCACCCTAACACAACCCATGTGTTTACTTGTACCCCCATGATTCCCAGCAGTCTCTGAAATATCATGCATCTTGTTTTTCAGGCTTCTGCTCATTCTAATAGAAGCAGTGCAAGAATCTCTTTCACATCTGCCAGTGGCTACTGTTAATCTATTAGTCCTTGTATCCCCCTAATCTAGTAGTTTTCCGACCCACCTAACACTGCCTCGATAGCATCAGCAAACATTCTTGCACCCTTTCTATTTAAGTGTATCCCATCCCTGTAGAAGCAGTCTCTCCTGTTAACAAGCATAAACCAGGCTGAGAAAAATTCTACCCCTTGAGCCTTTCACAATCTCTCCAGGGCCGAATTGATCGACAAAGCTCTCATCATATACTCCCTCCTATCGTGTCTGGGCAGAATTGCAGACACTTTCAAATTCAACCCTAATTCACGGCTTTTTTCATCAGTGACCTGTACTTGTTAAGTAATTCCGCCAGTCCCCTACTCTTAATATCATTAGTGCCAACGTGTACAACTATATCACCTTTTGTGCCCTTAAAAGATGATATCCGCTCTACAACATCATCAACCTTTGCCCCTGGCAGACATACCCTGGTCCTGTTCCACCTATCCTTTTTACAAAGCATGTTTCCCATTTCCCTGACAATAGAGTCACCAACAACTACTAGTTCCTTTGGGACCATTTTGCCTTGGGGGTTGCTGCTGTGTTGTGCGATGACCAATGGAAGCTCTGGCATTGGTTTGGGCAGCTGAGAGCTTGATGGGCCCCTCACTTGTAATGCCCACCCTGTCCTTCAAGCTCTCATATATATGCCCATAACAACGCTGAGTTGTCGCCTGATTTCCTTACACTCCTTGCATCGCGCACATACAAAGACATCCCCCATGGCAGTATCATGTCCCATACCTGACTGCTCTGCAAAAATCAAGCAAATAGTGCATCTTAAAAGGCTGTGATTCAGAGGGCAACTGCCCCCTCAGTTCTCCCCTGAGCCACAGCATTCCCATTAGCTTGAGCCTTTTGCTTTGCTGCTCTGGTTTGAGTCATGATTTCGATTTACTTTCAATAAAATTTCAATTTCAGTATAAAATTAAATCCTAAACTTGTATCCCAACACAGTTATAACGCTATATTTATGTTTCAGTAACGAGTGTTATCTACGAAATCTACGAGTGTTATCTACGAAATATTTATGTTTCAGTAACGAGTGTTATCTACGAAATATTTATTTCAGTAACGAGTGTTATCTACGAAATATTTATGTTTCAGTAACGAGTGTTATCTACGAAATCCCTTTATATAACTTCCGTATCAAGTTATGTATTAATTATTTATTTTTACTAATTATTTATGTTACGTAACCTAAGTGGTTATATGTATAGTTAAAAGATTGTAAGTCAAGTGCTGACATTAAGACATTGGTGGCTAAAACTCTTAAATCGGATTTAAAAAATGTTATATTGTCTCAGGCTAGTGAGGAACAAAGGAGTCTTGCTGGAAATGGCCTCTAAGACAGATCTGTAGTGTTTGTCCTCCTCGGAGTCTTTTATATCTGCAGGTATCAACTCAGGTGTTCCTCGAAAGGGAAACCTCACTGTACTGATTTATGATGTCCCAAAGGAATTGACACATGATGAGATACTTGAAAATTTATACAACAAAAATCTTGGCTATTCGGATTTTACATTTGAGGAGGTTAAGAATGGAACTTTCTTTCGCGTCTCAACTAAAGCAAGGTCAAATTTATCTGTAAACTGGACTGTTAGTTTTTCTCCCAAGATTTACAAACATATAATTACTCTAGAGCGCATATTTCTTGCCTGGAGTTCTCACGGACACAGACCTTATACTGTTGTGACGAAATGCTTCCACTGCTTGGGATATGGTCACACCACTCAGTACTGCTCGCACGAGTCCCCCGTCTTGCAGTCACTGTGCGCATGTGGTCATGTGTTTAACAAGTGTCCTAATAAAAATGAAGAGCCATCGTGTGTCAATTGTAAGAGAGGAAAACTTGACTTTCACCATTCGGTGAGAGATAGCAACTGTCCCATCTACAAAAAGGCCTTGGAAACAGCACGACTGAGGATTGCTGATGAGTAACACACCCAATTCCAGTGTATATAGTGTAAATAATTTCCCTGCTGGTGATGTTAATAGTAAGAACTTGCCTAGTGTTCAGTCTATTAATCTGAAATTTATGCAGATAAATCTTGGGCATCGTTCTCGAGTTGTTTCGGACGAGATTAGATTAACAGCAGAACAAAACTCAATCGACATCATCACTATTCAAGAGCCATATTTTGCTAAAGGGTGAATGGGAGATTATTTAAAGATCACAGGTTATTCTCTTTCCACCCGAATAATCCAACCTGCTCACCAGCAACTGAAGACTTGTATTGTTGTATTAAATGACAAAATTGATGTAACTGTCATTAATGGTCTATGTCACCAAACTGCAACTTGTATCCTTGTCACATATTCTACCATGACATTTTATATCATCTCAATATACTGCCCTCCATCTGAAGACTTAAATAACTCATTAAATTATTTAGAATCCACATTGAATTTTCTGGGTCCTCATAATGTCCTTATTTCAGCGGATGTAAACGCCAAGTCTAAGTTTTGGTTTAATGCATGCTCTAATGCTCGAGGACAGTTACTGGAAGAATTTATTATTAATAATAATATGAAGATTTTTAACAGACCTCAACAGTTCACTATGTTCTCCAGCTTCTCTGGAGAATCAAACATTGATATCACTTTTTCAAATTCTTTCTGTAATCTAGCTATCAGCGATTGGACTGTACAGCCTGACTGGACAACTAGTGACCATCGGGCAATTTCTTTCTCGGTCTCCATACCTTCTCCTCCCTCAAATTCGAGTATCTGTGTGCCTGAGTATGTTCGCTTCTCAATTAATAATATTAATTGGGACATATTTGAATACTCTGTAAATGCTGATTTCTCCAAACTGACTAACTCTCATGTTGATGCCATGTTTGAGTCTGAAGCTGCGACACAGATTCAAAAAATTTTGATTAATGCATCATATAAATAATCAAGGAAAAAACGTGTCAATTCCAGAACTTGTTCCTGGTGGTCGTCAGAATTATCTTCGCTTCGGAAACAGGTCCACCACGCTCGACGCACCTATCAGCGAAATCGTCATTTGTCTCAGGCTGATGCCGCCTCTGTAGCCAGGTGGGAAGGAGCAACAGTGCGTAGCGGACGCTTCTTGATTAGACCTGGGTTCGAGCCCATCACCACCCAATACGGAGGATGCGGAAAGGTCAAGGAATGACCACCGCATATCCCGGAGCAATATGGCCTTAGTTGCTAATGCTCCTAAAAACCAAATAATAACATCATAATAATAGCTTCTCAGGCTGATGTTTGCATCTTTTATAATTGTTATGTTGATCTCAAGAAACGTTATACGAAGGCAATTGCTACCAGGAAGAAGGAAACTTGGACAGAATTTGTGTACAACTCTGGTAATGCAGACCTGTGGGGACTACTTTATAAAATTGAAAGAAATAAATTATTTACACAAGAAGTGTATGGATCGATCGTATACAATGGTCTGGAAACCACTAACTGGATGGATTCTGTAAACATTATTCTAGATAATCTTTTTCTACAGGACAATGTGTGCTCCAACTCTGATTTTCACACTAATATTCGTTCTGCCAATTCTCTGTATGTTTCTTCAATTAAGACTGAGCCTTTTAGTGCCATCGAGTTGGACACAGCGGTCACACAAGTGAAAGTTAAGACATGCCCAGGGATGGACATGCTGGAGAATATCTTTATTGTACGGCTCACCAAGATTAAGCCCAGTATACTTCTACAACATTTTCAATAAATGTTTAGATGTTGGGACTTTCCCGGATCTGTGGAAGACTTCCCTTATCAAGCTGATTAGGAAACCAGACAAGCCCCCTCAGGAACCGAGGTCGTATTGGCCTATAGCCTTATTGGCCAACCTTGGTAAGCTATTAGAACGTTTAATTGCCTTGCGATTAAACAACATGTTAATTGCGCCTAATCAATACGGATTCACTCCTGGAAGGTCCTGTGAGGACGCCCTTGTAGGCTTCATTTCTTCTGTTGAACACTCCAGTTTCAAGTACATTCTTGCTATCTTTATTGACTTTGAGGGTGCTTTTGATTCCCTTTGGTGGGAAAGGGCCCTTGAACGTTTACGTCATGCCGAATGTTCCCAGCAACTTTATCTTCTAATTAAGAGCTATTTCTCTAACAGATTTATCACTGCCAGATCTAAGTACAGACAAATTTTGGGTCAGGTCTTTTGAGAGTGTCCTCAAGGCTCCATTTTGGGACCACTTTTCTGGAACTTTGTTCTGCAAGGTTGGATTACCCGAACCTTTGACAACGTGAAGATCATGGCATATGCGGATGATTTGACAGTCCTTGTTGGTGGCAATTCAAGATCTTCTATTGAAATATCCGCTGAGAAAGTTCTGTCTGATCTTCAACAATGGACAGTTGAAAATAAGTTAAAAATTAGTTCTACCAAGACAAAAATTATGATCCTTGGCTCTAAATTGGACGTTCGTTGACCACCAAGAGTTAAAATAAATGATAGACAAATACCTCTAATAACGGAAATTAAACTTTTGGGAATAACTATTGACGGCAAGTTAAATTTTCTCCCTCATTTATCCAATCTGTGAATTAAGATCAGAAATTTCACCGGCGCTCTTGTCAGAGTTTCTAGAACTGAGTGGGGTCTTTCTAGAAGATGTTTAAGAATCTACTATAACTCTGTGTTTCTCCCTGTGGTTACCCATGCTGCTGGTGCTTGGTTCCATAGGGCGCGGACTGTACAATTTAAATCAAAATTGATGTCAATCCAGCGTACAATGTTACTTTGTATTTTGAAGATTTGTCGAACAGTTTCAACACCTGCTTTGCAGGTTTTAGCTGGGACGTTACCACTCGATCTCTACGTAATTTTCAGAGGCTTCTGTTATCGCTTGAAACGTCAGATTCCCACTCAGATCCTTGGAATTTCTATTAACACTCAAGTCAATGTTAAAGCTGAATGACAAAGAATTTGGCAAGAGTTGATCAATTTGTGGCAGAGTAGGTGGGATGGCACAACACTGGGCAGTGTAACATGTAAGTTTTTTCCTGAAGTTGACTCTCTTATGGATAAAAAAATCTACAATCTGGTTTATTTAGTCTTGACTTGTTTACCTCCTATTTCATGTCAGGACATGGATCATTAAATAAGAAACTGTTTAAATTTCACTTGTCTCCTACGGAACTCTGTCATTGTGGTGGTGTGGAAGATTGGCGGCACGTGTTGTACTCTTGTCCCTCATTCAACGAATTTTGAGTAATTCTGCAGAATGCAATTCCCAACTTTTCATCAGGATTGGAAACTAAAAAGTAAAAAAAAAAAAAGTAAAGTGCAGCCATTATCAACCCACTGCAGGATGGAAGCCTCCTCAACAATTCATGCTGAGGGAAATGGACCATAATCTGCCACGCTGGTCCAGTGCGGGTTGGCAGATCAACCGTATTCAGTAGTCAGGGGCTTGAACCCCGGTCTACTCAAAGAGTGTGTGCTACTGCACTCCTGCTAACTTTCTATCAAATGCCACGAGTTACCGCGCCCTTCAGGATTTTGCTAAGGCAACCTTCAATAAAAGGCTTGCAATCCTTTCTGCAATGACTGCACATGTGAATGTTTCAAATCCAGCTCAAGACTCTTCACCTTCACTGCAATGATGTCCATTTTCTCAACAAGATCTACAATTCTGGACTTGTGCTCTGTGTTGTGTTTTTGTTTTTTTTTTTTTTTTGAAACTCTACAAGTGTCCTACAACTACAACTTGATGAAAATTCCTGTACTCCTTTGCTCGGATGGCTGTTAACTGACTGTGACTTTGTTATTGGTGATTGACAGTGACTTTGTTACTAATGACTGCAGGACTTACTGGATTTAACCTCAACTGTTTATAAGGTTTTATCTGCTTCTGGGCTAAAATGCTTGTGTAAAGTTTTGTCGGTTGAATGGTACTGTTATCCTTAATTATTTTCTTTGACCTTGTATTTTTTTTATTTATTTATTTTTTTATTTATGTTAATATGCAAAAGATTACTTACATTGCTTACTTGAAACCTCAAAGTATCATCTGTGTTTACCTCAATCTGTTGAGGTTATCTTGTGTACAGTATTTAATATTTGTATAGTTGTACAAGTTCCTTTTACTATTTTTGGCTCATACTTTGTTGGGCTCTTGGGGTCCCTCTCTTCTGTTGCCGCCAGTTGGTTGCCCCTGGTCTACCTTCCCGTAGTGGTGGTGGTGCGTTTCCGACCTGCTGACTCCGGGTAGCCAAACAGCAAGTTCACTTCTGGTCATTTCTGCAGAATCCTCTAATTTAAAAGTGAAACGAGGCGGAGATGAACTAATGTTCCAGGTGCCGCCCAAGACAAATACATACATACATACCTAAACATCATTGCTGACCAGGTACACCCTTTCATGGCAATGGTCTTCACCTCTGGCGGTGCAGTCTTTCAGCAGGCTAATGTGCCATGCCACACCACCTGAATTGTTTGAGACTGGTTTGCGGAACATGTGGAAGACTTCCTGTACTGGCCTCCAAATTCCTCAGACATCAATCCCATCGAGCATCTGTGGTTTGTGTTGGAACAGCAACTCTGATCTGTAGCATCTTAGCCATGGACCTTACAGGAGTTAAAGGATCTGTTGGTACCAGATACAACAAGATACATTTAGAAATCTTGTAGCATCCATGCCTCGCCGAGTATGAGCTGTTTTGGCTGCACGTGGAGAACCAACGTTATATTTGGTAGGTAGTCATAATGTTTTGGCTGATTGGTGTGTCTTTGGCACATAATGGCCTTTAGCTGCCATTGCGCCATAAAACCTCCAACAACAACAACATTGGTGTGTCTCAGGAGGCAAAGAATGTAGTGAAGCCAATAAATAGCAACAAAGTTAACATATGCTAAGAAAATTGCAGCAAAGCAGTCCATTGGGATGGAAACCGACATGAGTATTCCATCATTCATCTCCCACAACACTATTTGTTGAGCTCTCAAAAACCCACTCAAGAAACCAGCTGCCCTTCCAATATCAGTACCTCCTAGCACTCTACTAATACCAAAACAAAGTAGGAAATAAAAACCAAAAACACAGGAAGAGCAACCCACAACAAATTAAAAAAAAATGGATGTCAAAATCAATGAGGTACCAAATGATTCTATCCTTGAATTCTTCACAGAAGAGGAAGAAATAGATACAAGACAGTATCCTTTCTTTCTGAAAAAGGGAAAATCCAGGGCCGAGAAAAGAAAGCCCTCATCCTTTTGGAAGCCATCTGATGGACTTATCCAGTCTAAATTGACTAAATTTAAATTCTTACAATGGAATTGTCATGGATTCTGTCAAATTAGTGATGGCATCAAGGCCTTTCTGCTTAAGCATGAGCCAACCTGCTTTTGCTTTTGCTTACAGGATTATCCACAGACAGAGCTGGGGATGGACCTGCCCATTGAGGAATTGCAATTCTTGTGGTAACCATATCCCTTTTAAAGCTATGCAAATTACCACTAACTTAGACATTGTAGCAATGCAAATAATGGTAGGGTTCCTCTTAATCATTTGCACCAGCTACTTGCTACCTGGGAATGACATCCCCCAGGTAGACCTTCATGATCTCATTAAGCAATTGCCATCCCCTTTTCTATTACTAGGGGATTTCAGTGGCTATAATACACTGTGGGGTAATGCTGGTATCAATGTAAGGGGTCAGACTATTGAGCACATGCTCAAACAATGATCTGGCCCTTCTAAATGTCTGTTCAAACACTTTCTTCCACCTGCCTGCTTGTAGATTTACTGTGATTGAATTCTATATGCTCCACTTCTCTCCTCCCTGAGTACATGGGAGGTTTAAGCATACTTTTATAGTAATGACCATTTCCTTGTGAGATCACCCTTTGTATAGGAGACCAATCATGCTGACTGGAAAACCCTAAAATGTCTGACAGACTTCAATGCTACCACAGTTAGAAAGGAGCCAATTAATAACACAGTTATGTATATCACAAAGTATTGTCTAAGCAGCAGCAATTGCAATTTTGAAGACATTGATCCAGTTTCTGCCATTTCCAAAACATGGTGGAATGTTCAATGCACAGCAGCAAGCAAGGCTTAAAACATGGTGAGGGGATATTTCGTCACTATTCCATCACAAAAAATCTAATAGACTTCAAATGTGCCCATGCCAAAGTACATTGTGTTAGACATCTGATTTGAAAGGAACCTTGGATTCGCTTCACATCTTCAAATCACCCAGACAGCATCACTCAAGCTCGTCTGGAAAAAAGTCCAGAAAATGAAGGGCAGATACTGATTGCACACTACATCGATCCTAGAACATAATGGATGTGCAATTATGATCTCTGCTATAAAGTGTCTGCAGAAACATCTTATCTCTCCCCTCTCTGAGTTTCTGGCCCTAAAACAAAAAGTTTAAAAGAAACATTTGAAACTGTCTTCAAATAACTGTGAGGCATAAATCAGCCTTTCACAGAATGGAAATTCAAATCAGCACTATCTCTCTCCCAGGTGAGTGCCTCTGGGACAGATAATATCCATTGTGAAATGATCAAACATCTTTCATCTGAATGTATGGATAGGCTGCTCTGCCTGTACAACAGAACAAGATACTTGATTAGTTTTCAGACTCCTGGCACAAGGCAATCGTCCTTGCTTTCCCCAAGTGCAGGAAAGGATCCAAAAATTTTAAGTGATTACTGCCCAGGCCAGTTTCTCTGACAAGCTACTTGTGCAAAATCCTGGGACGGAATCTTTTCCAGAATATGATGTGGTTTCTGAAGGAATAGGTCAACACTTGACCATCTGATAAGGCTGGAAACATCCATCTGAGATACTTTCCTCAAACCAAGCACCTTCTGTCGATTTTCTTTGATATGGGAAAAGCATATGACACAATTTGGAGATTTGAAATTTTAAAAGATATTTGCAACCTTTGTTCTAGGGGGCAACTAGCAGTTTTTATTAAACATTTTTTGTCAAACCATTCATTTCACATTCATGTGGGGTTAGTTCTCTCTCTCTCAACCTTTCTGCCATGAGGAGGGAATTCCCCAAGGATCAGTTCTAAGTGTAATGCTTTTTGCTATCAAAGTTTTGCTATCAACAACTCCCTCCACCTCTAACATAAGGTATGTTCATGTCAGATGGCACCTGGGATTTCTCCTATCTCTGCCCTCTACCTCTAACAGTGAAACATCCCTGATTGATAATTTCAGTATTTTCTCTCAGTCATGTAATATGAAGGTCAGGTCATTGAAAGGCAATTGCAACAAGCCATTGACCACCTCACTTCCTAGGCAATGGCTAATGGTTTCAGGTTCTCATCACAGAAGACTCTCTGCATACACTTTTGTCGAAAATGGAATCTTTGCCCTGAACCAGAACTAAAGCTTGAACAAAACATTTCAGTAGCAACCAAAACAAAATTTTTGGGGCTGCTGTTTGATAATAAGTTGACATTTCTATCACATATCCGTCATCTGTGGCCAATGTGCACAAGGGGTCTGAACCTCCTACACGCCATCTAATCTAATTTTATTAGATGAGATAGCATGTTGGAGGTTCAGACCCCTTGAGAAGCAGATCACTTCACCTTACTTTGCCTCTATGGTGCACCTGTCTGATCAAAGTTAGATTAAAGGTTTGAAGTGTACTCTTTTGCTAGAAGCAGCACACTTCAGTGTCTAGACCTAGTTCACCGTCAAGCCATAGCATTGCTTCTGGAGCATTTAGAATGTTCGTTGTCTAGAGTTTATATGCCAAAGCAGATGAACAACCTCTGTCACTCAAATATGCTTTTAAACTGAAATCCATGGCAGGATGTCAGAAAAAATTAAAACAGTATTGATGCCAAGAAAGTGCTGTCATGATGGTATTTCTCCACTTGTACTCAAAACTTGTGCTTCTGGGCTTATTCCTGTTCAGTGTTGGCTTTTTACACTTTCTTATTCCATAGTGTTTTTCCTTCTGCTTAGAAATTTGCTCACATCCAGCCAGTTCTTATAAAGGGCGACATATCCCTCCCATCCAGTATCATCCCGCATTCACTTCTGCTCTTTCTAAAGTAATGGAATAATCCATTAATCACCAACTCCAAAACTGTCTAGAAATATTCCATCTGGTAATGATTGCCGGTATGGATTCTATGATTGTCGATCCACTGGTGATATACTGGCTTATGTTACCAATCTGTGGACATTCATGGGAATGTTTGGTTAAACTCAAGCAGTTTTTCTTGACATTTCAAAATCTTTTGATCGTGTTTGGCATACAGGTCTTCCATCTTATGGTTTGCCAACTGTCTTTTATAATTTGATATCTAGTTTTCTCTCTCTGATGGCTCATTATGGGTGATGATAGACTGTTCTCTGTCTTCTAACTTCTCCATCAATGCTGGTGTTCTCAAAGGTTCAGTTCTTTCTCCCTCTCTTTTCCTCTTGTATATTAATGACTTTCTTCCATTGACTGGAAATCCTATCCATAGTTTTGCTGATGATAGCACATTGCATTCCGCCTTCCAGTTCGAAAAAACATGCAGTGCATAAACAGCTTCCACTTCTCAAATATCTGCTACCAATTCCTTAAATGCTGATATTCAGATGATTCTTTAGTGGGGCAAAGTTAACTTAATTTCAATCCTTCTAAAACTCAGTCTTGTTTTTAATCTTGCTTATCTTAGATTTCTAAACAAGATTACATATCTCTATTAGGGATTACCCTGATATCTGATCTCACTTTTTAAATAAGTACATCAAAAATATTGCTTCTTCTACGTGTAAGAAACTGGGTTTTCTCCTTCACTCTTGGCGTTACGTTTCTTCTAAGCAGCTATTCACTTTGCACAAATCTCAAATCCACCCTGCCATGGAATATTGTTCCCACATTTGGGGCAGTACCCCCATAACCTCTCTCAGGCTTCTAGACTCCATTCAAAAGAGGGTAATTAGATTATTTGAATACCCATCTCTTACACTCCCTGTCTAGAGACATTCTGTTTCTGCTTCTTGCATTTTCTGTAGAATACTTAAATGGTTTGAAGTATCTACAGAAATGGGCACTGTTCTTCTGAATTGGCTTTTGTAATTCCCCTTCTCTCTTCGAAATGAGTCTGTTTGCATGCCACAATCAGTCAGCATCCTTTTACTGTTCAGCATCAAACACTCAAAATCAAGGCCCCGGGTGGCAAGCGAATCTTGAGGCCAAGCGATCTTTCCTGTGACTTCTGCTGCAATTACATTAGAGAGATAAATTTATCCCTTTAAGTTCAGACATTTTTTCTTCTGTTATTCTGATATATACCAATGAGCCAAAACATTATGATAGTGAGTCGTTATGCAAATCGAAGCAACTGCAGGTGCACTACAGCCTGTGCGCAGGTTAGGACACTATATAAAAAACACCCGGTACTGAGCTCCTTTAATCAGTGTTACTCTTGTTCTTCAGATGGGAAAGGCAGCGGACTTAAGCAAGTTTGACAAAGGCCAAATTGCAATAGCCAGACGACTGGGTCAGAGCATATCCGAAACGGCACGGCTGGTGGGATGCTCACAGTCACCCCTGGTTAGTACCTACCGAAAGTGGTCTGAGGAGGGAAAACCCATGAACCGCTGGCAAGGTGTTGGACGAACACGGCTCATTAATGATCAAGGTGAGCGAAGGCTCTCCCTGATGGTACGTGGCAACTTTCCGGTAATTGGAATGCTGGTGACGGGAGTAATGCATCACAACACAATACATCGAACCCTCCTGAAAATTGGGCTGCATAGCCGCAGGCTGCTCCGAGTGCCCATGCTAACTACAATTCACTGGAGAAAGCACCTACAATGCGTACGCTAGCCTTGAAACTGGACCTTGAGTGATTGGAAGGTCGTCTGGTACGATGAATCGCGTTTCCTGTTGCATCATGTAACAGGTACGCGTGCGTCATTGGGATGAAACCTGGATGCACCGTGGGATGAAAAAAGCCGGTGGTGGCGGAGTCATGCTTTTGGGCAACATTCTGCTGGGATACCCTGGGTCCAGTCCTCCATGTGCCAGGCAACTCTGACGTCTACCACCTACTTAAACATCATTGCTGACCAGGTACAGTTAGTCCTCATATAGCACGATAGTTGTGTTCCTAGAAACCCTCATGCAATACAAACAACAGGCCCTATGGGAAAAATAGGGTTAGGTGCCGACCACCCAAGATTGAACTCACATTTGTAACCAAAACATTACCAAAAACAATAAATAATCGTAATAAAATACGTAAGTATTTTATTACGATTACGATTTATTACAAAATAAAATATGTAAGTATTTTAATAGAAGCAAACTTGTTCTTTGTTTGAATTTTCTATCCAAACAGATGACAGCCGTTCCATCTCTTCCAATTCTTTGTGTCTTAATCTAATGGATTTTAATTGCACTTTGAGTTGTTCCTGCTATGAAAGTTGTTTTTATTTTCTCTGCATTCTTTGTAATTCTCAGCGTTGCCTCATTTAGGTCTGTAGCATGTGCAATATCACATGGTCTTTCATTTCGCTCAAAGCGTTTTGCAATTTCCTATTTTTTCTCTATTGACAGAGGCAGACTGGCCATAAGCCTTACCGGGGAAACCCAGTAAGTGGGCCAGAGGCCGGTGTGATTTTGACCATAAACGCTAGTATGAGGCCACTATAAATTTTCCTGGGTAAGAATTTTTGACCCAGTCCGCCTCTGTTTATCGATATTGCTCTTCTTTTTCTCCCTCAATCTGCAGTGTCTTCACCAGGACGCTTCCTTTTCAGACCTTTTAAGTATTTTACTCATTTTTAGGGAATAAAGCACAATTACAAAACGAGGAGGCATGCTTGATACACATAAACAAAGCTGCACGCGTGTAGCAACTGAATAAACAACACCGTAAAGGCATAGATACACTATTAACACCTCACATTTTACTAAAGCAAATATCTGGGGGTTACTACCATAAAATAATAAAAACAATTTCCAGTTGCTTTCCTGCTAGTGGAATCTGTTATAAACTGGTAGTAAACTCGATCTAATTGCATTTGCGATAATACCGATAGCTGGAATTTTACATTATTATGGTTAAATGCGTTTCCCCTTCACTGATGTGAAAAACATAAATACACTTTCAGAATCTTCTCTTCATTCCTATCATGTTGCATTCGGTTGGGGTGATTCCGCGTTCGACTGCCATTTCTTGTAAACACAAAGGCGAATCGTGCATAAGCAAATCCGGTTCGTGTTATATAAGATATCGTTCCCCTATTTATAAATCGTGTATGATCGAATTCGTATAGTGTAAACACGTGTTATACGAGGACTGACTGTACACCTTTTCATGGCAGCGGTCTTCCCCTCTGGCGGTGTCATCTTTCAGCAGGATAATGCACCATGTTGCACCACCTGGATTGTTCAAGACTGGGTTCACAGAATATGTGGAAGACTTCCAGGTATTGCCCTGTCCTTCAAATTCCCTAGACATCAGTCCCATTAAGCATCTGTGGTTCGTGTTGGAACAGCAACTTCAATCTGCGGCATCTCAACCACGGACCTTACAGGAGGTAAAGGATCTGTTGGTTACATGTTGGTACCAGATACCACAAGACACATTTAGAAATCTTGTAGCATCCATGCCTCACCGGGTACGAGCTGTTTTGGCTGCACATGGAGGACCAACATCATATTAGGTAGGTGGTCATAATGGCTCATTGGTGTATAATAAGAGTTTTCTTTCTTAAAGCATAAGGAAGAAGTTTACAGCAAGGAAAGTAACCTTTCTTAATTTTTCTATTTATTAACTTTATTAAAAAAGTAAGAGATTACCTCAATCTTTTTTGTGGAATGCTTCCAGTCAATTCTCTCCCAAATGTGACGAATAAAATAAGATGAAAAAAATGAATTAATGAATTCCCTCACTCATAGAGATACAACCAAATCCACTGCACAATGGAATCAAAAGCCGAGAGTCCCAACCTGACCCCGAAACACATCAAACCACCGCAGCAAGACCATGAGTGCAAGAAGACATTGTGTCAGAATATATAGTTAAAACTGCTTCCGATAATAAATAATTAAAATCACAATTAAAAAGATTAAAAACACTATTAAAAATGAAAAGGATTAAAAGTTACAATTTGGATGAAATTAAACGAAATGCACAGCTGTTTCCCTTCCTTGGAAACAGGGAAAGGAAACAGCTGTGAGGAAGCGCCTCCATAGCCAGGTGGGCAGGAGCAGCAGTGCGTAGCACACGCTTCTTGATTAGACTGGGGTTCGAGCCCATGACCACCAAATACGGAGGATGCGGAAAGGTCAGGGAATGACCACCGCATATATCCGGAGCAATATGGTCTTAGTTGCTAATGCTCCTAAAAACAAAATAACAACAACAACAGCTGTGAGGATGGGAAACAGCTGTGCATTTTGTTTAATTTGAGTATTCATTAGGTTAAAAGGTCCCATTCATTACTGAATGGGACCTTTTAACTGTTTCAAAGGAAGAGTTACTACTTGAGCTAATGGATCAACAAGTTATACTTGTTAGGAGAATAATGATGAAGAAAGATGGAATTCTCATTCCAGTGCGATCAGTCATTCTCACCTTTAAACCCCTCGACGTGGGCACCTGTACGTGGTGAGGGGACCTCCCAGTGACGCTGCTGGACTCCCAGACTAGCATCACTGGGATCCAACGCCCACAGCCCAGGTTCCAGGCTTACATCAATGGAATCCGGCGTGTTTGCCGTGCGCTGCGACCCGTGGAAATTCGGAAAGGGGGATCCTGGTGGTTGAGGGGCCCAGCTTCAATACACCACTTTGGCCCCTGCTTCGACAAGACGGGTGGTCCTGGAAGGCCCGGCTAGGATCAATCGGCTAGTAGGCTCGCCTGCGAGGGTCAACCGTGTCAATGCCACGCCCCTACCCTCATGGTCCGAGGGACAGGATTCAGGCTGGCGGCGGTGCGGGTATAGTGTCTGGGTAGCCCTGGCGTCCCACTCCCGAGCGCATTTATTGCATGCCGGGTAGTGGGCGTCCCTTTGGGCTCCGTGGTGGGTGGGGAGCCCGGGCACTGAACAATTTAAATAACTTCATGAATCCTGATAAACGTATTCCTTCAGGGGCCCCAACCCGGTCCCTATCTGAAAATAATGACGGAGAGGCAGATAGCATTATTGCTACAAAGAGGCAGCGAACCGAACTACCATCAGGGCCTGTCCCAAGGTTCTTAATAATGCATTCCACCAATGAAACACCGATTGGTAAAATGTCGCCCTTTTTTATACAAAAAGGGTTGGATGGGTTAGCAGGTACACCCAAGTCAGTTAAGAGGCTCCGTTCTGGGGACCTCTTGATTGAAACAAAAAATGACGGGCAGTCTGAACATCTACTCCGAGTAACATCAATCGGAGGTATACCCATAACAGTGACACCACACAGAACACTAAATTCATCGAGAGGTGTCATTTCGGAGTGGGACCTTCTCGACGTCACCGAGGAGGAAATCTGCTCCGAATTAAAACCACAGGGAGTTACTGCCGTCAAGAGAATCACTGCGCGAAGGGATGGGAAAACTGTTAAAACCAGGAGTGTTATCCTGACTTTTAACTCTCCCAAACCTCCTGATGAGATTAAAGCTGGATACATCAACTGTCCAGTACGTCCATACATTCCGAACCCATTACGGTGTTTTAAATGTCAGAAGTATGGACATTCTCAAATGGCCTGCCGTGGAGTCCTTGCATGCGCCCGGTGCGGTGCAAAGGACCACGAAACAACAGCATGTTCAGCCACTAAACCCACCTGCATTAACTGTGAGGGAGAACATCCAGCCTATTCAAGAGCATGCCAGAGGTGGAAAGAAGAAAAAGAGATTCAACGGCTGAAGGCAGAGCTAAACATATCGTACCAGGAGGCAAGAAAAGCAGTGAAACCTCTTAACATCAAAAAACCTACCTACGCCCAGAAGGTAGCAGGGAGATGTTCGATTGGGACTCAGACGGACATGTCTGTCCCTCCAAAAGAATCATTTACTCCCATTGCACGTTATCTTTTAAGCTCCCAAAAACCTGCACAGAAGGACCAATCAGCTGCCACTCCTATATCGATACCTCCTAATGCTCCACAAGTAACAAAAGCAAAAGAAAAGAATAAGAAAGGGGAAGTAACACCTAGTACCCAGGAAAACATGGATGTCGAGCAGAAGGAGGTACATGATGAGTCAGTTTTGGAACTCTTCGCTGAGGAAGAAATGGACACAGGACAGCGTCCATACTTCCCCAAGAAAGAGAAATCCAAGACTGACAAACTTAAGCCCTCAGCACCTCGGAAGCCGCCTGATGGACCCACCAAGTCCAAATAATGGCTAAATTCCTACAGTGGAATTGTCGTGGATTCCGGCAAAATACTGACGACATCAAGGCACTCCTGCAAAAGCACAAACCAGTTTGCTTTTGCATACAGGAGACTTATTTAAAGGCAAATGATGACCCCACCATGCATAACATTACCATCATTCGTAAGGATAGAATTGTGGATGGTCCTGCCCACGGAGGAGTCGCAATCCTCATCGGCAACCAGATCCCATTTCAGCCTTTGCAGCTTACAACTAGCATTGAAGCTGTAGCAATTCGCCTTACAGTGGGGTTCTTATTAACTGTCTGCTCTGTTTATTTGCCACCTGGGACTGACATCCCCCAGAAAGACCTTGATGATCTTATCTTGCAATTGCCTTCCCCTTGTTTAATTCTTGGGGATTTCAATGGACATAACACTCTGTGGGGTAGTGCTGACATCAATGGAAGGGGACGAGTCATAGAGCATATGCTCACTGACAATGATCTCTCCCTCCTAAATGTGGGAACAAACACCTTCTTCCACATGCCTACCCGAACTTTCTCTGCCATTGATCTTTCTATCTGCACCCCTTCTCTCCTTCCTTCACTTGTTTGGGAGGTAGAGGAGAACCCATATGGAAGCGATCACTTCCCCGTGATAATCACCCTAACTAGTGGTAGACCGTGTCTTCCATTTAGTTTACCGCGGTGGAAGATTGATCAGGCTGACTGGAATGCCTTCCAACATCTGGCAAATCTTGACATCGCTACAGTCAGTCAGGTGCCAATCAATGATGCAGTCGTGTACGTCACAGAAACAATTGTCCAAGCAGCTGCAATTGCAATCCCAAAATCATCTAGCCGGTTCCCACTCTATCCGAAACCTTGGTGGAATTCCGAATGCACAGCAGCAAAAAAAGCACAAAACAAAGCCTGGGGGATATTCCGCCGATATCCCACAACTGAAAATTTAATAACATTTAAACGTGCACGTGCGAAAGCGCGTTATGTACGACGTCAGAGCCAAAGGAAATCTTGGATTCGTTTTACATCTTCCATAACTCAGGCTGCTAGCTCAAAAGTAGTCTGGGATAAGATCCGGAAAATGAAGGGAAAATATCCACCATGCCCTTCTGTGATCCTCGAGTTAATGGATGTCCAATTGCAGATCGAACTGCAGTAGCAAATACTCTAGGGGAAACATTTGCAAAAATATCTGCAATAACATCTTTTCCCGCAGAGTTTTTGGCCCTGAAAGAGAAAAATGAGAAAAACCCCCTGAACTTCTATTCAAAAGGGCTTGAATCCTATAACAAGCCCTTTTCACAGGAGGAGTTAAATGCTGCACTCTTTCTCACGCACGCAAGTGCTGTGGGGCCCGATGACATCCACTACGAAATGGTGAAACACCTCACACCACAATGTAAGGATCACCTTTTAATTCTGTTTAACAGAATTTTTCTTAATAAACAATTCCCGGACTCCTGGCGGAAAGCAATCGTTCTTGCCTTCCCAAAACCAGGAAAGGATCCTAGCAATCCAAGTAATTATCGTCCTATCGCTCTGACAAGCTGTTTGTGCAAAGTCCTGGAAAGAATGGTTAATGCACGCCTCGTATGGTATTTAGAAACAAATGGTCTGCTTTCCAGGACACAGTGCGGCTTCCGAAGAAATAGATCCACTCTGGATCATTTAATCCGATTGGAAACGTCCATTCGTGATGCTTTTATTAAATCCGAGCATTTGGTAGCAGTTTTCTTTGATATTGAAAAAGCGTACGACACAGCCTGGCGATTTGGAATTTTAAAAGACCTCTATAACTTTGGTCTTAGAGGTAACCTTCCTGTTTTTATTAAAAACTTTCTTTCGAATCGCCAGTTTCAAGTCCGTTTAGGATCCACCCTCTCTCGAGTTTTCTCTCAGGAAGAGGGAGTCCCACAAGGATCCGTTCTAAGTGTTACGCTTTTCGCAATTAAAATAAACTCTATCACAGAACAACTTCCACCCACTGTAAACAATGCCCTCTATGTAGACGACTTTGCCATATTTTGCAATTCATGCAATATGAGGGTCATTGAAAGGCAACTGCAGAAAACCATTGACCATCTTACAGCTTGGTCTTTGGCTAATGGGTTCAGATTTTCATCACAGAAGACTGTTTGTGTGCATTTCTGTCGCAAACGTAATCTTCATCCTGACCCAGAATTAACGCTTGGGCAAAATAACATTCCAGTTGTGGCAGAATTCAAATTCCTGGGACTTATTTTCGACAAGAAGCTGACATTTTTAAAACACATTCGCCAGCTTAGGACAAGGTGTGTAAAAGGGCTTAACATCCTTCGTGCCCTTTCGTCAACCTCATGGGGCGCAGATCGTACTACCCTTCTTCGTCTCTACCGGGCACTTGTCCGTTCCAAACTCGACTATGGGTCTCAGGTTTACGGTTCTGCTAGAGATAGTGCACTTCGGTGGTTAGATCCAATCCACCATCAAGCCATCCGGACAGCCACTGGAGCATTTCGCACATCTCCTGTCCAAAGCCTTTACGTTGAAGCAAATGAACCATCTCTGTCTCTTCGACGTAAGCAGTTGTCCTTACAGTACGCTTTCAAATTGAAGTCCCTGCCCGATCATCCCACGTGGCCATCCGTTTTTGAGCCGCGCTGGGAAAACCTCTACAACTCCCGTCGGACTGCCAACAAACCTTTTGGTATTCGCATTCAAGGGCTGCTGAATGAGCTGAACTTGACGGTAGACAATGTTGCCCAATCACCAAGGCAATTCTTTCCACCCTGGCATGCTTATTCTCCACCTTGTGACTTCTCCCTTAAGATCTGGGAGAAGGCTGCTACACCGCCATCTGTCTACCAGCAACTCTTTGCATCACATAGACAGCAGTATTCTGACTTTCTGCCAGTCTATACAGACGGCTCAAAGTTAGAAAGCTATGTGGGATATGCTGTCGTGTTCCCTAACAAAACTTTATCCAATCAGATCCCACAAGAAACTAGCATTTATACTGCAGAGTTGCGTGGAATAGAAACAGCCCTATATCACATTAAAAATAGCGACTACCAAAGGTATATGATTTATTGTGATTCCTTGAGCGTGTTACAGGCTCTAGTGTCGGTGAGGTTTAATCCTCATCCGATCCTGTCCAGGATCCGGCAGATTCTTCTTCCTCTCTTGGAATTAGAATTTGATATTCGCTTTTGCTGGATCCCAAGCCACGTTGGGATCCGGGGAAATGAATTAGCTGATACGGCTGCAAAATCGGCTGTTTCCCTGGATAACCATTGCCTGTCAGTCCCCTATACAGACTACAGGCAAATAATACGTTCTAAATTACTCTCCCAATGGCAAGATTCTTGGCACGGACAGGCCACAAATAAATTACATCGTATTAAGCCTGTAATTGCGCAATGGCAGTCCAGTCTACGCAGGGACCGAAGAGAGGAAGTTGTTCTTGCTCGGCTCCGCATAGGTCATAGTCATCTAACGCATTCCTACTTGCTGAGGGCGGATGACCCACCTATGTGCGAGATCTGTAATGTTATTTTAACCGTTCGTCATATTTTAATAGAATGTCCTGTTTTTATAGAAGCCCGACGCTTGTATTTTACCACTTTTAATAATTTGACTGAGCCATTTACACTCAGTCAGATTATAGGTGACAGACAGAATATGTGTGATGTTTTTAACTTTTTACAATTTTTTAATGTTTATACAAAGATCTAAGTTTTTTATGCTTTTACTTTTATACCTTTTTAAACATAATAATTAATTGTTTGACGTGGTAGCCTTTGCTACCAAAATGTTTAACAAGATTTTAAATTTGTCTTGGCGCATTATGGCCTTAGCTGCCAATGCGCCATTAAAAATCAAATCAAATCAAATCAAATCACCTTTAACAAACCTTCTCTTCTCCATTCAGTTAAAGTAGGATATTTAAACTGCAGAATACGGCCATATATACCGAATCCAATAAGATGTTACAACTGTCAGCGATACGGACACTCTCAGGCGACATGTCGGAGTGAATCCCATCTGTCTACTCTGTGGATTGAAAGAACACAATCAAGAAAACTTTTTGAAGATGTGCAAAATGTCTATATTGGGAAAACAAATACAGACATACAAAATAGAAAATAAAGTGGAAGCAAGAAAACAGATATTTGCAACCTAACCTTTGCATTCCTATGATTCAGCTGTGAAGCAACAGCAAACTATAGCCCACTCAAACACAGGTGGTAATACCTCCAAATCAAATGATAGACTCGAGTAAAGTACTGTTAATGACAAAAACAACTTCACATGAAACATCCAGTGTTAAAGAGCAGGATATTTCTGTGCCTGGAAAGCAGAAATTAGAATTGACACCTTCAAAAACAAAACAAACAGCATTTAGTAAACATTGTAAACAGAAACAAACATAGTCGAAATGGATACTGATGAACAGGCAGAAAATGTACCAGAACTTCACACTGCAGAAGATATTGATATACCTCATCCTATTTTTCTGAAGAAAGACAGATCCAAATATAATAAACGAATTAGGGTTGAATTTGAAAGTGTCTGCAATTCTGCCCAGACACGATAGGAGGGAGTATATGATGAGAGCTCTGTCGATCAATTCGGCCCTGGAAAGACTGTGCAAGGCTAAAGGGGTAGAATTTTTTTCAGCCTGGTCTGTACTTGTTAACAGGAGAGACTGCTTCTACAGGGATGGGATACACTTAAATAGAAAAGGTGCAAGAATGTTTGCTGTTGCTACCAAGGCAGTGTTAGGTGGGTCGGAAAACTTTTAGTTGGGGGGATACAAGGACTAATAGATTAACAGTAGCCACTGGCAGAGGTGAAAGTGATTCTTGCACTGCTTCTATTGGAATGAGCAGCAGCTTGGAAAATAAGATGCAGGATATTTCAGAGACTGCTGGGAGTCATTGGGGTACCAGTAAACACATGGGTTGTGTTAGGGTGGCTAAGAAAAAGAACAGGTGCATGTATACTTGCGTGTACACCAATGCTAGGAGTTTGGTAAATAAATTTGATGAATTTGAGGTATTGCTCAAAGCATCAAAGGCAGATATTGTTGGGATATCAGAGACTTGGTGTCACACAGATATAAGTAATGCAGAACTGGAATTTGGGGAATACAACGTCTACAGAAAGGATAGACAGGATAGGAAGGGAGGAGGGGTTATGCTATTAGTTAAGAAACACATAAAATCCAAGGAAGTGAAGCCAGTCGACATCGCTGGACAGTGCATTGTCGAGTCAGTTTGGTGTGACATAAGCATTGGGAGATCAAAATTGAGAGTAGGAGTGTGCTATAGGCCTAATGACTCTGATGAGTATAATAAGAAACTGTACAGGGAAATAGTGGGCCAGTAAATCAGAGAGTCTTATAATGGGGGGATTTAAATTTCCCAGATATTGACTGGAATTTGTGGATTGGTCACTCACACACTAGCAAGGCTTTTGTGGATGATTTCGATGATTGTTTTCTAAATCAGCATGTTCGGGAAGCAAATAGAGGGAGCAATACTCTTGATTTGATTATCAGTAGTGATTCTTTGTGCATTAAGAATCTGCAGATACAGGAACCACTAGGTGGCAGTGATCACAGTGTGTTGAAGTGGGATTTACTCAAAGAGGTAATTACCATCAGGGGTAAAGGGAAGGGTTATTGCTTTCGTAAAGACGACTATGATGGGCTGAGACAGTATTTAAATTCTATACAGTGGGACCAACTGATGATGTTACCAACAGCAAACTCAAAATGGGAAGCATTCAAAGAACTTATCTTGGAAGCTACTAGGCTTTACATACCAACTAAGAAATATTGTTCAAAGTTTAGGCCTAAATGGATGTCAGATGAACTAATGAGACATATGGCAGAGAAGAAAAATGCATGGGATACATATAAATTAACATGTGACGAAGAAGCCTATGATAGATATAAGTTGATCTGTAACCAAGTTACAAAGGAGGTTAGGCAGGCGAAGGCAGATTACGAGAAATCCTTGGCAAGGGATGCAAATAAAAACAGCAAAGAGTTCTTTACTTATGTAAACTCTAGAAGGAAGGGGATGAATCAGATTGGTCCACTTGATATCGATGTGTCAACTGTTGATGATCCTGCTCAGGTAGCTAACAAACTAAATGAATATTTTGCATCGACATTCACACGTGAGGAGTTATTCAGGAAGGGGAATGCCATAGATGAAGTAAACACTGGCAGTGAGCTAGATGATCTTGTAATAATTGAGAGTAAAGTGAAGGAGAAATTGTTGAAGATAAATGCAAGAAAGGCACCTGGGGTGGATGGGATCTATCCAGTTATATTAAAGGAGGCAACAAAGGAAGAAAGCAATCCGTTAGCCATAATTATGAGAGCTTCCTTGGACTCAGAGGAGGTACCCACAGACTGGTGAAGTGCAGATGTAACCCCAATTCACAAAGGTTGATCAAAGGCTGACACAAGTAATTATAGACCTGTGAGTTTAACTTCTGTTCCAGGAAAATTAATGGAAGCACTGCAGGGTCATCTTGACAAGAATTCAGTTATAGCTCAGACTCAGCATGGTTTTGTTAAGGGAAGGTCTTGCCTGACCAATTTAATTGGATACTATGATGTAGTCACAAAAGAATTGGATGCAGGGAATAACTTTGATATTATATATTTGGACCTTAGAAAGGCTTTTGGTACTGTTGCACATGGAAGACTGCTGCACAAATTGGAGCAGTCTGGCATTGGTAGCAAATTGTTGCTGTGGATAAAGGGATGGTTGAGTGGCAGAAGACAGAGTGTGGTAATTAATGGACACTGCTCATTGTGGACTAATGTTATTAGTGGAGTCCCTCAGGGTTCAGTGTTGGGTCCATTGTTGTTTTCTGTATTTATAAATAATATTGATGATGGTATATCAAGCTTAATGTACAAGTTTGTAGACGATACAAAGGTTGGCAGGGTTGTTAAGGACGTTACTGACGCTATGCTGCTGCAACAGGATGTGGAAAGGTTTACCAGATGGGCAGAGAGGTGGCAAATGAAGTTTAACATTGACAAATGTGAAGTACTACATATGAGAAACAGCAACCCCAGAGCAATGTATCAACTCTGTGGTACTACACTGACAATGGTAGAGAATGAAAAGGACCTGGGGGTAATTGTGCAGGCAGATATGAAGTTCTCCGAGCAGTGCAGACGGGCTGCAAGAGTAGCTCATGGTGTCTTATCAATGATATACAGGAATTTTTCTAGCAGGGATAGGGAGGTGATTATTCCCTTGTATAAGGCAATGGTCAGGCCACACCTTGAGTACTATATACAGGTCTGGAGGCCTCATTTCAAGAAGGATGTAGAGCTGTTGGAACGAGTACAGAGAAGGGCAACAAGGTTAGTGAACGGATCGAAGGGTTGCTCTTACGAAGAAAGGCTTAAGTTTTGCGAATAACAGTGTCTAGAGACTAGGCACCGGCAAGGTGATCTGATAGAGGTGTACAAATCCTTGAATAGTTTGAGCATGCTCAATGCTAATGGGATACTGCCTCTCGCTCAGAATAATCACCTGAGAGGGCATAAATTCAAATTGAGGAAAGACAGATGTAGGATAGATGTCTGGAAATTTGCATTTAGCCAGCGGGTAGTTGGTTGGTGGAACAGACTTCCATCCCTTGTTGTGGAAGTTGATAGTCTAAATAAATTTAAGGCTCAGCTGGACAGGTATTTCGAACGAACTGTGGGGTGAAGTGGAAGTTTTTTTTTTTTTGGTTGATGCTGCTTAAGCTTGCTTTTTTGCATCATATGCCTCTACTAATGCTAACGCCAATGAAAAAACACAAAAGCTCAGCCAGATTCAAAAAAAGTCTTGTGACCTAAATAATGCAGCATATTATTATACAATGAACTGTCATGGTTTACATGGAAAATTGGATGAAATAAAAGATATTATTCATTCAGGAGACCCATCTAACACCTCAATCTTCACCCACCTTTCAGAACTATGTGCTATTCTGGAGAGAGAGAGAAATGATAATACAACTGTCAAAGGAGGGGTGGCAATTCTGATGAATACAAATATACTTGCTAAGCAAATAAGATTAAAAACCAACTTTAGAAGCAGTAGCAGTGAGAATAACCATCAGAATTTCTATCACAATCTCATTCCTTTATCTTACACCAAATCTTCCTCTCTGTAGATCGGAATTAAATGATCTTTCTATGCAGCTTCAACCTTCCTATTGCCTTATGGGAGATATGAATGCCCATCATCTGTGGGGACTTTCTCACATGGACAGTAGAGGTAACTTGATCGAAACTTTCCTAGATAATCAATAACTGAATTTGCTGAATACTGGATCTCACACTTATATCAGTTTGGCTATAGTATGACTTCTGCAATAGACATAAGTGTATTCTCCATAAATTTATCCCAATATAAAATGATTTATGTTAAATGATCTTACCACAGTGATCATTTTCCAGTAGTATGTTCCTTACAGACACAATTGACTCTTACAAAAGAAACCAGAGCAGTTTGGAATTTTAAAACTAATTAGAGTAAATATATGAAATTAATAGAAACCCTGCCAATAGATGATGCTGTCATATATATCAACGATCAACTGTCAGGATCTTGATTGAGCTACAGTACCTCAAATAAGTAAGGCAAGGCAGGCATGGTACAACTCTTGGTGGAATGCAGAATGTGCAATGGCAACGTGCATGAAATGAATTCAGGAAATATCCAAGCACAGTCATTTTTATTACATATAAAAAAGCCAAAGCTGAAGTGAGGAGAATTCAGAGAAAGGTAACAAAAAATTCCTGGATCATGTTTGCTTCCACACTTACTAGGAACTAGAGTTCTGGTTTGGTGTTGAAAAAAAATTTGGATTTTGAGTGGAAGAAACCCCCCCCCCCCAGGTGCTCACATCTGGTGAGTATGAGCTTGGCACATCCAGGGTTCTGAGCTGGATATCATCATTCTTCTCTTTCTTGGTGATTCCCTTCTATTTCTAACTCTCTCTCTCTCTGTTTGTTTGTTTGTTTGTTATTTGGTTTTTAGGAGCATTAGCTACTAAGGCCATATTGCTCCGGGATATGCGGTGGTCATTCCCTGACCTTTCCGCATCCTCCGTATTTGGTGGTGACGGGCTCGAACCCCGGTCTAATCAAGAAGTGTGTGCTACGCACTGCTGCTCCTTCCCACCTGGCTACGGAGGCGCCTCTCTCTCTCTCTCTCTCTCTCTCTCTCTCTCTCTCTCTCTCTCTCTCTCTCTCTCTCTCTCTCTCTCTCTCTCTCTCTCTCTCTCTCTCTCTCTCTCTCTCTCTCTCTCTCTCTCTCTCTCTCTCTCAGGCGTAATTCAGAATATATATATATATATATATTTTTAATGGTGCAGCAAATGCCTCGGGGTTTACTTGCAACATATGGTTAATTTTAATAATAATAATAATATCCAAGCATATAATCTCCAATCTTCCATTGGAAAGGGCAGGATGTTTCTACAATAGATGAGATATCAGAAATTCTGGCTGAATCTTTTGCTTTTACATCAGCAGTTACAACCTACAGCACTGATTTTCAAAAATATAAAGAACAAGCTGAATGGAGTAAGTTGAATTTCTCTACCAAGACATCTCATTCCTATGATCTATCATTCATAAACGAGGAATTGCTTACAACCATTACAAATTTGCCCAATAGTGCACCGGGTCCTGATGGCATTTGTTATACTATGATTCATCACCTAAACTCTGATTGTCTGGATATCCTGCTAGCTCTATATAATAGAATTTTTCTGAACAACTTGTATCCACTCATATGGTGGTATGCAATTGTCCTTGCATTTCCCAAACTCAGAAAAGATCCTTCCTGTACACATAATTATTGCCCTATTTCACTGACCAGCTACTTATGGAAAATCCTTGAACGAATGGTGCACAACAGACCTACATGGTTGCTGGAAAAAGAGAATGTTTTATCACCCCACCAATTTGGATTTAGAAAAAGAAGATTGCCGCTTGATCTACATGTCAAAGATGAAACAAATATTAGAAACTCATTTATAAGAGAACAGCATACAGTGATGGTAAATCTAGATCTTGAAAAAGCTTTTGACACAACATGGAGATTCAGAATCCTTCGAGATCTATTTCAGTTAGGATATAGAATACAATTTCCCCAATTTATAGAAAAATTCCTTACTAACAGAACATTTCAGGTTTGATATAAAGGCTGTTTATCTACAATATATATACAACAGGAAGGAAGTCTCCCAGGACTCAGTGTTAAGTGCAACCCTGTTTACCTTACGGGTGAACAATATCACCAAGGTTATACCATCTTCACTGGAAATATATATGTATGCAGATGATCTTTCCATTTCATTTCAATCACAAAGCATGAACACGATTAAGTGACAGCTCCAATTATCCATACACAAAATAGAAGCATGGACAAAAATAACGAATATAGAATATCTGAGAAAAAATCAGCTGTTATGCACTTCTGTAAAATCCGTGGTCTTCATCCTGAACCGGTTTTATACTTAAATAATTTTTCTCTATCTGTTGTTCAAAATTTCTCCTTCTTAAGCTTAACGTTAGATAGAAAACTAAACTTTCATGAACATATATCAAGACTTTGAACGAGCTGCTTTTCAAAACTTAACATCTTGCACACAGTATCTTCAATGGCCTGGGGAGCTAACAGGTACAAATTACTTCAATTATATAAAACTTTGATTAGATCTCGTTTGGATTATGGATCTCCTGTATATTGATGATGAATCTCCTATTGTTTGGCATTACAACAATGCAAAACGGGATGACCTGCAAGACTTCTTTTCTTCTTTTCCTTGGTCGGATTACTGTTTCAAAACTTCTGATGTCAACGTTTGTTCAGATCGTGTCAGTGAAATTATTCTTGCAGGAATGGAATCCTTTATCCCACACTCCACTTTAAAATCTCGTCCTTTATCTAAACCTTGATTTTCCAATAAATGTGCTAAGGCTGTTCAAGAGAAGAATGTTGCATATTGTAATTGGCTTGTTTCTAATTCTTCAGTTTCATTTTCTGCCTACACCAAAGCTCGCAACAATTGTAAAGCAGTTATTAATCAGTCCAAACTAGAGTTTGAACAGGCTAAGAGTCGAAAACTTGCTTCTTGCCCTAATGGTAGCCGAGCATTCTGGTCTCTTGCCAAAGCTATTGGCCGCAACTTTTGCCCATCTCTGCTCCCACCTCTGTCCAAACCAGATGGTTCTATTGTCACTTCAGCCAAGGATAAAGCTGACCTGCTAGCATCCCATTTTTCTTCCAGCTCATGTATTGATGATCTTGGTAAAATACCTCCCACCATTCCCAACACGCTCCATTCAATGCCTCCTGTGGTCTTCCGTCAAAAGGATGTCAGAAGGATTTTGATGAATCTTGATGCTAAGAAAGCTCCAGGTCCTGATGGTATTTCTTCACTTGTTCTCAAAACCTGTGCTCCTGAACTTACTCCTATTCTTTGCCGCCTTTTTTCACTCTCTTATTCCAAAGGTGTTTTTCCTTCTGCTTGGAAATTTGCTCATATCCAGCCAGTTCCTAAAAAGGGTGACAAATCCTTCTCATACAATTATCGTCCCATTGCAATTACCTCTACTCTTTCTAAAGTAATGGAGAAATCAATTAACCGCCAACTCTTAAACTACCTAGAAACCTTCCGTCTGATCATGTCATGATATGGATTCTGTCAGTGTCGATCCACTGGTGATATTCTGGCTTATGTTACCCATTTATGGACTAATTCAATGGAAAGGTTCGGTGAAACACAAGTAGTTGCTCTTGACATCTCAAAGGCTTTTGATCGTGTTTGGCATAAAGGTCTTCTAAACAAGCTTCCATCTTATGGTTTGTCAACTGTTTTTAGTAATTGGTTATCCAGTTTTCTCTCTGATCACTCACTGAGGGTGATGGTAGATGGCTCTCTGTCTTCTAACTTCTCCACTAATGCCGGTGTCCCCCAAGGTTCAGTTCTTTCCCCCACTCTTTTCCTCTTGTATATTAATGACCTTCTTCCATTGACTCGAAATCCTATCCATAGTTTTGCTGATGATAGCACATTGCATTCCACTTTCCATTTTGAGAAACCTTGTCCTCAATCAGGTTCAACCTCTCGAAAATCTGCTTCCAATTCCTTAAATGCCGGTCTTCAGGTAATTCTCCAGTGGGGCAAAGACAACTTAGTTGATTTTAACCCTTCTAAAACTGAGTCTTGTCTTATATCTCGCAAAAAGGATTCTTCTGCTCCTTTGCTTATCTTTAGTGACACTACGATTTCTAGGCAAAATGATATATTTCTTTTGGGGATTACCCTGACTTCTAATCTCTCTTGGCACAAGCACATTACAAATATTGCTTCCTCTGCATCTAAAAAACTTGGTTTTCTCTTTCGCTCTTGGCATTACTTTTCATCCAAACAGCTGCTCACTCTGTATAAATTGCAAATCTGCCCTACCATGGAATATTGTTCCCACATCTGGGGTGGTGCCCCCAAAAAACCTCTCTTAGGCTTCTAGATTCCATTCAGAAGTGGGCAGTTAGGTTAATTAATGATTCATCTTTAACAGAGTCTCTCCACTCGTTTTCTCATAGACATACTGTTTCTGCTGCATGCCTCTTCTACAAATACTTCCATGGGCACTGTTCTTCTGAATTGGCTTCTATAATTCCCACTCTCTCTTTCAAAACAGTCCGAACATGTGCCGCCACCGGCCAACATCCATTTACTGTCCAACTTCAAACCCACAGAATCAACTTTTCATCTTCCTCATTTATTCATTCAACTGCCATTTTCTGGAACAACCTTCCTTCATACGTATTTCCTGAATATTACAATCTACAGAAGTTCAAGTCCAATGTCAACAAATATCTTCTTTTATCTTCTCATCCTCCAACCCAAGCACTGAAGCATATATTTTTTTTTTTATGTGGACCCCAAACACGAGAGGTATTAAAACCTTTCGTGTTTGGGGTCCACATAAAAAAAAAAAAAAAATATGCTTCAGCAAGAAGGAGCATGTTACATCGCCTAGATACCATTCACCATAATGCTCTCCACGTAGTTCTAGGAGTCTTTAGAACTTCTCCAATTTACAGCTTGTATGCAGATGCATCGGAACCCCCACTGCACCTGCGATGAGATTACCTACTGTGCATGTATGCAGCAAAATTGTACAGTCAACCATCGCATCCAAATTGGTGCATTATTCATGATCCACTGTGGACGAGTAATTATGATTGCTAACCAAATGAAAATAAACCAATAGGACTGCATCTCAGACACTGCAGCTCGAGTTTGGGAAATACATTTCCAGCACATTTCTGCAGTAGATATAATCACAAAGCATGAACATAAACTCAGAAACTCCTTGGATGTCGACTATGCCATATCATATCTTACAAACTGGAAGGAAAAAGAGATATCTCCAATCATTATATAGAAGCTCCACACACTGCACAGGTTTGAAAATAAAAACAGTCATCAGATTTACATGGATGGATCAAAATCAAACAGCTCAGTAGGTGCTGCAGTAATTTTACTGAATACACTATCTGTCTTGTTGCCTCATGTTTGCAGTATTTTCACCGCAGAATTGTATTTCACCGCAGAATAAGTGCTATTAAACTAGCACTGGATGATATTACTGAGCACCAGCTTCTACCTGCTCTAATATATACCGACTCCCTTAGTGCAATAGCATCTCTACAGAATAGCAAATATTCCTCAAACTCCAAATAAGGAGTTCGAGGAATGTTCATAAGTTTGGAAATGAAATACATTAAAAATCAGTAACCTAATAGGGTTACCAAGTAAAAATGTTTAAACATGTATAAAAGCAGTAAAGAAGTCTAAAAACAAGTAAATCAAACGTGTATATGCTTACTACACACTAATTTACACACACAGTTTATAAGTTTGAAAAACTGAAAAATTTCAGACGTATTGTCTTTGTCAGCTGAAGTATCACTGAGTGTATAAGGCTTGGTCAGATGATTAAAAGAATTAAAACATAGATGCTTAATAGTAGATCTTGTCTGGACATGCAGAAATTGGTTTTGCTTTAAGCAGTGCTCTATCTAGTTTGTTTGTAGTGAGAGACTGGTTATATAACGTTTTCTGAGTAGTGTGAAAATTTATTTATTTTCAGTTTGCTGCTTATGAACCAAGAAGAATGAGGAATATGAGCTGTGGCAAATAGCTTTCTGAAAGTGCAATCCAGAATATTTGCAATCTGTTCTGGCTGTGTGTGATATCTTCTCCTTCCACTCTACATTAAGTCTCAAAGTGTTGAAGCGATTTTCCTGATTTTCTTCCTTATGATACAAATCATAGCTTAAGTTGCCTATGCAGTATTAAAAACAAAATCAAATCGAACATTATACTGACTACAGCAAATAATACATAACAAGATATACTCCCAATTTGCCAAGGTTCTTGGAATGGATAGACTATAGATAAAGCCTGTAATAAAAGTTTTGCAGTTTAATCTTCCCAAATATAAAAAAATGTATATTTAAAATTTTTTTATATTTTATACTTTTTATGGGAAATGTGCATGTCATGTCATGTCGTCATTGTATGGTGCCTTAGTCACGTTTGCTCCAGTAAAAGCAAAAGAGCAACCACCAATGAACAATGCTATTGTGATATTTTAAAACAACATCTGCAACATTGATAACCTGTATTACCTGTTTAAACATTCTAGATCCCCTTGATTCATAAGTTGGATCAAGAATGTTACATTCATTGGTAAAAAAAATATGACCTAAATATTCCCTTCTTAGAGTTCCTATAAATTAAGATGTGAAGGAATGTTAACCAGAAAGATAGCCTTTTCAGGTAAGTTTTTTTTTTTTTTTTTTTTTTTTTTTTTTATTAAATAGCCAAGACTAAAAGCAAGTAAAACTTGAATTTCAGACAAACACAACTCCCAAGTTTTGGTGCATTAGTGAATAGTCTTTATTCTCACAGCAGAACAAACTTTGTTTTCTTCTTCTGTGTTCATTCTCTTTGCAGAGGTTGATTGTCATCTTCGCAATGGATGAATGTAAGGTAGAAGCCCTAAACAAAGCCTTGTTACTCTGATCATACCACTCTCTGAGGTTTACCTACCAAGATTTCCTTCTTATCCCTTGACTTCTTTTTCCATTGATCTTGCCCTGGATTATCAATTGCAACATCTTATATTTCTCATTCTTCATTATATGTCCTAAATATTTTAGTTTTGTTTCCATAATGATCTTAGTTATTTCTGTCTTTTTCTTTATCTATATCATGATCTCATCATTCTTTATCTTATCAGTCCATGACACTCTTAACATATGTCTGTAACACCACATCTCAAAATCATTTAACTTATTCTGGATCTTCTTTGTCCGTGCCCAAGCCTCAGCTCATGGAGAACAGAAAAAACAAACATCTCAATAGTCTTGTTCTTAAAGGAAGCGTAATATCACTGTGGCATAGAAGATTCTTCATTTTAAGGAAGGCTGCATGTGCTGCTTGTTCAATTCTTGAGTGTACTTCAATTGAACGGTCCCACTGCTCACTCACCATACATCCAAGATAGCGATAACTTTTATCCGTTTTGATTTCTTCATTATTGATTGTAATTTTTCTTTGCACTTATTTCTTACTGGTGACCATAAGTTTTGTTTTCTTGAATTTTAACTCCAGAACAAAATTTTCACTTATTCTATTAACTCTATCCATTAATGCTTGTAAATCCTTCTCAGAGCTGGCCAGCAATATAGTATCATCTGCGTATCTGATCATATTTATTGTATTGCGATTAATTTTTATCCCTTCTATACATCCCTCTGAAGCTTCTTTAAAAATTTCTTCAACATACACATTAAACAATATATGTGATGAGAATACAACTTTGACAAACTCCTGTTAATTTTTATCTCTTCCAATTTTTTTCCTTCTATGTATACCTTTGCTGATTGTTCCTAATACAAATTTACCATTACTTTGATGTCTTTGCCATCAATTCCAATCTTCTCTAAGATTTAGAATAGTTTGTCATGTCTTACCTTATCGAAGGCTTTCTCATAATCCAAGAAGCAGATGAATACCTCTTGGTTCACATCTCGACATCTTTCTACTAGAATCCGAACTGCAAACAGGGCTTCCTTGGTACCTAGTCCTTGTCAGAAGCTAAACTTGAGAATTACTAAAGTGTTTCCTCACATCTTTTATAAATTAGGTTGTGTATAATCCTTAGAAGTATCTTCAATGCATGGCTCATCAAACTGGTTATTCTAAATTGAGAACAACTATTTGCATTTGCACATTTCTGTATAGATATGAACGACTATCTCAACCATTCTGGGATTTCTCCAGTGTCCTAAACCTTTTTTGAGCAGACCAACCAATACCTCCACCTTTATTATCTTAATAGTTCTGTTGGAATTTCATCATTATCACTTGCCTTTTTGGGTTTAGCATATTTAACAGCTAAGATCACTTCTTCCTGTATGATACTCGGTCCTTCCACGTTTTCTGATCTGTCAAACTTTTCATTTCTTTTGTCATCAAATAGTTCTCTGATATATTCTTGCTTGCACTCAAGTCTTTCTTCAATTGAAACTGCAATCTTTCCATTCCCCTTTTCTAGTATTCTCCTACCAGTTTTGTAGTGCTGTCCCAATGCCTCTGTAAAGACTTTATGCTTGTTGAATTGGTCATGAAAGAATTCCAGTTTCTCAATTTCTTCTCATTTGGGCCTCTTCCAGTTTTATTTTCTTCCTAATTTTTGTTCTAATTTTTTTGTATTCTGTTGCGTTGTTTTTATTCTGCTTTCGAAATCTTTTCCATCAGTTCTAGTATATCATTCATTATTCACTTCTGTTTTGCTTTTAGAGGTTGACCTTTCAGATGATTATCTGCCACTTTAAGCTCAGCATCTTTAATTGATCTCTGTCTTCTGGGAGGCTATAATTCAGTTCCTTTGCTAACAAATCCCCAATCTTCTTTTTAATATCTTTGTTTTCCAATTTTTGTAGGTCAGTCCATACTGTTTATCCTCCTTTTTTATGCATTTCAGTTCACCAATTAATGGGTTATGGTCAGTACCTATGTCAGTGTCTGGATTTTGTTCTTAAATGCTTCACACCATTTTTGAAATTATGGTTGATCAAAACATAATCAATATGACTCCTCACAATACTGTTTTCTCCATCACCTGGAGATTTCCATGTATAAAGTCTGCGTGGTGGCAACTCGAAGAAGGTATTCATTACAGCCAATTCAAATCATTTTTAGTGGAGTCCCTCAGGGTTCAGTGTCCATTGTTGTTTTCTGTATTTATAAATGATATTGATTATTATTATTATTATTATTATTATTATCAGCTATATGGTGCAAGGAAGCCGGAGGCTTATGCTGCACCAGCCAAAAAAAAAAAAAAAAAAAATCACGAGTTACGCTAAGAGAGAGAGAGTCAAAAGGGAATCGCCAAGAAAGAGAAGAATGATAATATCCAGCTCAGAACCCTGGGTGTGCCAAGCCCATACTCACCAGATGTGAGCCCCTGAGGTTAATGATGGTATTTAAAAGCTCAATCCAAGTTTGCAGACGATACAAAGGTTCGGAGGGTTGTTAAGGACACTAATGACAGTACGCTGCTGCAACAGGATCTAGAAAAGTTGAGCAGATGGGCTGAGAGGTGGCAAATGAAGTTTAACATTGACAAATGAAAAGTACACTTAAATAAAGTACACTTAAATATTAAAGTACACTTAAATATTTGCTAATGCTATCGAGGCAGTGTTAAGTGGGTCGGAAAACTGCCAGCTTGGGGGGGGGGATACAAGGACTAATAGATTAACAGTAGCCACTGGCAGAGGTGAAAGTGATTCTTGCACTGCTTCTATTGGAATGAGCAGAAGCCTGGAAAACAAGATGCAGGATATTTCAGAGACTGCTGGGAGTCATTGTGGTACAAGTAAACACATAGGTTGTATTAGGATAGCTAAGAATAGTAACAGGTGCATGTATACCTGCGTGTACACCAATGCTAGGAGTTTGGTAAATAAATTTGATGAATTTGAGGTATTGCTCCAAGCATAAAAGGCGGATATTGTTGGGATATCAGAGACGTGGTGTCACACAGATATAAGGAATGCAGAACTGGAATTTGGGGAGTACAACGTCTACAAAAAGGATAGGAGGGGAGGAGGGGGGGGTTATACTATTAGTTAAGAAACACATGAAATACAAGGAAGCGAAGCCAGTCGACATCGCTGGACAGTGCAGTGTGGAGTTTATTTTTGTGTGACATAAGCATTGGGAGATCAAAATTGAGAATAGGAGTGTGCTATAGGTAGCCGAGTGGTCAGGAGCACGAGTACAGTAGCACATGCTCTTTGAGTAGACCGGGGTTCAATCCCCTGACTGCTGAATACGGTCGATCTGCCAACCCACACTGGACCAGCGTGGCAGATTATAGTCCATTTCCCTCAGTATGAATTGTTGAGGAGGCTTCCATCCTGCAGTGGGTTGATAATGGCTGCACTTTACTTTTTCTTTTTTTTTTTTTTTTTTTTTAATGACTCTGATGAGTATAATAAGAAACTGTACAGGGAAATAGAGTGGGCCAGTAAATCAGAGAGTCTTATAATGGGGGATTTTAATTTCCCAGATATTGACTGGAATTTGTGGGTTTGTCACTCATACACTAGCAAGGCTTTTGTGGATTTACTGGATGATTGTTTTCTACACCAGCATGTTCGAGAGGCAACTAGAGGGGGTAATACTCTTGATTTGATTCTTCATGCATTAAGAATCTGCAGATAAAGGAACCACTAGGTGGCAGTGATCACAGTGTGCTGAAGTGGGATTTACTCAAAGAGGTAACTACCATCAGGGGTAAAGGGAAGGGTTATTGCTTTCGTAAAGGCGACTACGATGGTCTGAGACAGTATTTAAATTCTATACAGTGGGACCAACTGATGATATTACCAAAAGCAAATTCAAAATGGGAAGCATTCAAAGAACTTATCTTGGAAGCTACTAGGCTTTACATACCAACTAAGAAATATTGTTCAAGGTTTAGGCCTAAATGGATGTCAGATGAACTAATGAGACATATGGCAGAGAAGAGAAATGCATGGGATACATATAAATTAACACGTGACATAGAAACCTATGATAGATATAAGTTGATCTGTAACCAAGTTACAAAGGAGGTTAGGCAGGCGAAGGCAGATTACGAGAAATCTTTGGCAAGGGATGCAAATAAAAACAGCAAAGAGTTCTTTACTTATGTAAACTCAAGAAGGAAGGGGATGAATCAGATTGGTATATTTGATATCGATGGTTCAACTGTTGATGATCCTGCTCATGTAGGTAACAAACTCAATGAATATTTTGCATCGACATTCACACATGAGGAGTTATTCAGCGAGGGGAAGGCCAGAGGTATATTCAACTCTATCAGTGAGCTAGATAATCTTGCAATAACTGAGAGTAAAGTGGAGGAGTAATTGTTGAAGATAAACACAAGAAAGGCACCTGGGGTGGATGGGATCTATCCAGTTATATTAAAGGAGGCAGCAAAGGAAGTAAGCAAACTCTTAGCCATAATTATGAGAGCTTCCTTGGACTCAGGGGTGGTACCCATAGACTGGAGATGTGTAAATGTGACCCCAATTCACAAAGGAGGATCAAAGGCTGACACAAGTAATTATAGACCTGTTAGTTTAACTTCTGATCCAGGAAAATTAATGGAGGCACTGGTTAAAGAAACACTGCAGGATCATCTAGACAAGACTTCGGTTATAGCTCGGACACAGCATGGTTTTGTTGAGGGAAAGTCTTGTCTGACCAATTTGATTGGATACTATGATGCAGTCACAAAAGAACTGGATGCAGGGAATAACTTTGATGTTATATATTTGGATCTTAGAAAGGCTTTTGATACTGTTATATATGGAAGACTGCTGCACAAATTGGAGCAGTGGGGCATTGGAGGCAAATTGTTGCTATGAATAAAGGGGTGGTTGAGGGGGAGAAGACAGAGAGTGGTAATCAATGGACACTGCTCATCGTGGAGTAATGTTATTAGTGGAGTCTCTTAGGGTTCAGTGTTGGGTCCATTATTGTTTTCTGTATTTATAAATAATATTGATGATGGTATATCAAGCTTAATGTGCAAGTTTGCAGACAATACAAAGGTTGGCAGGATTGTTAAGGACACTGCTGATGCTATGCTGCTTCAACAGGATCTGGAAAGATTGAGCAGATGGGCTGAGATGTGGCAAATGAAGTTTAACATTGACAAATGTAAAGTGCTACATATGGGAAACAGCAACCCCAGAGCAACATATCAACTTTGTGGTACTACACTGACAGTGGTAGAGAATGAAAAGGACCTGGGGGTAATTGTGCAGGTAGATATGAAGTTCTCTGAGCAGTGCAGATGGTCTGCAAGAGTAGCTTATGGTGTCTTGTCAATGATATACAGGAATTTTTCTAGCAGGGATAAGGAGGTGATTATCACCTTGTATAAGGCAACGGTCAGGCCACACCCTGAGTACTGTATACTGGTCTGGAGACCTCATTTCAAGAAGGATATAGAGCTGTTGGAACGAGTACAGAGAAGGGCAACAAGATTGGTGAATGGAACAAAGGATTGCTCTTACGAAGAAAGGCTTAAGTTTTGCAAATTACAGTGTCTGGAGACTAGGCACTGGCGAGGTGATCTGATAGAGGTGTATAAAGCCTTGAATGGTTTGAGCATGCTCAATGCTGATGGGATTCTTCCTCTTGCTCAGAATAATCACCTGAGAGGGCATAAATTCAAATTGAGGAAAGATAGATGTAGGATAGATGTGTGGAAGTTTGCTTTTAGCCAGCGGGTAGTTGGTTGGTGGAACAGCCTTCCATCCTTTGTTGTGGAAATTGATAGCCTAAATGAATTTAAGGCTCAGCTGGACAGGTATTTCGAACGAGCGGAGGGGTGAAGTGGAAGTTTTTTTATTTTTTTTATTTTCGCTGATGCTGCATAAGCTTGCTTTCTTGCATCATATGCCTCTACTAATGCTAATAGTCAGGATGACCATACTTGTATCGCCCTTGGGTGCCAAGCGTATTTTGAGGCCAAGCGATATTTCTACGATGTATAGAGTGTCCTTCAAAAGCAACTAAAGTTATTTATAAAGTCCTACATTTCTCTTAGCAGTCTTAATTTTAAAACCATTCTACACTTGAAAATTCACAAGTTAGAACACAGAAAGAAAACTTACCTTTCTTTATTTATCCATATATCTCTAGTTCCAGTAACCAACTAATACCGAAACTGCTTGGCCTTCTAGCAGCACTGCTCCTGCCTCCCCATGGCAGGGTCAGAAACCTTGGCAGAAAAGTCTTCTTGCCAAGGCCTAAAAGAAGCAAACATGGCAAATACTGGCCATGTAGACATGGAAAATAACCCAAAGAGACAGAAGACTGATTGGATGGAGCAACACTGCCCATTATTCTTAATTTTCCACTTTCTTAGTAGTCAGTGTATGAGTAAATTGTCTCCCTTTGTCATACAGAAACATCTGGAGGGTATAGCAGGATCTCCCAAGATGGTGAAGAGACTGCAATGAGGAGACCTGTTAATAGAAACCATGAATCACAGACATTCCGAAAAGCTTTTGCAACTAACAAGCTTTGCTGGTATTCCAATAAAAATATTTCCTCATGCAACCCTAAATTCATCTAAGGATGTTATATCTAGTTGGGATCTATTAAATGTCACAGAGGAAGAAATAACCCAAGAGCTTCAGGGAAAAAATGTAATTGAAGCAAAACGAATAATGATTAAAAAAGATAATCAACTTACACCTATCAGAAATATTATTCTCACTTTCAATACACCCAACTTACCCTCCTCTGTAAAAGCAGGTTATTTACTATGCTGCATTCGCTCCTACATTCCCAACTCTTTAAAATGTTATAAATGTCAAAACTATGACCACTTTCAAACTGTATGCAGAAAATATCCTGTCTGCTCCAACTGTGGGTCCTCATACCACAAACTAAGTGACTGTTTGCCTACAAAAATGACATGCCCAAACTGCAAAGGTGACCATCCTGCATATTCCAAGACATGTGAAAAATGGAAAAGTGAGAAGAATAAAGTAAAATACAAGGTTTGAGAACAATGTCAGTTACTAAGAAGCGAGAAAACTAGTTGCTCCTACTATAAACAAAAATATTACCCATGCCAATACCATAAAAAAGTATCAAACAATCTCCACTTAAACTGATGTCACAGTTCCCCATTTCTAAATCAATTTCTGATTTGGCTAGAAATGTCCTCTCTGAGTTACAACTAAGTTTATGCAAGCAACAATCCAAGTCCTCAGATCAAGAGGAAACCACAGAGAAATATACCACTTGTGTGGTTCTACACTTTAGGGTGGTAGAAAATGAAAAAGATCTGGGAGTAATTGTGCAGTCGGATATGAAGTTTTCTGAGCAATGCAGACAGGCTGTCAGATTAGGTCATGGGATATTGTCACTGATAAAAAGGAATTTTTCTAGTAGGGCAAAAGGAGGTGATTATCCCCTTGTATAAGGCAATGGTCAGGCCATGCCTTGAGTACTACATACAGGTCTGGAGGCCTAATTTTAGAAAGGATGTAGAGTTGCTTGAGCATGTACAGAGAATGGTAACAAGATTGATGAGGGGAACAAAGGCATACTCTTACGAAGAAAGGGTTATGTTCTGCAAATTGCAGTGGCTGGAGACTAGGCATCTGCGAAGTGATCTGATTGAGGTGTATAAGGCCTTGAATGGGTTGAGCACGCTGAATCTGATGGGATTCTTCTGCTTTCTCAGATTATGAACCTGACGGGGCATATATTCCATTTGAGGAAAGACAGTTGTAGAATAGATGTGTAGAAATTTGCCTTTAGCCCGTGGGTGGTTAATTGTGGGAACAAACTGCTATCTGTCATGAAAGTTGATAGCTTAAATAATTTCAAGGAACTGGACAAACTTGTAGAGGGAATGGATGTGTGAAATTTTTTTTTTGGGCTGATGCTACATAAGTTCATATGCTTGCTTTCTAGCATCACATGCCTCCATTACTACTATACCAGTGGCATCTCCTCTTCCAACGATTGCTACTACATCCCATATTACAAACTCAAATGGTATGAAAAATATCAGAACACAACCGTGGACACAGATGGCACATCTGTACAGGAAAATCCTATTTTAGAAATCTATGCTGAAGAAGAAAAAATGGACACTGGTTGGCCAGTTTTCCCAAGAAAAGATAAACCAAAATTGGAACGTCCTAAACAAGTCACCTTCAAAAAGCGGTCTGATTCAGCTCCATCAACTAAACACAAATAATGCCTTGTGTTTTACAATGGAACTGCGGAGGCTCTTTTGTTGCAACACAGATGATATCCAAGATGTAATTAACCGATATTCTCCAGTTGCCCCTTTTCTTCAGGAAACTTACCTAGCCTCACAGGTGCACCATAGCCATAGTCGCTTTTGCATCAATAAAATCCAATCCTAACCTCGTAGATTTCTCCTTTGATAAAGAACTGTTGCCTGTATCGAAGAGATCGAAATACAGCTAGTGCTGCCCATGGTGGTGTGGCAATCCTGATAAATTCAAAGATCCTAACTAAACACATCCCACTTCAAACTGAAATAGAAGCTGTTGCTGTTCATATAACTCTCCATATTGCAATAACACTAATCTCACTCTACTTACAGCCAAACCGTACTTACTTCTAGGTGGTAGATGGCTCTTGTCCACCAGTACAATACCACCATTTTGCTTATTGGAGGCTCGAAGTGGTGAAACCCATGTTTAGTTTCTAGAGCAAAGTTTCTGCCCTCCTATGCTTCTTCAACTAACCCAAGCATGGTACTAAGTACTATAGGTTCTAATACCTCTCGTGTTTGGGGTTTTCATAAAAAAAAAAAAAAAAAAAAAAACTCTTTAAAAGATCTTGATGACCTCTTTATACAGATACCTCCACCTCTCTGTATATTAGGGGGACTTTAATGGGTACCACCCCTTATGGGGCACTCCTAAATTAGATAGACAGGGTCAACTCATTGAAAGCTAAATATCACAATATTCAATACTGGTGCACCCACATGCATACAGTTTCCGTAGCCAGGTGGGAAGGAGCAGCAGTGCGTAGCACACACTTCTTGATTAGACCGGGGTTCGAGCCCATCACCACCAAATACGGAGGATGCGGAAAGGTCAAGGAATGACCACCACATATCCCGGAGCAATATGGCCTTAGTTGCTAATGCTCCTAAAAACCAAATAACAACAAGCATACAGTTTCCAACTGGACACACCTCAAAAATAGATATCTCAATTTGTTCTCCAATGCTGGTCCAACCGTAAATGGTACATAATAAATGATCCCGTGGGCAGTGACCACTTCCCAATAGTATGCAACTTTTTGATAGCACAAACTCCTTCAACTCATCCCTGCAGGAAATGGAAATTTGTCCAAGCAAACTGGGCAAAATTTCAGTCATCGATCGCTCTTGATGAGGAAAAAAATCCATTTCCAGCGTATTGAAATGTGAGAGATTACATCACATCTCCTAAACGTGGCTAAAGACACAATAACACTATCAAATCCCCTGAGCTGAAAGCATTATAATTCCTGGCATAATGAGGATTGTAACAAACAAAGAAAGCCAAAAATAAAGCCCGGAATTTATTTCTGGAATGTCCAACCATATCCAATCTCATTATTTATAAGAAATAAATTTCTTATAATTAATGAGATTGGCTGTGATAATGAAATTAAGAAATTAAAGACAAAAGCACGTTTCATACAAAGGCTAGCCAAGAAAGAATTCTGGAGACCCATTTTGCATCAAGCCAAACACTGACACCAAAATAATATGAAAAAAATAACACAGCACAGCTTTCTGGTAAGTTTCCTACCATACCTTCTCCGATCCTCTCCTGGAAATAGGCACGATCTATATAGTCCTTTTTCTGAAATCTCAGCAACATCACTTACGCTGCATCATTCCAAAGAAATAAAAACACTGCAGAATAGCATTCTATTAGCTTTCAAACTGCCCTTCTGCCATATAACAAACTTCTGAAACTTCTGAAACTACAGATTGAAAAACAGCACCAACTAGTCACCTTCTTTTGGATTTCAGCAGATTCTGGTATTTTGGGCAATGAACTTGCCGACAAAGCTGCAAAAAATCCAACCGCCTTAGATTTAATCAGTATCCATGTTCCAGCATCAGACTATGCACTAATCATTCATGCTGCATGCTTATCAGAATGGACAACAATCTGGCACTCTCAAACTAATAATAAACTCTTTCAGTTTAAACAGGATCCAAAAATTTGGCGATCCAGTGTCATACATCAAGATGAGAAGTAGTAGTCCTTTCAAGGACAAGAATAGGTAATACTCATCTGACCCACCTGTATTTACTCACAGGAGATGATCTACCATAGTGTCCACATTGTTATATAAATCTGACTCTTAAACACATTCTTATTGATTGCCCCTACTATAGACAAGACAGAACTTCAACCCTGCTATCACTGGTAAATCTTGATAAACCAATAACTTTAGAGAATCTCATTGGAGACAGGGCAAATATTTCAGAATTTAACTACCTCAAGCAAAGTGGACTTTTTAATAATTTCTGATTCTATGGAAATTTCTCATTTCGTTATATTATAAATGAATAGGCGCATTATAACCACAGCAGCTTATGTGCCATCAAACCCCCATAACAACAACAATAACAAACCTCTGGAATACTCTGAACTCTTGCATGCCATTGGAACAGCCCACAATAGTGCTGCCGGACCAGATGGGATCTATTATGTCATGCTACAACATCTTGATGACAAAGCTTTGTGCCTCCTCCTGGTCTTTTACAACCGAATTTTTCTCGAAAATGCTTATCCAGCTTCTTGGCATTATTCTACTGTTTTGGTGTTCCTAAAGCCTGGAAAAGATCCTACTGATCCCCATAACTATAGACCAATGTTTCTCTGAAACTGCCTCAGCAAAATCCTTGAAAAAATTGTCCACAGTAGAGTTGTCTGGATCACTGAGTCAGAACAGTTAATGAGCCATAGTTAGTATGGCTTTCGTCAAAACAGGTCATGCCTGGACCTTATAGTTAAGGTTGAATTTGCCATTTGTAATGCTTTTGTTAAACACGAACATCTAGTAATAGTTTCAATAGATATAGAGAAGGCTTTTGACACCACCTGGCAGCATGGCATACTTGGAGATCTTTATTCTCTTGGTCTATGTGGCAACCATCCTATATTTATGAAGAATTTTCTACATACTAGATCGTTTCAAGTTTGATGCCAGCATGCCCTTTCTGCAACCTTCATTCAGAAAGAAGGTGTTCCAAAGGGATCAGCACTGAGTGCCACCTCTTTTTTTGCTCTTAGAATAGATTCTATCACTAAACAACATCAAAATACAGCTATTGACTCTAGCAGTAAAAAACAGTTGCTATCAATTTTTGTAGACAATGCAAGTTTCATCCGGAACCTGAACTTCAAATCTCTAAAATCTCCATCCCAGTCACTAGTAACATCAGATTTCTAGGATTAATCCTGGACAACAAGTTAAATTTCTTAGAGCACATTAAAATAATACATACTGTATACTCAGAGCATTATCTGCCCTAACATGGGGTGCAGATCATACCTCCCTGCTTCGATTTCAGGCATTAATCAGATCTATCTTGATTATGGAGGCCCCATATATGATTCTGCCAGAATTAGTGCATTATGCTGGCTTGATCCAGTTCAACACAGTGCACTGAGGATTGCATTTGGTGCATTCAGAACATTTCCACCACATAGCTTTTACATTGATGCTCACAAGCCCTGACTATCTTCACATAGGAAATCACTATTGTTGAAGTATGCTGTCACGATACAGAGTTGTGCCTTATATCCCATTCAGTCATACCTTTTCAATCCATCATTATAAAATATCTGCAGAAAAGCATGGTAAAACCAGCTGGTCTTCGCCTTCTTGAACTGATGCAGGTTTGGAATGTTTCCATTCATTCCAAACAACAGGTAGCAACTTGTACTCAACCACTATGGGTTCCTCCTAATATACCAACCTGTGACACTTCCTCTGTCAGTGGGGAAAGAATATTTTGCATGCATCAAACAACTTCATGCATTCACGCTCAAAGATATATTGATTTTTCCCCAATATACACAGATGACTCTAAAAATAATTAAAATGTTGGAGCAGCTTCAGCATTTCCGAACACCATTGTTTCAGCCTCCCTTCTGTATGAATTCAGTATCTTTTCAGTTGAATTATTTGCAATTAAACTAGCTTTACAAAATCTCTGTTTTGATTGTTCCTTAAAATCTGTAATTTAGATCAATTCCCTCAGCTCAATCAAGACATTGTGTAATTCCTCAGATAAAGTTCACCCTGTTCTACCTGAAATTTGAGGTGCCTTCATAGCCAGGTGGGAAGGAGCAGCAGTGTGTAGCACACACTTCATGATTAGACCGGGGACCGGGGTTCGAGCCCATCACCACCAAATACGGAGGATGCGGAAAGGTCAGGGAATGACCACCGCATATTCCCGGAGCAATATGGCCTTAGTTGCTAATGCTCCAAATAACAAACATGAAATTTGAAGCTTGTTACTGCAGATTGAAGAATGCCACCAACTGGTCACCTTCTGTTGGAATCCAGCACATTCTGGTATTTTGGGCAATGAATTGGCCGATAAAGCTGCAAAAAACCAACCACCTTAGACTTAATCACTATCCCTGTTCCAGCATCAGACTGTGTACTAATCATTCATGCTGCATGTCTGTCAGAATGGACAGCACTATGGCACTCTCAAACTAATAATAAACTCTTTCAGATAAGAGGATCCGAAAATCTGGTGATCCATACATCAAGACGAGAAGAAGTAATCCTTTCAAGAGCAAAAATAGGTCAACTCAATTTCCATTATTATTTTATAAATTTGACTGTTAAACACATTTTCATTGACTGCTCCTACTATAAACAAGACAAAATTTCAACCCTGCAATCACTGGTTAATCTTTTTCAACCAACAACATTAGAAATCTGACTGGTGACAAGGCCAATATTTCTGAAATCTTCAACTTTCTCAAGCAAACTGGAATTTTGATCTTTTTCTGATTAAAGACTTTTCTGGCTTTATGAGATTTTCTCATTTCTTTTTATAATAAATGAATAGGTTCATTATAGCCAAAGTAGCTTATGCGCCATCAACCCCCCCCCCCACAACAACAAAACCATGCTTGTATTCAATCAGTGCTGTCAGCTAGATCTTGACTGATCTTTGGCATCATTCGTTACTGATGATGCTGCTGCCCATCAACAGGAGGGACTCTTTGTCAGGCCCATGTGGCTTGGGAGGCCCTGCTGGTAATTGCATTACTGCCAGTATAGCTCTTTGTCTTATCGAAGCATGCAAGCCTCCTCGCCATGTCAAGGCAAGTCTCTTGTGGGGGGGGGTATTGCACTATCAAAAGGTTAATTTCCCATTTATTGAATTATGAACACACATAATTCCAAGTTTTGTAGTGTTAATGTGATCTTTATTCTGACAGTATGAAAAAACTTTACCTTCATGAGTTGCATTGCTATTGTACCACTTTCAACAAGGCACAAAAGCAGTTCTTGTGCACAAATAACTCTGGGAAAGCTTAAAAATCATTTTAAAATCAATACCAATAAAAATTTGTCTATATATAGTAAGGTCCAGAAAAATATAGATTTTTATCTTTGACCAACAGTTAATGCAAGCTTGTTATTTCCAAGGCGAACCCTCGATTTCAAGTGCTGACACTACATGGTTAAAGAGAGAGCACTGGTTAATTTGGCCTCCCTCTTTTAATTGATTGGTTGGTTTGTGGTGTTCAGTTAAGAGCGATTCTACTGTGATATTCTTAGATTAGTTTCTTGTTTGTGAATAATCAAAAACAGTTTCTTGGTGAAAAAGCATTGTAACGGGTTTACTTGAGAGTGACCTGTTCAGCCCTACCTGGTGGGTGGGTCAGTGCCCTAGAAAACATTCTTTCTGTAAATTATCAAACTTAGACCTTTCAAAATACATGGCAAGTGATAGACTTATCACACCACAAAGAAATGAGTTTTTGTCACTTGTATGGGTCATACCTGAATATGTTAATCAGTACTGGCAGCAACTTATGCCATAATTAGTAATGGCTATTTGAAAGGAATTCCAGAATTTCATCCAGAAAACTTTAGTAAGTTATCACCAATATATCATTTTGTCCATTAAATACCACTTAGTTGGTTAATTTGCTTTCCCAAATCAGATCCATTACTGTCTGTTGGACCTGGTAACATATTGTTCCTGATTTTAGTGAAAAGTCATAACGCTTTAATTTAACTTTATTACAGAAAGCTGAATCTGATTTGGCATATAGCCTTCAAGCAGCTAAAACTCGTCAAAGGATTAAAGAGGAACAGATGCAAGTGAAGGTTGTTGAACGCTCACAAGAGATACAAGTGCAGGAACAAGAAATACTAAGAAAAGAAAAGGAACTGGAAGCTACAGTTAGACGTCCAGCTGAGGCTGAGAAATATCGCTTGGAAAAATTAGCAGAAGCCAATAGGTAAGAGTAAATTTTCATTTTTTTAAAATTTCAGCTGGTATTGCACCCTAATAATTGAGAATGCTAATGTAATATTTACCCACCTTTCCTTAAATTTTTAATGGCTTATAGAAAGGCAGTTCACATTAATTTGTTTGTTTACAGGATTAACAAACTAGAGAAATTTTCACTTCGTATTAATAAGTCACCTTCCACTTGAAAATATGTCAATAAGTTCCTTGTATTGTTGGCAGGGTTGAACCTGGATTTGTTTGTACAGGTAGAAAAACTAAATCTCAAAAGTACACATACATATTTTTATCATAAATATTTAATCATGTGTTTATAGCTGAATTTAATTTTTAGGCTTGTTTACGCACACCAGCCATAGCAAGAATTTACCATGCTGCACATTGCCGATTGAACCAAAAAATTATTCAGTTACTTTTCATAGCTACCTTTCAAGATTGCTGCCCTCTATTGTGGGCTTAGTGGTAGTAGTAATAGGTAGTAGAGGCATCTGATGCAAGAAGGCAAGCATCAGCTGGGGAAAAAAAAAAAAAAAAAAAAAAAAACATTTCACACATCCATTTCCTCTAAAAGTTTGTCCAGTTCCTCCTTGAATTTATTTAAGCTATCAACTTCTGCAACAATAGATGAAAGTTTCTTCCAGCAATAAAACTACCTGCTGGCCAAAGCCAATTTCCTCACATCTATTCTACAACTGTCTTTCTTCTATTTGAATTTATGCCCCCTCAGGTTCTTAATCTGAGCAAGAGGAAGAATCCCATCAGATTAGAGCCTGCTCAACCTATTCAAGGCCTTGGATTGGATTTTGATCGAAAATTAATAAGTAATGAAGATTTTAAGGCAAGCACAAGTTGGCTGAAAAACTTTTTAAACTGAGACACAGTATACGTGAACTAGATATTTAAGGCGAGAAACTTTCTGCAGACAAATTGACAGCGGTGTCCTTTGAAAAGTAAGTTTGCTTCAGTTATAGCAAATCATGAGAAAGAAAACATTTATAATGTTGATGAGATGGGCTTATTATGGAAAGCATTATTGAGAAAAACCCTAGCTACTAAAAGAGAAATGCCTGTACCAAGTTTTAAAATGAGAAAAGAGCGAGTTACAATTGCTATGTGTGTAAATGCCACTGGGATGCACAGAGTGTCTGTGCTTGTTATTGCTAAGTCGAAAAAACCGAGAGCATATAAAAATATTTCTAATTTTCCTGTTTTGTATAAAAATCATAAAAATGCCTGGATGGATGTTTCTGTTTTCCAAGATTGGTTTATATATATATTTTTTTATTTAATTAATCTTATTTAATTCAATATTAAATAATAAACCATCAATATTAAATAAAGTTAAGATTAAATTTATTTAATCTTACTGGAAAAATTATCCGAAAAATTTTTCCAGTTCGATTATCCAGAAAATTTGGCTATGTGGAAGAGGTCTGACATCAATTATTCTGGATAGCTGATGCTCTACTTGACAAAGTCCTCCAAGATCCAAATGGTTCAGATCCTCCATGGTCTTCTATTAAACCATCCTGTGACAGTTATTTCCTAAACGGGGGAAAACACTCCCTTGCAAATATTAACATACAACTCCATACTGTCCACACACAAAATTACCCACATTTTGTGTGGTAATTTTGTGTGTGAACAAGGTTCAAGGGTGGAGTCAGTGCTGCAGTTGCTTTCATCCATAATACCATCCCTGTATCACTTCACACTGAATGCAGCAGTTATACTGCTGAATTATGCACCATCAAGCTTGCCCTAGAAAATATTCTCCATCTGTCCATTCTAAAAAGTGTAATATATACAGATTCGCAGAGTGCACTTTTAGCCTTATAAAATTCTCCCCACCAATGCATCCTTTAATAAAAACTCAGCTGATGCATCCAGAAACACCAGCAAGTAGTCATCTTTGCTTGATTGCAGGCCACACTGGGATAGCAGGGAATGAAATAGTAGATTATACAGACAAATATTCATCCAACAGAGCATTGTGACATTATTACGTTCCATATATTGACTACAGATCCAATATAAGAAGTGTATGTAAGGTTCAATGGATGCTTCTCTCTACTGCATAACAAGCTTCTTTGAATAAAATCTGAACCACAGTTATGGACTTACAGTTTCCACCTAAGCAGAAAGGAAGAAGTCATCCTAGCCAGAGCATGAATCAGTCACAGTCAGCTCATTCATCTTTCTCTTCTCACAGGAAATGATCCTCTGTAGTGTACGCATTGCAATACTCTGCTCACAATGAAGTACATTCTTGCTGAACGTATATTATATGGTTGTGCCCAAAAAGCCTCATTCAGTTTTCTATTAAATTTTGAAGAACCTTTGACACTTCTTCACATCACATGTAGTGATGCAAATCTCCCTCGGAATTTTTTGCTTCCTAAAACAGATACATCTATATGACCATTTTTGACTGTTCTTACAGTCACCACGTTTGATCTCCAGCTTGTTGATAGGCACAATATAGCGTAAGTAGCCCTTGTGTGTTAGTAATAACAATATCAAACAACCATTCATCCCAAAGCTAGTAAGGATTTTCAAGTGCTAAAAATATGGGCACTCACAAATTGTCTGCAGAGGAATTTGTGCAATGTATGGTGGTTTCAAAGAGCACAAGCATACTGACTGTACCATCCAAACACTGGTGTCCAAACTGCCTATTCAGAGGAATGTGACCAATTGGAAAAGAGGGAAGAAAATAGAGTAATATAAAATTGTGCATACAGTAATATCAAGAAGCTAAAAAATATATATGACCACTCACAAATAAACCCACATGTGCTTAAATTTCCCAAAGACAAAAAAACTACAGCATCCTAACTTATGTAATAGTCTCTCCAAAGCTCTTGATTGCCAACTGGGATCACTCCCTTCTTTCTACATTAAAACCCAGTACATCAAAATAAAATAGTATGAATCAGAGCTGTAATATTCAATATGTTCTACGTTGATAATATTAATTTACTAATATCAAAATAAAATGCAAGCAGTGAACATGCCAATATTAATTCCTCAAGACTCAGACCATATACCACAAACAAAGCTGAAATCTAAAGAAACTTAACCATTGAATGTAAACATGACATAGTTAGCTTGAAGATAAATCATGATCCAAATATTCATGAATCCCTCTAAGAAATATATGGAAAGGAAGATATGGATACTGGGAAATCAGTGTTTCTTAATAAGTGGAAATGAAATAAATGCAAACCTTTAATATTTCAGAAAGAAGCAGAAAGATATTCATATTCAAAATAATGAATATATTGCTACCAGGGAAATGCCCTCTGGGTAGGCAAGGTAGGCAGTGCCTAGACTAAAATTATAAAAATATTAATTTAATGTATTATTTAGTAAATGGGTATATTTTGCGGTTAGACAGGCAAAATTTCTCCATGCCTTTCAACCTCAATATATATACTAATGTGTTACGTTGTTAAACCATGTGCTGTGTTTCATGCATCTGGAGTTGCTTAACACAGCACATGGTTTAACAACGTAACACGTTAGTATATATATATATATATATATATATATATATATATATATATATATATATATATATTGAAAAGTGTTATAAAGGCAGAATAATTTCTGCCTTCGCTTCGGTGTGCCATCGGTCTTTGCAGAGTGAGGAGTGTATGCATGTGTTGTATCGTTTGCCTCTAGTGATAGAGCTGATACTTTATTACTTTACAAATACTTTATTTCAAAATTTATCCCTTTTTAAATATGGACAGTGAGTCTCTTAAAATTTTTTCTAATTTGTCTTATGAAGAAAAGTCTAATGTGATTAAAAGTGGAAGACCAACACTGGAACTGAAACAACTTCAATAGCATAAAGGGACAAAAATGATAAGAACATTTCAAACCGCATAGTACAGCAAGAAAGACTGGTTGTGCAGCTGTATTACAACAAATGGACTCTTTTGTTTCCCATGCTTGTTATTTTCTGTATCTAGTGAAAGTGTGTGGGTAAGAACCGGAAATTGTGATTTAAATGATTTGCCACCTAATGTTTTAAGTAAGCACGAAAGATCTGCTGCACATTATGAAAGCGAAATATCATTGAAAACATTTGGATCTACACAAATTGTGTAGATAAGCTGAAAAAACTTAGCATTGAGAAATTCACAATAAAAAGGTAAAGGAGAACAGAGACATACTGCAAAAATTAATATCTGCTACTTGCTTTTTGATTAAACAAGAACTTGCTTTTCATGGTAATAATGAAGGTAAATCCTCTTTAAATTGTGGAAACTATATTGAGTTACTGAACTACACTGCAAAATTTGAAGAAAAATTGGAACAACATTTACAGACATCTGTTTTTTTCTGGTGTTTCTAACAAGATCCAAAATGACTTGATTGAAGCAGTAAGAACAACTGTAGAAAATAATATTAAAGAAGAGATTGCAAGATCCCCATTCATTGCTATAGAAGTGGATGAAATGACTGATATTTCAAATACAGCTCAGTGTCCCACAGTTTTAAGATATGTATTGTATTCCGAAATTAAAGAAACCTTCAAAGGATTTGATGAACTTAAAGACAGAACAGCTACTGGCATAAGCGAATGCATATTTAAAAATTTTAAAAAAATACAACATCTGTGCTAATTAACTTATAGCACAGATATGTGGAGTATCGGTAATGGCATCACATTTAAATGCCGGGACATGTAATACGGTATATGGAACCACTCCATAGGAAAGGAGGAACACCTGTTCCTCCACTTCATCTTCCATTTACAAAACCAAATAATGGAACACATCATACAATGGAATTGTAGAGGTTTTTGCAGTAACATCAACAATATCCATGAACTAATTCACCGCTTCAATCTTGCTGCCATGTGCTTACAAGAAACCAATTTCACACCCCGTCTCCCCTTCAATCAAGAATTACACTATCTTCAGGCATGATATATCGATTGCTAATATTGCTCATGGAGGAGAATAGCCACACTCTTGAACTCAAGAGTCCCCTCTAGACATATTCCATTGTAAACATCTTTACAAGCTGTTCCTACAAGTATTGTAACTAGTATCTCTGTGACTGTGCTCTCAATTTATCTTCCACCTAATCATCCGTATGCTATCCAGAAAATTGAAGACCTTGTTTTGTGATTACTACCTCCATTCTGTTTACTAAGTGACTTTTAATGCACACCACCTATTATAGGGTTCCTCCACCTCAGGCAGACGTGGAAAGTTTATTGAAATGCTGATCAATAGAACAGAATTTAATATTGAATACTGATTCTCCTACCTATATCCATTTCCCTACTGGATAGACTTCTGCAATAGACTTTTCCATTTGCTCTCCAATCCTATAGTGTCGATTTGGTAATAACTCTTAACAATCCTCACAACAGTGACAATTACCTGCTAATATATAAAATTCAAACATCCTATTTCTTACCAGCTGATAATCTAGTAAATTGGAAATTTTCAAGGGCTGACTGATTAAAATACAGCAAGCCCGTCTTGTTCACCAACCATATCATCCATTCCTGTTCCAACAAATATTTTACTTGAATACATAACAAATCAAATGCTAACAACAGCTGTGACTGCTGCCATTCCGAAATATCAAGTCAGAAATCATCAGAAATTAAATTACTGGTGGAACAACATTGCAACAATGCAAAAAAAGTGTGGAATGAATTCTGCAATGTGGAATGAAGCAAAAAAAAAAAACTTTGGATTAAATTTGCTGCTTAAATTAATAAAAATACAGATATCAGACTGACCTGGAGAAAAATAAAACAGTTAAATTTCCTCTGATATGTACTCTACTGTTTAACTGGAATGGACAGGAGCTCTCTCCTCCTACAGAAATCTCAAATGCACTAGAAACAGTATTTTTCTGGTTATTCTCCTCAGCTGCTTATGAACAATCATTTCAAAAAATTAAACAGAGAAATCCAAACTGAATTTCACTGACACTTGTGGCTTGCTTTTATAAGCAACCATTTATTTATACTAGCTGTCATTTTTTCTAAGACGTTCTTGCTAATTAGATGAATAAATTCATTTTGCATTCTTTTATCTAATTAATGATCATGAATTTCAGAATTGTTGATTCTCTGAATGCGTTCACCTAAAATAGGATCAAACTTCGCAACTAATTCCACCAGTCTCAAAAAATTCCCTTTGTTACGAGCATGCAGCTTTTCTTCGCTACCACGGAAAGCCATGTTTTTCTGTGCCAGAAACTGTACCATAGCTAAAATATATTCTAGTACACTGTGCCAATGTAATTTTTCTTTCATGATCGATTTTTGCAATTCCTTATCAAGTGTTTGATTTTTGTTTAAACGATTTTCAAACTCAATCCATTTCCTTTGTGACTATGTGTTTCGTCGAAAATTCACGTTCTCTTATCAGTGTAGAAAGGTTCTTCCAGTCTTTAAATCCAATACTTGAAAATTTGTTTTTTGAATCAGAAAACAACTTGCAACAGAAGCAAAAAACACAGTCAAGATTTTAAGAATAAACCAGCCAATGACGGTCGATTAATTCACCTTTTAAAAGTTTCCGAGTGTAGTATGACACAGAAAAGTGCCTATTATTCTCATCCAGAGGAAAATCAAAGTTAATAACCCTATTTGGACCTTTATCAATCACAAAGACTAGTTGACTATTATTCAGAGGTACTGGCCACATACCAATATCACTCCAATCAAGTGCACATGATTCTGATTTTTCAAACTGAGTTTCTGTTAAGGTTAAACAACTCCACTTACAAAACCACCATTACTGGTGGTTTTGTAAGTGGAGTTGTTTTCAAGCGTTCTTCAAATCGTGAAGCTTCAATGGTGTTTTTTTCGGATCCAATATCTTCTGTTGTTGTGGGCAAATACTTCAAAATAGCGCCTTTTTGTGATGAAATCAATGCTTCCTGCAACATTTTTCTCTTTCGTTTCTGTGCACCTGATTCAAACTTTCTTCCTCCGATGTATGACACTTAAGGGTGTGTGAAATCAAATCAATTAAAGGAATCCTGCAAAGAAAGCATGTTTAATCTAATAAAATTAAAATTAAAATATACTCTTGTTAAAATTTATATAATAAAAACATGTCATCAAATACCAATGTTTACATGCAAGAAGTCTTGTTTATAATTATTTTATCCCCATTTTTTATTAAATATTATTGAAATATTTCTTTACTTTTCCTTGCTAATAAACTTAATTCATTTCAAAATCCAGTAAAATTGTTTTAAAATAGGATATTATACGAATATGTTGAATTCCTAACCTTTTTCCATAGTTATTGATTTTATAAGAATATAAATGGTAAATATTCACGTCCAAAAAATTCTATTACAATTTTTTTTAAAGAAATGAGTGATTTCTAGGTAATGATAAACTTAGGAGAAATTTCATTATTAATTAGAAGTTATTTTTATTTAAAATAACATTACGAGGAATTTTATATTTTATAAGTTTAGTTTCTTCAAACTGTTCATTGGCATCTAGGTAGGTGTTCCTTTCTCCTGAAGGACTTTATTATTAATAAGGAAATTAAATTGATATTCGGACCTTCCCTTAAACTACAAATTGATCTTTCGAGGAGTATCTCGCCACTGATGAATGCGGATTTGCGATTGAAACGTAATTCGATTTATTTAAAAAATTGTGTCTCAAAAAGAAGACCAAATCATTAATTTTATTTTAACCATACGAATAGCTCGTCATTCCCAGATGATTGTATCATCTCGAATTACCAACAGAGTCACATTTACCATAAGTCGCAAGCTGGGGTTCTCACTCTCGACGAGGCCTCGCTTTAAAGCACTCAATAACATCTTTATGAAAAACAGTCTGGTTACCAGTGGTGTAACTATCGTTGTGCCGGGGGGTGCAATGTACCTGGGCCCATGAAAGGGTAGTTACGCCACTGCTAATTAGTTTCGGTTAAGATACTTATTCATAGATATTTAATGAATTAATTTACTACGAATTTTTATATAAATGTCGACTTTTACTTTCAATAAATTCAAAAATACCTATAATTTTTTTAAACTGAAATAAATGTCTGAACCAACTGTTTTACATCGTACTGTTTTGAACCTTTGGTCCTCATACTGATGTTGCGCTTAAGGCCTCCAAAAGTATAAATGCAGCCCTGATTACCAAAGTACGAAAATTAAACAAAATTTTGTAATTACCAAATACTGCTAATAGGGTGGCGTAGAAAGCAGTCTTTTTAGAAAAGTTGCCGGGAAGAGAAATTTATCGATGACGAAGAACTCTTAAAACTGTTAACTTTGTCTGGAGAAAATCTCTTACAATAAATGCAAAATGTTGAGGCAAAAGCTCAAAATTCAGTTATTTCAGAAGAATTTGGATTTCTTTACGTCTTCTTAAACCAGTTATCCAAAGACTAATGTATACAAAATACAAGAAATAGAACTGTTGATGTTACCACAAAGAACAGTAAAATGAGACTGATCATCTGAAACAACTTCCTTTTTCAAGAAGGGTTTGGGAAATATTCTTAAAAATGTATTTCTGAGAAACTCTTACACAAGCCTTTTGATACATTGTTTCACACATCTGAAAAGTGTGAAACAATGTATCTATGACATCTGGAAACTATTAAACGGACCTATCCTCTTACCCTTCATGCGGTGAAAAGGGAAGGTTCTAAAGAGCCTTAAAGCAACCCGAGATCCTCTCTCTCTATACGTACGGTCACCATTTTTGTGAATTTGGAAATGAGGCGGTAAAACAAACGAGGGAACGTGAGAGAAAAGAAACGTTAGGATTTTTGTGAAAAGAAAGTGTGGCAGAGTTAACAGTAATTCCATTTATCCGAACACTGTTATTACTCAGTCATCATTATTTAATCCAAGAACTTGCATTTGCCTCTGTGACTGGGGGCCTCCTTGAATTTGAGGCCCTAGGCAGCTGCCTAGCTGGCCTATACCTAAGGCCGGGCCTGCCTGAACCTGAACTCCACTTGGATAACTATCCTCTTCCAATAGCCAATAGTATTTGTCTCTTAGGCATAATTTTTGACAGCAAGTTAAACTAACTAAACACATTGAACATCTACGGACTGTTTTTCAAAAAAAAAAAAAAAAGCGAATGAATGAACATACTCAGCAATAACCTGTGGGGGCAGATCTTTACACCTTTGTTCACTTATATAGATCCATAATCAGATCAAACCTGGACTGTGGTGTGCCTGTCTAGGAAGAATATTCTATCCCACCCCAACCATATTCATCTCTTAGAATATTCAATCATATTCAGCTCTAGGTGCTTTCAGGACATCTCCAGTGCAGAGTCTCTTTGTATGCACTGCTTCTCTGAATATTAAGAGAAAGATGTTATTACTGAACTATGCAACCAAGATCTGAACCCATTCTTCCCATCCTAATTGGCCAATACTTAAAGCTCCACAGTTTACAACCTTTTATAGAAAGAAACCACAGGCAACTCAGCATGCTGGTATGAAGTTAAAGGAACTAATAGAAAATTGGAATACACCCTTCAGTAAAGTCCTCCAAGGGTCTGTAGATCCAGACTTTTCATTGTCTGCCATCTTGCTGTCTTGTGACAGTTATTTCCACCTCTGCAACAGACATTAACATCCAACAGCTACAAATTACTCATACACAGTATTTTCCTGACTTCACTAAAATATATACTGATGGATCAAAGTCTTAAGAGTTGAATGGGTGCGGCAGTGGCATTACCATTTATGACATTACCATTTCTGTATCACTTCCCACAGAACATAGTAGTTCCACTGAATTATTATATGCCATTAAGCTTGTGCTAGAAAATATTTTCTATCTCTCAATCCAAACGAGCATAGTATACACAGGTTCACAAAGTGCCCTATTAGCCATGCAAGACACTTCCCCACCTACTCATCCATTACTGAAGCTTATCAGAACATAGTTAATTCGTGTCAGAGAGCTTTCTTCTGCTGTTATTCCAGTTTGGCATGGGATCCAGGCCAAACTGGAATAACAGGAAGTGAAATCTCAGATGATGCTGCCAAACATCCATCCAGCACAGCCCAAGTGAATTTTCTAGTACAATTCACTATGCTAGATCAATACTGTCGGAATCCATGCTGATAATCATTGTTCAGATGGAATGTTTCTAGATAGTTACAAAGGTAGCAATTAATGGGTTTCTCCATCACTTTAGAAAGAATAGAAGTGAGTACAGTGGAACGGTAATTGGTTGGACTGTTTGTTGCCCCTTTTAGGAATTGGCTATATACAGTGAAACTTCCCTTTAACGGACATCCATGGGGAACGAAAATGTGTCCATTAGAGAGAAGTGTCCGCTAACAAGAAGTCTGAGGGAGAAAAAAAAAGAAAGAAAGAAAGAAAAAAAAAATCATTAAACGTTTAATGTAAAATTAAATTAAAATATATACAGATTTTGAACAATATTTTTGTAAATAATATACAATTACATACACAAGAGATAAATAAAAATTGCTAAACGTTTAATGTAAAATTAAATTAAATTATATACAGATTTTGCACAATATTTTTGTAAATAATATACATACAATTGTGCTATGCATATTATGATTTTATCTTAAGAAAAATACATACAGTAATCACTTATTTTCTTCTGCACCTTCTTCCAGCTGATAATTTTGTTTTCAACATTTGTTTGGAGTGAAGAAACCATCGAAAGTCCTTCAGTGCCTTCTTCAGCGGCAAAAAAAACATTTTTAAACGATTGATTTGTATGAACGCTTCTTCTATTTTCATTGGTGGTTCGTCGTTAATATGTTCTTCGACAGAATGACCTCCTTCCATTTCTTCATCCTCATGAGGAACTTCTTGAAAAATATCGATGATAATGTCGTTGATATCTAGAGCACCATCTTCTGTAGTGAGGTTCGAGTCTATATCTTTGTAGCCAGGGTGACTTGTAGCGGAAGTATCGTACATTATCAATAGATGTTGAAGTTCTTGTTCTTCTTGGTGCTCCACATTGCTGTTCACAACTTCAATTTTTGCGTTTGAAAAGCCAGACTTTACAAAACAGTTCAGGACAGTTTGTTTTCTAATTGCATTTACTGAAGAGGAAATCCATTGAATCGCATATAAGATGCTGAGTTTCTTTGCAAGGTCACTCGCACATGTTACATCGTTCATGTTTGCAATGAGATGTCTTAAAACACGTTTTCTGTAGTGAAGTTTAAAATTTTTTGTTATCCCTTGATCCAAGGGCTGACACTGCAGATGTGTTTGAAAAACAATTTGAATGTTGGACAATTCAATGTGCGGGTGAGATGCAGCATTATCCATGAAAAGAATAATTTTTCTGTTTTGACGAATCATGTTTTTGGTTAAAGTGACTTATCCATTCGCTCATGATATCTCGTGTCATCCACGCTTTTTTATTAGACTTCCAGTCATCATTCAAAAGATTCAACTTTATGCCCTTGAAACAACGAGGATTTTGTGGTTTTCCTATAACAAGAGGTTGTTCAAAGTCTCCCAGCATATTTGTCACAATAGTACGGTCAAGCATTCCTTAGAAATTTTTCTGCCCTGGCACTTTTCATTTTTTAGACTCATTGTTTTTTCAGGAAGAGCTTTAAAAAACAACCCTGTTTTGTCACAGTTGTAAATATTCTTAGCTTCAAAATCACGACATAAATTTTTCAATTACGGTCCACCCTGTTACAACCCCAGTATCAACAGATCCACCTTCACCACTTACGGTTTTCCAAGAAATTTTATGACGAATTTTGAACTTGTCTAGCCATCCCACAGAAGCTTTGAACTCATTTACTCCCATAGATTTCGCAACCTCCAAAGCCTTTTCCCTAATAATAGGCCCATTAATGGGAATTTTTTTAGCACGTTCGTGACAAAACCACTCATACGTAACATTGTCAATTTGAAGTCCAACAGTTTTCGGGAATGATTTTTGATCCTGATCATTTCCGTGTTGCCAAAATTGTTTGAGCAGTTCATCTTTTTTCTTTAGGATGTCGTTTACCTGTGTCTTCCTGATTTTAAATTTTGCAGCGAGATTGCGAACACTATTTTTTTTTGCCGATCATACGCATTAATGAGTTCGACTTTATCTTTTAAAATTAAATGTTTATGATAAGACATTGTGCACTTCACACGACACTGAACAAAACTGAAAACTGAAAATGAAAAGACGAAAGGCCAACAAAATCCCCCCCCTGCACACACCGAATTCATCAGAAGTTTTACACGTGCCTTAATATTCTCGAAAAAGGGTTTAGAACCACGACGTAAACCTTGATAAAATTCAGAGAATCGGAAATAGAAAATAAACACACGATTGAGGCAATACGTGGAAGAAAAGTTCCTAGAAAAAGGGCCATAAGCTCGCCCGCTGTCTGTTATTGGGAGATCAAATTAAGTGCTAATCTAAACGAAACAGTGCAGATTGCCTGTCCACGTCCGTTACAGAGAATATCCGCTAGACAGAAGCTGCAAACACGTTAAAACCAATAGAGGTGAGTTGGGGAATTTGAAAATGTCCATTGTAGAGAGATGTCCGTTAACGAGAGGTGTCCGTTAGGAGAAGTTTCACTGTATTAACAAATTTCCAAGCAGAAGAAAAAACACCAGTGGAATAAGAAAGTGTAAAAAGGTGACACAGAACTGGTGCAAGCTCAGAAGCACAGGTTTTGAGATCAAGTGAAGAAATACCATCAGGACCTTGTGCTTTATTGGCCTCAAGACTAAAATTTTTCTGACATCCCTTTGATGGGAGACCACTGGAGTCATTGAATGGAATGTACTGGGAATGGTAGGAGGTGGTTTACCAAGATCATCAATACAAAAGTTAGAGGCAAATAAATATGCTAGCAGGTGGGCTTTATCTTTTGCTGAAATGGCAATAGAGCCATTTTGACAGAGGCGCAATTAGAGATGGGCAGAAGTTGACCTGTAGCTTTGGCAAGAGACCAGAATGCTCGACTACCATTTGGACAAGAAGAAAGTTTTCTATTGTTAGGCTGTCGAAAATCTAGTTTTGAGCAATTAATATCTGCTTTACAATTGTTGCCAGCTTCAGTTTAGGTGGAAAAGGAACCTGAAGATTTGGATGCAAGCCAGTTGTTGATAGGCAACATTCTTGAACTGTCTTAGTGCATTTATTTGAAAACCAAGATAGACCAAGGACAAGATTTTAAGGTGGAGTGTGAAATAAAATGCCTACAGGAATAATTTTACTGATGTAATCTGAACAAACATTGACAAAAGATTTACAACAGTAATCCCACCAAGGAAAAGAAGCTTTAGAAATCTTGCAGAAATCTCCCCGATCATCCCATTTTGCATTCTTGTAATACCAAACAACAACAGGTAGAGAATGTCCACAAGAGAGGCTCCATTGGAGAAGAGACCATCATCAACTTGTGATTTGAGGTGTGTAGAGGACCGCTCACCTCAACCGTATACTTGGAAAACATCAATCATACTGCTCGATGGAAGATTTTTGGGGGTTGCCAGTGCTTGAAGTGGTGAAACATGGGTTTGCCAATTCAACCTCCAATCTGCATCAAGCCTCCAATAAGCACAGTGGTGGTATTGCACTGGTTGATGAGAGTCATCTACCATCTAGTATTGCCTGGTAACACTGAGGGCTGGCATTTCTCTATGTGGTATGGATGACACACCTAGCTCTCTACTTATATTGGTTCCACCTGAGTGGTCACCTTTAGTATACATCGGTGCTGTATTTCAGGACTCGTATTTGTGGGTTGTATCTAGGGTTACTGATAGGTCCACCCTTGTTAAAGATAAGCAGAGATTTGGTTGTTGAAGAATGACCAGATTTCATCAAAATTCAGTCCACTTGACTGAAGGGTTACCTGAATATCAGGTCCATCAGTATTTTAGACTATCAGAAAGCAAGCACAACTTTTCATACCTGAGAGAATGTCTGTGACAACCTCAAGGGCTAATATGCAAAGAAAATTTGTTCCTTTTATTCTGTATTTTTAACAGCCACATCCATTTTAAAAAAGGATGTGTGGCAGATAATGATAAAAATAAACTTTGTACCATTCCCAGCTAGTGGACCCAAAGGAATAGTGTGATTCCTCCCACCCCCAGTATGAACAATTGAGAAACAGTGCATTACTTCACCTTTTTGGGTTCAGTGATGGTCAGTATTTTATTGCCTTGTGAGTTTAATCAATATTCCATATTAATATGAATTTTTTCAATTTGTTATCTCTGAATTTCAGAAATCGTGTCATCATGGAAGCAGAAGCCGAAGCAGAAGCTCTGCGGGTATGTATGTTTCTGAATTATCTGGTTTCTTGCTTAAACAATTTTAATAGATGCTTATGACTTCTCAAATAATACGTACTTAGTCAGTGCTGCTCTTTCATATATCTATTCTGGAAAATGTCAGGTTCAGAGGACTGGGCTGTTGTGGAAAAACAAGCTTAATACAGATAGTCTCAATTTATGTCGTGGACGTGTTTCTATGAAAGTGATGCATATACTAATGTTGGTGCTACATGGTCATCTTTACTGGGACTGGGGAGCTTTGTTTACAGTCACTCTTTGAAGAATCTGCATTTAACCTTTTTGAATTTATCTTGGCCACATATTTCTTTATATTCAAAACATTTTTCCATGCTGGTAATTTTTGCCTTTGTTCAGAATAACACAATCAACGAAGAAGGGGAAAAAATCCTTACCTTTGACTTGTGGATATTATACCTCCCACTGATATCATTTATCCGTGTAAACTTTATTAAGAAAATAAAATGCTGTTTCTTCCTTTGGCACTAAATTACATCATTGCTAAAAGCTTTCATAATTTAGTTCCAGTCTGTTTCAAATTAACAATATTTTAACCACTGCTGTTTACACATGAAATAAAAAGCAAAAAACCCTCAGCATTGCTTACAAAACATCATGGTAGAAACAAAAAAAGTGATGCATTTCAACACACACACACACACACACACACACACACACACACACACAGTGACTTCTTAATTTACACGAGGGTTATGTTCCAGAATGGACAATTTAAATTCATGCATAATGTAAACAATCACCAAAAAAAAAAAAAAGTGATAATAAGCCTATGAGAATAACTCACGTATCTAGTCTAGCTAAGTTAACCTTAGCAGTACATACCATTTGTTTTCTTTAGTTAGAAGACTGGGTACTCTAAAGATAATGATGAGCAACATTCAGTACAATACAAACAATAATTAAGAGAGAGAGAGAGAGAGAGAGAGAGAGAGAGAGAGAGAGAGAGAGAGAGATTGGGGTGGAGGCTGGCCTTAGGCAGATTCTTGAGAGGGGATTGTCATAGTCAGATTCCGTTCCCTCGGATTTGGACTAAATAGGTGGGTGGGGGGGTGTTACGCTAACCCAGGAGGTGGAAGGTTTACTTGACTGCTCCCTTGAGTGCTTGAAAAAGGAATCCAGAGTTAGTTGCTTTGCATGTTGCCCCTTCTCACGCAACAACTCATAGTAGCAACCAAGTTCTAAGGTAACTTTACATTGCACTTTAGAATTTCGTTCAAGATTAGGGTCTTTATCAGCTGACAGATTTAGGCCTTCATCTATACAATTTCGATATTCCTTTCACTGTCAGTCTCCATTCTCCTTTAACCTCTGAGCTTTCACTTGCTGCTGTTGCCTCCTCTTGAATGTGATGCTGCTCTAGTGCAAACAGATCTTAATTTGAAAATTCTTGATGATGCAAATCAATTAAATCATTGACATCATTGCCTCTACTTCAGTGAAAACTTATCTTTTTAATGAATTTCAAGCATTTGCCTTTAGTTTGTGCATAATCTCCATCGGTACAAGAGCCTTCGAATGCTGCACCAGCTTAAAAAATAAATAATAAAATAAAATAATAAAAATAATAATAAGTAGAAAAAAATTAATAAGAGAAAAGGAAATGGACAACTTATGCATTTCCCTCTTCCCATTAGAATTTACCTAAGATCTAGACATAACTTATGCCATGACCTTTGAATACAGTTATATGGAACTTCACGCTTCAGCATCAATGAATTTTAAGGCATCTTTTATATTGAAGGCTTGCAAATATTGCTGCATACTCATCTGTTTATGGTCAGTCTTGTCAATTTCATCAGCCAGAATGCACTTTAAATGCTGAGTCTTAAAAGATTTAATCATATGTTGATCCATAGGCTGGAGTATTGAGGTTGTATTAACTGGGGAAAAAATATACAATCTTGATATTGGAACAGTCATCAGTAATACTAGGTAGATAGCTTGTGAAGTTATCAAGAGTAAGTAAGATGTTGAATGTAATTCCTTCTGCTTTGCAATACACTTCCAAGTCTGGTCATAACTGAGATCATGTCTGAAAATAGTCATCCACCCTTTAGGGTTTAAGTACCAGTACACGGGCATGTATAACCTGTCATAATCTTTAAGGACATGAGGGTTTTCGTAGTGGTAAATGCACCCATGTTTCAGTTTATGACCCTCCATATTAGCACCAAACAGAAGTGTTAACCAATCTTTTGCCACCTTAAAGTCAGGTGCAGTCTTTTCAGAAATGGAAATATAAGCGTGATCAGGCATTTTTTCCCAATATAAACCTGTTTCGTTGAGGTTGAATATTTGTTTGGGTATGTAGCCCGTCTTTCGTGATGCTTTCTGTAAATACGGTTGCTACACATTATTTCAAATTTGTGTCATTTAAAGATGTGTAAAGTAAGAAGTCACTGTATTAGTTTTTTGTGTAATAACCAATTCTGTTTTTGTTATTATCAGCAGCTTCTAATTCTACAAGAAGTACATTAGAAGCCCAGAAGTAAAGTTACCTTTCTGTTCTTTTTTCCTTTTCTCAACTAAAAACTAATCCAACTAACCTGATGTGGTTACAAAGGAACTGGATGCAAAAAATAATTTTGATATCATATATTTTGATTTCAGAAAAGCTTTTGACACCGTTGCGCATGGAAAACTATTGTACAAATTGGAGCAGAATGGTATTAAGGGTAAGTTGTTACAATGGATAAAAGGATGGTTGAGTGGGAGAAGACAGAGGGTGGTAATTAATGGGTGCTGCTCTTTGTGGACTAATGTTATTAGTAGAGTCCCACAGGGTTTGGTGTTGGGTCCTCTGTTGTTCTGTATATTTATCAATGATATTGATGAAGGTATATCAAACTTAGTGTCGAAGTTTGCAGATGATATAAAGGTTGGCAGGGTTGTTAATTGACAGTAAAAGCAGTGTGCTACTGCAACAGGATCTAGATAATTTTGGCAGATGGGCTAAGAAGTGGCAACTGAAGTTTAACCTTGACAAATGCAAAGTACTGCATATGGGTAGAAGTAACCCCAGAGAAACGTACCAATTGTGTTGTACTACACTTAAGGTGGTAGAAAATAAAAAAGACCTGGGAGTAATTGTGCAGTGAGATATGAAGTTTTCTGAGCAATGCAGACATGCTGCCAGGGCAGGTCATGGGGTTTTGCCAGTGATATATAGGAATTTTGCTAGCAGGGAAAAGGAGGCAATTGTCCCTCTGTATAAGGCAGTGGTCAGGCCACGCCTTGAGTACTGCATACAGGTCTGGAGGCCTCATTTTAGGAAGGATGTAGACTTGCTTGAGCGTGTACAGAGAAGGGCAACAAGATTGGTAAGGGGAATGAAGGGATCCTCTTACCAAGAGAGGCTTAAGTTCTGCAAATTGCAGTGGCTGGAGACTAGGCACATGCAAGGTGATCTGATTGAGGTGTATAAGGCCTTGAATGGGTTGAGCACGCTGAATTCTGATGGGATCCTTCCACTTGTTCAAATTACGAACCTAAGGGGGCATAAATTCAAATTAAGAAAAGACAGATGTAGAATAGATTGCGGAAATTTGCCTTTAGCCAGCTGGTGGTTAATTGCTGGAACAAACTTCCATCTGTCGTTGTGGTAGTTGATAGGTTAAATAAATTTAAGTAGAAACTGGACAGGCATTTGGAGGAAATGGTGTGATTTTTTTTTTTTTTTTTTTTTGGCTGATGCTGCATAAGCTCATACAGTTACTTTCTTGCATCACATGCCACTACTGCTACCTTTCCCAACAGCCTGGTCACTGGTTGCCATTATTCCTTCCTTGATGTGGCGGAGCCACTTGGGTGGTAAAGCCGCCCCCCCCCCAGGGCTAAAGGAGCAAATGTAGATACAAACGAATATCCACCACTACAGCCGAAGAGATCCCAATTTAGATACAGCCATGAAACTGACCATGAGCTGTCTTTCCCAAATAAACTTAAAACTGATCTGAATAACCAGGAGCTCCCACCAGCTTTCCTGATAATACACTTCTGTTAACTCATCCAGTGGAAAAACCTTATCTTTTCATGTTACTGAGATGTCTAGAGAATGCACCAGGATCACCAAAAATGATCAAAAGGCCTCAGTCAGGTGGTCTTCTGATACAGACGACTCAGCCCAGAATGCTTACTATAAAGCTTACGTTGTTAAGTGGAATCCCAGTTTGTTTCTCCACATGCCACACTAAACTCCTCCAAGGAAGTTAAGTGAATGGGGCCTGTTAAACTGTTCAGAAGATGAAATAGCCCAAGAGTTACAAGATCAGAAAGTGACACAAGTTCCTATATGCAACACCATCTTGACCTTAAATTTACTGAATTTGATGACCTTGTTGAAGAAGGATACTTAAATTGCCATGTCTGTCTGTACATCCCTAACCCTTTGTGAAGTTACAAATGTAAGAAGTTTGGACACTCCCAGGAAGTTTTCTGGAGTGATATCACTTGTGCAAACTGTGAATCTAAGAATCATGCACATACTGAAAGTACTGCTACATCTCCACAATGACCTAATTGCAAGGGTAAGCATCCTGCTTTCTTAAAAGTATGTGATCTTTGGAAACTAGGAGGGAAAAAATTCAAAAATATAAGATTGAAAATAAACTAACCTACCAAGAAGTGAGAAAACAAGTAAAATGAATTTTGGTTGTGTATACATATGCATCCACCAGTCTGAATTATCAGAAACTAGCAACAAAGAGATGTCAGATTCAACTGATACGTCAATTGTGGAAAATGGGCAAGAGCTATATTTTCAAACATTCCCCAATCTTCAAGGCCACATCCCAAATCTCAGATTATCTAAATATAATATAACTATCATTTCTGTATACACCCCTTGCCACAACATCCATGCACTACCAAAGACCTAGAGAACTTGTAGCACAAATACTCCTTCGTGTTTATTGGGCGATTTTAATAGGCACCATTAAAATCACACAATGAAACCATGAGTTATTTGCTTATGGGGGTGTGCACATATGGATAGAAGAGGGCAGAACATAAAAGCCTTACATAATTCTTGAAACTTTAGTATTAGTAATGGCAAATGATGCAAGAAAGCAAAGTTAATACAGCATCAACAAAAAAAAAACAAAAAAAAAAAAAAAAACACCAAAAAACCATACTTTTTCCATTTCACCTATCCATCTCCTCCACCAGTTAGTCTGGTTCGTCTTTGAATTTATTCAGGCTATCCATTTGCATGACATCAGGTGGAAGTTTTTTCCAGCAATCAAACACCCATTGGCAAAAGGCAAACTTCCACACATCTATTCTGCAACCATCCTACCTCAATTTGAATTTATGCCCCCTTATGTGTGTAGTCTGAGCAAGAGTTAGAATCCTATCAGCATTGAGCTTGCTCAATCCATTCAAAATCTCAAACACCTCAGTCATCAGATTGTCTTATAATGGGGGATTTTAATTTCCCAGATTTTGACTGGAACTTGTGGGTTGGTCATTCACACACTAGCAAGGCTTTTGTGGATTTATTGGATGATTGTTTTTTACAGCAGCAGCATGTTTGGGAGGCAACCAAAGCGAGTAATACTCTTGATCCAATTATTAGTAGCAATTCTTCATGCACTAAGAATCTGCAGATAAAGGGAACCATTAGGTTGCTGTTATCACAGTGTGCTGATGTGGAATTTACTCAAAGTTAACTACCATCAGGGGTAAAGGGAAGGGGTTTTGCTTTCATAAAGGTGGCTATGGAGGTCTGAGACAGTTTTTAAAGTCTATACAGTCAGACCAACTGATGATGTTACCAACAGCAAATTCTAAGTGGGAAGCATTCAAACAATTAATCTTGGAAGCTACTAGGCTTTTCATACCAACTAAGAAATATTGTTCAAGGTTTAGGCCCATTTGGATGTCAAATGAACTAATGAGACATGTGGCAGAGAAGAAAAATGCATGGGATAAATATAAATTAACAGGTGACACAGAAACCCATGGAAGATATAAGCTGGTCTGTAATCAAGTCACAAAGGAGGTTAGACAGGCAAAGACAGGCTACGCGAAATCTTTGGCAAAGGATGCAAAGAAAAACAGCAAAGAGTTCTTTACTTATGTAAACTCTAGAAGGAAGGGGACGAATCAGATTGGTCCACTTGATATCGATGGTTCAACTGTTGATGATCCTGCTCAGGTAGCTAACAAACTAAATGAATATTTTGCATCGACATTCACACATGAGGAGTTATTCAGCGAGGGAAATGCCAGAGGTGTATTAAACTGTGGTAGTGAGTTAAATGATTTTTTAATAACTGAGAGCAAAGTGGAGGAAAAATTGTTGAAGACAAAGAGAAAAAAGGCACCTGGGGTGGATGAGATCTATCCAGTTATATTTACGGAGGCGCAGCAAAATGAAGTAAGCAAACCCTTAGCCATAATTATGAGAGCTTCCTTGGACTCAGGGGAGGTACTCATGGACTGGAGATGTGCAAATGTGACCCCAATTCACAAAGGAAGATCAAAGGGGGACACAAGTAATTAGAGACCTGTAAGTTTGATTTCTGTTCCGGGAAATTAATAGAGGCACTGGTTAAAGAAGCACTGCAGGAGCATCTAGACCAACATTTCTCAACTTTTTTGCCACGTGACCCAACATATTTGTTTGTAATTGTACTGCGACTCAAATGTTTATAATATAAAATTAAAAACCTGGTAGACTGGAATCACTGTACATTACATAAATAAATAAAATTATGCATATTTGACAATAACTTCTACATGTGAAAAGTAACATTCAGTTCATTTCTACTGAGAGTTGTTCAGCCGAATTTCGATTTATAACGAATACTTCAATTTCATTTTTTATTATTTAAATTCAACTATGGAAAAATGTAAGACTAACGATTTTAAATAAAACAGGCTGTTTCAAAATCATAAAAATCACTAAAATAGTTTGAATTATATTTATTAAAAACTCTAAAAAAAAAAAAAAGGAACAAAATAATACAAGATAATATTTAATGACTGTTGTTGTTGTTTATCCTCAATTAATTTATTAATTCTTACTTCAATAGAATTAGTTAATGCTATTTTCTCATTGTTGAACTTATGTCGAGTCGGTTTATGAACTTATTTTTCGTAACAACCATTGTTGAAAATCCACTTTCAGCCAAATAAGTTGTTGCAAATGGAAGTAACAATTTTATTGCCTTTTCACTCAGAGTCCGATATTCTTTTTCAATTTGTAACCAAAATTTAGGTAAATTATTCTGGTTTTCTTTAAACTTTATTTCCAATAAAGTTGATAATTCAATTAAATTTTCCGTTGATAATTCAATTAAATTTTCTTCTTCTGATAGAGATAAATTATTTGATTGACAGTGTTGAAAAGGATTTATTACCCACATATTGCCCAAACGAATATCTCCTGTAGGTAGGAAATATTGAATGAACTTTTCTTTTAATTTTAATAAATCATTTTGTATAACTTGATGTATATCCAAAATTTCCTTCTGAGTTATAATGTTGTCCTCAACCATTTGTAAGAATGATGGAAACATATCAAAACAATCCTTTTTAACTTTGTTTAACCAGAGGTCAAGTTTTTTAACAAATAAAAAGATTGGTCTGATTTCTTTGCATTGTCAAATTTAAATCGTTCATTAACGAAAATATGTCAGCTAGATAGGCAACTTTAGCACGCCACAAATTACTTTTAAAATATTCACTTAATGTTGACTTCTGGTCATTTAAAAATATTTCAACTTCTACTTGAAGTTCGAATAATCATTTCAGAACTTTTCCTCTTGAAAGCCATCTTATATGAGAATGTAACAATACCTGTTTATGGGCTGAACCCATTTCTTCACATATTATATTAAAAATATGGCTGTTTACTGCACTCTTTCGAATTTGGGTTAACTGTTTGTACACACTGATTTAAAATGTCATGTAAATCTTCACTCATATCTTTCGTAGCTAATTGTTTCCAATGAAGAAAATAGTGAGTTGTTATTAAATCTGGATGAGCAATTTTCTTTGTGTTTCTAAACCCCTATGCTTTCCTGTCATTGCCAGAGCCCCATCAGTACAAATCCCTATACAACTATTCCAAGAAATGTTTTTTGTTTGGAAACACGAATTGATGTTTTTAAAAATTTCTTCTGATGTTACTGAAGACTTAATTTCAAAGAACATAGTAATTCTTCCTATATATCTTTACATGTAAAATCGATATATCTGGTGTAAACCAATATTATTGCATCATGTCTGTCGATTCCTCTAATTAAATTGCATAATACTAGGATTTTTGTATTTTTTCCACCAACTGTAATTCAAGGTCATCAGACAAATCGCTTATCCATCATGCACTGTAGTGTCATTTGACATGAGAATGCAGTTTATTTTTGCTTCATATTCTTTGCCAAATAATGCACTACAAATGTTTTTCATGCAAGGCTTTAATAACATTTTTCCAATAGTATACGTTTTCTTGCATTTAGCAATATGAAAGGCTGCCAAATAAGAACATTTCAAGAATTTTTTGTCTGTAGAAACAGATTTTGTCAAATTGGATCGAGTTGTTTTTAATTCATCACGTTTTCTTAAAAAGAAATCTGTAGGTTTATCTTTATATTGGCTATGATTTGTTTCCAAATGTCTTAATAGTTTATTAATTTTGAATGAAGAGTTGGTCAATACATTTCCACAGATAACACATTGTGGTATATCTATTCCATTTTCTTTTATGTAGGTGAAACCATGATTAATATATTTCTCTTGATAATTATAAATAAAACTCTTGTTTTGTTTTTTTTTGTTACTGGTTCACTTAAAGTACTAGACATTTCTGCATTTTTCTTATCTGAATTAGTTTCTTGAGAATTTTCTTTTTCTTTTATTCCAAAAAAAATGAGATAATTTGACTTGTTTACTCATTATTAAACAAGGTATATAATTGAAGAAAAAAAAAAGACAAAACTTAAAAAGAATTTTAAATTGTTTCCTATTGAAAATTTACTAAAAGTTTTCATTGTGATGAATTAATCACATACAACGAAATAAAAATATTAATTTAAGAGTTAAATGAAAATTTGAAAAACAAAAAACTAAAAATTTAATATTACCGAATCTCAGCAAAATACAAAATACGCTAATATCATTGAACGCATATCGCAATGGACCGCGGTTCAGCTGTTTGGGAAATCGAGGCACCAAATGAAGGACGGATTTCACAATCCGTCCTTCATCAAAGTCCGATAAATCCTTCATTTTACCCATCACGCTTGGAATTTTATTACTTACTGAATTGCTGATACCTTATCTATGCTAGGTAGGTCGACTAACTGTGCACTCTCGTACCTCACGTGGTCAAACAGGTCGCATTCACTTTTCTTAAGGATGGTCATAATTCAGTGATCACTCGTGTATATAGGCAAGATCATAAAACTACAACAACTGCCCATGGTGGAGTCGCCATTTTGTTCAACTCTAATATCAGTGGTGATATTCAAATTATTTAACAACCATTACTCTAAGATAAAATTATGTGTAGGGAATGCAGGTAATCAAAAATAAGAAAAACAAACTAATGTCAAGAAAAAGAAACAAATTTTGATTAACCTAAATGATATTGAAATAAACATAATTTTTAGCCAACAGTGTTGTACAACACATTCTAATAATTTCCAAATCATTCATTCATATTGGGAAATTGTTTTTGATGCCTTTTCTTTGACATGATTAGTGCTTGCTAGATAATGTCCCTGCCTGAGCCATGATTTGACATAAGGAATTGCATCAAATTCTTCCAGCGATTTTTTTTTTTTTTTTTTTTTTATTATGAAAAACCCCAAACACGAAAGGTATCAAAACCTATAGTACTTAGTACCGTGCATGGGTTGATGGAGAAATGTGGGGGGAGGGGGATGCCGGAAACTTTGCTCTAGAGACTAAACATCGGTTTCACCACTTCAAGCCTCCAATAAGCAAAGTGGTGGTATTTCACCGGTTGATGAAAGTCATCTACCACCTACAATTGATGGTCATTAGGTGGCTTGTTGTTTCCATAGTAAGAGAATTTTGTTTATTCTCAATAATATTATTCATGGTACTAAAGCCTCTTTCAGCTTCTGCAGCATTAACAGCGATAACTTTTAAAATTCTTTTAGACCTTAAAATATTGTCAGGCTCAGGCACATTATTATACATGATATCTCTGCTATCAACGAAATCTCGAAAGTCATTTACTGGAATATTGTATTTAATTAGTTGATTTAATTGTTTTATTTTATTTTCACCTTTAATCCATGGAGCTTCAGAAGCATGACCTGGCCAAGTTTCAGGTTTAATAGGTTGAAATAACTTAGAAGATCATTATATTTTTCATTTACATCATCAAACAGTAATCACATTCTCATAAAATGTATTAGATCAAACAGTTTTTCTCTGGGAATCAATGTTATTTTTTGCTTTACTTCAAATGGTATAGTATACTTATTTTTCATAATATCTTCTGCTTCTTTGTCATGTGGCCCCGGGTGCCAATTGATTATGATCGAGCGTTTTCTCTGTGCTTAAAGTGCGATTGTATAAAAACGATTTATAGTTCTTTTAAGTTCCTGTCCTTAAGAAATTTATTTATTTAATATCAGCTACTGATACAAAAGTACTTGTACAGAGCAAGAAAGGAAAGCTACCTTTCTTTATTTTTCATGTTTCTATTACTAACACTTACTACTTTATTCTTGGTCACACCAGGCACTGCTCCTGTCTCCCCTTTGTGGGGCCAGAAACACCTTGGCAGAACAGTCAATCTGCCAAGAGCCAAAAGGAGCAATTATGGAACATAATGTGTTTCCTCCTCTAGAGCCGACAAGCTCTCAGCCAGACATAGAAACCAAACATGACACGTCACAACCCAAGAGGTTTAAAACCAAATCCTCACCCACAGATTTTCTTGCATTTCTCATAATGCACTCTTTTACAGATCAGCGTATGATGACTAAACTGTCTTCATTTCTTATCCAGAAACACCTAGAAAGTCTGGTAGGATCTCCTAAGATGGTCAAGAGACTGCAATCAGGGGACCTACTATTAGAAACAAACAGCCGGAAACATTCAGGGCATCTACTGAAAATTGCAAACTTTGCTGGAATTCCAGTAAAAGTTTCTCCCCATGGAACCTAAACACATCTAAGGGAGTGATATCCAGTTGGGATTTATTGAATGTCTCAGAGGAGGAAATAAGTCAAGAGCTCGAGCACAATATGAGATACAGAGGAAATGATGCCTCCCACACTACTATCGTAGTTTTTTCTTAATAGTTATCTATGGTGTGTCCACACCGATATTATATTGGCATTGGAGGCAAATTGCTGCTATGGATAAAGGGATGGTTGAGTGGGAAAAGACAGAGAGTGGTAATCAATGGACTGCTCATCGTGGACTAATGTTATTAGTGGAGTCCCTCAGGGTTTAGCGTTGGGTCCATTGTTGTTTTCTGTATTTATAAATGATATTGATGATGATATATCAAGCTTAATATCCAAGTTTGCAGATGATACGAAGGTTGCCAGGGTTGTTAAAGACACTAATGACAGTGCGCTGCTGCAACAGGATCTAGAAAAGTTGAGCAGATAGACTGAGAGGTGGCAAATGAAGTTTAACATTGACAAAAATAAAGTACTACATATGGGAAGCAGTAACCCCAGAGTAACGTATCAACTCTGTGGTATTACACTGACAGTGCTAGAGAACGAAAAGGACCTGGGGGTAATTGTGCAGGCAGATATGAAGTTTTCAGAGCAGCTCATGGTATCTTGTCAATGATATACAGAATTTTGCTAGCAGGGATAAGCAGGTGATTATTCCCTTGTATAAGGCAATGGTCAGGCCACACCTTGAGTACTGTATACAGGTCTGGAGGCCTCATTTCAAGGATGTAGAACTGTTTGAACGAGTACAGAGAAGAGCAACAAGATTAGTGAATGGAACAAAGGGTTGCTCTTATGAAGAAAGTGGTGTATATAAGAGGTGTATAAAGCCTTGAATGGTTTGAGCATGCTCAATGCTGATGGGATTCTTCCTCTTGCTCAAAATAATCACCTGAGAGGGCATAAATTCAAATTGAGGAAAGAAAGTTGTAGGATAGATGTGTGGAGGTTTGCCTTTAGCCAGCGGGTAGTTGGTTTTGGTTGGTGGAACAGACTTCCATCCTTTGTTTTGGAAGTTGATAGCCTAAATAAATTTAAGGCTGGGCTGGACAGGTATTTAGAACGAATGGAGGGAAATGGGAGAGTTTTTTTTTTTTTTTTTTTGGGCTGATGCTGCATAACTTGCTTTCTTGCATCATGTGCCAATGCTAATGATAACTCTTACTCTTAACATATTATGCCTTGTTGCATTTAGTTATTTTAAATTATTTCACTTCGTACTTTTGTTGCTAACAAATTAATAAATTCATTCTGAATTTCTGGAGAAAAATAATTAGTGTGGTGTTTAATATACGATTCCAGAGCATTTTTCATACATACCAACGTCAAATTGTCTGACAAATTTTATCAACAGTAAAAATACGCCACAATTTATTTCTTCAGTATTGATATTGCTAGCATGTCCACGAAATGCCAAATTATTTTCAGCACAGAACAATATACATTTCAGTATTATTTTCAATATATGAGGCCATTTCAAAATTTCACTTCTTAATGCTGCCTGTACAGCGTCGTCAATTAGTCCACCTTTTAGAAGACCCTTTTCTAATAATTTCCATTTTGTGAAATTGTTTGCGTTGTAATGAATTCTCATGAAAAAGAATGTTTGGGTTTAGATGTTTCCAGTCCTTAAATACATCTGAGCTGCAAAATGGAACATTATTTGTGCCAGATACAAATAAGAGGCATCGAAAATAGTATATTACATCTTTGTTTTTGCAATAAAATAACCATTTCCTCTCTCTCTTTTTTTTTTTTTTTTCAATACCTTCATTTATGTATTTCCACAAATTATTGAAACATCGGCCATTATTGACATGATACGTATTTAAGACTATATGTTCGGGACCGTGTTGCACCATAATCTGTTTTTGTGGGTATTAAAATTCCACGTAGTTGGATCATTAAAATTCAGACTTACATGTTCCATCTTAATATTATTGCTGCTATCATTTTCTTCTGGCAACTGTTGTTGGTTATTGTCCACACTTTCTAATTCTTTTAAAAGAGTGCAAGAATATTTGCTGATACTATCAAGGCAGTGTTAGGTGGGTTGGAAAACTGCCAGCTTGGGGGGATACAAGGACAAATAGATTAACAGTAGCCACTGGCAGAGGTGAAAGCGATTCTTGCACTGCTTCTATTGGAATGAGCAGCAGCCTGGAAAACAAGATGCGGGGTATTTCAGAGACTGCTGGGAGTCATTGCGGTACAAGTAAACACTTGGGTTGTGTTAGGGTAGCTAAGAATAGGAACAGGTGCATGTATACTTGCATGTACACCAATGCTAGGAGTTTGATAAATAAATTTGATGGATTTGAGGTATTGCTCAGAACATCAAAGGCAGATGTTGTTGGAATATCAGAGATGTGGTGTCACACAGATATAGGGAATGCAGAACTGGAATTTGGGGAGTACAATGTGTACAGAAAGGATAGGAAGGGAGGAGGGGTTATGCTATTATACAGTGGTAGAGAACAAAAAGGACCTGGGAGTAATTGTGCAGGCAGATATGAAGTTTTCTGAGCAGTGCAGATGGGCTGCAAGAGTAGCTCATGGTGTCTTGTCAATGATATACAGGAATTTTTCTAGCAGGGATAAGGAGGTGATTATTCCCTTGTATAAGGCAATGGTCAGGCCACATCTTGAGTACCTTTTACAGTCTGGTGGCCTAATTTCAAGAAGGATGTAGAGCTTCTGGAACAAGTACAGAGAAGGGCAACAAGATTAGTGAATGGAACAAAGGGGTGCTCTTACGAAGAAAGGCTTAAGTTTTGCAAATTACGGTGTCTGAAGACTAGGCACTGGCAAGGTAATCTGATAGAGGTGTATAACGCCTTTAATGGTTTGAGTATGATCAGTGCTAATGGGATTCTTCCTCTTGCTCAGAATAATCACCTGAGAGGGCATAAATTCAAATTGAGGAAAGACAGATGTAGGATAGATGTGCGGAAATTTGCCTTTAGCCAGCAGGTAGTTGGTTGGTGGAACAGACTTCCATCCCTTGTTGTGGAAGTTGATAGCCTAAATAAATTTAAGGCTCAGCTGGACAGGTATTTCAAATGAATGGATGGGCGAAATGGCAGTGGTTTTTTTTCTTTTTTTTCTTTTTTGGCTGTTGCTGCATAAGCTTGCTTCTTGCATCATATGCCTCTACTAATGCTAAAAGAACTTCAACTGTTTGAGCTTTTTCTTGGACTTCCATTTCAGTGGCATCACTGAAATGCTAGCATTTATTTCATCTTAATTCGAATCATGTTTGTTTTCTTTGTCACTTTCAGGTTTGGAGTGGCTTATTGTAATCCAGTTTTGTAAACTAGCGGATTGTTTTTTTCTAATTTCCTCTTTATGCAGTCTTTGTCCACTTTCTTTTTTTTTGGTGGAATGTCTAAAATTAATTTCTCCTTTATTGTTTCATTGAAATTATAAATCTCAATATTTACAATTATCTGTATATAGCAATCACAAAAACACTATAATTTATAACTTATTCAGTTTGTACACAATGCATGAATCGCAAACTACTATGCATTCGAGCATGCGCTGATGAAGCGATCGCTTGATTGGTCCCTTTAAAGTTACATTCTGATCTATGATGCTATGCAGTATTTACTCAGATGTAAGGATGCATGCAGGCTTGAATAGCCGCGTGAAAATTAATTTTCACCCTCCCTGTGCTGTCATCTTGATTCAACATCATCGAGAGGCACCATTTTGTCAGCTAGTCTCTTGTGCCAAAATAGCTTGGCAATGTACTGATGTGGCCTGTCAGTGGTGCCCTTCTCCTGTCGTGCACCTTCTCTATGCTCACCTGTCCCATGTGCCAAGCGATTTTGTGATCAAGTGTCTGTGCCTGTAAATTAGCACTCTTTCTTGGTGAAATAAAATCATTTCCTTATTTTCAGCATTACATTAACACTCAATTTATTCAGTAAAGAAAGCACTTTACTAGATCAGAAGGAAAAGTAACTTTATTTCTTTCTTCTCTTAATTTTTTGTTTTATTACTAACCCACTACCACTTGGTCACAAACGTGGCACTGCTCCTGCCTCCACATGGCAGGGCCAGTAACTTGGAAGGGAAAAGCTCTCCCTTCCAGGGTGAAATGGAGCAAACCGTTCCTAAAACCCAGAAATCCACTGGGTACATAGATGAGACCTTTACAGGGCGAGAACAGTCGGAGACTGATTTTGTAGCAGCTAAACGTCAAAAGACTGACATAGCCAGAATCAAAACTCCAACTTTCCTTATTATTCACTTGCCCTAAGAACAACCTATTGGCAAACTCTCGCCGTTTCTAGTGCAGAAATGCCATAATAGGTATCCTAAAGACAGTTTGTTGCTTAAGATCAGGTGACTTACCGGTTGAAGTGTCCACTGCTCGACAATCTGAGCATCTACTGAAACTAAAAACGTTTGGTGGAATTTCTGTTACAGTTTCACCACATCTCCCCGAACACATCAATAAGTATCATCGCCAAATGGGACCTCATGAACGTGTCAGATGAAGGGCTAAAACAGAAACTACAAGACCAAGGAGTCATAAATGTCAGGAGAATAATGATAAAGAAGCATACTAGGTTTTAACTCGAAACGTAATACTCATTTTCGATAGCCCTAAACCACCAACAGTGATCAAAGCAGGTTATCTTAATGGCCCTGTTAGAACGTACATTCCAAACCCCTTATGCTGCTACAAGTGCCAGAAGTTTGGGCACTCACAGACAGTGTGCAGAGGAGCAGCTGCCTGTGCCGCATGCGGATCCACTGCACACACGAATACTGATTGCACAGCTACAACACCTAGTTGTCCTAACTGCAGAGAAGCTCATCTGGCGTTTTCCAAGGAGTCTCCTTTTGGAAAATGGAAAAAAAAATGTACAGCGTTACAAAATGTCACCTACCAAGAGGCCAAAAAGTCCTTTCCAGCCCTGAATGCTAATAAACCAACCTCTGCTCAAGTAACCAAAAAACAAATATCAATTGTAGCCCAAACAGTGGTAACCTTACCACAAAATGAATCACTATCTGATTGGGCAAGGTCAGTATTGGCTACGGTTCTACTAAACCAAACAGCAAGCAAAAAAAGTAAAGCAGTAAATACGCCAATTACTGTACTACCAGATGCCATCCCTCAGGAAAATGCTACGGTATGTACTTCTCCTGATGCAAGCCAAACAGATAGCATGGACTTAGAAGATGGTGCACAGCAAGATGAGCAAGTATTAGAACTATTCACTGATGAGGATATGGACACGGGAAAACCATACTTTCCAAATAAGGGAAAAGTGAAACCAGAGCGAAGCAAACCTTCAGCCCCTCGAAAACAAATCGAGGGTTCTACTAAACCCAGTTAATGCTCACATTTCTGCAGTGGAACTGTAAAGGATATTACAGCAATTTAAATGACATCCAAGATCTCCTCACACAATATGATTCTATCGCCTTCTGCCTACGGGAAACCAATCTAACCATTTCTCTTTGGAACGGCATTATTCATCGGAAAGATCGTGCTGTAAATAACCTGAACAATCTGGCACATGGAGGTGTTGCATTGATAATCAACACTCAAATATCCTCTAAACCACTCCCATTGAAAACAAGCCTTGAGACTGTTGCAATACAAGTCAATATTAGCATTAGTAGAGGCATTTGATGCAAGAAAGCAAGCTTATGCAGCATCAGCCAAAAAAAAAAAAATAATAAAAAAATAAAAATAATAAATAAATAAAAAAAAATAAAAAATAAAACCACTTCCACTTCACCCCTCTGTTCGTTCGAAACACCTGTCCAGCTGAGCCTTAAATTTATTTAGGCTATCAACTTCCACGACAAGGGATGGAATTCTGTTCCACCAACCAACCACCCGCTGGCTAAAGGCAGATTTCCGCACGTCTATCCTACATCTGTCTTTCCTCAATTTGAATTTATGCCCTCTCAGGTGATTATTCTGAGCAAGAGGGAGAATCCCATCAGCATTGAGCATGCTCAAACCATTCAAGGCTTTATACACCTCTATCAGATCACCTTGCTGGTGCCTAGTCTCCAGACACTGTAATTTGCAAAACTTAAGCCTTTCTTCGTAAGAGCACCCCTTTGTTACATTCACTACTCTTGTTGCCCTTCTCTGTACTCGTTCCAGCAGCTCTACATCCTTCTTGAAATGAGGCCTCCAGACCTGTATACAGTACTCTACGTGTGGTCTGACCATTGCCTTATACAAGGGAATAATCACATCCTTGTCCCTGCTAGAAAAATTTCTGTATATCATTTACAACACTCCATGAGCTACCCTTGCAGCCCGTCTGCACTGCTCAGAGAACTTCATATCTGCCTGCACAACCACCCCCAGGTCCTTTTCATTCTCTACCACTGTCACTGTAGTACCACAGAGTTGATACGTTGCTCTGGGGTTGCTGTCTCATATATGTAGTACTTTACATTTGTCAATGTTAAACTTCATTTGCCACCTCTCAGCCCATCTGCTCAACCTTTTCAGATCCTGTTGCAGCAGCATAGTGTCAGTAGTGTCCTTGACAATCCTGCCAACCTTTGTATTGTCTGCAAACTTGGACATTAAGCTTGATATACCATCATCAATATCATTTATAAATACAGAAAACAATAATGGACCCAATACTGAACCCTGAGGGACTCCACTAATAAAAATAGTCCACGATGAGCAGTGTCCATTGATTACCACTCTCTGTCTTCTCCCCCTGAACCACCCCTTTATCCATAGCAGCAATTTGCCTCCAATGCCACACTGCTCCAATTTGTGCAGCAGTCTTCCATGTGCAACAGTATCAAAAGCCTTTCTAAGATCCAAGTATATAATATCAAAGTTATTCCTTGCATCCAGTTCTTTTGTGACTGCATCATAGTATCCAATCAAATTGGTCATGCAAGACTTCCCCTTAACAAAACCATGCTGTGCCCGAGCTATAACTGTAGTCTTGTCTAGATGATCCTGCAGTGCTTCTTTAACCAGTGCTTCCATTAATTTTCCTGGAACAGAAGTTAAACTCACAGGTCTATAATTACTTGTGTCAGCCTTTGATCCTCCTTTGTGAATTGGGGTCACATTTGCACATCTCCAGTCCATGGGTACCTCCCCTGAGTCCAAGGAAGCTCTCATAATTATGGCTAAAGGTTTGCTTACTTCCTTTGCTGCCTCCTTTAATATAACTGGATAGATCCGATCCACCCCAGGTGCCTTTCTTGTGTTTATCTTCAACAATTTCTCCACTTTACTCTCAGAGATTACAAGATTCTCTAGCTTACTGCCAGAGTTGAATACGCCTCTGGCATTCCCCTCGCTGAATAACTCATGTGTGAATGTCGATGCAAAATATTCATTTAGTTTGTTAGCTACCTGAGCAGGATCATCAACAGTTGACCCATCGATATCAAGTGGACCAATCTGATTCGTCCCCTTCCTTCTAGAGTTTACATAAGTAAAGAACTCTTTGCTGTTTTTCTTTGCATCCCTTGCCAAAGATTTCTCGTAATCTGCCTTCGCCTGCCTAACCTCCTTTGTAACTTGGTTACAGATCAACTTGTATCTATCATAGGCTTCTGTGTCACGTGCTAATTTGTATGTATCCCATGCATTTTTCTTCTCTGCCATATGTCTCACTAGTTCATCTGACATCCATTTAGGCCTAAACCTTGAACAATATTTCTTAGTTGGTATGTAAAGCCTAGTAGCCTGCAAGATAAGTTCTTTGAATGCTTCCCATTTTGAATTTGCTGTTGGTAACATCATCAGTTGGTCCCACTGTATAGAATTTAAATACTGTCTCAGTCCATCGTAGTCGCCTTTTCGAAAGCAATAACCCTTCCTTTTACCCCTAATGGTAGTCACCTCTTTGAGTAAATCCCCCTTCAGCACACTGTGATCACTGCCACCTAGTGGTTCATTTATCTGCAGATTCTTAATGCATGAAGAATCACTACTGATAATCAAATCAAGAGTATTACTCCCTCTAGTTGCCTCCCGAACATGCTGATGTAGAAAACAATCATCCAATAAATCCACAAAAGCCTTGCTAGTGTGTGATTGACCAGCCCCCAAATTCCAGTCAATATCTGGGAAATTAAAATCTCCCATTATAAGACTCAAAATGTTAATTTTGACTTTATCGTCTCGCTATACTTGCCCCCTAATCAAAATATAAGTTACGCTGACCTAGACAAACGAGTGGTACAACTTCCTCAACCCTACTTCATCCTAGGAGACCTCAATAGTCATCATCATTTATGAGGAAATCAAAACATGGACAAACGTGGACAAATTATAGAAAAATTACTTGACCAGCACAATTTGATTACCTCAATAATGGCTCACACACTTATACGTATTTACTAACAGGATCTACTTCAGCTACTGATGTGTCTCTATGCTCAACATCCATATATCCTCTATTTGGATGGACTATTCATAGCAATCCACTGGGTAGTGACCATTACCCAGTGATAAGTCGGATTGAAGCAAACATCCCCCACTTTTCAAATAGAACTGTCAAATGGAACTTTTTCAAAGCAAAATGGTATATATACAAGCAACTAGCAATACTGGAAGAAAAGCAGGTCCAGCAAACATCCGTAAACTTGGCCACAGAATATATATCTCATCAAATATTACATGCAGCTGACCAAGCAATTCCAAAGCAATCCATCAAAATATCAGCATGCTCAAAATTGTGGTGGAATAATGAATGCAACCTGGCTAAAAAAGAAAAGAACAGAGCATGGAACGTCTTCAGGAAGTTACCAACAACTGCAAATCTCATCTGCTTTAAACAGGCTCGGGAAAAGCAAAATGTATTAGGTAGACTAGCAAAAGGGAAGCATGGAGATGTTTTGCCTCCACAATTACAACAACTAAAAAAACGCAAACGATATGGGCAAAAATATGATGTATGTACTCAAAACATCCATGCGTCAACCTTCCCATACTAACTGTAAATGGTTGTGATGTTACAACACCAGTGGAGATTGCGAATGCATTTGACGAATCGTTCATGAAAATCTCAACCACGACATCTTGCGCATCTTTTTCAGGTACACAAGGCACAGTCTGGGAAACATTTCATCAACTTCAAATCGGCATCTAGTGCTGCTGCTGTTGTTGTTATTTGGTTTTTAGGAGCTTTAGCAACTAAGGCCAAATTGCTCTGTGGAGATGCGGTGGTCATTCCCTGACCTTTCCGCATCCTCCGTATTTGGTGGTCATGGGCTCGAACCTCGGTCTAATTAAGAAGCATGTGCTACGCACTGCTGCTCCTGCCCACCTGGCTACAGAGACACCTCTAGTGCTGCATACAGTCTATGCAGCACTAGAGGTTCGAGACATTGTGAATGGGAGACTACAGTCTCCCATTCACAATGTCTGAATTGCACCATGCTTTAGCCACCTCTAAACTCAGTGCAGCAGGACCAGATGGAATACATTACATCATGATAACACAACTTGCTGAGCCTGCCCTTAAGACTGTTGCTTCTTTATAACAGTATTTTCAAAGAGAATACTTTCCCAGACAAATGGCACCACGCTTATGTTTAGGCTTTTTCGAAACCAGGAAAAGACTACAAATCCAAAACATTACCGATCCATTGCCCGCCGACTGAATGCCTGCCTGACCTGGTTTCTAGTCCAAAACAACCTACTTAAGCCAATACAATGTGGTTTCCATGAAGGTAGATCCACTCTTGACTTACTCGTCAGGGCAGAAAAAAAAAAAAAAAAAAAAAGGCGCATTATAGCCTTAGTAGCTAATGCGCCAAAAAAATCCAAACAAACAACAAGCAGAAAAAAAATAGCATCCATGATGCTTTTGTATGAATAGAACATAATGTCATGGTTCTCTTTGACATAGAAAAAGCATTTGACACAACTTGGAGGTATGGTATAATGCGAAACCTATACGATCTAGGACTATTTGAACACCTGCCAAAATTTATCAGAAATTTCCTCCATCATTGCTCATTTCAAGTTAGAGTCAACAACCAGTTATCTTCCAGTTTTATCCAGAAAGAAGGGGTCCCACAAGGTTCAGTACTAAGTGCTACCCTATTTAACATAACAATGAACTCCATAACACAGGATCTACCACAGACAGTGTCCACTACTCTGTATGCTGATGACTTCAGTATCTCCTGCCATGGCACCTCCATAGCCAGGTGGGCAGGAACTGCAGTGCATAGCACACACTTCTTGATTAGACCGGGGTTCGAGCCCGTGACCACCAAATACGGAGGATGCGGAAAGGTCAGGGAATGACCACTGCATATCTCTGGAGCAATATGTCCTTAGTTGCTAATGCTCTTAAAAACCAAATAACAACAACATCTCCTACCATTTGCCAAGTTGTTGCTGTACATTTGATAACCCAGATTGAGTTAACAATAGTAACAATTTATCTCCCACCAAGTCATACTTTCTCTTACCAAGATCTTGAAAACCTACTAATACAGCTACCTTCCCCTGTCTGTCTCTTGGGGGATTTCAGTGGCCACCACCCCCACCCCTTATGGGGATCTACTAAATTGGATAGGTATGGGCGATTAATTGAAGCCTTTGTAGATAAGCAAAACCTTACCATTCTTAATACCGGTGCACCTACTCACATACAATTACCAACCGGACAAACTTCTGCAATCGATCTCTCGATATGCTCCCGATTCTGTTTCCAATTATGGAATGGTCTGTTGTGGATGATCCCATGGGCAGTGACCATTTTGCGATTATTTGTGATTTGCTCACCGCGCACCCACCTTTAGCCAAACCCTTCAAGAAATGGTTCTTTTGAGCCAACGGGGTCAAATTTCATTCAGCTGTCACTCTGGATGAGAAATTTATACGAACACAGTCGATAGATGTAGCCCCAGATTATATCACTTCTCACCTATCTGAAGCTAAATATTCAGTTCCATTGTCGAATGCTCAGTCCCGACGGCACCAAATCTTGGTTGAATGAAGAATGCACCAAAGCAGAGAAGTTAACAAATAAAGCATGGAATTTATTTTGTAGATCCTCAACCACAGCTAATCTTATCAACTACAAGAAACTAAGGGCAAAAGCATGTTGCATTCAAAGAGAAGCCAAGAAGAATTCTTGGATTTTGTTTGCATCTACCATAAATAGAAACACCAACTCCAGGTTAATATGGAAGAAAATTAGGCAGATTCTGGCAGATTTCCAATTCTTCAATTCTTTTGTGGAATGGGCAAGAAATCTCTGCTCCTGAGGACATAGCAAATGCCTTGGGCAAAACCTATGCCCACGTTTCTGCGTCATCAACTTATTCTCCGGATTTCTAGAAAATAAAGACCATGACTGAACAATATGCCATCAACTTTCGAACGTCAGTTTCCCTTCTGTATAACCAGCCTCTTCAATATTCTGAACTTCTACATGCCATTAAAACAACATGCAACAGTTCCGCTGGGTCAGATGGAATATCTTATATCATGTTACAAAACCTTGGTGACAAAAATTTACAAATACTGCTGGTCTACTATACCGAATATATTTCTGGAAAACATTTATCCCAGTTCTTGCCTTTTTGAAACCTGGAAAAGATCCTACCAGACCATACAGTTACAGACCAATTTTCCTCTCCAGTTGCCTCGGTAAATTACTTGAAAAAATTATCCATAATCAACTTGTTTGGATCATCGAAACAGAACACCTAATGAGTAATCATCAGCATGGCTTTCGTAAGAACAGGTCCTCCTTAGATTTTATGATCAAAGCTGAGTCTGCAATTCGTAATGCCTTTGTAAAAAAAAAATGAACATCTTGTTATGTTTCCATAGACATAGAGAAGGCATTTGATACTACCTGGCGTTGTGGCATTCTCAGTGACCTTCATGCTCTTAGTCTACAAGGCAACCTGCCTATATTCATTAGGAACTTTCTCCAGAATCGTTTGTTCCAAGTTTGATATCACAACTCACTTTCTGCGACATTTTTACAGGAAGCAGTGCCACAAGGGTCTGTACTGAGTGCAACCCTTTTTGCCCTTAGAATCGATTCCATCACAAAAGAACTTCCAATTACTGTTCAGACCTATCTTTATGCTGATGATCTCTCTATTTCTTGCCATTCTCAGAACACGAGATCCATTGAATGGCAACTGCAGATATCCCTGGATCAAGTCCAAAGATGGGCAGGGTTAAATGGCTATTGTCTATCACAGCAGAAGACTGTTGTAATCTACTTTTGTAATCAACGGAAAATGCATACAGATCCTAAACTTTGGATGTCTAACTTTACCATTCCAGTGACTAACAACATCAGATTCTTGGGATTAATCCTTAACAGGAAATTAAATTTCCTTGAGCACATTAAATTTGTACGTACTTCCTGCCTCAAAAAGCTGAACATACTAAGAGCTTTATCTGCCTTGTATTGGGGAGCAGACCGTACATTTTTGCTGCTCTTATATAGAGCACTGATCAGATCCTGTTTGGATTATGGTGCTCCACTCTATGATTCTGCCCATAAGAGTACACTACGATGGAGGCTCCTCCGTAGCCAGGTGGGCGGGAGCAGCACACGCTTCTTGATTAGACTGGGGTTCGAACCCGTGACCACCAAATACGGAGGATACGGAAAGGTCAGGGAATGACCACCGCATATCCCCGGAGCAATATAGCCTTAGTTGCTAATGCTCCTAAAAACCAAATAACATAACATAACACTACGATGGCTGGATCCTATACAGTATAGTGCATTGCAGATTGCACCACTTGGTGATTTCAGGACATCTACTCATAGTTTATATATTGAACCTAATGAGCCTCCTCTTTACCTCAGCAGAAAAACGCTGCTTCTTAAGTATGCAGCCCGAATACAAAGTTGCTGGCAGCATCCTATTGAGCCATACCTCTTTAATCCACCACTGCAAAATCTCTATAGAAACAAATCCAATAAAATAAGACCAGCAGGCTTACTCCTTATTGAATTAACACAGAGTTGGAATATTCCTATTTTCAACAGGCTACAAGTAATGAATTACTCTCATCCACCTTGAACTCCCCCTCTGCAATTAACCTGTGATACTTATCTTCACAAGTGGGGAAAGAATCGCCTACCAATAATCAATGAGGAACAACTCCATGCAAGCCATATTCAGAAATATGCTGATTTTTTGCCAATATATACTGATGGCTCCAAATTACATTCAGCCGTTGGAGCAGCAGCAGTATTTTCTTCTACAATCATTTCAGCTGCTCTTCCACCCGAATATAGCAGCTTCTCAGCAGAACTCCATACAATAAAATTAGCCTTAGAAAACCTGAATCACTACTGTTCTGTAAAATACATAGTGTACATTGACTTGCTCAGCTCAATTACAGCAATGCAAAATTCCTCCTACAATGTTCATCCTGTGTTAAATCAAATCAGAAGTCTCTTATTGCAAATTCAATAACGTCATCAATCAGTCACCTTTTGCTGGATCCCAGGACATTTGGGGATAAAGGGGAACGAACTCGCTGACAAAACTGCTAAAAATCCATCAACTTTTGATTTAACCTCTGTCCATGTTCCAGCCTCTGACAAACATCATGTCTCGCACAATGGAAAGATCTATAGCACACCCAAACCAATAATAAACTCTACCAGTTGAAAAAGGACCCAAAGCTTTGGAACTCTAGCACCAAAACAGTGTGAAGAGAAGTGGTACTTGCACAGGCACAAATAGGACATGTGTATCTGATTCACCTCCATTGACTCACAGGAGAGGATCCTCCTCAGTGTCCATACTATTCAGCACATTTATTAGTGAAACATATCCTAATTGACTGCCCAAAGTATCAACAGGACAGAACATCTATCCTGTCTTCCCTGACAAATCTGCAAGAACCAATGATTAAAGCATATTATTGGCAATTAAGCAAATATGAATGAATTTTTTTCTCTTTTCTGAAAAAATTGGACTTTATCATAAATTCTGAAAGATCATCGTAATTAAAATGAAGTCATTACAATTGAATTTTGTTTTTTACCATTTCCCTATGAATAGGTGTACTGTTGCTCCAGAAGCTTGTGCACCATTAAACCTCCATAACACACACTCTTTTTCATGTGCTCCTTTACTTGATTTCATATATTCAATTGATTTTATTGTTCGATGAATTAATCTATCAGCTTTGATTAATGAAATATTTCTTTCTTGTAAAGTTGTAGATAGTATTGAAATTTCTGCTAGGATGTCATTAATCAAGGCCAAATCTTTGAAAAAAAATAATTTTCAAAATGTTTCATCATTCCCACTTCATGATTTTTATTAAAGTGAACACACAAAGTTTCATAGGACTTCCAAACAGCTTTTGCACTTCTAGCACTACAGGCTGCCCATCGAGGTCCAAATATTCTCCCTATTTTCAGTACATTAGTTCCAAACTCTTTAGAAATATCATTTAACTCTCTTTGATGCTTATTTGAAGTATGAAAATAAACATAAAGTTTATCAAGAAAATGCCGAAAGTAGTTTACTTGTTTTACATCTCTAATTGCAGACCAATCGAATACAGGCAGTTCTCGCTTTACGCGAGGGGGGGGGGGTTTACCCAAAGACTCAGTCCTTAATGCAACCCTTTTCGCAATAAAAATCAATCCTATCACCAAAATCATTCCAGAAACAGTAGAAACATATCTATATGCAGATGATCTCACTATTTCATGTGACTCACAGAATATGCGGACAATTGAGAGACAGCTTCAATAAGCTATAAACAAAATTGAATCCTGGTCCACCTACAAAAGATAGTGGCAATACACTTCTGCAGAAAATGAAAGATGCATCCTGACCCAGAATTAAGAATAAGTTCAACATATCCCACTGAAATGGTATCCGACTACTAGGACTAATCATGGATCACAAATTAAATTTCCTACACCATATAAAATATCTACATACAGTGCACGTAAACAAATTAAACATTTTACAAGCAATATCTGCCATGAAATGGGGAGCTAATCGTTATAGGCGCCTCCATAGCCAGGTGGGAAGGAGCAGCAGTGCGTAGCACACGCTTCTTGATTAGACCGGGGTTCGAGCCCATCAATCACCACCAAATACAGAGGATGCGGAAAGGTCAGGGAATGACCACCGCATATCCCGGAGCAATATGGCCTTAGTTGCTAATGCTCCTAAAAACCAAATAACAAACAACAACAAGCTGATCGTTATTTACTTTTGCACATTTATCAAGTTAGATTGTGGTTTCTCCCATCTGCTTCTCAGCAAGGAAAAGTGTTCTAAATTGGTTAGATCTTATCCATCACAGTGTATTACATGTTTCCAGAGTATTTCGTACATCACCTGTGTACAGTCTATACCCAGAGATTTATGAACTCTCCCACTCAGCCTTCATAGACAACTTCTTCTGAACTATGTTGCAAAAATTCTAAGCCTTCCTGGACATCCAACATGGCAATATCTGTATAATCCAAAATGGGAAACTTTATATGAGAACAAACCTAGCATATTCAAACCTAGCAAACCTGCCGGCATACGGCTAAAAGAAATACTTTGACAAAGGAACTTAAATATGGATAAAATCTACCAAGATACCCCCACATATCTTCCCCCGTGAGAAATCAGTTCAGCCGACTGTGATATGGACCTCACAAAATGGAAACAAAATAACATCCCAAATCAATATGTGAAACAGCTACATTCCTCTTATGTAATGCAGTTCTCTATTACTCACATCTGTACACTGATGACTCCAAAACAGATACACAGGTTGATGCTGCTGTGGTCCCCTCAAATAGCATAATTTCTGTCACTTCCAGTAGAGTGTAGTATCTATAGTGCTGAACTGTTTGTAATAAATTTTGCACTAGATCACATAGCCAAAACTTCCCTCAAATAAAGTATCATTTTTACAGACTCATTAAGTGCAATATATACTTTACAGCTACAAAATCAACCATGTCATCCGTATCTTAGAAAAATTCTTTCCTGCTTATCGCTGCTTAAGACTAAAAACCAGAAAGTCAGATCCACTTGGATTCCTGGACATTCTGGAATACTGGGCAATGAATGTGCTGATCAAGCTGCCAAACATCTGTCAAATGAAAATTCTCACCTGCATGAAATTCCACACAGTAACTTTAAAAATGTCATTCAAAAAGCCTCTGAAAATATATGGACACAGACCTGGAAATCTCAAGAAAACAACAAACTATACCAAATCAAACAGCAGCTGAAATCCTGGAAATCAAGTTTTTGGGCAAACAGACATGAAGAGGTTATTCTCGCTTGGCTTCACATTGGACATACACACCTAATACACTCTTAACTCCTAATGAAAGATGATACTCCACAATGCCCTGTGTCTAACCATACTAACAATGAAGCACGTCATCATAGAATGTCCACGTTACCAAATTGCCCACCAGTCAGCTTTCAAATCATATGAAAATGAACCATTAAGCCTTGAACTCATTATGGGAGAAAACTCAGATGTAAAGGAACTCTTTACCTATCTCAGGCTAATAAACCTTACCAATTGCATCTAATATTCCAACATCAGTATTAACATAACTGAAAATAAAACTTGAACAGGTGCAAAAGCTGCCAAAGCAGCTTTTGCACCACAAAACTACAAACAACAATAATGCATATTACCACTGCTCTAGCATACAAAGCTTGGCTGACTTTTTTACTGCAATTTATGTGGCATAGTCCATTATGGATGGGGTGTCATAATTCAGTGATCATTCAGTGTATATTTATATTTTATATCATTTGACTTGGCACCGATGCACTGTAAAATCCCTAAGCCAACCTTCTTCTGTTCCTCTACTAAAACCTCTTTGTAAAGGGAAATCAGAAAACACTGAATCACCTTGTGAAACCCAAAAAATGGCACTCTGGAAGCCATCTGACTGATTCCCCAAGCCTAACTAAAGCCATATTCATAAAGTGAATTTTTTTGGATTCCGATGGAATATAGGTGGTCAAGGCACAAGATGTAAAAGGTTATTTTATGTGCTCCCCCTTTATATATACAAGCCAGTTTTCTGGAGAAATATGTAAAGGAAAGTGAGCTCTATTTTTGTGGAATGTTAGCCTGATATGCAAAGACAGAATAGGAGATGGATCTGCTCACAGTGGAGTTTCCATCTTAGTGGGCAGCTGTTATATACCCCCTTTCCAAGTAATTCCTCTTACAACCACCACAGCAATGGTTGGCAGTCCCCTGGTTGTAGGTTTTTTCTTAACAAGCTGTTCTGTATATTTGCTACCTGGGATCAACATCTTTAAGACAGGCCTTGATGATCTCATTCAGCAACTGCTTTTTCCTGTTCTTGTCTTAAGAGACCTCGGTGGACTTAGTACCTTGTGGGGTAGTACAGACACTAATGTGAGAGCTAGTTATGTGGACAGAAACACCCTTTTTCACATGCCTATCCATATGTTACTATCATTTATCTCTCCATCTGTTCCTCTTTTCTCCCATTGTTTATATGGGAAGTTGAAGAAATCCCTCTGGGAATGATCTCTTCTCTGTGTTATCTTTCTTTTACTAAGAAAATACCATGTCAGCCATCAAGGATACTATAGTGAAAGTTTGATAAGGCTCACTGGAAGGTCATCGAACAGCTGGCTCAGTTTGACATCAAAGGAATCAGCCAGGAGCCTGTCAGTGTTGCAGTGACATAACAATATAGCCATGAAGCCAGTTGCAATTCGAAAAACATGTATTCACTTTCCATCATTCGCAAAACCTTTGTGGAATTCAGAATGCATAGCATCAAGGCATAGGGAGATATGAAATGATAAAACACATTCTTATTCAATCTAAGGATCATCTTTTGATTTTATTTAATAGAACCTTCCTTGAAAAAAAAAAAAAAAAAATTCTATATTTTTGGCAAAAGGCAATTGTTCTTGTCTTCCCAAAGCCAGGAAAAGACAGTAAGCATGTTACAAGCTTTATCAATAGTCAGGTAATTGTTTTCCTTCAACAGATCCTTTTTTTCTCTCGATCAGGGCAAATGATCTAGTTAATATTGCTGCAAAATCAGCAATCCCCTTGAATAATGTTTGCCTCTCAGTCCCATATACAGACTATAGGTAAGGTAAACCTGGCACAATTCTAGGTATGGGCAGACCACAAATGAAGTACACCAGATTAATCCTGTAATCAAGCAGTGTCAGTTTAGTCTGCACGAGGTCCAAAAGAGAGAGAGTTCTTACTTGGTAAGTTTTGTAATATGCTTTGTAAAAAAGATAGGTGGAACAGGACCAGGGTATGTCTGCCAGGGGCAAAGGTTGATGACGTTGTAGAGCGAATATCATCTTTTATGGGCACAAAAGGTGATATAGTTGTACACGTTGGCACTAATAATATTAAGAGTAGGAGACCGGCAGAATTACTTAACAAGTACAGGTCACTGCTGAACAAAAGCCGAGAATTAGGGTTGAATTTGAAAGTGTCTGCAATTCTGCTCAGACACGATAGGAGGGAGTATATGATGAGAGCCTTGTCGATCAATTCGGCCCTGGAAAGATTGTGCAAGGCTCAAGGGGTAGAATTTTTTTCAGCCTGGACTGTACTTGTTAACAGGAGAGATTGCTTCTACAGGAATGGGATACACTTAAATAGAAAGGGTGCAAGAATATTTGCTGATGCTATCGAGGCAGTGTTAGGTGGGTCGGAAACCTGCTAGCTTGGGTGGAGACAAAGACCAATAGATTGACAGTAGCCACTGGCAGAGGTGAAAGAGATTCTTGCGCTGCTTCTATTAGAATGAGCAGAAGACTGAAAAACAAGATGCATGATATTTCAGAGACCATTGCGGCAAGTAAACACATGGGTTGTGTTAGGGTAGCTAAGAATAGAAACAGGTGCAGGTATACTTGCGTGTACACCAATGCTAGGAGTTTAGTAAATAAATTTGATGAATTTGAGGTATTGCTCAAAACATCAAAGGCAGATATTGTTGGGATATCAGAGACGTGGTGTCACACAGATATAAGGGATGCAGAACTGGAATTTGGGGAGTACAACGTCTACAGAAAGGATAGGAAGGGGGGAGGGGTTATGCTATTAGTTAAGAAACACATAAAAACCAAGGAAGTGAAGCCAGTCGACATCGCTGGACAGTGCAGTGTTGAGTCAGTTTGGTGTGACATAAGCATTGGGAGATCAAAATTGAGAGTAGGAGTGTGCTATAGGCCTAATGACTGTGATGAGTATAATAAGGAACTGTGCAGGGAAATAGAGTGGGCCAGTAAATCAGAGAGTCTTATAATGGGAGATTTTAATTTCCCAGATATTGACTGGAATTTAGGGGCTGGTTACTCACGCACTAGCAGGGCTTTTGTGGATTTATTGGATGATTGTTTTCTACATCAGCATGTTTGGGAGGCAACTAGAGGGAGTAATACTCTTGATTTCGTGCGGGGATTTGATTATCAGCAGTGATTCTTCATGCATTAAGAATCTGCAGATAAATGAACCACTAGGTGGCAGTGATCACAGTGTGCTGAAGTGGGATTTACTCAAAGAGGTAACTACCATTAGGGGTTAAAGGGAAGGGTTATTGCTTCCGTACAGGCGACTACGATGGACTGAGACAGTATTTAAATTCTATACAGTGGGACCAACTGATGATATTACCAACAGCAAATTCAAAATGGGAAGCATTCAAAGAACTTATCTTGGAAGCTACTAGGCTTTACATACCAACTAAGAAATATTGTTAAAGGTTTAGGCCAAAATTGATGTCAGATGAACTAATGAGGCATATGGCAGAGAAGAAAAATGCATGGGATACTTACAAATTAACACATGACACAGAAGCCTATGATAGATACAAGTTGATATGCAACCAAGTTACAAAGGAGGTTAGGCAGGCGAAGGCAGATTACGAGAAATCCTTGGCAAGGGATGCAAAGAAAAACAGCAAAGAGTTCTTTACTTATGTAAACTCTAGAAGGAAGGGGATGAATCAGATTGGTCCACTTGATATTGATGGGTCAACTCTTGATGATCCTGCTCAGGTAGCTAACAAACTAAATGAGTATTTTGCATCGACATTCACACATGAGGAGTTATTCAGCAAGGGGAATGCCAGAGGTGTATTCAACTCTAGCGTAAGCTACAGAATCTTGAAATAACTGGGAGTAAAGTGGAGGAGAAACTGTTGAAGATAAACACAAGAAAGGCACCCGGGATGGATGGGATCTATCCAGTTATATTAAAGGAGGCAGCAAAGGAAGTAAGCAAACCCTTAGCCATAATTATGAGAGCTTCCTTGGACTCAGGGGAGGTACCCATAGACTGGAAATGTGCAAATGTGACCCTAATTCACAAAGGAGGATCAAAGGCTGACACAAGTAATTATAGACCTGTGAGCTTAACTTCTGTTCCATGAAAATTAATGGAGGCACTGGTTAAAGAAGCACTGCAGGATCATTTAGACAAGACTTCAGTTATAGCTGAGACACAGCATGGTTTTGTTAAGGGGAAGTCTTGCCTGACCAACTTGATTGGATACTATGATGCAGTCACAAAAGAACTGGATGCAGGGAATAACTTTGATATTATATACTTGGATCTTAGAAAGGCTTTTGATACTGTTGCACATGGAAGACTGCTACACAAATTGGAGCAGTGTGACATTGGAGGCAAATTGCTGCTATGGATAAAGGGGTGGTTGAGGGGGAGAAGACAGAGAGTGGTAATCAATGGACACTGCTCATCGTGGACTAATGTTATTAGTGGAGTCCCTCAGGGTTCAGTGTTGGGTCCATTATTGTTTTCCGTATTTATAAATGATATTGATGATGGTATATCAAGCTTAATGTCCAAGTTTGCAGACGATACAAAGGTTGGCAGGGTTGTCAAGGACACTACTGACACTATGGTGCTGCAACAGGATCTGGAGAGGTTGAGCAGATGGACTGAGAGGTGGCAAATGAAGTTTAACATTGACAAATGTAAAGTACTACACATGGGAAACAGCAACCCCAGAGCAACGTATCAACTCTGTGGTACTACACTGACAGTGGTAGAGAATGAAAGGGACTTGGGGGTGGTTGTGCAGGCAGATATGAAGTTCTCTCGGGCTGCAAGAGTAGCTCATGGAGTATTGTCAATGATATACAGGAATTTTTCCAGCAGGGATAAGGAGGTGATTATTCCATTGTATAAGGCAATGGTCAGGCCACACCTAGAGTACTGTATACAGGTCTGGAGGCCTCATTTCAAGAAGGATGTAGAGCTGCTGGAACGAGTACAGAGAAGGGCAACAAGATTAGTGAATGGAACAAAGGGGTGCTCTTACAAAGAAAGGCTTAAGTTTTGCAAATTACAGTGTCTGGAGACTAGGCACCAGCTAGGTGATCTGATAGAGGTGTATAAAGCCTTGAATGGTTTAAGCATGCTCAATGCTGATGGGATTCTTCCTCTAGCTCAGAAAAATCACCTGAGAGGGCATAAATTCAAATTGAGGAAAGACAGATGTAGGATAGACGTGCGGAAATTTGCCTTTAGCCAGCGGGTGGTTGGTTGGTGGAACAGACTTCCATCCCTTGTGGTGGAGGTTGATAGCCTAAATAAGTTTAAGGCTCAGCTGGACAGGTATTTTGAATGAACAGAGGGGTGAAGTGGAAGTGGGTTTTTTTTTTTTTTTGGCTGATGCTGCATAAGCTTGCTTTCTTGCATCAAATGCCTCTACTAATGCTAATTGGCTCCGTTTAGGTCACAATTATCCGACTTTTTAGCTGAGGATAATTGTGACCTAAACGGATAATTGTGACCTCTCTGCGAGAACGTGTCCTTAACTATTCATTATGTATTTATAGAATGTCCTGTATTTACAAGTGCACGAGTATTATGTTTTATTGATTTTAAATAGTCTGGCTGAACCATTTACACTCAGCCAGATTTTTGATGATGGAGACAATATATCTGATGGTTTCAACTTTTTTTTATAGATCATTAATTTCTACACATATTTAAATTTATCTAGTTTTATTTACTTTTTTGGTGTGTAAACCTGTTTATAGGTTACCAAACACATTTAATAGTTTGTTTCGACTTTCCACATTATAGCAAAAGTTGCCAATACACCATTAAAAACGAAATAACTAATCTAATAATTACTGTATCACCCCTGGGGGAGGAGACTGTAGCTCTAATGTAGATACTGGTATCAAAAATGCATAATGTTAATAGTATATTGCATAAAACTTAATGGAAAAGTTCTTTTCTAGCTAAAGGGAGAAGCAGAAGCATTTGCAATTGAAGCGAAAGCCAAAGCCGAAGCTGAACAAATGGCTAAGAAAGCAGATGCTTTCAGAGAGTACAAAAATGCTGCAATGGTTGACATGGTATTGGATACACTTCCAAAGGTAATGTGTAAAATAAGATATTGGCTGCTTTTCTTTATCAGTAATTTAAATTAAATGAAAAATTACTGCAGATAGCAAGTGAAACAGTCTCTCTCTCTCTCTCTCTCTCTCTCTCTCTCTCTCTCTCTCTCACACACACACACACACACACACACACACACACACACACACACACACACACACACACACCACATCCATTCCCTGAAGCAGTATTCTTGGAAACACTTAACATTGTCTTTTGGTTTGCTTTGATAATTTAAATTTCCGATTTAGGACTATACCTTTCCTAAATAGGGAAAATATTATTCCACTGAGCTGGTCATAAGTTGGTCATTGCTGTTCTAAAATATTATTAATGACTTCTTTCCAGTTAATGCATCAGTAAAGAATCCTTGTCATCTTGTTGTTAATTGTTTCTTAAACAGGTCATGCTAATATACTGATAATTAACTGATAATTATTTACCCATTATTATCTAGTTTCATGATTACAAATTAAACTCAAAGTATTGGAACCTATAGTATTCTAGTAACATTGAGAGTGTACTTGTTGATGATGGACTTGAATTTCTGTAAATTGTAATTTTCAGGTAATATAGTCAATTCCGATTATTTGGGACACATCAAGACTAGTGCATTTTGGCCCAATTAAGCGGCTGCCCCAATTATGCAAAGTTTCATGTAAATAGTTAAAAATACAGAAGATATATCGTGAATGATGTTACCGTCCTGAACAAGGTAAATGTTGGAAGTGTTGCAGTCAGTGTTGCCTGTCAGTGTTGCAGAGACATAACAATATAGCCATGAAGCCAGTTGCAATTCAAAAAACATGTATTCACTTTCCATTATTCACAAAACCTTTGTGGAATTCAGAATGCATAGCACCAAGGCATAGGGGGATATGAAATGATAAAACACATTCTTATTCAATCTAAGGATCATCTTTTGATTTTATTTAATAGAACCTTATTAGTCAAGAAACACTTTTCATGATGAACTGAAAATGACAAATGAAGAGCAAGATAAACTCTGACAAGGAGAAAATTGAGTTATGCTGAGTTAAGCAAAGTCATTAGAAAGAGACTCAGAGAGGACATAAGAAGATTTAACACAAGAAAAATAGAACAAGCAAAGGGAAAACAAAGGACTTAAATCAGCAGCCATGAGCAGTAATACAGAAAGACAAATGATACTGAAACTGAAGAATAGTGATGGTGTACTTATAAATAGCAGAGAAGGCATAATCCAAGTAGCAGAAGACTACTGTAAAGAGTTATACAAGGAGTGAGGGAATGATGCCAGCAGTGAGGAAGATGGATCGCAAATTAGTAACACATACAACATACCCGATATCCTTCCTGATGAGGTAGAACATGCATTGAAGAAAATGAAGAATCAGAAAGCCCTGGGGGAAGATGTAGTTACTGTAGAGTTGTTAAAATTGGGAGGAAGAGACATGACACAAAAACTGGCGAGACTCTTCACGAAATGCATTTGAAAAGGTGTGATGCCTAAGGAGTGGAATAATGCAATCATAGTTCTGCTACATAAGAAAGGAGATAAATCGGAAATTGTAAATTATAGACCAATTAGCTTGTTATCCCACATCTACAAGTTGTTCACAAGGGTCATTACTAACAGATTAGAAAGAATACTTGATGAGAATCAACTGAAAGAGCAAGCTGACTTTAAGACAGGATTCTCAACTATGGATCAACTTCACATAATATTACAGTCACTCAAGCGTTTAGGGCATAAGCCTCAAGCTATGAAGGAGTCTAGACTATGTATAAATATAGTGCAAACGCATCAGAAATACATAGCTATATCTGAATAAATCAGAATATTAGTAAAACGGCATCGTTTTAAGTTATATCTCATATTGTGAATACCTATAATAATAAGGTATAATAATAATACCTATAATAATAAGGTATTCACAGTATGAGATATAACTTAAAACGATGGCGTTTTACTAATATTCTGATTTATTCAGATATAGCTATGTATTTCTGATGCGTTTGCACTATATTTATACATAGTCTAGACTCCTTCATAGCTTGAGGCTTATGCCCTAAACGCTTGAGTCTAAATACATGATACACCATCAGGCATCTCTCATATTGTGGAGTTATACTTCATAACTGTTTTGCCATCATTGCATCACTTGGGTACCTACCCACCCACCGAAGAAGGGCCAAATAGCCCTGAAACGGTGCCGCTAGGGGGAGCTTGATGATGTCCGGAGTTTCCAAGAATAGGTAACAACAGCCTTCTCCACTGGGGAAGCGTTGCCTATTCGAGGAGTTTATGAGTTTTTGAGTAGTGTGAGTTGAAGGAGTTACTGCCCCTTTCATTCTTCTACACCATTTCTTTTCCTCTTCCACTCCTACTATAATTTTCCCTCTACCTTTTTTTTTGCTTTTCTAAGTCTAATAGGGACAAGTGGATATTCGAGTAGATATTCACATACATACATAAATAGCCCTGAAACGGTGCCGTCTGGGTGGTGGTATCCATCTGAGAATAAGTAACATTAGTCTTCTCCTTAGGTGAAGCGTTACTTATTCGAAGTAGTGCAATATTGTGGCAACTCGTTGTGAAGGTATTCACAATATGAGATATAACTTAAAACGATGCCGTTTTACTAATATTCTGATTTATTCAGATATAGCTATGTATTTCTGATGCGTTTGCACTATATTTATACATAATATTACAGCTAATGGAGAAAGCAAATGAATATAAAACACCATTATGCCTGGCATTTGTCTCCATACAGCATAAGGCAATGTTTCAGGCACTGGAAAGACAAGGCATAGATACCCCATATATTATCATTTTGAAGAAAATATATGAGAATGCTACCTCCTTTATTAGACTAGACAAAGACAGTAGCAAATTTAAAATTGGGAAAGGAGTTTGACAAGGAGACACGATATCTCCAAAGTTGTTTACTGCTGCCCTCGAGGAAGCTTTCAGAAGATTAGACTGGTTGCAGAAAGGAGGCAATGTGAATGGAGAGTACCTAAACCATTTACGATTTGCGGATGATATTGTGGTCATAAGCCACGATCTCAAAGAATTAGAGGAAAATCTTAATCAGTTATGCACAGTTAGTAAGGATTTTGGACTAAAGATGAATATGGCTAAAACAGAAACGGATATAATGATTGAAGGAGTAATTGAAAAGGTGGAGTCATATACTTATCTGGGACAAATCATTAGCTGTAGTAATGATAAATAGAAGAATAAATTTTGGATGGATAACATTCAGGAAATAATAAATAAATAAATAAATTTTCTGTTTATACTCCAGGATGACCAAACGGTCAGAGGAGTTCGCATGATAATCAAAAGGGGCGGAGGAGTAATGATGCTATATAAAACCGACTTCCAGATTGTGAAAGAACAAAGCTCTAATTCAGATAACTTCGAAGCTGTTATCGCCACATTCTCTGGTGAGAACAGCAAGGTACAGCTTTGTCTTATCTACATGCCACCAGAACATACGAGAGAGATCAGAAATGAGTTCTTTACCTGGCTGGTATCAAACTTAGACGTAAATATTGAGACAATCATTTTAGGAGATCTGAATATGCCGTTACCGAGGAATAAAGAGGCAAAAGCAGAGCTAGACGCCACAGTAGAAGCACTCGGAATGAAACAATTAACAACACCTGCGACAAGAGGATTACAGTGCTTGGATTTAATTTATTACAACGCGCAAGATGTTAACTTAATAGACAACTCCTTACAGTTTTCCTCCGACCACTCTGCGCTTTCAATGGAAGTTGCTCTTCGAAGACAGATTGCCGATCAGAACTGCGACACTCATCAGAGTAATGAATCAAATTTGATATTTTCCACAAAATATATCAAATGCGAGGTCATATTGCAATGCTTAGCGCGATACAACTTTCAAAGTCTACATAAGATGTCCACTGAAGAAGCCATAGAGGAGATTTCGAGGTTACTCTTGCAGATCGCCCGTCTAGGAGCAGCAAAAGTATTAAAGATCTCCGACAGAGCGAACTCTTGGTTCACGCCACAAGTAAAAGTTATGTTTAAAAAGAAGCAAAAGCTCTACCGAAAGTGGAAAAGAACTGGGCACCCGACTGATCGGACTATGTACAAATGCGAAAGGGCACAGTTCATTCGACTGAAAAGACAAGCATACTTTGAGGTTATGAAGGAAAAATTAAAAAAGGGAAAGAGAATAGTTAGCGAGAAAAACAACAAAAAAGAAATGACGGACCAGCTGTTTAGAGAGTGGACAGAAGTCACATTCGGAAAGCCTTTGAATGAGAAGCAGAAAAATTGTGAGGAAAACATCCGCGAGATGCAGAAAATGATTGAAAAACTGACGGATCCCACTGGCACAAACCAAACTAGAGCTAGAAACGTATTACGTGAAATTAATATCAGCAGGGAAAACTTAAAGGAAGCTATTAACTCGCTCCCCAATAAAGCAACGATCGGGCCGGACCAGTTCCCGCTATTCATGATAAAAATATGTAGCGCTTACATAATCGACCCACTCCGCCACCTCTTCCAGCGAATACTAAGTGAGGGGGTTATCCCGGAAAAATGGAAGAGATATTACGTAAAACCAGTTCCAAAAATAAGCAATCCTAAAACCAGTAAAGATTTCAGGCCCATCGCAATCGGATGCTCTCTGCAAAAAATATTTAAAAAGCAATCCTGAGCACCATCAATCAGCACTGCTTTGGGGACAGGCCAGAATACTTACATTCTGTGCTTCCTCGAAGGTCGACTATTACTAATTTAATGGAGACTCTACTCCGAATACAGCTAGCTTTAAACAATAAACAACAGTTGGACATCGTTTTTCTGGATGTTGCAGCAGCCTTCGACAACGTCTCAATCCCAGCTATAACAGTAATCCTCAAGGAGTATTTCCTCATTTCAGGAAGCACTTTAAGCATTCTCACTAACACCCTTCAAGAAAGACAAATTATCGCAATAAACGGGAAACAAACAGCATCTTACTGTATCTCCAGGGGTGTACCTCAAGGGGGCGTATTGTCCGCCACTTTCTTTGCAATAGCACTAGCCCCATTTTTAGCTCAAAACTGTGAACAATTTATTACATATGCTGACGATTTGAAATTTTTTGTAACATCTAAAGAACAAGAAACTGCACCCCATCTATCAGAGGAAGCAAACAAGGCAATCAAGAAGCTAGAAGAATATCTGCACTACATTGGCCTGAAACTTAATGAAAAGAAAACTGCCCAAATGACCTTCACCAACAAAAAGAAGAAAAATGAAATTACGATTTTTGTGAACAATACTAGAATCCAAAATTCCCCCGCACATGTTGACCTTGGCCTTAAGTGGGATGAAGGATTAAACTTCATACCTCACTTCGAACACATTAGGAAAAAGACATACGCAGCACTGTGGAGCACTAGACAAGAACTCACCGGTCTCCGAAGCCCTCATCTTATAATTCAATACATCCTTAAATGCGTTACACCGATTCCGTTGTACGCATCGACTATCTGGTCATCAGCCCCTGAGAGCAACATCAAGGCCTTCTTAGGAGTAGAATACTGGCTCCTGAGATGGCTAAACAAGATTGCCGGGAAACCGTTTACCATCTCAAGAGCGGTCTTGTCTGCCAATCTGGACATCACACCCTGGAAGTATATCATCACAACCAGAAACATCTTAACTCTGGCAAAGCTACTAACGGAGAGAATAGATTCCCCGAAAGTGGGAAACGTGATCACTCGCCCCCGGATGATACGACCGAGAATAAAGAGGGAAGAACCAAGTCTCAAGTGCCAACTGACTCAATTGGACTCTCTGGGGAGATTTTTCCCAGCAAATACTGTGAATTATTTTAATAATTTAAATATAGATGCAGAGAAACTATGTACAGACAAAATGTATAGGACAGAAATCTTTGGTAATGTGTATCGGCAAGTATAAATATAATAAGAAGACTAATTTAATAATTTATATAATAATATTTAGCATTTAACAACCATTTGCAATTAATTAAACCAACTTAACAATTAATTCATTAACCACGTATTCTGTGTTTTTACATCTCCAAATTTTGTAAATAAGTTCATGTAAACATGCTTGTAAATACTATAATGTAACCACACAATAATGATAGATTGAATACAAGAAAGAGCACTGTATTCAGTAGTCACGGGCTTGAACCCCGTACTCAGGCACCCGTCCCCCTGACCACTAGGCTACTCCATTATGTATAGGCGGGGGGAAAGAGGATTTTAATAGCATTCCTTAATTTGAACTCTTGAATTTCAGTTTCTGGAAATATAGTCACATACTGAGAACAATATCCCAATTTGTCTGAAATGTAAAATAATGATCCAATGTATACTCCCCACCATGACTTATGGAAGTGAAACTTGGGCTCTCACCAAAAGAATGGAAGAGAAGCTGAGAACTACACAGCGAAGAGAAACACATGGATTAGGCAGCAAACTCAAGTAAAGGACATTCTTTTCAAAACTAAAGATCTAAAATGGTCTTGGGCACATAGACACATAGTGCGAAGACAAGATGACAGATGGACTAAGAAAAATAACTGAATGGTACCCAAGAGGAGCTAGAAGAAAACCTGGAAGAAGACAACGGAGATGGAGATGAAATTCACGAGTTTGTGGGTAGCAAATGGATGGCCATTGCACAAAACAGAAGGAATTGGAAAGTTGCTGGAGCGGCCTTCATCCTGCAGTGAATTGAAAATGGCTGATGATGAGTTAAACCCCCCCAACTTTACGATTCTCTGTACAATCAAATCACGTTATGATGGACTCAACATAGTAAAATATGTTCACTATATGATATGTAGTAAGTGGCGGTCATTGTGATCATGTTTGTGAATTGAATTTTAATTCTATTAGACAGCGATTCTAATAAGTGAAAATAGGAGGAATATTATCCACAGGCTATAAAAGTAAAGCTCTATTAAGCACAAATTTACCTTACCAATTAAAATATTAAATGATACATGAAAATTGGAAGAATATTTTCCACAGGTTAGCAAAATAAAAATAAATTTACTCTTACGTGCATAGCTTAATTAATACATACTGTAATATGTACATACTAACTAGTTGATATTTCTGTTCGCTGATATTTGGGGGAGGGGTTAAAATTTAAAACACAATTTAAAAGTAAAAAAGATCAGCAATCAATAACACAGAACATGGCCCGCACAAATTGCAACTAACACGATAAGTGCAAGTGAGAAGAGTAACAAGTTGCGATGCTTAAAAAAAGGGAATGAAGAGAACATTCCAAAAAGTTTTTCATACAAAGGGTACTAGGAAAGTTTTGCAATACAGCTTTGTTTATTTAATTTTTTCAAAGTAATTTCCTCTACATTCAATACACCTCTCCGTCCTCCGAAACCAATCTTTAAACCAGTTCTGCCAAGTTTCACTAGGGAGTAAAGCACACTCGTTGTCCCAAGCCCGTAGAAGGTCCTCATCACTGGAAAACCACCTCCCTTTTAGCTTCATTTTCACATGCGGGAATAGTGCAAAGTCGCAGGGAGCAAGGTCTGGACTGTAGGGAGGGTGCTCGAGAAGTTTCAGTCCTGTCGTGGTCAAATATTCGGTGCAGGCTTTGGCGCGGTGAGCTGCAGCAGTATCGTGATGGAGGTACCAGGTGTCCATTCTTGACTTTGGCCGTAGGTTCTTCATAGATCCAATGACTTTAGGCAGGCATTGTTCAGTATATCACTTAGCTGTGACTGTCTTCTGCGTGTCCAAAACGACACGTTCCACAATTCCACTCAATTTGAAAAATACAGCTATCATTTTCTTCTTTACAGATCGGGATTTTCTGACAGTTACGGGTGTGTCGTCATCATCAAAGACCCAAACTTTGTTTTGAGCCTTGGTCGGCAGATCGTAATAGTACAGCCAAGTCTCGTCACCTGTCACGATGTTGTTCACATACCGAGATTGTCCCTTATCAAACTTTTTTAACATCTCCCGGCACCAAGTCACACGTCGTGTCATCTGCTCTTCAGTCAGTTGATGCGGCACCCAGAGAAAACAAAGTTTCTTCACGTGCAAATGATCTTGCAGAATCGAACGAATTGCTGGTGAATTTAGGCCCAAAGTATCCTCTATCTGTTGGTAGGTCACTCGCCTGTTTTCGTCAAGCATTTTCTTCACAGCAGTAACGTTTTCCTCCATAACTGATGTTCGTGGCCTTCCCGGCCTCTCCGAATCCTCCAGAGTGAAATTTCCCCTTTGGAATTCTCTATACCACCTGAATATCGTTGTACGATGTGGACAATCATCATCTAGTGCAAGAGTCATTTCTTCTAAGCACTGGTCTATGGTTAAACCACGCACGAAATTATAGCGCAAAACTGTCCTTATCTCATTTCGTGACCACGATGCCATCGCAAGCACTTTACACTCTCACTACTAATGAATAACTGAGCCCATCGACTTGGCGCGGCGGCTACTATGCACGTATTAAAATGTCTCAACATGCAGCAACAAGCAGCTTCCTGTGATTCACTGTTGCGTCATATTGCAAAACTTTCCTAGTACCCTTTGTGATTGAAGATTTCATGGAAGGGGAAACACATTTCGCCATAATGACAAAATCGACAGAATTCCAGCTGTCGATATTATCTCAAATTCAATAAGATTGAGTTTACTATCCATTTATAATAGATAACAGAAAAGCCCAGTAAACCGGAAACTGCTAATTGTTTTATTGCTTTATGGTTGTGACCTCCAAAAATTCCAATGGGACCACATGGTATGGTCACAGACAATTGTAGGGTAATCTCAAGTGCTGTGTTTTCCTGCCCCGATTAAATGGCATGTTGTCCCAATTAAGCAGGAAACCCTGGCTATTTTATCGATTAGGTTCAGTTCTAAGATTTGTCCCAAATAAACGGCTGCCCCAATATTAACTGGTCGTCCAAATAACTGGAATCCACTGTATATAAGAAGGGAAAGTTGTTCCGAAGAACAGAAGTAGAAGGGAAAAATGTGAAATAGAAGTTAGTTCAGAGGCATGTCTTATAACTCATTAGAAAGAAAGGGGTGAAATTACAAATGCTAATTCAGAAAATAGTAAAACTGTTTTAAAATCAATTTTTAAAAAAAAATTTGTGAATTTTTTCTTAATTTCATTAAAGAATACAACCATGATATACACTGAGAATAATTATACAGTTGGCAAAAAAAAAAAAAAAAAAAATCCCTTTATTCTGCAGGTTTTTATTTATAATGCAGTGCACAAGCTGTGGACCAGGGATGGTATCCTCTCTCAATTTAGAAAGCAATGAAGATTAATAAAAGAACTTAAAATTTATTAAACACTAATATAATTAAAGATTTATTTTTTAAAAAAAAAATTGTGTTTTCGCTTCCTAACTCTCATTGCCAATAGAGACTAGAAACGTGAGCCAAAACAATGCCTTCTCCATCAATAAATTAGTAAAGGCAGCCTTCCTTGCCAGTTACAGTTTCAAAAGACCAGCGAGAGACAAGTGCAGAGATAAGGTGTTGAATTTCAAAACTGGTTGTTGCGGTAAAACTGCACCATAAGGAGTTTTATGCATGCAGTGAAAAAAAAAAAAGAAAGAAAGAAAAGTTGTTGGTGTAAATACAGTAGGGTCTCCATATTTGCAGGGGTTACGTGTCAACACTTCCCACGAAAATCTGTACTCTCATCCAAATAGCCCCAGATGTTTTCTACGTATGCCTAAACACTTTCACAACCATTTACAATTAACAGAAAATGTTCTAATGTGTTTAAAAGGTTTTAATTGTGTTTTAAAATAATGAGTAACATTTTAGACTCATGTTTTTGAAAATACTGTATAAAAATTTTATTACATAGTTCCTCAACCTCTTTCTCATCTTCAGAGTTGGAACAAACAAGCTCCTTGAGTTCAGCATCCGTTAGTGTTGTCCCCTGTCCATCAATTAAATCATTGATGTCCTCCTCGAAATCCTCAACCTATGCACCCTATTCTCCTAGCCAACTCCTTTGTTTCTCTGATGGTTTTCTTGCATTGTTCATCTGGAATGGTTTGTCTGGACTGAAGTCATGCACAACCTTGGGCCACAAGTTCTTCCAACAGGCATTTAAAGTCTTCTCTTTGATGTCTATCAGTGTGTGTTTTATTAGACTGTCAGCTATGGTGAAGTCTTTCCAAAACTGAATAACATTGAGGTTGTCATCGCTGTCCATGGTCTCAATGATTCAGTCCATACACCTCTTTGTGTAGTTTACCTTAAAGGCCTTGATTACCCCTTGGTCAAGAGGCTGGATAAGGGAGGTAGTGTTAGGGGTAGAACGACCATCTCTACGTCTTCATTTGCATAGTCTTGTGCATCATTTCAGTGTCTTGGGACACTGAAATGATGCATAGTGTCCAAGCACGAGAAGGACTTTAAATGGAAGTCCCTTTTCCTCCGGGTATGCTGTGATTTCAGGAATGAAACGGTGCTTTTTCTATGTCCTCTAAGAGCTGTTGGGTTCTGTATGCAGAAAATTAGGCCAGGCTTTTTTATATGGCCTGCTGCATTGCTGCAAACTAGCAGCATAACCTGATCTCATGCCACCTTGAGTCCTGGGGCCTTCTCTTTGACATCTATATAGGTGCACCGAGGCATTTTCTTCCAGAATAATGCTGTCTCACTGGTATTGAAAACCTGTTCAGGTTTATATCCCTTCTCCTCGATGAACTTCTCGAGTTGTGCAGGTTAGGCCTTAGCATACTCGCCCGTAATCTTTACATTACAGAGTGAATAACGCCTCTTGAATTTCTGGAACCAGCCTTTGCTGGCAATGAAAGTGGTTTCTGCAGTGCTGCTGGCACAGGGGGTTCCTGCTTAAATCTGTTGTAAAAAAGGAGGACCTTAGCGGAAATCATACCAATGTTCACAGGCAAGTTTTTCTTGTGCTGCTCTTCAATCGAAATGAACAGTGCATTCTCCATTTTTAACATCACACTATCACATACATAAGCTGCATATTTAGCAGTTAGAATTCCACAAGTTTGCACTACCTTTCTGATCTCAGCTTCTGGTTTCCTTGTGTATTGTACAGTACTTTCGTTGATACCAAACATGTGGTCTACGGCCGTGTAGTGGGCCCTTCTCGACATTTATCTAGAATCTGCATCTTCTTGATCAAAGTCATCACTTTCTTGGACCTTTTAAGCTTTTGTCCATCACTAGATGCACTTTGTTTAGAACCCACGTGTATTCACATAAGCACAGTAATATTTTAAGCACAAGTAGCGTAACGAACACACACAACACCAAAGGTCACAAGCCATCCTACTCAGATGACACTCACTGCCAGACTGAAGACATGCGTGTCCCCCTATCACTCAGGGTGAATGCAGTGAGCAGCAGGCAAATATTTAGTATGATAAATTTCATGACCACCAATGCGAAAAAACAAATCTGAAAATACAGATCCCACAAATATGGAGACCCAACTGTATATCTATTGTATAATCAAGATGATTTGTATGCTGATACAATCCAGTGAAGTGTTTGCAACTTGAGATATTTAATACTCTCATAGCAGATGTTGAATTACTTTCAGATGCTGAAAATGCAGACTTAGTTATGTGTCCACTGACTTTCTTTCACAAATTCCTAAGACCAAAGTGTGTCTCCTTACAGCATTCAAAGGTCTGCTAGCGTTAAACAGAATTCACAGAATTCTGTTTAACGCTAGCAGACCTTTGAATAAAGATTACACTAACTAGTGTAATCTTGATGCAGGGTTGTATTAAATTTGGTGTATAAGAGAGTGGATAATGTTAAGTTTGTCCTTTTACTTCTTGTGAGCACAGATTTCAACCGAAATAACTTAGTAACTTATAGAGAAGTTTAACTAAAAATAATGAGGAAAATTTGACAATTGTCTTCAATTCCCGGTCTGTGATTGTGGTTGGTTTAGTCTTGGATGGTTTGGTGTGCATCAACTATGCTTCGCTTTTCCTTTCTTAGCAGTTGATAGATAATGGGAATTGAACACAAGAGTAGTTTTTTTAATAAAACTGTATAATAAATTTTATGGATAATATCGCATCACTAACTTTAACCTTTTTTTCATAATGGATTAACTGGATAAGTTGAGGGTGAGTGTTGGTTGAAGAGCATTCCTGTAGTAAGGTATGAGAATTTCTCATATATTTAACAACTGCTAGTTAGTTACCCAGTTGGGTTGTTGGAAGTTTTAAATTAAATATTATTTAATTATTATATGGGCCACCTCAACCACCATTATCCCCCAATTGAACCACCTTCACTTTGATGAAAGCAAATTGTATGATTGTACTAAACTGTATGGTTAAACTGAAATCCCTGCCAGAACACTCTATGCGGACATCTGTTTTTGAGCCACAATGGCAAAATCTATATAATACCCATTAGACTGGCAACCATCCCTTTGGTAGTCATATCCAAGAGTTGCTCAGAGAGCTTAACATCATGCTAGATAATGTTGCCCAGTCACCAAGGCACTTTTTACCCTTGCATGTTCACTTTCCATTGTGTTACTTCTCTATTAATAATGGGGGAAAGGCCAACATTTCACTATATGTCTACCTATAAAGTACATAGTGTTTGGGGTTTAGCAGTGCTGGTGGTTTCCCACAACTCCACGATCAATTCTCTTGTG